>NC_042619.1:245103005-246303005 GCF_901001135.1 Rhinatrema bivittatum | reverse complement strand
AATGTGAAAAATCAAAATGAATGTTTTAAGGCGTGAAGCCTATCCCCCTCTCACAGTGCCAAACCCTGCACCCCTTTGTATCGAAAAAAGTTACCTTTCCTCCCCCCTTCTGCCCAACCCTCCTCAGTACTTAAAGTCCCTGGTGGTCCAGTGGAATCAAGAACATCCTCTGCGGCTCCAGGTTTGGTTGCATCATTTTCATAATTGGAACCAGCCGGCCTCACGCTTACATTTGACCATGACATGGTTCGGGAGGGCAACGAAGGAGAAGGAAGTCTGAGGGGGGGACGAAGGGGGTAACATTTTTATACAAAGGAGGCAGGGTTTGGCACTGGGGGGGGGGGGGTCAGTGTTGGCATCTTAGAAAAATTATTTTGATTTTTTTACATTTCAGCCTCTTGCAGGTGCAGTGGGGGGGGGGGGGCTAGGTTGAATTACTTCGCCTCCAGGAGTTTTTAGTCAATGGATAGGAGGGGAGACTGGGACCACTCAGTTCCTTCAAAAAACACCCCAGAGAATCAGGATGTGCATTAGCAACTCGCTGCTCCTGGAAGGAAGTTGGCTACATCTCCTGAACTGTAGATAATTTTCCAGTGCTTACCATAAGCTGCATTATTTGATAATCATATTCATGAGCCAATTTGCATGCATTTGCCTGTAAATCAGCTCATTTAAGTACCCTTATTGTGCGTTGGCGGGGGGGGGGGGGGGGTTGTGAGTGGATAACATGCAGAATATGTAAATCTGTGCATTATCTCTCTGTAATAACACATATAACATGTGGAAAACACTGTTCATTATGTGGTAATTATGGATGTGCATCTCCCAATTTTTCATTTTGGTTTGTTTTTCCACTTTGGGATTTATTTTGTTTTTCAGTTCACATTAATGGTTTTTCAGCTCAGTTCATTTGCCAAACCAAACTAAACATTAAACACTAAAAAAAACCCACACTAAAACCCCAACAACAACAAAAATTGAAACGATTAAAAGAAAAAGGCCCGGAAACCCTTTCCGCCCCTAAAGCATGAACCTGCTGCCCGGACCTCCTTGGGCCTCTCTGACCTCCATTCCCAGCCCTAAACCAATCCAGCGCAGCCAGGGCCTGCTAAGGCCTCTTTTCCCATTTAAAGGTTCTGAGGCTGGGGAGCTCCCACCCTGGTCCCCACTTACCCCTTTTCCAGGTCTTGCATGATAAAGGGCAAAAGGGATACCACTTGATGGTCCTCTCTGGTCCTTTAAAAGTGGTGCTGTCCATCTGGAGGATGGTGCTGAAGTGAAGTCACTTCAGCAACTTCCTCTCCTGCAGCTGGTGCCATTATGGTTTATGGCGCCTGAAGGATGGCGCTGAAGTCATGTCACTTTGGCACTACCCTCTAGTCAGATGGTACAATTTTAAAGGATCGGGACCTGGGTAGTAGCGAGTGGTCATCATGCTAGCCCTTTATCACAAAGAACCCGGGAAGGGGGTAAGTGAGGGCCAAGCTGGGAGCTTCCCAGCCCCATCAAATTTAAACAGAGAGGCCGGGCAGGCCCCAAATGAGCCAGATGGATTAGATTAGTGTTTTGGGCAGGAAGTGGGGATCAGAGAAGACCGGGGAGGCCCAGCTGTGCAGACCCATGCCCTGGGTTCACATTTTGATGGGTGGGTTTTCCAAGGCTGTGGGAGGCCCTTTTTTTTTTAAAGCCATGAAAATTTTGGGGAATTTTTGTAGGAGGCCATTTTTGGTTTGTTCCTTTTTGAATGAACAAAAACCGGCCTAATTTGTTGCATTTTTTTGCATTTGTTTCAAAGAAATGCACATCTGTAATGGTAAAGCTTTACCATAGCTTAGCAAATTACTCCCTTAAATTGTTTATGACTGCATAGTGCATACATAATTTTAGCATACATTTTAAAATTAAAACTATTGGAAGTTTCAGTGATATATTTTCTTGACTTATTTTTAACACTGAAGTATAATATTTAATATTTTATCTTATATAGTCTTTTTTTTTCTTTCCAAATAGTTTTGAATCCAGGATCAAGGTCTATACAAATGGCACTTTGACCATCCATTCAGTCACAGATAAAGATGCTGGAGACTATTTGTGTGTGGCACGGAATAAGATTGGTGATGACTATGTGGTACTCAAAGTTAATGTGATGATGAAGCCAGCCAAGATAGAACACAAGAATGAAGTTTCCCACAAAGTTTTTTATGGTAAGGACCTGAAAGTAGACTGTATTGCCACGGGTCTTCCAAATCCTGAGATTTCCTGGAGCCTTCCTGATGGCAGTATGATCAATACTCTAATGCAATCAGATGACAGTGGAACACGAACAAGGAGATATGTTGTGTTCAACAATGGAACACTCTATTTTAATGAGGTAGGAATGAGAGAAGAAGGAGACTACACCTGCTATGCAGTAAACCAAATAGGACAAGATGAGATGCGAGTGAGTGTCAA
This sequence comes from Rhinatrema bivittatum, assembly GCF_901001135.1. Lineage (NCBI taxonomy): Eukaryota > Metazoa > Chordata > Amphibia > Gymnophiona > Rhinatrematidae > Rhinatrema > Rhinatrema bivittatum. The sequence continues at coordinate 246,300,554 of NC_042619.1, read as the reverse complement.
AGTAGTGGCAGAGCCTGCTGCTATTAGGAATAAAATGTATACTGTTATTAATGTTCCTTATGGTGATGTTATTACTGTAGCATGTGAGGCCAAAGGGGAACCAACTCCCTTGATCTCGTGGTTTTCTCCAACAAATAGGCCTATACCTTCCTTGTCTGACAAGTATCAAGTGTACAAAGATGGTACCCTTCTCATCCAAAAAGCCCAAAGGTCCGACAGTGGGAATTATACTTGTGTAGCACGGAACAGTGCTGGAGAAGATAAAAAGATTGTCCAGATCCATGTCAATGTTCAACCTCCTAAAATTAATGGAAATCCTAGTACAGTAACAACCATTAAAGAAACAGCCGTAATAGGTAGTCGAAAGCTCATCAATTGTAAAGCTGAAGGTATCCCTACCCCACGTGTCCTATGGGCTTTCCCAGAAGGAGTAATACTACCTGCGCCATACTATGGAAATAGAATTACAGTCCATCGCAATGGCACACTTGACATCAGCACTCTAAGAAAAACAGACTCAGTGCAGTTGGTGTGTATTGGACGCAATGAAGGAGGAGAGGCCAGGTTAATTGTGCAACTTACTGTTATGGAACATATGGAGAAACCTACCTTCAGAAACATGTTTAATGAAAAAGTTTCCATCGTGGCAGGGCATACCATCAGTTTAAATTGTTCTGCAGATGGGAAGCCAGAGCCAGAAATTGTTTGGATACTTCCAAATGGAACCCAAATCGAAAGTGGCCACCATTTTCACAGAATTTATCACAGAAAAGATGGCACTTTGCACATCAGAAGCCTTTCTGCAGCAGAATCTGGGACTTACCGTTGTACAGCTCGGAACCGAGCTGGCTATGCAGAGAGACCAATCTCCCTGAAGATTGGTCTTAAACCAGAAATCAATAACCTTTATAATAACTTGGTGAGTATTATCAATGGAGAGACCTTGCAACTTCAATGTATCACACAGGGAAATCTACGACCACACATCTCTTGGACATTACCTAATGGGATGGTTTTAGACAGGCCACAAGCATTAGGTCGTATTTCTCTTTTCGAGAATGGTTCACTCATTGTACGTGAAGCATCTGTTTATGATAGAGGGACCTATCTATGTAAAGTATCAACGGAGTACGGTTCTTCAATGATGAATGTTCCAGTCATAGTAATAGCCTATCCTCCACGTATCACCAATGGGCCAGCACCTGTCATCTATGCTAGATCTGGAAATGCAGCTCAGTTGAATTGTATGACTATTGGAATCCCTAAAGCAGAAGTAACTTGGGAGCTTCCAGATAAATCACACCTGACTGCAGCAGCTCAATCTCGTCTGTATGGGAACAAATTCCTTCATCCTCAGGGGACATTAGTTATCCAACACCCTTCACCAAGGGATGCAGGTTTCTATAAGTGCACTGCTAAAAATATATTAGGCAGTGATTCAAAATCAACATATATACATGTATTGTAAAATAATAAAACTCTATGTAAGGACAAAATGCCCAAAGAACTGCCAAGCATGTGTAGCACATACTGTACTGTTTATTAATGAAACCAATTGTACCATGACTAAGGGAAAACGTACTGTATCTTACACTTACAAAAGCCATGCATTACAGGTTTCAAAGAATACTATTGCATTCTTGCAATAGACAAACATTCAAACATCTTCAAAATGGGCCACATAACTTTAGAAACTGTTTACAGATGTTAAGTAAATGTTCCTGTTGGTATCCCTGATCTTTACCGCCGATTTGACAAGCACCTTACTACCAAAGAAGTATTTGCTGCATTGATAAAAGCGTTTAGTTGTTTCCTTGAAGTACATTGTTTAGTTTATCCCCTCCAATATTTTCACGTAATCAATCCCTATAGATTATAATTACTAACCTGCCTGGTATATTCCTTCTGTCTACATGCCTTCAGCTCAAAGTCAGGATTTTACCACATACAGCATAGCTCCAGTCAGCCATGAAAGATCCTTTAAAAACCTCTAAAGATGGCCCAAATGAAAACATACATGTATATTTTATATATATTTTTAATCCGACTATGAGACTCAAAAGATAATGTTTTTGTCTCATTTTACAAATTATTGGTCTTTAAAAGACTTTGCTACATTTCTGTGTTTATAACGATAAGGTCAGTGTACATTTTATAATAAATAATATTTTCCAAACAATACTTTCAGAGTATGGCTGATTTACTTTGAGGAAAAGCTATCTGGTAAGTACTACATACATTCTAGAGCAGAAATTCAACGTATGTATGCTAATGTAATTGATGAATAACAGTTCCATATGATAATATAACTGCTAGAATGGAACAGAGAACCGTAATCACTGATCATGACATCTGAAGCATATTCCACAGGCCACAATATCTCTGTAAGTGTAAAGTCTTCTGCAGGACATGGTTCTTAAATATAATTTATTAATTTACTTTCCATATTTGATCAATCGCAAATCTTACATAAAAAGTGATTCTAATGCTTACTCCTTAACAGTCTGCTGAATTTATCTGGGGTTTGCCTATAGCAGGGGTGGGCAATTCCAGTCCTCGAGGGCTGCAAACCGGTTGGGTTTTCAGGATATCCCTAATGAATATGCATGAAAAAGATTTACATATGACTGAGGCAGAGTGCATGCAAATCTCTCTCGTGCATATTCATTAGGGATATCCTGAAAACCCGACCGGTTTGCGGCTCTCGAGGACTGGAATTGCCCATCCCTGGCCTATAGCTTCACGGAACTTTTCAGGTCTGTTTCTCCACCTACCTTGCTGTTTCTGCAAACTGCTTCTGCTGGCCCGGCCCACCAGTGATGTCACCCAGCGGGGGGCGGGGGTGGGGGGAGGGTTGAAGAACTGGCATAGACGCTGACAATGTTGCACCCAAGTGGGGAGGGGGGAGGGGGGGGCGGGAGCGTCAAAGGAGTTGGGCCTCGTAGTTTGCCCAGTTGTTTGCTGCTGAGGAGTCAGAATGGATCTAGCTGAGTCCAGTCATTTGGTTTTGTATGGTTAATGCTGGTTTTAGTGACTTGTCTTTACTTAAAGGTGAATTTTAAAAGCCCGGCGCGCACTAAAGCCGGCAGATACACGCACAAGTCAGGCCGGCATGCGCCGAGAGGATTTTAAAAGCCACCCGGATACGTGCGTATTTGCCGCAGCGCGCACAAATGAAAAGTTCAAAAAAAAAAGGGGGCAAGGCGTGGGCATTCTTGGATTTTAACTTGAAATTAGCATGTAAATACTTTCACGCACAGGCATGCCCCAGAGTCCCCTGCCGCGTAACTTTACTTCTGCTATGGATGGCATGTAAGTTATAAAATAAAGATAAATAGATAGGCGGGGCTTTAAGGGTCGGGGCTGACAGGAGAGAAGGGTGGCATCAAACTAGGTGGGTTTGGAATTCCTATTACTTACCTGGGCGAACTGGGAATGAACTGGGAAAACTGGTAATGGCGTCAACGCGCAAATTTTAAAATGACCCCCCCTACTTATGTGGTAGAAGTGGCATCTGCATGCATAGGCATGTGTCCACTTAAAATTGCCTGCACATGTGTACACGGTCAGGCCATTTTATAACGTATGCATATACGCGCATATGTTATAAAATGGCTATGTCCCTGAGCAAGGGGCCGACAAACGCACCCATGCACCAGTTTGAAAGTTACCATCTTACTGGCAGATTTTAAAAGCCCTATTTGCACCAAAGCCCGGAGATATGCATGTCTCGGGCTGGCACGTGCTGCGCAGATTTTAAGAAGCACCCACATCCTTGTGGATCTCCCAGTATGCACACAAACAAAAAAGTTCAAAAAAAGGGGCGGGGTATGGGTATGGGCATGTCAGGGGAAGACCAAGTGAAGTGTGAGTAAATACGCGCACAAGCGTGTGCCGGTGGTCCCCAACGTGTAAATTTACTTCTGTTATTGCTGGTGTGCAAGTAAAAAAATAGAAAATCAGGGCTAGTCAGTGGGGTTTTAAGGGTTGGGTCTAATATGGGAGAAGGAAGCCCTTAAAACTAGGGGGTTAGGAAGTCTTATCCCTACATTGGGCGAACTAGGAACTAACTGGGAAAAGATTATGTAGCCTTGGCGGGCACCACTTATAACATTCCCCCACTTACGTACGCACATACAGCTGATTTTATAACACACGTGCATATGTGCGCACGGTCAGGCTATTTTATAATGTATGCATATACGTGCATATGTTATAAAATGTCTATGTCCCTGAGTGAGGGGCCGATGAATACACCCACGCGCCAGTTTGAAAGTTACCATCTTACTGTGCACGTATGTTATAAAATGGCTGTATCCATTGACGTGAGCCAACATACACATGCACATTTTTTCCTGCGTGTGGGTCTTAAAATTCACCAATTAGTGAATGGGTTTGTAATTCCTCTGCTGTTTTTATTTTTTTTGTTGTATTTTTTTCTAGATATAATTTTGTTGGTATGTTATTTTATTTGGGTCATATTTATTTTTGTATTAACTATACCAGCCAGTAAAGCCTATTGAAGTCGAGCACTATACTCCAAAGCAGATACTGAGGTAAGAGTGAATACGATACCCTCTTTAAGTAGATTCAGAGCAAAGGAGTTTTTCAAGGCTAATTTAATTAATCTAACTTTAGAAAAAAATTTTTTATCATGCATGTAATTTTTGAAGTTGGGTTACAGATTGAAATCATCTTGGGAAGGGACAGATATGCCACTAAATATAGATCCAGGAAACAGCCTTGACAGTCACCATGTGTATTAGACATTCCTTTGCAATGCAAAAACGTGGAGAATGTAATGGAGCCAGATGTTTCTAAAGTTCCTCTGGCCAATGCTCAATCAATAAGATAAAAATTAACTACAATATTTGGTTTGTCAGAAAGTAAAATATAGATATTTTATGTATTACAGAAACCTGTTTGAAAGCAGGTGATAACTTAATTGTTGCTTAGATATGTCCTATAGATTTTACAATATTCCTGCATTCTTGGGAAAAATTAAAAGGAGGATATGTTGTAATCCTTATTTGTGTAGCAGTGTTATAAAAAAGGAGCTCAGTATTAATCAGCCACATGGAACAGAGTATCTTTTAGTTCAAACTGGGCATAATAATAAATTAGATATTTTGGTGTTTTACTGTGCACCAAAAGGTAATAAGCAAACATTTACTGAACTGACTCAATAGATCTTGAATATTCATTTAGAATGTCCAAGTCTTCTAATTTTGGAAGACTTTAACATTCATATTGATACTACCTTATCTGGGCCAGCAGCTGGGGTTTATTCTGCACTGTTATCAAATGGGTTTAATCAATTTGTTGCTGATCCAACATGTAAAAAGCCATACCCTTCATCTTGTATATTTGCCTAGAACCATAGATATATGTTAGAATGTGACAGATCAGATCATTGTCAGGTTGTTTTTAACATATTGTAGGAATCATGTAGCATCTAATGATGGGAAGAAACAAGGAAAAATTTAACAGCTCCTAAGTTTTTAGATATCCTAGATCAGTTTGTTTTCTAGGGTGTTATGCTCAGGCTTGTGGACCCTTGGGCCGATGGAAGGGATAGTATACATTGGAGGAAGATCCGTAGGTTCTCCCATCAGGTGGCGAGGCAGGAACAGAAGAGGTGACCAACTGACCTTCGGTACTGGAGACAGATGCAACTGTGAAGGCAGATGAAGAGTCGTGACATCAGGGAACGGAGGTGTGTCTTCGCCACTGGAAGTCCGCGGTTCCCCCAGGAGGAACCCTTAGGCACCCGGACCACTAGGACTTAGGTGGAGCTTTGAGAGGTCAAGGAACAGACGTACAGTGCAAGGGCTGTCTGGAGCTTCACCCCTAGAAGCCCGCGGTCCCCCCAGGAGGAGCCCACAGGGACCCGGGCCGCTGGGACTTAGGTGGGCTCTTGAAGACGATGGTCAGGAAGAGGTCCAAGGTCAAATGCCAGAGGGTCGTCGCTTACCAGTCCAAGGTCACACACCGAGGGATCACCACTTGCCAGTCTGAAGTCACACACCAGAGAATCACCGCTTGCCAGTCCGAAGTCAAACACCAGAGAATCACCGCTAGCCGATCCAAAGTCCGGAACCAGGAATACCAAGACGAAACTGGAACAAGGAGTCAAGACACTGGAACTCACCGAAGCAAGCAGACTCAAACAACTCTCACAGGAGACGCTGCCAAGTCGAGGAATGGTCAGAGGAAGTCTCCTTTTATACTTCCTCTGGCCCTGTGGATAGGAATCAGCTGCAGGCAATTAAAGGGACGAGGTCCCTTTAAATCTAGTGAAGAGGCGCGGTCTCGCGCCTAAGGATGGCGGTGGCCATCTTGGATCCGGGCCGCAGAGGAGAGCTGCAACGGCCGCGAGGGAGGAGCAGGGATGGCTCCGATCCCGGCGGCCAGCCCGAAGGCCCACGCCGCCACGTGGGGGTGCCGAGCTCAGCGCGGGGCAGTTGGCCCCGATGCTGCCGCTGGCCTGGTCGGCAGAAGAGGTAGGGGACCACGCCCGTGGATGGCCGCGGGCGCGGAACACAACATAGGGATGTGCAAAAGAAAAATATTAATTTTGGTTCATTTATTTCTTTTGTTGGGACCCAAATTTGTTTCATTAGTTTCAAAATGAAAAAAATATATTTTTGCATGTATCAGGGGTTATGCGCGTGGCCAGGCCATTTCTAAAATGCGCTCGGTGCGCGCACGAATCAGCCGCGCGTGTAACCCCCGGATTTTATGCATGTGGGCCTCTTAAAATTCGGGTGTAAGATGTAAAGTCTGGGCATTGCAGAAAGGCTGAATGTCACCAAGACCTCAAAGGTATAGCATGAGGGGCATAGCAGCAGGGCAGAGTGGCATGGGATTCTGTTCAAGCAAACTTGCCAACTATCAGAATCAGTACAAGAGAATGAACTGTGATAAGCATCATTTTCTGGAAATACATTTTGGAGTAGATTTCCTGCTGGAAATTGATCTAGATTCTGGGTGAAATGTTGATTTTCGAGTGAATTGGGCTTTCTGAAGGAGCCTGTTATCATATGCAGGACATTTAATGGTTTCTCTAATAATTGTGAGAGTTGCTCTCTTTAAAAACTGATTCCCATGTTTTGTAGATGAAGTATGGCTGTTCTATTTTCTGATTTTATGGTTTTACATGAGTTCCATCTTACTATAAATACTCTAACCTCTTATGACATTTAGTAAATGGTTTCTCTTGAACATCTTTTCTCTTGTGCCTATATTTCTTCTTTCTGAATGAGGGCTTTTTGGATAAACCACTCCAGTATAATCAACCATCAAACAGGGCAGGAGCACAAGGCTGAGATTGTGGAGGGGTTGGAGAAGAGGAAAAAGTATAGAACAGGTACCATGCCATGGTAGTGAAACCTGTATCTTTTTTTGACTTTTCAAATATTTCTTCTGGGTACAAAACACCCCAGTATAACAAACCAAGAAAGCAAGTATGGGGAGAACTAGGGGTGTGCATTCGTTTTGAACTTAAATGGAAAACGCAACTTTTTTTTTTTTTTAACTTAAAAAAATGATGAGGCGTAAACGATCGGATTTCCAACTTATTCAACATAGCTATGTTGAATACGTTGGAAATCGCGATTGTTGATCTAAATAAAAATTTAAACCCCTCACCCTCCTTAATCCCCCCCCCCCCAAGATTTACCAAAACTCCCCAAGCTGGCCAAAAGTTCCGTGAGGGTCCGGGAGCGGACGCGTGGGGAATCACGTGACGTCCGCGTCACTTCGACGTGACGCCCGTGTCACGTGGTCCATCGCGGTTCCGCTCCCAGACCCCTCGTTGGACCCAAACGGCACTTTTGGCCAGCTTGGAGGGGCCTCCTGACCCCCCCAAGCTGGCCAAAAGTGCCTTTTGAGCCCAACAAGGGGTCCCAGAGCGAACCCAAGGGGAATCACGTCACGCCACGTCACGCCGACGTCATGCCGACGTCACGTGATTCCCCTCGGGTTCGCTCCCGGAACCCTCGTTGGGCCCAAAAGGCACTTTTGGCCAGCTTGGGGGGGGGTCAGGAGGCCCCCCCAAGCTGGCCAAAAGTTCCTTTTGGGCCCAACGAGGGGTCCCGGAGCGAACCCGAGGGGAATCACGTGACGCCGCGTCACGCCGACATGACGCCGACGTCACGTGCTCCTTGCAAAGGAGTTCAGGAATGGCGTCCTGACCCCGCTGGACCACCAGGGAGTTTTGGTAAGTCTTGGGGGGGGGGGGGCGGGATTAAGGCGGGTGAGGGGTTTAAATTTTTATTTGCACATATGGACATAGACTCAACTTATGGAATTCTCCATATGTCCATATTGACCGCAAATGGGACCCCCTTTCGACTTATGGACTTATGAACTTAAACTTTTGGTCTGCACATCCCTAGGGAGAACACACACCAATATTCCAGAATGGTACCAGCAACAGTGAGGTAAACTCTTGATGGCATCTTGAATGGCAAACTGGCACCAAAAGTGGCATCAGTATCCTATGGAACCATGAAGGGGGAATGAAGCAAACAAATTGGCAGAAAAAACTCAAGGCACTGATAAAGGGTCCATGTAGCACAAATAATGGCTTCAAGATATCACACAACATATGAGGTGCAAAGCAAACACACAGATTGGTAAGGACAACTCAAGGTGTAAGGTCTGGATATGACAGCAAGGCACAGTACAAAGAGAACTCCAAGGTTTAAGGTCTGAGCATGGAAGCAAGGCTGAGTGGCAGAAAAACCCCCAAGGGGTGGCATAGAGGGATATAACAGCGAGGCAGAATAGCATGGGAGATTCCAGTCATTCTGTTGAAGCATACTGCCTAATGTCAGATTCAGTACAAGAAAATGACTAATAATAATCATTTTTTTTAAAATAAACTTTTATTTAATTCCCTGATGGAACTTTATCTAGCTGCTGAGTGGAATTTCAATTTTCTAGTGAAATGGGCTTTCTAAATGAAATTGATATCACATTCAGTACACGAAAATAGTTTCACAAATGAATGTGGTAGTTTTATAGTAAAGGGGTTTTTTTTTCAGAAAATGTTTCGCATATTCTGAATCTGAACTCTGGCTGTTCCATTTCCTGATGTTCTGATTTTGCATGAGTTCTATCTGCAAATATCCCAGTATAACAAAGAATCAACAAACAACACAGAGGCACTAAAATTCCCATGCTTATACATATTGGGGTAGATTTTATAATTCTACGTGCGCGCATACTTTTTTCGCGCACCAGACGCGAACAAAAGTACTCCGGATTTTATAAGATACGCGCATAGCCAATAAAATCCGGCGTATTTTTGTTCGCGTCTGGTGCGCGAAAAAAGTATGCGCACATGTAGAATTATAAAATCTACCCTAATATGTTACGCCTGCTTGAAGCAGGCGTAACTTTGCGCGCGCTGGGCCGGCTGCCACGTGCCGTGTTCCAGTCCGGTGGCTGGTCTGGAGGCCGCAGCCATGCCCCCGGAACACCCCCGGGCCGAAACCACGCCCGCGGCACCGCCTCCAGATGAAGCGCCGACCGCATCATGCCCCCGACACCCCCCCAATGATGCGCCATCTGCGTCATGCCTCCCGACGCGCCCACCCCACCTGGGGCTTTGCGCGCGCCGGAAGCCTATGCAATACAGGTTCGGCGCGTGCAGGGGGGTTTTTAAAGGGTTACGCACGTACCCCTTTTAAAATCCGGCCCATTAGGCAGACATAGTAGATAGGTGGAGCAGTAATACCAAGACATCTATGGTGGTTTAAGGGACATGGCAGGCAGGTAGAATGGTAAATCAGTCCCCTCTGATGATATAAGGGTCATGGCAAGTAGGCATAAGGCAGGAACTTCAAGTTCCCTATAGTGGCACAAGGGGTATGGCAGTTGGGTATCAGACAGTAGAAAGACATGACAATAACTACAGAAGGAATGCACATTATGCACAACACATGTCAGACATTTTCAGTCTTCAAGATCAGTGTCCCTAGAACTGCAGAGCCGTGAAGAGTTAGTTTCACTGCAATACATTGTTTCACTGCAATACATTGTCTCCTTAAAACATGCCCTGCCAAAGTTGACAAGGCATACATGATTCACTGGGCTGCTGCTATTAACTATACTGTAACAATTTCTAACTGACTGTATTGAATCTGATATTCTCCATAGACTTTAATGGCCTTAGAAATAAAGGGGGGGGGGGGGGGACGCCAAATAAATAAATAAATAAAATAAATAAATAGTTTAGTAGAGAACTGGTACATTATTGCAGGACAAGCAATCATTAAAACTGCTTCTGAAAAAAATGAGAATTCTTACTCTGTAGAAATCATCCCCATGGTATACAACAGGCCTGAAAATTCTCAAACAGAAAAGCAGGTGGCTGGAATGCTATTGGTGCTGTTCAATAAGGGGCAGATTTTCAAATGGGTACACGCGTAACCCCCAAAAAGCTGCCCCTTCCACCCCCTGCGTGTGCCGAGCCTATGTTGCATAGGCTCGGTGGTGTGCACAAGCCCCGGGACGCGTGTAAGTCATGGGGCTTTCCTGGGGGGCGTGTTGGGGGCGTGTTGAGGGCATGTCGCGGCCGGCGTGTCATCGAGGGCGTTCCGGGGCGGGGCCGTGGGCGTGGTTCCGGCCCATGGGCATTCCGGGGGCGTGGACGCGGCCTCCAGACCAGTCCCAGGACCGGAACATGGCGCGCTGGCAGGCGTAACTTTTGAAATAAAGGTAGGGGGAGGAATTAGTGAGGGCTGGGGGGACGGGTTAGTTAGGGGAAGGAAAGGGAAGGTGGGGGGTGCCAGAAAGAAAGTTCCCTCTGAGGCTGCTCCGATTTCGGAGCAGCCTCAGAGGGAACGGAGGCAGGCTGCACGGTTCGACGTGCGTAGGCTGCCGATTTTGCACAGCCTTGCGTGCACCGACCCTGGATTTTAAAAGATACACGCGGCTACGCGCGTATCTTTTAAAATCCGGCATACTTTTGTTTGCGCCGGTTGCGCGAACAGAAGTACGCGCACGCGTACTTTTTAAAAATCTGCCCCTAAAGGAAGATGACACAATAATACATGGAAAACATTTACAGAATTACAATCTGATGACTTAAAAGGAAAAAATGTGCTTAGCAAAAATGATTCTGGATGCAGTGAAGTGCCCAAGGACACCTTTTAATATTGTAAATATGTTGCAGGTTAGGTCTGTCCCCTCAAACTGCGAAGCTGAGAGAGTGTGAGTCCATCCCTTATTGCAAAAACGTTTTTCAGAATATTTTATATTAAAGATTAATAAAATAAGGGAAAAACTGGCTAAATGCTCTGAGGGAGAACAAGTCAAAAAACCCTCTATAAATGAAATACCTAAAACATCTAAAAAGACAACAGGTAATGGCGCTGTCCCAGCCTACCCCCGTCCTGCCCTTCCCCGCCCAGACCATGCCACTGGCCCACCCCTTTCGCAGGGCCCGACAAACAGGTGGACGCGGCAATTTTATAGCATACACGCCTATATGTGCGTATGTTATAAAATCGTCTATATACATGTACATGTGCACACGATTTTATATTGACACATGCATGTGTATGCAAATGTCGCCTCTTGCGCATAAGTGGGAGGAATTAGGTAGGTATGCGCACCGATGCACTAGCCCTTTTCCCCAGTTCGCTCCCAGTTTGCCCTGTAAAGGAGATGACTTCCTAATCCACCTAGCTAACTTGCCTCTTTTTTACCCTATTACCCCCGACCCTTAAAACCCTGCTGACTAGCCTAGTTTATGTTGTTACATGACTTACACACCGTCCATAGCAGAAGTAAATTTACGCTGCAGGCAGGGTACTTCGGTGCTCGCTTGTGCATGTAACTATTTATGCGTTGACTTCATGATGCAGTCCCGGCCCACCCATGTCCTACCCATGCCCCACCCAGACCACGCCCATGTCCCTCCCTTTTGAGAAAATTTTATGTGCGTACCGGGAGATATGGGCGTACTCGCGCGGTTTTTAATATCCATGCAACGCGCACCGGGCCGAGCCACACACATATCTTCCGACGTTGGCGCACATAGGGCTTTTAAAATCAACCAGATTGTCAACTTTTATGTCCTAACATAAAATACTACCTGTATTAATTCAAGGAATAGATCTCTGGTACACAGATACTATTTCTAAACAGATTTAAGAGAATTCCTCTTCTTAGTAAATCAGTGTTCTCAATATTCCTCTATATTTTCCAGGATAAATGGATCTTTTTCTGCTGGTTCTAGAAAACCAGTCAAATTGGAGATCCAAACATCATTTTCTATTTTAAGTATACTCTAACAATTAAAGAGAAGAAGCAGATACAAAGATTAATATAAAGGAGGGAAGAAAAGAACTAGATTGATTTTGACTCCTCAGTTCAGGGTACTATGGGGTAAATTTTCAAAACTTCATGCATGTAAAATGAGAATATATGCATGTAAGTAGCATGTGCTTGCATATTCCGTATCTTATAAAAGTAAAAGATACACATGTATTTTCACTTTCAGACATACAAATATGCATGTAAAAAAAGGGTGGCCTGGGGCACTTGGGGATGAGACCAAATTTGCGCGTGATTTGGCTATTTTAAACAACATGCATATAGATTTGCCAACGTGCAATTTTACACTTTCTATTAATCTGGAGTAAGAGATATTATGTTTATTGTGTACTCATGACCGAGTGGGAGGTTTGGGATGAGTTCAGGCTGAAGAACCAGCAGGGCCATGATGACCTGGAGAAAGACTGGGCAAACTGGTGGATCAATTGGTAAGCTGGTTAATTTCATTTACACACGTCTATTTTAAAATTGGCCAACTTAGGAGAATAAATCAGAATTTATGCAGATAAGCCCGACTTTACTTTCGCATGTAAAATATGCTTGTGTAAATTTTTAAAATAGGAACAAAAAGTATGTGCGTTCAATGCATTGATAAACGTGGTTTCAATGCATTGCGTGTATTGACACGCAAGCATATGTTTCGGGTAGAGATGTGCATATTTTATAAAACACATGTGTATCATATGCGGAGGCTATAAAATACTTATGAACATCTGCTCATGGCCATATATGTGCATATATGTCATAGCACACATTTGTTTGGAAGTTATCATCCATGATGGTAACTTTCAAACCGGCATGCATGAGCGTATTTATGCACAGCCGTCGGCCTACGCCCAGGTACACGGTCATTTTATAACATATGCGCGCATATGCACACATTATAATATAGCCTGGCCACACACACACGTGTGCCAAATTTTAAGTAGGCGTGCACATGTAAACACAAATCCCGCTTCTACTGCATAAATCAAGGAATTTTAAAAGGAGCACACGCCAACACCATTCCCAGTTTTACCAGTTCACCCAGTTGAGACTAGTCTTTCAATCCCCCCCCCCCCAGTTTGATAGACTTCACTCCCCCAGTTAGCTCCAATCCTTAAAACCCCACAGATCTTTCTAGTTTTGTTTAAATTTTAACTTACACGGCATTCATAACATAAGTAAAGTTACACGGCAGGGGGGTCTCTGCACGCACCAGGTCACGTCAGTATTTATGCACGCATCTTAGGTTCACGCCCCAAATGCCCATGCCCCACCCAGATGACTCCCCGCCCCTTTTTGAAAACTTTCTAGATGTGCGCGCTGCAAGAGATATACTCGTATCTCGGCACCTTTTAAAATACGCTCAGTGCACGCAAGCCCAACTTCTTTGCCTATCCCCTAATTAATGTGCATGTTGGGCTTTTAAAATTCACCTCTATGTATACTAGGGATGTGCAGAGCAAAATTTTATGTTCATATTTTTTATGTCCGAAAGGGGGTCCCACTTGCAGCCAATATGGACATAAAAAAAATCCAATGAGTTGGGTATATGTACATATGTGCAAAAAAAAAAAATTTAAACCCCCTCACCCTCCTTAATCCCCCCCCCCAGACTTACCACAACTCCCTGGTGATCGAGCGAGGAGTGAGGACGTCATTTCTGCAATCCTTGGCGAGAAGCATGTGACGTCGGTGGCACGTCGAGTGACGCGGCGTCACGTGATTCCCGGCTCGTTCGCGCCGGACGGCTCGTTCGGCCCAAAAAGAACTTTTGGCCAGCTTGGGGGGGCCTCCTGACCCCCCCAAGCTGGCCAAAAGTTCTTTTTGGGCCGAACGAGCCGTCCGGCGCGAACGAGCCGGGAATCACGTGACGCCGACGTCACGTGATTCCCGGCAAGTTCGCGCCGGACGGCTCGTTCGGCCCAAAAAGAACTTTTGGCCAGCTTGGGGGGGCCTCCTGACCCCCTCAAGCTGGCCAAAAGTTCTTTTTGGGCCGAACGAGCCGTCCGGCGCGAACTTGCCGGGAATCACGTGACGTCGCGTCTGAGTGACGCGGCGCCACGTGATTCCCGGCTCGTTCGCGCCGGACGGCTCGTTCGGCCCAAAAAGAACTTTTGGCCAGCTTGGGGGGGTCAGGAGGCCCCCCCAAGCTGGCCAAAAGTTCTTTTTGGGCCGAACGAGCCGTCCGGCGCGAACGAGCCGGGAATCACGTGACGCCGGCGTCACTCGACGTGCCGCCGATGTCACATGCTTCTCGCCAAGGATTGCAGAAATGGCGTCCTCACTCCTCGCTCCATCACCAGGGAGTTGTGGTAAGTCGGGGGGGGGATTAAGGAGGGTGAGGGGGTTTATATTTTTATTTTGGCTCAACAATCGCGATTTCCCACATATCGAACATATCTATGTTCGATATGTGGGAAATCCGATCGTTTATGTCGAATCAATTTTTTAAGTAAAAAAAAAATATGAGTTGCGTTTTACTAATGCGGTCAATCCGAATGCACACCCCTAATGTATACAGTCATAGCTTGGGAAGTTCCTGTACTGTTATAGACCCATAGTTTAACTCTGAAAAAAAATGAAAATTTGGTCCAACCTCAAAATTCGGTACTGTTGGCTTCCAAAGTAAATTCTGGATCTCTAAACCAAGCCAAATTTCAGCAATTAGAGAACAGTGGAATCAAAACCAAGAGGAAGGTGATCAGTGTGACCAAGCTCTTCCAAGGCCTATCACAAATAGATCTGAACTAAACTTGTCCACATGTATGATTTAAATATGAAGCAGATGGTCGTTCATGTACACTATCAATTCTATGTACAGTGGCTCATTTTGCCAACAGCCAGCATTCATGTACAAAGGAACAAATACATACAGTACATAATTTCACTTGAGATGCAATTCACCCAGATTGTGGCATCTGATATATTTCTGGCAGAAAGATATTCAGCAGTCTGAACCTAAAAAGTATTTTGCCAAAAGCCATGGAGGGGATGCAATGCAGATTTTTTGTTTTTTGGGTGTACATGACCTTTAAGAAGGTCTACGTTGGGACCTGCATAATACATAGCAGTCTCATTTTATTCTCACTTGCCCTTAACATTCCTCTTTATGATGTGTTTCCCTGCCACCCCCTTCCCTTCGCCTCCCTCCTCCCCCAGGATGATATGCATATCTAGCAACACATTGGTGATACCCAAACACCAAAGCTGGCAGGAAGAAAAATCATGATGCTAAAAACAGATGTTCTCTTTTTATACAAAAACATACTCTTGTATTACTTTAGTAACAATAATGAAGCAACAGTTTTGATTTATAAAACACACAGCTTCTCTTCTTTTCATACGAAGAGAGGGTAATTTTCAATTTTCAAAAGGCCCGGCGGCTCGCGTAAAACCACAGGACGTGTGTAAGTCCTGGGGCTTTACTAAAGGGGCGGGGGCGGGGCAGTCCGGGGGCGTGGGCAGGACAGGGTGGGGCCAGATGCCTGCAACACAGCGGCCATTGCCGCTGTGTCCAGGGATCGTGTGCCGACAGTTGGCCGGCAGGCGCAAAAGATAAAACAAAAATTTTGGGGGCAGTTAGAGTAGGGCTGGGGGGAGAAAGTTTAGGGGAAGGGTGAGAAAGTCAGGTTAGGGGGAAGGGAACGGAGGAAGGCAGCGTGGCTCGGTGCGCGCAAGGTGTACAATTGTGTACCCCCTTGCGCGCGCCGACCCCGGATTTTATAAAATCAGGCGTACATGTGCGCATATAGGCTGCGCGCGCATGTTATAAAATCTACCCCACAAGCACATGCACACAAAGTTATGCCTGTAGTTTATAAACTGTGTGGCAAGAACAGTGGTTATTTGCCCAGGCTTTTATCAGAGATTATGTGTTTATTTTATTTGTTTTAATCTGTATTGCTTTTTTTATTTTATTAATATATTTTCCATTAGTTTCCTTATTTTCTTAGTCCAGTTGTATTATATTTGAGTTATTTTACTTGGGTTATACATCGCTTTGAGTCTTCAGTGTGTGGCGATTTCTAAAGGAAAAATAAATAAATAAATGAAATACATTGTACCTGCCGAATGTAACGCAAACAACAGACTAACAAAAACAAATGACAATTTAATGTATTCATGTACATATTATATAGTTAAGAACATAAGAACATAAGAAAATGCCATACTGGGTCAGACCAAGGGTACATCAAGCCCAGCATCCTGTTTCCAACAGTAACCAATCCAGGCCATAAGAACCTGGCAAGTACCCAAAAACTAAGTCCATTCCATATAACCATTGCTAATGGCAGTGGCTATTCTCTAAGTGAACTTAATAGCAGGTAATGGACTTCTCCTCCAAGAACTTATCCAATCCTTTTTTAAACACAGCTATACTAACTGCACTAACCACATTCGCTGGCAACAAATTCCAGAGTTTAATTGTGCGTTGAGTAAAAAAGAACTTTCTCCGATTAGTTTTAAATGTGCCCCATGCTAACTTCATGGAGTGCCCCCTAGTCTTTCTACTATCCGAAAGAGTAAATAACCGATTCACATCTACCCGTTCTAGACCTCTCATGATTTTAAACACCTCTATCATATGCCCCCTCAGTCGTCTCTTCTCCAAGCTGAAAAGTCCTAACCTCTTTAGTCTTTCCTCATAGGGGAGCTGTTCCATCCCCTTTATCATTTTGGTTGCCCTTCTCTGTACCTTCTCCATCACAATTATATCTTTTTTGAGATGCGGCGACCAGAATTGTACACAGTATTCAAGGTGCGGTCTCACCATGGAGCGATACAGAGGCATTATGACATTTTCCGTTTTATTCACCATTCCCTTTCTAATAATTCCCAACATTCTGTTTGCTTTTTTGACTGCCGCAGCGCACTGCACCGACGATTTCAGTGTGTTATCCACTATGACACCTAGATCTCTTTCTTGGGTTGTAGCACCTAATATGGAACCCAACATTGTGTAATTATAACACGGGTTATTTTTCCCTATATGCATCACCTTGCACTTATCCACATTAAATTTCATCTGCCATTTGGATGCCCAATTTTCCAGTCTCACAAGGTCTTCCTGCAATTTATCACAATCTGCTTGTGATTTAACTACTCTGAACAATTTTGTGTCATCTGCAAATTTGATTATCTCACTCGTCGTATTTCTTTCCAAATCATTTATAAATATATTGAACAGTAAGGGTCCCAATACAGATCCCTGAGGCACTCCACTGTCCACTCCCTTCCACTGAGAAAATTGCCCATTTAATCCTACTGTCTGTTTCCTGTCTTTTAGCCAGTTTGCAATCCACGAAAGGACATCGCCACCTATCCCATGACTTTTTACTTTTCCTAGAAGCCTCTCATGAGGAACTTTGTCAAACGCCTTCTGAAAATCCAAGTATACTATATCTACCGGTTCACCCTTATCCACATGTTTATTAACTCCTTCAAAAAAGTGAAGCAGATTTGTGAGGCAAGACTTGCCCTGGGTAAAGCCATGCTGACTTTGTTCCATTAAACCATGTCTTTCTATATGTTCTAGGGATGTGAATCGTTTTTCAACGATTAAAATTATCGTCCGATAATGTTTATATCGTCTTAAATCGTTATAGAACATGATACAATAGAAATTCTAACGATTTATCGTTAAAAATCGTTAAATCGTGTTAGTGCGCACTAAATCGAGTTAGTGCGCACTAACTCCCCGTTAGTGCGCACTAACTCGATTTAGTGCGCACTAACTGAAAATGATACAAATAAACACTTTCCAGGTCACTGAAGGTCAGTTAGGAATGAATATGTGTTCCTATTGGCTGGCTGCCCTCTTATCTATTGATGTTACCAAGGTTACCACTGAGGTGATGGTTGGGGGGATGGGAAATGGAACTGGAAACTAACGAACACCAACAGAAAATGAAACAAAGTGTTCACACTTCCCAGGTAAGTAAAGGTCACTTAGGAATGAATATGTATGTATGTATTCCTATTGGCTGGCTGTGCTCTTATCTATTGATGTTACCAAGGCTAACACTGAGGTAATGGCTGGAGGGATGTGAAATGGAAACAGTTGGAAGCTTGACAAAAAAAGTAATGTAATCATCAGCACTCACGTGACTAGAACTTGTTTGTTTATTATTTTTGTTAGCAGGCACCTGAAATGCTAGTGCATGTTGAATTTGCCAATCACTGTGCATTTTAGAAAGGTGGTCCTGGCTGGAACTGTACACAGTTCAAATATATGTAATTGATTGTTGGTAAGTGTATTTTTTAAGTAGCCACACTGGCACAAGTATGTTTACTTTTCCTCCTACTTAACTCACTAGCTCAGCTTTGTAAGAAGGGCTTCTCTGCTTGTGTGTTGTTTTTGTTTGGTGTGAGGAGAGCAGAAACATCAGATCTTTATTCAATCTACTACAGTCATCTCTTACAGTGCCCTATCCCTATTAATACCAGGAGTGTTGTGATCTTCCTGCACACAGTGCCCTAACCCTGATACCAGTCTGAGACAGCTCCCTCCCTGCATTACTAGTGAGAGGCTGGCTTCACAGACAGGGGGGAGCTGCCGGACCCTCACTCCTGACTTCCCCCATGTCCCAGCTAGTGAATGGTGTGTGGGTGAGGGGGGGGGGGAGGAGGATGGTGAAGTCTGAGACAGCTCCCTCCCTGCATTACTAGTGAGAGGCTGGCTTCACAGACAGGGGGGAGCTGCCTGACCCTCACTCCTGACTTCCCCCATGTCCCAGCTAGTGAATGGTGTGTGGGTGAGGGGGGGGGGGAGGATGGTGAAGTCTGAGACAGCTCCCTCCCTGCATTACTAGTGAGAGGCTGGCTTCACAGACAGGGGGGAGCTGCCGGACCCTCACTCCTGACTTCCCCCATGTCCCAGCTAGTGAATGGTGTGTGGGTGAGGGGGGGGGGGGAGGATGGTGAAGTCTGAGACAGCTCCCTCCCTGCATAACTAGTGAGAGGCTGGCTTCACAGACAGGGGGGAGCTGCCTGACCCTCACGCCTGACTTCCCCCATGTCCCAGCTAGTGAATGGTGTGTGGGTGAGGGGTGGGGGGGAGGATGGTGAAGTCTGAGACAGCTCCCTCCCTGCATTACTAGTGAGAGGCTGGCTTCACAGACAGGGGGGAGCTGCCTGACCCTCACTCCTGACTTCCCCCATGTCCCAGCTAGTGAATGGTGTGTGGGTGAGGGGGGGGGGGGGGAGGAGGATGGTGAAGTCTGAGACAGCTCCCTCCCTGCATTACTAGTGAGAGGCTGGCTTCACAGACAGGGGGGAGCTGCCTGACCCTCACTCCTGACTTCCCCCATGTCCCAGCTAGTGAATGGTGTGTGGGTGAGGGGGGGGGGAGGATGGTGAAGTCTGAGACAGCTCCCTCCCTGCATTACTAGTGAGAGGCTGGCTTCACAGTCAGGGGGGAGCTGCCTGACCCTCACTCCTGACTTCCCCCATGTCCCAGCTAGTGAATGGTGTGTGGGTGAGGGGGGGGGGGGAGGATGGTGAAGTCTGAGACAGCTCCCTCCCTGCATTACTAGTGAGAGGCTGGCTTCACAGACAGGGGGGGAGCTGCCTGACCCTCACTCCTGACTTCCCCCATGTCCCAGCTAGTGAATGGTGTGTGGGTGAGGGGGGGGGAGGATGGTGAAGTCTGAGACAGCTCCCTCCCTGCATTACTAGTGAGAGGCTGGCTTCACAGACAGGGGGGAGCTGCCTGACCCTCACTCCTGACTTCCCCCATGTCCCAGCTAGTGAATGGTGTGTGGGTGAGGGGGGGGGGGGAGGATGGTGAAGTCTGAGACAGCTCCCTCCCTGCATTACTAGTGAGAGGCTGGCTTCACAGACAGGGGGGAGCTGCCTGACCCTCACTCCTGACTTCCCCCATGTCCCAGCTAGTGAATGGTGTGTGGGTGAGGGGGGGGGGGAGGATGGTGAAGTCTGAGACAGCTCCCTCCCTGCATTACTAGTGAGAGGCTGGCTTCACAGACAGGGGGGAGCTGCCTGACCCTCACTCCTGACTTCCCCCATGTCCCAGCTAGTGAATGGTGTGTGGGTGAGGGGGGGGGGGAGGATGGTGAAGTCTGAGACAGCTCCCTCCCTGCATTACTAGTGAGAGGCTGGCTTCACAGACAGGGGGGAGCTGCCTGACCCTCACTCCTGACTTCCCCCATGTCCCAGCTAGTGAATGGTGTGTGGGTGAGGGGGGGGGGGGGAGGATGGTGAAGTCTGAGACAGCTCCCTCCCTGCATTACTAGTGAGAGGCTGGCTTCACAGACAGGGGGGAGCTGCCTGACCCTCACTCCTGACTTCCCCCATGTCCCAGCTAGTGAATGGTGTGTGGGTGAGGGGGGGGGGGGAGGATGGTGAAGTCTGAGACAGCTCCCTCCCTGCATTACTAGTGAGAGGCTGGCTTCACAGACAGGGGGGAGCTGCCTGACCCTCACTCCTGACTTCCCCCATGTCCCAGCTAGTGAATGGTGTGTGGGTGAGGGGGGGGGGAGGATGGTGAAGTCTGAGACAGCTCCCTCCCTGCATTACTAGTGAGAGGCTGGCTTCACAGACAGGGGGGAGCTGACTGACCCTCACTCCTGACTTCCCCCATGTCCCAGCTAGTGAATGGTGTGTGGGTGAGGGGGGGGGGGAGGATGGTGAAGTCTGAGACAGCTCCCTTCCTGCATTACTAGTGAGAGGCTGGCTTCACAGACAGGGGGGGAGCTGCCTGACCCTCACTCAAGCAGAGAAGCCCTTCTTACAAAGCTGAGCTAGTGAGTTAAGTAGGAGGAAAAGTAAACATACTTGTGCCAGTGTGGCTACTTAAAAAATACACTTACCAACAATCAATTACATATATTTGAACTGTGTACAGTTCCAGCCAGGACCACCTTTCTAAAATGCACAGTGATTGGCAAATTCAACATGCACTAGCATTTCAGGTGCCTGCTAACAAAAATAATAAACAAAGAAGTTCTAGTTACGTGAGTGCTGATCATCACATGTCAAGCTTCCAACTGTTTCCATTTCACATCCCCCCAACCATTACCTCAGTGGTAACCTTGGTAACATCAATAGATAAGAGCACAGCCAGCCAATAGGAATACATATTCATTCCTAAGTGACCTTTACTGACCTGGGAAGTGTGAACACTTTGTTTCATTTTCTGTTGGTGTTCATGAGTTTCCAGTTCCATTTCCCATCCCCCCAACCATCACCTCAGTGGAAACCTTGGTAACATCAATAGATAAGAGGGCTGCCAGCCAATAGGAACACATATTCATTCCTAACTGACCTTCAGTGACCTGGAAAGTGTCTATTTGTATCATTTTGAGTTAGTGCGCACTAACTCGAGTTAGTGCGCACTAACTCGAGTTAGTGCGCACTAACGGGGAGTTAGTGCGCACTAACTCTAGTTAGTGCGCACTAATCGGAAAAAACGATTTTTAACGATTTTTCAATGAAATAATCGTGCCAAACACGATTTTCTTCTCCTGCCACACGATTTCTATCGTTAAGACGATATGGAAAACGATTCACATCCCTAATATGTTCTGTGATTTTGATGTTTAGAACACTTTCCATTATTTTTCCTGGCACTGAAGTCAGGCTAACCGGTCTGTAGTTTCCCGGATCGCCCCTTGAGCCCTTTTTAAATATTGGGGTTACATTTGCTATCCTCCAGTCTTCAGGTACAATGGATGATTTTAATGATAAGTTGCAAATTTTTACTAATAGGTCTGAAATTTCATTTTTGTAGTTCCTTCAGAATTCTGGGGTGTATACCATCCGGTCCAGGTGATTTACTACTCTTCAGTTTGTCAATCAGGCCTACCACATCTTCTAGGTTCACCGTGATTTGATTCAGTCCATCTGAATCATTACCCATGAAAACCTTCTCCATTTCGGGTACCTCCCCAACATCCTCTTCAGTAAACACCGAAGCAAAGAAATCATTTAATCTTTCCGCGATGGCCTTATCTTCTCTAAGTGCCCCTTTAACCCCTCGATCATCTAACGGTCCAACTGACTCCCTCACAGGCTTTCTGCTTCGGATATATTTAAAAAAGTTTTTACTGTGAGTTTTGCCTCTACAGCCAACTTCTTTTCAAATTCTCTCTTAGCCTGTCTTATCAATGTCTTACATTTAACTTGCCAATGTTTATGCTTTATCCTATTTTCTTCTGTTGGATTCTTCTTCCAATTTTTGAATGAAGATCTTTTGGCTAAAATAGCTTCTTTCACCTCCCCTTTTAACCATGCTGGTAATTGTTTTTCCTTCTTTCCACCTTTCTTAATGTGTGGAATACATCTGGACTGTGCTTCTAGAATGGTATTTTTTAACAATGACCACGCCTCTTGGACATTTTTTACTTTTGTAGCTGCTCCTTTCATTTTTTTCTAACAATTTTTCTCATTTTATCAAAGTTTCCCTTTTGAAAGTTTAGCACGAGAGCCTTGGATTTGCACACTGTTCCTTTTCCAGTCATTAAATCAAATTTGATCATATTATGATCACTATTGCCAAGCGGCCCCACCACCGTTACCTCTCTCACCAAGTCCTGTGCTCCACTGAGAATTAGATCTAAAATTGCTCCCTCTCTCGTTGGTTCCTGAACCAATTGCTCCATAAAGCTATCATTTATTCCATCCAGGAACGTTATCTCTCTAGCGTGACCCGATGATACATTTACCCAGTCTATATTGGGATAATTGAAGTCTAAAATTCCAGCGTGCAAGAAACAGGTAACCAAGTCCATCAGGAAACTTATAGTCAATTTTTTATTAAGATAATGCTTTTAAACAATCATTCATGGCAACTCCATAGTTCTTCAAACATACAAGTGAAAAGTCCCCCGACACGGTCCGTGTTTCGCGGTAGCTGCATCGGGAGGGACCCACGGTTAATTTCATCTTATATATTCATCGTGGAGCGCTTTCATCGAGCGCTCCACGATGAATATATAAGATGAAATTAACCGTGGGTCCCTCCCGATGCAGCTACCGCGAAACACGGACCGTGTCGGGAGACTTTTCACTTGTATGTTTGAAGAACTATGGAGTTGCCATGAATGATTGTTTAAAAGCATTATCTTAATAAAAAATTGACTATAAGTTTCCTGATGGACTTGGTTACCTGTTTCTTGCACGCTGGAATTTTTGATTTGATTGATGTGCAAGACGTTTCTGCTTCACGTCTCTGCTTGGTTGATAATTGAAGTCTCCCATTATTACTGCACTACCAATTTGGTTAGCTTCCCTAATTTCTCTTAGCATTTCACTGTCCATCTCACCATCTTGACCAGGTGGACGGTAGTATACCCCTATCACTGTAGTCTTCCTTGACACACAAGGGATTTCTACCCATAAAGATTCAATTTTGTATTTAGTCTCATGCAGGATGTTTATCCTGTTGGACTCTATGCCATCCCGGACATAAAGTGCCACACCTCCTCCCGAGTGCTCCTCTCTGTCATTGCGATATAATTTGTACCCCGGTATAGCACTGTCCCATTGGTTATCCTCTTTCCACCATGTCTCTGAGATGCCAATTAAGTCTATGTCATCATTTACTGCTATACATTCTAATTCTCCCATCTTACTTCTTAGACTTCTGGCATTAGCATACAAACATTTCAAAGTTTGTTTTTTGGTTGTATTTTTATTCTGCTTTTTAATTGATAGGGATAAGTTAGAATTTTTTAGCTCAGGTGAGTTTTTAGTTACAGGCACTTGGACTACTTTTCTAATTATTTATCATTTATTTTACTTAATTGTTACTTTACTGACAGACATAGGAGATCTCTATTCCAGCTCTACTAGATACATTAATTTGAGGTAAATAATTTAGTAGGCATACTTTCCGTATGAGAATAAGCCATTTACTATATCTGGGCAGCCATGTCAACCCGACAGGACCTCCCTCTACTTGTATTGAGATACACCATGATTAAACAGGTAAAATGAATCATATTTGTTTACTTATTTGATTTATATTCATATTGGATATAAGTAGCTGCGAACTTTTTTTAGATACCTGTCAATGGAATCTAATATGAGTGCTCAAGCCTACCCATGATATATACCCTGACATCTCATGGGAGGTGCGATTGAGCCCCTAAGTGACTGTCATATCAGTCTTCAAACCCTACCTCTGCTCGGCGGTGCCTTATTAAAGTTGACTTGTTGTGAAGGGTGGCCAATCCGGGCAGGCCACCTCACACAGCAAGACTGCGGGTCTCTCTCCTTTCATCAGCTGAACTGGACGGTTCAAGTTTCTTTCTGACCCAATCCCTGGGCCCATCATCTGTTGTACCCTTGGATCTTCCTCACCTTGGCCCAAGGCAATGACTCTAGTCATGCTTTCTTGCCAGTACCCTAAAGCCTCTCCCCTACTCTACCTCTCCCCTAGGCTCTAGCCCTCGGATGTGACAGGAATAACAAAGTAAATGAATATGCAAATATTGTATAAACTTGTGTACATTGCAAATCACTGTCTAATGAAGCAGGAGGTGGGATGGGAGGGAATTCATCTGGGCCTGGGCCAGCCTAGGAATAGGGGGAGATACTGGGATCAGCCATGTTTAAATTTCCCTCTAGCCTCGCTGATATCATGACACTGCTCTCTCGCAACTGTTGGGCACTGACAGTAGTGCAATTTGATGATGTCAGTATGCCCTGCAATAGCCAATCATGGGCCACATCAACTCTAATGTCATCGGGGAGCGCCATTAAGAAAAGTGAATTGAGCTTCTTGTTTGAAACTTTTTGAGGTATTCAATTCATGCTTTTCTGCTTCACCTTTTACACTCTATTTCAGACAATACATACAGAAAATTAGTGAGGCAAATCTGTCCATTTCTGTCTTGGTCAGGTTTCTTGTAGGTTCAAACTAGAATATGAGATACTGTACAATGAAGCGTATGTGATATCTATATTTTTTTTAATAAATGATGCAGTGGAATGTTCAAGGCATGGGGTTATTAGAGAGAGGATTAAGTGACTCACTTTCATACTTTCCCAAGGCATTCTCTTAAGCATAATCTCCTCAGCTATTTATGTAGCTTTGTCAGGTGTGGTCTGTGGCCATTCTGGGGCAAAGCAGCATTACCCAGCAATGTTTGCTGGGTAACGCAGCTAGATAACCTTAGGATAGCAGAAAAGCAGTCCTAATGTTAGCCGAATAAAATTATCCAGCTAACTTTAAGATAGCCGGATATATTCAGCAGTGTGTGTTGTGGTCCCGGTCGCGATGGTCGCGACCCGGCACTTACCTCCTTGGTCCCGTTCCGCCTCTGAGAGCCTGCGGCCTGTTTCGCGACGTCCCCACAGGAGGGACGCCGCCGAGAAACCCTTCCTGGACGCCATCTCCTTAGGCGCGCGTGCGCGCAGCAGCCGCACTTATGAAGGCCTTTTCCCGCCACTGAAGGCTCCGCCTTACCCCTGATGTCAGATGCTGTGGCCTATGTAAGGCCGCCACGGAGCCCAGAACTTTGCCTTGCAACGGGGTTCCTTACGGTTCCCAGTTGCTCCGAGCCCTGGAATGTGCTATTGCATTAGCAACTCCGTTCCTGCCTAAGACTTGCTACGCTTCTGTGTCCAAGTCCTGTCTTTGTTTCTGCTTGGTTCCAGTAACCTGTCCTGCTTCAGTTCCAGCTTGGTTCCAGTACCTGTCCTGCTTCAGTGCTTGCCTGGTTCCAGTAACCTGTCCTGCTTCAGTTCCAGCTTGGTTCCAGTACCTGTCCTGCTTCAGTGCTTGCCTGGTTCCAGTAACCTGTCCTGCTTCAGTTCCAGCTTGGATCCAGTACCTGTCCTGCTTCAGTGCTTGCCTGGTTCCAGTAACCTGTCCTGCTTCAGTTCCAGCTTGGTTCCAGTACCTGTCCTGCTTCAGTGCTTGCCTGGTTCCAGTAACCTGTCCTGCTTCAGTTCCAGCTTGGATCCAGTACCTGTCCTGCTTCAGTGCTTGCCTGGTTCCAGTAACCTGTCCTGCTTCAGTTCCAGCTTGGTTCCAGTACCTGTCCTGCTTCAGTGCTTGCCTGGTTCCAGTAACCTGTCCTGCTTCAGTTCCAGCTTGGATCCAGTACCTGTCCTGCTTCAGTGCTTGCCTGGTTCCAGTAACCTGTCCTGCTTCAGTTCCAGCTTGGATCCAGTACCTGTCCTGCTTCAGTGCTTGCCTGGTTCCAGTAACCTGTCCTGCTTCAGTGCTTGCCTGGTTCCAGTAACCTGTCCTGCTTCAGTTCCAGCTTGGATCCAGTACCTGTCCTGCTTCAGTGCTTGCCTGGTTCCAGTAACCTGTCCTGCTTCAGTTCCAGCTTAGATCCAGTACCTGTCCTGCTTCAGTGCTTGCCTGGTTCCAGTAACCTGTCCTGCTTCAGTTCCAGCTTGGTTCCAGTACCTGTCCTGCTTCAGTGCTTGCCTGGTTCCAGTAACCTATCCTGCTTCAGTTCCAGCTTGGATCCAGTACCTGCCCTGCTTCAGTTCCTGCCTGATTCCGTATCCCTGCCCGCCTGCTTCAGTTCCAGCTTCCGTGATCTCCTAAGTCCCAGCGGCCGGGCTCCTCCCGGGGGAGTACCAGCTTCCTGGGTGAAGCTCACCGTCCATCACCTGCCTGGTATCGGCCTCCCGGCCTGCCCTCAAGCAGAGACTATAGCCCATCTCTCCCCAGTCTCCCGCAGGCAGGCCCAAGGGTCCACTAAAGCAGCTAATCCTCAACAGTGTGGGCAAAGTTAGCTGGATAAGTTTGCCAGCTAATTTTGCCAGCCGGCCAGTGGCTAAATAATGAATCTCTGCTGTTTTCAAATGTTCTAGTTGTTTTTATGTTCGTTTTTCATGGTGTGGGTCATTAATTAGTCAGTGTATATTATTGATTGTATTTTAGATTTGTGTGTTATGTTCTTACCCAGAGTCCTTGCTGGAGGAACAGTTTTATAAATGTGAGAAATGAATACATACATTGACTGGATATTTATTTTACCTGATCATATAACAATAGCTACTCTTTGTAGTTCCTAGCTGGCAAGCTGGCCCCTCAGAGTCTGACTTCCCTGTAGCTGCAGATACAGGGTAGAAGAAGTTTTAGAACAGCCTTGATCCTGGGACCATGGAAACATTCCTTTCCTCTTGGATTAAACTTGTGCGCCCAAGGTAATGAATCAGCACAGAGTGATGAGCCCTGTCTTGTAATTGAGTAGGTAAATCAGTGCCGCTGACAGGTAGCTCATAAAACCATTTACACAAAAATTGTTGGCACACACCAGAGATGGCAGGAGAAAAAAAAAATTCTTAAGTGTGTGTCATGTTTATCATTGGCTAATTTCCTATTTTGATGGGACCACAGAGTGTTTTCCTTCATTGAATTACCTGTAGGACCAGTGATTTGTAAGACTGCATTTCCTAATAAACTATCCATTGCACTGTGACATGTCTTTGAAGCAATAAAGATATTTTTTTTATTATTCTTAATGTCACATAAAATAAAACCATAGGTTCAAACAGGGCCATGTTACATCACAGAAAAAAAAATGCAACTTGTTTCATTGTCTGTGCTGCATCCTTAGGGGAGTGACTACATATTTCAAAGAGAGACAAGTTTATTTATGTGCGGCCTGTAGTACATTTATTATGTATTCATTTAATTTAGAATTCATTTTTCCAAGAACATTCAAGGTGGAGAACAACATAAATATAACAACAACAAACATTAAATAGTGACAGATCATAAAACTAGAAATAAGTTATGAAAAACGGGATTATTTGTATGACACAATACATGATTAAAATCAGTATTATTAACAAATTAATTCTCAACTCAGTAAGGATTCTTTTCAGGTTGTAGTACATTTTATTTTGGACCAATATATCAAAGATGTTGGGCATAAGGTTTTGAGACCACATAAGTCTCTTCCTCAGATGCTAATGGGACCAGCATGGTCTTGGAAACTCAGGCATTCAAACTTGTAAGGGGTTCAGTTTTCCAGATGATCAATATGACTACAACACCTCAGCACTCTCTAATGGTCATACACTGCTTTAAAACTATTTTCCATCCCACTCTTCTGAAAATACTCAGAACTGGTCACTATTTGGAAAAGTGGGCTAAGAATCCAAAATATTAATATTATTATAGTTATTACATATACCATTATAACAATTAATAAATCTATGCCGTATTTCTTCCTCGTTATCACACTTTTTCAATGTAATCTTCTCTGTTGAAACGTTTAAACAAAACTAGCTTTACATAGTCTAACCTGCATAAAACGTTTGTGGTATCTCGCTGACTTGATCAAGTGGAATCAGATTTAATTCTAACGAAGTCCTATTAAGCCAAATTCATACTCTACATGAAATTCTAAAATTATCTCAACTTACTGAACTGTGTAATAAACAAGATGAAGTAAAAATGTACTTTATCCCATCATCTTCACTGTGTGACACAATATTGTGATATAATGTGATTGAAAATCATGTTGAGCTGGCACAGAGAGAATGTCTAAAAGGATGTCTAGTTAAAGCTATTGATAATTCATCCCTTGATGATCTCATAGTAACATAGTATGGCTCATCCAGTCTGCCCAGTTAAGATTCTTCCACTTTGGGTAGATGTGCATATAAATTCTCATGTACAACTCAACACCAACTCCTTCCCCTCTCCCCGAATCTGGTCTTTTATCTGACCTCTCAATTCTTTCCCACTGCCACTCTCCATATCTGTCCTAAGGATGCCCAAAAATCTGTTAAAAGTATTGCCCTTCATCACCTCCACTGGTAAGCCATTTCAGGCCTTTAGTTCTCATCTTTAACTTTGATTCTTATTTCTTATAAGACCAATGGTTAACCCAATTCCCAGGTCCTATTCCAAGTTTTTTTTTGTTTTGTTTTTAAATCAAGTTTTCTAATAATCCCCCATGGCCAGCAAAAAATTCTGGCTTCGCCATGCTCATTGAAGTTTGGGCTTTAACCATGGTTCCTCTATGCAAGTTATATCAGCCATCTTGGAAACCTGATGCAGTCATGCCACACTATTCACACTAATTTGCTGTGTGTGTGTAGCAAGTTGAAAAATAAGGCAAATTTATACTAAAATAATTTTTATATATCAGATGGTATGCCAAGACAAAATTGCTTTATAGGCCAAATACTATGAATAAAAATGTATATTTGTAACAGAATTCTGAATGATTTCCAAAAGAGAAAAATTTGAAATAAAATGAAATAGTGAATGCATGCATCATGAGAATATTACATCTGTGCTTTTAAAAATGACTACATCAAGAAAATATAAACCAAATCGTTGGTTTTCCATTGGTCTTCAATGTCAACAATACAGTCCTATGCCAATTACTATGTTATACCTCTGGATCAATATCTTCCACGGGGAAGAACATTTTCAGAAGATTTTACCAGGTAACCAAGTAGTTAACTAAGTGAAATTGGACACTGAAAATTGCCTTCATTCTCTACAGGTAAAAGCACCCTCTCTGTGAAACAGTAGGGTACTTTTGCCTGTGCCACAAGGTGGTGGGGCTGGCAAGGAGCACATGGAGATTTCATTTTGAAATCCTGGCTTGGCACTTGTGCTTTATGGTGCAGACTTTGCAAATGTGAAGTCTGCAGATAATGAAGTATCTGCAGGGCCACCAAACCCAAATTTTCAAAGAGAAACTCAATGGGGAGTTTCCTTTTCTAAATTAACTAGACCAGAGACTGGGCCCAGATTCAATGCTGGTACCTGGCCTGGAGGCCTAATCCCAATGCCTGGGCCTCGGCCCAGGCCCAGTCCTGATGCCAGGGCCTAGCCTAGAGACCAGGTCCCAACTCCTTGGACTCAGCCTAGGCCTTTGCCTGACTTCGGGGGCCTGGTCTGGAGACCAGGTCCCAACTCCTTGGACTCAGCCTAGGCCTTTGCCTGACTTTGGGGGCCTGGTCTGGAGACCAGGTCCCAATGCTTGGGCTTTGGCCTAGGCCAGAGCCTGGGCCCTGGCCTGATGCCTTGGCCTGGCCTTGATCACAGATTCCCAGTGCCTGGACTATGGCCTAGGCCAGTGCCCAGGTCCTGGCTTGATACTGGAGTCCAGCCCAGATGCTGCGTCCTGACACCTGGGCCTTGGCTTTAGCCAGGGCCCAGCCCAGAGTCCAGGTCCCAATGCTTAGATCTCAGCCTAGGCCCCAGCCCGGGGACTGGGTCCAGATGCCTGGGCCTAGACCGAAAGCAGAACTGGGATTTGGCCCAGAAATCGGGTCCTGATGCCTGGGCCTCAGTCTAGGCCCAGTTCTGATGCTGGGACCCAGCCCATAGACCGTTTCCTGATGCCTGGGCCTTGGCCTAGACAAGAACCTGGGCTCAGGCCTGATGCCTGGGCCTCGGCCCATTCTCCGACCCAATGATATGGTCTTGGCCCAATGGATCACTTATTTTCTTTTTTTTCTTTTCAAATCAAAAACATGAATAATAATGAAATTTAGTTGGATTTTCAATTGTTTTGTTTTGAGAATGAAATGAAATAGGAAATTTTGTCTCATTTCCTTTTTCTTTTCTCCTGAATGCCCATCCCTACCACTACGTACATTGAGTAAGTACTAAGTAGTAATATGAACAAGTTGTGGTTTTCGTGCATGCTATTATAAAATAGTGTACACTGCAATAAAAATAAAATGAAAAACAAATGACATTTTTTTTCATGTCATTTCAGAAATGAAACTGCAAAAGAAATTTTGACCTGTGCTATGTCATTTTAAATGACAGCACAAACCTACCTTTAAAAGCCATAAATGTAAAGGCAGCATTTGTAGTCTGTCTATAGGGACTGATTCACTGAAGATTTTTCCCCATTTTGTGTCTTTGCAGAAAGATTTTGATGAATCAGAACAAGTAGTTATTGCTGAATTTCAGATGTACTTTCAATATATTACCTATCGAGCATAATTTTTTAAAATATAACAATTCCTGTATTGCAGTACTCTTGTTTTCTTTGCAAAAAAAAAACTAAAAAATGTTATGAGCTGTCTGAACTAAGGCATTGCCAAGTGAAAGCAAAATCTCATGACTGTCATATACAAACAACTTGCCTCAGCTCACTCAGTCTGTCTCCATTCTAATCACATAAGAATCCAATCAGAACTTCTAAGATCTTACAAATGATGCAGTCATCAATTCGTAGTCTGAAGATAAATATGGCGCAATCAAAGCAACAGCTGTACCTAGGTGTACCCTATATCCCCAGCAAGTTTGAACAGAATAACTAGGGTTGTGACTTTTCAATGTGATTTTAAAAATCCCATTCTTTGTTTGAAAAGATTACTTTTCTGCATGAATCATTAACACTTTCATGTACTGGCAGAGTTCAGCTTGATGGGCAGGTTTCTGTTTTATAGCTGATGGCTTTAAGCCTGCCTTCTGAAGGGAAAGGTTTAATAAGGTTGCTCAGTGTGTGCACATGTGTGTTCCTAATAACCTTTTGTGTTTGGTGTCCTGTAGGGATGTGCAAGTTTGGGGTTTGTCTTTTTTTGGGGGGTGGGGTTTTTTTTTAATTTTTGTTGGTGGGGAGTTTCATTTCTCTTAATTGTTTTTATTTTATTTTTGTTTAACTTTGTGTTTTGTGTTTTGTTTTTTTTTAAAGGCAATAACAGTCAGGTCCTGGTGCCTCCCTCTACGTAGCAAAAACTGTGATTCTAAAAAAATAAAACAAAGTTCCGCTGGGCCTTTTTTCCATCCCCCTATCCACTCAGACCCCTTCTCCCCCCCCTCCCCCCCAGCCAAGGACAGATTTTGGGTTTTGCTGCCCCTAGGCCCTTTTGATGCTTTCATACCCCTACCTCCTGTAAGGGTCTTTTACAGGGTAGCAGAGGGCTGTTTTCTGTTGAATGAGATTCAGCAGATCTGGAAGGCAGCATCTTAGCCAGTCCTGCTGCCCCTAAATGTTTGCCGCCCTAGGCACAGGCATAATGAGTGCCCATTGGCCCCCAGCTTACTTGCAATCAATACAATAAGCAGAATGAACCCCCAGATGCTCCTGCCCTGTCAGTGCTCCAGCACCATTTTGAATAGATAAATAACACGAGGCAAATAAAATCTGTCCTATGCCCACCCCTAATGTTAATGTATAGTCAGTTAGGCTTGAGAGTTTGCTTTAGTAATTTATGTTATGTTTTCACCTTCTTTCTCAAATTATTTCTAGTCAATAGATGATACAGGAGAGAAAATCTGTCAAAATGTAATTTTAGATGAAAATACAATAAAATTTGCACAAATTTTTAAAGATTCATTGAGATGTACGGTAGAAGTTATTCAATAGTTATTTATAATCTTGTTCTATTTACACAGAGCTATCAAAGGTCTATAAAAGTGCGCACAGGAAATGACACGTGGAGCTTATACCATCTCTGCACAAAGTTTCCTTCCCCAACTTAATTCTGCCTATTATTTTGCGGGTGGGTGGGGGGAGGTAACAGTACATGCATTGTGAATGCTCACGTACTTTAACCCATAGAGAGGGGAAGGGCAATAATCAAGCACATGAATCAATTTGATTATTGCCCCCCTAAAAGACTTCACAGACATTATTCACCAACCTCTCTGTTGCCTTTTTATCTTTCTGCTGACACATCACCCCCTTCCCCCAATTTTTCTTCACATGATCATTTTAATGTAATCTATAATTTTCCTCTGCCTTTAGCTGCTCGTTTGGTTTCGACCAGATGAAGAGAGTGTAATACCCAGAAGCTAGTCAAGGAATGCATTGTAAGTCAAACAAAAAGGTAAGGGATAACATATCCATAATTAGTAATAACCAAATACCGGTATAAAAAACTTTTTAAATAAATAAAATAAACATAGAAAAAGACCAAATAGTCCATCCAGTCTGCCCAGCAAGCTTCTTATGGTAGTATCTCTTAAGGGTAGCAGCTGCTGCTCCATGCAGTTATCCCAAGCCTTATGATGGCGAAACCAAATGACGGTGTACAAAACACGACAAATAAATAAATTAAATAAATAAATAAAAATGTACTGCTAGCAATATTTTTAATGGGTGATGAGCCTTTCTGAAAATTCAGTGTTGCTTCACCTGCTTTGCTTATGGCCTTGGCCCTAGCAGCAGTCCTGTGCTTTTTCCCTTATGTCTGCGCATCAGTTCCCCAGACCGTAAAAGTCAGGGTCCTCGTTGGTAGCTGTCTGAATCCAAATCCCCCTTTTCCTCTTGCCATTGAAGCATGTTTGGGCAATGGTCCCGC
This sequence comes from Rhinatrema bivittatum, assembly GCF_901001135.1. Classification (NCBI taxonomy): domain Eukaryota; kingdom Metazoa; phylum Chordata; class Amphibia; order Gymnophiona; family Rhinatrematidae; genus Rhinatrema; species Rhinatrema bivittatum. The sequence goes on along the minus strand of NC_042619.1, from coordinate 246,266,999 downwards.
TAGCATTCTGGCTTTTTAGATTTTAAAATAGTCTTGGGAAAGATAAGTACGGGAGGAAACTAAGTGGGGATCTTGTAACCAAGACAGTAGAATGCAAAGGAATAAGATAAGGCTGCCTTGGACAAGGAGATATCTTGCAGGTGGTCACACTCTGGAGCTGGTAGCTGGGATGGATCCTTAGCACTTGTGGACGTAGCATAACTGGGTGGACTGGATGGGATGGATTTTTTTTTTTCCTGCCATCACTTACTATCAGGCTGATACAGTACTGACGCAGTAAAAAATGTGCATATGCCCCATGCCTGCTCCTTTAACGCATGCACAACTCGTTTTCTTATAAGTGTGATTCTGTATTCTAATAAGAAGCTAATCAAAATGGTGCCAAAAGCATGCGCAAAGGTCGAAAAAACAGCGTCCATAACGCTACTGACTAAACTGTATAAGATGTCTATACAGTATCCCGGGTGCGCTGGAGAATGTGTCGAACTTCAATACATGTCATATTTATAGCGAACAAGAGTTTTCAATTCCAAATCTTCCATGTTTAAAAGGTTTTAGATCTTACCAAATATCATTGTTTCCGTCTTACCAAATATCATTGTTACCCCACCTTACATCAGTGCCGCATCATAATCCTGCCTTGGATGTATATAAATCGCTGCTCGGAGTAAGACTGTCCCTTTTGTATAGGGGTCAGATCAAGATGATACAGACTGGTTTGAACTGGTGCTTTTCATATCAATCGGAAGATCAACATCTAAAATATTGGCATCCCTTTGCTCTGAACAGATAAGAGACACACTAACAGACACTCTTTCCAGGAGGCCCCAGACGGATGCCCGGAGTCATGGATGTTCGGAAAGAGGTGGGAACATCCATGCTCAGAGGCCCTGCTACCTTTCCGGGCGCTCCAGGCTGCGGCCCTCCACCACAGGCCTCAGTCGGACACCTGGAGCTATGGAAAGAGGCTTCTTTGTTGTACCAATAAATGCATGTACCAGTGTCTGTTCATAGTAGCCATGGGGCCGGTACTGTTGTGCATTCATTTATCCTATTTCTTCTGTTTTATTTTTCCATTCAGACATTATCATGGCAATGAAACGTACCGTTTCACAGGTGGAGACAGAGTCCGGAGATCTGCAACAGCAGGCAGGCACAAGCTGTAGCCAGTTGTCCAAGAAGCGAACACGTGATGCTCGCTTTACGGATGCAGAGAAGGAGCTATTGTGCCGTGCTGTCTGCGAGAACTACAAAGTTCTCTTCCAATCAAAGGTTTCTTGCTCCATGAAGAAACGGATTTGGGAGAGGATCGCGCTGGATGTCAGCTCCCTGTCTGTTACACCCAGGGAGGTAAAACAGGTCCAGCACCGGTGGCGCAACACTCGAAAAGAGGTCAAAGAAAAGGCTGCCAAAATTGAGGTGGCAGTAAAGAGGACAGGTGGAAGGCCACCATGTTATATAGTCTTGACACCACTGGAGGAGTTGGTTCTCAGTACTGTGCAGCCAGAGGTCGTGGTCGGTGTGCCCGCACTGTACGGCGCTGACACCGGAGCAAGTGAAGGTATGCATTAGGAGATATCTTGTTTGCATTGCATGTTTTTCTTTTGGGCTCTTGGGAGGCAAACTGTTGAGAACTTGAACTTCAACCTATCTTTCTCCATCTTTCTCCACAGATGGAGTCAATGAGGTTGATATTATTGAAAAGATAATAAATCCATTCCCACACCAGAATTTGTTTTCCCTATGTCCAACGATGACTCCCCCAGTTGAACACGTACAGGATGGCGAGACCCAGGACCTTGTCACACTTAACCTGTTCGAAGTCTCTTCTGCAAGCCAGGGACGTGAGACATCTGAGGCATCATTACCCCTAGAGACATCTGAAGCATCGTCCCAGGTTCAGCGAGCTGCAGCACCATCTCCGCTAGAGGCTGCTGCGGCACCGGAACAGCAACAGGCAACAGTGTCACGTGACCTGGAAGAGGCGTTATTCAGTATTGACGGGCTAAGCGAGCATTTTATGTCCAGAATAATATCACGACAGGACCAACACAATGACTTGATGCTCCAAGAACTCAGGCAAATCTCAGCCAACATCAATGGGGCACTGGCTTCTCATTCAATGTTGATGAATGAACTGATCAACGCTGTCAGAGATGTCGTCTCTGCTTTTCGTTCTCATAACCACCCATAGGAATTAGTTAAATAAAAGTTTTCTTATCTATTAAAGGAATGAATTCTGTTTCATATTTATGAGCACTTAAGTTAATTCGTAACCCACATAAAGCATGATTTCCATCTCCCTCTCTTCTCCAACCTGTCATGTCTCTCCCCTTGTATCATCATCCTTTGCACATTCCCCACCCCCCATAACTACCACTACCACTTATAGCTTCTGTAACAACCAACTCTTTAAAACAAATGTTATTGTTTAAATAAAAAAATATAAATAAACCATTTGACATACGAAAAATATATATAAAAAAATAAAATGCAAAAAAAAAAATACAGTAAAGACTATTTAAAAAATATATATATATTTTTCAAAACAATATCCAACAAAACTAGATATATATGTGTATACACAAGGCGAAGGGAAGGAGCCATGCTGTGGGTGCCAAGGATGAGCATCGCCATTGATGACGGGGAGACGGAGGCCGTCCTAGAGGACCCCAGGACAAAACCAGCAGTGACTGAGCTGCTGCCATGGGGTCAAGGTCACTGCACAGATCTTCATATAGGGCCAGAATTGCCCGTGAGCTGAGCTGGTACCTTTGCACTACATCTTGCTCAGGCATGCCAAACAGAGTTGTCCGTGGGCGAAAGATACATTGTGGACACAGTCTGCAGATGGCTCTGGCCTGTGCACGGATGACTCTGGCCTGTGCATGGATGGCTCTGGCCTGCTGTACCTGTATGAAAAACAACACAATAATCAGCATAACATAAAATTATATAAATATTATATAAATATAAAATAATAGAAGCATCTGCAAGAACAGTCAGCATAAATGTTTTGGATGCCCATGCACAGTCCGCAAAGCAGAGCCACTGCTGCCGCTTGAACGAAGAGGTTGATGACATACATACACACACACATAAAATACACATAAATACACTTTTCTTTATGGGCAACAATTTTCTGCTTCCTCTGGTCTTGCTGCTGGGTTCTCTTCTCCTCGGGTTTTGTCTGAAATCACTCGCCTACCATTTCTTATTCTGGCTTTCATACATAACAAAAAGATTGCCAAAGCCAAAATGTACACATAATCCATGATGGTATCTGATGATGCTATCCATTACGTCTGCCTGCCACAAACAGCGGCGCCACACTAACGCCAGGGTTAGGGCTGGCACAAAATTTACACGTTAAAAAAAGTTTGTTAAAGATGCACTATTGTGGATGCGCATTACTGTATCGAGGGTAATAGCTAATCTGATCATTAACATGCCATCTGCATGCAGCGGGCACAATTTTCCACGTACCTGCTTCCGTGAGCACTATGGGGTAGATTTTCAAAGGGTTACACACATTGGTTACGAGCGTAACCCCCGAAAACCTACCCCAAACCCCCCCTGCGCGCGCCGAGCCTATCTTGCATAGGCTGCCGGCGTGCGCAAAGTCCCAGGACGCGCGTAAGTCCCGGGGCTTTCCTGGGGGGCGTGTTGGGGGGTGTGTCGCAGCTGGTGCATCATCGGGGGCGGGTTGGGGGCATGTGGGGGGCGTGTCACAGCCGTTGCGTCATCGGGCAGCTTCGGGCAAGCGGAACTTGTGCAACAAAGGTAGGGGGGTTTAGATAGGGCCGGGGGGTGGGTTAGGTAGGGGAAGGGAGGGGAAGGTGCCGGGGGGTGGAAGGAAAGTTCCCTCCGAGGCCGCTCTGATTTTGGAGTGGCCTTGGAGGGAATGGAGGCAGGCTGCGCCGACCCCGGATTTTTAACAGATACACGCGGCTAGGCGCGTATCTATTGAAATCCGGCGTACTTTTGTTTGCGCCTGGTTCACGAACAAAAGTACGCGCGCGCGTAGTTTTATAAAATCTGCCCCTATGGATGCACTAATACCTATATTGAATTGTACATCCGGATAATGTGTCGAAAATGTGAGTCTAAATCGCGTAAAACAGCACGCTAGCCTCACTGCGCTTTCCTGTATTGGGCTGTATATCACTAAAAAACTAAATTTAAAAATAATTGCAGGGTGTGAGCTCCCATTGAAGAGGATGATATGTACGATAGCATGATGGGGATGAGCAAAGCGATTTTCTCAGTTCCTTTGAGAGAACAACAATTGAAAGTGATCCATAAAATTGTGATATCCTCCTATCTAGCAATCCAAATGGGTATCAATAGCAAATCTATTTGTTTGAAATGCAGTGAAAGCAAAGATACCTTGCTTCATTGTATGAGGGAATGTGCACTTATCAGAGAATTTTGGGAGCCAAAAGTACAGCATTTGGAGTCTATTCTTGAGGTTCCATTATTTTTTGAGTTCTGCATTCTGTCAGTAAAACCAGAGACTCTAGAATGTTCTCAGTATGATTTTTTTTTGTCATAATCAAAGCTTTTTGCATTGTTAAAAAATGTATCCTGGTTAAATGGCTAGCTCCAGAAGCACCTTCTAAGGAGTTATGGGTGGCAGAATTAACTGAACTACTATGTTTACAATATAGATCATGGGGAAAAGTCCCCAAAATATCATCTTCCTGGTATTTCTGGAAAGTATAGGGGACATATATCCACAGTTTGCTACCTAGTATCTATTTTCTTACTTGTAAATTTGGAATGAAAACTGGGGATGGATCAAAGACGGGCATATCTGGTGTATTAGTCAACCTAAATGCCTAAGACCCTGTGTCCCTGCAGTGTCCTAACTATGATGATCCTAACAAACAGGAATGAGCTGATCCACACTGCTAAGGAAAAAGACGCAAATTTGGCTATGATTTAGAAGGGTATAACAGGGTACAGAAAGATGTTGATGGATTTATTCTGTGCCATAGTAGGCATAATGGAGCCGCAAGAACCTTAGCTGATCATAGGGGTGGGAAGGGAGGGAGGATTGGAGATAGGATTTGTAAGTATGAGAGCCCTTTGGCCAAGGTAAGAGGTGGTTCTGCCCAGGGGAGGAGCCCCGCTGAGCCTCACCATCGGGAGGCGGAGTCTCGGCTGCGGGATGATATACAGCAGAGGTAGAGATGGAGAAAGACAGGGTGACCCCAGGAGGCGGGCCACAGAGCGACAGCGCAGAAGCTGACATCAGACTCAGCTCGGATGACTGGAGTCAGGCAATAGCTGCGGCACTTCCCGAGGAGCGGGGGTGCCGGGTGATAGTTACAGTCACTGAAGTTACACTGGGTCCGTAGAGATGGTACACAAGAGGGTTCCTCAGTGGGAGATCACGGTAGTGGCCCTTAGAGCAGGGTACACCAGCGAAGGTTCCTCTAGTGATATCATGGCGCGGGTCCAGAGAGCAGGGTAGACCTGGAGGTGGCTCATCTAATGAAACAGGGCAATGGTCTGCAGAGCGGGGTACACCGGAGAGGTTCCCACGTAGATATCACAACAGGGTTCCACAGCGTGGTACTCACAGCGACTGAAGACAAGTAGTAGTTCCGCAGAAAAGCCTCAGGAAACGAGGCAGGCAGGTGTCCAGGTGAAAGGCCCTCCGATGAGTGGATAGCCAAGAGACGAGGAAGGGCTCCCGAGGAGCGGGTACCCGATAGTCTCACACCACCGAAGCAGGAACCAGAACAATGCTGAAGTGAGAGTAGGTAGATACAGCAAGTGAACTCGTTGCCAAGTCACCGGCTGTCTGGGCTGACGAGCTTAAATATCGAAGTTGAGTGACGTCATCTGATGAGGACGCCCCCAAGGTTCCTGCCATGATGTGGTTAAAGCAGGTCGGGAAGCACGCATGCACGCCTAGGGGACCCCAAGGGTAAGAAGGCAGTTGGCAGCATCCATGCTGCTCAGATAGGCCCGGGAACGGAGGCCGGAAGGCCGGTGGTAGCTGGCAGAGGCCGCGAGTTCACCCAACGGAGCCAAAGCAATAAAAAGAGCGGTCACAGCCATCTGCGGCCGCGGAGCATAACAGGGAGAGGAAAGGGAAAAATTGAATGCATAGGAATTGTGATACTTGAAAGAGGCACTGTTAAACTGTTTTTCAGACTAGGACTCGTTCAGGTATGCTGTTAGATTTCAAATTATCTGTCTATTGTAATGTTGTCTGATACCTGTTCCCTGTAACAAAGACAAGTTAATAAAAAGCCATATGCAAAAAAAAGTAATTGCACAATAATAGTCTACAGTACATATAAATACAGCATAAGTGTGAGGTTGAATATGAGATAGAAAAAAAGCTCTGAGTTGCTAAAGAGGGAGCACATCAGGAAATTTACTGCAGGGATGGCTAATGGCCGTCAATGCATCATGCGGAAAATTGCTTGAGCTGTTTTTCTCCGAGAGGCAGAATTCTAGTTCACAACTTGGGGATCATCATGGAGAGGGCAACCTTAAAGCCATGTCTGCATGTTAAATTATGTTTTCCACACAGAAATGGGGGTCTTTGCAAATTGGCTACCCTGACAAAGTCAAAAGCTTTATTGTATCTCCCTGCCCAATGTTGTTCAACTAAGCTTATAATATTCTTTGCTGCTTTGTGCTATGCTTGCTATGAACAAAGATAGAAGCTAATATTATAAATTATATTATAAATTATAATAAGAATGAAAAGTACAGAACCAAGATTGCACAAGGTTATGAGACTTTTTGGCTCTCTGGACAAGATAAAAGATAATAACAATTGGTAGAAAACAGATATAATGAATTCTGATCCTTTCTTATCAGTAACAAAATGTGCTGTGTTTGTTGGTAATTGCTATTGGGACCTAGGTTATGCTGACCTGTTAACTAGAAATGAAGTAAGACATGTAAGATATATGTTGTTGAAGTAAAATGCAGAAGTGAAACTGTGATTGATTAATCTGAAACGTTTTGCTTAACTATGATTTTATAGAAATGAACAGTATATAAGTCTGATTGTACGTATTGGATTTTGAGGAATACCCACTGAGAGTCTGCTCGAATACCCACTGAGAGTCTGCTCGAAGGAAGGCCCAGCCAGGCAAACTTAGGCCTGGATTCTCTAAGGTCGCAGACCTTAGAGAATCCATAAAAGGTGTAGTTATTCGGCGCAAAACTGGTGGTGATAAGGAATTTTACCTTTCACCACCAGCGATGTCTGCGCTGCGTCGGCTCCCGGCGCCGCCACGACTCCTCCTCTTCCGGGAGCCAACTCCGCCCCGAGCTAGCTATCGCATGCGAAAACGTTAGAGAATGACCCCTTAGGCTCTAGGATAAATTGTGGCATGGCATGAGGGTGGTTGAGGGTTTGAGGGGTTTTTTTTAATTGATTTAATTTTATTTTATTTTGGGAGGGGGGTTTGGTTGGGGGGGGGGTTGGTTCAACAAACAAATCAAACTGAAAAAAAAAATTCAACCAACAGAAAAAATGAACTCTCTAAAAATGAATATATGAATTCTGATATTTTCCTGTTTTTTCAAACTGGGTCAATTTACATTGCATCTGCCAAATTTCAACCTTTGCAATGTGACATTGCTGTCCAGCTTCGAGACTATACAACAAATTGTGACAATATGAAGCAGTGAAATTAGTGAAATTAGAGATGACAACATTTTTGCAATCTATATTCATAATCTGATATCGGTGTGCCTTTTCCTCTCTCTTTCTTCTAAATATGTTTTATCCTTTTACGTGCTTCTTGCCTTCTGCTTTATGCAACTTTTTCTGTTCCCCTCTCAATGGATGCTCTCACAAGGGAGTGAATTTTCCAAGGGATTTCATATATTAGCATATATGCACATAAGTAGCATATACAGCTGTATATGCTATTTTATAAACCTAAAGATTAAGTGTGTACTTGCAGTATGGCACATACATTTCACTGGGGCTAATGTTCCCATGGGAGGTAGTTCCTGTAGCAGTGACCTCTCAAATGCTGGCTGGCCCTCTTCTGCCACACCTACTGTGGCAGGCTCCTCCGCTACCTTTGACCGGTGAGACCCTGCGAAACAATTTTTAAAAAACATATCAGTGCCAAGTATTGATAAACTATTACACCCTTCTGGCCCCCTCAGCCCTCTTCCCACCAGAGAGCCATTCCCTCTCGTACCCAACAGCTCCTGCCATCATTTGTACGAGTGCCAGTATTGGACATCAGCGTTCTAGGGTGGGGTTCAGAAGGCTCACCCCCAACCATCACTCACCCCCTTACCTTCCCATTCACTTCCCTACCCTCTCTGTCATTCACCTCATCACTCACACCCCCTGCCTTTCCTTCCCTTTTGACTCCTCCTTCTCCTCTCCCCCCTCCTTTTTCTTCCTCCTACCGGTAGTCACCATCCGGAGCAGCCATGCTGGCCTTCTTGCTAGTGAGCTGTGGGAACCCTGCCAGCACCTCATCAAGTGTGGAGCCACTCCATGGGTCTTCCTTTATCCTGTCGGTGGGGTGAGGGAACCCCATCAGCTTTCATGAGACAACAGGTAACGTGAGATGGACACCACAGGGGTGTTTTGGGGGAGCACTTTCTGCCAGTCCAAAACTTTGCAGCCTCATCCTGCCTCATTGGTGGAAAATCACTCTTAGGAACAATGTTGTTTCATAGATATGGGGCCTGGTTTACTAAGGCATTTCTCCTGTGTCTATGCAAAAAATGCTTAGTAAATCAGGCCCATAGTTCGGTACTCTTGTGAGTTAGGGCATGGTCAAGAAAACATTGGGTTTTTTTATCTTCAGCATTTCACTTAGAAATCTCAAACTGCCCAGCTGGACAATTTAGTCCTGCATTATTCTCCAGTAGAGCAAGAAAAGGCAATCAAAGGGGTTAGTTTTATGAACAGAATGAGTGATCCTTTTCATAACCATCACAGAGAAGCGGGGCTGAATTGGCCCAAGTTTGAAAATTTGTGAGCAATAACGCCAGTCTGTGTTTGTCTGTTACCATGTGTCCAGTTTATGTGCACATATTTTTCTCTTTCAAAATGGTGAAATTCCCCAGGAGGGAGTAATCTTCAGGAAAGAGAATATACTGGTCAGAAGTTAATTCTTTTTACATAAGAAAACGCTTACTTCATTTTCTCTGAAAAATCCATCCTGCAGGGAAACAACGTCTTTCATTTCCTTCTTTCCTGCCTCTTAAAATCATCTTATGAATCAGGGAAGTCTCCTGATCCAGGCCAGTGACACTTCTCCAAAAGTTGGCCTGTATTCACAAAAGAAAAACTGGTTCTAGGATCACGACAAGAAGCATGAGGTGCCTTGCAATCCTTCTAAAGATCAACTTTGCTCTTTCTGTTAAAAGTTACCTTTTTTTATACCGCAAATGAAACCCAGGTAAACTCCCAAAATCCAAGGATCAATTGCAGGCTTGATAAAAGTGACATTCACTCCTTTTGTGGTTTAATTTGGCTGCAAATTGATAAATATTTTTTAGTGTTCCAATGCAAAATATATGAATAATCAAGACTAACAACTAGTTAGCACCTTACTACTCCCAGCACCCTCCGCCCGGTGTGACTGGCGGCGGGGAGGGGGAGAATGCAGCTTCACTCCCTTTATCCAATAAAGTGATAATTACTAACCTGTCACATTCAGCACATGCTGATTAAGGAACAAGCACACAAGGTTTCACAGAAAGTTAAATAAAAGCAAAATACCTTCCTTCACTAACAATTATAATAAGCAGTTATAATAAGATTATTAAACATTAGTGATGTGCAGCCTTAAAATTTTCAGTTCAGTTTGCTATTTCATTTCCAGAGCGTTAATTTTTATTTGGTTCGTTTCATTTTTTGTTTGCTTTATTTAAAAAAAATATTAAACATGAAAAAAAATCCAAACAAGCAAACAAAGAAAAGAACCACTAAAATAATAATAATTTAAAAAGAAATCAGGCCTCCGGCAGCTGTCAAAACCAAGTTGGCACTCTCAAAAGACCCATGCGCCGGAGTGGAGGAGGCCCGCCATGTGATGTACAACTAATGTCAGCGTAGGAGCTGGTCCCAGGGTTCTCTTCAGCTGGATTCTGAGGCCGATGTCCATATTGGCACTGGTGAGGATGATGCGACTGCTGCGGCAGGAGCTAGTGAGTATGACGGGAACTGGATCTCTAGTGGGAAGAGGGCTGAGGGGGCCAGTAGGATGTAATATTTTATTGATATTTAGCACTGATATTTTTTTGGGGGGGGGTTTCCACAGGTGTTCACTAGCCAAAGGTGGTAGAGGAGACTGCCACAAGCGGCGTGGCAGAAGAGGACCAGAAGAGGACCAGCCAGCACTTTGGAGGACACTGACACAGGAGCCTCCTCCCAAGGGAACAGACAATCCCTGGCAAATGAGGTGCTGCCATCCGAAACGGTAGAAGACAGTCAGAGGTCATGCACTTCCTGAGGACAGACACATCTATGTAGGCATTCAGGATGTACCAGTTACATCAGGTACCAGTGTGAGCGGTGAGTCTCCATATCATGACACAGTTCCTCCAACAGAGGTACCACCCACTTCATTGGTCACAATGGCAGACAGGCTTGCTGCAGAACTGATTGCGAGGCAGGAACTGATTGAGGCCAATTTGACAGTGGGATGGATGGCTATACACGCAGAGATAGAACACGTAAGGAAAGAACTGAGCCGGTTCTGTAGAGTCCAGGCTGCCAATGAAGGGGTTAGACCTTCATCCACATCCAATGACATTGTCAGTATACTATAAGGCTTTGACCCGTCTCTAAGGGATCTGACCACGCTGTTAGCCATGTGATAGGGCTCATGTTCCCCCAGGAAGCAAGCTCAGCCTCAAATTCAGAAACCAGGGAACACAGCAGCCCCCCATGTCCTAAATGAAGGGACACAGGCAGAGATGGGAGCCATGGACAAAGACTATATCCACCAGTAAAGTACTCACCATGCTGAACCATCAACAAGTCTCCTGTTTCTGGATCTCTCTGGGTCTGACTCTACATTGAATTACTGATGACTCTCTCTCAATACACAAATGGCCAAGAAAGGAGACCTCTTCTGCAGGCACATAGCTGTCCATCAGATTTCCTGGAGACATGCCCGCTCGCAATGTATATCTGATGCCAGTGTCAGAGCTGGACCTAACCTAGTCTGCGATTATCTTTGTTTAGTATTATCCATTTTTTATTTAGGCCCATGCAGGACCACCACTGACACTCTGGAACTCCATCCTACCCACGCCGGCCCACCAATTACTATCCAAGGACCAGCAGTCCATTAGGAGTGTGCAGGGTTAAATACATTTTCATTTTTCATTTAATTTAATGTTTGTTTCTTTGTTTAAAAAAAATAAAACATTTAAAATAAAACAAATGAAAAAATGGAAAAGGAGCCTTCCAAGGCCTTCAGTCCCCACCACCCATTCCTCCCACCCGGAAAAATGCTGGGACCAGGATCTCTCCTGGCTCCCACTTACCCAGTCTGGTGGGGATCTGCTGGCAAGGCCTAGGCCCAGGCTGAAGCCTCAGCCTTATGTATTTCTAGGCTACAGTAGATTACCACAGCCTTGGCTTAGGCTCTAGGCAAGGCCAAGGCTTGGATGGCCTGGTCCCAATGCTGGGTCCTAAACCGGACACTGGGGCCTTAGGCAGGTATCGACTCCTGGGCCTCAGCCCAGGCCAGGTCCAACGATGGGGCCTGGTCTGGAGACTGGGGCCCGATACCTAAGCCTCATGCCTGGCTTAGCCCTGACTCTTGGGTTTCGGCCCAGGCCCAATGCCAGGGTTGAGTCTGGAGGCCAGGTCCCGACCCCTGGGCCTCAGTCTAAACCACAGCCCGGGCTCAGACCTAGACCAAGGCCCAGGCTTCAGGACCTAGTTTTTGGTTTTCAGAGGGGGCCTGGGCCTTGTTCAAGGCTCCAGCCTCAGGCCTAAGCCTAGGCTGAGGCGCCGGCATCACACTTAGGAATAGGCATTGGGCCTCAGCCTAGGCCACAGCCTGCCGGGGTCTGGTCCAGAGACTGGGTCCCGATGCCTGGGGCCTAGCCCAGAGGCTGGGTCCCAAAGCCTGGGACTTAGCCTAGACCAGAGCCAAGGATCTGGCCTAGGTTGAGACCCTGGCATCAGGACCTGGTGATCCAGACTGGGCCCCAGCTTTGGCCCAGGTTCTGGTCCAGGCCAAGGCCCAGGCATTGGGACCCAGTTTCCAGCTTTCGAGGGCGCCTGGGCCTTTGTTCGGGTCTCAGCTGATGACCCAACCTCAGGTGTAGGTCTAAGCCAAGGCGCAGGTGTTGTGTCGGACATACCCTGCATTGGGCCTCAGCCTATGCCCTAGGTGAAGCCCCGGCCTCAGACCTAGGGCATAGGTCTGATGGGAGATTTTGTTAACCCAATTAAATAAATAGGATTCATTTAATTCAGAGGTCCCTCTAATTTGTTTTGGGGCCTTCAAGAGAAAGTAATTGGCCCTTATTCATTGCATTTTTCAGATTTGGTTAAAACGAACGCACATCCCTTTAGCCCATGCCACATATCCAGGTTGGCAGCAGCAGCAGCAGTGACAGTCTATGAGGGAGTGCACAGCTTTCACCACTGACTCCTCCAGTATAACTTCTGGATCTCAGCTGTCAACTGACACACAGGACCACCAATGTGCAAACAAGCACTTCAACTATCAATGTCTTCTGGCAATGGCAAACTGGAATGGCGGTGCTGGTGTCTCGTTACAACTGGATGTCAACCATGGTGTGGTTTGCACAATTGCCATTAAAGGGTTCCCCACTGCATTGTATTCTTGGTGCTGCATGGTGGGAGAGGCTCCATTTTCCAATGGTGTGGGTCCAGCTAAGCCCCTCAGTGACTTGGTGGGAACCTGAATTCCTCGGCTGTGATCGCATGCTTGGTAAGTATCAACAAAATGTTTTCTCTGTATACACGTGTAATGCTGCTGGTAAGTGCTTCTACTACTAAGCTTTTTTTTTTTTTCCTGCCTTTTACCTTTTCCTTCAGTTTCCTCATGCCCGCTGCTGAGAATGGTGTTCCTCCCACCCCTGTGCTTCCTGAACTTGAGCTTGGTAAGTAGTAGTTGCATATCTCTTGCTGGTCCTTCTATGCACAACTTGGGACATGCAGGTAATGCAGTCAGCTCTGCTTTTTTTTTTTGCAGGTTCCTGGTTTGTTGTTGCTGATGTCTGAGGCAGTGGTTTGCCCTGCTCTTCCTCCCAAAGCTGCTGCTTCTCCTTCTCGGACATCTCATTTCTGCTTCGCCACCAGTCTCCTTTTCTCCTGCTGTCGCCGGGCTCGCCCTGGGCAGATACATTGTTAGCACTCATCGCTGCTGTTTTGCGATCATCTACAACCCTTCCTTCAGATGGAGACGCTTTGTCCATTTTCCCAGGCTGTTGGCATGAATCTTGAAATGTTTCTCCAGTTAATGGACCTTTTGATTGCATTTATGCAACTTTATGCAGTTTTTGCAATCACTTTGAAGTTAAGAAAACACTCTTAAAATTGTACTTGTGTTGTGGTTTGTTTTCTGGTTTGAAATGGGTCATGGGCCTTTCATCGTTTGGCCTGGGATTTACAGACCAGCCTGGAAACCTCTGGCCCCTCGAATGATAGCTCTGTGACAAAATAGAGTCATACTGATGAAGAACCAGACCCATCTGTCATAAAAATGTCTCTTTATTAAAATTACATTTAAAATTGGAACTTATTAAAAAATAGGTACAGGGCCACGGTGACTATTTCTTCTGACATTAATCTGTCTTCGGGATTCACACTGATCTAAGAAGAGACAAAAATGTAGAAGTTAGAACACACTCTTTTCCACACAACCCTTCTCATTCCTGTCATCGCACTCCCCTCCCCCTGTGTAAAAACATACCTCTAAAATAGTCCACAATAACCTTGCGACGGAGCTCATTCGCCCTTGCCATATTATTTCTGTCTGTGGCAGGTGCGCACATATTTAGTTCTGGACCCAGGACTGGATCCATATCTTGATGATTGCCCTGCCGTAGGGCAATATTGTGCAGCATACAGCCACCACAAAATTTGTAAATTTCTCTGGCAAATACTGTCGTGCTCCTCTAGAAAGGTCAAGGTAGTGGAACTGGCTTTTCAAAACACCAAATATATGAACTATGACAACTCTGGTTCTCATGTGCGCCTCTTTATATCGGATTTCTGCCGCTATGCATGGCACAGACATCGGCGTGAGCAGCTACATTTTGTAGCTGTAACCATTATCTTCTACAAGGAGATAACATAGACTGGAAATACAAGAATACAAGTGTATTCTTGGAATATTGCATGAAAAAAAATCAATAAATAAATAATTAAACAAAAAATCCATTAACTCGTTGTGTGCCATTCAATGCCTGGACACCCAATAAGAAATGCATGACAGAGTCAAAAAGAGATTCACTGTGTACGTGAAAAAATGTAAACCATTTAGATTTGTGATAAGCAGTATAGAAAATAAATAAATAAAATAAAAATAAATAAATGCATAGCACAAAAAGAAGGCATGCTATCTAACAGTTAATACCCACTTCAGAGAGCTTGCATGTATCCACCACAGACAGCTGTTTTGATTGTATTTGAAACTGCGCATTTTCGGCAACATGCACCAGAAAGTGAGTACTGTTCTGCTTTCAGTACCTATCCAGAGAACTTACATTTAACTTTTTAGCTTGTGCTTTCGGTACCCACCTCAAAGAGCTTACATAAATAATGGGATAATATGCATTTTTGGCACCATGCATCAGAAAATGTGTACTATTCTGCTTTCGGTACTCACCCAAGAGAGCTAACAATTTGAATTTTTAGCTTATGTTTTGAACATATGAACATAAGAACATAAGAAATTGTCATGCTGGGTCAGACTAAGGGTCCATCAAGCCTAGCATCCTGTTTCCAACAGAGGCTAAACCAGGCCACAAGAACCTGGCAATTACCCAAACACCAAGAAGATCCCATGCTACTAATGCAATTATTAGCAGTGGCTATTTCCTAAGTAAACTTGATTAATAGCAGTTAATGGACTTCTCCAAGAACTTATCCAAACCTTTTTTGAACCCAGCTACACTAATTGCACTAACCACATCCTCTGGCAACAAATTCCAGAGCTTAATTGTACATTGAGTGAAAAAGAATTTTCTCCGATTAGTTTTAAATGTGCTTCTTGCTAACTTCATGGAATGCCCCCTAATCCTTCTGTTATTCGAAAGTGTAAATAACCGATTCACATCTACTCGTTCAAGACCTCTCATGATCTTAAAGACCTCTATCATAAATATCCCCCCTCAGCCATCTCTTCTCCAAGCTGAACACCCTAACCTCTTCAGCCTTTCCTCATAGGGGAGCTGTTCTATCCCCTTTATCATTTTGGTTGCTCTTCTCTGTACCTTCTCCATCGCAACTATATCATTTTTGAGATTCGGCATTTATTTATTTATTTATTTATTTATTTAAACATTTTTATATACCGGCATTAGTTGTGGACATCATGCCGGTTTACATCAAAACTGGTAAAGTATGGAAGTTACATTTAACAGGGAATTAGAAACTGGGAGGAGGGTAAGTAATTAAATAGGATAGACGAGAAATAACAGTAACATTAACATTAACATGGTTCCTCGGTGTGAACGAGGAGAGAGGATAACAACATATGGTTCCTCAGTATGAGGAAGATGGAACAGACGCAATGTGGTCTATTTTTTATTGGAGGAGGTGTGAGTTTTTATTCTGGGTAGGCATGTTTGAAAAACCATGTTTTCAATTTCTTTTTGAAGTTGTTCATACATGGTTCAAGGCGTAGGTCAGGCGGCAGTGTGTTCCAGTGAGTGGGACCTGCTATGGAAAGAGCACGGTCACGTGTAGAGGTGAGATGGGCTGCTTTAAGGGAGGGCACAACTAGGGTGCCTTTATTGGTCGTTCTAGTCGGTCGATTGGACTGGGTGGTTGTGAAGGGTAGGTCTAGCCAGTTGGAGTTGTGGGTGTAAATTGCTTTATGCATTATGGTGAGTGTTTTGTAGATAATACGAGAGGCTATGGGGAGCCAGTGTAGGTCTCTGAGTATAGGGGTGATGTGGTCGTATTTACGAGAGTTTGCAATGAGTCTCGCTGTGGCATGTTGTAACATTTGTAGAGGTTTGATGGAAGAGTAAGGCATGCCAGCTATATAAAAAAAAAAGAAAAAAAAAAGCGCATTTCAACTCCTGCTGCTACTCTGCAAGTTGCTGTGGGTTACCTGATGTACTGCCAGACCTGTTTCATCATAGCCTCCTCACCACCTGGCTGAAATGCCTTGAAAACGATGACTGGTCCATGCCAGCCACTACGGCCACTGTAACCTGGAATGAGCCAGTGGCCTGAAAAACTGCAAGATACCGAGAAGCTTGACCAAGCTCGGAATGGCCTGTCCATGATCAACATCGTCTCCAATTGCAGAGAGAAAGAAGCGCTCTGGTGTTATCTGTACATCCAGATCACACCTGTCTCTGGTAACCCCAGCAGCGTTGTCCTCAGGCAAAATATCCGCTGCCTGCATGCCCTTCTGTGAACGGCTTGAGCCAGGACAGCCTGCTCCTCTGGGACCCTTCTTTCTTCTTCAGCGATAAAGTATCTTCTTTCTCTCTCTTCCCTCTCTCTTCCTTGTTCCAAAGCTTCTGCCATTCTAATACTTCGGCTCACCTGCAAAATGTATCAAACCATAAAAAAAACAAACCAAAAACATATGGAATCTATAATTGCCGCAGAGAAGCAGCTCTACACAACACTGCAATAGGCTAAAACAGCCACCAGAAATGTGATTTAAATTTTACTCCTGCCCTTACCCTGGCATTAATTTCCCTGTGTTAGAAAACACACACTAAAATGTCACCCTGCTAAGGCAGCTGTTGGCATTGCCCCGTTATAGCCAATGTGATTTGCATGCACCCGCACTAAGCAGCATACTGCAGGTTTCACAGCATGAGCGTTTTCAGCACTAAAACCCATATTACATGCGTGAATAAGGTTAGCACCGAAAAACGGGGTAAAAACCCACGATAAGCTCAGCACGGCTTATTACCTCAGCCCCTTGGATTGCAAGTCTTTGGGGGTAAGGGAAATACCTACAGATTAGAACCTGAATATATCTTTGGCTTGAGCTACTAATTGAAAAGGAGCGAACAGAATCTAAATAAATAAATACAAGAATGATGAGGCACTCTCTCTCTCCGTGGCAACCGCCTGCCGATCCCCTACTTCAAGAACGCTGAAGGCCTCTCAAATGTGCCCCCCCCCCCCCCCCCCCCGGGAGAGAATGACCCAGCCCCCTCCAGGGCTGCCCAAGATCCACTCACCACTCTGGAATGGATGCCTGCCATTTCATAGGTGGCTCCTTCCTTTCCTAGCAGGAGGCACTACAGAACCTAACTAACTCCTGGCATGGTCGCTGAACTCAGAATGAGGTCTCCTAGTGGCATTTCACCGTGCCTGATACAGAGGGGGGGCGGGGGCAGCATCCTTTTTTTTTTTCTTGTTTTAGATAGGGAGATCGAGAAAGGGGGTTGCCCCAGAGAAGCTGTGTGATTCTTTTTGGGGGAACTGGAAGGGTGTCATCCCAGAGGGGCCTATATCATTTTTGCTGGGAGTGGGGGATCTGGATGGAGGTTGACCAGAGGAGACTGCATCATTCTTGTTGGAAGTCTCAGAAAAGAAGTGAGCGGGTAACCCTAGCCAGAGTGGCTGTAGCTGTTCTCCAGGGTATCGGGGCTTTGTATGGAGCACTTGGGGGTCTGAAGTTGGAAGGGGAGAGATGTGGGGGGGGGGGGGAGTTGGCATAGTCTTTATGGGGGGGGGGGAATACCTCCTGCTAACCAGACCTTTCACTTTGTGCCCTTTAGCAATGGGGGATTTCAGTGCAGCGGGCCTGCTAAAAAATTAATACCTAATCTGAGGTAGGTGATAACTTTTTGGTTATATTGGGTTCACAGTAAATAGTGGGTATAAGTCAGCATACTAACCTATTTATCATGAGCCCAGTAAGCCCTCATTTCCCTTTGGATATTTATTTATTATACACTGCCATTTGATCTGAAATATCACATTGGTTTCCATGCAGGCTCGGGAGGTATTTCCCTATCCCCAGAGGGCTTACAATCTAAGTTTGTACCTAAGGCAATGGAGGGTAAAGTGACTTGCCCAAGGTGACAAGGAGCAACACTGGTACTTGAACGCTGGTCTCCTAGTTTGTAGCCCACTGCTCTAACCACTAGGCTATCCTCCTCCCTTATATGGGCTAATTTTAGTACATACTTATTAACATGTTGGCTTTGGGGACCATTCTAATTAAGGCTTTATTGCATAGTATGCTATGATTATTACCATGCACAAAACAGCCTTAATGTGCATGCATCAGTGTATAAATGTATTAAACTGGAATGGATTTTGACATCAGCTTCACTATAAAAATGTGGGATGCACCATGACACAAAACATTTTCCTTCTATTTTGTAGAATAAAAAATAGTCATTTTTCCTGATATCTCTGAATATTTCTGCTGCTAATTTGATTTTCATCATTTTTAAAATCATACTTGGCTCCATTCCAGGTATCCCTCCCTTTATCCCCCAGGACATTGCTGGTAATTGACTCACTTTAATGAAGACACAATGCTTGAGGAATTTGCAGTGTTGACAATCTAACTCCATATCCTCATAACAGGCTAGATTTAGACAAAGGCAACATAGGCAACTACTTTGGGTGCCATATTTTCATAGGTGCTCTACCATGCAGCCATCTGGGCCTAAGAACATAAGAAGATGCTATACTGGATCAGATCAAGGGTCCATCAAGCCCAGCATCCTGTTTCCAACAGTGGCCAATCCAGGCCATAAGAACCTGGCAAGTACCCAAACATTAAGTAGATCCCATGTTACTGAAATAACATGGGATCTACTATCCCATGTTATAGTAGATCCCATGCTATAACATGGTATCTACTATCCCATGTTATAGTAGATCCCATGCTATAACATGGGATCTACTATCCCATGTTATAGCAGTGGCTATTTCCCCAACAGCCAAATTTTCAAAGGCCTGTGCGTGTAATACCTGGGGATTACGTGTGTGGCTGGGCCTTGCGCGCACCGCACGCATTTTCAAATGGGCCTGGCCACGCACATAAACTCCAGTATGTGCACAAGGGCCAGTCCTCTTTAAAGGGGCGGGGGATGGGCGGGGGAATGGGCCAGGACAGCGCCATTGTACACTGTCCCGGGGAAGCACGCGCTGGCAGTCAGCCGGCGCACATAATTTGCTTCTGCTCCCAAGGAACAGTAAGTTTAAAAATACAAAAATTAGAGGTAGCTAGATAGGCATTAGGGGTCGGGGTGGAGAGGGGAAAGGGAAGGAAGGTTAGGCAGGGGGGTAGGAAAGTTCCTTCCCAGTCTGCTCCTTAATTGGAGCGGACTGGGAGGGAACTGAAGGAGGCCCAATTGCATCGCTGCGCGTACTCTTAGAAAATTTGCCCCCTCCCCCCCCCCCACATGCGGATTATAAAATCTGGCACGCATGTGCGTGGCCCACAGAATTTTATAACATGCGTGCATGTTATAAAATCCATGCATCCCGGTGCTCGCACCGGGAACTGTGCACACAGGACGTGTGCGCGCAATTTTAAAATCTACCCCTTAGTCAACTTGATTAATAGCAGTTAATAGGAAATTATCCAAATCTTATTTAAATTCAGCTACACTAACTACCCTAACACTAGCCTCTGGCAACAAATTCTAGAGCTTAATTATGATTAGAGTGAAAAATAATTTTCTCTGATTTTTTAAAAATGTGCCACATGCTAACTTCATGGAGTGCCCCCTAGTCTTTCTATTATCCGCAAGAGTAAATAACCGATTCACATTTACCCATTCTAGACCTCTCATGATCTTAAAGACCTCTATCATATCCCTCCTCAGCCGTCTCTTCTCCAAGCTGAACAGGCCTAACCTCTTCAGTCTTTCCTCATAGGGGAGCTGTTCCAACCCCTTTATCATTTTGGTTGCCCTTCTCTGTACCTTTTCCAGTGCAACTATATCTTTTTTGATATGCGGTGACCAGAATTGCACTCAGTACTCAAGGTGCATTCTCACCATAGAGCTATACAGAGGCATTATGACATTTTGTGTTTTATTCGCCATTCCCTTCCTAATAATTCTGTTTGCTTTTTTGACCACTGCAGCACACTGAGCTGACAAGTTCAATGTATTATTCACTATGACGCCTTGATCTTTTTCCTGGATGGTAGCTTCTAATATGGAATTACAGCATGAGTTATTTTTCCCTATATGCATCACCTTGCGTTTGTCCAGATTAAATTTCATCTTCTATTTGGACGCCCAATCTTCCAGTCTCACAAGGTCCTTCTGCAATTTATCACAATCTGTTTGTGATTTAACTGCTCTGAATAATTTTGTCTCATCTGCAAATTTGATTACCTCACTCATCGTATCCCTTTCCAGATCATTTATAAATATATTGAAAAGCACCGGTCCAAGTACAGATCCCTAAGAGACTCCATTTACCTTTTTCCACTAAGAAAACTATTTAATCCTACTCTCTGTTTCCTGTATTTTAACCAGTTTGCAATCCATGAAAGGCCATCTCCTCCTAACCCATGACTTTCTAGTTTTTTTAGAAGCCTTTCATGAGGGACTTTGTCAAACGCCTTCTGAAAATCCAAATACACCACATCTATCGGTTAATCTTTATCCACATGTTTATTAACTCCTTCAAAAAAATGAGGCAGATTTGTGAGTCAAGGCTTCCCTTAGGTAAATCCATGTTGATTGTGTTCCGTTAAACCAGGTCTTTCTATATGTACTGTGATTTTGATCTTTAGAATAGTTTCCACTATTTTTCCCAGTACTGAAGTCAGGCTCAGCAGTCTATAGTTTCCCGGATCGCCCCTGGAGCCCTTTTTAATATCGGGGTTCCAGTGACCACTTTCCAGTCTTCAGGTACAATGGATGATTTAAATGATAGGTTACACATTTTTACTAATAGATCTGAAATTTAATTTTGTAGTTCTTTTAGAACCCTGGTGTGCATACCATCCGGTCCAGGTGATTTGCTACTCTTTAGTTTGTCAACATGGCCTGTCACCACACTACTGTCATCTTTGAAAACGTCTGCAAAAAGAGTCTTAGTGCAGGGGTTGTGAGCACCGTGTAATAGCCTGGCCCCTCATATGGTTTTCCAAGGTAACAGAAAGACTAATTAGGAGGAGAGGCAAGGGCTCACAGATTCCATGTTGAGTTTTCTTGCAGGAGTTATACAGCAGTGGGGTGACTCCAAAATGAGTGGGAAGGTGGGGAGATTGGGGTCAGCATTAGTAGGATGGGACAAACTGGGCAACAGCCTCTGACCCTGCACAAAGCCTACCCTTTCAATCAGTATCAGGGAAGAAGGAACGAGCACATAAATGTGGAAGCCCTGCAGGCTGGTTCCACCTTGTTGAATGCCTTATGTCACAATCCTGGCTGCTAGGCAGCCCCTCCCCCCCCCCCCCCCCCCCCCCCTCCACCAGCAGAGGTCATCACTAAGCCTCGCTTACAACCGTACTAGCCACCTCTTTGTTGATCCCATGACACAGCAAGGCCAGCCCTATTTAGCACAGCCTCTCCCTGCACTTGGTGCCTCTTCGTTGAATCACCTTGGTTCCTTGCATTGATCCACTTTGCTTTGCCTTACTACTTCATGGCCCCTGTGGTTTTCTTGTTTCACCTTGCCTCATGGCCTCCTTGACCTTCCAGTCTTGTTCCTGCAGCCTCCTTGGTCTTCATGCCTTGTCTTATGGCCTCCAGCTTCCTAATCTCACTTTGCCTTGCCTTGTGACCTGCTTGGGCCTCCATGTCTGTTTTTCCTGTGTTTATCTTGTATGTTCCTTGCTTTGCTTTAGTTTCCTTTTAGCCTGTGTTTGTATATTCCTTGTCCTCTTTTTGTGGTCCTGTCCAGTCCTAGTCTTGTCTCATCCTGCCCAGTCCTCCTTATGGACCCTGCTCCGAGGGCCTTCGGATCCAACCCTTCTCTTTCACATCTTCCTTGCCCCCAGTTCCTGTGCCTGTCTCTTATACCGGGCATTTCCTCCTGTTCCAGTCCCTCTTTCCAGTCCCAGCCCTTATCTCCTGTGCCAGTCCCCAACTCCTGCCTGGTTCCCTTGTGCTATCTCACCTTGCCTTCTGTTGCATCTGTGGACCTTGGACCAAGGCGATATTGTCTCTACCTAAAGGGAGGAGCCCTGCAGGTTCTCACCATCAGCAGGCGGACTCAGGTGAAGCAGAGATTGATCAGGGTCTTCAACTATACCAACCCACATTCCCCTCAGGTTGAGTCTTTGAGTGCCGGGGCCGACAGGACTTAGTTGAGGTCTCTGCTGATGGCAGAAGAGAAGATCTGTAGTAGCTGAGGTTGTGGGTAGGTGGTGATCGGGTGTGTCTGGGGTCCAGGTAGTATCCGGGGTCCAAGCTATGGTCAAAACCAGGCATCCATCCAAGGGAGGAGAAAAGGGATGGATAGGCAGGGTAGGCAGACAGGCAGTGTGGAATATTGTAGAGATGTGAATCGGAACCGGAATCGGTTCTGATTCCGGTTCCGATTCACATTGTAGGTTTTTTTCATCCGGCCCGATCGTGGTTTTGTTTATCGGCTGCGCCCAAGCCGATAAACAAAAAACCCACCCTGACCCTTTAAAACTAATCCCTTAGCTTCCCCCACCCTCCCGACCCCCCAAAAACCTTTTACAGGTACCTGGTGGTCCAGTGGGGGTCCCGGGAGCGATCTCCCGCTCTTGGGCTGTCGGCTGCCACTAATAAAAATGGTGCCGATGGCCTTTGCCCTTACCATGTGACAGGGTATCCATGCCATTGGCCGGCCCCTGTCACATGGTAGGAGCACTGGATAGCCCGCGCCATTTTTAAAGATGGCGCCGGCCATCCAGTGCTCCCTCCTTGGGGGCTTCATGTAACGTTTAGTGCTGCTTTGCTCCTGTTTTGGTGCCTTAGACTATTCAGGCCACTGTTGTTGGTGACCTTTGCCCCTCTTTTTGTGCATTAGGGTGTGCATCTCACCATTTATGCTGGTTTGTCCCTCTTTCAGTGCCTTGGTGGGTTCCAGCCACTGTTGTGCTGCTCTTCCCTTTTCATGGTATGTTCCTGTCTCTGTTGTCAATCCCCTCTCCTTCCTTTGGTGACTGGGGGTATTCATGCACTGTTTGTGCTGCTTTGTTACTCTCTTGGTGCCTTGGGGTATTTATGCCACTGTTATCAGAACATAAGAACTTCCATACTAGGTTAGACCAAGGGTCCATGAAGCCCTGTATCCTGGTGACCAATCCAGGTCACAAATAACTGGCAGGATCCCAAATAGTAGATAGATTCCATGCTGCTTACACCCAGGATAAGTTTTCTTGCAGGAGAAAGCAGTGGCTTTCCCCAAGTCTGCCTGGTTAATAACTGTTTATGGGCTTACTTCAAATACCATCATTGCACGCTGCTCATTTAAGTTATCTTAAATGAGTAGCGTGCAATGCTGAGCCGAATAGCTCAATAGCTGAGCCGACACTATGGAACACGATGCCAATCCAACTATGTGTTCAAAAAGATATAAAGCAGTGCAAGAGAGATTTAAAAACTTGGCTATTTGGTCTTACATAGGCCAGTTGGAAGTAAGAGAACAAGTCAGAAATAAGGTGGTTTAATGCTGGAAAATAGTGTTATGTATAATGAAATTTTCATTAGCAATTGTAAGATTTTGATATTTTGTAAATACTGCTGTTTTTGTTTTTAGTGAGGCATTTTATTGTGAACCGCTGTGATTGTTTTCAAAACGAGAATATATCAATATAAGTATATAAATACATATTCCTCTAGAAACTTGTTCAAACCTTTTATAACCTAGCAACCCTAATTATTGGTTCTGCTTTGCCCCATCACAGTAGCTTAGAAATTTTCACCTGTATTTGTCATGCTTTCCTCCTCTTATGGTGCCTTGAGTTGTTTGTTCTGCTTTGCACCTTTCGCAGCATCTTGGTCTATTCACGACATTGTTCATTCTGTTTTGCCCCTCTTATATTGCCTTAGGCTATTTAGGTCTCTGTTGTTGCCACTCTTCTCCAGTCTTGATGCCTTGGAGTACTGTTCCCTGCCTGCAAATTTTATTAAACTTGAATAGAAAAACTCAACTGTTAAGAGTCCAAAATAGGATGCATTGCTTCCCTCATTGACTTTAATGGAAATGAATGAAATAACATAACAAAATAAGCAAAAGAAGCTGAGAACCTAAACAAAAAAATGGCAACCAAACTGAAATAAACTGACCTGAAAAGATTTTCTATGAAGATCCCTAGAGGTATATATTGAGACACAGTCGAGATAGAAAAAATAGCCAGATAAACTTATCCAGCTAATTTTGGAAGAATATGCAATAGTCATTTATCTGATAGTTATCTGGCTAACTTTAGGTCAGCTCTTTGGCCCGACTAGATTTAAATGTCTAAATCATCTGGATAAGAACATAAGAACATAAGAAATTGCCATGCTGGGTCAGACCAAGGGTCAATCAAGCCCAGCATCCCGTCTCCAACAGAGGCCAAACCAGGCCACAAGAACCTGGCAATTACTTTGAGTATCTGAGTTAGCCAGTTAACTTAGCTGACTAACAAAACTCATTCCAGTTATGCCCCTAATTTATTCAGCTAAGTTTTAGCCAGTTAAAATTGAGCTACATATATGTCAAAATATTAATTTAATTGGCTAATTTCTCAGTTAGCTAACTAAATGCTTTTGAATATGGACTCCTTGTTATTAACAATCTTATTAATATTTTTACTTCACTTCTCATGTGGATAGGAATTTGGTTTTACCCCATACCTGTAATGTACCAAAGGTGTAACAATAAGATGCACAGCACTCAAAAACTACAAAAAAATGAATACAAATTTGGTGAAAAATATAATAAAAGTGTTTAACTTCCACAGTGCTTTCATCTCACAGTGTCCAGTGAATTCCAGATAAGCAATCTAGCTTGGTATAGTTTAAAATATTAGAAACAACTTGTCAGCAGGCATTTAAAAAATGACTAGCTTCTTGGTGGTATCCGGTTAGCTTATGAACAGCCAAATGTTCTAAGCAGATGTGCTTGCTTTTCAAATATGCAACACTAAGCCAAGGAATGCTTTGGATGAGTCTCCGGGGCTGTTGTTCTGGAACAGCTCCGGAATTGCTCTTTTGCTTATAATGTGGATTTTCCATTGCACTCTTTCATTGTCGTTATTTTCTGTTGACATGAACAAACGCTAGTCTCTCTCTACAGAGATATACTAGCGGTGTACAATGTCAACATTTGCTTTTTGCCTTTGCTGTCGGAAACTCATGTTTGAATTAATACTCAACAGATACACGTGGAAGTTTCACACCCTTGATTCCATCTTGAATAAAATAAAGTAACGTGGTTGCTGTATTAGTCCATTTTTAATATGTTTATATACTTGGTCAAAGAACCATGCACGTTGCATGTTTTAGTTACCTTGAAAACAAACCTCAAGGACCATTTGTATTAAATGTTTTGTGTTGTAAATAAAAAAACATTTATGAATGTTAATTTTTGGAAGCCACTATGAACAGCCATAAAGACTGGACTGTGCGGGTTCTAAGTTTTTAATAAATAGATAGATAGATATTATTATCTTATAGCTCCCTTTCTTTATCAGCAGAAAGGACTGAAGCAGGTCATATACTAGTATACGATCATAAAATCAAAAAATGAGTGAAAAACCAGCTTCTCGTTAAAAAGGCCTTGAATTACTAAATAAACTTTGGCACAAACAATCTACAGAAAAGTTCATACTGAGGTCAATCCATTTCTTACCATATTGGAATATTTACTGATCGTTACAAAAACAAAATTTAGTTTATAACATTTAGTTTTTCTTAACCGAATGTCATTTGCCTGGTTTTTTTGTTGATATCTAAACATTTTTCACATTTCTATTTAGGAATGAGCAAATCATAAAATGTAATGAGAGAGAGATGATGCATGGAACATATTCAATTCCATAAACATGTGGGATCCTCTGCTTTCTCAGTCAGGATACATACTTTTCACAGAGATTTCACCACCACTGATTTGAACTGAATAGAATCAGAATACTTTAGCTCCTCTGATTGTGTTTCATCCGTCGGTGCTAGATGGCTTCGCCCCGTTTGCCTCACCTTGTTCACAGCTCCTCCCGCTTACCTAGGAAAGATGGCTACTGCCGCGTCTACAAGTCGACCTCTCCGGCTTCCCCGGAATGGCTATGGTGCAGCCTCTCGCCATGCTCCTCCCAGATACCTTCTAGGGTGCGCCCGCGTGCGCCACCCATGTCTTTATTCCAACCTTGGCACGTACCTCTGGGGCGTTCCCCCTTGCTGACGTCACACCATCCGGGTATATTACCTATTCTAATTTGCTAGCTCGTTGAGTTAGCAGGACTCCGTTCCTGTCTATGCTACTCTGCCGCTTCCGTGCTGCCGCTGGAAGCTCTCTCTCTGCCCTTCGGGGTAACTGCTAACCTGGTTACCCACTCCTCGGGGGCCCTCTGCTTTATTTCAGGTGCCTTACAGGGAACAGGTACTCGCTCCTCGAGGGCCTGCTCTCCCTGCATTTTCTTCTTCAACCTGGTGGAATCGCATACCTACAGCAAACACCTAGTGAGTACTCTATCTCATCCACAGTACTACCTTGCTGGTAAACCTGCTTCGGAACCTCCCTATACCTATGGGGTGAGAAGGGCTCCCTCTGCTGAGGTCCCTGAGACTGCAACTACCAGACTGCCTCACTACTGCCACCTCTGGTGGTACTCTTCAAGTTGTATAATAAAGAACTAACTGTGTTTGTGCGTTCTGAGTCTAGCCCAATACTGTGGCTCCCCACGGGGCTCCTCCCTGTGGGCGTGGTCATCTGCCACAGTTCCCAAGGATCCACCCAAACACCGCTTAACCATAACAGATTGATCTAAGTGAGTCAAACTCCATCAGAGTCCTACTTTGTCCTGAATACTATGCCTGAATTCATTTCCCCAGATCACATTTGTATCAAAGGCTCAAAATATACCTTCAGCCAAATGAAGGATTTTTAATGGCGTCAAGTTGGATTTATTGCAGGATATAATACCATTTGCGAATGTGCAGTTGTTTCAAATGACATAAGAAATACCAATAATATTTCTTATGTAATTTTGTGCTGTTTCTAAAATGAAACAACAAAAACAAAAAAAATTTGAATGTTTTCATTTAGTGTGCACTATTTTTACTTCATGCTTACTAAGGGGCTTAGCATGTTCTTGGGTGACGGTGGCCAGCCATGTCTCTCCCCCACCCCACCCCACTGATTAACCCTGCCTGTTAATGCAGCTTCTTTAGGAAGAGTGAAGGAGCTTCAGCATTTTGGAGCGTGCCGAACAAGAAGTCTATCATCAAAGAGTAGTGTGGGCATTTCTGGGCCAAGGGAGGAAAGCCAGGAAAAAAGGAAATTAGTCTGTTTATCCAGAACTGATCAGTTGGTGAAATAGAAGTTATTCAAGCTATGGAGAGCTCAATACTCCTATGTGCCCTTACACTTCATGAATGACATAGAAACTAAGAGGCTGATATTAAAAAAAAGCTGAGGTCCTAAATATAGGTACCTAAGTTAGGTCCCTATGGGGGTTATTTTCTATAGCTTTATCGCGGGCGTTAGGGCCCTAATGCACGCGATAAGGCCATATCCCAAGCGAAAAGGGCCTTTTTGCATGCGATATAATGCAAATTAGGGGGAGGGGTGGAGTCGGGGCGGGGAGGGGGCGGAGTCGGCGGTGGCTTTGCCGCCGGCGATAATGTTGCTAACATTATCATCGGCAGTAGCACACCGAATAGCGCCACCTTTCACGGTGGCGCTATTCGGTGTGCTACTGCCGATGATAATGTTACTAACATTATCATCGGCAGTAGCGCACCGAATAGCGCCACCTTTCACGGTGGCGCTATTCGGTGTGAAAGCCAGCAGCCAGCGAACCGCCGTGGTGCGAAGGCTGCAGGCTTTCACAGGCCTGCCCTCCCGTTTTCGCAGGATTCATCATTCTGCGAAGAATGATGAATCCAGGCCTAAGTTAGGATCCTATTTTCAGCTGAATTTAGGAGCATATGTTTATATGAATTTTCAGGTGTAAATTTAGGCTCATGCATTTAGGACTGCTAGTCATTCTCCTAGATTTAGAATCCAAAATTAGGTGCCAATTCTGAAAATCATTGCTAAGTTCCTAGCTTTGTTTCCTCACCCTAACTCTGCCCCTGTAGCCACCCACTTTTTAGGATCCTAAATTTAGGCATTCAGCCCTAGTAAGTTTTAAAAAGGATCAATTTTGGAGCCTAACTTCAAAATTTAGGAGCCTAAACCCTTTGAAAATTGACCCCTAAGCAGAATAAATGGGCCCATAAAGATGGTGTCAAAGAGGATTTGTGAAGATCACAAATATGGCCCAAGCATAAAAGATCATCCTACATTTCAACAAATGGTGGATTTGCACTGCAAGGTCTGGAAGATGGGCTGTAAAATCAGGAAAAAAATGCAATAGTCTACATCAGTGGTTCCCAAAGCTGTCCTAGAGAACCCCCCAGTCAGTCAGGTTTTCAGGATACCCACAATGAATCTGCATGAGATACCATTTGAACATTTCTGGCGAGCCCGAGCCAGGAGCGCTGTAAGCCAGGAGTCCAGCACAAGGCGGTCAGCTGAACTCACGGACCCTGATAAGATTGCTGATGAGACATTGGTAAGCGATCGAACGTGTACCTTCCATCATTGGAGTGAGTCACAGCTTTTTTTTAACCTTTTATATTTTTGTACTAAATTTGTGTGTGTTAGTTATAGTTTTGTTGTTCTTTTTATTTTGCGAATTTCCTATCTTTTTCTATTGATAAGAATTAGGGATGTGAATCGTTTTTCAACGATTAAAATTATCGTCCGATAATGTTTATATCGTCTTAAATCGTTATAGAACACAATACAATAGAAATTCTAACGATTTATCGTTAAAAATCGTTTAAATCGTGTTAGTGCGCACTAACTCGAGTTAGTGCGCACTAACTCCCCGTTAGTGCGCACTAACTCGATTTAGTGCGCACTAACTGAAAATGATACAAATAAACACTTTCCAGGTCACTGAAGGTCAGTTAGGAATGAATATGTGTTCCTATTGGCTGGCTGCCCTCTTATCTATTGATGTTACCACTGAGGTGATGGTTGGGGGGGATGGGAAATGGAACTGGAAACTAACGAACACCAACAGAAAATGAAACAAAGTGTTCACACTTCCCAGGTCAGTAAAGGTCACTTAGGAATGAATATGTATGTATGTATTCCTATTGGCTGGCCGTGCTCTTATCTATTGATGTTACCAATATGGTTGGGGGGATGTGAAATGGAAACAGTTGGAAGCTTGACAAAAAAAGTAATGTAATGATCAGCACTCACCTGACTAGAACTTGTTTGTTTATTATTTTTGTTAGCAGGCACCTGAAATGCTAGTGCATGTTGAATTTGCCAATCACTGTGCATTTTAGAAAGGTGGTCCTGGCTGGAACTGTACACAGTTCAAATATATGTAATTGATTGTTGGTAAGTGTATTTTTTAAGTAGCCACACTGGCACCAGTATGTTTACTTTTCCTCCTACTTAACTCACTAGCTCAGCTTTGTAAGAAGGGCTTCTCTGCTTGTGTGTTGTTTTTGTTTGGTGTGAGGAGAGCAGAAACATCAGATCTTTATTCAATCTACTACAGTCATCTCTTACAGTGCCCTATCCCTATTAATACCAGGAGTGTTGTGATCTTCCTGCACACAGTGCCCTAACCCTGATACCAGTCTGAGACAGCTCCCTCCCTGCATTACTAGTGAGAGGCTGGCTTCACAGACAGGGGGGAGCTGCCTGACCCTCACTCCTGACTTCCCCCATGTCCCAGCTAGTGAATGGTGTATGGGTGAGGGGGGGGGGGAGGATGGTGAAGTCTGAGACAGCTCCCTCCCTGCATTACTAGTGAGAGGCTGGCTTCACAGACAGGGGGGAGCTGCCTGACCCTCACTCCTGACTTCCCCCATGTCCCAGCTAGTGAATGGTGTGTGGGTGAGGGGGGGGGGAGGATGGTGAAGTCTGAGACAGCTCCCTCCCTGCATTACTAGTGAGAGGCTGGCTTCACAGACAGGGGGGAGCTGCCTGACCCTCACTCCTGACTTCCCCCATGTCCCAGCTAGTGAATGGTGTGCGGGTGAGGGGGGGGGAGGGTGGTGAAGTCTGAGACAGCTCCCTCCCTGCATTACTAGTGAGAGGCTGGCTTCACAGACAGGGGGGAGCTGCCTGACCCTCACTCCTGACTTCCCCCATGTCCCAGCTAGTGAATGGTGTGTGGGTGAGGGGGTGGGGGGAGGATGGTGAAGTCTGAGACAGCTCCCTCCCTGCATTACTAGTGAGAGGCTGGCTTCGCAGACAGGGGGGAGCTGCCTGACCCTCACTCCTGACTTCCCCCATGTCCCAGCTAGTGAATGGTGTGTGGGTGAGGGGGGGGGGAGGATGGTGAAGTCTGAGACAGCTCCCTCCCTGCATTACTAGTGAGAGGCTGGCTTCACAGACAGGGGGGAGCTGCCTGACCCTCACTCCTGACTTCCCCCATGTCCCAGCTAGTGAATGGTGTGTGGGTGGGGGGGGGGGGGGGAGGATGGTGAAGTCTGAGACAGCTCCCTCCCTGCATTACTAGTGAGAGGCTGGCTTCACAGACAGGGGGGAGCTGCCTGACCCTCACTCCTGACTTCCCCCATGTCCCAGCTAGTGAATGGTGTGTGGGTGAGGGGGGGGGGGGGAGGATGGTG
Source organism: Rhinatrema bivittatum (assembly GCF_901001135.1). Taxonomy (NCBI): domain Eukaryota; kingdom Metazoa; phylum Chordata; class Amphibia; order Gymnophiona; family Rhinatrematidae; genus Rhinatrema; species Rhinatrema bivittatum. Next base: position 246,236,042 of record NC_042619.1, on the reverse strand, counting down.
AAGTCTGAGACAGCTCCCTCCCTGCATTACTAGTGAGAGGCTGGCTTCACAGACAGGGGGAACTGCCTGACCCTCACTCCTGACTTCCCCCATGTCCCAGCTAGTGAATGGTGTGTGGGTGAGGGGGGGGGGGGGAGGATGGTGAAGTCTGAGACAGCTCCCTCCCTGCATTACTAGTGAGAGGCTGGCTTCACAGACAGGGGGGAGCTGCCTGACCCTCACTCCTGACTTCCCCCATGTCCCAGCTAGTGAATGGTGTGTGGGTGAGGGGGGGGGGGGTGGATGGTGAAGTCTGAGACAGCTCCCTCCCTGCATTACTAGTGAGAGGCTGGCTTCACAGACAGGGGGGAGCTGCCTGACCCTCACTCCTGACTTCCCCCATGTCCCAGCTAGTGAATGGTGTGTGGGTAAGGGGGGGGGGGAGGATGGTGAAGTCTGAGACAGCTCCCTCCCTGCATTACTAGTGAGAGGCTGGCTTCACAGACAGGGGGGAGCTGCCTGACCCTCACTCCTCCGGGGTATTGTGATCTTCCTGCACACAGTGCCCTATCCCTGATACCAGGGGTGTTGTGATCTTCCTGCATGCAGTGCCCTATCCCTATTAATACCAGGAGTGTTGTGATCTTCCTGCATGCAGTGCCCTATCCCTATTAATACCAGGAGTGTTGTGATCTTCCTGCATGCAGTGCCCTATCCCTGATACCAGGATGTGTGCAAGAAGATCACAACACCCCCGGTATCAGGAATAGGGCACTGTGTGCAGGAAGATCACAACACCCCCAGTATCAGGAATAGGGCACTGTGTGCAGGAAGATCACAACACCCCTGGTATTAGGGATAGGGCACTGTGTGCAGGAAGATCACAACACTCCTGGTATTAATAGGGATAGGGCACTGTGTGCAGGAAGATCACAATACCCCTGGTATCAGGGTTAGGGCACAAGTTCTAGTCACATTGACTGATCACATTACTTGTTTTGTCAAGCTACCAACTGTTTCCATTTCCCATCCCCCATATACTGTCAGTAGGAAACTTGGTAACATGAATAAATAAGAGGGCAGCCAATAGGAATACATATTCATTCCTAAACTGACCTTAACTGACCTGAAAAGTGTCAAATTGTATCATTTTCAGTTAGTGCGCACTAACTCCCAGTTAGTGCGCACTAACTCCCGTTAGTGCGCACTAACTCGAGTTAGTGCGCACTAATCGGAAAAAAACGATTTTTAACGATTTTTTAACTAAAAAATCGTGCCTAAGACGATTTTCTTGCCCTGCCACACGATTTCTATCGTTAAGACGATATGGAAAACGATTCACATCCCTAATAAGAATGCGGCAGCAAGGTCTGGAAGATGGGCTGTAAAATCAGGAAAAAAATGCAATAGTCTACATCAGTGGTTCCCAAAGCTGTCCTAGAGAACCCCCCAGTCAGTCAGGTTTTCAGGATACCCACAATGAATCTGCATGAGATACCATTGTACAATGGCTGGAGGTCCCCTAGGACAAGTTTGGAAACCTCTGGTCTACATGAATAAGGGCAAAGACAGAAAGCCTTTTTCAGTCTCTTGCTATCTGCCTAATGGAAAAACTGTACAGAAGCCTGAACCAGCTCATTCTAGCATCTTCTAAGGAACTGTATTTTACCATCCATACTGGACAGGACTACATTTCAAGTTTTTGCATCTGATTCCATAGTGGTCCAAACTAACAAGAGCTATAATAATGACAACAAATCTTCAAACCAGAAAAGGAAATAAAAGGAAAAGGAAAAGGAAACCAATATGGCTCTCCAAAGAGGTGGCTGAAAAAATAAAGGCAAAAAGATCAGCATTCAAAAAGTGCAAAGGATCTCAAAAAGAAGAACAGAAGGAAGAATATTTGGTGAAGATGAAAGAGGCAAGGAAGAAAATCAAGCCGGCAAAAGCTCAAATGGAAAAAAGGATTGCTAAAGAGGTAAAACAAGGTCGCAAGACATTTTTCATATATATCAAAGAAAAGAGGAAGCCCAGAGACTGAACGCTGACAAGAAGCAATGTGTGGAGGCAGAAGAATAATCAGAAATATTAAGCAATTACTTTAGTTCCGTGTTCACTAACGAAAACTTGCTTGTTGGCAAGAGATGGGTGTGGGGTAGATACCATCGGATTCACAGAAGAGAGTGTGCGGGTGCAAAGGGCAAAACTAAAAGCGGACAAGGCCATGGTGCCAGTCTGCCAGATGAGATACAATCCCAGGATACCAAGGGAGCTCAGAGAAGTACCGGAGGGTCCTACTGAAGGCCACGTTCAGTGGATACTTGGAAATGGAAGTGGTGCCGCAGGACTGGAGAAGGGCGGTTGTGGTCCCTGCTTAACAAAAGTGGAGCAGAGAGGAGGTTGGAAACTGCAGACCATTTAGCCTTACCTCAGCTGTGGAAAAATGAATGGAATCTCTGCTGAAGGAATGGATACAATCCAGTAGGTTGCAGGACCAGAGGCAACATTGTTTTACTAGAGGACAGTTGTATCAAACAATTAGAATTAATTTATTTTTTATTGACTGAGAAGAGAATTAGATCAAGGGTGGTTAATACTTGGCATGTTTTACTTGGATTTCAGCCAAGCTTTTGACACATTACCACCTAGGAAACTCATAAATAAAATGACCAGCCTGGGAGTGGGTCCCAAGGTGGCACAATGGATTAGGAGTTGGTTGACTGACTGATGACAGTGGGTAGTGGTTAATGGAACACATGCCAAGGAGAGAAGGGTGATTAGTGGAGTGCCTCAGGCACAAGTTCTGGGACTGGTTCTGTTTAATACCTTTTTAGTGATATTGTAGAGCAGTTAGAAAAAAAAATTTTGCCTTTTTGTGGATGGCACTAAGATCTGCAAAAGAGCGAACACCCCAGAAGAAGTAGAGAGAATAAAAAATAATCTAAGAAAGCTTGAGGAGTGGTTGAAGGTTTGTCGTTAAGGATTCAATGCCCAAAAATGTGGAGTAATGCATTTGTGATGCAGAAATCCAAAGAGCTGTATATGTGATGGGGGTTTATGAGACTGAGGAACACGGACTGGGAGAGAGAACTTGGGGTGATAGTATCTGATGATCTGAAGGTAGGGAAGCAATGTAACAAGGTGGTAACTGGGGCCAGAGGGATTCTGAGCTGCACAGAGAGAGGCGTAACCAGCAGGAAAACATAGGTGATAATACCTCTGTACAGGTCATTGGTGAGGCCTCACCTGAAGTACTATGTTCAGTCCTGGATGCCAAATCTCCAAAAGGATAGAGACAGGATAGAAAAGTGGTCCAGAAAAAGGCAACCAACATGCTGCAGGTTTGCAATGAAAGACTATTAGATGAGACTTGAATATATATATTTAGGTTCTCATCTCAGAGGCAAGGAGAGACAAGGGGATATGACACAGACTTTTAAATACCTGTAAGCTATTAATAATGTATAAGAGTGGAGCAATGGCATCGCTTATACTGATATCATGGAGTGCCAAGTAGAAGGTAGTCTCCGGGAATGTTACAGAAAACAATGCATCTTCATCTCTGTGGGACCTTGCTGCTATATCATCTGGGAATGTGTCAGGGATGTCTGAGAGGTCCAGTGATGAGTCTCAGCCCCCTGTTCTCTTCCTCACAGTGAATATTATTGCTCCTCCCCCCCCCCCCCCCCCAACTGTTAGCGGTAACGTTCAACGCTCTTTGGGATCTTGTGGCTAATATTGGGTTTTCCTGTGCTAACTGCTCAGCTAAAGTAGATGATGTCTCTAATAAATTGGATTCCCATATCTTGGAATATGAGACTAGTCAAGGTCAAGTTTTAGACAGGATTTCTTCAGTGGAGCAAGATATTTCCTCTTTAAAAACTGTTTTAACAACGCTCATTAAGGCATGGGAGATCCTTCTTAGGAGCGTGGAATTTATTGAGAACAGGCTGCATCATCTAAATCTCCAATTTCTTAATTTTCCTTGTGTGGTTGGTGAACCACTATGAGTCACCTTACACAGAGGTATTTTCTTGAGACAATATCGATTCCATCGGAAACAGTTCCTTCTTTAAACAAAGTCTACTTATTGCCTTTGGGAAATCGGCAAACTCGTGCAGAAACTTTAGATCTTTCTGCTTTTCTTGAAACTTCCAGTTATGAAATTTCAGAAGGAGCTACCTTATTAGTCTCTTCTCTCTCTGAATATGATCTCAGATTTGTTATGAAGAGCTACTTCAGAAATATTAGTGTACAGTTTATGGGTTCAGGGGTCAGGATTTTCCCGGATTTGTCTGGAGCAGCACAGGAGAGAAGGGGGAGGGGTTTCCTGGCCTTGCTCCTACTTTAGCTTTAGCTGCTACCTTTTTACTAAGATATCCTTGCAAATGCTTAGTTACAGTAAATATCGATGTAATAATTTTCTGTTTCCTGCCTGAACAACTGCACGTTTTTATTAACTCCAGGAAAGCTATTATGTCTTCAAATCCTCAAATAGCTTCAGCTAATTAGGAGTCAGAAAAAATGTCAGCAGGGTTTCCATGCTAGTGCAGTCTCTAATTTTGAGTTTCCTGTTTTCTCCTTGACTTTCTGCTCCCTTCTTTTATTTGTTTGTGGGCTAACGAGATGTTGTTTCTTTCTCTTGTTATTTTTCCTTTTTCTTTGTTTAAATTTAAATTACTGTTGTGTTTCAGTACAAAGTTTATTCTTTGTAAACTTTTGAAAATTAATAAATATAAATTCAAAAAAAGAAAATTCAAAAAATCACATCATCAAGAGCTTGCCTGCCATTTTGACTGTGGCAGTGCATAGATATAAGGACTATAAAACACGTGGCCAGGAAGTATGGTTCTTCAGAACTTTGTGTTTCAGGCTTACGCACCTGCAGGTTCCTTGGAAAGAAAGATAACAGCATGGAGGCCCTCGAATATTGAATGTACAGTAGCAGATCTCTGCACTCTCGTTAAATAGATCGTCTTTTTCAATGGCACTAAGGTAAAAATATACTGAACACTTTTTTTAGGGAACAAGCTGTGGTAAAACAGAACATTCTGTGCTGTTTCGCCATAAGAACACTGAGGGGATTTACTAAACTGTGATAGCCGAGTACCCCCGTAAGCAAAAAGCACCATGTTCCAAGATGGTGCTAATGGAGCAGGAGTGAGATGGGTGAGCTAGGGGTATACTTGGAGGGGGAAGGGGCTTTAGAACTAACCCCAAGGGAGGGAATTTTTTTTTTTTTTTACAAGGGGGCAGAGCTGCATGTGCAAGGGAGGAGCTTGAAGATGAGGATATAAGAACTTAAGAAATTGCCATGCTGGGTCAGACAAAGGGTCCATCAAGCCCAGCATCCTGTTTCCAACAGAGGCCAAACCAGGCCACAAGAACCTGCCAATTACCCAAACACTAAGAAGATCCCATGCTACTGATGCAATTAATTAGTCACTAACCAACCTCTTTCCCTTTTCAACAATTCACCAACTCGAGCGTACAAGGGAATCCTTGTGCGGTGGTAATCTTGTACGGAGGTATTTGATGAGGATAACCGATTTGCAGTTTGCCAAACACAGAAGGCGTCGCACGAGAGACAGCAGAAACCTTTGACAAGACTTTAGAATGCTGTGAACCCCACATAGGACACAGCATACTCTCCCACAGTCCCTGAAGCAGGCACTCGTGCCGAAACATGGCCCGTGTCGGACGCGCAGCTCCGTACCCATGAGAAATCAACACAGGCGATGCCCTTGATAAGTATGATGAAAGACTAACAGGGGGACGGCAAAGCAGCAGGGGAGAAGGGATTTTAAGAAAAAACACACGAAAGAGCACTTAAAAAATAATTTTTGACCCTAATAAAAAGAATAATAGACGGAGGTAGAAGAAAGGATAACTGCAAATCGGTTATCCTTATCAAATACCTCCGTACAAGATTACCACCGCACAAGGATTCCCTTGTACGCTCGAGTTGGTGAACTGATGCAATTAATAGCAGTGGCTATTCCCTAAGTATAATTGATTAATAGCAGTTAATGGACTTCTCCTCCAAGAACTTATCCAAACCTTTTTTGAACCCAGCTACACTAACTACACTAACCATATCCTCTGGCAACAAATTCCAGAGTTTTATTGTGCGTTGAGTGAAAAAGAATTTTCTCCAATTAGTCTTAAATGTGCTACTTGCTAACTTCATGGAATGCCCCCTAGTCCTTCTATTATTCGAAAGTGTAAATAACCGAGTCACATCTACTCGTTCAAGACCTCTCATGATTTTAAACACCTCTATCATATCCCCCCTCAGCCGTCTCTTCTCTGAACAGCCCTAACCTCTTCAGCCTTTCCTCATAGGGGAGCTGTTCCATCAACTTCATCATTTTGGTTGCCCTTCTCTGTACCTTCTCCATCGCAACTATATCTTTTTTGAGATGCGGCGACCAGAATTGTACACAGTATTCAAGGTGCGGTCTCACCATGGAGCGATATAGAGGCATTATGATATTTTCCATTCTATTAACGATTCCCTTCCTAATAATTCCTGTTTGCTTTTTTGACTGCTGCAGCACAGGTACGGGCTGGGCAGGAATAAGGGGAAGCTTGGACACCTGCTCTACAAACTACCAGAGACAATTTTGTGTGTGTGTGTATATGGGGCGAGGGGGGGGGGGGGGTGAAGAAGCTTTGACAACTTCTGGCAGCCTCTTTAACTGGCAGTCCCAAGAGCATCACCAATGCATTTTTTCACAACCTGCACTACTATTTGCCATGGTAATGATCTGATGTGCATGCCAAGCAGTTCATTACATTTATCTTGTGTTAGTCCTAATTGACTTTAGCAATAAGCTGGACTTCAATAAAATAACACAGGTTAACAGCAATTAACATACCTTATCTGCAGATAATGTATACATTCATTGGTAAATAGCGGGTTCTTATAGTGATAAAGAAGCTTAAAAGATATGCCCCTAATAGCAGAAGTGTAGATGTCACTGACAAACATAATGTCTGATTTGCAATGCCTTGGTGTAATTTTATACTGCGTTTGGTTTGCTCATAGGGGCAGATTTTCAAAAGATTATGTGCGGGGTCAGAGACTCCTGGCACAGCAGCAATTTGCCGCTGTGCCAGGGATCGTGCACTGGCAGTCGGCCGCGGGCGCAACTTACTTCAGCCCCAGGGCTGAAGTAAGTTTTAGAACTAATGAAAAAGGTAGGGGGGAAAGGGCAGGGGAAGTAAGGGAAGGGAAGGGAAGATGGGGTGGGGGAGTAGGGAACGGGGGAAGGCAGTGCGGCTCGGCGTGCGCAAGGTGCGTGCGTGCCGAGCCCCGATTTCATAACATGCGCGCGCATGTTATGAAATCGCGTGTCCATGTGTGCGCGCCGGGTAGTGTGTGCACATGGACGCACTCGCACAAGTTTTAAAATCTACCCCATACTGCGTTACTCATTCGGTTCCACCGGGAGGTGGGTAAGAGGGTTGTTATCGTTCTTACATCTCTGTACTACGCTTTTCCTTTTTGTACGGTTAAAATTCTAAATAAAGAGTTTCAAAAAAAAAAAAAAAAAAGATATGCCCCTCAGGGAGGTGTTTTATCTCAATCTGTTTGAGAATTTCAGGCTAGGCAAATACTATTTCAGGTCTTGCAGACAATCAACACTACAAGCAAGGTATCAGAAACAGATGGCTGTGGAGATGACAGGTCTGTTTTTCAAGAATCCAAGCCGAGGCAAAGAACTGGAGAGGTTGTTTTACGAATGCAACAAAATCTGCCTGTGTTTAAAAATGTTCAGTTTCCAAAGGCAAGGAATGTAATTAGGGAGGGTTTATTTCAAAAGCCATTTACCCAGGTAAATAGGCAGTCGGGAAAGCCAGCACTGGGATCAGCAATGCGCATACTTCTACCTGCAGGAAAGGCAGGCAGGCAGGCAGGCTCAGAGATGAGGTTGGGTTGGGGGAGGCAATAATATGCATAGTTTATCATTTTCAAAAAATATGCATGTTGTTTTTCAGGAAAAAGTATCAACTGAAAGAGAAGGGTCAAACCTCTGTGGGTACTCTTTCCCTAAGCAATTTTGAAAAGGAAAGAATGCACATCCTTCCCTGTGAGAACTGGTGCACAGGCTGCAGGTGAAAGTACTCACAACTTTGCAACTACCTGCATAGTTTTGAAAATAGCTCCATAGATGTGACAATCTGAAAGAAGCAGGAAGCTTTTATGGGAAACCAGTACTCATTTCAATTGCAAGAAGTATCTGTAATATCCTCCCAAAACTCAGGTACTATATCAATTAATAAACTCCTTTCTTAAGCCCAGATTTTCAAAGGCCCGCGCGTGTAAAAACCAGGGATTACATGGGTGGCCGGGCTTGCAAGTGCCAGGCGCATTTTAAAACGGGCCCAGCCACGCACATAAACCAGGCAGAGCCTTCCTGGGACCTTCTGATCCACCTTCTATCATCAAAGTCCTTTGGGGCCCAAACCTGTCCAAATGGGCTTAGCTAGTCCCCTCTGACCTCCCCCTTCCTCCCTTTCCAAAAGTCACTGGAACGGACATCTCTTTGCTTCTCGCTTACCCATTCCATGGAGGGGCAGTGGTGGCAGCATTGGAAAAAGCAGGAGCAATGCCCACGCACCCTATCCTGGCTTGTTCCCTCTAAAACTGGTGGCAGCAGCCCTCCTGGATGCACAACTTCCAATGGGGCGGATTTTAAGAGCCCTGCTCGCCTAAATCCGCCCAAATCCGCCCAAATCCGGGCGGATTTAGGCGAGCAGGGCCCTGCGCGCCGGTGAGCCTATTTTACATAGGCTCACCGGTGCGCGCAGACCCCGGGACTCGCGTAAGTCCCGGGGTTCTCCGAGGGGGCGTGTCGGGGGCGTGTCGGGGGCGGGCCCGAACCGCGCGGCGTTTAGGGGGCATGCCGGGAGCGTTTCGGGGGCGGGCCCGGAGGCGTGGTTATGGCCTGGGGCGGCCCGGGGGCGTGGCCGCGCCCTCTGGACCCGCCCCCAGGTCGCGTCCCGGCGCGCAGGAGGCCCGCTGATGCGCGGGGATTTATGCCTCCCGGAGGGAGGCGTAAATCCCCCGACAAAGGTAGGGGGGGGGCTTAGACAGGGCCGGGTGGGTGGGTTAGGTAGGGGAAGGGAGGGGAAGGTGAGGGGAGGGCAAAAGGAAGTTCCCTCCGAGGCTGCTCCGATTTCGGAGCGGCCTCGGAGGGAACGGGGGTAGGCTGCGCGGCTCGGCGCGCTCCGGCTATACAGAATTGATAGCCTTGCGCGCGCCGATCCAGGATTTTAGTGGATACGCGCGGCTCCGCGTGTATCTACTAAAATCCAGCGTACTTTTGCTTGCGCCTGATGCGCCAGCAAAAGTAGGCCTATTCGCATAGTTTGAAAATCTACCCCAATGTGCGCACAAAGGAGCGGATTTTCAAAGGGTTACGCGCGTAACCCCGAAACTCGCTCCTGCGCGCACCGAGCCTATTTTGCATAGGCCCGGCGACGCGCGCAAGCCCCGGGACGCGCGTATGTCCCGGGGCTTAAAAAAATGGGCAAGGAGTGGGCGGGCTGGGGGCGGGGAAGGGACTGAGGCCTCTGGCACAGCAGTCATGCCAGTGCGCTCAACTTCGTCAACAAAGGTCGGGGGGGGGGGGGGGTTCAGATAGGGCTGGGGGGCGGGTTAGGTAGGGGAAGGGAGGGGAAGGTGTAGGGGGAGGGGTGGAAGGAAAGTTCCAATTTCAGAGCGGCTCCCCTAGGGCTCGGCGCGCGCAAGGGGGTTTATAACATGCGCATGGCTACACGCACATATTATAAAATCAGGCATAGATTTGTGCTCCCCGAGGTTAGGAATATCTGCACCAGAGGCAGCCATCTTACCCATGGAAGGGGAGAAAGGCAAGAAAGAGGTGAGGCAGAGCGGTTGCAGCCATCTGCAACCGACGGACGCAACAGTACCCCCCTTCAAAGGGCCCCCTCCAGGACCTCTTCCTGGTGGTCTGGGTTTTCGTGGGTGTGCAAGATGGAATTGACTTACGATGTCCTTATCCATGATGTTGGCCAGAGGCTCCCATGAGTTTTTTTCTGGTCCATAGCCTTCCCAGGAGATGAGGTACTCCCATGTCTTGCCTCTCTTATGGACAACCAAGATGTCATCCATGGCCTATTCAATATCATCCTCAGTGTCCAGTTAGTAGGTTCTGAGGTCTTTTTGGAGAACTCAGAGAGCATCAAGGGTTTTAACAGAGAGACATGGAAGGTGTTGTGTATTTTCATTGATGGAGGTAGTTTTAAACTGTACATCAGATTTCCCATTCGCCGAAGGATAGCAAAGAGTCCTACATAGCGAGGTGCAAAACGTGCTGAAGGTAATTTAAGATGGAGGAACTTAGTACTCAACCAGACTTTGTCTCCAGGCTGAAACTGTGGTGCCTCTCGATGGTGAGCATCGTAGATCTTTTTTGCTTTCTGTCCTGCTCTGAGGAGTAGCTCCTTTGTTTGCTTCCAAAGTTGAGATAACTCTGCTGCAGTAGCCTATGTGGCAGGAAAATGCCACTGATAATGGAATTGGCAGAGGAGGAAGCGGTTGTTGTCCATAGACGAGTTGGAAGGGAGAAAACCCCGTAGAAGTAGCAGGATGCGAGTTGATAGCAAATTCTGCCCAAGGCAGTAGTTCATCCCAGTCGCTCTGTCTTGAATTGACATAGGATCACAGAAATTGTTTCAGCGTTCTGTTCATTCTTTCAGTCTGTCCATTAGACTGAGGGTGGTAAGCGGAGGTTAAGTCCAAGGCGATGTCAAATTTTTGACATAACACATAAAACTCTCCAAAATTTAGCAGTGAATTGTAACCCTCTGTTGGATAGAATATGCTTAGGCATCTCATGAAAGTGGAAGATGTGTTTAATAAAGAGTTTCGCTAACTCCGCAGTGGAAGGTAATCCAGGTAACACTACAAAATGTTCCAGTTTGGAGAAGTGGTCAATTGTGACCCAAATGGTGTTATTTCCATTGGATGGTGGCAAGTCTACCACAAAATCGGTTGCTATATGTGTCCAGTTCATCCGGCGCTGTTAGAGGTTATAACAAACCCCAAGAACGTCCGGCTGGCGGCTTTTGCTTGGCGCAAACAGTTCAGGAACCCACATAAGCTTGTACATCCTTTTTCATGGTTGGCCACCAATAGTACCGCTGTAACATTGCCAAAGTACGACTCTGTCCCGGATGGCCGGCCAGACGGGAATTGTGCGCCCACTTCAACAACTTCTTCCTTTGATTTCTGGCCACAACCGTCTTCCCAGCGGGTACCACATGAGTGCTGCAAGAACCACTCTCCTGGGGTCTATGATATGACGGGGTTCGTCTGGCATCCTGAGGGGAGAAGGATCACAATAAGGCATCAGCCCAAGTGTTCTTCTCTCCCGGATGATACTTCAAAAGGAAGTCAAATCTGTTAAAGAACAGAAACCATCTTGCTTGACGGTGATTGAGTCATTGAGCATGTCTGAGGTACTCCAAATTCTTGTGATCAGTGTGCACTACTATTTGATGTTGTGCGCCTTCCAGCCAAGGACACCACTCCTCAAAGGCCAGCTTCATAATGAGTAACTCTTTATCTCCGATTCCATAATTTCTTTCGGCAGGCGAGACCCGCCTTGAGAAGAAGGAGCAAGGATGGAGCACATTAGATTCACTATGCTGGCTTAAAACCACTCCCACACCAACGTCTGATGCATCAACCTCGACGATGAATGGGCGATGTGGGTCAGGATGGCAGAGGCACGGCTTCTTTTGAAAAGCTTCTTTGAGCGTCAGAAAGGCTGATATGGATTCTGGAGACCAGTTGGCGGGATTGGCTCCCTTTCTGGTCATAGCAGTTAGAGGGACTGTCAATGATGAGTAGTTTTTAATAAAGGAACGATAGTAATTAGTGAAGCCCAAGAAGTGGCGCAGTGCTTTCAGGCCTGTAGGTTGGGGCCAATCCCGGATACTTTCTAATTTCTTGGGGTTCATCTGAAACCTTAGAAACAATGTAGCCCAGAAAGGGTACAGACTCCTTGTGAGATTCTCACTTTTCAAGCTTTTCATATAGGTGGTACTCACGCAGGCATCTTAAAACTTTCTTGACATCCTCTTGATGAGTTTGCAGATCTTGAGAGAAGATCAGTATATCATCGAGATATACTACTACGCATTGATATAGTAAGTCCCGTAAAATATCGTTCATCATATTTTGAAAGACTACAGGTGCGTTACTCAAACCGAAGAGCATGACGAGATATTCGAAGTGCTCATTGCGGGTGTTAAAAGCAGTCTTCCATTCATCTCCTTCGCGAATACGCACCAAGTTGTAAGCTCCTTTAAGGTCCAGTTTGGAAAATATCTTGACTCCTTGGAGCCTGTCAAACAGTTCAGAAATTAAGGGCAGGGGATACTGGTCCTTGATGGTAATCTCATTCAGAACCCTATAGTCGATGCAGGGGTGTAAGGTGCCATCTTTCTTCCCTACAAAAAAGAAGCCTGCACCAGCAGGAGATTTGGAAGGTCTGATGAATCCTTTTTGAAGGTTCTCTTGTATGTAGGCAGACGTGACCTTAGTCTCAGCTACAGAAACCCAATTCAGAACCTCCTTTGGGAGGTTCTGAATTGGGTTTCAGGTTTATAGTGCAGTCAAAAACTCTGTGCGGTGGAAGTACATCTGCTGCTTGTTTTGAGAAAACATCCTGGAAAGAGGCGTATTGTGGAAGTAAGCCAGGTAACGATAGTGTAGTGGGCATGCAAATGAGCGGTGAAACTTCCGCGAGGCATCAACCACGACAGTCAGGCCCCCATCGGGACAATTCCAATGTGGCCAAATTAAATTGTGGCATATGATCTTGTAGCCAAGGCAGTCCAAGTACCACCGGGTGCATAGCCTTTTCCAATACGAGAAATGAGATGGACTCAGAGTATAGAGCTCCGGTGCACAGGCCAACAGCCTGGGTACTCAATGAGACTTCTCCAGGAAGTGGATAGAAGACAATAGCAATGGCTTAGCTATTGGTGTGGTAGGAATCCGTAGATGTTCTACTAAGTGTTTCAAGATAAAATTACCTCCGGCTCCGGAGTCAATGAGAGCAAGAGTCTGAAATTCAAGGCCTCCGCAGAGTAGAGAGACTGGTAAAGATAATGGAGGAGTAGAAGAGGTGAGGCCTAGGAGAAGTCCTGCTGCAGATCCTAGGCCTGTCAGTTTCCCAGAGAGATGGGACAGGTTTGGATGGCGTGACATGATTGGCCACACTACATGCATAGCCCCATACGTTTACGAAAACGTCTCTCCTTGGAAGTTAAATGGCTTCGGCCTGGTTGCATATTCTCTTCCTCTTCTAAGGGAGCAGACAGTAGACTTGAAGCAATAGGCACAGGTTTAGGACAGTTAGCCCCTGCAGTGGACTTTCATGGACTCTTAGCCTCCTGAGTTTGGTCTCGAATACGGCGGTCAATTCTCCCAGCCAGTTCCATCAGAGACTCAAGGGTATCAGGCAAATCAAGAGCAACCAATTCATCCTTTAAGTGAGAGTTGAGACCCTCCATGAAGATAGCATGTAGACATCCAGTGTCCCAATGTAGTTTGGATGCTAAAGTCTTGAATTCAATCACATGGAAGTTAAGCAAAGCAGATCCAGCAACAGTCTGGCGAGCCGGGTCATCAAAGACAGACTTGAAAAGTTTTAGAAATCTTGGTAAGTTGTTTAGGCTAGGATCTTCACGATCCCATACCGGTGAAGCCCAAACTAAGGCTCGTCCTTCTAGAAAAGATAGGATGTAAGTGGTCTTGGATACTTCTGTGGGAAAAAGGGTAGGCTGTAAAGAAAAATGCATACTGCATTGATTAACAAACCCTCTACACATCTTTGCTTCACCCATGAAGCGGGTAGGTGTGGATAAAGGTACAGTGGTCTTGATGGTCACCTATGGAGACAGTGATTCTTTCACTGAAGTTGTTGAAGTATTCAGTTGAGCATGCAACTGACTGAAGGTGGTAGCTAGGCTTACCAGAGACTTTTGTTGCTCAGTGATCCGCTGGGCTAGGCCAGGAATGGCCTGCAAGGCCACAAGCTGAGCCGAGTCCATGGAGTTAGCAATCTGTTGGGTTTGTGGCATAGTGTGGACTTTTGGTCACAGAGGCGATGACTCCTCCCACAGGGAGGGGCCCCGTGGGGAACCACAGTGTTCGGTTAGACTCAGAGAGCAGACACTGGAGATGAAAAGCTTTATTGTACTGCTGTAGATAGATGGTAATTGTGCAGGAAGAAATGGCACTGAAGTCCAGCAAGGTGTCAATATGCTCAGACAGTCTCAGATGTAGAAGTTTCACCCAGATGTACAAGGTTGGTAGTGTTCCGTAGAGCGGGATAAGCCGAACCTGATGGGTAGAAATAGAGAGCTTGAACATAGAAGTACTCACTGAAGAGTAGTGCAGGAATCCTCCTGGTAGATGATGAAGGTGGGACCCGAGGTCCATGGTGCAAGATACTCTGAGCTGGTAGGTCCTCGAGGAGTGAGTACCTGGGAGTGCAGATAATCCTGAAAGAGAAGAGAGACCCCGGAGGAGCGGTTGTCTGAATAGTAGTAGAAACCCCGAAGGGTAGTTAGAAGCGAGAGGCCCACGAGGAACGAGTGCCCAGAGCTTCTTCAGGAGCGAGATACCCCGGAGGGTAGCGAGGAGCCTAAGCGAGCAGCTTAGAAGCGGTCAGAGTAGCTAAAACAAAGTCCTTGCTAATTCGTTCGTTAGGAGCGGAGCGGAGGCTTAAATACTCGGGGGTATTGACGTCATGTGGAGGGGATGCCCCGAGGTTCCCACCATGATGTGTAGATAAGCATAGGCAGCGTGCGCACGCACGCCCTAGGAGGCCATGGGAAGGAGCACGACGGATGGGGACGCCGAGAGTTTTGGCACTCTGCATCAGAGGCAGCCATCTTACCCATGGAGGAGGAGAAAGGCAAGAAAGAGGTGAGGCAGAGCGGTCGCAGCCGTCTGCGACCGACGGACGCAACATGTTCAAGTAAGTGTATAAACCTCATTAGTTCATGTGGTACATTTTGAACCTGTAGTGCCTTTTTTCCCTCAAGGATACTACAATTATCATAATATTAGATAGAGTACGTATCAATTTTCCGCTATATGACCCTTCAGAACAACAAGTTTATTCCAAAATCATTCATGGTTCCTTTCTGAATTTTGTTCTTTTAAAAATCCTTCTTACGCTTGTTCCAGGACAGGTGAGTACAGTGCTTTAACTTTTTTGTACAGGCAGGCTGATTTACGCTATGAGTTGAATTTTCAAAGGAGTTACACACGTAAAATTAGCATATACGTGCATAGATGGCTTATACTCGCATACATGCTATTTTATAAACATTAAAAATACGCGCATACATTCAGTTTCATGTGCATATTTACCTATACAAAAAAGGGGGTGGTCCAGGGGCATTCTGGGGAGGGGCAAAGAGGAACACATGCAAGTCGCTATCATAAAAGAGATTTACCTGAATACATTAGGCAACTTATTTGCACAATTTTGCATCTGCTAATTATCCAGCACAAATGGTCTCGGACTCATCTGTTGTCTGCCATTATTTGGGTAGGAGGTTTGGGTGAACCGGGGAGGGGGGGGGGGGGAGTTCAAGGTGAAGAACGAGGAGGGTTTCCATGAACTGGACACAGACTTGGTAAACTGGTGGAGGTATCGGAAAACTGATGACTTCAATTATGCTCACAAGTTTTAAATTATAGCAACTTTCAGATATAAATCAGGGTTTGGATATATAAAAAAGGATTGGATAAGTTCTTGGAGGAGAAGTCCATTACCTGCTATTAAGTTCACTTAGAGAATAGCCACTGCCATTAGCAATGGGAACATGGAATAGACTTAGTTTTTGGGTACTTGCCAGGTTCTTATGGCCTGGATTGGCCTCTGTTGGAAACAGGATGCTGGGCTTGATGGACCCTTGGTCTGACCCAGTATGGCATTTTCTTATGTTCTTATGTTTTACATAAGCGAGTTACAGTTTTTTCTCACATTAAATATAAGCGCCTGATGTCTATAAAATAGGAAGGAAAAGAATGCGCTTTCAATGCATTGCAGGTATTTGTGTGTCACTAAACATATGCAAGGGGTAGACATATGCATATTCAATAACCTGCAAGTACCTGCTATGCACAGGTTATAAAATACTTTTAGTAGATCTCTCTGCGGCCATCTAGATGCATATATGGGGGCCATGTGGAGTTTTTTTAAAGTTCTCCTTCCTGTGATTTCTGATCAGAAATATATATGTCTCTCTCCGTGGGAATTGTGCACAGTAGACAGTGAGCTCATGATTGTCCATGGTGGGGCCCTTTAGGTGTAGTCTTCACATTTGTCACAGACTGAGGTAGCTGAGATGATGATGATGCTCTAGTGTGGCTAATGTCCTCCAGACCTCTTGACCAAGCAGATTGGTCCCTTTTCTCTGCATCTACTTTCCCTTACTACAAAACTTAATTACTCTGGCATCAAGATATCATTCACAGCTTATGAAAGTGTTCTCCAGTACTACTGCATACTTTATTAGATATACTGTAGTATAACTATTCAAAAAATAAATCACAAATCATGTCTTTCCCTGACTTATATCTTGCTGAAAGGAGCAGAAGAATACAGAATCCACATGTGACAGGCCCTATGGTCACGTCATTATTAAGACCTGGTTGAGTCTCTGTTTCAGCTAGAGAGAGAAGAAGGTCAGAGTAGAGGGAGGTACCATTCAAATATAGCTTCTCCCTCTGTAGAGTCTGGAATGGTCATCCCCCTGGAAGTCTATTTAGGAGCTCTCCACAGTGAGCTCAGGAGGTAGAACCTTTCTGTTAGCACAGAGTTCAGAGGTGTTAGTTTAACTTTTTGTTGTTTTACAAGCCCAGTCAGTAAAGGCAGGCTGTCACATGGTAAGGGCAAAGACCATCGGCGCCATTTTTATTAGTGGCAGCCGACGGCCCCAGAGCGGGAGATCGCTGGACCCCCACTGGACCACCAGGTACCTGCAAAAAGTTTTTGGAGGGGTCAGGAGGGTGGGGGAAGCTAAGGGATTAGTTTTAAAGGGTCGGGGTGGGTTTTTTGTTTATCGGCTCGGGCGCAGCTGACAAACAAAACCGCGATCGGGCCGGACGAAAAAAAAAAACATGATGTGAATCGGAACCGGAATCAGAATCGATTCCGGTTCCGATTCACATCTCTAAAGAGAACTGCTTGATTTACTCTCTGTGCCAAAAATGTTATTTTTATCAGCTTGGAAGGGGTTTTGCTCATCCTAAAGACTCTGTGTATCTGGGAGCTCCACTTCATTTTAAACCAGGAGAGTGGATGTTTTCCCTGCCCTGATATAAGTGAGTCCTGCACAGATAGAGGAAATAGACTGTAAAGGAACTGAAGAGAGATTTCTGTGGTGTTGCAGTTTGAGTTTTGTGACGTTCACCATCAGTGACGAAGTGGCTCCATCAGGGACCAACATCCTCCCCAGGGGAAACACAAGGGAATATGTAAAGAAACCACTCTTGTCACATTGGAACCTGAAAGGACTCTTTTCTTCCCCCAGTCCAGCGAATCCACACCTTGGGAAGTAAAGAAGGTGCAAGAACTAATCAAGGTCCCTGCCCTGAAGATTATAAATAACTTTAGGGCCTCACCCATGCTAGACCTGCACACCGGGGTGGGATTGCACACACTATAACAGAAATTCTCATCATATTTTCACTAGCAGAAGGGTACCCTTGAAAGAACTCCTCAGCAGCTGTGATCAGTATTCTCCCCCTATTACCTTCCATCCCATTCATGCTTCTCCATCTCCTACACTCCTCACGGAATATCACCTTCACAAAAAGGAAAAAAGAAACCCTGTCTTCTCTCCCAGGCAGTCTCCATTCAGACAATTCTGAATGGAGACTATCCCTGGGCATCCCAGATACAGGGTTCCCCCGTTCCCTGTGCCCAAGAAAGTCCCAGATGTCTCACAAGGCTCCAATCACAATCATTCTCAAAACATTCTCTGCCCTTCACTCACGGGAGCCATCTTTTATTCTGGAGATAGTTAAAATGGCACACTTTCATTTATGACACATACACACCCCTTAATGCTATATTGCAGTTCACAGAAATCTCAAGCATTCAATGTGCATTTTTCCCCTTTATTTTCCTTTTGACTCTCCTTTCTTTTCCAACATTAATAGGACTCACTGGTCCTCAGCAATGATCCCGAGTGGTCTCACTTTGCTCCATTTTCTCTCTTGCCCCTCAGGTTTGTCTCTCAGGCTAGTCTGAGAGAAAACTGCAGGTTCAGCTCCTCTCCCTGGAGCTGCCTGCTGTGAGCTTTTCCCCTTTTTTTTTTTTCCATGTGTCCCAGCAGAAATGGTCTTCCCCTCCCCAGAGAGGAACTAATGCTTTGGCCATCATTTCCTGCTGGACCTTTTGGCAGACACACTGCTCTCTTGCCCAGGAAGCCCGGAATAACAACAGCAGGAGCTGAGCAAAAAATGCTTTTACTGCTTCTTTCTGCCTCCCTGCTGGCCAGAAGATTGTACAATCCATCCAGCCACCCGGACGGCTGATCATGATGGGAGATTGCATAATCCCCGCCAGCCCTGCTCTTCACTTGCAAAGGCTGTCACTACCAGCACTGTCCTTTTCTCCCTCCCCACCGACCAAGACCAGAGCAGGCTGCTGGGGAATAGCACCTCTGAGCCCTTTGAAGGATCATCGCACCACTCTGACCTCAAATGTAGGTAAAGAAAAGTAAAAAAACAAACAAAACATTTTTTCTCTATGTACAATATCAGATGTGCAGTTTGGGCAAATTTCTGTAGGCTATCTCCCAATGACCACCATTGCTTTATATCCAGGAATCACAAACTACCCAGGGTTTTCCACAGAACTCTGCAACTTTTTAACAGTTTGCTCTGTATGGCATTCAAGGCATAGTAAAAAAAAATAATAATAATAATAATACATATTAAAAGACACTTTCCCCTTAAAAGGAAAAGAAAGAGCCAGCCCAGGAGCATATTAATGCAGCTTACATTTTCTTTGACTTTCTTTCCTTGAAGATCGTAATAAAAGTGCCACACTCCGGTTTCTAGGGAGGAGTGAAGAAACATGTCAGTTCCTGCAGAAAACCATCTCATAATGCCATGGAGTTGGCTTTGTTCAACATAGCTGACTGGTGATGTGCCAACAGACCAACCAGCAGGAGGTGTGGAGGGTCTGACTCTTCTAGAATGTGTTAAAAATAAAACAAACCCTAAATTTAAACAAAATGGTTGGCACTAATACATTCCCAAGCACTCTTTTTTTTTTTCCATTAAAAAGGGAAAGGAAGGACTATTTGGGAGAGAACCACGCTTTGGCCAGTTTAAGTTCTGGCATACTGGTACTTTCTGTAGATGGAATATTAGTGTTTCTCCGAGCAGCCCACGCTGCAGGGCAAGGAAGCTACTCATTGTCTCCTGGAAACAAGGAATCTATTCAGGAATGAGAAGTTTAACTCACTAGGATTTAAGTTAAATTAAGAGGTGAGAAAAGATGGTAAAATACTATTGAATTTAAAAAACTATATATATATTTAATGTACCCTGGAAAAAAATTCAGCTTTAGACATCACATTTTCAAGCAGGACAGCTAAACTGTTCATACATCTCTTTCATTTCATATTGAAAATCATTATTTTAAACAAGCAACTGTGCATATGATCCTGCATGAACCATAAGGGATTTGTCTCAGTTTTTTCCTTTGCAGAAGTTCCTTTAAAACATTACAAATGCTCCCCCTGCTCAAGCCATGACAATGTCAAAGAAATCCAAAGTTGAAGCTGTAGTTAACATACCCTATACTTAAACACAGGGATGTGCATTCATTTGAAACAAATGTAGAATCCGAACCGAAAAAGCTCATTCCACGAATATGCAAAATGGGATGACTGATGCCACTTTCTGGTTCATTACAAATGGCCTCACGAGAATACCCCAAAAATTTTCTGGTATTTTTGTTTGGTATTAAAAATTTAAGAAACTGGCCTCCTTGAGGTCCTCCAAACCCCCACCCACCTCAGAATATCCTCTGGGCCTAAGCCTACCCAGCTGGACTAAGCCAAGCTCAGCTGGGGTCAAGCGGGTCCCTCTGACCCATGTCCCACCCTTTCAAGCAAATCCCAGGGTCCTTGCATATGCAGGTAGGCTGAGCTGGGTCTAGCCAGGGCCTCCCAGGGCCCCTTCTTCCCCCTTGTATCATGTGCCAGGAGCCTCCTTCTCTGGCCTCGAGTAAAAATGAAGACAAGGTCAGGAGCAAAGCCACTCACTCCTGCCCTGCATATACCAGGAGGTTTAAAAATGCTGCTGGCGGCCCGAAGGAAGGCACTGAAGTGATGTTACTTTTGCAGCAGTCTTAGGTGAGGCTGGTGCCATTATGTTTTACCTCCCAGGATGCAACTGGAAGGTTCAATATTTGTACGGCCATATAACATAATGGCACCAGCCACACCTGAGACCAGCACCAAAGTAACATCACTCCATGGCCAGTCTCAGGGCCACAAGCTCTGCACTGAATAATATTCCTGGAAGTAGCAGAATCTAAGAGTTTTAAATAAATAAAATATTTAAGTCATCAGAATGCAGGGCAGGTATGAGGGCTTTGCTCCTACCCTTTTCTTCATTTTTACCTGGACTCAATGGAAAGGGGGTAAATGATGGCTAAGGAAGGAGCAGCACATGGTTTCGGGGGATGGGAAGGGGCAGGGAGGCCTGTCTAGGCCGGGCTCAGGGCAGCTGGATAGGCCTAGGTCCTGGGATTTGCTTTAAGCAAGTTGGCAGAGCCTAGGCCCAGGGGATGTCTTGGGGCTCAGGAGGAGGATTGAAGGGCCTTGAGGAGACCTGGTTTGTAGGAGTGGGGGTAGGGTAGGAGGGTTAGGTAAGTTTGAAGTTTAATATTTTTTTCAGTTTGGGAAATTTAGCAAACTGAAGAAAAACATTAAATGAACCAAAAACCCAAACCTCCTCTCCTGAAATGAAAAAAAGCAAACCAAACAACTTTTTGGGCTACATATCCCAATAGAAAAAGATTGAAATCTATATATATATATATAAATTGAAAAGGCTCGAGTCAGTTGGTTGGTCGGTCTGTCATGTCTCTCGGTGGCCACCAGGGGCACTCTGAACAGTGGAAGTTGCACTGCGAAAGACAATATGCTCTGTCTGCAAAGCCCTGTGGAATTGAAAGACATACCATACATAGTAGGGGCAGCGGAACACCTTTTTGGGTGTCATTTTTTTGTCATTCTATTACATGCATTCTTCATGTAAACCATATATTGCTTTTTAAAATCAAGTTAAAACACTGTGCAGGAAGAATAACTCCCTTCACTCTCCTTCATTCACTTTCCCCCATCCCCTTACTCTTCCTCACCTCCCCTACGCATCTGATATCCTCACCCTCCTGGGTTTACTTCCCTTCCCCTAATCCCCTCACTCACTCTCATTCACTCCCTCCCCTCACACACACTGTTTTATTCTCTCCCTGCCAAAAATCTCCTCACCTTCAACCCTCCTCCCCACAATCCCCTCACTCCAACTGCTCCATAATCCCCTTACATTTTCACTCTGAATCTCCCCATTCCTTCACTCACCTCTTTCACTCTCATCCCCACTATTCACTTCCTCCCCTTTCAACCCCATTATCTCCTTCGCTCTCAAACCCCACAATCCCTTCACTCTTTCACTCCCTCCCTACTACAATCCTCCCATTCATCTCCTTCACTCTCAACCCCACAATCCCCTCATCTCCTTCATCCCACCTCCTCACACTCTTCACTCCTTCATGCCAAACCCCCTCAATCCCCTCAGTCACCTCTTTCACTCCCATCCCCACAATTCCCTTACTCTCCATCATCTCTCCCAACCCCCACAATCTCCTCACTCTTTCACACTCTCCCCACCACAATTCATTCACTCACCTCTTTCACTGCTTCCCCCACAATGTATTCCCCATCTCACTCTTCACTCCCTCCCTAACACAGTCCCCTCCCCACTTTCACTCCTAGACCCCACAATGCATTCCCTCTCCTCACAATCCCCTTACTCACTTCCACCCCCTATAATCTACTCCCTTCCCCTCCATTATGCCCTCATTCACCTTCACTCCCAATCTCCACAATTCCATCAACTTCTTCACTCCCACCTCTCAGCTCTCCCTCCTTCACTCCCAATCCACCCACGATCCCCTCACCTCCTTCACTCCCTCCCCCAAAGGAGAGGCTTCACTGGTGGCAGGTGGGGTGGTGCATTATCTCCTTTCTGCACCCACCTCCACCTCCCCGTCAGCTTCTGTTATCCCCACACTCTCTTTCTCCATGTATTGAAAGAGGAGGAGGATTGCAGCTTTGCAGTGCGTCGGGCTGCTTCCTCCTCCTTGGTTGCCGGCTCCTGAATGACGTCTTTCAGGTGCCAGCAGCTGAGGAAGAGGAGGAAGGAAGCTGAGGCGCTGCAAGGCCATGATCTTCCTCCTCCTTCACAACATGGAGGGTGAGTGAGAGTATTGGGGCAGCAACGGCAGCGGCCACTGTGAGTGGAGGTGTGGATAGGAAATAAATCACCGTCCCATGAGCCACCACCGAGGCTCCTCTTCCAGAGTGGGAGTTCAGGTCCAGGACTGCAAAGGGAAAGAGAGGAAAAAGGGCCTATATGTGCTCCAGGGCCTTTTTAAGCTTGCTCATGGCGGAAGTTACTGCTTTAAAACCTAACTTCTCCCACAAGCAAGCTGTAGCACTTGTTCAGTTAAGAGAAGCGGAATGGGAGAGGGGAAGGTGTTGTTGCTGGTGGCGGCCCGAATGTTTGGGGAGCCATGGCCCCTGCGGCCCACCCTGTTCTGACGCCCATGAGCCACGGGACCAAGGGGCAACAAGTAAGATGTCTCATGGGATGGGAAGAAAAGCTTTGGGTCAGGCATAGGTAGCAGGGACGAAGGGGCAGCAAGGAAGAGAACAGATCCAGTAGAAGTGAAGAAAGAAGAAGTGTACAGATGGGGGACAGTGTTGGTGTTGGTCTGAGGAAGTAGGAACATCATTTACCGACCACATTTTACTCTACTAAGCGAAGTGTCAGTTTCTCCCATGGTCAGGTGTATGTAGCGCTCACCAGAGTTGGCTAACGGGTGAAGTCAAATAAACTGTTGCTGTCAGACAACAAGACTGTCAATGTAGTTTATGGAGAGAATTGCTAAGTTTTAATATGCTTTCTGTTAATTAGTTAATGAAATGAAACAATATTTCTCTTTTTCACTTTTGTTTGATTTTAACATTTAAATGAGTTGCACACCAGAGAACCTGAGCAACGCCGGGTAGTTTTCAAATAAAACTCATGCCCCTAGATTCATCAAAATACTATAATTTTGCATGGATAACGCCCACAATAAGAAAAAGGGGCATGTCCATGATAATTTTTTGCACCCTGCAATACTTCTAGTAGAGAGAGAGAGAGAGAGAGTACCAGGGTACTGTCAAGTTAGGGCAAGAGAACATTGTAGAAATCTCAGCTTTGTGAGACTTTCCTCACTCCAAATGACGTCAAATCTTAACTGAGGTGTACTGTGCTGTTCATACGTCTCACTCTGCATGTAAAACTGGCCCCAAAACCCTAAACCACCACCAACACCTCACCTCAAGTTATTAGCTGGCCCTTCTCTAGTGATATAAATAGTTGAATACTATGAAGGCCTCCCAAAACGCTATCACATAGTGCGAAAATGTCCTTTATTTTCATTAATCCTACCCAAACCCCTCCCAAATCCCACCCCTTTGAAAAATTTGCATTCGCGCCACGCGATACCGTTACTATCGCATACATTATGGCGTTAATGCCATAATACATTTTGTTGAATGTCCCTGTTGGTTAGTTAAAAAAACAAACAGGATTGGGTCCACCCGTATATACGTTTGATGTCTCTTCCTCAGATGATAAAAACAATTAAATGATGACTCTACGGAACATTTTGGATCACCAGTGGCTATGGTAAGCTTTTTTTTGATGGAAGAGTTAGGCAATTAAAGTAAGTGCAAATAAAATGTAATCTCTTCTATTGGAAGCATCTTTACAACTCAGTGAGCTTATTTTACCTATTAAAAAATTATAGCCTTCCAATGTAGTTTTAATGTATTCAGAATTTAATTCCCGTGAATATTTACCATAACTTTATTGTGAAGGTCTAAAATGTATTTCAGCATTATGTTTGAAATGGTGTTTATATTTTTTACTATAACATAATGTTTTCTTGCTGCATTTAGAATGTCAGTATAGCCACAGCAAGCTGCAAACAACCCAAATGCTTTTTCCGTTCAGCAAAGAATTTAGAAACCGCAAGGCTGTGAGTTTGATTAGCTTCTAATTTCATCACAGCTTAATGTGTCTTCATACATTTCAAGCTGCCCATGCACATCTGGAGGAGAAAAGGAAAATATGAGTGTCCCATTGATCATGCTGCAATAAAGACATTAAGGCTCAGTTATGTTAGAGTGGAATTTATTAAATGACATCTATTCTTGGAACCTTGTAAATCCCTTTTCTCACATGTAAGAAAGTTTATGCTAAGCTAGGGGCCAATTTACTAAAGTTTTGCTCCCATTTTGGGGGATAATCTTCAGTCATATTAAAAAATATAGAGGGCAAAAGGTACATATAAGTTACACCAATTTTCAAAGAGGATTTATGTGCATAAGTCTGCTTTGAAAAAGTATGACACCAAATCTACCCGCACAAGTTACACCTGCTAAAATGTGTGCACAAATATTCCTCGAAAATGTATGTGCATGCTTCATAAAATCCAAAAGTATGAGCGTGACTCCAAACCCTTCTCCAACTCTGCCCTCAAGAACACATCTGCTCTGTCCGGGAAAACGTACACATAAACATGACATACCTGCGTAAATTTACAAGTGTGCTAAAAGCCATCTCTACACATAAAACACTGTTCTACTTGCACAAGCCTCTTTGAAAGTTACCCTTTCTGTATCTATGGGAAAAATGCTTAATAGATAGAGCCCAAGGCCTAGTACATCACATTTGACTATTCGGCTAATGTACATGATTAACATATTTCAACTAGTACTATTTGTGGTTTGTATAACCTCCCTCCCCTTCCCCCTCCACCTGTCCTTACCACCGATTTTGTGTCACACTGGGGGATGCTGAAACCCAACACAACTCACTACAGCCCTGGGGTTCATTCCCAACAGGGAGAAGCAAAGCTTTAGGGCCCTTAGGACCCTTGGACGATCGCAATCACTCTACTCTTCAGTCAGAAGGCAGGGTATTAACACAAATACATCTTTTCTTAAAGTTTAGATTCTTCAATGGAAATGATCTGACACAGTACACACTTCTTAGGAGATGACGCCATGATCTCAATCCACAAATTTAGAAATGCACACGCTTAGGATCCCCATCAAGAGGAATGAACCAAAAAAAGCCTCTGCCGAAATATCTGAAAATTTTGGGGTATTTTTCTATTCATTATATTTAAAAAAAATGGAACCTCCAGCAGCCTGGTGCTGAGGTCTAATCCTTGCCTCGTCCTAGCACTGAGGCCTATCCCCAGTGCCAGAGCCTATCCCCAAGCCGGGACTAGCGAGTGGGCCTAATCTTGAGCCTTGCCCAGAATGGGCTGAGACTAGGTCTTTGTGAACTGCCAGGAACTTCTCGGATCCAGTGGCAAAACAAGCATGAGCAATGCCAAGTTGCTTCTGCCTGGGTTGTGGCACTTTAGAAATCTTGCCATTGGCCTGGCGGTGGCACCAAAGTGATGGCACCTTCCTCTGGTGTGGATGGCACCATTTTGTTGCATGACTTGTGAAGGGGGTGTTAAAAAAATGAATTACCTGAGCTCAGAGTGAAGCAGAGATAGTGCCAGTGTCATTGATCGAAGGCATCAGGCTGCTGAGGAGGCCAGCACACACATCTTGGCGGCACAGTATCGGGAAACAGTTGGAGGCGGTGGCAGAATGCTGCACTTATGGTGGGCCCAGCGTCGAGCTGCAGCATGCGCAAGGGGCAGGAATGGAGGTGATAGGCTCAGACTCCGGAGCAATGGGACAGCGTCAGGCTATGGCAGGTTCACTGAAGACTTACTCTGCCGGGCAGGTTTATGAGATATGATCAGAGGGAGATGGGAACAGACAGCCATTGATGCATGGAGGTGTCGCGATTGCCTCCATTTCCTGCCATGATGACATCAACAGGTACCTGAGCTCGGGGGGGGGGAGTGCCATGAATTTAATTTAAAAAAAAAAGAGAGAAATAAGTAACATTTTAAAAAACTGATGACGATGGTCAGGTTAGGAGAACCTGACCACCTGACCAAATCCACCTCATGACCCTCGAGATGGATTTTTAAAGATAAATCAGCCTCGTTGAAGCTGGGCTACATTTAGAGAGTTAAAACATCTAAAATTCCTTAAGACATAAGGAATATGAAGGGTGACCACCAAAGAAGACAGAGAACCCCTATGAAGAGATTAATTAAACCAAGAAAATGAGAGATTAAAAAAAAAAATGTGAAAGTGAATTAAAAGAAAAGGAAGAACTTCTAAGTATAAAAAGTGACAGTGATGAACATAATTAAATCAGGGAAAGGTTGCTGATGCCAGGAGAATATTTTAAAGGCAAAGTCAAGAAGCAACAATTAAAAAATTGGCACAATGGTTCTGTCCGACCACCCCTAAGCTACCTGAAGAAATTAGTATCGTTATACTGAAGCCGTATCCCGGGAAACATGAAACAGCTTCCAGTGATGGGGTAGGCACAGCATCAATTTGGAAGGTCAAAGTGCAGAAGAAAATAAGAAAATTGAAAGACAGACTATAAATAGTAAGAGTGACTAAAATTAAAAAATATCATTATTAGAAAATCCAACTAAGAAATACAAGCTTTAAACCTAATTTAATGGACGAACTAATGAATGACAAATTACATCAGCAAAAGCAGTGATTTGCTAGGATATAAAGAGACTGAACACAGTTTAGAATTTGAGGAGAATCCTGGTGAGATTTCACGTGAGCAGGAGCACGCTGCTGCGGCTTGTCACTAAGGCCTTGACAGTTGTAGAAAGCCCCTTATTACTGATAAAGGCAATGGGGAAAGAATGAATGAGCATATTAAATTTCTTAACTTTGATTATTGGTCAAGGTAAGTATTAATTATAGATAGTTATTAAATAACTGACTCGCGGGTTCTAGCATCAGCTGAGTTAGGCTGTTGTATGAAAGAAAACAGAGTCTGCATAGAAAACTATTTGAAAAAGAAAACATTGTTTCAAATTAACCCTAATACAAAGTGCCCTCTGTTAATAAGGGAGACTGCTAAAAAAAAAAAATACTTACAGATGATACTAAGTAACAAAAATAAATTTTCTTTAGCAAGTTATGACCCTTAAGACAGATCCAAGTTATTCAGGGTGAATAAAAGAGACATTCATGCAGCTGTGACAGTGGAATTCCAAATGTCTGTGATGCAGTGGCGTAGCCAGAATTGATTTTTTGGGTGGGCACAAGGTTAACATGGGTGGGCTGTAGGCATGCAGGTCTACTAGTTGTTTTTTTACTGATAAATAATGCCAAATTATGCAGCATAGCATTCACATCTACGCCTAAGTATGAGGTTTACTTAATGATACAAACATAATTCACGGTGATTTGTGGTACTTTAGCCTTCTTATTATTACGATTTTATACACGGCTCCTACCTGTCCATAAATTTTGAGAGAGCGGTTGTGTTGCTTATATTTAAATTGCTAACATCTCAAAATATAGATATATATTTTTACCTTTGTTGTCTGATCTTTGTATTTTTCTAATCAGTTGGTCCTGGTCTCTTTTTCCCATTTTTTCCCTTATAGCTCATTTCCTAATTCCTTTTCAGTGTCTTTCTTCTATTACTGTCTTCTTCCCTTCCACACACACACACACACACACATACACGCTTTCTCTCACAGACTCCCTCTCACACAC
The DNA here is from genome assembly GCF_901001135.1 of Rhinatrema bivittatum. Classification (NCBI taxonomy): domain Eukaryota; kingdom Metazoa; phylum Chordata; class Amphibia; order Gymnophiona; family Rhinatrematidae; genus Rhinatrema; species Rhinatrema bivittatum. The sequence goes on along the minus strand of NC_042619.1, from coordinate 246,208,022 downwards.
TCAAGCTGTCACTCTCACTTGCTCTCCCCCCCCCCCCCCCCACAAGCTCACATTCTCTGCAGACACACATACAAGTTCTCACTTTCTCACCCCTCCCCAGGCTTATATTCTTATGCACACACAGACGCACATCCAGGCACCCATTCTCACCCACACACATAAACCCAGACTCCCATTCTCACCCACAAACCCATGCTCCCAGTCTCACCCACACATATTCAAGCTCCCATTCTCACCGACATACACACCCAGGCTCCAGTTTTCACCCACACACACTCCCATTCTCATCCACACATACACATTCAAGCACATGCACAGCTTCCGCTTTCTCCCCCAGAGCAGGAAGATCAGCTGCCTCTCCTGCTGCCACCGGACTCCTGCTATCTTCAGGCGTCGGGCCGTACTGCCCGCCGAACTTCCTGTCGGGGGGGGGGGGGAGCGGAAGCGCAGCGCACAACGTCCGCTTCCTCCCTCCCCCAAGCAGGAAGATCGGCCCGACGCCCGAAGATAGCAGGAGGCCGGTGGCAGCAGGAGAGGCAGCTGATCTTCCTGCTCTGGGGGAGAAAGCGGAAGCTGTGCGCGGCGCTTCTGCTCCCCCACCCCCAAACAGGAAGTTCGGCGGGCCGTTTGGCCCGAAGATAGCAGGAGTCCGGTGGCAGCAGGAGAGGCAGCTGATCTTCCTGCATTGGGGGGAGGAAGCGGAAGCTGCGTGCGGCGCTTCCACTCCCCCCCCCCCCCCCGAACAGGAAGACCGGTTGGCCATACGGCCGCAGCAGCGCTTCCCCATGTGTGCCGTGATGGCGCGCGAGGCGTGGGTTCTCTTGTTCGCTGTTGTGGGGTTGGGATCCCGCGACAGTCTTGCAGTTCCGGTGCCAGTTGGGTGGGCCTGGGTCTAAGTTGGGTGGGCACCTGCCCACCCAGGCCCACCCGTGGCTATGCCACTGCTGTGATGGTGTATGAATGTAACAAATGGTAGGGAATTGCCCTTGTCTGAGGTTAGGGAAACTTCAATTATTATTTGCTTTCTATTTAGTTAGTTTCAGTTGACAACAAGACATTTTGGACACACCATCCTAGGGAACTCACTGAAGAGAGAGAGATTTTAGGGAGATAGTTATAAAATAGTGTAATAGCTAAAGAAGAACATAGATTGACTCAAAGAGAAAAGATGAAGATAGAAAGGAAGTAGAAACAACAGTCAGATAAGTATGTGCACATGGAAAAGGAATAGAAATAGAAAATAGATGCAAAGAGACAGTAAAAGTTATAGAAACAAAAGAGTGAAAAGATAGCAAAGTAGAAAAAGAAATTAGAAAAATTATTATACTCACCTAGATGAAATTACAAGGATCCTAGTTAGCCTGACCTTCCCACCCCTTCACCTAACCTTTCCCCCACAGCCCTACTCTAAACCCCCCCCCCCCCCCCAAGTTTTATCCTACCTTTTGCGCCTGCCTCTGGGCAGGCACAAGTTTGTGCACGCCAGCAGGCTGCCGGCATGCGATCCCTCGACACGACGGCAGTGGCTGCTGTGTTGCAGGCCTCTTGCCCCGCCCCTGTAATACCCCAGGACTTACGCGCATCCCAGGGCTTTACCTGCGCCGCCGGGCCTTTTTAAAATCCAGCCCATAGTGTGAACATAATTTGAAGCTGCAAAATGATACTAATGAATTTCTACAAATGTATAGGAAATATAGTGAACTCCCATCTCAAAGCAAATCAAAATGGTGGACCCGGAGTTCAAAAACCCAAACATGGCTGCAAATGAACAAATCAGAGGCTTAGCCATAATCTCTGTTTAAGCAATCAAGAACAGCACATTGTTTCATGAAAGGCCCGTTAAGAAGCATTCCATTCTATCCCCTTATTCAGCCCAAGAGGCGAGAACAGTATTAGGGGTATATAGATCTATCATTGCCCCCAGCGCAGTAATGCCAAATTATGATTTCCCCTCCCCCCATGAACATTCCTAGGCAGCTCTTCCAGAGCAGCAATTTTCAAATCTTCAAATAGATGTTTCAATAACTTACCATGTTCAACCAACGGTGCTTCTAACTTTTCACGTTTGACGCAGCTCCGATGTTCAATGATATGTACCCATAATGGACAAATGGTCTTACCTATATAAATTAGGGGGAAAGGAAATCAGATCGCATAAATTACTCCTGCTAAGGAACAGGAGGACAAACATTTAAAAGTGTGTCAAGGAATAATGGATATGGATATGGCCATAAGCTTAGGGATGGATGCTGTCATTTTCAAACCAGGACTCAGAAGGGCAAACATGATTGGTGATTGCCCCACCCTTTTGTACTTTGAAGACCCCAGAAAAGGGATAAGAAACCTCGGGGGGGGGGTGGGGGGGGGTATGAGGAAGCCATGGGAGGTGGTGGTTAATTTTGCTGTTTTGGTGCCAGAAGTTGGAGTGGGGGGGGGGGGGGGGGAGGTGTCACTAATTTTTGTCTTTTTGTTTTTCCTTTTGGTTCAGGAGTGCATGCTAAAACAAAATGAAACACATGAAAAATAAAGTTAAAAAAAATTAAAAATAAAATGAAATGATCTCCCTCCTAACCAACAAAACAAAATAGCAATAAAAAAAAAAGGTAACACCTACAGACGCTCTACTATCAACTTTTCGTTGTGTGTAGTCAAGACTTTTGCCCTTTCAAAACAATTTCTAAATAAGATTAGGTGCTCAAAACCCATAAACTTAAAAGGATCAAACAATTACAGGATCAATAGGCTTATTCTATTTTATGCTGAAAGAAGAACACTACAAGCATTGGACTTTCTATCACTAGAAGAACTGTATCATGTGGACAACCTGAGCTGTGTTTGTGGGAGAGCTCTTCAACCATGGCAATTATACTGGAGTACTGAAAATGCCAATAGGTATCCGGTAGGAATATGGCAGTCTATCATAGCTAAAGTAGATCCGTAACCTTTTTGGGGGAAAACAGTAACACAATCAGCAGCAAGTGACTAAGAGCTACCAATACTGTACATAAATAAGATGGAAAGAGCACAGAAGTAGTTGGTTATTAACTGCTTGCCTACGGTGAAATCAGTTCTGAGCCTTCAGGCTTTATTAAGCAGGAACCACCTGCCTTAATAACATTGTCAAAATACAAGTCAAAACTTACAAACCAAGCAAAGAATTGCGTAAAGCCAGCAGTGGGGTGTGTTTCAAAAAATGTGAGCCTTCCAAAACCCCCAAAGGGGAAAATGCTTTATTTGATTCTTATTTTCATTGCAGTAATTATGTTTCATCTGGGTTTGACATTTCCTTCACAGTCTTGTATGCTCTTTTTCTTTCTCTTTGTAGCTTTTGTTATACTGCAAAATCTGAATAACCAAAATGCCTTGTAGGCAATGTGTACTGTAGCTTCCATGTATAATTCAGTTTATATATTTGACATTCTCCTCTTTCTTTTCCTGACCCGAGTGTGTAAACTTAGATGTTTTCAGAAGGCTGAAATTAATGCATTGTTTTGAAAAAGAGATACACAGTGAGACAACTTTCCGAAGAATATTTATCTCTAGCTCCCATTACATTTTTTTCCATTTCTTTGTTACAGTTTACCCCACCCTTATTTCACCCTCCAGATCTGTTCCCAGCTCTGTCTGGGAGTTTGTCTCCCAAGCAGATTTGGAGCTTGAGCAAGTAGAATAAGTTTCTTTCACACTGGATCTTCTTTTTGCTGTCACCAACTGATTCTTATCAAAATAGATATAACTATTATTTTTTGCATTTCAGAAATAGTTTGCAAAGATAGGTTAATCTGAAATCAGTTCTTTAAATCACTCCCATCTAGAATGCATTGCTTTGTCCACATCTGTGTCCACCAAGACATTTTGAGCCTGATTTATCATGGCCTTTTCCCATTGAAACAGCATAGTGACTTTCTTCCTAAATACTCTGTTTACGTTTTCTCTTCCTATACAATTTCTGTATATAGTTTAGGTCATATTCAAATAACAAAAAGAGTATTTTGCTAGGTATTCTAGGTATCTTCATCTCTGTATGTATTTTAATGCTCATTTTAAGTACTGTTTTGGGGCCAGATGTTGTAATATAGCAAAGGAAGGTATATTATACAGACACCATCATTCAACAGACAATTAAAAAGTGCCTGAATTTATTTAGGGGTAGATTTTCAAAGAAGCGCGCGGGCGTACATTTGCGCCTGCTCCCCGGCGCTCACACACATGGATGCCTGATTTTATAACATGCGCGCATGTTATAAAATCGGGGATCAGCGTGCACAAGGGGGCGCACAATTGTGCACCCTGCGCACCGACACCCGCAGCCTTCACCCGTTCCCTTCCCCCTAATCTAACCTTCCCACCCCTTCCTCTAACCAATCCCCCCCCCCAGCCTTATCCTAAAACCCCCCGACTTTTATTTTACCTTCTGCGCCTACCAGCAGCCTGCAGGCACGCGATCCCTCGGCACAGTGGCAAATGGCCGCTGGGCCAGGAGCCTCTGACCCCACCCGCCCCTGGACCACCCCTTTTTTGAAGCCCCGGGACTTAGATGCGTCCCGAGGCTTTACTCACGTTGCCGGACCTATATAAAATAGGCCGGGCGCACTTAACCCCCTCTACGTGCGTAAATCCACTGGAGCTTTGAAAATTCAGCCCTTAATGTATACTTTATTACCAAATCGTATCTACACACACATTTACACTACACAAAACACACATACACTATTGAATGCAATATTGCAGTATTAAAACTGTTCCCACATTCCCAACTAAGAACCCTAGTTTTGCCGAAAGACCGGCTTCTTCAGGGGACACAGTAACACATCAATATAAAATCACTGCAATTGCACAATACCCATCATATTTTATAACAGCAGCACTGCTATTAGAACAGCTTCAATTCATTCAGGGTGTTCTGTAACTACAGCCATGTTATAAGCAGCAAAATGTATCTGACATGCTGCTACAATAGTTCCAATATGGCAGCAGCCACCAAAACGCCAAGCTCAGCATTTTGGTGGCTGCCGCCATATTTGGAACTATTGTAGCAGCAGGTCGAGAAGTAGAATTGTGGTGATATAAATTTTACTGGACCAGTCAAAGAAAATAATTGTATACAGATGTTACAAATATTTGAAATATGGCTTGAGTCCATAAACTATTTTGGACTATTTTTATAGGTCAGAATAATATCATTGGAGTAAGATGAGAAACAAAACAATTGCAAAAATAAACTCTGATCAGCACACTAAATTTAAATTTAAGACATGAATATATTTGTTTACATTAGTATACCTGAAACACCCACGTGTTTTTGATCCCTTTGTGATGTACACTACAAAAAGAATCCCACAGGGAAGCAGAAACAAGCTTGATGACTGCTGAAAACCCATCTTTTAATCGTTCTTGTTTCAGATGTGCCGTTTTTATAGAAGGAACAAAATACTGAAAACAGCTGGTTTCAAGTATAGTGACTTGCAATGTAAAATTATATTTTCCATCTGTTAAATTTAAGCTGCCTTGGGCAAGTTTCCCACTTTATACTGCATAGGCTTGTAATGTATGGAGATAAGTGTTTAATTTATTCACTCTAGACATGTTAATTGACACACTTGATAGACTACTGCTCTTTACCTTTGATAATTTGAAGACGTTTCCTGAACCACTTAGCAGTGAATTTTATAGAGTTTTCACATTTAATATTGTTTAATTAAAGATTCATAAAATTGGCTTATTTCTCAAATATAAGCAGCAGTCAGTCACCTGCTCTGCAGCATGAGGGGAACTCTTCTATAAGTCAAGATGAGCCATGGGATTTTGTCTGATCTGCAGTATGAAGTTAAGCAAAGAAAATTCAGTTGCTGTTTATACTGATGTTAACACTTATTTCTTCCAAGCTCGTCATTCTTTCATCCTTCTATTCCACTAGCAAACACAGAGACCATTTGTATGGCCTTATCAAGCACTCATATGGATTTTCTTTCCCTTAATGCACCATCTTTCTCAGCAAGTTCAGGTCAGCTTTGGGAAGCTGTCCATTAAAAATCAGATTTATGTGTACTGCAAAATCAAAGGTGAATTTTAAAAGCCCGACACGCACAATCAATCGGGGATGCACGAATGCATGTGGCCAGCGAGCGCTGAGTGGATTTTAAAAGTCGCCCTGATACGAGCATAAATGCCGCTGTGTGGACTTCTCAGAAGGGCGAGGTCTGGGCAGGGCATGGGCGTTCCAGGATTTTAACCTGAAATTTGTGCATAAATACGCATACTGGCATACACCTGGGTCCCCTGCTGCGTAACTTCTGCTACAGATGACGTGTAAGTGATAAAACAAAAAAATCTAGATAGATCAGCGGGGTTTTAAGGGTTGGGGCTACAGGGGGCGGGGGGAGAGGAAGGCTATTAAACCAAGAGGGTTTGGAAGACCTATTTCTTAACTGGGCGAATTGGGAATGAACTGAAAACTGACAATGGCGTTGGCGTGCATCCCTTTTCAAATTCCCCCACTTATGAGGTAGAAGTGTGATTTGCACGCACCCACTTAAAATTCAGCGTACATGTAGGCACAGCCAGGCTATTGTATAGCATGTGTACATATACACACTTATGTTATAAAATAGCCGTGTTCCTGGGCGCGGGACGACGAATATGCGCACACGTGTGCCTGTGCACCGGTATGAAAGTTACTGTCCCTGCATAATCCCCAACCAATGTCCTCACTAAAGAAGGGTGCTAGCTGAGACCAGACAATTAGGTCCCATTTCCAGGTTCATTCCGAACAGGGGGGAAGCAAATTTATAGACATGTCTAACAATCACTCCAATGACTCACTGTTCACATAACAGCCTGTATTTCAACAAATAAGAATTTACTGAAGGAAAACTTGATCAATAGTGGTGACTCAACATTATACACATTTTCTAGGAGATTAATCCATATTTTCCCCAAGATCTCGTCTTAAACACACTCTTTTAGAGTTTCTCTTCTCTTTAATGTAGGATCTCATTGGCCTTGGGGATTCCTATACTCAGTAGGGCACCCCTTGTACCTGAGTTTCCAGTGTGCAGACTTGCTTCAATCTTCTTCTCCTCCTCTGTACCAGCTGGGCACACTGTCCTTCCTTCCTTGATTGTAGTACCAGATTGGCACTTTCTCCAACTCCTCTTTAGATTCAGCACCAGATTGGTAATCAGGTAGAATGGTTGATGAAAATTTCCTTCTTCTCAGACAGAGGCCTAGATTCATCAAGCCATGATGTTTTCCTGCAGGAGAAGTCCCACTATAAAAGGGGAAGGGTGTCGCCAAGATAGTGGGGCCCCTCTCCTGAAAAAGCAATGTGGTTCTATGGCACTTTCTTTTGTGTCGCGGCTAAACACCATGATACAAAAGAATGAGGTGAGCGGCCCTTTAACGTGATGGCAGCCCCAACCTCACAGGACTGCCATCATTTTAAAGGGCTGCTGGCTCTCCCCCCAAAAACCGTGACCAAACGGGAAGGTTGAGCGGGGGTCAGTGCTGACCCCCCATATCAATCCAGGGCCGCCGGTGTCAGTAATGCATGTGGCAGCACCCCCCTGAAGTTCAAGCCCCCCAGCCCCAAAGTCATTCAAAGCCCAATCGCCATTCCCACCCCGAACAAAGTCATTCTAAGCACCCTGGTTCCAGTCCCTGGAACTTACCCCTGTCACATGGCTGGGGCATGTAACACTGCCTCCCCCCCCCCCCCCCCTCAAAACCCACCCTGAGTTGAAAGTGCTCCTCTTACAGTAGGATATAAACTAGATTGGCCCTTTAAAAGATTCTCTCTCCCTCTTCCTCTCCTCCCCCCCCCAGTGTTCAGAATCCCTCTGGCCCAGACTTGTGCCTCATCAGGACCAATAGTAAAGTTATCTGCTTAACGTGGTGCATATTGCCATAGTCAGCCTTGCAAAATTCAGAGGTTACACTCATATGTCTTGGCCCCACCCCGGAACATCCATTCCCCGCCCCTTTTTTGCTTCCTTATTCTTGAAACGCACGCAGTTATGTACGTGTGTACTTCTCGCTTCTTAAAATTCGCATTGCTCGTGTGCAGTCCACATTCGTGTATGGGGCCAATTTTGCACGAGCAACTCTTTTAAAATCTAACTGTTTGGGGGCCAGGGATTAGGGGGTGGGCTTGGAGTCCTGTCGGCAGGGCCAGAGGGTGGGGATGGGGCTTGGAGTTACTTTGGAGGGCTTGGACTTTGGGGGCCACTGCCACATGCATTGGGGGGAGTTGGGGGCCGCCTTAATCATCATCCCCGGATTGAAATGGAGGTCAGCACTGACCCCTGCTCAACCTCCCTGTTTGGCCGCTCTTTGGGGGTTTTTTGACAGCCACTTTGTGCAGCAGGAGCCTCAGGACCCACATTAGGGTCCTGGGCCTCCTGCCGCACATATAACACTTCCTTAAGAGGTGATATTATTTTATTGCAGTTGACTACCTTCTTGGTTGGCCGCAATAAAATATTAGCAACAAATTGCTTATTAATGGCCTATTTTACCTGCATTTGCATTATTCATGCATGCAAATCTCAAGCGAAGAAGGTCATTGTAATAGGGGAAGGTATCTGGGCCTGGAGATGCAAAATATCGCTTATATTGTGTAGAGCCCTAACGGAGCTTGCCGAATGACCCAGAAAATTTGATGCAGCAAACTGCTGCAAGTTCCTAGAAGACATCTACAGAACTCAGTTCAGGAAACTATTACACAAGGTTTTCTCCCCCTGGAGACAAACCCAAGGAGAGACGAGCTGTCTCTTCTGGAAAAAGGGGAACCTCTTCATTCCAAAAAGAAAAGGAAAAACTCCTACAATGTCTTTTTAAGGGATGTACAGGGAAAGCATTTTCGGTTCAGTTCATTCATTTGTCTTAATGATTCGTTTTATTTGTTTCAAGGCCAAAAAATTATTTGTTTTTTTTCATGCCCCATACCTCTCTCTTTTCCCCAGCATTTCAAATCATCAAGCAGACTCTCTACCTCTCCTGCTGAATGAATTCTCTGAGGGAACAGCCCTTCCCCACCATCCATCTTGATGATGGATAATGTTCAATGTGGCCCCGCTTGTCAAAATGTGAGGGTCCCTGCTCTAGATTTACTAGCCCAAATGGCTATGGGTTCAGTTTCAGTTTGCAGGTTCTGTAACATTCTACAAAGGAAGATAACATTTCTGGGACATTGTCCCATGCTATATAAATTAAATTAGAATTGATGTAACCACTATTTGTTTCGATTGTACAGGCATTTTGTTGATGTTTGTATGTTCTGATTGAAGCATAGTAACATAATAAAATGACAGCAGATAAAAATCAAAATGGCCCATCCATTCTGCTCAGTAAGGTGTCTAGGGTTGTAACTACCAATCTGTGCAGGTTACATCTGTGCTTTGCACTCTCTCAACTGTTAGCAATAGAAGCCATTTTACTCTCAAATGAAATTTTGCAAAGCTATTTCTCTAACATCTCAACTATTAAAACAATATTCCTCATGACAATCAAACCTACAACAATTTCTCCATATCTAATGAGTGGAATATTTTATGCCTTTCTGATTGAGAAATACTTTATTTTCACAGATGGTAGCCATCATCAAAACAAGTTTTTAAAAACTGTACCATTATAGTTTGAAATGTAAAATTAGTAAAGGTTGAGAAATGGGTCACAGGTTGGACCTTTACAATGAGTATTTGAAAGAAAGTCAGATTGCATATGTATCACAAAATATTGGTGCCTGTCAGCTGAAAAATGTTTTATCAAAAGCACCATAAAATGGAGGGCTGATACCACATGAATGGCAAGTGGTGCAGTTATTTCTGGGGTTATGCTCTGGTTCTGCCATATTGACTTTGATTGTAAAGTTTTAGACGATGTCTTTTTGGAAATAATGGAACTACATTGTAACAGGAAGAAGAAAACAATATCTGGATGATTAATGCTTGCATTCATAAGGTACACATTAAAATGTGGGATGAAGGTTTGGAACAGGCTCAAAAGTAGCCGCTTTGAAGATCCATTCTTGTGCATGTTTGCATTGTCACATGAAATGAACCCTGAAGGTAATAATTTTAAATTATATTTTCTTTGCTTTCTTGACCTTTTTTTAGAACATGAATGGCCAGTCATTACTTCACTGAAACTGTTGTTAATTGCACCACCATAAGTATTCTCTCAGCTGCTTAGTGTCTGATCTTCTCATACATTTCCCTCCTCAATAAAATTTTCATATAGGAACTTCTAATCCTGGGTTGTTTCTAATTTTCCTGCCTCCTACTAACATTTTGCTTGCCCGTATTCATGTTGAATACAAACATTAAACCAAATAAGGTACCTGGTATTATAATTATCAACAATAATGCTATAGAACCACATGCCATTCATGTGGTATCAAAGTCAATCTGACTTTCTTTCAAATACTCATTGTAAAGGTCCAACCTGTGACCCATTTCTCAACCTTTACTAATTTTACATTTCAAACTATAATGGTACAGTTTTTAAAAACTTGTTTTGATGATGGCTACCATCTGTGGAAATAAAGTATTTTTCAATCAGAAAGGCATAAAATATTCCACTCATTAGATATGGAGAAATTGTTGTAGGTTTGATTGTCATGAGGAATAAAGTACACTCCCAACTGCTCTCGTTTAGGACATCAATTTACAGACTTAAGATGGTCTGTTTTAGAACATATTCAGGCTAATATCCGGTGGGGTGATGTACAGATATTATTGAATCGCCGTGAGCAATTTTGGATACACAGCCTTAATTCAGTTGAACCATTTGGACTTAATGATAAAATAAACTGGTACTCATTAATTTGAATTTTTGTCCTGTTGAGGTAGAAATTTTATCCAGTTTGGTGACATAGCCCATAATGTCTCAGTAGATTTATTGCCTTAGCTGCAGATATTGATTCCACACATTAAGGTTCACATTTGTTTAAACACTCTGTGTTTTGACATTACTGCATACACCCCCGATGAATGGGAGTGTACTTTCGCTGTCTTGCACATCATTGAATGATCAAATTGAACACTTGCTATAATTTTTCGTCCCGTTATAACAACTATAATAGAGGATGACGCAATTGAAGCCTATAACCCAGTGTTTTACTATACTTTTAATGAAAAAACACGACCTGATAGAAGACTGAGGTTGGCGAGACCGGATGCCGGCATTGCGTATTTAAACCGGAAGAGCTGCCATGCTTTGGACAAAATGGCCGTCGAGGATGTCGACCGGAGATAAAATCAAGCACAATAAATGGAACCGCAAGAACAGCTATTGTTGAAGATCCGTTTGTCTTGGATTAAACGCTACCCCTGAAGCAGGACCAGGACGGTCTGAAACACGATCGTGTCAGGACGATGTCAATGACGAATAGAGCGTTGGGAACTTCTCAATAGATGAGTATTTTGCATGAATGATCATGAGCACTATGAATGATTGACCATACAAACGTGAGAGCTTTACTCTGTCAAAAATTGTGGCATGGTGATGCACAAATTAATAATCGGGGTCTACAAATATTTTATATAAAAGAAAAAACTCAAAAAAAATTTTTCCAAAAAAGTAAAGAAAACTCAAAAAAAATTCTTCCAAAAAAAGAGTAGGTTTGTGATTAATAAAGTAATTTTGGACCTGTAAACTACTAATGGGTCTGGATGTGTTACAGACTCACGTAGACCAGAGGTCCTACAAATACAAAATTAATTACAATTAGCAATTGCATGTGGTTCTATAGCATTATTGTTGATAATTATAATACCAGGTACCTTATTTGGTTTGATGTGTGTGTGACAATTTTGAAGGATCTGGAATAAGATTATTTGGGCATATTGTATGTGATGAATACAAACATTAAACATTGTTTAATTTTGAATTCCATTTTTTATCTGCTTCTCTGTCCGCTACTTTCACAGAAGACAGACTGTTGACCCTATCAAGATGATCATGAGTAAATTCTGCCTCAGAAGAATAAAAAAAAAAATTGGAGTTGTATTTTTAGGTTTCATTTACAGTCCTGTAGTTTCTTTCAGTGTACAATGGCAAAAATGCCTATGGGTCCTTTATTCAAATCAATTACATAGAAACATAGACATGATGGCAGGAAAGGACCAAATGATCCACCCAGTCTGCCCACCAAGCTTATGGCATTAACTGGCTTATGAGTTTACCAGACCATAAAAGACAGGGCCCTTGGATGCTGTTTGAATCCAATTTCCCACTGGATTGCAGATAGTTCACTATCCTTTCCTTCAGCAGAGTCTCCATTAATTTTCCTACCACTGAGGTGAGGCTAACCAGCCTGCAGTTTCCAGCCTCCTCTCTGCTCTTGTGAAGCGGGACTACCACCGCTCTTCTCCAATCTTGTGGCACCACTCCCGTTTCCAGGGATCTTTTGAACAGGTCCTTCAGCAGATCCACCAGCACACATCTGAGGTCCCTCAGTATCCTGGGATGTGCCTCATCCAGCCCCATGGCCTTGTCCACTTTCAGTTTTCCTAGCTCTTCCCATACATTTTCTACTGTAAACGGAGTTTCATCTACTCCACCTTCATCCACAGTCTTGTTAACTAGTGACGGTCCTTCTCCAGGGTCATCTTTAGTTAACACCGAACTGAAGTATTTGTTTAATAATTCGGCCATTTCTTTGTCTCTCACCACACATTGATCTTTGTCACCTTTCAATTTCACTATACCACTTTGGGCCTTCCTTCTTTCTCTGATATATCTGAAAAATGTTTTGCCACTTCGCTTTACCTTTTTGGCAATCCTTTCTTCTGCCTGACTTTTTGCTTTCTTGATTTCTTTCTTTGGCTCCCTTAGTTTCACCAGATATTCTTCCCTGAGTTCCTCTTTTTGGGATCCTTTATATTTCTTGAATGCTGTTCTTTTTGCTTTTATCAGCCACCTCCTTTGAGAACCAGATCAGTTTCTTATTTCTCTTACGTTTGTTTACTTTTCTAACAGATAGATTTGTTGCCTTTGTAATTGCTCATGTTAGTATGGCCCACATAAAACCTTGAATTATATAACTAAGTCTAATCAATCAGTGATCTATTACAGGATGTAGTCCCATTCCAGTACTGAAATTAGAGTATAAAAACATTAGATGTGCCATGCTGAGTCAGACCAAAGCTCCTGTCTCCAACAATGGCCAGTCCAGATCCCAAGTACCCTGCAGATCGCAAACAGTGGATATATTCCTTATTGCATACTCCCAGGGATAAGAAGCAGTAACTTTCCCAAAATTACCTGGCTAATAACAGTTTATGGACTTTTCCTCCAGAAACTAATCCAAACCTCTTTTAAACCCCGCTATGCTAGATGCATTAACAATGTCCTCCGGAAACAATTTCCACAGCTTGGTTGTCTCTTGAGTGAAAACATACTTTCTCCAATTTCTTTTAAACCTCTAGCTATCCATTTTGTGGAGTGTTTGCTAATCTTAGTTTTATGTGATAGGAGACATTATCTTATCTTCCCCTATTTACATGTTCTACCCCACTCCTGATTTTATAATTCTATCACATCACCTCTCAGTCACCTCAAAGTTGAAGAGCCCTAATCTGTTTAACCTTTCTTCATAAGGGAGCTGAGCCGTCCCTTTTATCAGTTTTGTTGCTCTTCTCTGCACCTTTTCTAATTACACTTTATCTTTCTTGAGATGGGGCAACCAGAATTGCACACAATACTCAGGGTGCAGTCACACCATGGATTGATAGGGAGGTATTATGATATGTTCTCTTTTTTTTTCCATTTCTTTCTGAATCATTCCTAGCATTCTATTTGTGTTTCTGACTTCCGCCGCACACTGAGCTGAAGATTTCAAAGTACTGTCCACAATGATTCCAAGATCCTTTTCCTGGATGATGACTTCTAATGTGGAACCCAGAATTGTATCCCAATAGGATTTTTATTTCCCTATATGTAACTCTTTGCACTTGTCCATGTTACATTTCATCTGTCATTTAGATGTCCAGTTCCCTACTTTTGCAAGGTCCTTCTCCAGATGCTCACAGTCTGCTTGTGTTTGTAACATTTTTGAATAATTTTGTGCAATCTGCAAATTTGATCTCTTTTCCAGATCATTGAGGAATATATTGAACAGCACCGGTGCCAGTACTTATCCCTGGGGCACTCCATTATTTATCTTTCTCCATTTGGAAAACTGATCATTTAGTCCTACTGTTTCCTCACTTTTAACCTGTTACCAATACACAATAGGTCATTGCCTCCTATCTCATGATTTTTTAATTTTGTGAGCAGTCTCTCATGAAGGAATTGTTATATGGCCGTATTGCTTTTCAAACATATGGCTTGATGGCACTGACCGGTGCCATTTTAAAATGAGAACCAGGGGAGCAAGAGCAACTGGGGATTCACTCCTGCTGGAGTTAGGAGCTGGGGGGGGGGGGCGAGGCCTGGGGGCACTGGATTTTTCAAAATGAGTCTATTTTTGGTTTGTTCCAATAGAAGTGCACCAAAAATAGACTCATTCATTGTGTTTTACCCATATAGATATAACGAATGTGCATCCTTAAAATTTAACAAAAAATAAAATTTTAAGAAAGACCGATCCAAATTGGACGTGGCTATTTTATAACATGTGCACGTCGGTGTGCGCATATTATAAAATACGATTCTCGCGCGCACATGCGTGCCCGATTTTAATAACGGCTTGCACATGTACGGGTGGGGTCATGACTCGCACGTGCAGGGGGGGGGAATTTTGTAAAGTATGCACGGCGACGCAATCAGGCCTTTTCCCAGTTCCCTCCCAGTCCGCTCCATAACTGGAACTTTCCTATACCCCTACCTACCCTTCCTCCCTTTTCCCCTCTCCTCCCTGACCCCTAAACTAACCCTATCCCCACATTTTTGGTTTACTTACTGCTCCTTCAAGCTGTCCCAGCCAGCCCCTGCCCCGGGCCTGCCCCTTTTTGATCCCCTGGCACTTCTGTGCATACCGGCAGATACACGTGTGGCTGGGCTGTTTTTTTAAAATGCGCTCGGCGTGGCCATCTGCGTAGCTGCTGAGATTTGTGCATGCTGGCATTTGAAAATTCAGGCAAACATGTGTAAACATTTGTAAACAGTCTCTGTTTGCGCATTCCGTATTTTAAAAAAGCCCAAGATATGCATGGCTTTTCACTTTTGCGCACATATGCGTGCATGGAAAACAATGGTGTGGTCTAGGGCATGGTTATATCTCTTACGTCTTCCTCAGTGAATACTGAAGCAAGGAATTAATTTAGTCTCACTGCTATGGCTTTGTCATCTCTAAGGGCTCCTTTTCCTCCTTGATCATCTAATGGTCCAAAGGACTCCCTCACAGGCTTTTTACCTCGAATATACCTGAAAAGGTTTTTATTATGAGTTTTTACTTCCACAGCAAGCTTCTTTTCAAATTCTCTCTTTGCCTTCCTTATCCATGCTTTGCACCTGACTTGCCAGTACTTATGCTGTTTCCTGTTTTCTTGATTTGGATCCCTTTTCCATTTCATGAAAGATGTTCTTTTAGATATTATAGCCTCTCTCACCTCATCCTTCAACCATGCTGGTTGTCGTTTAGCCTTCTTTCCACCTTTTCTAATGCATGGAATAAATCTGTTCAGGGCTTCCAAGATAGTATGTTTTCAACAACATCCATGCCTGAGCTAAACTCTTTGGGCCGGATTTTAAAAGGTACACACGGGCGTACATTTGTGCGCGCAACCCAGCGCGCACAAATGTATGCCCGATTTTATAACATGCGTGCGCAGCCACGCGCATGTTATAAAATCCAGGGTCGGCACGCGCAAGGGAGTGCACAATTGTGCATCTTGCGTGCACTGAGCCGTGCAGCCTTCCTCCGTTCCCTCCAAGGCCGCTCCGAAATGGAGCAGCCTCAGAGGGAACTTTCCTTCCACCCCCCCAACCTTCCCCTCCCTTCCCCTACCTAACCTGCCCCCCAGTCCTACCTAAACCCCCCCTTACCTTTATCCTATAAGTTGCGCCTGCCTCTGGGCAAGTGTAGGTTATGCGCGCCGGCCGACAGCCGGCCCACAATCCCGGGCACAGCAGCAAGTGGCCGCTGTGCCTTGAGGCTCCAGCCCTGCCCATGCCCCGCCCCTTTTTTCAAGCCCTGGGACATACGCGCGTCCCAGGGCTTGCGTGCATTGCCGAGCCTATGCAAAATAGGCTTGGCGCGTGCAGGAGGGGTTTTAAAGGGTTACGTATATTAAGCGTGTAAACCTTTTAAAATCCGCCCCTTAACCTTTGCTGTAGCTCCTTTCAGTTTTTTCCTAATCATTTTCCTCTTTTTATCATAATCACCTTTTTGAAAGTTAAATGCTGTCATAGTAGATTTCTTTTTTGTGCTCCCTCCAGTTAAGTCAAATTTGATAATGTTGTGATCACTATTGCCAAGAGGCTCCAACACTGTTACCTCTCGCACCAAGTCCTGTGTTCCACTAAGGATTAGGTCTAAAATAGTTTCCCCTCTTGTTGGTTCTTGTCCCAGCTGCTCCATGAAGTATTCATTTATTTCATCTAGGAACTTTACTCAGCTGGGTGTGTGCACGTACATGTGCGCATGCCCTGCCTATTTTATAACATGCGTGCAAGTTATAAAATGGCCATGTGTCTGGGCACGCGCTGATGCACATGTGTCAATGTGTGTCCGCGCACTGTTTTGAAAGTTACCATCCCTGTTTTTTTCAGATTAGAAGGAAAAAATTCCAGATTGAAAATAGGATTATCTATTCAGTCCCAATGCCTGAACAGAGACCATTTTCTGTAACTAGAGCTGTGGAAGATTCAGTCCTCATCAAGCTAAGGGTAGGGGGCTAGAGAAAAGCATGACTTTCTCAGAAGAGCCCATTCTGATCAGCATAAGCATGCTGTACATTAGGGGTGCACACAGTTTTTCATTTTATGTTTTGTTTTGTTATTAGGGGGATATTTTTAGTTTTGTTTGCTATTTGTTTTGTTTTTATTTATTTAAAATGGAAAAATACAAGATAAATTAAATTTTTATAAACCAAAGAAAAACGTAGATGGATCGGTGTAAAAAAGATTTTTATTGAAGCTTGCCCGACTCTGGCCGAGTTTCGCTCGAAGAGCTGCCGCAGGGGCTTACAAGCCACATGAATTGGCTTAAAACAACGCGGAGTGAAATCAAGAGGAGGTTCCTTAGGTTTCAAAGCAGAGCTTTAAAGATATCAGTATTGCAAGCCCATTAATGAAGACATTCAGAGGAAGCGCACTTTTTTCCTCTGTATGTCTTCATTAATGGGCATGTAATACTGATATCTTTAAAGCTCTGCTTTGAAACCTAAGGGTTCCTTAGGTTTCAAAGCATGATTTCACTCCGCGTTGTTTTAAGCCAATTCATGTGGCTTGTAAGCCCCTGAGGCAGCTCTTCGAGCGAAACTCGGCCAGAGTCGGGCAAGCTTCAATAAAAATCTTTTTTACACAGATCCATCTACGTGTTTCATTGCTGACAGCCATCTTGGATCGGCTACCGATTTGTTTTCTTGGACCTAAACCAAAGAAAACCAAAAGGAAAAATTAAACAAATCAAAGAAAAATGTTAGGCCCTATTTAAAAAAAAAGTCTTTCTGGTCTCTTCTCCATTCCTCCATGTTCCTCCCCTATCCCTCTTACCATATTTATCTTTATCTTCCCGGGCAAGGAGCAATCCTTGGTTGTTTTTGCCTTCCTCGTGGTGTCAGCAGACTGAGGCAGATGCCATTGTTAATTTCTAATGTGCAAAATGACACTGGCCAGATGCAGGCCCAGGTCAAACACCATTTTGTAAGGTTCTGTCCTTAGTGGAGGATGGAGCAACTGGAAATTGATCCTGACCCATGAAGAAAAAGAAAAATATAAAATATGGTAAGAAGGTTGCAGGGATAGGGGTTGGGAAGTAAGAAGGAAGGCCCTGGATGAATTTTTTTTTTGGATGGTGGTGATAGTTACAAACTTGTAAAAAGAAACAACATTTCTTTCATTTTCAAAATGAATTGAAATGAAACAGATTTTATTTCCATCAAATGCAAATCCCTGCTGTGCGCCACTTAGTCTGTTGTATTGTTGGTTGAACATCTCTTTGGGCAGGTCATTTTGATCCAGAGGACCAGTCTAAAGGAGGATCATTTTACAAACCTATGGAAAGGAGTAGGTGCAAACTTTAGCCAGCATTTTCAAAGCGAGCTTATGTGAAAAGGATAATTGACTTGTATGTGCATAGAGTAACTCATCAGAGGGCATAATTTATTTAGGTTAGCATAGATACACACTTTCTAAAATCAAAAGTATGCACATAAGTTCCAATTTGCCTTAATTCTGTACCCCAGAACACCTCCCTGCAGTTTCCATAAAAGTACAAGCAAAACGGGGTTATTTTTATGTATATGGAGCCCCGGACTATTTTATAATACCCAGCTACAGATATAAAACTGCATTTTATGCACACAAATAGCTGAAAATTCATCCCTAACTGTATCAATTAAATTAACTTCGAATTTAATTAAACAGCAAACATCTGAGTAGGGAATTAGTACCTGGTATTAAGCATGAAAATGTTCTTTTCAGCTGATAAAACCACTATCAAATAAGGGAATCCATTCTAGCAGGGGATTTGAAGTGTCAATTCCATGCGTATTTGATCACAGTTAAATATCCCGGTCATTTTGGATGCATCATTAGCTATAATGGTCTCCTTTATGAGAGGTCTTGAACGAGTAGATGTGACTCGGTTATTTACACTTTCGAATAATAGAAGGACTAGGGGGCATTCCATGAAGTGAGCAAGTAGCACATTTAAGACTAATCGGAGAAAATTCTTTTTCACTCAACGCACAATAAAGCTCTGGAATTTGTTGCCGGAGGATGTGGTTAGTGCAGTTAGTGTAGCTGGGTTCAAAAAAGGTTTGGATAAGTTCTTGGAGGAGAAGTCCATTAACGGCTATTAATCAAGTTTACTTAGGGAATAGCCACTGCTATTAATTGCATCAGTAACATGGGATCTTCTTAGTGTTTGGATAATTGCCAGGTTCTTGTGGCCTGGTTTGGCTTCTGTTGGATACAGGATGCTGGGCTTGATGGACCCTTGGTCTGACCCAGCATGGCAATTTCTTAAGTTCTTATGTTCTTACAAGGTTGGTTTCATCTTGCCTCCTCTCTTTGCATATTGGTCTAACTTTAAGGTTAAATTAGGCGAGAGTAGCAGTCATCCTTAAAATTTCATACATCAGTGTTACAGTTCATAGGCAACATCAGTGCTCTCTGCTGTCTGCCTCTGATTTAGGGACTCCATTCAACACAGATGTATGTGATGTTATCGTGCTCCTTGCCCAGGCACACCAGATCTTGCATTTAGGAGTTCTGCTGTAGGGTTAGATTTAAATATAATTTTGTGCACCCTAGAGGCCACTTCGGCAAAATTATATGGCTTTTAAAATTAAGCTAAAAAGTGAGCAAGCTTATTTTTTATGCAAACAAATCAGGTGATACAGTTTATATTAATGAGATCCATGTTTAACAGACGTTTACTAGTTAATGTCCTGTCTTTTAGTAACAAAATTTTACTTAGGATAAAAAAGAAAGTATTGTATCTAGAAGAAGCATCATGATTCATTTACAGCAGGGACTCTGCAAAATGCAAATTTTATTTGATGCTTTCAGATGATGAAGATTGTTTAGAGTTAAATATTTTTACATCCAATTTTTGCATTGCTCACTTTTAGAAGTAGAATTTAAGACCCACGCGCGTGCGCCCGTGTGCATGTTTGCCGGCATGCACACATGGACCCGCCGATTTTATAACATACACGCGTGTGTTATAAAATAGGCTATCCGTACGTACGTGCATACGCAATTTTATATTGACGCATGCATCTGCGCACGAATGCTGTCTCTAGCGTGCAAGTGAGGGGAATTTTAGTAGGTACGCGCGTCTTCGCAATAGGCCTTTTTTCCACTTTACTCCTAGTTCACCCCAATAAAGGAGAAGACTTCCTAAACCCCCTAGTTAACTTGCTTCCCTTTTACCCTATTAGCCCCGAGCCTTAAAATCCCGCTGACTAGCCTTGTTTTTTTTGTTTTGGGACTTACACACCATCCATAGAGAAGCAAAGTTACGTGGTAGGGGACCCCGGCGCGTGCTTGTGCATGTAACAACTTATGCGCTGACTTCATGGTGCAGACCTGGCCCGCCCATGTCCAGACCATGCCCACACCCCACCCCTTTTGGTGAGAAAAAAATGTTATGCGCATACCAGGAGATATGCGCGTAACCGCTCGGGTTTTAAAATCTGCACAGCATGCACTAGGCTGAGCCACATGATTATCTCCTGGCTTTGGCACACGTAGGGCTTTTAAAATCGACCAGTTAGTGAGTATGGCTTTGTAATATTTCAGTGCATTGGCTCTACCTCTATATAACTGAAGGCTGGCATATGCAAAACGGGGGGGAAATTATGGTGATGGCTTAAGGGCAAATCAAACGTTTGTACACAAAGGCTCTCAGAGTTGAGTAGAGAACATACTCTTCCTTTCAGATATGCAGCAAGTAAAAGGTCACTGAATGCAAAGGAGAGCAGAATAATCTCAGGAAGGAAATCATACCAGAACCAGCTCAGTGACTCGGTGGCAGCGCTGCGTACTGCCATGCAAAGCCCTTGGCTTTGATTCCCAGCTCAGGCCGGGACTGCTGCAGCTGGGGAATGCCGCAGAGGCAGCATTCACCGATGTGTGAGGGAAAAGAAGTCAAAAGTCATTGCACAATAGTGACCCCTAGTGACTGGATTTAGGGCCCATGATTGCACTCCCCCAGTTAACCCAGACCATTCATAGATGCTGGAATTAGTTTTATAAAGACGTAAACTTCCTCCATTGCAGAAGTAAATTGGCGCTCACGTATGATACAAAGCTACTTGCACCTCTGTCTCTTGGCCCACCGCAGAATGCCCGTGCTCCACCCACACTCTGCCCCTTTTTTCTCGATGTAAGATATTTGCACATTGGTACTTGTGCGCACATGTGGGCAGCCTATATAAACTCAGGTGGATACACACATGTGTTAGATGCCTCCTCATCTCCTGATTTAAAATTCACCTTTAAATTTTCAAACAGGTTATATGTGGAAAAATAGCATATGCGTGCATAACTAACATGTAATCATGTGCAGGTTATTTTATAAACCTGAAAAGTATGCATGCATTTTTGGTTTCACGCACACATTTACCGTCGCAAAATACGAGGCAGTCTAGGGGCATTTCAGAGTGAGGTCAACATGTATGCTTGGACATTGCTATTTTATAAGAGAGAGATGTATATATATTTTCAAACTTATACGTACAATTTTATACCTGCTAATTGACTTGTGCAAGTGAAATCAGACTTGTCAGCAATTTTGGAGTATACTGGGAGGGGTTCAGAATGAAGTGCTAGAGCAGTGGTTCCCATCCCTGTCCTGGGAACCCCCCAACCAGTCGGGTTTTCAGGATATCCACAATGAATATGCATGAGAGAAAATATGCATGTTATGGAGGCAGTGCATACAAATTTTCTCTCATGCATATTCATTGAGGATATCCTGAAAACCTGACTGGCTGGTGGGCCCCCAGGACAGGGTTGGGGACCACTGCGCTAGGGTGTCTAGGTGAACTGGAAAAGGACTGGGTAAACTGGTATCGGCAAACTGGTGATTTCAAGTGTGCACATAAGTGTTACATCGGCTGACCGCAAAGCTCGCAACCGGCTTTCCTTACCTCTCCCGCCGTACCGTCAGAGACGGTTCTCGCTATCGCAGCAGGGCAGGAGGAGTGCTCCCGGAGCTGTCCCTCCTCTTGCAGCCCTGTCTGCCTCCGGGAGGCGACTGCTCATGGCGGAGACACCGCCACCGCCGGATTTCTGCAATCGGCCCCCTAGGCGCGCGCACGCGCACCGCTCTGCACTTCTTAAAGGGTCCGCAGCGCGCTATGGCTCCTGGTCCTCCTCCGTGACGTCACCTCTGCAGGGCTATATTAGGCGAGTCCTGACTGTCAAGACTCACCTTGGCAACTGTTCCCCTCACTTTGAGTTATAGTTGCTTCCGTGGTTCTCTATTTTCCTGTCTCGCCATCGACCTCCGACCATTGCTACGCCTGACCACGTTACAGCTCACCTCCTGCCTCTGACCATTGCTACACCTGACATTGCTACAGCTTGCCTCCTGCCTCCGACCATTGCTACGTCCGATCATGCCACAGATTGTCTCCTGCCTCCGACCATTGCTTCATCTGACCACGCTGTGGGCTTCTGGCTGACCCTCTCGTCGATCCTCTGAAGACTTTGGACAGAGGCCCACCTAAGTCCAGCTGGCCCGGTACCCAAAGGCTCAACCCACGGGGAACGAGGGCAGGTAGTGGTGAAGCTCTAGCCATCCTCTGTCAATTAGCCAGCTCCGCCTACCGATGGTGGGAACCTGCGGGGCTCTACCCCTCAGGTAGTGTTAAACCCGCCTCGGCCCAAGGGTCCACGAAACCCCAGAATCCTAACAGATTGCCAAGGCCATGGATCCGGTGGACTTGTCCACTCTCCAGGCCATTCCAGGCCTGGCCCAGAAGATCCAGGAGCAGCGACGATTTCTGGAAGCGTTGGTCACTTCCATAGAGCTCATAAATGCCCAACTAGATTCGCAACCAGTGAACTTGGCTGCACTGAAGTCTGTTCCTGGCCTTGTTTTGAAGCTCCAGGACCTACAGTCAACCTTGGAACTGGTGGTAGTGGATATGAATCATCTTGCTTCTCGTCAAGAGTCCCTGTCCCAGTTTAAAGCCCCCCCACCGTCCCCAGCGGCCTCCGTACCGCCTTCCGATCCCAGTCGGACAGTCATTCCCTTGCCGGCACCGCCTCGTTACTCGGGAGACCTGAAGCGGTGTTGAGGATTCTTGAACCAATGCCACATGCATTTTACTCTTCAGTCAGCGCTCTTTCCAAATGACTTGGTCAAAACAACCTACATTCTATCCCTGTTGGATGGCAAGGTATTGGCATGGGCTTCCCCCTTGTGGGAGCGCTCTGACCCCTTGCTCAGCCTTTAAACAGGTTTTTGAAGAACCGGGTAGACTTCCTGCCATGGATACCGATCTCCTTCATTTGCGACAAGGGTCTTGCTCTTTAAATGATTACGCTATCGAATTCTGTACCCTGGCCATGGAATTAACTTACACACCATTTTCCTGGATGGGCTGGCATCTCGAATTAAGGACGAACTCACAGCACGAGAACTTCCTACCTCCCTCGAAGGACACATCAACCTCACAGGGAAGATTGATCGATGACGCCAAGAGCGGGCCCGGGAGAATCGTTCCACTCAGCAGGCTCTCATCAAGGAAACACTCTTCTCTGGCGGTGACCATTTGTTGCCCTCTGAAGAACTGATGCAACTTGGCCATGGCCATCTCACGATTGCTGAGAAGTTTTGTCGCCATCAATTTGGGCTTTGTTTGTATTGTGGGAAGTCCATGCACCAACTGTCTCAGTGTCCAGAAAAGAGGGAACAAACCCCACACCGGGAGATGTCTGAATCAGTAACCTTCGGTCTCACTACTGCATCACCCCGGTTCTTACTACCCGCCTCCTAGGAACTAATCTCCACTTGTCTTTCCACTCAGGCTCTAGTGGACTCCGGCATGGGAGGAAACTTTATTCAGCAGGATCTCATGGATCAATATCGAATCCCCACTTATCCTTTGACTCCTCCATCGACTCTTTCCTCAGTCCATGGGGACTTCCTCCCTGGTGTGGTGACATGGGCCACATCACCCTTACTTTGAAGGTTGGCCCGGATCACTCTGAGCTTATTTCTTTTTACATCCTTCCTACAGCTGTGAGCCCAGTAATCCTGGGTCTGCCATGGCTACAGAAACATCAGCCGCAATTCGACTGGGCCGCTGCTGATCTGAATCAGTGGGGTCCGTGGTGTTCGGAATCTTGTTTGGAACTGGTAGAATCTCTCCACTCCCTAACCATGGCTATCGCCCTTCCTAATCCCTTTCTTCTGTGCAAGAAGTCTCAGACCAGACCTTGCTTCCTCCAGAGGAAAGCCTTAGGGGCAGTCTTCACCCAGTTGAAGGAGCAGCTGTCGCAAAAGATGGCCGAAACCGAAGCCCTCCAAAGGAGGCACAATCAAGCCATGAAAGGTTTTGTGTCCCATTTGACTTACAAGGAGGAGGAAATCCAGTGTCTGCATGCCCTTTTGCAGCTTGAGAAGAGAAAAGGGCACCCCTCTGCAGTTCTTCTAACCCCATCGATGGCTTCAGTCGTTCCTCGAGACAATTCTGAGATGGTCATTCCCCTGTGCTCCGAGGCTCTTCTATCCACGAATTTGCAGGAGCCAGGGGCTAACTGGCACCCTGACTACTTTGACCCTCAGAGGGAGAGACTTCAGGAGGGGGTACTGTTACGTCGGCCAACTGCAGAGCTAGTGACCGGCCTTCCTTACCTTTCCTTCCGTGCTGTCAGAGACAGTTCTCGCTGTCACAGCAGGGCAGGAGGAGTGCTCCAGGCGCTGTCCCTACTTTTGAGGCCCTATCTACCGCCGGGAGGCCTCTGCTTGCGGCGGAGATGCCGCCACGCCTGCTTTACGCACTCGGCCCCCTAGGCGTGCGTGCGCACTGCTCTGCCCTTATTAAAGGGTCTGCAACGAGCTATGGCTCCCGGTCCTCCTCCTTGACGTCACCTCTGCAAGGCTATATTAGGCGAGTCCTGACAGTCAGGGCTCGCCTTCGCAACTGCTCCCCTCACTTTGAGAGATAATTGCTTCCGTGGTTCTCTATTTTCCTGTCTCGCCTCCTGCCTCAGACCATTGCTACGCCTGACCACGCTGCAGCTCACCTCCTGCCTCAGACCATTGCTACGCCTGACCACGCTGCAGCTCACCTCCTGCCTCAGACCATTGCTACGCCTGACCACGCTACAGCTCGCCGCCTGCCTCAGACCATTGCTATGCCTGACCATGCTGTGGGCTTCTGGCTGACCCTCTCGTTGATCCTCCGAAGACATTGGACAGAGGCTCACCTATGTCCAGCCGGCCCCAGTACCCAAGGGCTCAACCCGTGGGGTAGTGGTGAAGCTACAGCCGGCCTCTGTCAATCAGCCAGCTCCGCCTACTGACAGTGGGGACCTGCAGGGCTCAACCCCTCAGGTAGCGTTAACCCCGCCTCGGCCCAAGGGTCCACAAAACCCCAGAATCCTAACAAGTAAATAATTTTCAAAACAGTATAACCACTCACTTTAAAATATATCTGGTCTCTGAATATAAATCAGAGTTTTTACATGTACATGTTATATAGTTTTTTTGTGTGTAAAATGTGTATATTTATAATATAGGTATACAAAGTATGCGCTTTCATAGTGTTGCAAATATTCACCTGTACTGAAACATGCGTGTTTTTTCAGAGCAGAGCTGCTTGTCTTCAAGGGGGTAATCTGGGGAGCAATGTGAGGAAATATTTCTGCACAGAAAGGGTAGTGGAAGCATGGAATACCCCCTTGGGGTGAGTTTTGGCATCTAAAACAATAAAGGAGAGGGCATGGGATAAGCACAGAGGGTCCTTGGCTACTAAAAGTGAAGAAAGAGCAGAAAGCAGCCTCGTGACACTGTGCTCACTTGATGGAAGGAGTGTTGGGACTGACGTCATGAATGGCAAAGTGACCTATATGAAATGTTAGAAGTCTTAGTGAAAACACAGGCAAGCACATTTCCAGGTTTGTCCAGCAGGCTGTGATGAAACAATTGGTTAACAGCTGGGTCTATTAGGCAGGCTACAAATTCTGTATTAATTAAAAGCGGAAATGCAGCACTCACATAGCCGGGTCAGTCTAGCAGGCCTTTCTGGGAGCCTGTAAGGCTCACTAGGACTGGTGGCTATTTAGAATCAAACTAGCAGCTGGGCCTGTCTGGCAGGCTTCAAGTCCTGTAAAAACAGAAAAGCCAGACGCTCACATAGCCGTGCCTGCCTGGCAAAATACACAGGGTACTTGTGAGGCCAGATGTTTGGGTAACGACCTCCTTAAAATTGCTAGCTATTTAGAGTATTACCAAGCCTTGTGGTTAAGCATGGGAGAGGTGATGCTGTAGGGAATTACATGGGGAACTTGTATGCTCTTTTACCCAAGACAATGGAGCAAAAAGGAGGAAGACAAAAAAGATGGCTGTGGATAAGGTGAAATTTTCCAAGCGGTCACATTCTGTGGCTAACAGCTAGGATGTATCCTTAGCAGTGAGGACAGAATAAATGGACAGACTGGAATGTCTAATATGTAATAAGCCTCCAAACATTGTCAAATGTTTTCGTTATAAATTATTTAAATCTATTTAAGCCAACCACAATAGTTAGAATGAAAGAAAAATGAAAAGTCAGTTCCTGAAAAAGGTTTCCGAAACAGATCTTGCTTTTTCTTCACTCAGTGTTTTACAGAATTGCCCTGATGTTTTTTGGCACACTGAATAAGCAACTAGTTGTATCCTGTCTCAGCGCTTATCAAGTACAAAATGCAGACTTAGCTCTAAGCCATGTTCACACTATTTTGTTGCTAAGCTATTAAAATGATTAAGAAAATTGCCTCCAAGACAAAATTTATTACAAGCAGTACTGCATTTAGTTGCTATACCCAAAAGTGCTTTAAAAAAATTTAATTTCAAGCTGAGTCTTGGGTGAAACAGTTTAATTTTAAGTAGGTCTTCTGATTTAGGGTTTTACAGTCTCGGTCCATGGCAACCTTTGAATAGATTTGGTTTTCACAATAACCAAAATCTGGAGGAAAACAAACTTGTTTATGTTTCTGGTTTATTAAAAGCTTTTTTTTTTTTTTTTAAATCATTCTGTGTCTATGGGCATAAAAGAAAGCTTAGCAAATCAGGCCCTTAGAGCAGCGTTTCCCAACCCTCTCCTGGAGGCACACCTATCCAGTCTGGTTTTCATAATTGCCACAACGAATATGCATGAGATAGATTTGCATATCCTGGGTCTCCAATGTATGCAAATCTCTCTCATGCATATTGATTGTGGATGCCCTGAAAATCCGACTGGTTAGGGGCACCTTCAGGAGAGGGATGGGAAGCCTCGCCTTAGAGGGTAATTTTCAAAGCCATTTCCGTAGGTAAAACAGGACTTTAGCTATGTAAATGGGCTTTTCCAAAACTGTCCACCCACTATGCAGTTGAAAGTACCTGAGTAGGGTGGGCAGGCATGCACAAACTTTTACCTGCAGTGTGTTCTTATGGCAGGGTTTGTAATTATCTTTATAGGTTTTCATTTTCAACATTATACCCTGTACTTCTGCCCCCCCCCCCCCCAAAAAAAAAAAGTCTTTGCACAAATCAGGCATTGTAATTGAGAGTGAGTAGCTCTGGTGGGCAATTTTTCAAAGGCAAAATACCCACGTACTTTTCATTTAAAATCGGTTAAAAATCTGTGAGTGAAAAGTGTCCTCCAGTTTTTGCCTTGATGCAGGCAGTCACAAAATTACCCCTCGATGTATGTAAATGTAACTCATGAATATTCATTACTGGCAACTTGAAAATCAAACCTGGTCAAAGGGTTCCAAGCACTGAGTTTGGGAAATCCTTGGTGCAAACCACTGTTGCCTCAATTCTGCAAAATTCCCTAAGCCATAAAACTTGCCAAATATCTGGAGCACACAACGGGGTCCATATTCAGAGGCATTTAGCTGGATAACTTCCGAGTTATCCAGCTAAATGCTGACTTTTGAATATTTTGGACTCTCATCTGGTTGCATTGTAGCTGGAGATCTCCTCATTCCAGGGGCCTTTCTGGAAGGTTAGCCATATAACTCTGATATTCAGCGTTAGCCATGTAACAGATCCGTTAACTCTGGTCATGCTGTGGAGCTGTCTTAAATTTAACCAGATAAACTTATCCAGCTATTTTTAAGATAGCCAGCTACATTTAATGGTGCGGCTGCACCACTCAATATTCCAAAAAGGTGGGGATAAGACAAAGGGAGGATCCCAAAAATGCCTACCCCCTACTATGCTAGAAAAGTAGAGCAAAACAGTGACAGGCAAAGGTGAGTCATAAAAGTATGGATTCTATTTGTTATATTTTACAGTTTTTGAACTCTTTCTTAATTTGGTATGCATTGTAATTTCCAGTGAAGCACCTTCTATTTGACAATTTATAAACAGATCTAGGTAGTAGGGGAGTGCAAGCAAAAACACTTCATTTCCCTTTTAATTGTTTATTTTATTATTTTTACCTTTATGTCGCTTTCTTTCATTTTTCTTTGGGGTTTTGTTTTTTTTTTGTTTTTAGTGCATGCCATTTGCCAACAGCCGCATTCCAGGCAGTGTAAACACAGACTTATGTTTATGAGCCCTAGGAATAGCTATGCACAAAACTCTATAAAAATATAGCTCAGAGAAAGACTGAAATGAGAGAGACACAAGAACAGCATGTTGGAGACAAAAGGGCGGAAGTACAGCACTGCGAAATGTTTTCATAGCCGTGTAGGAAAAATAAAGAGCAGTGTGAGAATCTGCAAAGAGTCAGGCATGAATGGAAAATGAATCAAAGTATAAAAAAAGAGCGAAAGAGAGAGACAGGATCTTGGAAAAGTGATGACATCCTGCAATATGACATTACCAGAAAGCTCTACTGTACCTAGAGGTTACCAGTAATTAACTTACTGTGCCTGCAAGAATTTGGGAATATATCCATGATAAGGAGTTCCTGTCTGGCTACGCAGCATCTCACCTCATGCCTCCAGGATTTACAAAGACCCAGCAGTCTATAAAGAAACAGTGACCTTATTGTCTTTGGTAAGAAATAATAATATGCACATAAATCTGCAGTAACTTACAGCCAACATAAGATTTCCTGCATCCAGCCAGCTTGCAGACTCCCAAAGGTGGTTCATACTGAGTCAGACTTACCTGTGGATGTCGGGCAGCAATGATAATAGGAAGCAACTGTGAGGACTTTAAATTACAGCCATACACAGTGATCCCTGTTCATAATAAGCCTTGGTTCTAGCCAACCATTCATTTCCCTTGAATTCTCTGAAGGTTGCAAAATCCTTTATTGGATCAAAATTATTCAGGGATGTCACACATGAACCTTTGCTGTGATGTGAACCCCTTCTTCAAATATGTCCTGCAATTTTCTATCCCTCCCACAGCACACTCTTCGATAAGAAATCCTAACCTTAGCAAATTTGCTTTAGACCAGTCCATTTGCTATGGAAGGGGGACCATCCCGATTAATATCTAGATTAAGATAACACCAGTCAAGGAAGAGGCTTGTGCAGGGCACAAAGTGGTATAAAGAGAATGGAAGTTATTTCCTGCTCATTAACTCTACTCTTAATGGAATATAAATTCTCATAAAATGAGAGAAACACCTCATTCAACCTTTTAATGATCCATGCTACTTTTCCAGTTCCGTCTGTAATATCAAAACTTCATTAAGTTTCTTTCTGTCTGATAAAGCAGGAAATCGTGCACCAACTCTTAGCTTATTGCTCATTCAAATGGCTTCAGGATTTAGTCATAAGTCATAGGAACATAAGAACTGCCATACTGGGTCAGACCAAGGATCCGTCAAGCCCAGCATCCTGTTTCCAACAGTGGCCAATCCAGGTCACAAGAACCTGGCAGGATCCCAAATAATAGATAGATTCCATGGGCTTGATATTCAAAGATAAATGTTTAAATAAATTAGCCAGATTAAACTTATCTGACTGACTTACAAGGGATATTCGGCAGCATGGCTATGCTGCTGAATATCCCAGATGAAATCACTAGTTAGCCAGAGAAGTGTTATTCAGCTAACTTTAAACCTGCTATTGAGCAGATCCTTCCTGGAACACCCATATCTCACCCACCATTT
The DNA here is from genome assembly GCF_901001135.1 of Rhinatrema bivittatum. Classification (NCBI taxonomy): domain Eukaryota; kingdom Metazoa; phylum Chordata; class Amphibia; order Gymnophiona; family Rhinatrematidae; genus Rhinatrema; species Rhinatrema bivittatum. Next base: position 246,178,125 of record NC_042619.1, on the reverse strand, counting down.
ATTTGGCTAACTACTTAGCTGGATTAAGTAGCTTTTCTGGGTAAGTGGCGGCCGCTGAATGGGACCAGATATACAGTGGCCACCACTTAGCCAGATAAGTCCCTACATATCTGGGTAAATAATGTATCCCTGGGTAAGCAGCTTCCGTGTTGCTTACCCGGGGATACAGTGCCTTTCCCTTAGTCTATTTGGTTAATAACGGTTTATGAAGTTTTCCTCAAGGAACTTGTCCAAACCTTTTTTAAAGCCAGCTACTCTGCCTTTACCACATTCGCCGGCCATGAATTCCAGAGCCTAATTTGCATTGAGTGAAAAAATATTGTGCAGATTTCTTTTAAATGTGCTACTTATTAACTTCATGCAGAGTACTCTAGTCTTTATTTTTTGAAATTGTAAACAACCGGTTTACATTTACCCATTCCACTTCACTCATGGACACCCAAGCCTGTCCTGGGTGACACCCAACCCTCCTGGGTTAGCCACTAGATGGCCTTAGATCCCTGCTTAGAAGCCTCCATCCCTCTCTGCCCCTCCCATCCTGGAAGGCTGTGGTTGGATGCCTTATCCTATTTAGCCCTGCAGTTTTGGTGTTCTGTGTGATCAGTGTTAGAAAGCCATGTAACAGCAAGGATACTTTTTTTTTTACCTCTCTGGTGAGTCCTCCTAGCCTCATCCTGTGCCCTAAGTATGAAGGGACTCCTCTTCCTGCACCTCCTGCCAGAGGGTCTTGCTTCTATTCCAGAGAGAGAGAGATTTTGGGCGGGAATCCCCTTTGGGGCTCTCAATTCAAAGGACTGAAGAGCCATGAGCTCTACTCTCCTCCCTAGGTGAGCAAGACCGGTGACAGATCTTTCTGAGAGAGACAGTGATGGCTGAAGATGTATCCAGCTTTATCTTTAAAAAGTAGTTTTGGACAATTGCATTGTGGGGAGGTTTTTTTTTCTGATTCACCCCTCCCCACTGGGATGTAGAGCTGAGGTAGCCTGATCTCTTCATTTGACTTTTCCTACAAGGGAAGACCCCCAACCACAAAACTGAGGAGAATGTGCAAGACAGGGAGATCCAACCAGATCTCCAGTTATGAGACCAGGACAGGCTTGGGTGTCCAGGAGTGATATGGATTCAAATAGGATTATTTTGCTGTAGGAGTGGAGGAGTAGCCTATTGGTTAGAGCAGCAGGCTACAACCCAGGGAAACCAGGGTTCAAATCCCACTGTCATTCCTTATGACCGTGGGCAAGTCACTTTACCTTCTGTTGCCTCAGGTACAAAATTAGATTGTAAGCTCTGTGGGGATAAGGAAATACCTATAGTACCTGAACATAATCTATGTCGATGTACGCTTTGAAGTACCAAAAAGCAGATAGATCTAAATCAATAAATATTTTAGGGGACCCCTTCAATAGGATTCCCGATTTGCCACTGGGTGAGCTTTGTGCACTTAACATCACCATGGGAAGTTTCACCCAGAGACCTGAAACTAAGGACACGTACCTAATAAGAAACTCCCCATCTGTTACACCAGTCAGTTGTAACTACAACCTTATGGACAAATGGACTTTTATTGAATTATTGCCAAATCAGTAAACTTTAATTAACACCCAGAGCCTGGTCCTGTCTGGTTTGTCCTAGCATCTCACCCCTTGGGATGCAGCTAACAACGCACACTGGAAGCAAGATGCCATTGTCTGGGCCATAAGCGAGAGCTTCCCCCCACAGAAAGAATCCACCCTGGGATAGAGAATCAAGCATGGGGGGCTATTGCTTCCCGGCGCAGCCCCGAAGAAAATAAATATGTTTTCTTGTGCCCTCGGGACCTAACCCTCCCCATTAAGGGTTACACATGCTTTTAGAGACCTCTCCCCTCAGCTGTTTCTTCTCCAAGCTGAAGATTTCCTCACAGGGGAACCATTTCATCCACTTTGTCATTTTGGTCACCCTTCTCTGTACCTTTTCTAGTTCCACTATATCTTTTCTGAGATGCAGCGAGCAGGATTGCACACAGTACTCTAGGTGTGGTCACACCATGGAGCGATACAGAGATATTGTGACACGCTCCATTTTATTCTCCATTTGTTTCCTAATAATGCCTAACATTCTGTTTGCTTTTGTGAACACTGCAGTATACTGAACTGAAGATGTGAACATATTGTCCACAATGATGTCTAGATCCTTTTCCTGAGTGCTAACTCCTAATATGAAACCTAATATTGTGTAAATACAATTTTGATTATTTTTCCCTATGTGCATCACTTTGATGTTGTTCACATTAAATTTAAGCTGCCATTTGGATGCCCATTGTCCTAATCTTGCAAGATACTCCTGCAATTTTTCACAATCTGCTTATGATTTAACAACATATCAACTTGCTTGTTGTTCCTTTTTCCAGCTTATTTAGAAATATCTTCAAAAGCGCCGGTCCTAGTATCGATCCCTGGCACACTCCATGATTTATGTTTCTCCACTGAGAAAACTGACCATTTAGTCCTACTCTTCATTTCTTATCTTTTAAGCAGTTCACAATCTACAATAGGAAACTTTCTATCCCATTTCATCAGGAGTCTCTCATGAGGGACTTTGTCAAATGCCTTCTAAAAATCTAGATATACTATATCCACCAGTTCACCATTATCCACATGTTACAGAAGAACATAAGATATGCCATACTGGGTCAGACCAAGGACCCATCAAGCTCAGCATCCTGTTTCCAACAGTGGCCAATCCAGGCCATAAAAGTACCCAAAAACTAAGTCTATTCCATGTTACCGTTGCTAGTAATAGCAGTGGCTATTTTCTAAGTCAACTTAATTAATAGCAGGTAATGGACTTCTCCTCCAAGAACTTATCCAATCCTTTTTTAAACCCAGTTACACTAACTGCACTAATCACATCCTCTGGCAACAAATTCCAGAGTTTAATTGTGTGTTGAGTAAAAAAGAACTTTCTCCGATTAGTTTTAAATGTGCCCCATGCTAACTTCATGGAGTGCCCCCTAGTCTTTCTACTATCCGAAAGAGTAAATAACCGATTCCCATCTACCCGTTCTAGACCTCTCATGATTTTAAACATCTTTATCATATCCCCCCTCAGCCGTCTCCTTTCCATGCTGAACAGCCCTAACCTCTTCAGCCTTTCCTCATAGGGGAGCTGTTCCATCCCCTTTATCATTTTTGGTCACCCTTCTCTGTACCTTCTCCATCACAGCTATATCTGTTTTGAGATATAGTTTATTATTCCCTGGCTGTTGGATATGGGGCTTGTCCCACAGCACAGGGAACAAGGGTCTCACCCCTAGCTAAATTTGGAAAACTTGCCCAACAGGAAAATCAAAAGTCCTTCTCTCAAGCGGTAGCAGACCCTAAACACTGCACAGGCCTCCTCACTAAAATCTTCCAGTTCCGGTACCTGACTCTTCCTTTCTCAGAAGCCAACTCAAGATGACCATGCTTGCTCCTAGCCTAACCCCCTCTTCTGAGCATGGATTAAGCCACCTCAGGGGGGAGGTGCTCTAGGGAATGGTTTATCCCACCTAGCTGATACCTGAAGGGCAAGGAACTAGGGCCATCTAGTGGGCGACCAGAGGGTCCCCCCACATGCCTTTCTAAATGTTCAATAATTTTGTTCTTTAAAATAGTTTCTACCATTTTTCCATGCATTGACATTAGGCTCTCTGGTCTACAGTTTCCTGGATCAACGCTGGAGCCCTTTTTAAAGAATGGCATTTACACTGGACACCCTCCAGTCTGCAGCTACAATAGATGATGTCAATGATAGGTTACAAATTACTAGTAATAGGTCTGCTATTTCATTTTTGAGTCTTTCTATGATCCCACCCAAGTTGCAAAGGCCCTACTGGGCCGAACTTGCCACCCCCTCCCCAAAACGGCCCATTTCATGTTTAAAAAATAAATTGTCAGGGCTGAGCACTCCCTGCTCCTACTTCCCCTTTTATTTTTTGAAGCACATCTCGCGGGCTCCAGATCCTCCCCCTCCCATGCCCATACCTTTATTTGTAGTTGTTCTCCTGGATCGCAGTTGCCTCCTACAATGATCCAGGACCGGCGCTTTTGCTGGCGCTTCTGCCATTGTTAGGCTCTTACAGTGGCCCCTCTGCGACTTGGGACAGGTTAGGTAGGGCCTGAAGGCCCACGATCTGAGGTTTTTTTCTTTTTAAACTGGAACGTTACTTCAAAAGAATATCCGGTTATGTTTAAAGTTATCCGGCTATAGTTATTCAGATAACTTTAACCGGGATGTTCATTGGGACGCTTCTCCCACTGAATAGCCAGGATAAGTTATCCAGCTACATTTAGCTGAATAACTTGTCCAGTAAACAGCCAACTGAATATTGGCCTCCTTATGTTTTTCTGAATCTACTCCCTTTCAGTCTGATAAAGGGAAAATGTATTTTATAATTTCCTTTAAAAGAAAAAAAAATGCTTGCCTTATGTGCATTATGTAAACATCTGTGGTATCTTATGTCTCTACCCATATTCCCTCCCTCATCCACAATTTATTTATTTAGGTCCTTAAGTCTTACTTCATAGTGTCTGTAGTGCAGGCTCTGCACTATTTTGATACCTCTTCTTTGGATTATCTCTACTTTTATATATTTACTAGCAAATGAGACTAGCAGAATGTGCCCAGCAGTGCTTGGGTAGTCTGGTCTAATACATCCTGTGTGAATATGTGTGTGAGCCTGGGTTTATGGGTGTCTGCCTGTGTCTGTCTGCCTGTGCCTGTGTGTGTCTCTGCCTGTGAGGGGGGGCCTGTATTCTGTGTGTGTATATGTTTCTACCTGTGTATGTGTTTGGTGGGCCTGTGCGGTGGTGCCTGGGCCTGTGTTTCTTCATCTCTGCCTGTGCCCGTTTGTGTGTGTGTGTGTAAACTCTTGTTCGTGTATGAGCCCATAGGCAAATCAGTATGTGCACAAGCTTGTGTGCATTTCTGTACGCTTGTGCAAGTCAATATATGTGTGCCGGTGCCTGCCTGTCCCCTCTATGTGGGAGTGTGAGATACAGGTTAGGTTTCGCAGATAGAGGCAGATTTTAAAAGCTACGCGCGCGGCCTACATTTTTGCACTGTACCCGGCGCGCACAAATGTACGCCCGATTTTATAACATGCGTGTGCTGCCACGCACATGTAATAAAATCCGGGGTTGGTGCATGCAAGGGGGTGCACACTAGTCCACCTTGCGCACGCCGAACCCTAGGGGAGCCCCGATGACTTTCCTTCAGCCACCTCCCCCACCTTCCCCTACCTGTCCTACCCCCCAGCCCGAAAAAAAAATACCCCACACCTTTATCCCCCGTACCTTTATCCCCTCTGGCAGGCATAACTTGTGCGCACCGGCTGAGTGCCGGCACACAATCTCCAGGCCCAGCGGCCGTGGAGAAGCCTCTGGCCACACCTCACCCCGCCCCCGGACTGCCCATTTTTTCAAACCCCGGGACTTACACGTGCGCCGCCGAGCCTTTTGAAAATAGGCCAGCACGCGTAAATCCACATGGATTTATGCGTATAGGCTTTTTAAATCTGCCCCATAGAGCACATTTGCGAACATTACCCGGCATTGCTCAGCTTGTCTGGTCAATAATGGCCTGTGTCTGTGGCTGTAGCTGTGGGTGCCTCTGCTTGTATGGGGGGTGGTATGTGCCTGTGTGTGTGTGTGTGGAGCCTGTGCCTGTATTTGTCTACCTTTGTGTTTGTGTGTGTGTTTGGGGGAGCCTATGTATGTGTGGGTACCTGTGCCTGTGTGTGGATGTCTGTGCCTCTGTGTGTGTGTGTGTGTTTGTCTGTCTTGGGGGGGGGGGGGGGGTACACGTGCATGTGTGTGTGTGTCTGTGCCTCTGTGTGTGTATGTGTGTGCATGACAGTGTTTTGCAGACAAAGCAAATTATCTTTGCACAGTGTTCCATACACCACCTGGTAGCCCTCTGAGAGATACAGCAGTGTGACCAACTAACTGAAACAAGCCTTTCATATATATACATTTTGAGATACAACTTCCAGAATCAGATTTGTACAGAGGTATTATCACTCCTTTTTCTTCAGTTTATACTTCTTACTATGTATTCTAGTAGTCCTCTGGCTCTTTCTACTGATTTGTTGCACTGTTTAGCAACCTTGAGATTATGAAATATAATCACCCAGAGATTCTTCTCCTAGTTGGTGAATATCTGCATCTTCCCCCCCACCCCCCCCCAAATCATGTACAGCTCCCCCGAGTGTCTTCTAATGCATGACTTATTTTTTTTTGTTTTTGTTTGCATTAAAGCTTAGTTTCCAGACTCTTGATCATTCTCCAAGCTTTCTTATATCACTCTTCATTTTTTCCACTCCATTTGGAGCGCCTACCATGTTGCACATCTGATTGAAGGAAATGATTGCCAGAAACGCCAATCCATGAGGAAAACATCCAGGGCTTAGAAGGAACCATGCAATTGCAGCCTAAGTACAAACCCAGAATGTACCTTTCTAGAACTGTACTATGAATGTGGTTTAAGCTCTAACATCGGACAACCTGTGTGCAAAGCTGCAAAGGGGAGCGGTCCGACAGACTAGGGACGCACAGGCCAAAGGATTTGTTTAGTGTTGTTTTTCTCACTTTTGGTTCTTTTTTTTTTTCCATTTTTCAGTTTTATTTAGGTTGCGTTTATCTCCCAAACTGAAATAAACATTAAAAATCAAAACTGCTTCTTGTGCTTGCAGCCCCATACAGGTCCAGGGAGGGGGAGGGTGTGAGGGCACAGGCCCGGGGGAGGGGTAAATTATATTATTTCAGCAATGGTTTAGGGAGGGGAGGGAGGAGCCCAGCTTCTTCCTTGCTTTTTCTTTATATTTATTTTATATATGATTTTTTTTTTTATATTCCACTTTTTGGCACCTCAAAGCAGATTACATTGTTTCTTTATTCGCTTTGCTGTTTATATCAGTTTAACTTCACAAAACAAAATAAACATCAAATGGAAAAAAAAAAAAAAAAAGAAACACAAATATTTTCAGAGTGGAGTAGCAGACTAGTGGTTAGAGCAGTGGGCTGCAAACCAGGAAAGCCCAGGGTTTAAATCCTGCTGCTACTCCTTGTGATCTTGGGCAACTCAATTCACCCTCCATTGCCTTAGGTGCAGATGCACTAAGCTACAGTGCCTTTTGCCAAGTGTGTGTGTGTGGGGGGGGGGGGGCGGGATTGCCGCCATAGTGGGCCCATCCCATCCCCAGAAAAATCATTGCGGCTGGATAGTGCATTATTTTGTCTTGCAGCAAAACACTGCAGGACAAAACAATGCAGAAGCAGCCCTAGAGGTGTGATGAAGGCGCCAACCTCAAGGGCCATCATCTAAAACAACCTATGCAAATTTTAAAAAGTGCCGTGCCAATAAGACAAAGCTCACCCCAGCTCACTCCAGGGCTGCCACGCGAGGCGGCCCCGCCACTCAAAAAGCCAAAAATGTATTAAAGTAGTCACGTGGCACTGGGTCTCCCGACCCTGTCTTCAATAATTAAAAGGTCCCCCACACGCCTTTCTTTTGAAATAAGGGATGCTATGGTACCCCCTCTTCCCACCCCACCTCAGTGTTCAAATCCAATTGTTGGTGGTTGGTGCATTTTAAAACTTAAGTGCACAAGTGCGTGCACAATTAAAAATTCCAGCGTATCCCTGCTCGCGCTCCAATCCACATGTGTATGGGCGCATGCGCTCATTTTAAAATTGACTTCCTGTGTTTTAAAATGCACCAGTCGTGTGCAAGTATGCTCCTAATCTTTAGAAGTTACTCGAGCACAGCTAGCACGCGTGTGTCTTCCATTGAACCTTGTCAGCTTTTCCGTGTGTATGTCAGTGAATTAACACAAAGAAGGTAATTACTGTTAAGCCACTTATCTAGTTCAGTGCTCCTTCAAGCACACTTTCTGCTTTCTTAATGAACCCGATTTAAAATTATTCTCTTCCTTTGATACTTCACTACGCGAATAGATTGCACCCGACCTTATTCTCAGGAATCCTTCTAAGCCGCTACCACGCTCACCCCTGCAATTTTCTTCTCATTGGCCCGAATTCAGGCATTTCTCTAAGCTGCACATCGTTTGTTATTATGCAATACTCTGCTTACAACAGTCTTTACCTAAATTGCAACTTTGAGAATCTTTGTCACCAGTTATGGAGATGAACTGATTTATTCCTCCCAGTGCAGCATTCCTCACAGTTCTGTGTCAGGGGACAGAGCTGCACTTTAAATCCATCTCAGCATCGTACTCCATATAATTCAGATTGTAAACAATTTTCCTCAATAAAAAAAAAAATCACTTTTTTTTATTGATGGGACTCCGTTAAAGTTTTTACAGACCCCCTAAACCTTCGCAACACACAATTTGCCTATTGTCAGTGAATTAAAACCTGCTTGCATGAGGCCGGTTCCCAGTTTTGCAATTAGTCCACCAGTTTGTCCAGTTAATAGCAAGGTTTTTTAGACTCTCTAGTTCTTCATCCTACATGCCCCCCCCCCCCCCCCCCCGTCCATGTTGACCCGGACCCTTGCTCTGTCCTGTAAGCCCTACAACTCGAAATCTACAGACTTGCTTCTCATCAGAAGCAGCAGTAAAGTTGCACGGATATCTTGTGAATTCACGCTGCGGTTTTCGGTTTTAAAATTCTGAGTTGCGCCTGTAAGTCATGGCCCCGCCCTGGAGCGCCCATGTCCCCCACCCCCTTATTCCTTACGCGCACACGGGTACATAACAGGTATTTTGCGGCTTTTTTAAATCGGCGATGCGCACGGCCCACAGACACGCGTATGTGGGCATTTCTGCGCGAGCAACGCTTTTAGAATTTGATTAGCAGTGCATTATTCTTCCCACTCTTGCTGCTTCTTTGCTCCATTGGAGACCTCCTGGGACTCCTTTGCCCCTTTACAATGCTTTAGGCTATTCATGCCGCTCGGGTGCCACTTTGCTACAGTCTAGGTAACTTGGAGTTCTTTCCCCCTTCTGATTACATCTTCCCACAAGTTTCCTTAGAATAGATGAGAAAACCTTAATTGTGGAGCCCAAAATAGGCAGCAGTGCTTCCCCCATTGACTTCAACAGCAAACGAATGAACAAATAAAACAAAGGCTTTTTTTTTTTTTTCATTTGAAACAAACCAAAACAATGGAAGTGAGCTATGAAAGAAATTAACAAGCTGAAACTAACATTTTGCCTCTGCACATGCCTATTATTTAGATGTGCATTTGTTTTATGAGGTATTCTGTATTTCTGTGAACTGCCTCGAAACTGTGGATTAAAGGCAGATATAAATGCTTATAAGGAATCTTGCCCGAAGATACCAAGAAAGACACGGATGGACTTAAGATTCCTACCACTTCAAGGGATGTGCAGTACCGGAAGACCTTTGTTTTCTGTTCACACAGAAATAGCATGAAGGATTAATAGTGCCAGTTGTCTCATTTTCCAACAAAATTTTGGAATCATGAGACTTTGTCAAAAAAGAAGTGTTGCAACTGTTTTGTCTCTCCTTCATAAGTGTTTTTTGGTTTTTTTTTTTTACAATTCCATTGTAATGGAGTCAGAGTGAAAAGGAAATGGTGTGGCATGGGACAGCATTTTCCATGGGAGAAAAAGAAAACAAAATATACATTCTTCCTCCCATAGGAAATAATGGGAGCCACATGGGCAGCAGCAAAGCCCAAATGAATTTGCTTGTACTCTGAATCAAACTATAAATGCATTCAATGTAGTAGGCTTGGGAAAGAGAATAAAAGCTGCATATCTAGATGGGTAATCCTCTGGGGGCAGCAGCAGAAACTGAGAGGAACCTGATCATTTTTAAAGGCATTGGCATGGGAATCCATGCAAATAGAAACGACTAACCATGCACGTGATCTGAGTTATAAGAACTGATGGGGATCTCAACATGAAGCAGCATATTAATGACAAAATAAGAGATGGCTATAATAAATGACATATCCTAATTACTTAATTATGAAGATTTCCGTACGGTACTTCAAATGTTAATATTTTCCAGCATGGATTACTGTAATGCCCTCTTGTTTGGTTTGCCCGCCAACACAGTTACAGTTACTGAAAAATGCCACAGCTGGGGCCATGATGGGCAATAAAAAATATGATCGTATTACTCCAGTACTCAAAGCTCTTCATTGGTTACTTGTAAAATTCAGAATACAATATAACGTGCTATGCCTGTTACATAATAATAATAATAAATAATAATAATTAACCCCCCCCCCCCCCCCGGTTAATAAGTTAAGTTAATTGTAAAGCACTGTTGCAAATGTTCGTTTTATTTAGCACAGCTGCAATGTTTCTGTTAATTGTGAACCGATGTGAGGTTACTAAACAAATGTCGGTATATAAAAACTGCAAATAAATAAATAAATAAAGCGGTCAGTAATGAGAATTCAGAGTGGCTGAATGCGTCATTGCATCTTTACACCCCGCGACGAAACCTAAGATCTGCGAATAAAGGTCTTCTAAATATTCCATCTGTGTGAACTGCACACTTAAGTGAGGTAAGGGAAAGAGCTCTATCGAGTGCAGGGCCTAAATTGTGGAACGTCTTACCTTGTGAGTTAAGACTGCAAAGGGATTTTATGGAATTCAAGGAAAACCTCAAAACATGGCTGTTCAAACAGGCCTATGAGAGTAATAATGCAAACCGAGGGAACTAACAGAAATATGACAATGTAAGGAGAGAAAATGAATAGAAAACTAAATGAAAGAGGCTACGTTGTATTGTATTAGCTTTAAACTAAGAAATGCCGAAAAGTTATACTTTTTTTTTAAGTTCTTATGTTCTCAAATGTAAACTATTATGATTGTTCATAAATTGATTTCATTATTTTAACATGTTTTATGCTTGCTGTAAACCGTTGTGATTGATAACAACCATAGAAGCCGCAGAGATCTCTAAGATCTCATAATAATGGATTACTAGCTGTGCCATCATTACAGAACACACACCTGACAAAAATAAGAGAGCGTATGTTCTCCATAGCTGGCCCTGCACTTTGGAACTGTCTACCTGAGACTACGTCTGACCACTGAAACAAAGAAATTCAGACGTGACCTCAAAACGGGGTTATTTCAAAATGCCTTTAATCTAGCTTAACCTCCCCAAATCATTACTGGACAAACTCAATATAAACCTATCTAAAGAACGCATCACCTCTTTCTTTCCAACCCACCGCAAATAAATGTATCAGAAACATCTTCTCTAAACTCCCTTCTTTACATCCCTCCAGCACCTATAATTGCTCCCTCACCCTTGCCACTCAATCCCTTCATAACTCTCCTTCACCTGGCCAGCTCAGTCAATGTATGTGTCTTTCGCCTAAATTGTGTGAAATATGAACACATCAAGTGAATGTAATTGGTTCCTATAAGATTTATGTCATGATGTAAACCATTGCGATCTTCACTTGGAAAGACGATATATAAAATGGCTAATTAAAAAAATAAATAAAATAAAAATAAATATAACAAAATAATTTACAAGGTAAATTGGCTGTCTGAAAATTGTCTTACCTAATGTGGCTAAAGTATGCAAATTTTCTAAAAATAACAAACAAGGTACTGGGTGGAACCCACCGGCAGACTCCACCTTTCACATTCTCCAAATGGAAAAAAGGAAACAAGCTCAATAAGGGGTTGATTTTAGAATATACGCACACGCGTCCATGTGTGTGCGGTTCCTGGCGCATGCACATGGATGTTCTGATTTTATAGCATGTGCGCGTCGCTGTGGGCATGTTATAAAATACAATATCACACAGGCACGCCAGATTTTATAATTTGCGTGTACATGTGCAGGTGGGTGCCCCATTCGCGCGCTTGGGGGGGTGATTTTTTCAATTACATGCGGCGATGCAATCGGCTTTTTTCCCAGTTCCCTAACCTTAACCCTATCCTTCCTCCCTCTACCACTCTCCTCCTCGACCCCTAAACTAAACCTATCTATCCCCAATTTTTTTTTTTAATACTTACTGCTCCTCTGGAGGAGAAGTAAACTCCGGCACATGCTTCCCCAGGACAGCGTCTAATGGCGCTGCGTAACCTCTGCGTACCAGGGGTTACGCAGGGGGCCAGGCCCTTTCGAAAAAGCACTCAGCGCGCACGGGGCCTGGCCACGCGTGTAACCCCTGGCTTTACTGTGTGCAGCACTTTTAAAATTCGGCCGAAGGTTCCAGATTGGTGACCTGGCTTGACCAGCAGAAAATCACCAGTGCATTTAGGGACGATGTTCCTGGAAGAGTGTTTTGGGCAGGATCAGAAAATAGCAAGCATACAGGATAATTTTCAAACAACCTTATTCGCGGTAGAGTTCTACTATAGTACTATTTTATAACCTGTGTGCATCTATCTGGTAGGCGCAGATTATAAAATACACATGTGCTATGTCCACCTCCCAAAATATGTGCAAATGTTTCATTACGCATGAATAGCAGCAATGCATTGAAAGCACATATTTTTTCTACCTTTTTTATAAATATATGCAAGTATATTTTGTGCCCAATAAAAAGAACATATAAACATCAAACTCTGATGTACACATGGAACTAGATATATTTTCAAAAATATGCACCTAATTAAAATCATCAGTTTCCTGATACATTCATCAGTTCGCCTAGTCTGTTGCCAGTTGAGATCCTCCCAGTACTTCACTCAGACTTCCCATCCAAAAACAGCAGACATCAGACCAGTCTGATATCAGTTGCTCTAGATAATTAGCAGGTGTAAAATTGCATTAATAAGTTATCTAATGTATTCATGTAAATATCTTATAAAATAGAAACTTATGCACATTCTTCTTGGATCTGCCCCTTTTTTGTGCATGTAATCCTGTCTTCAGTTTGCTAGCAGAGTGCAAAGGGGCCACTCTAAGGGGTGGAATTTCAAAGGGTTATGCGCGTATATTACGCATCTAACCCCGAAAACCCGCTCCTGCACGCGCCGAGCCTATTTTGCATAGGCCCGGCGACGGGCATATGTCCCGGGACTTGAAAAAATGGGCGGGGTGGGCAGGCTGGGGGGCGGGACCGAGGCCTCTGGCACAGCAGTTGTGCCAGCACGCGCAACCTACTCCTGCCCAGAGGCAGGTGCAACTTTGCCAACAAAGGTCAGGGGGGTTTAGATAGGGCTGGGGGGCGGGTTAGGTAGGGGAAGGGAGGAGAAGGTGGGGGGGGGGCAGAACGAAAGTTCCCTCCGAGGCCGCTCCGATTTTGGAGCGGCCTCGAAGGGAACAGGGAAATCCATCGGGGCTCCCCTAGGGCTCGGCGCGCGCAAGGTGCTCAAGTGTGCACCCCATTGCGCGCGCTGACCCTGGATTTTATAACATGCGTGCGGCTACGCGTGCATGTTATAAAATCGGGCGTAGATTTAAAAATCTGGCCCAAACTGTCCTGCACCTCTCAATTTTCTCTCCATTCATCACATTCGTAGCCACTGGCATGGAGGAGGAGAAGTCTCCAGGGCCATAGGTGCACGCTAGGTAGGAATCGTACACGCTCCCAGTGATACTCATCCCAGTAGATCTCAGCAGTCATGTCCTCCAATGCAGAAAGAGCAGGCAGGAAAAGTTGAAGTGGTGTTCAAATAATAATTTTATTAAACTCATAAAAACTTGATCCAAAGCGAAAATAGGAAAATCAGAAAATACAAAAATAAAAATGTTTGGATACTAATAGAATGAAACTCCAGGTTCCTTACAGGTGAATTTTCAAAGGAGTTACATGTATTTTCAAAAGCCCACTTACACAAGTAGGAGTGGATTTTCAAAGGGTTACGCGCGTAAGTCCGAGAATCTGCTCCTGTGCGCGCCGAGCATATTTTGCATAGGCCCGGCGACGCACACAAGCCCCGGGCCGCGCGTATGTCCTGGGGCTTGAAAAAGGGGGCAGGGTGGGGTCGGAGCTGGAGCCTCCAGGCACAGCGGCCATTTGCTGCTGTGCCCGGGATTGCGGGCCGGCCATTGGCCGGCGCGTGCAACCTACGCCTGCCCGGAGGCAGGCGCAACTTCTAAGTGAAAGGTAAGGGGGGGGGTTAGGTAGGGCTGGGGGGCGGGTTAGGTAGGGGAAGGGAGGGGAAGTTGGGGGGGGGGGGCAGAAGGAAAGTTTCCTCCGAGGCCGCTCCGATTTTGGAGCGGCCTCGGAGGGAATGGAGGAAGACTGCGCGCGCCAACCCCAGATTTCATAACATGCGCGCGGCTGCGCGTGCATGTTATGAAATCGGGCATAACTTTTAATATCTGCCCCTATGCACGTAGGTTGTAAAATACTCTCCACGTGCACAAGTCTGGAGCTGTATGCACATACATGTGCCACTTTGCTCCTGCTCCTTGTTAGGCGCAGGAGTCAGGAGAACATCGCAGGGGATAGAGAGAGACCCTTTATAGGGCTCAGCCTGATGCTCTATATATGGGCAGATTCAGAGGTATCCATTGTATAAATGACCTCATTAAAGAATGTTTGTCCTTATAAGTGATGAAAAGGAGTTTTGTATAATGCAGGCTCTCTCCCTCCTGCGATGTTCTCCTGACTCCTATGCCTAACAAGGAGCAGTATCAAAGTGGCATAAGAACATAAGAAATTGCCATGCTGGGACAGACCAAGGGTCCATCAAGCCCAGCATCCTGTTTCCAACAGAGGCCAAAAACCAGGCCACAAGAACCTGGCAATTACCCAAACACTAAGAAGAACCCATGCTACTGATGCAATTAATAGCAGTGGCTATTCCCTAAGTAAACTTGATTAATAGCCATTAATGGACTTCTCCTTCAAGAACTTATTTAAACCTTTTTTGAACCCAGCTACACTAACTGCACTAACCACATCCTCTGGCAACAAATTCCAGAGCTTTATTGTGCGTTGAGTGAAAAATAATTTTCTCCGATTAGTCTTAAATGTGTTACTTGCTAACTTAATGGAATGCCCCCTACTCCTTCTATTATTCAAAAGTGTAAATAACCGAGTCACATCTACTCGTTCAAGACCTCTCATGATCTTAAAGACCTCTATCATATCCCCCCTCAGCCATCTCTTCTCCAAGCTGAACAGCCCTAACCTCTTCAGCCTTTCCTCATAGGGGAGTTGATGTACATACATCAATGTACGCGTGCCCTTCCCAGCTATTTAAAATTCACGGAGCTCCCGCTCAGGCCACTTACATGGTAAATGGCCATTTTTGCATGCACAAGGCTTTTAAAACCTACCTTTTAGGGATGGTCTTAGAAATAAAAAACTCTTTCCGTAGAGCTGGTGAAGGGTAACCAAGAAGTTAGGGAATGAACTACCCCTTCATGCAAGTAAATGCACACACAAAATAAAAAATAAGCAGGTATTTTTGATGTTTATAAAATAACATGTATGCGAGTACAAATTACTTAAGTGCATATATGCTGTGTTTACATGTTCAGTTCCTTTCAAAATTAACTCAATAGATTGTATTCTCAAGTCTGTGAATGTTTTATAATTCTGCCAGCATAGGAAGCAGGTGCAAATTTTGCAGGTAAAAGGTACTTACAGACATTACATTAAAGCCAGCAGTTTGAAATTTGCTCCCTTCATGATATTTTTTTATAAATATCCCGTGATTTCAATTTTGAAAGCCTTACATTCTTAGATAGTTCTGATCGTAAGATCATTGATGCAGTTGTCCAGTCTCCAAAAAAAGTTACTCCATGGAGGTGTTGCCATGCACC
This sequence comes from Rhinatrema bivittatum, assembly GCF_901001135.1. NCBI lineage: Eukaryota > Metazoa > Chordata > Amphibia > Gymnophiona > Rhinatrematidae > Rhinatrema > Rhinatrema bivittatum. Next base: position 246,162,412 of record NC_042619.1, on the reverse strand, counting down.
CCCTCTAATTGACCAATATGTAAACAACTTTATTTCTATAACCGAGGAGACATCGTATGCATATTATGCAACATATACATGCGTCGGAGCTATGAATTAAAATTCGACTGAATACAATGAGGTCAATAGTCATAGGGGGTTTGTCCGGGTAACTTTTAAATTGCCTAGAGAAACTCTGAGATTTAAATTTTCCACCCCTCTGTCCGGTCTATCTGGTTAGAATTTAGCCAGTTAAACAGAGGGGGGCAGGGCCTAAATTTAGCCAGATAGCACGGAAATTGAGAGCTAACCGTACCCGGGCAAGTCTGAGCGGACACAATTTTGTTCTAATGTTATCTGGGTAAGCTTTCTCAGGTAACTCTTGGCGAGTATATTCAGCAGCAGACTTGCCTGGGTAACCCTAGCTGAAATTCTCAGCTAAAATGAGCCAAGACTGTACTTGAGTAACCTTCCATTCACCGCCCCACTGAAATTTAACCTCATTGCAAAGTGCATCCATGCTTGGGACAGAAGATTTTGTTCTGTTGCTAAGTTTACAATACTGTATCAGCTGCAGCCACATAACTTGATGACTCAAGTTATATCTACTATTTTTATTTGGATTCGCTTATTTAGGCAACAGTCAGCTGAGAAAGCAGCATGTGAAAGTGATATCAGCTTTCTAGGATGCTGTGACTAAAATGTACAAACAAGATGGCAGATTTAAACAGAAGAAAAATCTGATTTGTTAATGTTTTGATCGGTCTCCCCTTACCTCACTGACACTGCAAAATTCAGTGGGCCTGATTTTCAAAATCATTTATGTGCATAAAATCCGATTTTAAGTGCATCAGTGGCTCTTTGAAAATAGCCCGAGGGCCAGTGTATGTCTGCATATAACTATGATACGCAGCTTTTACGTGAACATGCTGTAGGCATTCCAAGAGGCAGAATCGGGACGGGGTTAGGAGCTTATATGTTTACTTTTGCATTTTCAGAAATATGCACACAGGTTTACATGCACAGATTATGCTCTGCTTGGAGTGGGTATAACTTTGCGCATGTACAATTCAATGCATATCTGGCCGATTAAGGCAGGATTTCAAAAGTGAATCTATGTGTATAAATTCAGATTGTATACACAGACTTTACCTCTGTATGAGTAGGAATAAAATTACCCTCCATGTGCTGAGAAAACTAAAGCCTTTTTGGCTTATCTTCTTTGAGCTCATCTGTGCAAAAGGAAGGGAAATCTGATCTTTTCTAAATTGTCACCACATTATCCATCTGGATTTCATTACAAAAAGTTGCTACATAATCTTTAAATTTGATCTGAAATTCCAGTTGTTTTGAGTAACCCTAGACACCAAGTTTAATGTCATGCCACCTGGGAATTCCTAATTTAGTTTAAAAAGTACCACTTATGATGAAGGACAATCTTTTAATCTGAACTTGACAGGGAGGTTTGGAAAAGCTCATGTTTGGGCTGTGGATGGGATATTCTCAGAAGTTAATACTTTCAGTTTTCTTTTAACTAGTTCAGTTAAATGGCCAAATATCGGGAGATAGTCACTTCTGCATACTTTTTTTTATGCCAAGGTTGAAACTTGTGAGCAGTAGTACCAATTGTCAAGACTTCAACCATTTGATGATTGGCGCTACTACTCACAATATTGAATTTTCATATAGCCAAAAAGGGAATAAATACAAGATCACAGAGCAGCACATTCGGTGACTTTATCGAAAGAACCGCTGCTGATATATTCCTTAGGTATTACCACCTAAAACTTAGATCTAGAATACAAAGCCAAAGTACTGCAACAAAGAATAGAAAACATACAAATACTACGGTAGGAGTGGTAGGCTGGGCCAGGGGTGCTCAAACCAGTCCTTAAGGCCCCCCCAGCCAGTCGGGTTTTCAGGATATCCCTAATGAATATGCATGAGAATTATTTGCATGCACTACCTCCACTATGTATGCAAATATTTCTCATAAATGTTCATGAGGGATATCCTGAAAACCCGACTAGCTGGAGGGCCCTAAGGACTGCTTTGAGCACCCCCTGGGCTAGACTATTGTGTTTCTCAAGAAGTCCCTAGCAGCATTTGTGCCAGTCCTTGGAGCAATGGGGATTGCAGGAGGATGAGGAGGAAGCAAGTCCTGCCCTGCACCACAGCCAGCAGAGGCTTTTCCTAATCCTCCTCCCTTGCCTTACCCTGTGGACCATTTTTTCCAGTTGGGGCCAGCTCTGAGGCCCTGTTTCTGTGAGGGAACCAGTGGCTTACCGAGCGGGGGGGGGGGGGGGGGGGCTAGGAGGGCCAAGGCACCTGGGCGCCAGGCTGTAGGGAGTGCCAAGGGACCAGGGTATCTCGCCGAAAGAAGAAAAGGCTCTACTTTTCTTCTTTTGGCGAGGGCAGAAGAGGAGGAGACCCGTGGCTGCGTATCCCGCCTGGCAGCAGAGGTGGCCACTGAGGGCACCTATCCCACCCAGCAGCAGAGGCAGAGGAGGCCTTCAGCTGCCAGGGAAGTCCATGCCGCCCAGATGCAGAAGAGGAGGCGGCGGCCTGGGGCGCCTATCTCGCCCAGAGGTTGAGATGGAGAAGGCTCACGACTTAACTGAAGGAGAGGGTCTGGAGCTGGGACCAGAGCCTGCACGCATGTGTTTGTGTGGAGGAGAGGGAATGTAGCCAGCATGTTTGTTTGTTTATTTATTTATTTATTTATTTAAAAATGGTATATACTGACTTTCATCAGAGATATCACCTCGGTTTACAGTGCAACAAAAAACATATGCTTGGAGGGCGTTTTACATCGAACAAATATTAGTGTCTGTGTATGAAGGAGAAGAAATGAAGCCAGCCCCTGTGTGTGTGGCTGAGTGAAGGAGCAGGAGTGGAGTCAGCATGTGTGTGATTGGTGGAGAGGGAGTGGAGCCAGTGCCAGTGCCAGTGTGTGTGTGTGGAAGAGAGGGAGTGGAGCCAGCATGTGTGGAGGAGAGGGAGTAGAATCAGAGTGTGTGTATGGAGGTGAAGGAATGGAGCCAGTGTATGTGTACATGGAAGAAGGAGAGAGCCAGTGGGCCGGATTTAAATACCCTGTGCGCGTAAATCCGGCTGGATTTACGCGCGCAGGGCACTCGCACGCAGGTGCGCCTATTTTGCATAGGCCGCCGGCGCGCGCAGAGCCCCGGGACACACGTAAGTCCCAGCGCTTCGTAAAAGGGGCAGGGAGGGGCGTGTTTGGGGCGTGTCCGGGGTCAGGGGGCGGTTTGGGGCAGGACTGGGGGTGTGGCGCTGGCCCAGGGGCGTGGTCGAGGCCTCCGGACCAGCCCCTGGGTCGGGTGATGGTGCGCGCAGATTTACGCCTGCTAAAAGCAGGCGTAAATCTGGCAACAAAGGTAGGGGGGGGGGTTAGATAGGGCCGGGGGGGTGGGTTAGGTAGGGGAAGGGAGGGGAAGGTGGGGGGAGGGAGAAGGAAAGTTCCCTCCGAGGCCGCACCCCCTTGCACGCGCCAACCCCGGATTTTATAAGATACGCGCATATCATATAAAATCCAGCGTACTTTTGTTCGCGCCTAGTGAGCGAACAAAAGTACGCCCTCGCGCAAATTTATAAAATTCGGCCGACTGTGCATGTGCGTAAGAGAAAGTGAGCCAGTGTGTGTATGAGCCTGAGAAAAAGGGAGCCTGCCAGATTTTGTGGGTCTGTGAGCATGTGTGAGTTTTGAAAGAGTGTTTATGTGTGTCAGGGTGAGCATGAGGTTGAATGTGTGTGTATATGAGGTAGGAGAAAGTCTGTGCACCTCCCTTCCCCTTCCAGTACTCCATGATAATCTCAGATTGACCGGAAGTCAAAATTTGCCAGGTATGGAGAGTGAATGGGTTTTGGGTTTTTTTTGTTTGTTTTTTAAATCCTTATTAATTTTAATTAATTGAGTGTTATTTGATATGTGTGCAGATTTCAAATATTATATTAGTGTTTGTGAAATTTTAAAAACTATGATTTTTTAATTATTGGATGTTGTTCTGTTCTTCTGCTGTTTTGAAATTGTATTCAAGAAGGAATTGGAAAGGGTCAAATTTAGTCAAGGGTACTAGGGCCACTCCTGAATTTAACAGTGTTGCTACACAAGTGCCCAGCGGGGGAGCCGTAAATGTGAGTGGTGGACAGGACAGGCCAACAAAACTTTAACATCTTGGGGAAGAGTGTAATGTGATTTTCATTCCAGGAGAATGGGCTAAGAGTTTTAGTACCGCTGCACTTCCTGCAATTAGCCCTTGTTCACAGGGGGAGAAAGCCTGTGTGAATGTCCAGATGAAAATGCGATTGGGCTAGTGTTGGGCTAGTGCTATTATCCTGGAAAGCAGCGGCTGCCCATCCCCCATCCCCATGATAAATATAGAGGTCCAACGGTAATGGCAGATTAAGCAGGGCTAGAAAAGGAGTTTCTAAAAGTACAGAGACTATTCCAGCTGTGATTTCCCTCATTGCTAGGGGATAAAACAATTTGTGTAGACCCCGCTGGATTCCCTTTCAAGTGTCAATGCAAAGGGTCTGTTTGAGTACTGAATGCAGAGATCTATAAATGGCAAAAATTCAAAAGTCCTAACAGAGCCCTTAACTGATGGAGTGTGGTCTAGTGAGTTCATTTAATTCCTTCTGCAAAGGGCACTACTGGAGCCTCTTCCCATGTATTCCTAGGGTGAACCCTAAAAAAGAAACTTCAGTTCTACATATTTGTGCCTTTTGTGGATTAACTTTGTATCCTGCTTGTACAAGCTGATCAAGTATTAACTTCAAACATGCGTCTGAGGTAGGGGGCAGAAAGCAGTAAGTCATCCACGTAATGAACGAGCCACGCATCCTCCGGCAGAGAACATTCAAAGGCTTCTAAAGCTTGGGAACATATATGTGAAAATACTGAGGAGTCTAATCCACTGATAGGTTTGGCCCTGGTACTGAAAAACAGTGAGGGGGTGCAGGGGGACACAGAAAAACGCGTTAGATGAATCCAGCACTGTATGATATTTTCCTAACTGTATACTCTGCAGAATGGTAGCTGGATTTTCAGCATTTGGAAACTCTGGTAGTACCAGGCCATCTAGACCACGTAAGTCATGAACTATACGCCACTTCATGTCTCCCTTAGTGTAAGGAATCAGGTAGGCGAGGATAAGGTAAAAGTAAAATAATATGTTTATTGGTATACAATCTTAACAATTCTAAGTATCTAAGCACTAAAATATACAGTTCTAAACATTAAAATATACAGTTCTAAGCATATACATCTGTATTCGTGCACAGTATTTCGGCCAATACTCACTACACCCTTTTCATCATCAGCCTGGCAAGGAGAGAGCGCATCACAGGCGAAAAAAGGGGTCTTCACTTTGAACGTCTACAAAGGACAAAACATCACTTTGCTCTTCCGCAAAGGAACTCTCTCTCAGTTTGTCGTCCAAAGTTACCTTTCTTTTATAGCCTACTGTATGCCAGGTGCCGAAGGGTGCGTGCGAAGTAATCTTATGTTCATGCCAGGTGCTGGAAATGTGCGTGCCGAAATAATCTTATCTTCATGCCAGGTGCTGAAATGTGCGTGCCGAAGTAATCTTGTTCATGCCAGGTGCAAGCTTATGTTTATGCCAGGACAGGATTGCTCACTATCTGTTCTTGTTCTCAGAATCAGACCGCGGCCAGCAGTTCCATTCTACTCCAGGCCGAATGTCATTGCTGCAGCTGATTCTGCAATATCCCTTACACTTAGGCACGGGATGCAATGGTATATTAAATGGCGAATCACTTACTTCTATGATACCATGTTTGAGAAGACTATCAATCTCAGGTTCAATTCCTGTAATAGCTTGTCTACTAAGGCTATATATTGGGCCCTCTTCGGGCCAGTATCTGGCACCTTTGGTAGTAACTGAACATACTTGACAGACTTAACCTTCCCAAAAGGTTCCTCTGGGGTAGCCCATATGGTGCCATGGCCAGAGATGGGGACCTGGCTTATAAAGGCATCCTGCTTTACTTGTGCATGACATCTAGCTATTCTTGTTAAACCCTGCAAAACCAATGTGTCAGGGCCTTCTGGTGCGAAGTCTGTTTTAACCTGAAAAGCCTGAAGTAAGTCTCGGCCTAATAAGTTTACGGGGCATTCAGGAGATTACAACAGGAAAGAAACCTGCGAATCAGTACCTAGTGTTAAATAACAGGGCCCCGTGACAGGTGTCTCTCGACTGTGGCCCTCAAAACCTTGAGTGGGCAAAGTTTCCCCAAACAATTTTAACCCCTGGAACTAAATGTATAATAACAGATTTTGTTGCTCCAGAGTCCACCAGGAAGGGAACAGGAACATTATTTATTTTGAGGGTTACGAAAGGCTCATTCAGGCCAGTGTGGACTCGAGCTCCTCCTAGAGGAGTCAGTCTTGCTGGCTCTCCCTGTAATTCTTTAATTGTTCAGCAGGATCCCAGTACTGAGGGGGGCCAGCGTGTCCTTTAGCAGGTGCACGCCGTCTCCCACCTCGATAGTTAGTTTGTCCCTGTCTGCATTCCGCAGCGTAATGGCCACATTTTCCACAAGTCCAGCAAGTAACCCCTGGCCTACGATTAGGGCTAGAGTAGGGATAATCATTGGATGCAGGTCCAAAACGGCGCACTCTCCCCCATCCCCTAGCATTATCTGACCAGTTTATAATTGCTCCCTGAAAGGCACCATGCCCAGAATTCCATGGAATTCTCCAAAAGTCGTCCGGGTCTCTCTGGTTCCTCCCCTGAATCATCTTCACTGGCTTACTCTTTCTTTCCACCCTTCTGTTCTTTTTCTTTCTGGCTTCTTTACCCTTGTTACCACTTCCATTATCAGCCAGCTGCAGAGCACAGACTTTGCTCTGCAACCGGCTAAGATTCCTCTCAGGTTTGCTCTGCTCTTCCTTCTTGTACTGCTTTCAAATAATGAGTGATGCGGGCGTTCGTCTGTAACCGCAGCTTGCTATCCATTCCCGCTTGGTTATCTAAACGCTTTCTCGCAGAGGCTGGCAGACTGTTTCTTCAAGCTTGGTAAAATGAGGGGAGCATCCCAGGGTCGTCGTAACTTTTCTCCGTCTGTCTTGCCCATTCTTCCTGAAATGAGGTGATAAAAGCATGAGCGCACGTTATAAAAATTGCCACGTATCTGGGTGGGCGCCGACCCACGCGCGCCCGGACGTCCATCTGAAAGTTTCCGTCAAAGTGTAGTAGTGCTGCTGGCTCGCAGAGGGGAGGGAGGGAGAGAGAGGGAGGAATTTTCTCTACATGACAAGCTGGTGGTTGACTGGGGGAAGGAAAGAGAGAGCTGATGGTTTTTCTTTGTATTTAAAAGACCAACTGGTGGCTGACTGGATGGGGAGAGGGAGAGAGAGGGTGGTTTGTTTTGTTTTTTCTTTTCAATGGTCTATTTTTTCTTTCTTTCCTGAGAACAATACTGCTGACTGGCTAGGAGAGGAAAGAGGGAAGGGGAGGGCTTTTTTTTTAAAAATAAGAGCAACTTTTTAGAAAATAATTTAATCTATTTAATCTTCTTAAAATGACACAGACTAGCTGCCGGGCTGAGATTATAGACTGGGTGGCGGGGGGAGTGTATCCTCCCCTTCCGGCTCTTTCATTTTCTGGGGTACCCCTTCCCTTACTTCTGCACTGGAACCAGTCCACACAATTTAAGGACGGCAGTCCCTGGTATACAAAAGGGTTGAGAACCACTAGGCCAAACCAATTCCTCTCTCTACTTCCAAGAGCACTGAGCTGGTCGGGGTTTATCTTACGGATGCGCATTCCTTTTTAAACGAAATTAAAAAATGTGACAAAACTCTAGGGGCTTTGCCACTGACTTTTCTTTGAGGAAGTTAATGAAAAAAAACCTGCCGGCATGAAATGCCACCGCCACCTTCCCCTGCACCATTTTCAAGCCGGATTCAGCATGGCAGGAGTGATTGATGATCGCCTCTGCTCCTTTCTTAATGACGGACCCCTGCGGAAGAGGTAAGTATGCTCCAAAGAAGCGTGGCAGACTGCTTTATTTTTATTTTGGAAATTTTTAAAAAATGTAATGTTTATTTTGGTTCAGCAAAAAAAAAAAAAAGAAAGAAATGAAATCAACATTAAACAAACTGAAAAGTGAATAACAGCCATCCCCCGAATTGAAAAAAAAATATTTTTCTGCACATAAATAGGTCAACATTCAAATGCATTTATCTGGATAACTTATGAATTATCCAGATAAATGCCGACTTGGGTCCACGTAAATGTATTTATGTTCTGCTTTTTGGCACCTCAAAGCTGACTATGTTCAGGTACTGTAGGTAAATACCGACACTTATCTGGAAATATTTTAGCCATCTAAATCATTAAAGTTTATCCAGATAAATAAGAGGCATTGGGGGGGGGGGGGGGGTCCTAACTCTGTATTTGTAGTTAGCCGAATAAGAGGTAGATTTTAAAAGCCTGGCCAAAATCAGGAGATACACGCAAAAGTCAGGCATGCGCACAGCTACCAAATTTTAAAAGCCGCCCAGATGTGCGCGTATTTCTCGCTGGACGCACATCTCAAACGTTTTCAAGAAAAGGGGCGGGACGTGGGTGGGACATGGGCATTTTGGGGTGTGGTCAGAGACGTGCGCATAAAGAAGTCCGTGCCCGGGTGCAGACCCAAATCCCCTTTTAGCGTAAGTTTACGTCTGCTAGAGATGAGGTGTAAGTTTAAAAAAATATAACACTAGCCATATCTGAAGGGTTTTAAGGGTCTGGGGTAACTGGGGGAGGTGTAAGCTATGCAACCTGGGGGTTTGGAGGACCTTGCTGTTAACTGGGTGAAATGATGGACGAACTGGTGAAACTGGCAATGGAGTGGATACGTGCCCCCTTTAAAATGCCCCAACTTACAAGGTAGAAGTGAGATTTACACACATTTACACAACTGGGCACACAGGTGCGCGCGCGTTCAGGCTATTTTATAACATGTGAACATATACGCATGCAAGTTATAAAATGGCCACGTATCTGGGAGTGCGCACTAACATGCACCCACACACCGGTATGAAAGTTATCATCCCAGTTATTTGACTTACTGAAGAAGTAAACAGCAGGGTTAAAGTTATTGAGGAACGTATTCCCAGATAACTTTAACCTTAATCATCTGTAGCTGGTTTAATATTGACACCCAGGTAAAAGAAAATAAATAAGTAATTAAGTGGGCCTACTTTGCCTGATCTCCTAATCCCCAGCCCAGTGACACACGTAGTCATGCCAGCTGATCCTACCTTCCCCCCAAATCCTCCAAAATAGGTAGAAATCTTTGCAGGCTTATAGGTCTGAAAAGCCTACTCCCCTTTCCCCAAATTTGTCAAAATCTCCTGAAAATGAAGGCCCCCCTGAAGCAGTCCAGCCTCCCCCTCCTTCCTCTGGACCTCCCCCAAACCATTACCATGGCCAGAAGCTCAGAACGATTGTCCAGCGTATCGGAGCAATGTTGTAATAATGAGATTGGGAGGTTTTGCTTGGCGTGGGAGGGTTAGGATTGGGATGATGGGGAGCTGCTGCAGGGACCGTAGCTTTTAATGATATTTTGATAATTGGGGGTGGGGGGAAGGAGACCGTTTAGGCATATAGGTCTGCAATGATTTCTACCTATTTTGGGTAGCTTAGGGCTGACGTTTGTTTCACTGGACTGGGAGATTGGGTAGGCATGCTCCTTTTAATTATTTTCCTGGAAATTGCAACTTAACCGGCTTTTGCCCTTTGTAGAGGGGATGGGGGAGATCAGAGGTGGGGCCCAGGTGGGGTATTTTTTTTCATTTGCAATAGTGAAATCTAAAATGAAAAAAAGTAATTCTTTTTTCTTTTGTTTTGTTTAAAATTTCCCATTTCGTTTCAATACACATCCTCAGTAAAATATGGTGCTAAGATGCGTAGGAGGATGAGAGAAGCAATGTCTGATGACAAGTAAGCGACTGTAATGAAGTACTGATGCTATTTACTTTTTGCTCCTGTGTTCTAATAGATTGCTTTTTCAGCCATCTTTCTCCCAGCTAAATGAACCGTGACTGATCAAAATGTTCATCAATGCGGTGAACAAGGTATGAAATTTTAAAGAAACTTAACAAGACCAACTACTTCTGAGCTGTTCAAAGATTAGGAAACTTTTATTCCATGCATGGCAGTCATTAACACATTTTTTGAACCAGTAATGTAGCACTTTACTGAATTTCCCCTTTTACAACTTCCATCCCTTGCATAAATTTAACAGGACTATTATTCACAATAAGGTAGATTTTAAAAGCCTTGCGCACACAAAAATGTCACATACGTGTGTAAGTGGTCTGAGTGGGAGCAATGCGAATTTTAAATAGCTAGGAAGGGCACATGTACATTGAGATAGGCATGGCCAGAGAAAGTAGGTGAAAAAGGGGCATCATTAAAGAGTTTTATTTATTTATTTATTTATTTATTTAATATCTTTTATATACCGACGAACGTTGGGAACATCTCGTCGGTTTACAGAGAACAGAACTTAGCAACAGGCTTTACAATTATCACATGATTATAAGAGGAACAGTAAATATAATAATAATAGTAACAATAACATATATATAAAAGGGTGGATTATACAAGTAAAAAATAACTAGGTGGGATACATGAATGGGGTTATCTAAAAAAGGGGGGGGGGGCAGGGAGATTCTGATAAATGGGATGGACATCAACATTTGTAGGAGGTATATATTTGTATTTACATTTGTTGTCAAGGGATACATACAAGTTTGTCAAGGGATATATACACGTTTGTGAATAAATTGTTCTTATTTAGACCTTATAAGTGATGAAATAAATTATAAGTGATGAAATAAATTGTTCTTATTTAGACCTTATAAGTGATGAAAAGGAGTTCATTTGTATAATGCAGCTAGCAGAGACTGCAGTGTAAAAATTGACTCCTCGTTTTAGAATTTTCATCACTAATAAAGATAAAATTCTTTAATGATGTCAGTTTTACAATGGATTCCTCTAAATGTGTCTGTAACACCACGCCTCCAACCCCAACCCACCTCCCAAAAATTCACCCTGAATGAAAGTGCCCCCCTTACACTGGTCCATATAGACAGTAGCAGACTGAGCCCTATAAAGAGTCTCTCTTTCTCTCTCTCTCTCTCTCCCCCTCTCCCCCTCTCCTTCCCCCCCCCCCCCCCCCCACCCCCACACACACTATAAAATAGCACATATCTTTGTGCCATTTTTATGGGCACCTGCACGAACCTGTTAAATTCTACCTTAATGTATTCATACTTTGGCATCAATCAACATTTCATACAGCTGGGATTTCCTCAGTGTTTATAGTTCATAATCAAGTGGTATGTTTAACATACCATTGTTGGATAGCATATCAGAAGAGGATAGTAGAGATGTGAATCGTGTGCCAGATTGTCTTAACGATCAGATTCGGCTGGGGGGGGGGGAAATCTGATCGTTAAGATATGTGAATTGGAATCGTTTCCGATTCCAATTCACATCGCTAATTTTTTTTTTTAGGGAGGCCCACGCCGCTAAATAAAAAAACCCACCCGACCCGCCGGCCATCCAGTGCTCCTACCATGTGACAGGGGCCGGCGAATGGCACGGATACCCTGTCACATGGTAAGGGCAAAGGGGCATCGGCGCCATTTTTTTTTAGAACAGCTGATGCCTGGGAACGGGAAATCTCTCCCCGAGGCCCCCATGGATCTCTCCTCTCCTCGAGGCCCCCCTGGATCTCTCCCTGAGGCCCCCCGAGGCCCCCCTGGACCACCAGGTAATTTTAAAAGGTTTTGAGGGGGTGGGGAGGGTGGGGTCGATTTAAAGGGTCGGGTGGGTTGTTTTTTTTAGTGGCGCGGGCCTCCCTAAAAAAAAAAAGGGTAGGGAGGGTGGGGGAGGCTAAGGGGGGTCGATTTTAAAGGGTCGGGTGGGGTTTTTTTTTTTTAATCGGGCCATCGGTGCCATTTTAATTAGTGGCAGCCAAAATGGCGCCGATGGCCCGAGAGCGGGAGATCGCGCTGGGACCCCTCCCACTGGACCACCAGGTAATTTAACATTTTGGGGGGGTTCAGGAGGGTGGGGGAGGGTAAGGTATTGGTTTTAAAGGGTCGGGGTGGGTTTAGGGGTTGTTTTGGTGTGCCGGTTTTCCCGCCCTCCCCCAAATAATTCCCGTGCCCTATTTAACAATACAATACAAATGCCCCTGACGATAAATCGTGGGCATTTGTATTGTATCGTGCACTCTAATGATTTAGGACGATTTTAAAATTATCTGACGATAATTTTAATCATTCAAAAACGATTCACATCCCTAGAGGATAGTCATAGAAGTCAGGTTTGCTAGCTTCACTGCAGACCCATTAGTCAAACCATGAAAATAGTATAGTGTGAAATACAGATTTCAGGTTTCCAAATCAATTTGGATTTAGGAAACGTCATTCAACTGAGACTCTACTCCTCTTCTTAATGGACAATGTTTTATGAGGATTTGATTCTGGTGAATCTTATTTTCTTGTGCTAATTGATTTAATGACAGCCTTTGATATTGTGGATCATAACCTGTTATATCATCAGTTGATCAACATCGGGATTGATGGAAATGTACTCAGATGGTTCTCTTCCTTCCTATCTAATGGGTCGTTTCAAGTTAAACTGGGCAATCACATATCTGAAACTTTCCATATAGATACAAGAGTCCCTCAAGGCTCAGCCCTATCGGCAACCTTATAAATTCCCCTGTGTAAATTACTGGCGGGTCTAGGGTTTTCATTCTTCTTGAATGCTGATGACATACAGTTTTACAATCCACTTTCCAAATCATTTGAACATACAGTGTCGACACTATCATACTATATGAAAGCTGTTCAGCAAGCCCCGTCTCAACTTAAACTAACATTAAACCCCAATAAGACCGAAATAATTTGGCTAAGGAGAAATTTGTCTACACTTAAACCACAGTCACGGCCGGATTTACCCATTTCTACGCCCTAGGCCAAAGCACAATTCTGCGCCCCCTCCCCCTCAAAAATTGATTTATAATTTTCAACTTAATATGTAATAGTTTATTTTTGAAACATTTTTAAACTTGCGACGAGTGAACCCAGAAGCGACGAGTGAACCCAGAAGCAAAATAAAACAGATCAAAACCAGTAAAAAAAACTTTCAGCCCGCGGGACCCGCATCGCCCCGCGGAAGTTCTTCTGTCTGACCCGACCTGAAATATTTTGAAATTATTCACCCAGATGGCGTATTCGATACAAAAAAACAGCAAATAAAATTGACATAAAATGCAGAAGATTTATATCGATTCTCATCTGACATTATAGAATTTTATTGAAATGTTCTACATTTTGTGTCAAACTTACATTACACCACATTAAATGATGCTGCATAAACAAGCCATAAGTTGTGTATGTTTCATGTTTTGTAATAAAAATTGCAGCCCCCTTATAATTTGGCGAACACCCCCGTCAACTTTTTCTGCTTACGGCTTTCAGCCCTGAGTTAACAAAACAGTATATAAAAGTAGTAACGATATATTTTACGTACCTATTATCAGTAGATATGTAGAAAAAAAGCGATATGAGCGTAATGAATCACTATTGTAACGCCAAATCTAGAATTTTCCTTTAACACGTGGTTTATGCTGTGTGAGAGAGAAATAGCGAATGCTTTTTGCCTGTGACTGAGCAAGACAGCGCAAACTGTAGAGACGGGCAACGTAAATGTACCGCTCAATTTATTTAAAGTATATGGATGTAAATTTAAAAAACAGCATTTTATATTGCCTTTTCAAATGAATACTGAACATTTTGTAAATGTTTGATTGTTATTTCTGCTGTATATACGCCCCCCTGACTGCTGCTCCCTAGGCCATGGCCTAGGTTGGCCTTATGGGAAATCCGACCCTGACCACAGTACACCCACAATGATTTCACTGCACTGGCTACCAGTACAGAGTATTAACGCTAATATTCAAAACAATTCATCCCAGTGATTCTGGCCTGATAGGTGTGAAATTATAACTACACTCACCTCAGTGAGCACTAAGATCCCAAAATAGAGGACTTCTGGTTGTACCAACAATACAGAGCACACACCTGCCCCAAGTAAGAGACTGTGGGGCAGATTTTAAAACCTCTGTGCGCGGCCTACATTTGGGAGCGCTACCCGGCTCAGTGTTATAAAACGTATGTTATAAAATCAGGGGTCGGCGCGCGCAAGGTGCACACTGGTGCACCTTGCGCGCGCCGAGCCCTCGGGGAGACCAGCTGGCTTTCCCCGTTCCCTCCCCCCCACCTTCCCCTCCCTTCCCCTACCTATCCTGCCCCCAGCCCAAACCCCCTCCCCTGTACCTTTCTCTCAGAAGTTACGCCTGCTGGCCAACTGCCAGCACACAATCCACTGGCCCAGCGGCCTTGCAGAGGCCTCTGATCACGTCCCCGGACCTCCCCGCCCCCAGACCACCCATTTTTCCAAGCCCTGGGACTTTCACGCATCCTGGGGCTTTACGCGCATCGCTGGGCCTTTTGAAAATAGGCCCGTGTGTATCCCCTCTATGCATGTAAATCCTCCTGGATTTACGCGCGTAGGGCTTTTAAAATCTGCCCCCGTATGTTTTTTATAGCGGGTCAAAAGCTTTGGAAGTCAAGATGTTACGTCTGTTGCCAGATAGAAAGAGATTTAAATGTGAGCTAAAAGCATGGCTGTTTAAAAATGCATATAATCTTACTTAAAATTAACAGAGTGTAAGAGAATGATTGTATCAAGAAGGGCGAGGGTTTAATTTGAAACATGAGGAATAAACTGTGAGAAGAGAGTGAGGTAATTTCAATACTAAGAATAATGAGAGCTCTCTGGACTGGAAGCAAGTAGAGCAGATGCAATGAAATATGAATTACAATGTACTGATTGCAAAGCTGTAATATATGTTTTGTTATATGTATTAGCTAGCAGAATAATTTGTATTGGAACATTTCACTGTATATGTGTTAATTCTGTCTGAAAATTATGAATGTTATTTTGTAAACCGTTGTGAGCTTGATATGGTATGTCGGTATATAAAATGTCTAAATAAATAATGATCTCACAAAATCTTCACTAAATACTATAGGGTGTGCATAGAAAAAATTATTTTGTCTTTTTATTTCAAGTTTAAAAAAAAAAAATGTCATTGTTTATTTTGGTCCATTTATTAAAAATGAAATAAATACAAAGCAAAATTAAATGAAAGAAAAAAACCCCTAAAGAAAGGTCTATCCCCCCACCAAAAAACACCCAGCACCATGACATGGGCTTGATGGACCCTTGGTCTGACCCAGCATGGCAATTTCTTATGTTCTTATGTTCATGCTCTGGAAACCTCTTACCCCATCCATAGATTCTCCAAAGTTGAAATGGTGCAGAAGTGATCCCCAATCACTTCTGCCCAGCTGGGTCCCATTTTCAAAATGGTGCCGGTCTCAGGGCCGGCTGACATTATTTTGAAACCTGACCAGGCAGGATAGCAGCAATTGAGACTGCACAGATGGAGAAAGAGACATCCAAATGTTGTGGAACCGCGGGTAGCAGGCCCATCTCTGGTGGAATATGTGTACCCCTGGGCAACGACGCAGCTGTAGAGGAGCTCCAGCAAACGCCGAGGCAGGTGAGAGGTATTCGAGTGCAGGCTGGAGTAGATAAACCTTGACCACTGCTACACCTGTACGCAGTAGAGAGATCCAGACAACACAATGTTTGGTCTCATGAGTGGTCCTCCGACTACTCTTAGCCCTTTTGGACTTGCCACACAGAACAGCAACTGCGACAGGGCGGATGGTGGTCAAAGGATGAAGACATTAAGATGAGATGAAACTTGAGGACGGGGAACGAGAGGAATTCACAAAAGATGAAGACTCAAGTTGATTGAAGTTTGACTGAGTAGATACTCAGGCTTGCTGGAAGATTTGAGATGCAGACTCGAGGTACGTGAGGACTTCATGAAGAGTCAGAAGATCCACATACTGGATAGGTACTGCCACATCACGCGCCCTACACAACCAATGAGGGATGGTCACGGACCACGCCGACTGACACGCCCTACACAGCCCGATATGGCTGGTCGCAGACCACGCTTGTGGTTCCCCACACAGGACATATCGATGGCTCCAATGAGGCCTGGACCAAGACGAGCCTTGCATGGCCAATGAAGACAAGGCAAGGGGGATGCCGAGGTACAGGTTAGGAAAGAGTCCAATCTTAGACAAACGTAGTGGCGACAAAATCCGGTGAGGCTCAGGATCCAGGAACTTGGAGGTCTCGCTCAGCGCGGGAGCTCAAGTGGACTCGGAGTTTGGAAGGTGAGGATAAAAACTTCAACGAGGACGAGGTCAACTCGGAGCGAGGACAATAAAAACTGGGACGTCTGATGGCTGCATTGCCACGGAGAAGATCTGAGTTGATTGAAGGTCAGGATAAAAATAGACGAAGACATCAGATGATGGCGAGAAGTCCAGGCAATCTGAAGACGAGGACATCAGACATAGAAGACGAAGCTGTGAGGCCATGGACGAAGAAGACAGACATGGAATTCCAATGAAGAACACAAGCCTAGAGAAGCTGGATGGCAGAGAAGTCCTAAGGAGGACTGGCTCCTTGCGAAGGCAAGATTGAAGTGAAGACTGGACCTTTTTATAGGCAGAAGAGGCAGATCCAAAGAATACATCACTGGCAGGCCTCCTCCCTTGCTGTTCTTTTAAATGCTGCAGAGAGAGCCAGCCTTGCCCCCTAGGAGAAAGGGACAGGACCCTGGACAGCACCCATGCTGCAACGCTGAGTGCAGGAGGAGGAGCAGGCCCCGAGCAGGCCCGACGCTGGCCTTCCCAGCCGCAAGAAGAGCAGCTGGGGGCGGCTCCATGCCCCAGGAGAGACCGAGGCTTCAAGCCCTCTTTCCTCTGAGGGTGCAGGTAAGGTTGGTGGCCTCCGGACCACATGGGAATGCTGCAACGCGGCTCCTGCTGCGAGGGGAAAACAAGGACGGCATCCGGGCCACAAAGGAGGTAGAAGCACGGCACCTGCAGCACAGAATGTATCGACGGTCTCCGGACCACGCCGGGAGTCACAGCGCAGCCCCAGCCATGAGGAAAGCTTGTCAGCGGCCTCCGGGCCACGTTAGCAGTCACGGCATGGTTCCTGCCGCGAAGGAATGTTCAGGTGCAGCTCCAGCTGTGCTGAAGAACGTCGGCAGCCTCCGGGCTGCAGAAGACGGTGGAGAAAAGGGTGGAGAGGCTGCCCAGATGGGGCAGGATCGTAACACCAAAGTCATCACAGAGGTATAGGAGAAGGTCTGGGGGGGGGGGGGAGGATATTAATTTTGAAATGTTGATGCTACTGGGGGGGAGGGTTTAATTTCCAAAATGAGAGAAAATGAAAAAACTCAATTTCAGCAGGGATTTTTTGTTTGTTTTTTTCTTTTTTTTTTTTTGCTAGAAAAACAAAATGAGGACTTTTGTTGGGTTTTTTATTTCATTAGAAAATTAATACATATCCCTACTAAGTAGGCACCATGGTATTCTGACATGTATAGCTTAAAATTTTCCTCAGCTGTTGCATGTAAGATATGTGCACCACTTTGCTACAGCTCCTTGTTAGGTGCAGGAATCTGCTGAACACTGGGGGGCAGGGGGGAGAGAGAGAGAGACTCTTGGAAGGGTTCAGTCTGATACTTTATATCTGGACCATTGTAAGGGGGCACTTTGATTCAGGGTGAATTTTTGGGAGGTGTGGTTTTACAGACACATTCAGAGGTATCCATTCTAAAATTGACATCATTAAAGAATTTTTGACCTTATAAGTGATGCAAAGGAGTTGATTTGTACAATGCAGCTAGCAGAGACTGCAGTGTACAAACCAACTCCTCTTTTTTAGAATTTTCATCATTTGAAAGGTCAAAAATTCTTTAATGATGTTAATTTTACAATGAATGCCTCTGAATGTGTCTATAAAAACACCACCTAACCCCAACCAACCTCCCGAAAACTTACCCCGAATCAAAGTGCCACCTTACAATGGTCCAGATATAGAGTATCAGACTGAGCCCTATAAAGAGTTTTTCTCTCTCTCTCCCAGTGTTCAGCAGATTCCTGCACCTAACAAGGAGCTGCTGTAGCAAAGTGGCATGCATACAGCTGCAGAAATGCACACATGAAGAATATTTTACAACTTACGCGCATAGGTTTGCATATTTTTGTGCATGGCAAGATACGCTCGTTTATGGGTACATGTGTGGTCCTTTTAAAATCTACCCTAAAGAGTGTAATAACACTAGTCTAGGGACTGGAGTAACACTTAGCAGTAACCCCTGGAACATGCAGCCACGCAGGAGGACAATAGCACAACCATCCGGCAGCCAAGGGCAGGAAGGTGGATCCACATGTCCTTATTAAAGAAAAGGAAATTATCAAGTAAGAAGTAATGTCTCCTTTCTTAGCATATGGACAAGTAGATCCAAAAGCAGTGGGGATGTACCAAAGCTATTCCCAAACAGGGCGGGAGGCTACCGGCGGTCTGATCAACACCGCACATGGAAAAGGTTGTGTCCTTCCAGGCCTGTACATCCAGGCGGTAATGCCTGGAAAAGCTATGTAAGGAGAAACATGTTGCAGCTCAGCAAATGTCGATGGGAGACAACAATCTAATCTCCACCCATAACACTGCCTGAGCTCCGGTGGAATGAGCCCTAACCTGACTAGGCCACAGCTGCTCAGCATCCTCATACACGGCTGTGACTACCTCCTTAATCCAGTGGGCTATCGTAGCCCACAACTTTGGCTTGCCCTGTTTACTCCCCCTGTGAAGAACAAACAGGCGATCTGTCTTCCTGAAAGGATTAGAAACGTCCAAATACCTCAAAATATGCCTCTTGAATCCAAGGACCGAAACAGGCGATATTCCTTTGCATCTCTTCTTCTGTACAGAGATGGTAGGGAAATTGACTGATTCAAGTGAAAATCTGAGACCACTTTTGGCAAAAAAGAATGGAACAGTATGCAGCTGTATCACCCCGGAGTCTCCCATAGAAAGGGCTCTTGGCAAGACAAGGCCTGCAGTTCAGATACTCTATGTGCAGAACAAATTGCCACAAGAAACACCTTATCTAAAATAAAACAAAAATATGAACAGAACAAAATTTGTCCCCTCTTCCTGCCCATCATACCCACAAAAATAAAAGGCTCCTTTCAGCCCCTTGCACCCCGTGACCTCTCCCAAAACCTCCAACCCATTCTTACCCCATCTGCGGGTCTCCCAGGGGCCAAAGCAATCTCCAAATGCTACTGCTCAGCAGTTTCAGACTTTCAAAATGGCCACGAGTCAACCTAAGGCCAGAGCATTATATTGTTCACTGGTGGCCATTTTGAAGACCTGGAGCGACAGGGCAGGACTGAATGGGGATTGCTCCTGGCCTTGGAAGACCTATAAATGGGGTAAGAAGTGGTTTGAGATATGAGAAGAAGTTGGATGAGTCGGGGCCGGGTTGGGAGTCTCATTTTCACAAGTTTGGTGGGTGGCAGGAAGGACCTGAACTGGATGGCTTTGTTGAAAATGAAATGAAATGGGAAATTTTTAAACATTTCCTGTTCCGTTTCAACGAAAGCATATCCAGGTGATTTTATAGGCATTCAGATCGGTTCCTTGCATAGCAGTTGCAATATGGAAAACATAATGAAATCACAATACTATTGTGAGGGATCCGTAAAATTTACTGAATTATTTCTACTAGATCTGGTTTTATTTTATAAGTTATTGGCCTGGTTTATCAAAGATTTTCTCATGGCCCCTGCCCCATAGGCACAAAATGGAAATAAAATGTGATAAGCCAGTCCCTATGCTGTGTGTAATTCTGAATACCTTGTTTCCTCCTGTACATCGAACACATAAAGATGTTATTTTATGACATCATTCTCCCATGACAGCATCTACTGGATCCAAGGACTTTCATGTAAAGAATGCTGAGAAATGCACTGTGAACAGCCACGGCAAGTAGGAACTAATGAAATCCAGATGGATCAGCACTGTAAGTCAGAGGGCAGAAAATGGGAAAACTACCCTTTCAAAAGCAAAAAGGAAAGACAGAGAAAAATCCTGTGGCTTCCAACTTTCTCGAGAAGCTTTCTGCTGTTTATTTGAAATTTCAGTATTCTTCTTGTGCATGCTAATTCTATCCCCCCGCCGGGTCTCAAAAGCTTATATACATCATCAGCTTTGGATAATTCTTGTGTTGGACCAAAATAATGTCATTGTCTGCAAAAAAAACTGCAGCACTTCTTGCTTTATTTTTCTTGTGAAAAGAACATGTTTGTTTACCAAAGTCAAGACAAGCATGAAATGTTATCAGCTGAAACAAGGCTGGGTGAATTTTCTCTCACAGCCCAGTGGCAGTTTACAATAACCAGGGCAGCCGTGTCTAACCCAGCCTCACCTCCCCAGCCCCCTAATAATAAACACGAACCTCGGCCAGCGCCATTTGGAAATAACATACCTCAAGTAACTGGGGATTGCAACAACCCCTTGGTCCTGCAGATGGGGTAAGTAAGTAGCTGGGGATGGTTCAGGAGTCTTGGAATCACTGTGAGCGAGCCAGGAGCTGCTTTTTTGTTGTTGTTGCAGCAGAGGAGAAAGGGGTGGAGCCAAACACAGCCTTTTTAAATATTCTTTTGTTTTTCATTTCTTTTTTAAAACATTTCATTTATTTATTTTTTTTGTTTCAAATACAACCAAAAACATGAAATAAAGAAATAAAAACGAAACAGAAAATGAAAAATGCAAAAATCTAGAGCTTATGGGTGTTTTCATTAAATATGCATTAATGCCATGTGTACGATACCTAATGCCCATGTAGAAGGCATATTAATGCGTACTGTTTGCATAAGCGTTATTACTGCAAGCTCCCCAACGATAATGCACATGCACATTCCTAAAAAAAAAAAAAAAAAATTCTGATTATGATAGAAATGTATTAAATCATGCGTGACCCCACTCTGAGAACTACTAATGCAGGACCAAGGGAGGCTAGGGTAACACCCTAGAAGAAATAATCAACACCCAGGTCCCCGGTGACAGTAAATGAGGACCAGAGGATATGTGTTGTAGACCTGGTGAGGTGGGGAGGGAAGCCAGGTCGCCAGATCACCCTGAAATCACACCTGGAGCTTCTCAGACTCCTTTTGGGATTTTCTCCAGATACTTGCAGCTGCCCCCCTCCCAAAAGCAGGTATCCCCTCAGCTCTTGGGCTATCCTTCTGTTTGAAAATGCCATAAATTTCCACACACTTGAAACAGTTCAGTATTTTGAGTGCTTTATAGGGTTATTCATCAAAGTGCATTAGGGCCCGAACGCGCATTAAATGGGGTCTAATGCATGTCACGATAAATAGTGCAACACAAGCTTGCATGCAAATTATAAATTTAGTATGCATGTGGGAGGAGTTACTGCAAATTAAGATGGCCTACCACATTCTGCAATAGTTTCATGCACACTAACGTGGGATTTAACATCAGAAATAACAACACTTTTTTTTTTTTGTGGTACAAGGGAAAAGTTTTTATCGTGCACCTTGGCCGTTATCACGGATCACGGCTATTATCGCACACGATAAAAAGAAGCCTTCTATCAGACACACCTACCACACCCTCCTGGGCCAAGAAAATCACCTGTTCTTACCTGGCCTGTCTTCCTAAACCCATAGGGGCAGATTTTCAAAGGGTTACGAGCGTAACCCCCGAAAAGCTGCCCCTGCGCATGCTGAGCCTATCTTGCATAGACTCGGCAGCACGCGCAAGCCCCGGGATGCGCGTATGTCCTGGGGCTTCGAAAAAGGAGCAGGTCCGGGGCGTGGTGGAGGTTTGGGGGCGGTCTGGGGGGCGGTCCCGAGTCCTCCAGCACAGCGGCCTGTGCTGGGGGCTGGAGAGCTGGTGCGCGCAAGTTACGCCTGCCCAGAGGCAGGCATAACTTCTACAATAAAGGTTAGGAGGGGGTTTTAGATAGGGCTGGGGGGCGGGTTAGATAGGGGAAGGGAGGGGAGGGAATGGAGGAAGGCTGTGCGGCTCGGTGCGCACAAGTTGCACAATTGTGCAGCCCCTTGCACGCGCCGACCCTGGATTTTATAACATGCGGGCGGCAGAGCGCACATGTTATAAAATCGGGAGTAGATCTGTTCGCAAAGTGTTGCGCGAACAAATCTACGCCCGCGCGCAGGTTTAAAGATCTGCCCCATAATGTTTGAGGCAGGTTTACTTGTTGGGGGATACTGGATGCTTCAGGAAGCTCACTGCATACAACAAGAGGAACAATAACAACCACAAGAACAGGCAAGGGAAGTTCCAACCCCCTCCTAGGAAGTCCCTGCACTGGAGGTCGAGCCCCTGGCCCTGCAGGGAAAAGGTCGAGGCCCATGGCAGCGCTTGGCACGCAGGCAGCCATGGCAGAGGAGATAGTGGGAGCGCATCTTTCCTCCATGAGCCTCACTGCTGGGCATGCCAGAAGATTATGTGGTTAGCAGGTATCCCCTCAGCTCTCGGGCTGTCCTTGAATTTATATGAAGAAAGCCGAGGGGATCTGGATCCGGTCACGGAAAGGTCCCGCGCTGTGCCAGTCCTCAAGAAACTATTGGCCACACTACATTTTATGGCAACCGGCTCCTTCCAAATGACAGTAGGAGTCATGGGGGGAATGTCCCAAACCACATTTTCCCGCTGTCTGGACCAGGTCATAAGAGCTGAATCTGACCGCATGAATTGCTACAGGTCAGGCAGGACTTGATGGAACTGAAGAGAGGCTTTTATGCCATCAAAAACTTTCCCATTGTTCTGGGAGCTATCGACTGCACTCACGTAGCCATCCTCCCACTCCGTGACAGGGAGGAGATCTTCCGCAACAGAATGTGCATCCTTGACGTGGTGGCCAGGTACCTGGGAGCTGCGCATGATTCCTTTATATTTAGGCAATCGGGCCTGTATGAAAATTTTGAGGATGGCCTCTACGGTGACGGTTGGCTCTCTGTTCCATCTCTGGCTATGTGTTTGCAGCAAACGGCACGGACATGGGGGGGCGGGGGCTGTGGGGGATGTAACTGCATCACTGATATGAGAAGTGGCTTGTGAAGTTAGGTCGGACCCAAAAAGCAAATCGGAAGCCGATCCAGTTGGCTGTGATACAGTAAAGACAATGAGAATCGGACGATCAGAAGAAGCCCTTTATTTCAATGCCCGACTCTGGCCGAGTTTCGCTCATAGAGCTGCCTCAGGGGCAATTCAATTAGCAGGACTTAAAATATGCCTGCAGGGCTGCTGTCACACTGTCACAATGTCACAATATCATTAGTGTCTGCAGAACACTCTGACATTCTTTCTTGTCTTTCTTGACACTAGCAGAAAGAATGTCAGAGTGTTCTGCAGACACTAATGATATTGTGACATTGTGACAGTGTGACAGCAGCCCTGCAGGCATATTTTAAGTCCTGCTAATTGATCTGATCGTCCGATTCTCATTGTCTTTATTGTGAAGTTAGGTCTGCATGTCATTGTGCCAGGACCTGACTTTCTCTCCCCATGATCCAGAGGCTTGCTAATCTTGTGAGGCCAAACAATGCACTTGACATAAAGCTTGGTGAGTGAGCAGGCACTCCACACTTTCTATGGGTTCACTTGAAAAAGTGGCCTTTTCCATTCCTCCCACTTGGGACAGTTGAAATCTCACTGGTTAATCGCAAGCTTTATGTGTCCACACTGCTGGTACTCACAGATCAGGTGTGGCCTGTTAGTGATGGGTCAGCCAGGATGTCAGGCACAGTTTGTCTTGACCTCACACAGGTGAACCAGAAGTAGTGTCCTGTGTATATTGGGGCCTGGCATATTCCCTGTGTCAGGGCTCACAAATTGGTATCTCTGTAGGACATACTGCAGAGCAGCCAGGGACTTGCTCATTCAGACCATGAGGTTGAGATTTTTCTGCTAGGACAGGTGTGGCAGCTCAATGTACTGCTTCAGGCTTTGAGGACAGCTACGAATGAGCAGCCTTAGCTTGGTTGTGAAGAGCTGCCACACATGTGGTGGAATCCCAGATGCAGTTTACTAGTCTGGAAGATCTGACCTAGATTCAGCTAGTGCTATACTGGCCATATAGCATCACAGAAAAAGGTGGCATGCACTTAGGGTAGGGAAATAGGCTTTTAAGGCTCATGCTAAGCTTCTACTGTCTTACAGATGCTGTAGTTTAGCAGCTGGATCTCAAAGTTACTGTGGTGTGAATGATGCCCCCATTCTGTCTTTGCCGCAGAATATTTGGGTTACGGTTTGGGGGTGAGAAGCAGGACCTGGCTTCTCACCCCCTTTGCTTTTCCCAACATGCTGGCAGAGACGAGGTACAACGAGGCATTATGTTCTACCCGCTGTGTCATAAAACACACCTTTGGAATTCTCAAAAGTAGATTTCGCTGTTTGGACAAAATGGGTGGAGCTTTAATGTATGCCCCACCCAAAGTAGGAGATATAGTGCTGTTCTGCTGTGTATTTCATAATCTTGCTGTACGCCGTGGGATAGCAATGGAGATACTTCCGGATCTACTCCCCGGATTCCCCATGTGCACCCATTCAAGCCTAGGACACCACGATGAGTGGCAGCCAGCTTCGGCAAAGACTCAGAACGCTGCTTTGCCTATTAGGCCTCAACTACCCCATCCCCTTCCTTGGAAGGGAGGCCAGTAGAGGTATCATCTTTCTTTCACTCACTGCTCCTCTGTCTGGGTCACTGTGTAACAGAAACCACGTATGTCTACTTAGGCTTCATCTTGACAATGGAACAATAGACTGTACTTGAAATATTGTAGTGAAAGTAAAGATAACACCAAATACATGTGGCTGGCCTAATGTTTTCTGTCTGATAGTGAGTCTAAAGGAGGTCTTGTAATCACAGGTAGAGGTCAAGCATATTTCACACATGAATGAGGTAGAATGAGTGCATAGGGAATGGTTATTTACCTTTTTAAACAAGGGGACTAGGGTGACCAACTGCCCGGTTTTCAACCGGAGAGCCCGGTTTTGCAGCCTGTTGTACAGTGTCCGGTAATACAAAACACATAATCAACCGCATATACCATTGATACATACTTTGGGTGATTGATTATTGAGTCTACCCATATGATATTGACTATTTTTGTTTCTGTGAAACATGCAATTTGTGTGTTATTGTATTTGTTATTCTTTATGTTTTTATTATGTATGTTAATGATGTAAATCGCCTAGGCCTCTTTTATGGTAGGTGATTAATAAATTTTAATAAATGAAATGAAAAAAATGAAATTTAATGTTTTCACAATAAAGATTTCAAATAGTTTGCGTTAACCAATTAGCGTGAGTATTGATGTGACTGTCATTTTTGATATGCCTTGATTGTCCAGAGTTTCACTCTCCTCCTCCTCTGCCTCTCCCACAGCTGTGCAGCACTTGTTGCTACTTTGCGCTGTCCTCCTGGGAGTCACAGAGGAAGAGGGGAGTCGAACCGAGCCCCAAAGACAGGCAGGCAAAAATTAACACACGATTTGAAAGGTAAAAAAAGGGGGTGGGGGGCAGCTGTGGCCGGTCACCCCCCCCCCCCCAACACACACACACAAATGTCCTGCTCCATAAAAAAGTTGGCAACCCTAAAGGGGACGCTCTATGAAAGTAAAAGACAGAAGATTTCAGGCAAATCATAGACAGTATTTTTCACCCAGCGCTCAATCAAGCTGTAAAATTTGTTGTCAAAGGACGTGGTCAAGTTGAGTAGCATAGCAAGGGTAAAAGAGGTTTGATAAAGTTCCTGGAGGAAAAATCCATAAATAATTATTAGCCAGGTAGACTCGGGACAGCCATTGCTTGTCCCTAGGAATAAGCAATAGGAAGAAGATCTACCTTTTGAGATCTGCCCGGGACTTGGAAGAGATAGGATGCTGGGTTCAGTGGACTTTGGTCTGACCCAGCATGGCATATCTTGTGTTCTTATATATCTGCAGATAGAGGACTGAATAACTCCAGCCATGACTCTCGATGCAATCTGGAGGGAGCCAGTAGCTGGATAAGCATAGATTAGAGCTGTCTTCACTTTCACTTCAACAAACAAGTTGTGTGTGTGTTCTGTCTGGGAGGCCAGGCATCTACACACCTTATCATAAAGATGGGAGATAAGAGCTGGGAGCAGTTTGAATCTACTTCCGGTATTCTGTCTCTGCTGGTTCCCCTAAATCTAGCTGAGGTCAAAATATTCTGCCACTGGAGACTCAAGAGAGTGGAGGGTGTTAATGGATCATCTTTGGTGGTTGTGATTCCTGTGTGTCCCTCAATTGTTTTGAGCCATACTGAATATTGGTCTACTCCACATATCTTCTGACGTGACCCTTTTAAGCCCGTTGTTATTTAGAAAAACCCCACATTTCCTGAGATATTCGCCCTCTGGAGCCCACAAACCCTGGGGGCCAAATCTCATAATATATCTCTGTTTTGCCTTTTCTTCCACTGTTACTTTTTACAGATTGGATAATTAATGCAGTGGTTTAGTTAAATGTAAAATTCTGACTGTCAAAAATGTTTTCAACACATTAGGAAACAAGAGCAAAGAAGAGGATGTGATATCCACCTCTTTAGGAAGTCCCACCAAAATATCTGTAGAGGTTACCTGCAAGAAAGCAAAAATTAAATGCTATGTTTCTCTCGTCACCAGGGAACAGATGTGCTGAGTCTCTTTTCCCCCCCAATCTGGAAAGCTGGGAAAAATGCTTAGCATATCTGGCCCTAAACCCTTAACTTTAAGGGAACGCATAAAATGTCATGGCGAGATATTCTCAATGGGGGCCACATAAATGTATAAGGATGCTCAGTTGAAAAACTATGCCTTGTCCTCGCTGCCACACTGACCATTGCCATGTGGACTCCTTAGCTCAGCTTTCATTTGCTCTCTCAGCTGTCTCACATGAATTCTGTTCAAGCTCTTGGTTTTCCCTTTCTTAGAATTCATCCCATGCTGCCAACATCCTCCGTCTGGAAATGAGGCAGAGAGTAGCCCTCCCGCCCCCATGGGATGAGCCTCCTGAGAACCAATACTATAGATACTCAAAAACAGCTGAGATCATCACTTTAGTCACTAGAGACAAAACGTTCTACTTGCAGCACTGAGATGATTTTGTGTACGCAGGGTTATTTTGAGGATAACTTTAACTCTGCATGGCCGCATATATGCACACACGTTACCGTGCAGAGATCTATGATAGTACTTTATAAACTGTGCATATCTGGTATGTGCATTTTATAAAATACGCATATGCCCACCCCCAACATACGTGCGACATGTGTGCTTAAAAGGGAATTTTCAAAGCAACACGTGCACCCAAATCTGTCTCGTTCACGCACAAGTATTGATGCACAGATATCTCGTATCAGGGAAAAAAGGAGGCGGAATATGGGCAGGGCATGGGCTTTCTGGGGTGGAGCCAAGAGATATGCACACAAGTGGTCATGCACATGGGCGTGCGTCTAGGTATATTTCAGTGCAAAGTTACTTTTGCTATAGAAGAGGTGCAAGTCTAAATACAATTATTTCTAGTAATATATGAACTGCCTGAGGGGTCTGGGGAACCAGGGGTGGGGGCGGGGGGTCTTAAGGACATAGCTATAGACTGAGCAAAGTGGTGGATGAACTGGTGAAACTGCTCATGTCCTGGACATGCACGTGTTATAAAATTCCCTTGTTTGATTGTCGGACTGCTGACATTTCCCTGCTGTTGCACATGCATGCTTAAAATTAGGAGCATATATGGCTGCACATCCCTATATACGTTTATATGGGTGTGCTGCACGTTTTAAATTTATCGTCCCAATGCATGAACACATGCAATGCATTGAAAGCAAGTATTTCAATGTACTGAACATGCATACATTTCCTTCCAATTTTAAAATATACGCATTCGTATTTTAAATGCGAAAATAAAAGTAGGACTTACTCCTGTGAAACCCAATTTACGCATGGAAGTCAGTAATATTTTAAAACATGCGCATGTACTTGAAATTAGCAATTTTTTCCAATTCCTCCACCAATTGGCCCAGTGCTTCTCGAGGTCATTGAGGCCCTCCTGGTTCTTCAGCCTGAATTGCCCCCAGTTCATCCAGGCCTCCCACCCAGCCAGTACTACCCCATAAACAAGTCTGCTATCAATTATGCAAGATAATTAGCAGGTATAAAATTACACGACGAGTAAACTGCAAATGTATGTGCCCAAGCCTCTTTTAAAATATCAGCTTATGTGTGTAACTATTGACCCCCACCTCGGAATGCTTCTAGACACCCCTCTTTTTCATGCATATATATGTGTACCACGAAATGTAAATTGCACGTGTACTTTTGAGGTTTATGAAATACCACTTACACAAGTACATGCTACTTGCACAAATATATGCACAATCTATTAGTTAAAATTTGTAGCCAATCATTAAAATCATCCATTGTACCTGAAGACTGAAGGGTGGCCAATGTAACCCCAATATTTAAAAACTGTTCCAGGGGCGATTCAGCAAATTATACACCAGTGAGCCTGACTTCAGTGCCAGGATATATAGTGGAAACTAGGGATGTGCAGCAGGGACGGATTCATCCCATTTGGTATTCGTATTCGTGGGGAGCCAAATCCGTTGCATCCATTCTCGGGGACCCCAATCTGTTCATTAGTTACGTATGTATTTGTTTCCCAAAAAAATCCCCATCCCAACCCTTTAAATTTAATTAACTACAACCCCCACCCTCCTGACCCCCCCCCCCAAGACTTACCAAAAGTCCCTGGTGGTCCAGTGGGGGTCCTGGCGCGATCTCCTGCAGTCGGGCTGTCGGTATTCAAAATGGTGCCAATAGCCTTTGCCCTCACTATGTCACAGGGGCTACCGGTGCCATTGGTTGGCCCCTGTCACATGGTAGGAGCAATGGACAGCTGGCGCCTTCTTGAATACCGGCAGCCGACAGCCGGTGCCATTTTGAATACCGGAAGCCAACACCCCGAGTGCAGGAGATCGCTCCAGGACCTTCGTTGGACCACCAGGGACTTTTGGTAAGTCTTGGGGGGGTCAGGAGGCTGGGGGGTTATGCGTTAGATACGTTGTATTCATGGGGGTTCGTCATACGTTTCGTGATCCCACGAATACAACAAATAAGGACATATATGTTGCGGATTGCCAATACGTCAAAAATGGATGCACACCCCTAGTGGAAACTATTCTAAAGATCAAAATCACAGAGCATATAGAAAGACATGGTTTAATGGAACACAGTCAGCATGGATTTACCCAAGGCAAGTCTTGCCTCATAAATCTGCTTCATGTTTTTGAAGAGGTTAATAAACATGTGGATAAAGGTGAGCCAGTTGATGTAGTGTATTTGGATTTTCAGAAGGCATTTAACAAAGTCCCTCATGAGAGGCTTCTAAGGAAACTAAAAAATCATGGGATAGGAGGCATTGTCCTTTCGTGGATTACAAACTGGTTGAAAGACAGAAAACAGAGAATAGGGTTAAATGGTCAATTTTCTCAGTGGAAAAGTATACAAGGGCCTCAGGGATCTGTACTTGGACAGGTCTTTTCAATATATTTATAAATGATCTGGAAAGGAATACAACAAGTGAGGTAATCAAATTTGCAGATGATACAAAATTATTCAGAGTAGTTAAATCACAAGCAGATTGTGATAAATTGCAGGAGGACCTTGCAAGACTGAAAGATTGGGCATTCAAATGGCAGATGAAATTTAATGTCGATAGGTTCAAGGCAATGCATATAGGGAAAAATAATCTAAGTTGTAGTTACACGATGTTAGGTTCCATATTAAGAGCTACCACTCAGGAAAAAGATTTAGGCGTTATAGTGGATAATACATTGAAATCGTCAGCTCAGTGCACTGCAGCAGTCAAAAAAGCAAACAGAATGTTAGGAATTAGTAGGAAGGGAATGGTGAATAAAACGGAAAATTTCATAATGCCTCTGTATTGCTCCATGGTGAGACTGCAGTGCACCTTGCATACTGTGTACAATTCTGGTCGCCGCATCTCAAAAAAGATATAGTTGCACAGGAGAAGGTACAGAGAAGGATGACCAAAATGATAAAGGGGATGGAACAGCTGTTCTATGAGGAAAGGCTGAAGAGGTTGGGACTGTTCAGCTTGGAGAGAAGACGGCTGAGGGGGGATATGTTAGAGATGTTTAAATTCATGAGAGGTCTAGAACAGGTAAATGTGAATTGGTTATTTACTCTTTAGGATAATAGAAGAACTAGGGGGCACGCCATGAAGTTAGCAAGTAGCACATTTAAAACTAATTGGAGAAAATTATTTTTCAGTCAATGCACAATTAAGCTCTGGAATTCCAGGTTTTGATAAGTTCATGGAGGAGAAGTTGTCTTAGAGCAGCAGTTCTCAATGGTGTGTCGCCAAGAACACGCAGGTGTGTTGCCACACTTTGAAGTCCCCCGCTGACCCAGCTTCTCCCCCTACCCAAGCAAAATAGGTCCTCTGCCCGAGCTTAAAATGCTGATAGCCAAGGCAGAACGCAGCAGGACAGCTGTAGTCAGCGGCACCGGCATGCTCTCTTCTTCCCGCACCCTGGAAGAGGAAGTAGTGAGCAGCAGGTTTGTGCACGGGAAGAAGAGACCATGCTAGTGCGGGCAGCATGGGCCCGAAGAAAAGAAGAGAGGCGCTGCCTGAGGAATGAGCAGCGCAGCTCGGAGTAAAATGAGGAACAACGTAACCACGGCGGCTGATGGGACTCCTTTCTCCGCGAGGGCTGAAAGTGAAGGAGGTTGCTGCTGCCGCCTTTAGGTTTGGAAGTGGAGGAGGCTGCTGCTACTGCTAGCTTGGGGGAGGGGGGGAGAGTGAGTGAATGTGCAAGCATATGTACATGTTGCATTATTGTCCCCTCCCCTCTCCATGTTCTCTGTATTTTCCACCTATTGTTTTACTGTAAACCGATATGATGTGTCCACTAATGTTGGTATAAAAAAACTGTAAAATAAATAAATAAATAAATAAATAAATAAATAAATATGTGTTTGAGATCCTGTGAGTGTGTGTGTGTGTGAGTGAGATAGCATGAGTGAGATAGAATGATTGAGTGCCTCTATATGTGAAAGAGAGTATGTGTGTGATTGATAGCTGGTTTACGTGAGGGAGCATGTGAGTACGTGATTGAGAGCCTGTGTGTAAATGAGAGAAAGAGAAAGAGCATGGTGCCTGTGTGTGATTGAAAGCTGGTTTAGGTGAGGGAGCATGTGAGTATGTGATTGAAAGCCTGTGTGTAAATGAGAGAAAGAGAGAGCATGTTTTTCTGTGTGTGATTGAGAGCTGGTTTAGGTGAGGGAACATGTGAGTATGTGATTGAAAGCATGTGTAAAAGTGAGAGAAAGAGAGAGCATGGTGTCTGTGTGTGATTGAGAGCTGGTTTAGGTGAGGGAGTATGTGATTGAGAGCCTGTGTGTAAATGAGAGAAAGAGAGAGAGAGAGCATGTCTGTAAGCATGTGAATGATAGTCTCTGTGTGAGAGAAAAAGACAGCATGTATGTGTGTGATTGAAAGCCTTTGTGTGTAAGCGTGAAAAGATAGATAGCATGAGTGTAAATGGGTAATTGAGCCTATATAAGTGAGAGAGAAAAAGCATGTGTATATGTGAGCGATTGAGAGCCAGTGTGAGAGAGAGAGAGAGGAGAAGGTTGCAAGCAAACCACTCCTCCTGCTAATTCAAAACAATCTCTGGGCACCTGGATATCAAACGTTCCCAGTTATGTAGAGCTAAACATTTTTTGTAGCCTTATTATTTTTCATTACTTGGTCTTTGTGTCTGCTATTTTGAAATATTTTATTGGTATCTAGACATTTTTATTATGAGTTTTTAATTATTGGATATTCCATTCATCAGCTGTTTTGAAATCTGTTCTTTTTGTTAGTATGGTTTTACTGTTACTGCTTTTATATTTCTTGATTTGTTTTATAAGGACTGGTGGTGTTTCTTTGTTACGCTGCATACAGAGACCCTGGCTTGTTGTGGTTTCCAATTCAGTTTTTGTCTGCATGTTTCTAGTTATGCCTTTTGGTCTATTTATTCTTTGTTAGGAGAGGGTCAGCACATGTGATTTAGGTGAGGTTTTCTGCTGGCATGTAGTTTCTGTGTAGGGCTCTATAGCAGCCTGACTAGGTCCATTTTCCTAATAGGAGGTGTATTGGTGTCTTAAGGCCTAGTATTTTCAGTGTTGCCTTTTCTTAGGTAAGGTGGTTACTGTTTAAGTGCTGGAAATTGGTGCTGTTTTGGTGTGGGATATTTACTATTTATGCAATTTCTGTTAAGACAGAATATGTATCTTTTCCTTGTGTCATTCTTAACAAGACAAATAATAATGGACCTTTATTTTTTATTTCCACCGTGAATTGTAATGAGCAGTGTGTCATACGTGAGCGTGGTCTGTCAGGTGTGTCAGGATGGGAAAATGTTTGAGAACTACTTTCTTACAGGCCAATTCAGTAAAGTCCGCGGGAGAGCGGACAAACGCCCGCTCTCCCGGCCACTCGCCGGTGCGCGCGATTCAGTATTTAAATTAGGTGGTGCGGTAGAAACAGGCAAAAGGAGGCGCTAGGGACACTAGCGCGTCCATAGCACCTCCTTTTAGCCCGGAGCTGTCAGTGGCAAAATTGAGCCGGCCCATTTTAAATTTTTTTTTTTTTTTTACTTTTTTTACCCTTCGGGACCTCCGACTTAATACCGCCATGATATTAAGTCGGAGGGTGCACAGAAAAGCAGTTTTTACTGCTTTTCTGTGCACTTTCCCGGTGCCGGCAGAAACTAGCGCCTACCTTTGAATAGGCGCTAATTTCTGAAAGTAAAATGTGCAGCTTGGCTGCACATTTTACCTTCTGTATCGCGCGGGAATACCTAATAGGGCCATCAACATGCATTTGCATGTTGAGGGTGCTATTAGGTGCCGCGGGTTGGACGCGCGTTTTCCGCCCCTTACTGAATAAGGCGTAAGGGAAAACGTGCGTCCAAGAGCAGGTTAACAGTGCGCTCCGTCGGAGCACACTGTACTGTATCGGCCTGTAAGAGAATAGCCAGTGCTATTACTGGCATCAATAGCATGGGATCTACTTAGTGTTTGGGTACTTGCCAGGTACTTCTAGCCTGGATTGGCCACTGATGGAAATAGGATGCTGGGCTTGATGGACACTTGTTCTGACCCAGTACGGCAACTTCTTATGTTCTTAAGACTGAATGACAGTGCAAATGAGGCATCTAGTCTTTCTGTTCAGTAAATTAGCAGCTCAGCAGGGAGGGAAGATAAGATTCCAGAGCAGAGAGGCTGCTATCATTTAAGAAAGTTCCCTTTGATCATAACTCTCAAGGATGCACTGGGGCATACATGGGATTCTGGGCTGCATTGGGGCATGCATGGGATTCTGGGCTGCATTGGGGCATGCATGGGATTCTGGGCTGCATTGGGGCAGGCAGTTCTTGGGGTAGGCAAGTGAGAAACTGCTGGGGGGACAGGGGAGTCATGGAAACCCCACAATGGAGTAGCTCCTGGAAAAGTATTTTAAACTACTTGTTTCAGGCAAGAGTGGTAATGGGCTGCCCTGCCAGGTGGTTTTCCAAGGTTTTGGTGTCCAGAAAAGTCCCTGAGACAGCACTCCCAATTCAGCAGCCCTGTTTTAACCCTATAGAGCACTGTGATCAGTTACAGCCTTTCCAATCAGCATGGACTTTCCTCATGCTCTTTTGGAGGGGAGAAAGCCAGTGAAGGGTGACCATTAAGGAGGTGACGTGAGCAGCCCCTAGGATTTCTGGGCAGCACTGCTGTTTTGAAAAGCCATGTGAATGTAATACAGGTGACTGGCACATGTGCCGTGCTATGGGAAAGCTGGACAGTGATAATGTTGAGGATGAACAGTTTTAGATCTGGGTCTTTTTGCCAGGACGTCAGAGGTGTGTTAATCTCTCTGGGAAGAAAAAACCCTCGTGGACACAGTTCAGATGCAGAGACGTGTGGAGCTTGCTGCTGGAGAGGCTGCTTTCAGGAGGAGTTTGCAGCCACAGAGAGATCATTAGGGGACACTGGTAGGTGTTTGGTGAGCGCAGGAAGAGAATGTTTTAAACATTTGGAATAAGGTAAAGTGAAAACCTAAGGATAAAGCACTGAAGAGTGACAGCTAAAAGCACAAGAACTGTTGGGAGTGCAGATTTTTAGACCCAGCACAGCCAAGCACAAGAGGAAAACTGTATATAAATGTGACGGATTTCTACAAGCTACAAGAGCTGGAAGTAAGACTCAATCTGACAATTTTCTGCCTGAAAGAGGTTAACCAGTTTGTGATCTGTATTACCAGGATCAAGTGACTGAGTGAGGGGGTACCAGACTGTGTATTAAGTCCAGATAAAGTGAAGACATTTGGGGCTCGGTTACAGTAACATTTCTCCTCAGAGTCACTGCATAAACCGAGACATCGCTACCCAGTGCTTTTTATTCATTGTGTAAGCAGCACTGCAGCTCTGGTACTGAGAGCCCTGTGGTAGTGCCATGATATTGGAGCTGGATTTGAAGGAATAAGACTGTGATTTGTTTCCTTTCAAGATCCTCACTGATCCAGTTATGCTGATCCCTCTGCATCAAATAGTCAGGGCTTGCTGCAATTATTTTTCATTTTCTCCCTAAATTAGCAAGTTCAATTAGACGGCGAAGACACGCGCTGAATAAGATAGTAGCACTTGCGGAAGATTGCGGTGATAGTATAGCCACTTACAGTCTTGTTTTTTTATTTAAAGCACAGGGAAGAATTTCCTTTCTTCGGGGGAGGAACAGCATCTGAGGACAGCGTGCTCCAAGTTTGCAGGAAGCAAGAGGCATTGGAGCCAAAGGTCACCCTCAGTAGTTCAGAAGCACCAGCACTGACTGCTAGCCAATGGCATCCAAGACACCGGAAGGAGAGGAGCGTGCTTCTGTCTCTAAAAGATAAGTGGATGCATTCACTGGGACACAAAAACACCAAGTGTAGAGAAAGAGAGGACAAGGGAAAGCAAACATTATATATTTTTATTTTTTATTTATCAGCTTTACATACAATTAACAAAGAACTTTCTTTGCCATGAAACAAGAAAAGAAATATCTTTTACCAAATTTCTACTTACATATAGTTCCAATACAGATCCATATATAATTCTTTAAACATAATCATATTTATCTCTTACTTTTTACAGGTAATATTGGGGGGAAAAAAACAAAAACTGAGGAGAATTATAGGAAATACATTAATTTTAGATCCCCCTTACAGACCATTATACCCTTCCATTTAGAAAAGACCTCAACTGTTCTGGGAGAAAAAATATATATGTATTACCAGCATAATTAACTACACACTTACATGGATATTGTAAGCAGAAACTAGCACGTAAGGCCAAAACCTCTGATCTCAGTGAGGTGGATTTTAAAAGGGTTACGCGCGTAACCCTTAAAAAAACTCCCCTGCGCGTGCCGAGCCTATTTTGCATAGGCTCGGCGGCGCACACAAGCCCCGGGTCACACGTAAGTCCCAGGGCTTTGCTAGGGGGGCATGTCGGGGGTGGCGCAATGTTCGGGCCGGCCCGAGGGCATTCTGGGGTCGTGGACGAGGCCTCCGGACCAGCCCCCGGGTCGGGTGATGGCGCACCAGCAGGCCACCAGCACGTGCGAGTTACGCCTGCCTTGAGCAGGCGTAACTTTTGTGATAAATGTAGGGGGGGGTTTAGATAGGGCTGGGGGGTGGGTTAGGTAGGGGAAGGGAGGGGAAGGTGGGGGGAGGCGGAAGGAAAGATCCTTCCGAGGCCGCTCCGATTTCAGAGTGGCCTCAGAGAGAACGGGCAGTGCGCGCAGGGCTCGGCGCGTGCAAGGTGCACAAATATGCACCCCCTTGTGCGCGCCAACCCCGGATTTTAAAAGATACGCGTGGCTACGTGCGTATCAGGGGTGTGAATCGTGTGATCGATCATCTTAACGATCGATTTTGGCTGGGGGGGGGAGGGAAATCTTATCGTCATGGTTTTTTTTTGTTAAAAATCGTTAAAAATCGTAAATCGGGGGAGGGTGGGAAAACCGGCACACCAAAAAAACCCTAAAACCCACCCCGAACCTTTAAAACAAATCCCCCACCCTCCCGAATCCCCCCAAAATGTTTTAAATTACCTGGGGTCCAGTGGGGGGGGGGGGGTCCCGACGCGATCTCCCTCTCTCTGGCCACGACTGCGTTGAAAGAAATGGCGCCGGTGGCCCTTTGCCCTTATCATGTGACAGGGCAAAGGTAGCGCCTGCGCCATTTTGGTTCCTGGTTCCCGATGACACGCGTGCAGGAGATCGCCCCCGAACCCTCGCTGGACCCCCAGGGACTTTTGGCCAGCTTGGGGGGGCCTCCTGACCCCCACAAGACTTGCCAAAAGTCCAGCGGGGGTCCGGGAGCGACCTCCTGCACGCGGGCCGTATTGCCAAGCTTCAAAATGGCGCCGGCGCTACCTTTGCCCTCACTATGTCATACGGGCGACGGTCGCCCGTATGACATAGTGAGGGCAAAGGTAGCGCCGGCGCCATTTTGAAGCTTGGCAATACGGCCCGCGTTGCCAATCTTCAGGATACATACGAATTTGACCTCCCAAAATTGAGATATTTAAATTCCTGAAGTAATTTTTCATCAATAAACTCACATCATATTCAGAGTGAAGAGTTACAAAAAGAACTGCTCTTTCTGTTACCTCTACATTCGAATTCTCAAGGTATTCTGTAAGATTAGCTAAATCAATCCCTTCATTATTACCTGTTTCTATAGCAGGCCTCTTACTTGGAAGAAACAATATTTTTTTGATAACTGGGATTGATTCCTCTGGAATTTCAAGTATTTCTTTCATATATCTTTTAAACGTAGTTAATGGTAGTTCCTCCTAAAACCTTTTGGGAAACTTAAAAGTCTCAAGTTCAGGTTCCTCAAATAGTTCTCCATGGATTCGAGTCTTTTTAATGAAGATATTCTTTCACTCACAATATTTCTATTGGAGTCCTTTAGATCTTTAACATCCTTGGAAATTTCTTGTATAGATCTTGAATAATCCTGTAATACGGGTAGGATCTCCTCTTCAACTTTTTCAATTTTACTCTCCACTTCTCCCAGGCGCCTGGCCTGTTTTCCAAAAGTTTGAGCCATGCCTATTATCAAGTCCCACAGTGACTCTAAAGTTATTACTGCTGGTTTCATAATCTCCTTGGGTTCAAAGTTGTCCCAACGCTCTTCCTCCGGCAGCGCTCCTTCCCCGATGCTCTTTGGGGCCTGGTTCCCCTATTCAGACCTCCTTCTTCTGGGTCTCCCAGTCGCACTGCCTGTACCGGAAGAGAAGACCCAGCTGTCCCAGCATCGGCAATTCCACCTCGCTGGGTTTGTTCCGGAGCTTCCTCCTCCAACAACCCTGCCCTGCCAATCTGGAACAGGGGAGAAGCTCTCAGCAGCAATCTGGGATCTGGCGGACTCAACGATGTTTCCCCTGGCGAAAACAGGGCTCCTCTCTCTCCGTCTCACCTGCAGGGCTAGACGCCACAAATCTGGAGGTAGGGACCGCATACTGTGATATTAATTGCTGTCCCGAAGGGCTAGTAGGGTCCAGTGGAAAGACCCTCACTTTCCCCTTCCTTTTATGCAGCATTTGTCAACTGTTCCAAAGAAAATATAATAATTAAGAAACGAGGAAAACAGAGCTGCGTTTAGTACCGTCCTCTAGTCAGCCATCTTGTTTTTCCCCCAAGAAAGCAAACATTATAAGTAAACCACAGAAAGAAAGAAGGAAAGAGGACAAATGACTTACTGTTCTTGCAGGGAATACTTTCTTTTCATCATGTGAACCTTGATAACAGAGATTTCATATGGAGGCAAATAAGAAGGAAAACCGTAAAGTTATTAAATCCTTGGGGGCAGATTTTCAAAGGCTACGTGCATAACTCGAGAAAATCTGCCCCTGCGCACGCCAAGCCTATATCGGTGCCATTGGCCGGCTTCTGTCACTTGGTAGGAGCAATGGACGGCCGGCGCCATCTTAAAAAATAGCGCGGGCCATTCATTGCTCCTACTATGTGACAGGGGTCAACCAACGGCACCGATAGCCCCTGTCACACAGTAAGGGCAAAGGGCCATCGGTGCCATTGTGATTAGTGGCAGTTGACGGCCCGAGAGGGGGAGATTGCTCCCGGGATCCCGCTGAGCCACCAGGGACTTTCAGTAAGTCTTGGGGGGGGGGGGGGGTTTTGGGCAAGTCTTGGGGGGTTGGGAGGGTGGGGGGGGTTTGAAATTAATTAAATTTGAAGGGTTGGGGTGGGTTTGGGGGATTTTTATTTTTGTTTTAATGTACCCTTTCTCCCCTCCCCAAAAACGATAAGAAATCCACACAAAATTTCATGGGTTTTCTTATCGTTTCATCTCCCCCTGAACCGTGATGAAATAGGAAATATCGTCTCTATTTCCTATTTTGTCGCAAACGAATGCACATTAGAGATGTGAATCGTGTCCTCGATCGTCTTAACGATCGATTTCGGCTGGGAGGGGGAGGGAATCGTATTGTTGCCGTTTGGGGGGGTAAAATATCGTGAAAAATCGTAAAATCGTGAGCCGGCACATTAAAACCCCCTAAAACCCACCCCCGACCCTTTAAATTAAATCTCCCACCCTCCCGAACCCCCCCCCAAATGACTTAAATAACCTGGGTGTCCAGCGGCGGTCTGGAACGGCAGCGGTCCGGAACGGGCTCCTGCTATTGAATCTTGTTGTCTTCAGCCGGCGCCATTTTCCAAAATGGCGCCGAAAAATGGCGGCGGCCATAGAACAACACGATTCCACGGCAGGAGGTCCTTCCGGACCCCCGCTGGACTTTTGGCAAGTCTTGTGGGGGTCAGGAGGCCCCCCCCAAGCTGGCCAAAAGTTCCTGGAGGTCCAGCGGGGGTCAGGGAGCGATTTCCCGCCGCGAATCGTTTTCCGTACGGAAAATGGCGCCGGCAGGAGATCGACTGCAGGAGGTCGTTCAGCGAGGGTTCCGGCGCCTCGCTGAACGACCTCCTCCAGTCGATCTCCTGCCGGCGCCATTTTCCGTACGGAAAACGATTCGCAGCGGGAAATCGCTCCCTGACCCCCGCTGGACCTCCAGGAACTTTTGGCCAGCTTGGGGGGGGGCCTCCTGACCCCCACAAGACTTGCCAAAAGTCCAGCGGGGGTCCGGAAGGACCTCCTGCCGTGGAATCGTGTTGTTCTATGGCCGCCGCCATTTTTCGGCGCCATTTTGGAAAATGGCGCCGGCTGAAGACAACAAGATTCAATAGCAGGAGCCCGTTCCGGACCGCTGCCGTTCCGGACCGCCGCTGGACACCCAGGTTATTTAAGTCATTTGGGGGGAGGGTGGGAGATTTAATTTAAAGGGTCGGGGGTGGGTTTTAGGGGGTTTTAGTGTGCCGGCTCACGATTCTAACGATTTATAACGATAAATCGTTAGAATCTCTATTGTATTGTGTTCCATAACGGTTTAAGACGATATTAAAATTATCGGAAGATAATTTTAATCGTCGAAAAACGATTCACATCCCTAATGCACATCCCTAGTTTACATACTGCGGTGAACTGTAAAGGATGGTTATTCAGTGAATAATATACATATCAGATTCTTATCTGAGAGTTTATTGTACTGTTCTTGTTTGATGAGGTGAAGATCCTGAGATTTCATATATAACA
Organism: Rhinatrema bivittatum; assembly: GCF_901001135.1. Taxonomy (NCBI): domain Eukaryota; kingdom Metazoa; phylum Chordata; class Amphibia; order Gymnophiona; family Rhinatrematidae; genus Rhinatrema; species Rhinatrema bivittatum. Next base: position 246,122,592 of record NC_042619.1, on the reverse strand, counting down.
TGTACAATACCTAGAAACTTGTACGATCACTATTCACAGAATTGTTACTGGTAAATTGTATTTTTGTTGTTGATTGTTTAACCTCATTTCTTTTATTTTAAACAATCTTGTTATTCACCAGTGGATGCTATCTAACCATTTATTACTCCCTGCTTCCCCTCCCAATCTCTAGGAGTATCATTAGCTGGGTAGAGTTTCCCAAACACTCAAAATTACCTGGTTGGGAAGAGGATAACATGTAGAACCCCATTGGGTTTAACCTTGACTCCAATACCACACGCATACCCCAACACCACTCGGAACACTTTAGCCATCATAGCGGAGAGAATCATCTTTACACCAGTTGCCGCTTGGGTGCACTACAGTAATCATGCTGGAAGCCAATTGTGGTTTCCAACATAACTTTACTGGTAATTAATGATGGAATAGTGGAAATGACTATTTACAATTCCTCATGCAATCCAATCCATTTATATATTTTATTCTTCAATAAATTTGTGGCTTTGTAATGCTTTATGTATTTTTTACTTCATTCCTGATCCTTGGCCAATTTTAAGGGTAATTTAGAAGCTCCCTCCCAAATTTCAGGATGCATGCTGATGTAATTAGCTAAGAAGATTCATTTTGAAGTTCCATATTGCACACCTTTCTCCAAATAAATAGAATGTACTCCTTATTTCCCACTCCAGTTTCCTTTCTTGGCAAATCAGTTGATAGCATATAGTTGTTAACACTGGACAGGTGCCATTGGTCTTTTCTAAAGTCCATCTTCTCTTCTTTCCAGGCATGAATGAGGATTCATTCTCCAAGGACAAGCAGGATGGAAGTCCTCACACATGGGTGAAATTATCGGATGGAGCCAGGCACAGAAAACTTATGTCAAAGTTTCTAGAACTTTGACTAGGTTCACTGAGCATGCCCAGCATACCCTATACCAAGCATCTACATGGGGTCCTTCTTCAGTCTCTTTTTCTTTTTTTGCAGAGCTTTCATATTGCAAGTTTTTCTGAGCTCGTGGCATTTTGTTTAAAATTGTCTTGGAAAACTTTTTTCACTGATTTTTCAGTCGGTCTTCATGTCTTTTCTCAACGAGGGTCCCTCTCCAGCCAGGTTTTTTGGCGGTTCAGTAAGTTTTATTTTGCTTCCGTTCCCCCCATGGTGGCAGTGCCTTGATGCCCACCAGCGTCAGTTGCCCGCCATTACTGCTCCTCATTTTTGCCCCTTCAGTTCGCTTCGTCTTGGCCTTAATGGGTTTCTGTCAATGCCATCAGTGCCCGAGAACTATGTCCATCACGTACCCACACGATCTGTATAATCCTCTGCCTGGGGCATCGCACGACGTCTGGGGGTGCTGCCTGTGCAACCAAATGACCCCCAAAGGGACGTCATGCTCTCTTCAACAAGATGGAGAAGCTCTTCAGGGCAAGAAAGTCCGAGCCATTGACATCGGCATCAGTGGCATCGATGCTGAAGGACCTTGGAGCCGCACTGATGGACACCGAGCCATCGACATCAGTGAGGCTGTTGGCTCCATCGATACTGCTGGCAGATAGGGGCGCCGGTGACTGGCCCTGTCAGTCTCTTCCAGGTTGGGGACATCGGGTTCATCATCATCGACCTTGGCACTGGGGAAAGACCAGGCCAAGCACTGAGGAAGCATCGGCACTGGTCACCTTTGATGCATGGTGCCGTAATTCCCCCAAAGCAATACCAAAGCGAGGACTGCAATCCTCTATCAATGCCACTGGTCTTTTACTGTGTCAGTCACCATTCCACCTCGTGGAACCAAGGAAGATTTGTCCACCCTCCTGCTTCCCAGTCTGTTTTGGCATCAGCAACATTCGAGGAGGTGTTGAGGCGGAGAGTCCAACTAATGGTCGATCGGCCCTGTGGGGCATCGAGCCAGCAGCACCAATGGTATCAATGCCCATGCTCCCCTGCTGGAACCACTGATAGAATGGCTCAATGTGCTCATCGGTGTGTAACTGACCCAGCTGGCAACGGTTCCCTGGAGGCCATGGATGTCTGGCAGGGTACCAATGCTTTCCCTGACTAATGCTGGTTCCTTCGATGAGGAAGCTCCATCGAGGCTAGCAATCTCCCATCCAAGGCTTGCCGTCCCCCATCCAGCTTTGCAGGGGCTGGCACTGGTGCCACAGTTGCCTAGGCTTCTGGATGAAGGCCGAGCACCTAGGGCCCCATCTCCTATAGATTATAGTGAGCATGAGGCCCCATATGACCCCTGGGAGGATGACACTGCAGAATCCTCCTCAGAGGACTCAAAGGGCCTCCCCTCAGAACTATCTCCTCCAGAGGAATGAAGGAGGCCTGAGGACCTAACTTTCACAGGTTTTGTAAGGGCGATGGCGGAAGCCATCCTGTTTCAGTTAATGATGGAGGAGGATGCCAGACACAAGATGCTGGAAATCCTCCAGTTCGTGGAGGCTCCTAAAGAAATCATGGTGGTCCCGGTACACAAGATCTTTAAGAATTTACTGTTGAGAATTTGGGAGCACCCCTTTACAATACCTCCTGTAAACAGGAAGGCAGATGGGGTTTACCTCATCCAAGAAGCTACCAGATTCGAAAAGCATTAGCTGGCACACCAATCAGCAGTGGTTGAATCTGTTCTCAAGAGGGCCAAGCACTCTCGGACCCATGTCTCAGCACCCCCAGGGAAGGATAACAGAGCAATGGATGCTCTTGGGAGGAAGGTATTTCAGGGGACAATGTTCATTGCCCACATCACCTCCTGCCAACTCTACATGAGCCAATACTCTCGCAACTTCTGGAAGCAGGTGCAGGAGGTGGCCGAGCTGCAAGACACCTTCTTTTCACTAGTTTGTCAGGGCCTGGAGTGCGGAAAACACGGGGTGCACTCCACCTACAATGTTTTTGAGATTGCAGTGAGAGTCTCTGCAGTGGGAATCGGCACCCAAAGAATGGCATGGCTGTGGGCCTTCTATCTCCAACCAGAGATACAGGAAAGACTCGTTGACCTGTCATGCACAGGAGAGAATTTCTTCAGAGATAAGGTGAGGGACATGGTAGCCCAGTTATGGGATCAACACGAGATCTGCCAGCACTTCAGACTTGTACTCCTCAGCTAGGAGGTCTGCAAGGCAGGTACAGATGAGGTCTTTCGACCACCAGAGGAAGTACTATCGTCCGGCCCCTGGCTCCCGTTCACAGAGGGTGAGCTCCCGAGGCCATCCCAGGTAGCAGTTAGCTCCCAAGCCCCAGCCGGCACCCCAGCCAAATCCCAGGACAGGGTTTGACTGGATCATAGGGAGCATAAGTCAGCCACCTGTCTCCAAGAAGTTGGACCCCCTGGTCAGGGGCAGGCTATGGTCAGGGGCAGGCTATTCTTTGTGAATCATTGGCCCAGTATAACCTCAGACCAGTGGGTTCTCACCATCATCCGTCAAGGGTACCAATTGAATTTATTGGATGTCCAGCCAAATTCTCCTCTGTGCCTGTTTTGGGGGCTGATAGTACATCAGGAGATACTGTTACAGGAGCTCTCAACCCTCTTAACTGCCAGAGTGGTTGAGCCTGACCCACAAGGGCAAAGAGGGCAGGGATCTACCCCCGGTACTTTCTGTCCAGCGAGAATGGGGGGACGCCGTCTCATCCTAGATCAGAGGGCCTTGAACAAGTTTCTAAAAAAAGAAAAGTTCAAGATGGTATCCCTGGGCACCCTGATTCCCCTCCTGCAAAAAGGGGACTGGCTATGCTCCTTCAATTTAAAGGACGCATATTCTCACATCGAGATTTTTCCAAGTCACAGGAAGTATCTCAAATTGTGGTGGGAAAACACTTCCAGTACAGAATGTTGCCATTCAGGCTAGAGTCAGCCCCACATGTCTTTACACAGTGTCTAGCCATGGTGGGGGGTGCTCCTCCACAAGCTGGGAGTGCATGTTTTTCCTTACTTGGACAATTGACTTTTCAAAAGCACCTCTTAGGCAAGGGCAGTTCGATCCTTGCACTTGACCATCCAGATGTTGCAGTCACTAGGGTTCATCATCAACTACCCGCAGTTCCATCTCAGCCCGTCACCTCGATTGGACTTCATAGGAGCACCTGCTAGACATGGCTCAGGCAAAAGCCTTCCTGCCGCGCTCCAGAGTGATCACCTTGGCGTCCATAGCAGCAGTGATTCAACAGAGCCAGCAGGTATCAGCTCGGTACATGTTGAGGCTGTTGGGCCACATGGCTGCAACTGTCCATGTCACTCCCTTGGCAAGTTTACACATGCACAGAGCCCAATGGACCTTAAAGTCACAGTGGTATCAGTGGTATCAGGATCTTCAGGCTCGCATCCACATCACTCCATCACTTTGGGACTCCTTGTCCTGGTAGTGCGTTCTCTCGAATTTGGAGCAGGGAATATATTTCCAAACTCCCCCTACCCAAATAGTCCTTACCATGGATGCATCCACCCTGGGGTGGGATCCTCATGTAGAGGGGCTACGCACCCAGGGTCTAAGGTCTGCCCAGGAAGCACAATGTCAAATCTACTTCCTGGAATGCTCTATGGGCTTTCAGGGAATAGCTGTCCAACAAAATTGTCCTGATCCAAATAACCAAGTAGCGATGTAGTATATCAACAAGGCACAGTATCATACCTCTTGTGTTAGGAAGTGTCCCAGATCTGGTCCTGGGCTCTGTCCCACGGGATGGTGCTCTGGGCCATTTATCAGGCCGGAATGGAGAACGTGATAGCGGACAAACTGAATCAAGCCTTCGGATCCCACGAGTGGCCGCTGGTGGTAGCAAATCAGATCTTCCATCTCTGGGGAAACCCAGATGAGGACTTGTTTGCATCACAAGATGGTGAAGCAGCCTCGGACGCATTTGCTCGCCAGTGAGGCAAGGGTCTTCTTTACGAGTATCCTCCGATTCTTCATGTAATGAAAATTCTTCCTAAACTTTGAGAGGACCGAGGGACTATGATCCCCATAGCCCCTCATTGGCTGAGACAGGTCTGGTTTCCACTCCTTCTGGAGTCGTCCTTCCAGAAACCAATCAGTCTGGGGACTTCTCCAGATCTTATCATACAGGATCAGGGCAGGCTATGGCATCCCAACCTCCAGGCCCTGACACTCACAGTCTGGATGTTGAGAGGCTGATTAGATTGGGAGTTACCATTGCCAAACAAACACTATCCAATTGGCTAGCAGATTGCATCTCCTTCTATTATGCCCAGGCGGGACTGCATCTTGGGGGTCAAGACAAGGCTCATTCTGTCAGAGCCATGGCAACGTCGGTGGCCCACTTGCGAGCACTTCCCATGGAGGAGATCTGCAGGGCTGCAACATGGAGTTCTCTCCACACATTCACATCTCACTACTGACTGGACATGGATGGCTGACATGATAGTAGGTTCTGCCAGTCTGTCCTCTGGAATCTCTTTGAGGTGTGGAACCCAACTCTCCCTGCCTAGGGCCCATTGCTTGGGATCAGACTGTCTCCCCCTCTGTTGCTAACAGCATTGTGGTTGTTGTGCCCATTAGCACCTGGTTGATGTCTGTTGGTTCCTTTTTTGTGTTGGGCAGCAGCCTTTAGCTAGGGATTCATTCATGAGTGAGGACTACCACCCTGCTTGTCCTAGGAGAAAGCAGAGTGGCTTACCTGTAACAGGGGGTTCTCCTAGGACAGCAGGATGTTAGTCCTCAGGAAACCTGCCTGCTACCCAGTGGAGTTGGGATTCTCCTATTTTTTATTATTTTATTTTTATGATAATTCTATGTTATGACACTGAAGATGGACCCCACATGGACATGTGGTACAGGGCATGCTGGGCATTCCCAGTGTACCTAGTCAAAGTTCTAGAAACTTTGACATACGTTTTCTGTGCTGGCTCCATCTGATGTTGTAACTCATGTGTGAGGACTATCATCCTGCTGTCCTAGGAGAACACCTGTTATAGGTAAGCAACTCTGCTTTCCTTTAGTGACCTTCAAAGGTCAATGGGTCTCTCAGGGTGAGAGGCTCCTACTCTCATTTTAGATTGTAGCCCTGAGTTCCTGGGCCAGTTTCCAAAAGGTAACCCAAAATAAGGAAAGAAGGTGGATAGAACTTCTTCCTCAAAACCATAAAAGGTTAAAAGCTAGAATCAGTAAAATGAGAGAAAAGTATCTTTTCTTCTAATCCATGCCCCAAGTTTCTTTCCAAGAAACCCAAAGGTCCTTTTCCTAAAAATAAACAAAAAACAAGGAGCAAGCACGAAAGCATGCTGCCTCTGGAAAGCACAACTCAAAATCCACACCTACAAAATGGTGCCTTGGGTTTTTATAGGTAAATACTCCACCATTAAATTCTCCCATTTTGGGGAGCTAGAACCCATCTAAACTACTCTGTTCTCTACCCACTTAGTTAATTAGTATGCTCCTTTAGTAGTGACTCAGTACAGCTCTCCACACATATATAATGTATAACCTGTTTGATATACAAAGAGCAATAAATAAACAGAAAGGAGCTTGCCCATATAAATATGGTGTGGTGAGCATATGCTGAAGTTAGCATTTGTGCAGTATATTTCTTGCTAACTATAAGCAGCTGATTCTTCAACAGTTCTTTGAACAACTCCTTTGGTGTTAAGGCACCAGTAGCAAAGCTGTTTATCATGCCGAAAACAGTGATAAAAGATCCAACATGCCAAGGGTCTTAGAAGAAACAACTGTGGCTCAGCTGTGCTTTTTGCTCAATAACAAAAAAAGTAAAATATGTTGGCTGTCCATCTCCAAATAATTCAGCTGCTAGTCCTGCAGTCTTCCCGCCTGCTTTTAATTATTGTCATTTTTGAGGAATAAAAACTGATGTCTGTCAAAATGGATTATGCATGAGTGAAATATGAGGGGCCCAGGTCTGATGAATTCAACTGAGTTGTACTAGAACAGACCAAGCTGTTGATTAATGTGATCTGGAACTTTTCAAGACAACTAAGCAACCCACACTAAGGCTCATATGTACCAAAGGGTTGTTCTTATTCTGTGTCTATGGTAAAAATGCTTAGTACATCTGGCCTTAAGTAGCAGAGAGCAGGCATCATTGTACTTTTCTTAATAATCTCCATGTGGCCATGAACTAATATGAAACATGCTAGAAATGATCAATAAAAAAACTACTAATATAAAACACATCAGCCAGAGCGAACCCCAAGAAGCATTCATTCAGAATCAGAGAGAGTGCACCAAAAGGATCACAACTGTTGATTCTCTCTCTGACTGGCTGCAGAAGAGGATAAGCAAAGCAGTGAATGAGAGAGACAGTGAGAGAACCCAAAGCAAAAGAAGAAAGAACGTGAAGGGATGTTTGTGGTTTTCGGTAGAGGACAATTGTCAAAGCCATTTACCTAGGAAAACTGGCCTGGCTGAGAATGTCACACACCACCCTGAGTGCACCCAATCTCATCTATTGCCAATTTCCATGGGCACATTTAGGTCAAAGGAGGAAAACAGGGCAATCACCTTTGATTTTTAAAAGTATACAGGCTATTTTACCCACCAGTTGGCTGCCTGCATAAATAGGAGGTGCTAATGTGCATGAGCACTTTTAGCACATATAGGGGCCAATGCAATAAGACACTCGTTGAAAACAGGCACTCGTACTGAGCACCCATTTTCCTAATGTGCTTGCAGCCATATCCCCTGGGCACCTGATGCGGTATTTAAATGAGGGGCTATTTATAAAAAGACGCGCTAGGGGAGAATTGTGCGTCCCTAGAGCTCAAATGCATCGGGCGCCCACAATTACAATGGGCCCTCAATACGAGCGTCCGTCTTTATCCCGCTTCTGCTGGCCGATTTTGCTGAGGTTGCTGAAGACGCCCATAGCTGAGCGCCCCTTGCTATGGACATCTAAATTGTGCTTCCAGAAGAATTTGTTTTTTAAATCGACAATATACATTTATTTTTCAACACCGCAAGCAGTAAATGTAAGTGTCACAATGTTACTAAGCAGGAGGAACCACACAGGACTGTATTATTCAATTTCGCATGAGCCCTTGACTCGCAGATTGACTTTACACCACCTCCGGGGCTGGAGTTAAGTTTCCCGCATTAAAAAGTGTGTGTTGGGCGCCTAGCGATCTAAACAGGTACATAAAGAGATGGAAAAAGCCAGAAAAATGCTTGGGCACATAGAGAAAGAAATAGAAAACTAGGAAAGGGGGAGGGGGTGATATTGCTTCTGTATAAGATTATTTGGAGTTCTGTGCCTAATTCTGGAAACTGCACCTTCGAAAGGATATAAACCGGATGGAGTCAGTCCATAGGGCAACTACTAAAGTGGTCAACAGCTTTCATCATAAATCATAGGAGGACAGTTTTGAAGATCTAAACATAAATACCCTGGAGGAAAGGGTACATGTGATTGAGGCATTTAAATATCTCCAAGAAATACATGGACAAGAGGTGAGCCTCTTTGAAGAAAGAGGCATCTCTAAAATGAGGGCTCATGGGATGAGGGTGAAATGGGGGAGACTCAGGAGTTATCTAAGGAAACGTGGTGGACAGACAGAACAGCCTTCTAGTGGAGGTGGAGACAAGGATAGACTAGCACAGAGGACCTCTGAGGGAGAGGAAGGAGCTATAAAGCTGAGCAGATGTGGATGGGAAGAAGACTGGATGGACCATATGGTCTTTATCTGCCAGCATGTTCTATGTTTCTGTGCTGTTACTAGTGGGTTGTATTGCACATTTCTAAATTTTCTTTCCTGTGACGCTGCATCATATTCCTTTAAATTAGTGAAGCTCAACAGCAAATGATTTTCATTTATCTTTTAACAATTTTTAATCATCCTTGCTAAACATGTGTGACCCGAGCTCTGAATGAACCCAGGTCCCTGTGGATATTTTTCTGAAGATTGACTACTTAACCTCGACTATTGTGTTATATGATCAGGCCGTTAAAATAATACAGCCTTTACATCAGTGTATTCACCTTTAACAGAATGTGAGGTTTGCAGCATCCTCTAGAGCGGGGATGTATATATATATATATATATATATATATACATACTCACTGAATCAATAAATCATAATATCCTCATTATACATAGTAACCACCATCTATGTGGCCAGTCATAACAGATACTTCTGGCAAATAATCAGAGCCTTCATTTGTCTTATGCTTAATCATCGGCCAAAGTTCTTTTTTTTTCCTTTTTTTATGATTTTGCAAAGTAAATACTTATCTCAATATATTCAGTGAATGTGGCAAGAAACCCCAACCCGGAGCCGTGTTTGGGAAACCTGCATCAGGGGGTGAGCATTCTTCTGAGGGCGTCACAGTATGCCGTGTTGTATAAAGCGAATCTTACCACTCAACGCACTGCCATTTATTTATACTGACGCATGTAGAAATTCCTCAGAGGCCCCTATGACTTGCCCTCCCTCCCGGCTCCAGCACAGCCTGTCCCACCCAGCCCAAGCTGCATCACAACCACCCATGGAAATTCCCTAGAGGATCTTATTCATTGCCCTGCCCCCCTGCAGTTCAGCACAGCCTGCTCTCAACTCCCAGCAGCCTCATCACAACCCGCAATAGCTCCCAGGCCAAACCCCTCTCCCCAGCAGCAGCGTTGCCTGCCCTCCCCTGACCGAGCCCCTTCCCTCAGCCAGAGCACAGCTTGCCCCCCCATCAGCCTAAGCCTCAGCCAGTGTAGCCTTCAGATACTGGACTTCTTCTCTGAGTGCTAGGAGCTCTTTGTACCGAAGGCATACACACAACCTCTCACCAACTGGTAAATAATGATACTCAATACAAAAAAACTGGATGGCTCCCCTCTCACTGCTGGACTAATTGTCTACATCTTACTTTTGTTCAGTTGTTAGTGATTTACAATTTCTAAGAGAGTAGGGATGTTCAAACTAATCTAAAATATTTTTAATCTATTGGTTTATTTTATATTTATCTTGTCAGTGATCCTCCAGAGGCTACAATTAATCTGCTTATAACTATGCAGTTCCACACCTCTTTGACCAACGTTTTGCATTAATTCCCTGTTATCGTACCAAATAAATAAATGTTGCTGAAAATGCATGGAAAGTGTTGTTTTGGCATCTGTCTTCCAATCCTTTGCTGCTAGAAAGAAGGGGAAGTCATGGAAACTGGGCTATGGGAGCTGAAGCCTTGATATCTCGCGGAGTCCTCTGCTGGGGCAAGTATGCAGATGAGCCGTCTGGGCCTTTGCTGCTAGAAAGAGTGAAGGGGCTATGAAAGTTCAAACCTAGATAACTTGCAGTGTCCTCAGATGGGGGCACTGCTAGGAAAAATATGCAAATGAGCCTTCAGATCCTCTGGTGTTAGAAAGAATAGAAGGACTGTGGCCTAGATGGCTCACAGTGTACTCTGGAGTTCTCTGCTGGGGCTGCTGGGAAAAGCATGCAAATAAGCCTTCGGATTCTCTGCTGCTGGAAACAGTCATGCCCATGCAGTATCTTGCACTCAGGCTAGCACAGAGGTTAGCTAGCGGTTGTAGAATGAAAATACATGAACTGCTATGAACACTTGTGGAAAAGCGGTATTTACAAACTTTTAAATAAATGAAAAATAAATAGATAGATATCCTGAAACCAGACCTGTTTGTGGCTCTCCAGGACTGGAGTTGCCTACTGCTGTTCTAGGCATTACTGTCTAGTTTTATCTCATGGAGCTCTGGGAGGAACAATGCACTCAATGTTATTTTTGACTCATCTTCTTATGGAAGTTTCATCTTGCCAGGACATAATGAATGAGTACTGTTTTCCCTATGTTTTGTGCATAACTTGGCAAGTCTATGATATTTTTCCTTATGCACTTCTGAGCTGATAAAAGGGACTTTATCTTGTACTTGCTATCTGCCTATTGTGTTTTTCCCTGCTTTGTAGCCTGTGACTACTGTTGCTCCCTGGTGTCTCATGAAAGATTGCGTTTTTTTCCCTTTGATTGGAGTGTAAATAAATTTCAACTTCTTCAGACCAACAAATCTGTGTGAAGCTGTCTCTTCTTAATCCTAGGATTTAGGTTTGACTCACAGTGTGTGGACACCCCCACCTCCCTTCAGGGATCACTAGATAGAGCTACACTTTATTATGGGGAATTTTCCAGCTGTGGCCTATACTGGAGTTCCAGTTTTAGATCTGTGGAAGAGGAAGAACTCTTCTGCAAGTGATAAAGGTTTCCCAGGAACTGCCAAACACCTAAACCAAGTGGGAAGATTTGTCCTTGGCTGGCTGTGTCAGTCTGTGAGTACTTTGGGAACTTTTAAGAAGGACCCTGTGCTTTTTCTTTGGGATATAAGCAAGAGAAAGCCTATGGGAGAAGGTATAGTGCTGTCAGTGAGTAAGAAGACTTAAGCTAAACAAGAACTGTGTCAGCATTAAGAGGCTTGGGGAGAGTTGAAAAGAACTGTAAACTGTCTCTGACTGCATATCCTTTGGAATTTATGTTATGTCTGCTGAAACTTTGCCATTTTTCTTCAAGTAAACGTTTTCCTGGTTTGGAACACTGTTTTTCTGGCATGAACTGTCGATTTCTTGTTTTGTTTTTCTTGGCCTGTGAAACACTCTTGGTGGCCCTGCAGGAGTAGTCCTGCCCCCAATCCAGAGATCTCCCTATTTTCCCCACCCTGTCTGAGTGGTCCAGTGCTCTCCAGGGCTAGGAAATGTGCCCTCTTCCTCAAGGTGGGGGGGGGGGGGAGTGCTTGAAAGTGAGATTAGGATCCACTTAGGGGGGACTCCACATAGAGTCACAGAGAGGAAATTAGCATTTTTCCCTGCCCAGTAAGGTAGCACCTTCACAGATATCCTCAGAACCATGTCCATCTCAACAGCAACTCAACCAACTTTTCTGAATGCATTCACCAGTGCTAAGGAAGGAGAAGACACCCTTTGTATCTGGTTTTATTTTAGGTTGGGATTGCATATGATTTTGAGCTTCTGATGGAATTCATGTCTGTGCTTCATGTAGCTGATTGTATGAAGTCTCCTGTAATATAATTCTTAGCCCAAAGATGAGGTATATCCACGGTTGGCTCTTTCATTAGGCAGATTAGGGGACTCCCTGGAGGGCAGCAATTTTTGGGGGATGGCACCAAGGGCTTCACTATGCATGAACACAGAGCTCTCCTCGTTGACTCTACCGGCTAATGAATCTGCCCCCTGCTCCAACCCCTCCTGTTTCCCCTCGCCCACTGCCTTCCTGTCATGCAGAAGAGGGGATGCTGGAAAGGACAGAACAGAGAAGCTTCAATTTCAGATAATCTTATCAGCATGATAATGTGTACATATGTGCCAAAATAATACTCAGAATAATTTTTGAAGGCACTTCCATGCGTTAAGCAGTGCTTTACCCACAGAAATTGCCTGTTATAAAATTGCCTGCCCAATGTGCGGGTAAACTTATACATGTATGTCAGATTTGTGCATAAGTTTGCCTGGACTGAGTGGAAGCATTCCCAGCACCAGCAGCAAGGTTGGGAAGGGGTTTGCACTTGTGTGCATGCTTTTGCATTTCCAAAAGTGGGTAAAATTTTACTGAAAGTTTCTGTGCACAGTTTAGCAGGTGCAACTGTGTGCGGGTAGCTTCTGTGGGATAATTTTCAGACGAGGAAGTACACGTACATGAGCGTGCCTTCTCTTTGAAATTTCTTATAACTTATGTGCGTGTTTGGCATCTCACTTTACTTTCTGCAGGCTGTGACAAAGTGGTTAAAAGGGAAAACAATTACAAATTAACAACAACAATAAGTTAAAGTTACAGGGTACAGAAAGGACAACAACAAAAGCAAGTTTGCTTACTGTAAATGGTGTTTTCCATAGATAGCAGGATGAATTAGCCATGTGGTCTGGGACGTCCCTCTGGGGCAGCTGGAGGCAGAAACTTCTCTCCAGATATACAGAGCTTTGCTCTGTGTGAGCGGTTCCCCCATGATTGCCCTGCTGTCCTCAGTTATTAAGAAAGCATGGACAAGCAGCAAACAGAAAAATTAGGTAAGACTAGATAGAAAGGATGAGAGACTGTCCAGGGAGGAGGGCGGAATCGCAAGGCTAATTCATCCTGCTATCTACGGAAAACACCATTTATGGTAAGCAAACTTGCTTTTTTCCTGTCGATAAGCAGGCTGAATTAGCCATGCTGTCTGGGAGTCCTCAGCTAAAGGTAGATTGAGCATGCTGTTGACTATGTTGAAAGGTGACATTCCTTCTTCTTGTCATGCTGTAAGATGTCCAGTGTGCAAAACCTGCTCCGTTGGTGGACAGCTATATGTGCCAGTAGCATAGTGTAGAATTGCCTCACCCATAGCTGCATCTGATCTTGTTTGTTGTTGTAGGTAATAATGAGATGTGAAGATATGTAGAGAGGACCAAATAGCCGCTTTACATATGGCACATTGCGAAGATGAGCTACAGAAGTTGCGTGGCACTGAGCTGATGTGCCTTCACCTTAGCTGAGAGGTGGTTTGGTTGAGATGGGTAGTAGAAATGAATACATTGGGATAACTAATGTTCTTTTGGCAACTGGAAATCCTGGTGCATTTGGGTAGTGGGAAGAATTCTTTCCTCTCGGTCGCGTGTGGTTTTGGAAAGAAGGTGATAAAATGATTGTCTGATTCAGATGAAATGCAGAGGAGTAAGGATGGATGGGTTCACAAGGTGACCTTGTCATGGTAGAATTGAAAGTAAAGTGGATAGTGGACTAGTGCCTGAAGTTCACTAACTTGTCTTGCTGAAGTTATCGCCACTAGGAACAACACCTTCCATGTCAGGAATTTCATGGAGGCGGTTTGCATAGGTTCAAAGGGTGGAAGCATTGGTTTTTCCAGCACCAGATTGATATCCCAAGGAACAGCCAGTCTTGAAATTGGGGGACAGAGTTTTAGAGTGCCCTTCATGAAATGAGACACCAACAGATGCATGGAGATTGAGTTTCCCTGCATGGAAGGATGATACGTCGCTATGGCACTGAGGTGCACGTTGATGGATGACACTGCTAGGCCAGAGGAGTATAGCAGATGCAGATATTGCAGCAATTATTCCGGGGAACATCCAAATGGCTCTACTGCCACTATTGCACATCAATGAAGGTATTTATGCCACTTGCCAGCATAATGTTTCCTTGTGGATAGCTTCCTGGCAGATATTATAATATCCTGAATTTCAATCGGGAGAGGGAGGTGACTCAACACTTCCCTTTCACCCTCCAAGCTGATAGATGCAAAGAGGCTTGCATTGGATGAAGGAGTATGCCCTCTTCCTGTGACAGCAAATCCACCCTGTTTCCCAGGGAGATTGGTGGTTGAGTTGAAAGTTGTATGAGATAGGCATACCACGACTGCCTGGGCCATGCTGGTGCAGTGAGGATGAGATCTGACTTTTCTGTGATGCATTTTTGTTTTACCTGACCTCTCAGAGGTATCAGAGAGTATGCATAAAACAGGTTCCTCTCCACAGCATCAGAAACGCATCCTGAGCAATTCTGCGTCTGCTTGGGTAAAGAGAGCAAAAACTCGGCAGTTTTGCATTTGCTCTGTTGCAATAAGGCCCATTCAGGGTATCCCCTACTTCCTGAACAGCATGTCCGCCACACCCTGATGCAGTGCTCACTTGTAGGGGTGAAAAATTCTGCTGAGCCTGTCAGCTTCTGTGTTCTTGATACCTGGAAGGTAGGTCATCTGCAATTGAATGGTGTGAGCTAGTGCCAATTCAAGGATTAGCACTGATTCCTTGCAAAGTATCCTGGAACTAGACCCGTCTTCTTTGTTTAAATAAAACATGGCCACCTGATTGTCCATGTAGACCATTACCCTCTTTCCCATGAGCAGATGGGTGAAGGTATAGATGGCGTTTCTTATGGCTCTTAACTCTAGAAGGTTGATTTGGAGAGTCTTTTCTTTTGGAGACCAAACTCCCTGCATTTTCAAGTATAGCACTTGTGCTCCCCAACCCCTTGTAGTTGCATCCGATGTCATGACAATTTGATGTGCCAGGGTTCGAAACCAGTTCCCTGATTCTAGAACTCGGGGAAATAACCACCAATTCAAGTATGAGATAAACGACTACCTCTAACAATATTGGGTGGTTGTGCTGAGACCTCTGAACCTTGAGTCCCCATTGCAGCTATTGCATATGAAGGCGGGTATGTGGAACAACATATATGGCTGTCACCATATGTCCCAAGATAGTGAGTATCTGATGAGCTAGGAGATGAGACTGGTTCTGCGTGTGTGAGCCAGCTCACAAAAAGTACAAACTCCGATGGAAGGAAAGCTTTGCAAATCTTGGTGCTTATCACCGCTTCTGGGATGCAGATTGGACTTCTCGTAGTTAATTACAAATCCCAGATTCTCTAGGCAGGTTATGATTTGCATTAGTTGTGAGCGGAGCATTTTGGAATTTGAGGTCACTAGCAGCCAGTCCGAGTCGTCCAGATAAGGAAAAACTTTTATCCCCTTCCTGTATAGGTGGGCCACAGTTTTGGCTAGGCATTTTGTGAAAACTCTGGGTGCCAAAAACAGGCCAATCGGAAGAAGCTTATACTAGTAGAGTTGTTTACTTGAAAGCAAAGGTAGCACCAGAAGGATGGGTGCATCGGGATGTGGGAATATGCATCCTTGAGATCTAAGGAGCATATCCAGTTGTTGGGTTGCAGAAAAGGCAGAATGGATTTGACAGATGTCATCTTGAATTTTTTTCTTAGAATGAACTTGTTGAGAGATATAACCCTCCACTCTTTTTTGGGATGAGGAAGTATTGAGAACAGAATCCTTGATTGTGCTGTTGACATGGTATCACTTGGATCGCCTTTGTCTAAGTACGGACTGAACTTCCTGCTGGAGAAGCATATTGTCTGCTTGCTCCTGAAAAGCTGGTGCAAGGTGAGGCACCATCAGAATTTTCCTGAAATTTGGTCTGTATCCATTCTGCATGACACCGAGAACCCAATGATCTGATATTATGGGGATTCAGGCCTGGTAAAAGGAAGATATTCTGCCACCTATTGCCGACAGTAGCTATGGCCAAGATGACCTCAAAAAGACTGCTGTGGTTTCTGATTGTTGCTCTGTGGTTGTTTCTGAGGATATTGAGTTCTTTCACTTCTCCTTGCTTGAGTCTGCTGAAGCTGTTGCCTCTGTGGTTTATAAGGTGGTGACCTGTAGGGGGCAAATAGTCTATAATGTCATCTCTGGTAGAAAGATTTTTTATTAGTTGGATAGAACTTTCTTGTAGAAGACTGCTCTGTTGACGATGTAAGCGAGGAGACCACTGTGCTTTGTTCCTTTAGTTCGGATACAGTCTCCTGAAGTCTATCACCAAACAAATTATCCCCTTTACAAGGGAGATCTGTCAGTTTTTCATGGACATCATCTCAGATTGTGCTTGTTCGAAGCCAGGTAATTCTTCTGGCCACTGTCGCTGCTGCTTTCGTCCTGGCTGATGTGATCATAAATTGATTATAGATTATGCAAAGTCGGTGGCGCAATCCGTCCTCCATGTCAGCTATCACTTGGTTCTGGATGGTCATTGGTTGATGAATTATCCTTCAGCTTTAACATCTGTAGGCATTCATACAGATACTGTGTGATGTAGAATTGATGCTGCTGCATTAAGCAGCACACTCTGAAACACCTTGCTGAAGTCATCCAGGTATTTATTATCCCTACCCAGAGGTATATTGGAGTATAATCAAGTCTTTTTTGCCTTTTTCATGGTTGATCCAACCACAACTGATGCATAAGGTAGCTGTACTCGTCCATAATGAGGATCTATGCATTCTGTATTTTAGGTCTGACTTCCACAAAGTGGAGAGACCTGAGAAAAGAGACTCCCATGACTTGCCCATTATTGCGTCCAGGATTGCATGAGAAGGGAGCGCAGTCGGTTCTGATGGAAGGTCGAAGATTCTAAGAATCCCATGAACCTCCAAACTTGTATCCAGCAACTTTTTGGTTTCCACCTGTAAGAAGGAGCCCACTTTTTCAATGAATTTGGAATAAGATATGTCTTCTGGAGGCCAGGATGGCTCTCGCGGCTCTTCAGAAGGGTCTGATGATATTCCAGTTCCTTGTCAGATTCCAAAGCTGATGGGTTTAAGTCACGTCGACTGTCCTCCTCTGCTTCAAACTCCTGTGGAAGAGAAGAAGGGAGTGATTGTGATGATAAAGCCTCTTCCGTGGGACTAGAAGGTGGCCTAGGGTGGTGACTAGTCGTAGAGATGCAAAAAAGGATTGAAGAATATTCGATATTTGAGACATGGCTTGTGAGGCTGTGCCACCTATCTGAGGACAGGAAGGAGAGAATTTCCTTTTATGTGGAGGTGGAGATGCATTTCCCTCCTTTCCTGACCAATTCAATTTCCTTGTCTTGGAGAGGGTATTGTTGTCAGAAGAACTGAAGAATCTGGCCCCCCTGACCTATTGAGGTTGGCCCTGGTCTTCATGGTGAGACTTTTGTCTCTTCACCAACGTCTCTTGGAGCTGAGGTTGTCTTCGCTTCTGTTTAGAGACTTCAGAAAGACCCATATGGACTTCGCCAATACCAGCCCTCGTTCCCTGCGGGTTGAGCCCTTGGGTACCGGGGCCGGTTGGACTTAGGTGGGCCTCCGTCTGAGGTCTTCTGAGGGACGACAAGGAGGTCAGCCAGGGGTCAGCAGCAGTAGGAGTTGATGGTCTGATCTGGACGAGGCGGAGTGCCGGAGATCCGGGCGCCAAAGGGAACTGAAGGCAGACAGGGGGTGCCTGAGTAAGAACAAGCCGAAGCCTGAGAGGCTAAGTACAGAATGAGTTAGAAAAGAGCATCATTGAGCAGGCTGAAGTCAGGGCATGCGGCAGGCAGGGAAGAGTGGCAAGACAAGCGTGGGTCAAAGCAGGTCAGCAAGAGGGTAGTCGAGTAAGGCAAGGCTCAAACCGGAAGGCAGTCCATAGAGTAGTCAGGCAAAGCAAGGGTCAGATTCAGGAGGCAATCAGCGTGGTCAGGCAAAGCAGTGGTAAAGTCCAGGAGTCAGTCAGTAGCAACAAGCAGGGTAGACACGGAACTCAGGAGCAGGAACAGGAACGGAGAAGAATCAGGAACCAGGAACACGGAGGTGTCGCATGGAGAAGCAACTAAGCACATGAACAGCATGGAGACCTGTTGCCAAGGCAGGGAAACACTGACTGGGCCCGGCCTTATATACCAGGACCCAGACGTCATCATCTGGGGCCGTGGGTTGGATTCCTGCCATGGCCCCTTTAAAGGGAGACCAGATGCGTGCGCGTGCACCTAGGGAGGGGCACGGTACAAGATGGCAGCATCTTCCAGCGTGGGGAGGCCTGCCACGGAGCTGGAACGTCTGCTGCAGAGCTGAGAGCAAGGGGAGTGGCCTGGAGTCGGAGGAGACGCCCCTGGCCGCAAGGGAAGCTGAACCAGGCACTGGAGCAGGTACACGGGGTAAGAGGGCCTGGCCGCAGGCCTGCCACAGCTGACACAAACAACATCTACAGGCCAGCCAGACTTACTGGGTGATTCTTTAAGCTGCGTTAGTGTTCTAACGCGCATTATATCATGTGATATAGATGATAATTTGCATCTCCCTGCCTAGGTTCCCTCCTCTATTACAATGACCTTTGCATGCGAAATGCATCATGAATAATGCATCATGAATAATGCAAATGTATGCAAAGAAGGTCATGCATAGGCAATCCTGTGCAAATATTTTAGTGCTGCCAATTGAGATGGCTGTCATGAATTGAGATGGGTGCTGACCCCCATCTCAATTCAGGCTGCCAATTGAGGTAGCACAGATTCTCCCCAAAATATCAAAAAAGCCTGAAACTGATAATGCTCGCCCAGAATCATGAACCTGAAAAACCGCCGATACTGTTCGCGGATCCCTATGTGAAGATACTCTTCCGTCAGGTCTAAAGAAACCAAATATTCACCGGAGTGGACGGCCGCAATGACTGAGCGGAGAGTTTCCATGCGAACATGGGGTACCCAGAACGCTTTGTTCACCTTCTTCAGATCCAAGATCGGGCGGAAGGAGTCTCTGCCGGTCCTGAACTCCTCTGGCGGGACCGGGACAATGGCTCCCAGCGCTTTCAACTGGCCCAGGGTTTGAGTCACCGCTGTCTGTTTTGCACGGGCCCCGCAGGGCGACATAAAAAACAGGTCCCACAACAGGCGTGCAAAATCCAAAGTGTAGCCATGTTTGATGATGCTTAGAACCCACTGGCCGACGTAACCTTGACCCACTCCTCGAAGAAGAAAGTTTGGCAGCCGCCTATCACTGGAACAGAGGAGTGGGCCAGGACCCACTGACTGATTCAAATGAAAATCAGACACAACCTTCGGCAAAAACGAGGGTACTGTTCTAAGCGATACCCCAGAGTCCGAAATCCGCAAGAACGGTCCTCTGCATGATAACGCTTGAATCTCAGATATACGCCTGGCAGAACAGATAGCCACGAGGAAAACAGCCTTGAGTGTTAAGTCCTTTAATGTGGCCCGCTTGAGGGGTTCAAACGGAGGACCGCACAATCCCCAGAGAACCAGATTCAAATTCCAAGAAGGGACAGACTGGACGAACTGGAGGATTCAGATGCTTGGCACCCCTCAAAAAACATGCCACATCCGGATGGGTCGCAAGAGATGTACCGTTAACCTTCCCCCTTAAAGAACCCAGAGCCGCTACTTGCACCCGAAGAGAGCTGTACGCCAAACCTTTCCTCAACTCCTCTTCTAAGAAGGCTAGAATGTTCACAGTAGTGGCTCTCCGCGGCAAAACTTTCAGCCTGCTACACCTTGAATCGAAAACCTTCCAGACATGAACATATGTGAGTGAAGTGGAAGTTTTGCGCACCCATAGGAGGGTGGAAATAACTGAATCCGAGTAACCCTTCTTCCTCAACTGTCTCCTTTCATAAGCCAAGCTGCTAGACAGAAGCGAGCTGCCTGATCAGAAAATACTGGACCCTGCCAAAGTAGATTCGGAAGATGACTGAGATGCATAGGGCCATCCACCGCCAAGTTGATCAGGTCTGTGAACCACGGCCTCTGCGGCCATTCCGGGGCCACAAGGATGACTGACCTCGAGTGGGTCTCTATTCTTCTTAAGACTTTGCCCACTAACGGCCAAGGGGGAAAAATGTAGAGCAGAACGTCGCGGGGCCACAGAAGGGCCAGGGTATCTACTCCTTCTACTCCTTCTACCCTGTACTCCCTTCTGCAACTGAAGAAACGAGCCGCCTTCGTGTTCCGCAGAGTTGCCATCAAGTCCAGACGGGGCACTCCCCACCGACGAGTCAGGAGCTGCATTGCTTCCTCGGACAGCTCCCATTCTCTAATTGTTGGCGACTAAGAAAATCTGCCTGCACGTTGTCCACACCGGCTATGTGTGACGCCACTAATCGAATCATAATCGAATCAGATTGTGTTCTGCCCAGGTCATCAGCTTGTCCGCTTCCCCGGCCAACTTCTTGTGCCCCCTTGATGATTGATGTATGCCACAGTCGTCGCGTTGTCGGACAGAATTTGTACTAAAATACACCCACATGGCAATTGCCCCAGCACCCCCAAATCCCTCCAAATCAATAAAGGCTCAGGCCCCAGCCACCCATACCTTCCCATTCTCTCCTCTCCCCCCCTAGTGACACAGATGACCTGGATGTCCATAGTCCCCTCCCCAACCCCCCATAGTGCCACAGGTGAGCCCCCCTGATTATTAAAAAAAAAAAATGTCCCAGATCCAACAACACCCCCCACTCCCCTCCCTGTACCTATAATTGGATCCTACGTTGGGGCTGGGTGCGTACGGGGGTGGGGGTGGGGTGTGTGTGAAGGAGTGGGGAGGGTGAGAAAGGGGTTGGGGCCCAGGACCATTTTTTTTTAAAGTGAGGGGTCATCTATGCCACTAGGGGGTGGGGGAAGGGACGGGAACGGGTGACTGGGGCCAGAGCTTTTATTGATTTGAAGGGATTGGGGGGGACTGGAGCCATCACTGCTCAGGTGCCATTTTGGAGGGAGTCGGGTCCGCCTCGACTTGGGGCCCTGGGTTGAGATTAGGGTCAGCACGGGCTCCTGCTCAACTTCCCCGCTTGCCCTGACTTTGATTTTTCTAGCCAGCGGTCCTTTAAGGTGATGGCAAACCCATGAGGTTGGAGCCGCCATCGCATTAAAGGGCCACTCACTGCCTTCTTTTGTGCTTCTGTGTTTGGCCGCAAAACAAAAGAACAGACCGTAACAGCCGCGATGCTTTTTCAGGGAGGGGATCCCACTATTGCAGCAACACCCTCCGCGATAGCGGGACTCCTCCTGTTGTAAAATATCTCGGCTTTGTGAATCTAGGATTTAATTAGCTAAGTTATCCGGCTAACTCTGAATATCGGAATTAACATAGCCAGCTAACTCAACTCCTGCTCTGGAATGCCTCTAATTTAGCTGAGATACAAGAGTGTCTCCTGATGGGGGATGGAAGGCTTTGCAATGAAGAAGTCTCTGTCATGGGAACTGCATAAAGGCCTGGGTGAATAACTATGCCTTGGCTTGCTTTCTGAAGTTAAGTTAGGTGGTTTCAAAGTGAAGGGATACTGGTTAATTTATTCCATAATTCTGGGGCGCATGGCAGCTGAATGCCCGCAGTCTTGTACAGATGAGTTTGGCACCTGTCAAAGAAGGGGGAAAAGAGGAAGGCCTTGTGGGAAGAACGGACTTCTCTTGAGAGCATTTGGATGAATAAACATGATTTCTGAAACATACTTGTATTTTATAGATAGATTGATATGAAACAAAGTTTAATATTTAAAGGTATCATACCCCCATTTCAGAGTATCTGTTTTTTGTTTTCCAGCACAGGCCAGACTTCTTTTGCTTGTTCTTCTTTGCAGGAATCTGAAACAGTCCTCTCTGTGGCTTTAGATTAAATAAACACTCTAGTTACAGGATTCCCTTCAATTCCACTCAGCTATAACATAACCGTAATTGTTCTAACTTCCACACTGAGATAAGAAAACAATTCAGTTCTAGACTTTTCCTCAGCCCTGCTCAGTTGTTTCCCAAAGCTCCTCTGGTTTTCACCACAGAATATAAAGACAAAACTATGCAGTGCTCGGTTTTTTTTCAGCATTGCTTAGGTGTAAGTTGTCTGCTATTAGCAGCTTCGATCAAAAACACATTTTAGCAAATATCTTTACAACAGTTTTTCCAATGTCCCCTTTGTAACCTTTCTTCTAGAAGCAAAGGGTTCTTTTCACTGTAACCATCATTTTCCATCTATTTTCTTCACCAACAACCCTCCTGGTTAAATAATGGGGTTCTGCTGCATTCAATATTACATAAAAGTTTGAATAAAATATAAGTTATAAAAAAAAAAGGAGGGAGCAAAATCCATCGGTATTTTTATCCACAAACTCTGCACCATTTCTTGAAGAGAATGTTCAAGAACACTTTGCCACTGAACTATGTGTTCTTTTATATAGAAACATAGAAGCACAGATGTACAACAGCAGGAAAAGCCCATATGGCCTATCTAGTCTGCCTGTCGATACCAATTGCTCAGCTATACCATCCCTACCATTCCCTCAGAGCTCCTCTATAATTGTCCCATGCTTTCTTGAATTCAGATGGTCCTTTTCTCCACCACCTCCACTGAGAGGTTGTTTCATGAAACTTCCACCTTTTCTGTAAAAAAATGTTTCCTTTAATTACTCCTGAGTTCTACCCTTTCACTCCCATCACATGACCCCTAGTTCCACAGCCTCATTTCCATTGAAAAAGATATCTAAAAGTTGTTTATCATATTTCCCTTATCCCACCTTTCCTTTAGGACAGTGGTTCGCAAACCTGTCCTGGAGGACCCCCAGCCAGTCAGCATGTACATTTTATCTCAAGCATATCCATTGTGGTTTTCCTGAAAATATGACTGGCTGCGGGTCCTCCAGGACATGTTTGGAAACCTCTGCTCTAGGGTATACATATTGGGGTAGATTTTAAGAGGCGCGCGAACAGCCTACTTTTGCTTGCGCATCAGACTCAAGCAAAAGTACGCTGGATTTTAGTAGATACGCGCGGAGGCGTGCGTATCCACTAAAATCCTGGATCGGCGCGCGCAAGGCTATCGATTTTGTATAGCCTGCGCGCGCCGAGCCGCGCTGCCTCCCCCCGTTCCCTCCAAGGCCGCTCCGAAATCGGAGCGGCCTCGGAGGGAACTTTCCTTTGCCCTCCCCTCACCTTACCCTCCCTTCCCCTACCTAACCCACCCACCCGGCCCTGTCTACACCCCCCCCCTTACCTTTGTCGGGGGATTTACGCCTCCCGGAGGGAGACGTAAATCCCCGCGCGCCAGCGGGCCTGCTGCACGCCGGGCCGCGACCTGGGGGCGGGTACGGAGGGCGCGGCCACGCCCCCGGGCCGTGGCCACGCCCCGTACCCGCCCCCAAAACGCTGCCGACACGCCCCCGCAACGCCGCGCGCTCCGGCCCCGCCCCCCGACACGCCCCCCTCCGAGAACCCCGGGACGTACGCGAGTCCCGGGGCTCTGCGCGCGCCGGGAGGCCTATGTAAAATAGGCTTCCCGGCGCGCAGGGCCCTGCTCGCGTAAATCCGCCCGGTTTTGGGCGGATTTACGCGAGCAGGGCTCTGAAAATCCGCCCCATTTAGAATTAAGAATGTCACCATATGGTGGGGGTGGAAGGGAAATAGAACCAAAAGGTTACTAAGAGCCAAGAGTAACATAAGTATGAGAAAAAAAAAAGTGCAAAACTTGCTGGGCAGACTGGATGGACCGTTTGGTCTTCTTCTGCCATCATTTCTATGTTTCTATGTCATTTCTATGATTCTATATGCTTTATAATAAAAATCATTCACCATTTTAGTGGCTACCCTCTGGACCAACTTCATCTAGTTTATATCTTTTTAGGCATTTTTAGAGTGGGCAATTATCAAAAAATCTATTTACCTGCATAAATCATTTTTGAAAATAGTCCTCTCAATGTCTAAATATGTGTTTTTACATGAATATTCTGGGAAGGGTGGTGGTGAAGTCATCATGATTACATGAGCTAAATCAAAATAAATAAATTGCTGTTAATTATTAAAATCTCAGAGGAGGGTGGCCTATGGGGCTGAAAGTTAATTGGGTGGATGGGGGGGGGGGTACAAAACTGAAGGTTCACCTAACATGCCTAGTAATTTTGCACCAGCCCTGGATTTATCAATAATTTAAACCAGGGCTCTCCAACTTGGTCTTCAAAAGCTGAAAGTAGATGTTATTTTAATGGTGACCAAAATATATAAATCATTCAGATTCTTGGATCAAATGCATGCAAATATACCATGAATATTCATTGTGGATATCCTGAAAACCAGATCAGCTGGTCTGAGAATAAGGACTAGAATTAAAGATGTCTGATCTAAGCCACCTTTCTCATTGTACAGTTTAGATCAAGGGTGGCCAACACCGGTCCTCAAGAGCCACAAACAGGCCTGGTTTTCAGGGTATTCACAATGAATAGGCATGAGACATGTTTGCATGTACAGTCTTCATTGTATGTAAATAGATTTCATGCATATTGTAATGGACATCATGAAAACCAGGCTTGTTTGCAGCTCTTGGTTTACAAAATTCAATGGTTCCTAAGCCTTGTCCTTGAAAGCTGGTTTTCAGAGCAAACTATGTAAATTAACCTGCTCATTAGACAGAAGTATATCTTCCAGATATTGATTGTGCATATCCAGTACCCAAACCAGTTAGAGGACTTGAGAACAGAATTCTGTAACCGCCAACCTAAATAAGTCTAATCATTGGAACTCCCTAAAATTCAGGATCAGGTTTCTTTAGATTTTCAAACTGTTGGTAAATGATGCTGCATACTATTAAAAAAAAAAGTTGAAAAATGCTAAATCTGCTTAAAAGTTTAATAATCTGTTGTAGAACTATTGAAAACGTGCCATATTTCCACCCACTGACATACGGATATAATTAGTTTTCACATGGCTGGGGCGTTCCTTGGAAATAGCAGGATGTGGTAAGTTAAATTGAGCAGGTACTGCCAAGCTAGAGCTTAGCACTGTTCCCTCTGCAACAGTAGAAGACTTTAGTGTGGTACATTGTGCAACCAGCAGTGCAGACATTTCTTTTTTCATAATTTAAATATAACCAGCTTTAAAGGAGCTAACAGTAATGATGCATCGTAATTAAAATGCGTTTTGCTGTCAAGAAGTTTGAGATATATTTATCTTAAAAGGGCTACTCACAGAACAAGTTCATTTAGGCACAGATCTTCTAAGATTGCAGTGAGCGTAGTACCTAAACCTTTCTGCTTCTTCTCAAGGTGTCTGTGGATAGGACCCAAGTGCTCAAAGAAGTTAATCCATGGCAGTGGTATTCACTCCCAGTCCTCGAAGACAGCAAACGGGTCAGATTTTAAGTATAACCCTAGGGAATATGCAAGAGCTACATTTGCATGCAGACTGCCCTCAACTGTGATCAAATCTCTTCCATACATATTCATTAGGACTATCCTGAAAACCTGACCCATCTGTGGCCATCGACAACCGGAAGTGAATATCACTAATCCATGGCAACATTACTGGATAATTCTTATGCTGACCCAGTAAATATGTTACAGTCAGGAAAGAGTCTAGCTTTCTGCAGGATCACTATGACTTAGAACTTGCAGATACAGTGGTCCTTCATTTTCTTTATTGTTATGTGAGTTCCACGCCAGTTGACACTGCATTAAAGCATAGCTCAGTGTTTCCCAAACCTATCCTGGGGGACCCCCAAGCCAGTTGGGTTTTCAGGATATCTGCCATGAATATGCATGAGATAAAATGTGCATGCAGTACAGGCAGGGTATGCAAATCTAACTCATGCATATTCATGGTAGATATCCTTAAAATAACTGGCTAGGGCTCCCCCGGGACAAGTTTGGAAACCACTGGTACAGGAATTAAAACATTCAGAACCAGATATCACAAGAGTGAAATGTTATTTCATGATGGTCTTGGGGCCTATAATAAACCACATGATAGAGCAGATTTGTTTAGAAATTCTTAAACACCGTAAGTATTGAAAGAGACTTTGAGTCATCTTTGTTTAAGCAGAAACAACTCTATAAAATCTGGCCATTGGGAAACGGTCCGAGAGTGACTTTGCTTCATAAAAAGATACACATAAGAAAGTCAAGTTCACCAATATTTAATTCTTGTAAAATTGCTATTTATTCAGATCTGAGTGATGAAGGAATCCAGAAGAGGACATCTCTGATGAATTATTAGGATCTATTCACCAGGAAAGGGATTCAAACTTTTGTGTGTGTAAAGGCATCATCAGATGTGTTCCTTTCTAATGCATCAGAGTCTTCACAGACCCTGGATGTGATGTCATAGAAAGTGGGAGAGGATAGTGGTGCAGGGAGTGTGGATTTTCTTACTTTTTTTTTTAGTTGAATTTAAAATGAATACAAGAACAAGCTTGCTTTATTTATTTATTTATTTACTTATGTATTTAAAATCTTTTCTATACTGTCATTAAGCTAGATGCCGTCACAACAGTTTACAATAAGGCACATAAATTAATATTGCTAACTGTATTAAATTATATCAACTGAACAGGTGCCATTAAGTTATGGTAACATAGTTTCATAAAAATACTAATTTGTGGGTGTGATAAATCATGTCCATTCCTTTCTGTATCAGTTTTAAAATAGATTAATAAATGTATCTTATCCTTTGTTGGTGAGCGAAAATAAAAATAAAATACACACATAGGGGCAGATTTTTAAAAAGTACACGCGTGCATACTTTTGTTCACGCAACCGGCGCAAACAAAAGTACGCCGGATTTTAAAAGATATGTGCATATCTTTTAAAATCCGGGTTCGGCATGTGCAAGGCTGCGTAAAATTGGCAGCCTGCGCGCACCGAGTTGCGCAGCCTGCCTCCGTTCCCTCCGAGGTCGCTCCGAAATCGGAGCGGCCTCAGAGAGAACTTTATTTTTTGTACCCCCCACCTTTCCCTCCCTTCCCCTATCTAACCCACCCCCCAGCCCTAACTAAATCCCCCTCCCCTACCTTATTCTGTTGAGTTACGCCTGCCTCTGGCAGGTGTAACTTGTGCGCGTCACTAGTTCCCTGCCCCGGCACAGACCGCTGTGCCGGAGCACTCGGCCCTGCCCCAGACCACCGCCACGCCTACGGTCACGCCCCGGCCACGCCCTGAACACCACGATGCCCCCGACACGCCCCCCAAGCAAAACCCCGGGACTTACGTGCATCCGGGGACCCCGCCCACTGGACCCCAGGTAATTTAAAACATTTTGGGGGGGTTCGGGAGGGTGGAGGATTTATTTTAAAGGGTCGGGGTGGGTTTTAGGGTTGTTTTGGTGTGCCGGTTTTCCCGCCCTCCCCCTCCCCCGATAAAACAATTTTTTAACCTAAAAAACTAAGACGATCAGATTCCCCCCCCCCCTCAGCAAAAATTGATCGTTAAGACGATCGATCACACGATTCACATCCCTACTTGTAACACTGATCGGAAGTTTGTAGTTAGGAGAGGTATTAGTCTTCTAAGAGTCATGAGTTTGGCGTATCCTTCCCTTACTTTTAAAGATATATGTTGTTTCATATTTAGTTCCGTGTCAGTTATCACTCCGAGGTTTCGTACTTTCTCTGCTAATTCTATTTTTTGGTTGTTTTTGAGTGTAATTGGGTTTTGAATTATCTCTATGTTTTTACGTTCTAAATGTAGGAATTCAGTTTTCTCTATATTAATAACTAATTCCATTTGGTTTAGTAGTTGTTTGATGATATCTAGATACATGTTAGCTATGTTTAATGTTTTTTCAATTGTGTTGTCAATTGGTAATATTAATTGAATATCATCTGCGTATATGTAATGTGATATGCCCAGACCAGCTAGCAGGTGACATAATGGCAGCAGGTATATGTTAAATAGTGTGGCAGACAGGGCTGATCCCTGTGGAACTCCTGTTTGCAGGTTTACTTTTTCTGACATTACATCTTTGTTCTGTACTTGGAAGTATCTGTTACTTAGGTATGATCTGAACCATTTGATTGTTTTGTTACTTAATCCTATTTCTTCTAATTTATTTAATAGGATGTCATGATTTACTGTATCAAATGCTGCTGACAGGTCTAGCATCACTAAAATGTAATGTTTACCGCTGTCGAAACCTCTCATGATGTTGTCTGTTAGCACAAGTAGTGTTTCTGTGCTGTAGTTTTTGCGAAAACCATGTTGTGATGAGTACAGGATATTATTGTTTTCCAAGTGTTCCACTAATTGATTTTGTATAGTTTTTTTCTATTACTTTTGCAATTAGAGGTAAGTTTGATACAAGTCTGTAATTGTTCAGGATGAGCGGATCACTGTTTTTTTTCTTTAAAATTGGTTTTACGATTGCCCCTTTTAGTGTATCTGGCATGGTTCCTCCCTTTAAGGATAGATTAATGATATTTGTTAATATCAGAGAGACTGTATTGGCTACTTTTTTTATGTCTGTGGTTGGTATTATATCATATGCATGTGGGGCGGGGTTTAGTTGTTTTTTTTAGCAAGGATTCGACTTCCAGTTCTGATATTTCATTGAATGTTGTCCATTGTTTAGCATCTCTTTTTTGCATTTTAATTTTTTGTTTAGTTATATTTGGAATCTTTGTTTTTAGGTTTGTAATTTTGTCATTGAAAAATGTAGCTATTTCATTACATCTATTTACTGGTAGGTTTTGGGGAGAGTCAGATTTGTCATTGGTGAGATTTTTTACTATGGTAAATAAGGTTCATGGGTTATTTGCAAATTTTTGTATTTTAGTACTGTAGTATTGTTTCTTTGCGTTGAGAATTACTTGTTTTAGTAGGCTAGGTGATTTCTATATTTAGTTAGTTTTCAGTTGTTTTATTTTTTCTCCATTCTTTTTCTTTTTTCTTCAGATTTCTTTTGACTTCTTTTATCTTTTCATTATGCCAGGGGTTTGTTTGTTTGGGTTCCTTGATGCTAATACATTTTATTGGGTTTATCTCGTCAGCTAAATTTTTGGTTGTTTGCATCCATGCTGTTGTAGCGGAGCAGCAGTTGGTATAATCAATTTCTGTTAGTTTTGTCTTCTAATTTTTCTTTCAGGGTTTCTGTGTTATAAGGTGGGCAATATTTAAATTCGATGGGTTCTCTTTTTTGTGTCGCTTGTTGTTCAGTATATTTGATAGAGGATTGTATGAGGAAGTGATCTGACCAGGGGATTTGTGTATAGTCAGATTTAATGTGTTCTAAGTGGTTGTGGTTGATAAACAATAAGTCAAAAGAGTGTCCTTTTTTGTGAGTGGGCTTGTCAGTAGTTAGAGTGAATCCTAGTGCCAGCATGATATCCATTAGTGTTTGGCAGGTGTTAGATAAAGGATTTGCATCCATGTGTAGGTTGAAATCACCTAGCACAATGGTGGGTTTTGAGGTATTTAAGTGTGTTGTTAGGAATTAAATTAATGGGGAGATGTTTAATTCTAGTAGGCTTGGGGGGCAGTATATCAGGCAAATTTGTAAGGTGTTAGTTTTGAAAAGGGCGATTTTGTGGTTTCTTGGAGGTGTTATCGGTATTAGTTTGCATTTACATTTTTTTTTCAATGATTAGGAATAGTCCCCCCCCCCCCTCCCCCCTCTTTTATTTATTCTGGGGATTGAAAAGACATCATAGTTTTTATGTGCTATTTGATTTTTTTAAACGGTGTCTGATTTTTTCGGCCATGATTCTCTGACAGCAATGAAGCTTGGTTTTGTGAAATATAATAGGTCCGTAATTATAGGGAATTTCTTAGTGGTTGATTGTGCATTTACTAGTAGGAAGGTTATTATTAGCAAATTACTTGTAATTGCATTGTTTGTGATTTTGGTCTTTTTTATTTGTATGAGGTTACTAGCTTTTGTTTTCTTGGTTTCATTTGCTGTGTATCTGTTTCTGTGTTTATGTGAGTAGTTATTTCCATATTTACCTTTGTTTAGGCAGGTTTTGATAGTTTGTGTTCCTGGTTCATTTCTTTCATTGTCCATGTTCAGTGTTGTCTGTTCTGGTTTTGTAGTCTGTTTTATGTTGTAGGGTTTCTCAGGGGTATACGAAGGGGTGTACAAAGGGGCATGCCCCTTTGTTGCGCTCCTTCGGCGTGCGGCGCCTCTGGGACCTGATCCAGTTTAAATCCCCCCTCTTGGCGCGCTTTTTCCAACGTCAGTGACGTCAGCGTCGGCCAAGGGGGAGGGGCCTGGGTCGGCTTCTGGAGCTGAGGGAACAGCGCCTGCAGGGCGAGAGAAACAGAAAAAAGAGAACCACAACACGGAGAGAAGAGAGAGAGAAGCAGGTTAGTTTAGCCTTTATCGCGTAGTTAGGCAGGGCAGGGGGCAGTCTCACTTTCTCTTCCGGGTCCCAATCCGGTTTAAATCCCCCCTCTTGGCGTGCTTTTTCCGACGTCAGTGACATCAGCGTCAGCATCATGCTTTAGAAATCAAGACAACAATCAGAAACAAATAAAGAAAATACAGAAAGGAGAAAGAAAAAAAACTTTCAATGTGTCTTTAGGAAACCACAATTAAAGGAGATACCTAAGGAGTTCCTGAGTGCAAAACCCATAAAGAAAGTAATAAAGAAAAGGGGAGGCTGATATTTAGCATTACTTAGCTGGACAAGTAGGGACTTAACTGGCTAAATGACAGCTGCTGAATATCTGACATATCTGGCTAAGTGGCAATTTTGACAGTGCTGCTAAATATCCCATGCAAGTCAGCTGGATAACTCTTGTCTAGCTAACTCACATAGCTGTTCAGCTTTGAATGCTGAGGCCCCAGACAAACCATAATAGAGAGAGAGAGACAGCAGTATTTCACGCATAGTCGGCTCACAAATCTCATATTACCAAACAGATTACCAACCAACATAAATTTAGGACCTGATTTATTCAGCATTTTTCCCAAAGACACAAAATGGGAGAAACCTTTAGTAAATAACTCCGATATCTTTAACGTTTTAGTCTAAGAAGCTGCAATGGCTCAAAGAACATATTCTGCAAAGTTATAAAGCATTTACATGGAAAACGATCTATAAACTTTGAGTCTAAAGCCAGAGCTTCTTGGTGCATTGGCAAAAACTTCTTCCTGCAATTTTGTGTAGATTTTGAAACATCTGGAAAAAGCCAAACATTTTGGCCATGAAATAAAGTTGACTTATTTCTGAAGAAGAGTTTGGAGATGGAGTTCCGGTCTTGAGGGAAAACAAAAGTGAAAAGAAGCGTCCCCCCATAACTACCTCCTCATCTCCAAACTCCTCCAACATATCCATAATGTCCAAATTATCAACAGACAGAAGACCTTCCTCTTGGGGGGGGGGGGGGGGGGAGGGTACTTGTCCATGATTCCCTCACTTTCCACCACCTTGTAAAAAGAAAGTTCAGTTGATGGGCAGCAGATCCTCAGAAGGAACATGGAGGATCTTCCAGAGGTATTCCTTAAATATTCCAGTTGGAGTGTTGGTACTGATTTTAGGAAAATTCAAGGCATAAATATTGAGATGTATAGAAAAATTCTCTTAATTATCAATCTTCCTGGTTAACACCAAGTTACTGTGCAACTTTTCAGAGTGAAAAGCAGACATATGAATCGCACATTGCTCTAACTGTCCAGCTTTTTCAAGTCCACCTCATTAGATCACATCCTGCATAGTTATAGTCAGTAAAGAAGTAACTGCTCACTCTACAGATGCCAAAACATACCACAGAGAGTCAAAAGTAATGTTTGTGGGCTTGACCAAGGTGGGGCCTCTAATGTTAAGTCCAGTAGATGATGCTGGCTGACCTCTCCCAGCAAGGGACTCTCCCAGCCATATTTCCCCCTTACTTTTAACCATAGTTATTAAAAATAGCTAAATGGGAACAAAGTAAAAACGGGGATACGATGTTGACAAGTGCAAAGAGAGATCCAAGCACATCATCTCATCTAGCTGCCATCTTGGAAGGAGAGTGTGCATTTAAAAAAGCTCATGATCTGACTTTGGCTTGTGTTCTGTTGGTTCAATCTCCTGTCCAAAGGGGATGATTGACACTCAAAGGGGGGAGGGGTTTCCTGGATCCTTGGACGTGGGAGATTTTTCTACGATCCAAGGAGATATTGAGAGTGGAAAGAGCCAAGAAATGATCCAAAGGAAAAGGGCAGTTAATCCCATAAAACTCATACTCTCTGAGATTATCAAGGTGTTCAGAAGAGGGGATTTCTAGTCAGCTTGAGGACTGCCAGACTGGGAAATCTATTTGCAGAGTTACTGTTGAAAAGATACTCATCTGTTGTATCTGGAGGACCTTCCAGTTTCTTACAGTGAAGGAGTCCGCATCCAGCTTGCAGGTACCATTTAGGGAAATGCCAAGGTCTTAATAGGATCTACTGGCAAGGAGTGCAGATATATTGGTGAATGTATCTGTGATTTATTGGAACTTTCTTTTCTGTATTGATCTACACTGTTCCAAGTGTAGCTGTTGTGAATTTTCATCTGCAATCAAGTTAGCCAGTAAAAGAATTTAATGTTTGAACAACCTCAAATCAGAATGCATTTTGTCCTTTCTCTAATTTGGATTTTGTTACAACATAGAAACATAGAAATGACGGCAGAAAAAGACCAAACGGCCAATCCAGTCTGCCCAGCAAGCTCCCACACTTATTTGTCCATACTTATCTGTTTCACTGACCACCAAGTTCAGGGCCCTTGTTTGTAACTGTTTGATTCAAATTTCCAGCCACTCCCTGCTGTTAATGCAGAAAGTAATATTGGAGTTGCATCAAAGGTAAATCATAAGGCTTAATGGTTAAGGGTAGTAACTGCCGCATCAAGCAAGTTACCCTGATGCTTGTTTGTTTACCCAGACTGCACAGATCAATGCCTTGTTGGATGTTGACTGAATGTAAATCCTCTTTTCCACATTTCCCCCTGCCGTTGAAGCAGAGAGCAACGCTGTATATGCATTCAAAGTGAAATATCAGGCTTAATTAGTTTAGGGTAGTAACCGCTGCAATAAGCAAGCTACCCCCATGCTTATTTGTTTACCCAGATTGTGTAGTTCAGTCCTTGTTGGTTGTTGTCTAAATGAAAATCCTCTTTTCCACATTTCCCCTTGCCGTTGATACAGAGAGTAATGTTGGAGTTGCATTAACCATGTGAAGGTTTATTGGTTAAGGGTAGTAATCACCAGATAGTAGCCATCACCATTTCAGCAAGCCACCCCCTTGGCTCTTTTCTTCATTCCCATCCTCTAGCCTTTTTGGATCCACAGTGTTTATCCCATGTCCCTTTGAATTCCTTCACAGTTTTTTACAAGATTCACATACAGCCTAAAGCCTTTAAAAATTTTAACTTTCCCTTCATCAAGAAAGAACCTGAGGAAGTTTAGGATGTCTACTTAACCCACCAATCCCAAACGTGCCCCAAAGTTCTTCTAGCTGGTGGAACAGGGGCTACATGTGATTTCATGGAAGGGATATAAAGTATACACAGTAAAGAAGCAGAAGAAATTCTTGGAGACACAATTAGATGCTCAAATTCAGCTGCATGGAGGTTTTATCATGTAGATCCTCCCCAATCTTTTGACCAGCCCCTTTTTGAGATAGATCTAGCCTCTTTCTATATGGGGTTGAGCTTTCAGAGAGAGGAGAGACCATCTTGACCAAGGTATTGGAGGATTTGGCGCCGAGTACAGTGTTTTTGGAGGTGGTGTTCCTGGTAGGCCTTACAGCTCACCAATTGGAGAGCTTTTTCAGTAAGGACAGCTTGGGGATCTTTGTTGTGACCTTTGACCAATTCCCAAATGAGAAGGTCAATTTATCTCGTCTGAAGGGGCTGCTGGATTATTTAGTCATCTTATCCTTGCTTCCAGCTAATAGTGGAGACAGAGACAACTGCTTTAAAGAAGTTTTAAGATCCATTTTTGAAGGAATGAGGGTTTTGTACATTTTTACCTCCCTGCCTATGATTGTGGAAGAGCAGAGCGTCAGTTAAGAACATAAGAACATAAGAAAATGCCATACTGGGTCAGACCAAGGGTCCATCAAGCCCAGCATCCTGTTTCCAACAGTGGCCAATCCAGGCCATAAGAACCTGGCAAGTACCCAAAAACTAAGTCTATTCCATGTAACCATTGCTAATGGCAGTGGCTATTCTCTAAGTGAACTTAATAGCAGGTAATGGACTTCTCCTCCAAGAACTTATTCAATCCTTTTTTAAACACAGCTATACTAACTGCACGAACCACATTCTCTGGCAACAAATTCCAGACTTTAATTGTGCGTTGAGTAAAAAAGAACTTTCTCCGATTAGTTTTAAATGTGCCCCATGCTAACTTCATGGAGTGTCCCCTAGTCTTTCTACTATCCGAAAGAGTAAATAACCGATTCACATCTACCCGTTCTAGACCTCTCATGATTTTAAACACCTCTATCATATCCCCCCTCAGTCGTCTCTTCTCCAAGCTGAAAAGTCCTAACCTCTTTAGTCTTTCCTCATAGGGGAGTTGTTCCATTCCCCTTATCATTTTGGTAGCCCTTCTCTGTACCTTCTCCATCGCAATTATATCTTTTTTGAGATGCGGCGACCAGAATTGTACACAGTATTCAAGGTGCGGTCTCACCATGGAGCGATACAGAGGCATTATGACATTTTCCGTTTTATTCATCATTCCTTTTCTAATAATTCCCAACATTCTGTTTGCTTTTTTGACTGCCGCAGCACACTGAACCGATGATTTCAATGTGTTATCCACTATGACACCTAGATCTCTTTCTTGGGTTGTAGCACCTAATATGGAACCCAACATCGTGTAATTATAGCATGGGTTATTTTTCCCTATATGCATCACCTTGCACTTATCCACATTAAATTTCATCTGTCATTTGGATGCCCAATTTTCCAGTCTCACAAGGTCTTCCTGCAATTTATCACAATCTGCTTGTGATTTAACTACTCTGAACAATTTTGTGTCATCAGCAAATTTGATTATCTCACTCGTCGTATTTCTTTCCAGATCATTTATAAATATATTGAACAGTAAGGGTCCCAATACAGATCCCTGAGGCACTCCACTGTCCACTCCCTTCCACTGAGAAAATTGCCCATTTAATCCTACTCTTGGGCCCTCAAGCAGCAGCTAGCCTTCCATCAACCCCGAAAGGAGTCACCAACGAGGAGAGGTGGGCGGAGCAGAGACATCGGGCAGCGATGGACACAACACAATAGTTTAGCTCCACAAGTCTATCTCCTCCTTTTAGCCACTTGTTCAAATAGGGGTAGATTTTATAATGTGCACGTGCTTCCTGGCACGCACATATGGACTTGCCGCCCCGCTCCACCCTCCGGACCGCCCCTTTGCTGAGGCCCGGCTCTCATGCACATAATGGGGGCTATGCGCGTAGCCGGGCCCCTTCTAAAATATGCGCAGCGCACGCAGGGCCTGCACATATGCGTAACCCCTGGATTTTACGAGCACGGGGATTAAAAATCAGGCCGTTAGCACACAAGGGTGTCTGATATTTAACCCGTAGGCCTATTTTGAAAAAAATCCCCTAGGCTGATATTTTCCTAAAATATGGCCCTACATAGATTATTGGGAGGGAGGGGCATACAATCTTTCTCCACATATACATACTCTCTAGCACACACACACTTACTTACTGACAGATGATCTCTCTCCCTCCCACACACATGTTCTCTCTCTCACACATGCTGTCATGTCCACACACACACACACACACATACACACTATTCTCTCTCCCTTTCCCACATGCTTTCTCTCACAGATACACACACATGCTCTCTCCCTCTCCCACATGCTTTCTCTCACACACAGATACACAAATGCACTCTCTCCCACTTGCACATGCTTTCTCATTCTCTACCCCAAACACACACACATACTGTATATACATGCTCTCTCTCCCCATATACACATGCTCTCACATACACACACACACACACACACACATGCTCTCTATCTCCCCCCCCCCCCACCCACCAACAAACACACACTTGCTTTCTCAGATGCTCTCGCATACACACACACACAAACTCTCTCTCTCTCTCCCCCCCCCCCCCCCCCTGGAACATGCAAGCAGCAGCAGCCTCCTCCTTAGGCCCATGTGGCATCAGAACTCCTCCTCTATCTCCCATTTGTAGGGCTAATGCTGCTTCCTTCTTCCTTCTTCATAGGCCTGCTGCTATTCCTCTGGCTCCTCTTTTCTGCCACATGGGCCCAGCTCCCACTGCTCTGGCTCTTTTCTTTGGCCGGGAGGGTGTAACCATGCTCTGGCTGTTCTGTCATGGCCTCCTGCTTTCTTTCAGTCCCACAGTCCCATGACTCCTTCCAGCTGTAACAATTAGACCTCCTTACACCCACCTGTGCAGGCCCACATCACTTTGTCTTTTGGCCCTGTGGGCAGGAAGAAGGAAGAGGCCCCATTGTCACAGTCCTGCCACTAGAAGAGTCCACAGTGTTGCTTCCACATTGAGGAAGCCCAGGGAAGCACTAGGTGGCCACCCCCAAACCTGTGGCAATGTAGTTGGCCACTTAATCCACCTAGTGCTTCCACAAGCCTTGTTTATACTCCATAAAACTGACTTTTTAGGGAGTGGACCCTCCTGTCAATCCTAAGATACCACCTTCCCTTGGGAGCTCCTCTTACTAGAAAATTGCTCATGTAAAAGTATAGTGAGGCATAATCAGCTGTACAGTAGTAATACATTTGCTGCTCGTGTTGCTATAGCTCTCTGAAGGGGTATACACTACAGGAGAAAACCCCAGACCACCTTAAAAGATCAGCTCCAGAGAACTGGCCCAGACTACTTAAACTTAATACAGAAGGGAATCCTGGCCCTGAGCGGAGGTCTCTGGGAAAGGAGTATAACCATACCTGGGAACTCTCCGGATTTGGCCTGGAGACTCCGGAATTCTGAACGAATTGCCGGGTCTTCAGGCCAACACCTGAAAACTCCGGGTGTCCTGCTGCTGAAGAGGGCCCAGACGAAAAAATGGGTGGAGCAGCGTGGGCTACGCATGGCAAGGAGGAGCAACAGCGACTGGGGGAGGATGAGGTGAAGCGTCTGCCTCCGCGTGGCAGAAAGCAGAAGAGCAGGAGAATTGGGCCCCGTACCACAGCAGGAGACGATGGAAGAGTAGCAGCGTTAGGCCCACATGTGCAGAGGAGACTGGTATCTGACATGAAAGCAATCTTGAAACATGAGCCACACTTTGCACAGTAACCACCTCCCTCCCTGATAATTCAGGAAGTGAATTTGTGCCTTCCTTCTTGCACCGCTACCTGGATCTCTGCAGGGAGGGTGGGAGGAGGAGGAAAGATTACATCTCAGCCTGAGAAGTTCCTGCTCCCCGGCACAGCAATTGTTCCCCGCTGGGGTAGGGGCACTGCCTGGGCTCTTCCCCCCTCCACCCGCAGGTAAGCCACAGCCTGTGCCCATGCCCAGAGTCTCCGCTAGCCGCCTCCCCCACCCCCCATCTCCTCTGTTGTCTTTGCGCTTGCTCTGGCTGGGGGAGTGTCCGCTGCTGCCACCGAGATTTGTTTTGCATTTTATTTCCTCCCACGTGGCAAATGCTTGAGACGGCACGGGGGAAATGAAACAAGCAGTGTGGGGACCTATGCTGCAGAAGGAGAAAGAGGAGCCTTAGTCCCACGGACCTGGGGGGAAAAGGAGGCTACTGGGGTTAATGAGGATCCAGGCTAGGAGAGAGGATGAGTGTGCATGAATGTATGTGGAAGAGGGAGAAGTGTGAGTGAGTGTGCATGTGTGTATGAGAGTGTATGTGTGTGGGAGAGTGAGAGTGAGCATGCGTGTGAGAATGAGCATGTATGTGTGTGTGTAAGAGAGTAATTTTGTGCACATGGTTCCCCCTCCCACACATACACACACATTACCCCACGATAATCTCAGGGTGACTGGAAATCAGACGTTCCCAGGTATGAGTAGCCAGGCCCAGGAGGGAACAGGAGGCCCAGGGGAGAGAAGAAAGCCTAGAGAAAGAGAATAC
Source organism: Rhinatrema bivittatum (assembly GCF_901001135.1). Classification (NCBI taxonomy): domain Eukaryota; kingdom Metazoa; phylum Chordata; class Amphibia; order Gymnophiona; family Rhinatrematidae; genus Rhinatrema; species Rhinatrema bivittatum. The sequence goes on along the minus strand of NC_042619.1, from coordinate 246,084,557 downwards.
TATTGAACTGTAAGTCGTATTTCTACATTTGTTTGTTGAACTGTGAAGAATAGCAGAACTGCTTTTGTTTGTTTCTTGTCACAAATAAAGAAGTGTATGAAAAATTTCATCAGAGTCCAGCCCTAGTCTATTCTCTGGCTTCCCCAGAACCTCTTACAGTGGCACTATCTCAAAAAATACCTACATCTGCTTGTGATTTCCTATGGATAGCACTATTATAAATAATTTTCTTTCTTGTAAATAAATTGATTTGCATTTAGAACCACAATACCTGAAGTGGTCTGAAGCCATTGCATCTGTTCTTCACCTGTTTGTGTGACATTGTAAGTGGTATTCCAAGCCTAGCAGTGTAAACCATTCAAATGAAAGTTCACACTTCTCACTCAGAGGTTTCTGGCCAATCTGCTAGCTGATTGTTTACCTTGGGTGTTCTACTATACTATCTGTTCGTTCAAGATTGTGAAATAATCCCATATTATAACCTAGGCAGGGACTGGAACCTGCCTACCAAACAAAGGTTACATAGTTACCCTGAAAATCAGGCCAACTCATGGCCTTCCTGGACTGAAGTTTGACCCCCATGCTAAGCCTTCCCTAATTCCCAAATCTCTTCAATATGTTAAAAATGCAAATATGCAACTGCTTGCTTGTGAGCAGACCAGGGCTATGAAAGAGCTGCAGGATGGATTTTAATCTAAATTTGGATGATTTTAACGTTGTGAACTTCTGGCCATCAAACAGTGCCCACTTGAAAGGCCTTTTATTTAAAGTCTTGTGTGCGATGCTGTCAGGCTCCAACAGCAATCAATTTCATCACTGAGATTCCAGAATACCACAGATCCCCTTCCAGGGTTTTGTGTGTTCTTTCATACGGGGCTATTTCCTTCTCTGCTTATGGAAATAATGCCCGAACACCACTTGTGATGTGTCACATCCCTAAATACTTCAACGTAGCCACATGTCATGTTTTTAACACAAATTGCAATATACGGTTTAAAATATCTCAGCATTACATTATGTGGTTCAGCTTTCATTTTTTAGATGTCCAATATCAATTCAGTCTAATTAGGGAATGAACAGCCTGTACTTACTTCTCTGAAGAACATATTGGAAATGAACTTCCAACTGATTTAAAATATATTCAGAAATTACTGAAGATGGTTTACCTTGCAGGTGGATGTAGATATCATCACTTTTAAATGTGCTTAACTGTAAAAATCTCACACAGACCGATCCATACGGTACAGGCTTGGCCCTGAATTATCTCAGCACCTTCTTAAAAACAGCTGTTGATCCATTTCCATGCTGCATAATTCCAAATCTAATTTACTATTAGCACACATCTGTACTGGAGGTATAAAAAAAAAAAAACTGTCAAGGCTTGGTCAGAACATTAGTTACTCTTTGCAGATTTCAAGGCTGTAAATGTAGACTTGCTACACGATACAGATGGTGAAGGAGTCTAATTTTTGTTGGCACTCCTGATACTCAGAGCTTGTGAAGCTGCCTGCACCTGTCCTAGTGAGATAAGAAACATTAATCTGAAATAGAACATTTCTTTGAGTATTCTAACTGTATATTATCCATATTCTATCACTGCTGCATGGACTGGGTAAACAGAATAATATTAATATATGATCAAAGCAATATTACTACATATAGTAGCTCTCTGGTTTCCAGTTCCTTTTGATCCTATAACTGTCATCTGCTTACTTTTAACCAATAGAAAGGACTCTACAACCTCTCCACTTGTTTTTACTTTCTCTAGAGAAAATCTGAATAGAGACCTAGGAAGTTCTACCATTAACTAACATGCTCGCCAATTCAACATCTGCTACAAGATGTATTTATTACCTACCTGCAATACTAGGCAGTTTACAAGTAAATAAAAGTCAATAAAACCATAAAATCAATAAAACAAATTAAGCAGACAATTAGATAATTTAAACAATACATCATGAAACAAGTACTTAGCAAATTCAAATAGTAATAAAACAGTAGTCTGCCTCATAAAAATTACAGTGCATCAATTTCCACACAATCATAAAAATATATACTCAACTCGGAGTATATAAACAAATATTTCTTAAAGTGCTTGCATAATTACCTACTCGCCCAATAGGATGTTTCAGGAAGGACCCCCAGTTAATCGACAATTATAACAAGGTGTTTCTTAAAAAGCTTGCTGGAATAAATAGGTTTCTAACAGTTTATGAAATGCTAAAAATGTAGGTGCATTTTTGACTGGTTTGAGATGTGAATTCTAAAGACAAAGACCTGCCATGTAAAAAGTTCTCGCTCTAATTTCTTCAAGATGAACCTGTAGTTCAGAAGGCACCATTAACAAGTTTTGAGACGATGAATGAAGAGTATGAGAAGAACAATAAATGATTAAAAGAGAGTTAAAACAAATGGGAGCATGATTATTAACTGTTTTGTACACCAAAGAAGCAGTTTTAAATTCAATACGCCATGGTATCAGAAGCTAGTGAAGGTTAATAAGAATGGGAGTAATATGGTCACGAATATTGGCTCCGGTTACCACCGAGCACACACTGATGTTCTGGATCAGTTGTGGTGCTTTAATCGTAGATTGTTGTAAATCAAGGTAAAGAATACTGCAGTGATTGACCACCAAGATTACTAGAGCACGGGCAGTAGTCGTTAAATCATACTCGGACAGGAAAGGTTTGGTATGACACAACAACCTTAGTTTATAGAATGAATTATGGACCACTGGGGTTTAAAAAAAAGAGGAATCTAGAATTATTTTCTAGATCATGCACCTTGATGGAAATCTTTAAATCATGACCATCAAAGTGAAGATGGGAACGGGGAGCAGTAGGAGTGAAATGAGGCAGAAATAAAAGATCTAACAGCCATGGCATGAAGTGGCATGGGATATTGTATATACATATTATATTATATTATATTTATTATTACTATGTTAAATTGACATCCGGTTTTATTGTTCCTTATGTTCTACAGTTCTATGTAAAGCCCCCATCCGCTGTTGGGCAGTTCATCGTTTTATGTAAACCGGAGTGATTTGTAATTCCCACAAGAACTTCGGTATATAAAAATTAAAAATAAATAAATAAATAAATGATCTGTGAAACCTTCAGAAATTTTTGAAAAGTTGTAGGGTCTCAATTCTGCAAAACATTTTGGAGTTATTGAATATTACATGGCATACTGGGCTGAAGTTTTAAAGAAAGATACTTGGCAATATTTCCAGATTTTCATGGTCAGGACAACAGGGAGTCAGAGAGAAGGAAAATTATTAGTCTTATTCAAGAAAGATTTTTTTCCATAGGCACAGAATAGGGGAAAAATTCCTTTTTGGAATAAGGCCCTAAAATGTTCAAGGCAGCAAAGTTCGAGGAAATACAATAAAATTTGAAGAGAAAAAAAAAACAAAAAATCATGAAACAAGAAAGAGATCTGTCTGGCTGTTGGTACAAGCCTTAGCACCGAGCAGCAGTGCATGGGGAACATTTTTAAGAGGCTGCGGAGTTGCAAAGCATGTATGTGCTTTCTAGCTGATTTTCAAAGAAAAACTAGTCAGGTAGGTTCCCTCTTGGAAAATTAATGTGCATAAGTTATATACACACAGAGGAGGATGCATAGTTGCCACCTGCTAGTTGTGTGGGATGGCTAAACGGGGTAACATTTCTAAACCGAATATATACCTGCTGTTTTCCTTCCCTGACCTAAACCATAATTCCACCCTCCTCCCTCCGGGAACATCTCTTTTTCACCCTGCCAAAAGTGCACACCATGAAAGCTCACGTGTACTCTTAGCCAGGCAAAGGAAAGCAAATTCTTAAGCCTAGAAAATCTACCCAGGTAAATGATTTTGAAGATTTCCTGATGTATATACACAAAATACTGCCAATAGCAGCAGCAGTATGGGAAAAAAAAGTCATCTTTCCTCGCCCAATATGCATGTTCTGAGTGTACCCACGTCGCCCCTGGTTTTGAGGTCTGGGGAAAAAGTGAAATTATCCATGAATGTTGCAAATTTCACCTTGAAAATAATATGAAATATCATTAGCACAACTGCTTTGTTTCTATTTATTTATTTATAAACATTTATAAACCAATGATCCTTAAATCTCTGCTGAGTCCAACAATGCATTACATAATTGTAACTTCAAAACCATACAAACAATATAAAATAACAAAATAATACATTAAATGGAAAATTAAAATACATTAAAATAAACATGATCAATTTTAGACCACCCTGGCATAATATTACACATAATACAAAGTCTCATCAGCCTTATCCCCCTAAAAGTAAATAATTAAAAAAGATCTATTGAGCTACACAGGCCTCATTAAAAAGATAAGTTTTAAGTAACCCCCTAAAACCAACTCAGTTTTGGATTACTTTTACTTTTGGGATAAAACATTCTGAAGAACTGGATATTTTCTGCTAGAAGTTTACACTAGCGAAACAGACATTTTATCTGTTTCATTTTACCCAATAAATATCCAGACATCTCTAGTGGTTACAGCATACATATTTCATTTTTACTCCATTTCACCCTCACTGTTAGGGAACGATACATTTTTTTGCAACAGACAGCAGAATCAGGATCAGACCAAGAAGTGGTATTGACCTTTATCATTTACGAGGCCTTCAATCCACTTAGTACCCTTTACTTCCCTCAAGATGTGCTTCTGTAAGTTTTTAAAGGACATAATTTAAATGTTAACATATGATGGGTAATGTCAGGAGGAATAAAAACAGGATTTCAATTACCCCAATACTGACTGGGTAAATGAAACATCAGCGTATGCTAGAGACATAAAATTCCTGGATGGAATAAACGACTGCTTCATGGAACAATTGGTTCAGGAACCAACAAGAGAGGGAAGTATTTTAGATTTAATTCTTAGTGGAATGCGGGATTTGGTGAGAGAAGTAACGGTGGTGGAGCCATTTGAGAAGTGATCATAACGATCAAATTTGAACTAAGAACTGGAAGGGGGATGATATGTAAATCTACAGCTCTAACACTAAATTTTCAAAAGGGAAATTTTGATAACATGAGGAAAATAGTTAGAAAAAACTGAAAGTTGAAGCTGCAAAGGCTAAACATGTACAACAGGCATGGACATTGTTTAAAAATGCAATCTTAGAAGCACAGTCCCGATGTATTCCATGCATTAAGAAAGGTGGAAAGAAGGCAAAACAATTATCGGCATGGTTAAAAGGTGAGGTGAAGGAGGCTATTTTAGTAAAAAAAAAAATCCTTCAAAAATTGGAAGAAGGATCCATCTGAAGAAAATGGCAAAAAGCATAAGCATTGTCAAATTAAGTTTAAAACATTGATAAGGCAGGCTAAGAGAGAATGTGAAATGAAGTTGGCCCTAGAGGCAAAAACTCATAATAAAAACTTTTTAAAATATATCCGAAGCAAGAAACCTATGAGGTAGTCAGTTGGACCGTTAGATGACCGAGGGGTTAAAGCGGCTCTTAGGGAAGATAAGGCAATTGCAGAAAGACTCAATGAATTGTATGCTTCTGTGTTTACTAATGTTGGGGAGATACTGGTTCCAGAGATGGTTTTCAAGGGTGAGGAGTCAGATGAACTGAACCAAATCATAGTGAACCTGGAGGATGTAGTAGACAAAATAAAGAGTAGCAAATCACCTGGACTGGATGATATGCCCCCCAGGGTTTTGAAGGAATTAAAAAATGAAATTTCAGATTTATTAGTTAAAATGTGTAATCTATCATTAAAATCATCCATTGTTCCTGAAGACTGGAGAGTGACCAATGTAACCCCAATATTTAAAAAGGGCTTCAGGGGCGATCCAGGAAACTATAGACCTAGACCAGTAAGCCTGACTTCAGTGCCAAGAAAAATAGTGGAAACTATTCTAAAGATCAAAATCACAGAGCATATAGAAAGACGTGGTTTAATGGAACACAGTCAGCATGGATTTACCAAAGGCATGTCTTGCCTCACAAATCTGCTTCACTTTTTTGAAGGGGTTAATAAACATGTGGATAAAGGTGAACCAGGAGATGTAGAGTATTTGGATTTTCAGAAGGCGTTTGACAAAGTTCCTCATGAGAGGCTTCTAAGAAAACAAACAAAAAGGTCATGGGATAGGAGGTGATGTCCTTTCGCGAATTACAAACTGGTTAAAAGACAAGAAACAGAGAATAGGATTAAATGGTCAATTTTCTCAGTGGAAAAGGGTAAACAGTTGGATAAGTTCTTGGAGGAGAAGGCCATTACCTGCTATTAATCGAGTTGTCTTAGAAAATAGCCACTGCTATTACTACCATCAGTAGCGTTGGAGATAGTTAGTTTTTGGGTACTTGCCAAGTAATTGTAGCCTGGATTGGTCACTGTTGGAAACAGGATGCTGGGCTTGATGGACCCTTGGTCTGACCCAGTATGGCATGTTCTTATGTTCTTATTTTCATTGTTTACAAGGTGATGGTTATTGTCTGCCTCTCACTATTTAAAAATTGTTGTTTTGATCATAGTCAGCTATATTAGTGATTTCATTGGGTATTGCTGGCTCTAGGAGATTTCTCATGACGTGCTCCATATACTATACTTTTAGTGGAAATATTGCTAAGGCGTTTGATCCCACAGAATTACATCAGAGTTTTAGCAGATCGAGTCCATGAAATAAAAGTCCAATCTATTAGGATGACACTTCCCTACTTTTGAGAGCATGGGAAATATGATTCACTATCATCCACTCACGAGATTTCAAAACTATACTTATGCTTAATCTCCAGTCTCTGAACACATTACAGTTACTTGGATATGGGAAACATTACTGACAGCGCCTACCAATTTCTGGCAAATTAAGCAATCATGCCTCAATTCTTCCAGCCAACTGTTCCTTCCCTGGAGCTCTGAAGTGGAAAAAAACCAGCTGTTGTTTTAGTGCCAAAAGATAATTGCAGTACCTGTACTATTTTAGGATTATTAAATTACATTACTGCCATAGGCCCTGACAGACAATACTTTTTTTATAGTCAGTTAGACCGGGGATTTTCAATATCGGCATGCATTTGTTTTGAAACATGAAAAATGCAACAAGCATTCCATTTCATTTTGTGCCATTTCAAAATGAAACAAAAAGAAATCCCCAATGAAATGTATTTATTTCAGATTGCACTAGCCCTGAGATCAGAGCCATTTTGACAACGGGACCCGGTGAGGCAGGAGTGACTTGGGATTCACTCCTGCCCCATTCTGACTTATTCAACCTCACAGATGGGGTAAAATGAGTATGGCTATGATGGGGAGATGGAGATGAACAGGGGAGGAGGGCAATATAATCTTTTTTTTTATTGTGGTGGAGCTGCTGTCAGCATCAAAACTCTGCAGTTCCACTACAATAAAAGCCATTACTATGTGCTGCAGACAGACCCACTGCATTTGTCTGCAGCACTCTTGCCCTGTCGCAGTTACTATAAGCCGGTCACTGTCAACAAAGATTACAGTGTCTCAGATTTCACGGTGACACTCTGCCAACAGGCAACAGCTTGTCTTGCATTTTCTTTTCTTTCTAAATCTTTTTATAAACGTGTTCTTTCACACTGAGAAAGAGCTTCCAAATCAGAACCTGTCTGAAATCAAACAGAGAAATGGCTGGGTAAAATGGTGACTGCTCAAATTTTTCTTCCACTTTAGGTAAAAAAAAAATAAGGAAATCATTCTAGGATAGGCTCTCATTGAAAAAGTGCTTCACTCTGACTAGTCCTCCACTTTCCCATCTCAGCTCTGATCTTTATTTATTTTTAGATTCTTATATTTCGCTTCTCAGACTTTTTTAAGCATTTCAAAGCAGATTACATTCAGGTACTGTAGGTATTTCCTTACCTCACAGGCTACAATGTGTCAGAAAACAGAGGAAATGAACATTTCAGGGCATTGTCGAAAGTACTGTCCATTTCCTTTGGAAACAATGAACCAAACTGAAATTTGACTCATTGACAATATTTCTTTTACACATTCATTTCAAATTAATGCACATTTCTAAAAATGACAGAGTAATAAAAACAAAAACAAAACACACAAGGAGGATTAAAATAATGCCACTAAAACATAAAACAAGGCTAAGTGGCAATGGCTGAATATCTGCCCAGGATCAGCAGCCGCAACCTAGCCATATAACAGCTTATCTAGCTAAATAGTTAGCAGGCTAAGTGGTAAGCAGGGTGGGGGTGTAACTGGGAAAAGTTGAGTTAGCTGGATAGATTTATCTGACTAAAGTTTAAATATCTGGTTATATTTAGCGACACAGTTGTGCTGCTGAATATCAAGGCTAAGTTAGCTGGATAAGGTTTATCTGGCTAAAGTTTAGATATCCAGTTATATTCAGCGACACAGCTGTGCTGCTGAATATCAAGGCTAAGGGGGTCATTTATCAAAGGCTTATCGCACGAGATTTGACCGTATCGTGTGCGACAAGCCTCTATTGCATGCGAAAAGGGCCTTTTTGCATGCAATAGAATGCAAATTAGGGGGAGGGGCGGAGTCGTGGAGGGGAGGAGTCGGGTGGGGAGGGGCGGCAGTGTCTTCGCTACCGGCGATAATGTTACTATCATTATCGTTGGCAGTAGCACGCTGAATAGCACCACCTTTCACGGTGGCGCTATTCAGTGCAAAAGTTGGCAGCCGGCGCACCATGTTGTGCGGCGGCGACTTGAGCTTGTGCTATACCGTGATAGCATAAGAGATGTTGGGTTACATCGATACGAGGAGAGCTTGAAATCAGAAAATGTTGAGTGCCGGGGAAGAGATTATGTGAGGTCCGCTCAACCCGTTATAAGGAGAAAATCTGAAAAGTTGTGAGAGTTCCTGTTCAGGATCATTGTAGAACTACATATTTTTTAGTACTTTCAGTAATTATTACAGATCGGTGTGTGGGTACCGATGAGTTAGTGGATGTTTCAGTACAATGGAGAATTAAGCTCCCTTTTGAGAAGGGATTGAAAGAATGAATTGTGTTAAGATTAACCCCTGAAGAAGCTTAATTGCGAAACAAGGTCCTTGTCGGGGACTGAACACGCAGCATTCATTGAACACAGTGGGAGTGTTAACAACTGTTGAGGAGTCAAAGAAATGTGTTAAAAAGAGATATTAATGCTGGAGTTGTATAGAAATACTGTTTGAAGGTTTATTCATTTAATACTCTTGTACTGTATTCTCTTGTTAAATATGTTTATGGGTAATGTGCAATATAATGGGTAATTTAATTTTAAGTAATATATGCATGGTGTGAATGAATGTGTAATATGTATTTTATGGGTATGTGTAATGGGTACTTATGAATAGTTTGGGAGTTTTGGGGTATCCACACGATGTTAAAAAATTGTTAAAAATGTTTAAAAAGATTCTTATTAATCATGTTTTTGATGGAATAATGCTTAAACTAAATGATAATATCTTGACAATAAGATTGATGATGTTTTAAAAAGTGGGTTAGCTGTTTCAATAACTATAATTAGTAATAGAACATGCTTGAGAAAAAATACATTTATGTCCTTATGTTAATATGAACATAATACCAAATGAACATCTTGCTCAAACTGGAAAGAAAGTTAACAAGGTAGCCCTTTCAGAAATGCCTTGAGTAGATGTCTCTGGTTTAACATTAGAATCAGCAGACCTGATACCCCAGAAGAAAAAGATTTTGACTTACTCCCAGTGGGTAAATAATATATCTTATTAATTGCAGTATATAATCAAAAATACCTCTGAAAAATATTGTTTAAGCAAATCATTAACAGAAACCTCTTCTTGGGAACAAGGAAAATTAAAAATATTTATGTATTTATTTATTTATTTATTTTAGCATTCTTATATACCGAATTTCATTGGGAACATCACCTCAGTTTACAGGTAACTTAATGCAGCAAGAGGCTTTACGTTGAACAGGTAACAAAATGTAGCAACATGATAAGAAATAAAATGGAACAGAAAAAATTAACTATGTAGAGGGGGTATATATTACAGAGAAGGGGAAAGTCCCAAATATACTGGGCCTACATGAAAGAGTGGCAAACGCCTGGAAGAGGGTAAATACAGGGGGAAAAACATGTTCGAAAAATTCACTGAGACCTGGGGGGGAGGAAGTACAGGCAGAGAGGAAGACATTAAGGGGGTTGGGGGAAACGTTACTGGGGGGGTATTTACAGAGGGGTGGCAAGAGGTTGCTCAGGTGTAGGCCTGTTTAAAGAGCTAGGCCTTGAGGTTCTGTTTGAATTTTTTTGAGCACAGTTCCTGGCGAAGACTGAGGGGCATCTTGTTCCAAAGGGTGGGCCCAGATATGGAGAGGGCATATTCTCTAGTAGACTTAAGTTTTGACAACTTGGGCGAGGGTGTCTGCAGCATCGCACGGTGTTGTGTTCGGGTAGGTCTGTCAAGGGAACGAAATCGGAAGTGTTCTTTGAACTAGGGCATGTCAGGGTTGTGAATGGATTTATGAATGATGGTAAGGGATTTGTACATGATCCGTGAAGTAATTGGCAATCAATTTAGGTGTTTGAGGACAGGGGTGATATGATCATATCAGTGGGCATTAGTGAGGATACGTGTAGCAGAGTTCTGGAGCATCTGAAGGGACTGGTGGGCATTTTTGGGGAGGCCTAGGAGGATGGCATTGCAATAATCAAGTTTGGATAAAATAGTGGCTTGGAGGATTGTGCGAAAGTCATTAAGATGAAGCAGAGGTTTCAGTTTTTTTAGCATATGAAGCTTGAAGAAGCCATCTTTCAGGATAGAATTGATGAATTTTTTTAGGTTGTAGTGGTTGTCCAAGGTGATGCCAAGGCTGCGAACGTGTTGGGAGAAGGAGGTGGTGGGGTGGGGTTTGTTCAGTATAGGAGGGTTGGGGTTGTTATAGTGGGGTGAGATGTATAAGAGCTCTGTTTTGAAGGTATTGAGGGCAAGGTAGTTGTCATAGAGCAAGGAGCTGATGGCTGCAAGGGCAGATTCCCAAGTCTTCATGGCATTAGGCAGGGTATCGGTAATGGGTATGAGGACCTGGACGTTGTCCGCATATATGAAGTGCGGGAGACCGAGCCCGGCTAGGAGATGGCAGAGAGAAAGGAGGTATATATTGAAGAGGGTGGAGGAAAGTGAGGAACCTTGGGGAACACCTTGCAACAAGTTAATGGGTTTTGATTCGCAGAGCCCACTTTTTACTCTGTATTGTCTGTCAGTAAGGTATGATCGAAACCAGCAGAGGGTGGAGCCAGATATGCCAATTTCTCTTAGGCACTCTATAAGGATGTTGTGGTTAACCGTGTCAAATGCGGAGGGCCAGGATGTACGATTGGCCTTTGTCAAGGGCTTTCAGAATCTAGTCAGAAAGGAAGATGAGGAGGGTTTTGGTGCTGTGGTGTCTGTGGAAACCGTATTGGGAGGGGAGGAGAATGTGGTGATCATCTAGGTAGTTCGTTAGTTGCCTGTTAATTATTTTTTCTAGGATTTTTGAGATGAAGGGAAGGTTGGAGATAGGACGATAGTTGGCCGGGTCCGTTGGGTCAAGGGAGGGTTTTTTAAGAATAGGTTTTATTATAGCTTGTTTAAGTTGGATTGGTACAGTGCCGGCAGGTATGGAGCTGTTAATGATTTTAGCAATGAGCTTGGAGATAAAGTTAGGGATGGTGAGGAGGGTTTTGGTGGGAATGGTATCTGTGGGGTGTGCTGCAGGACTGATTTTCTTAAGGATGGATTCTATCTCAATGTGTGTGGTGGTCTCGAATGACTCGAGTCCTGCAGGGATGTTTTCTGCCTGGGATGTGGTGGGGGTGGGTGTGTAGACAGTGGGGTTTGTAATAGGGGAATAGGTGCGTGGGGGGGGGGGGAGCATGCCATGATGCTTTCTATTTTCTTGTGAAAATACAGAGCAAGCTCTTCGCATTTGGTTTTGTGATTTGTGTCGGGGGGGGGGGGGAGTAGGAGCAATATTGGTTAGCGGTGCAACAAATTCAAATAGGGCTTGGCATTGAACTGAAGATGATGTATCTTTTGGGCGTAGAAGTCCCTTTTTGTCTTGTCAATGACTCCCCGGAAGGTGTGGAGGTGGGATCGGAACATGGATTGTAGGGCTGGGGATTGTTCTTTATGCCACCTTTTTTCTAGTTTCCTAAGATGGTGCTTCATGGTTTTAAGTTCCTGGGTGTACTAGGGTTTCTTTTTTATATTTGCAGGGTTGATTTCTCGGGATTGCATAGGGCAGACAGTATTGGCTACCGTGTTGGTGAGTTGATACCATGAGGAAAGGGCGGACTCAGGGTCGGTAAGGTCTAGTTTGGAAAGTTCGCAGGTAAGGGCTTGCAAAATATGCAAGTTTAAATGCTGAGAATAGTTCCCCAGAATTTCTATTCTCCTATGAAGCAAAGAGTTATCTTTGATATGTGCAGCATTAGTCTTTTTTAAACTGGCAATATCATTGTTGTGCTGGTCACAACAATTTTTAAACTGAGTTAATTCAAGAGCTTCTCTGTCCAAATAAGGCTTAGAAAGGGAGGCAGACTTGTTCAAGCTCACCAGAGCTGCCAAATGGAGTCCAGAATGTTAGGCGCCTCGGCCGTTGGTCCGTGTGGCCGGGTATCCTCATTGTGGGGGCCGAGGGCTCGCTCCTGCCCTGTCCTTTGCTGGCCCCCGCCGCCAGTTCCTGCCACTGCGGCCTGCCTCTAGCGTGCAACTCTGCTTGATATTTAAAGGGCCAGCGGTAGGAGAGTTCCCTGCGGTTCGCGGAGATGATGTCAGGCAAGGCAGGTATAAATACCCTGCCTTGCCATTTCCCCCTTGCCTCAGCAACAGGTCCTGTTCCCTTGCGAGTGTGAGTTGTGCTGTGTTCCTGCTCTGGTCCTGTTCGGCTCCTTGTCCCGTGTTCTCACTCCAGTTCAGCTCCTTCCCGTATCCTGCTTCCATCCCAGCTCCTCGTCCCATTAGTCTGCTCTTCTGGTTCCTGACTCGGCTCATCCTTGGATTTCGCTTCGTCTGCTGCCCGTCCTGACCTCCTGCCTGTCTACCATCTCTTCACCTTAGCCGCCTGACCTGACTTCTGGCCTGTTCTTGGATTCCCTAGCCTGCTGCCAGCCCTGACCATTGGTATGTCTGACTTCACTTCTGTCTTCATGGGATTGTCTTCGTCTGGAGACCCGCTCCTAAGTCCTGCTGGTCCCGGTACCCAAGGGCTCAACCTGTGGGGAACATGGGCTGGTATAGGTTAAGGTTCAGTTGGGTGTCCACCTCACCTGCATCCACCTCGTAACGATGAGGGCCTATAGGGGGTTCCCCCTATAAGTGATGTCAACTTTGTCTCAGCTCAGAGGTCCACCTTTCCAACAGTTTGCTCAGGCCATGGACCCGGCAGACGTGTCCTGCTTACAGGCCATTCCCGGTCTTGCCCAAAAGTTAACACAGCATAACAATGTCTGGACATGCTAGCAGCTAGGGTTGAGCACCTGGTATCTCATTTGGATGCATTTTCCTCCATTGCTGTCAGTACTCCAGTGGCACCGACTCCTCCAACCTTGACCGCGGCTCTTCATCTTCCAGCACTGCTTCCTTATGCTGGGGGCCCCCGGCAGTGTCGTGGTTTCCTAAACCACTGCTTCATGCATTTCTCTCTGCAACCTGCTCAGATCGCCAGTGACACCATCAAGACCGTGTTTATCCTCTCGGATGGTAAGACCCTGGCTTGGGCTTCTCCCCTGTGGGAGTGGGGAAATCCCATGCTACAGGATCTGCAACGCTTTGTACACGTGTTCAAGCAGGTTTTTGATAAACCGGGCCAACAAACCACCGCTGCTTTGGACTTACTCCACCTCTGCCATGGCTCCAAAACGTTGGCAGAATATGCAGTCGAATTCCGCACCCTGGCTTCCGAACTAGGTTGGTGTGAGCATAGCCTCAGGAGCATTTTCCTTGAAGGATTGTCTTCAAGGATCAAAGACGACCTGGCTGCTTGGAAACTTCTGGATGAATTGGAAGCCCTCATTGACCTCTGTGGTCGGCTACACCGACATCTCCAGTAGCATCTCCGTGAGGTCAAGATGCCCCGCAGGCCCATGGCCCTGGCACCATCCTTCGCTCGGCCTATGATTCCCCCTTCTCCGGTGCAGCCCGGCCAGACTCATCATGAAGAGCCCATGCAGCTTGGCCGGAGCCACCTCTCGCCGGAGAAGCAACGGAGACGCATGTTGGGGCTCTGCCTCTACTGTGCTGGAAAGGGCCTCAGGCTGGTGCAGTGCCCAGAGAGGCCGGGAAACTCTCGAGCCTAGGTGTCAGTGGGGAGATGACCTTGGGCTGTGCTAATTCTACTCCCCAATGCACGATACCCATAACCTTTGTCTTGTACCATGGCACCTTCATCACCCTGGCGCTGATAGACTCCGGCATATGAGGCAACTTCATCCTGATGGACTTGGTCTAGCAACTAGCCCTGCCCACTTTGTCCAGGAGTCCACCACTAATAATCTCCTCCATCTATGGGGAACCACTGCCCGGTCAGATCACCCAGGTCACCACCCCAGTGTGGCTGTGTACCAGCATCCTTCATGAAGAGGAACTCTCTTTCTTCGTCCTTGAGAGGGCGATACATCTAGTAGTTCTGGGTCTGCCATGGCTACAGGAGCACTCCCCTTACATCGACTGGAAGACCCTGCAGCTCACCTCCTGGGGTCCTCGCTGATGCACTACTTGTCTTCACAAGGTGCAGCATCCCGGTCTTACAGTGGTGACCACCCTGCTGGCTTTACCTCCTCAGTATGCTGAGTACCTGGATGTGTTCTCCAAGGAGAGGGCGGAGACCCTTCCTGAACATCGCCAATTCTACTGCGCCATAGACTTGCTTCCAGGTACCATGCCTCCCCGAGGGCAAGTATATCCTTTGTCGCTCCCCGAGACCAAGGCCATGTCCGAATACATTCGGGTGAACCTGGAAAGAGGCTTCATTCGGCCCTCCACCTCTGTAGGTGGGGCTGGCTTCTTCTTCATGGCCAAGAAGGAAATCTATACACGGCTCATTCCGGCCCTGTATGGACTACCGGGGCTTGAATGCCATCACCAGGAGAGACCGGTATCCATTACCACTCATCCCGGAGTTGCTGGATCGGCTACAAGGGGCCAAGTTATTCATGAAGCTGGACCTTTGGTGGGCATATAACTTAATTCACATCAAACTGGGCAATGAATGGAATTCTGCCTTCAATACCAGTGACGGCCACTATGAGTACTTAGTGATGCCCTTCGGCTTCTGCAAATCCCCTGCAGTCTTCCAGCACTTAATGAGCGAAGTGTTTCGCGATCTACTATACACTAGCGTCATTGTATACCTTTACAACGTCCTCATTTACTCCAAGGATCTCCAGACCAATCGGCAAGAAGTCAGACGAGTTCTCCAACGTTTATGGACTCACAGGCTGTATGGTAAGCTTGAAAAATGCCAATTTGAGCGGGAGTCTCTTCCCTTTCTGGGGTATGTCATTTCCAGCACTGGGTTCCGTATGGACCCTGAAAAGATCACCTGCATCCAGAATTGGCCACAACCTTCCAGGCTTCGGGCCTTGCAGACTTTTTAGGGTTTGCCAACTTTTACAGACATTTTATTCCACACTACTCCCGAATTATGGTGCCCCTCACAGCTCTCACTAGGAAAGGGGCCAACCCCAAGCAATGGCCACCCATGGCTGTTATGGCCTTCAATGAATTAAACGAGCTTTCCTGTAAGATACATGCCTGTGACACCTGGACCCCTCTATCCCATTCATCGTGGAGGTAGATGCCTCCTGTAGGAGCTGTAGGAGCAGTGCTGAGCCAGCACTTGGAGAAAGGGGCCATATTACCATGCTCCTACTTCTTGCAGAAGTTTACCCAGTCGAGAAGAATTATGGTATAGGAGACCAGGAATTGCTTGCCATAAAGTTGGCTTTTGAGGAGTGGCAGCAGTGGTTAGAGGGCGCACATCACCCCATTACCATATACACGGATCATAAGAATCTAGAATACCTCCACCACGCCCAGCGGCTGAACCCTCGCCAGGTGCGCTGGACCTTACTCTTCAGCTGCTTTTACTTCACCCTCCGTGTGGCCAGGTCTCCTCACCATGCGGGCCGAGGGCTCGCTCCTGCCCTGTCCTTCATAGACCCCCGTCGCTGGTTCCTGCCACCGTAGCCTGCCTCTAGTTGCGCTGCGTCTTTCGACGCCAACACTGCCACTCTCCATGGTCCCCCTAGGCGCATGCGCACAACTTTGCTTGTTATTTAAAGGGCAATGACGGCAAGCAAGGCCTTGCCATTTCCCCCTTGCCTCAGCAACAGGTCCTGCTTCATTGTGAGTGTGAGTTGCGCTGTGTTCCTGCTCTGGTCCTTTTCGGCTCCTTGTCCTGTGTTCCTGCTCCACTCCACTTCCAGTTCCTTCCCATATCCTGCTTTCGCCCCTGCTTCTATTCCAGCTCCTCATCCCTTCAGTCTGCTCTTCTGGTTCCTGACTCGGTTCGTCCTTGGATTTTGATTTGTCTGCTGCCCATCCTGATCTCTGCCTGCCTACCATCTCTTCGCTTTAGCTGCCTGCCCTGACTTCTGGCCTGTTCTTGGATTCTCTAGCCTGCTGCCGGCTCTGACCACTGGTACGTCTGACTTTGCTTCTGCCTTCTGTCTTCGTGGGATTGTCTTCGTCTGGAGACCCGCGCCTAAGTCCTGCCGGCCCTGGTACCCAAGGGCTCAACCTGCGGGGAACATGGGCTGGTATAGGTGAAGGTCCAGTTGGGTCTCCACCTCACCTGCATCCACCTCCTGATGATGAGGGCCTGTAGGGGTTCCCCCTATTGGTGATACCAACTTCGTCTTGGCTCAGGGGTCCACCTTTCCAACACAGAGCAGGTCTTTCAGGCATCAAAGGAGAACTGGTGGAAGAAGGGACCGCATCTAAGGAAGCTCCAGCAATTCAATCTGATACCACAACAGCTGATATTCTCATATACTGAACAGGCTGCACCAATCCTTCATCTGAAGTCTCCAACACTGGAGGTGCAACCACCGAACCAGTTTCCCTCTACACAGCTTGCACTCCGACATCATCAATTCACATCTGAGTCACCAACTGTTATGACCACCGGCCACGGCAGCCCGCGACTGGGGCCGACTGTCATGGCCGCCGGCCGCAGCGGTCCGCAGCCGGGACCCAGCACTTACCAGCGGCGTCGGGTCTCCGCTGAGGCTCCTGCAGGTGCAGGGAGCCTCCAACGGCGTTCTCCGCGCGGCCTGGGGCGCTGCTTGGCTGGCCGCGGGGCTCTGCTTCATGAGGTGACTCCGCCTCTTTTCCTCTGCTGCACTAGGGCCGCGCTCGCGGTTGAAGACAAGATTTAAAGGGTCCACGACAGGAAGTGTCGTGGCTCGTTCTGAAGCACCTCCTCCAGGTTCCTGTATTTAAAGGCAAGGTCTGCCCCTCAGACCTTGCCTTGGTATTGAGGTTCCGGCCCGAGTGTGTTCCTGGCTCCTGGTTCTTGTTTCTTTGTCCCGCTCTTCTTCCTTGCTCCGTGGATTGATTCTTGGCTCCTGACCTCTGGACTGGTGGACATGTCTTCTCCTGGCTTGATTCTGGTACGGCGTTGGACCCTTCTCCTGGCTTGATCCCGGTACGGTTCTGGACCCTTCTCCTGCCTTGACCCTGGACTGGACTCGGATCCCGCTGGTATATTGATTTTCGGACCGGTTTTGAACTCTTCCTCGTTTCCGTCCTCAGACTGTCTCGACATGCTTGAGGCGCCAGCCATCTGGAACCCACGACCTGCAGGAGGCGCCTGCATCCAGACCATCTACAGTCTTCAGAGGAGTTGCCTAAGTCCCAGCAGCTGGACCCCTACGGACTCCTCCTGGGGGGGTCGTGTGCTTCCAGGGTGAAGACTTCTAGCAAGTCTCTACAGTCCAAGAGGCCTCGCCCTTTGACGGTAGTCATCTACCTCGAAACAAGTGTCCACTTTCACAACACCAACGGGCGGACATCGGCGATACAGGTGAGAAAGAGACAGATCCAACCCATATTGTCCCAGCTCTTCGTCACCAGAAACAGTCACTGGATTCATTTCCCCCACAATGGGCTGAGTCCTGAAGAAGGACAATATCGTCGACTGTACTACAAGCATAGAGGCTTTGGATGGAAAGACTCTGACTTTCCCCTTTCACTTTAGAGCTATAGTACAGGTAAATTAACTTGAAGAAACATGGTTAAGAAGTCTACAATGCCATTCAGAGACTTATGGCCCTGCTGCTGCCTCCTTCTCCACCCTGTTTCATTATTATTTATGTATGACTATCTTTATAAATCTTTGATAAAAAGCATAATGCCTTCAAGTTAAAATTAGCATTCTGTTGCCTTTAAGAAGAGCAGCAGGAAAAAAATCATATTCAGGTCAAAAGTGGAAAAAAAACTTTGCCAGCAGCAAGTTATTACAAAAGCACATAAATAGTCATTAGAGAATTAGAATGGGAGTATCATAGAAGAAATGAAATAGGCTGCAAAATCAGTGAAAATATTAAATATAATATTGATTCATGATAACCTAGACATATATGCCATCAGGCATAATTATCAGAACATCTATTTGAAAATATCATACAGTAAAATTGCTATTTAAAGTGCCCCAGTTCCGTTGAACGTTCCTGGTTGACACTTTACTTGGCCTCAACTGGAGATACTGAGTTTTCAAAAAATGTGTAAATCTCAAAAGAATGGGTGTAGTTGACTTTTTAACTTATTTTTTCTTTTGGAATCATTATTTTTACTGCCAAAGCCGCAAGGATGCATCTCAGTGCAGACACCTGGACTTTAATTTTAACTTCCAAACTGTAAAGCCTAAGTAGGCCCTTGGCCCTACTAATGCTTCATGAATAAATATTAAATCAGTATGTTCCAAAGGAACTGTAGTACAGTCTGGGACTCACATATTATGTGCAACAATCCATGTGTTCTCATGCACTGTAAATGAGAGGAAGAAAGTTGTGTCACCCTAGACAATACATCGTAACTGCAATACTGTACTTATTAGTGAAGCCCATCATACATACTGTAACTCTTGCAATATAACAAGAAAGAATAATGCTTCAAAACAAAATCCAGCATCAATGTTTACAGAAGTGTCAAAGAATGTGAGCTTCAAAAAAATAAAATAAAATAATTGGCAATCACATTGCATCTTAGCTGCCAGACCCTAGATCATTCCTGAAGCTTTGCTATATCCCTTCTCATGTTTTCCACATCTTCCAGGCTGTCTGCCCTGTTGCAGTTTTTGGTATCACTGGCAAAAAGATAAACCTTAACCTTTCCCAATAATCATTATACAGTGCGGCTCACAAAAATGTTGAAAAGAACCAATCCATGATCCAGTCCCTGAGGCACTCCATTTATCACTATCCTTTGTTGCCTCCCACTCAGCCAGTTTCTAACCCAGTCAATTTATTTATACAGCACCTATGCGGAATTGTGTCAAATTGTTACTGAAATCCAAATACACTACATCTAGCGCTCTCCCCTGATCCAGTTCTCTGGTCACCCAATCAAAGAAATTGATCAGATTCATCTAACAAAACCTAACTATAGTAAAACTATGCTGCTTCAGATTCTATAATCCATTGGATTCCAGAAACTGCACTATCCTCTGTTTTATCAGCAACTCCATTCATTTTCTTACCGTAGAGATCAGACAAACCAGCCTATAGTTCCTGATCTCCTCTTTATTTCCTTTTTTGTGAATAGAAACCAATTTGCCTATCTCCATTACTCCAAACTATTCTCAACTCTAAATAAGTTTTGAAAAGTTCTGCCAGCAAAGCTTCCAGAACTTGTCTAAATTTCTTTAATACCCTCGGATGTATCATCCAGCCCTATTGCTTTATCTATTTTAAGTTTAGGTAACTTCTCATGAACACACTTTTTTAAAATTGATTGAGGCTTAGCTGACATCCAATTCTATTTGTGTGGTCCTGATCCTAGCCCTTCCACAGTTCACCTCTGATTCTCACAATGCCACCTTTGCACTAATATATCTAAAAAAAATGTTTTTCTTGTGGGCGTGGACCTTTGAGCCAAGGAGGAGTTGGTGCAGGTCCCCACCATTGACTAGAGCTTCACTTATACCAGCCTCATTCCCCTTAGTTTGAGCCCTCGGGTGGTGGGAACCTCTACTAACGAACTGAAGCTGAGATGAAGATCAGGTCACAGGCCAGGGTCCGGGGCAGGCAGGTTACAGGCATATTTGGAAAGCAGTGGTACTCGAGGCAGGCAGGGTTCAGGCGTGTTCAAGAATCAGGCAGTGGTCACTGGCAGGCTGTTATTGTTTGTAAGGTTTTGGGTGGACCCTTGGACACTGTGGCAGATAACCACACCCACGGGGGGAAGTCCTGTGAGGGGCCACAGGGTCAGGCTCAACTTTAGGACAAACAACACAGAATTATCTTTTATTAAACAGAGTTGAGAAGTCACCAGAGGTGGCAGTAGTGAGTAGAGATGAAGCCCGGATGGGCTTGCAGTCCCTCAGGACACTGGAACAGCGATCCCTCAATAGCTGTGCTGTAGTGGAGAGAAACTGAGATAGTGAGTACAGTGGAGCATACACAGGGTTCTTGTATAGAGCCTAGTTGGTTGATTACTCACACAGCGGTTTCTCCCGGAAGGTAACACAGAAGCTGGAATAGAGGCAGGCCCTCGAGGAGCAAGTACCTGGTTCCAGGGAACAGCTCTGAAAGAATGTAGATGGTAACTCACTGATGGTGTAGGCAGCGGATTCTTCCAAGCAGAAGTGAGCTCAGGCAGCGAGTCCAGGAACATGGGCCCTCGAGGAGCGAGTACCGGTTCCAGACAGCGACCTGAAAGAAAAGAGAGAGGCCCCTGAGGAGCGGGTACCCCGATAGAGTAAGTCCAATTAAGGAGAGGCAGAGTAGCTAAGTACGGATAGCGAATCCCATCCTTAAGGAGTCCCTTCAACGTGAGGAGTTCCTTCACCTTGCTAACTCGATTAGCTAGCAACTAGAGTAGGCTTTTGTATCCGGGATGCATGACGTCATCACAGGGGGACACCCCTGAGGTTCACGCCAAAGGAAAAATAAGAAGCAGGGCCACACGGCGCATGCGCCCTATGGCAGCTGAACAACATGGCGAGATGCAGCACCCAAGCCGGTCCAGGGACGCCGGAGAGGACGGCAGGCAGACGCCGCGGCAGCCAGACGTCCATCAACCGCGGGAGGAGTCGCCAAGGAGGTAAGGAGGGCGGAGTGGAGATGTCGGGCAGCGACAGTTGTAACAGTAACCCCCTTCAAAGGGTGGTCTCCTTTGTGGGTACCAGGTTTAGGCTTCAAAGGACGCGCAAGATGAAATTGACGGAGCATTTTTATCAAGGATGTTAGCCTGAGGCTCCCAAGAGTTTTCTTCGGGGCCGAAACCTTCCCAAGAAAGAAGGTATTCAAGTTAAATAGAAGGTATTCACGCTCTCCGCCTACAAATTTACGCTTCACCTGTACAAGACCTCCACTTCCAAATCAAAAAGGGATTTTTATGCATCTAAAATTCATAACCTGGTCTTTGACGCTAAAGCCCTATTTGCCTATGTATCTAGCCTCACTCAAATCGCCCCCCCAGAATTTCCCACCAACCAAGCACAATCCAAAGCTGAAGAACTCGCATCGTTTTTCCAAAACAAAATCATCAGTCTTCTTACCCAACTACCCTCCAAGATCGCCCCCCTACCATCGGCTCTGCAGCCTCCCATCAAAAATATTCACCTCGAAGCTTTCGAACCCATTTCCTCCTCTGAGATTCAAGTTGTTCTAAGAAGAATGAAACCCTCCTCTCACCCGGCGGACCATATCCCCACCAAACTTCTTCTCACAATCCCAGACTCTATCTCCAAAACACTGGCGGACATTATTAACTGTTCTCTCTCCCACAGTTCCTTCCCAGACGACCTCAAACTGGCGTCTCTCAAACCACTCCTAAAAAAACCAAATTTGGACCCAAAAGATCCTAACAACTTCCGCCCAATAGCCAATCTCCCCTTCATTGCTAAGATTATGGAAAGGCTTGTGAACTCCCAACTATCGGACTACATTGAAGATAACAAACTTCTATCCGCCTCACAATATGGATTCTGTAAAAATCTAGGCACTGAATCCCTTCTTACTTCCCTAACAGACTTCCTCATCCTGGGTCTCGACAAAAGTCAATCTTTTCTGCTGGTCCTTCTGGACCTTTTGGCAGCCTTCAATACCGTCAACCACTCCTTCCTCATCAACCAGTTAGCTGCCATAGGAGTTTCCGGCTCTGCTCTATCTTGGTTCAAATCGTTTCTCAGCAACAGAGGTTACAAGGTTAAAATTCAGAACAAAGAATCTTCACGCCATGACTCATCCGTAGGAGTCCCACAAGGCTCCTCTCTATCCCCGACACTCTTTAACATCTACCTTCTACCACTTTGCCAGCTCCTCACCAACCTCAACCTAAAACACTTTCTCTACGCAGACGATATCCAGATCCTGATCCCCATCAAAGGCTCATACTCGAAAACCCTTGACTACTGGGAATCCTGCCACCAAGAAATCAAACGTCTCCTCAATAGCCTAAATCTAGTACTAAACTCCTCCAAGACCGAAATACTACTCATATCTCCAGAGAACAGCAATCTCACCGCTTCTCATCCAACCAACCCACCAACCACACAAGTGAGAGATTTAGGAGTGATAATTGACAACAGGCTGAACTTCAAAGCCTCCATCAACAGAACGACTAAAGACTGCTTCCACAAACTCCAAGTTTTAAAAAGGATAAGACCTCTCTTCCACGCCCAAGATTTCAGAACGATCCTCCAAGCAATTATTTTCTCAAAGTTAGGTTACTGTAACGCTATCCTACTTGGTCTTCCTTCCTCCTACACCAAACTGCTCCAAATGGTACAAAACACAGCAGCCCGTTTACTAACAAACACCAGGAAAAGAGACCATATTTCCCCAATTCTAAAAGACCTTCATTGGTTACCAATTCACTTCAGAATCATCTACAAATCCATATCCTTGATATACAAAATCATCCATCAACACACCACAATTGACCTACAATTTCCTCTCCGCTTACACAACTCCACAAGACCTACCAGAGACGCATACAGAGGATCCCTCCATGTACCCCCTACTAAAACCACTAGTCACATTACCTTAAGAGATCGAGCCCTCTCCACAGCTGGCCCACTGTTATGGAACTCCATCCCTCCCGATCTCAGACAGGAGCCTTGCCTCCTAACCTTTAGAAAAAGACTCAAGACTTGGCTGTTTATGCAAGCTTTCCCGGCTTAAATTAATGCACCTCGCCATCAACATATCCAACACAGCAGCTGTACCTCTTCTCCTTGTATATAATTTAGTCTCTGCTAAACTATCTTTATTTCCTCTGATCCCAGTTCAATAGTCCTTGTTAATTGTAACTGCTTTCTTCGACATGTTATTTCTGTTTTTGATGTATTTATTGCACCTCTGTTTATTTGTAAACCAGCATGATGTGATCATTTCATGAATGCCGGTATATAAAAACCTTAAATAAATAAAATAAATAAGTGTTTTGCCTCGTCTTCAGACATCAAGAATCTCTTCGACCTTAAATTCTAGGTCATCTTCTGCGTTGATGGCAGGTGGTTCCTGAGTCTTGGAAGAGAATTCACTGAGTATGAGAGGTTTCAAGAGTGAAACGTTGTGGATGTTTAGTCCGGTAAAATAAATAAGTGTTTTGCCTCGTCTTCAGACATCAAGAATCTCTTCGACCTTAAATTCTAGGATGTTTAGTCCAGTAAAATAAATAAGTGTTTTGCCTCGTCTTCAGACATCAAGAATCTCTTCGACCTTAAATTCTAGGTCATCTTCTGCGTTGATGGCAGGTGGTTCCTGAGTCTTGGAAGAGAATTCACTGAGTATGAGAGGTTTCAAGAGTGAAACGTTGTGGATGTTTAGTCCGGGTTGTAGCTTCAGACTGTGATGTTGCCAAGACGTCGGAGGATTGGAAATGGTCCAATGTAGCGAGGAGCAAAACGAGTGGAGGGTAACTTCAGTCTGAGATGCTTGGTAGATACCCAGACTTTGTCACTGGGTTTGAAGACAGGCGCTTGAGAAAGGTGAGTGTCTTAAAACTTCTTAGCACGGTCACTCGCTTTAACTAGCATGTCTTTCATCTGAATCCACAGGTTATGAATTTCATCAGCAGTAGCAGGCCTGCGATACTTTAGAAGATGAGGGGCGGGGGGCCGAAACGGGGGGCGGGCCTGCGCTAGCCGGCAGCGATCGCACCGTCACAGTGCGATCACTGCCGGTTTCGCACCCAATAGCGCCACCATAGGAGGTGTAGCTATTGGGAGCGAAATAGGCAGCGAAAAGGCACCTACCTTTTCACTGTCCGCGATGTCGGCACAGAGTCGGCCCCGGTGACGCCCCGACTCCTCCTCTTCCGGGGCCGACTCTGCCCCCATCCTGGTATCAAAGGTCCCTTATCGTGTGTGAGCGGCTTGGAAAATGAGGCCCTATGTCTCATGTCCTAGGATGGAAACTCTGATTGAGGATCTCCTGGTGGTCCTCTTCTCCAAACTCCTCTTCATGAAAAAATAGCTCTCTCACTAGGCAAAGAACGGGGGCAGCAGAAACAACTTCCATCCCACAAAACAGAAAAAAAGAAAAATCTAAAAAGGGTCTCTCTGGCAAGGCACTGCATCTTCCTTTTGATGGGTCGAAGGGGTATACAGGTCCTCTCTGCATCTCTGGAGAGGGGATTACAGCTTCCCAGATGGTGCAAGTCAAACCAGCCAAAATCTTCACTTTTAATCTAGGAAAAATTACAAAAATCACTCTGTTTTCCTCTCTCTCCCTCTAGCCTGTCACTAAGGCTGGCAGGGCAATGTTTCTCCCTTCTTTTGTTAAGCTAAGGGCCTAACTGGAGAGCACATTGAAACACATCCTACTCCCTCAGAACCTCATGGTCACATATTCTAACCTCTCTCCAGTGCCTAACAGACTGCCTATTCCTGCAAGCCTCTGGGGGAGGTGAAGTATTGAATGGCATGCTGGTAGTGCAGATGGACTAGAATTAAGGGCTGAGGACTAGGGCCATCTGGTGAAGACCTCATAATCTCTACACAAAGTTAGTTTTCCTGAAGTCTAAGATTCTTGCCTTTGAATAAACCTTCATCTCCTGTGCTCTAATACTGAACTCTTTCCAAATTAACCGGCAATGCCTCCTCCTAGATGGTGGCTTGAGAGCTTGGTTTCTTGAATCATTTGAGTTTTGTTACAAATGTTTTTAGTTTTGTTATGTTATGAATATTTAGTACAATTTGTAGAAATTTGTTAATTTGGTTGTTGTATAATTTTGAATGGCATATTTGCTGATTACTTTATAAATAACAGCTGTACATTTAAACCAAGTTCCTTATTTGAATATCATTTACAATCTCCCAGCCAACTCTTAGGGTTTCTTTCCCCTTTGAGACAGTGTCCTCTGTGAACCTGCCATCAGAGCTCCCTCTGGAGTCACCATCTGTTCTGTCTATCTATTCTAGACTACTTTAGCGTGTGTGAAGCCCCTTCTTTATCACAGTCCACTATATAAAGCCAAACCAAGCCAGTTACTCCACACTCCAATTGAATCCTCATAATACAAAGGCTATAACCCTAAAATCACTTCCCCAAAACTTGCATCATTACTTAAAACACCCAGGGAGAACCCACTGCCATACAAAGAGAGGAACACAGGTGCCCTTGAAGCCACATGCAACCCAGAAGTAGAAAAACTAGAAAATCATAAAATGCCTGGACAATGAATCATTATAATATGGTGTTTGTTTTAAGCTTTTGTATTATGTGTGTCAGGGTTTTACTTGTTTTTTTGAATGTTACTTTTGTGAGCCACTATGGATTTCATATATAGTGGGGTATGAAAAAAGAAATTAAATCTAAAATAAATATTCCCTGCTCCTTTAGTTCAAGATTTCTGGCAACCACTTAATCTAAAGCAAACCCTGGTAAAACGTTTGCAGAAACTCATAAAGAAGGACATAACACATAGCTCTCTGCAAGCTACCCCACACTGTAAACCACGCCAGCACATCTGATCGGACCTTACACCTACCCACCTGGGAAAGATATTCAGCAGAAGAGGATCACGTTCATTCGTCTCTCTTAATGCAGTACAGCTTTTGAGAGCTAGTCACAAATATATTTAGTCCAGAAACATAGGATCAACTACAGACTGTTGGCAGTGGCACTACTTTATTCAAGGCTGAACAAAAAAATGCCATTTGAAATGAAAGAGGGAAATGTCAATAATATTTCCTATTTCACCTTATTTCATTTTTGAAATGAAATGTAAGGGGACCCCAGAATCTGACCCTTACTAGCAGTCTTTGTCCCTAGGTGAAATTGCAGTTGTGGCCTCAAAAGGTCTTCCTGCCAGCAGTGTGAGTCAGACTGCCCCTGTGAGTGAGGGCAGTGTATTGTAGGGGGCTTTGGGTAGCCTGCTGCTTTCCATTGAGAGGGGTTTGGGATCTAACAAAGCTCCTGTGCCCGTGCGTCACAGCGGGAGTCGAGCACCAGCCTTAGCTCGGGGCAGAGGGAGCAGCTGTCTCCCCTTGTGGAGGATACTTGGGTGGGTCTATCCCTCCATAGGGGCAGGGCCTGAAGGAGTGGCGCCCAGGGGAAGTCCCAGAGCCCAGGAGCAGTGAAGCCTGAGGCTCCAGAGAATCCAGAAGAGAAGTGTTTTAAAAGAAGAAGAGATCTCTTCAGAGAGAGAATGCGGCAGAGGGGATTATTTTTGGAGGTTCCAGCAAGAAGCATCCTCTCCCGGGAAAGTCCCCAGGAGTGCCGACTGACTACATCCAGCAGACAGAGACTCCACTAAGAGACAAGAGAGAGAGCTAGAGGAACTGAGAGGCTCCACAGACCCTGGGAGGGCCCAGGGAGGAAGGGTACCTTCCCCAAGAGCTGAGCTGTCTGTCTTGGGGATGTAGAGACCTGCTTGTTTCTGGATTTTTGGACTTTGTATTGGATACAGTGTGGTGCACTACCCTTTAGGGCACTGTTAGACTTTTGTTTTATTTGCCTCCCACCAGTCTGCAGTAAAGACTTTATTTTGAAGGAAATCTTTGGACTAAAGAGTGATCCTTTGTTTGATTGGACAGGAGTGCAAAAGAGCCCCAGAGAGAGCAAAACCCTAAGGGCCTTGAAAAGACCGTCTTTCCCCAGTATGCAGGAACCCCAGGGGGTCATGGGGCCTTGTGGGGTCCGTAATCCTCCCGTGTGCCCCATGCCCAAGAGTTGACCAGGACGGGATCTACAGAAGTATAAGAAAAATGAACAAAATTCCATTTGTGTTTCATTTCATTTTGTTTTCAAATCTTCCATTCTCTTTCTTTTGCCAACTAAGGGGTTATTTTCTAACCCTATCGCACGCGAAAAGGGACCTTTCGCGTGCGATAGCTAGATCAGGATGGAGTCGGGCAGCGTCAGCATCGGAAGAGGAGGAGTCGGGACGGACGCTGCGGAAACTTCGCTGGCAGCGATAAGGTAAGACCCCTTATTGCTGCCAGTAGTTCGCACAATAGCACCACCTTTCACGGTGGCGCTATTGGGCGTGAAAGCCGGAAGCGATAACACCATGGTGGTGCGATTCCTGCCGGCTTTCACAGGCCCGCCCCCCATTACCACGCAATTCACAAACCAGTGCGATCTTAGAAAATCCAGGCCTAAATGTGCTGTGAACTTTTTTTTTTTTTTTTTTTTAGTCCCCTTAGCCCGCAACAGACCCTCTCCCCCCCCCCCCCCCAGCTTCCCCATTATAGCCAGGGTTGAAAGGGGGGGAGAGATCTTCGTCACTCCTGCCCTGCTAGTGTTGTATTCCAAAATGATGCCATCTGACCTGAGGAGGTTCCATTTTCTGAGTAAAATCGCACTCCAAAATTGCTGGAATTTTCCAGAATCTATCCACCTCTACATACATAATGCAAATATATTTCAGAAATTATGCCGCAATATATGATGAATATATCATCTGTGATTTCTAGGGGTAGACTGCAAGAAAAATCATGAAATACATATATTTATAAATGAAAAGAACCCCATACTGCAGTGGCCAAAGGTTACCTCTGAAATGTCTGGCTGGCCTGAATGATGATGTAAACTCACTACCCAAAAATATTCAAATTCTGTTGTCTTCTCAGTAACAGTGACAGAAGCCCTATGATAAACTCAGCAAAACCCTGCAATACGTCATGCAGAATCTACATAGCAAACCCAAAACAGCACCAACTCTCAGAAGTCCAAGTATTACACTGGCCCTAGAAAACCAATATACCTCTTACTGGGGAAAACAGGACAACCAGTCTGCTTCAGATCCCTACACAGGAAATATAAGTTAGCCGAATATTCCTCACTTCAGACAATCCTGCAGAATACAGAAAGACCCTAACCAAATCCAGAGTAAGTGACCTCAACCTCATGCAGACAGAAAAAAATAATGAACTGCAGCCTGAACCCTCCCCTCCTGTTCCCTGCAGACAGGTTGGGAGGGGCTGGATTCAGGAGCAGCAGAGCTTTTCCTTGCTCTGCAGTGTCTGCTCCAGGCTGACCTCTTCCTGCTCTTGTCCCCGAAAGAGAGGAGGGAGAGCTGCTCCAGGTAAATCCTCCTCCCTCCTGTTCCCAGCACATTGCCTGGGAGGGCAGAGGCTGAAGGAGGAAGCAAACAGCTGTTCTCTGAGGCTTGGGATTGGGCACTGGCCAACAGAAGTGAGGAGGGAGAGCCCCGTGTGCTCATGCCTAGGGAGGCCCCTGGTGCCACGCCTACAACACTGATCTACCCTGCCAAATGGAAGACTCGGCCCTGCCTGCATGCCCCTAATGTGAACCTTTTAGCCTACGCAATTTGAAAATATTACAAAGTTTGATCAGATATAACTTTGCTGCAAAAGAGAGCCCATGTGCAAACAATTTGTGCTGCTAAAGGATGTATGAATAACATTTCATGACTTCGCCTAGCTCTTCAATCTAGCTCTTTATCTTGAAAGAATTCACATTTATTTAGAGCCCAAGTTTCTAACAGGCTGAGAAGGGCTGAAGTCCTTGTGAATAAAGTACAAAGTGCACGCAGGCTTCAGCGCATAAGTCCACTTTGAAAATTAGCCTGACCTGAGTGTGGCATAGGCGTGCACACTTGCACCTGCTAGAGAGCAGATGTAAATGTCCACTCTGATATTTACGTGCATAATTTTCAAAATCAAAATTATACACATAAATGATTTCTCCACCCCCAACTCTGTCCCCGGGAATGCCTTTTAGCAATACGCATAAAAGTAAGTTCAAATTCACTTCTGCACATACTTTTACATGCACAACCCCAGGGGTAATTTTCAAAATGCCGTATAATGCACATGTATGCTTTTGAAAATTGCCCCCACATGATTGCTCATAAAAAACAAAATCTGAATAAATAATGACATTCATAATATATGTGCGGGGTTATGTTGAAAGCCAGGTTCAAATAAGAAATTTTGACTCAGCGATCATGTTGCATTAACGTGGCCTGCAAGTTCTCAAGGGGCAAGCAGAAATGATTCCAAATATTTCCTCTGCTGTTCAGGGGCTCCGGGAGATGGAAACCCTCACTCGCTCTTGGCCAGGTTCTTCCCCAGTTGCAGATGTCTCAAAAACAGCTGATTGGCTGACCTTATAGGTCCACTGGACATGAGATAATAAAAGTCTAAACATTAAGAACTTTTTTCAGAGTATAATTCTTTACGGCAGATGTTATTTCTCTATTTATATGTCTATTTTATTTTTTATTGTATTTTTGGCTCGGTAGTCTCCTCCTGCTCTTTCGGGCTTCCAACTCGATCAGAACCAGCCTCTCTTGGGCAATGGCTCTATGAGCCTTCATTGGCAACTAGCTGGGATATTTCCTCTATTTCTGGAAGCTTCCCTAGCCCAGCCATTGCACTGACAGTCCTTCACTCGAGCGCCACACACCATAATTTCCTTTGGAGCTCAGCAGGCAAGCACCCTGGTTCCAGCCAGGAAGCGTCAGCATGGAGCAATGTCTGCGACTCCCTCTGCATCCCTCAGGGGCTGTGAATGCTGCCTCCGCAGCTTCTCCAAACCCCGGACAGCCTGGGAAGTGAAAGGCAGGCCATGGAATTGCACAGCGTTGCCGCTGGGCCAGCCCAGCTGTTATTCTTAAAATGGAAATTTCCCTTCTTGGAGAGATATCGCACTTCGTGAGAAACTCCAAAAGTCTATTGGGCAAATTTTCAAAGGAGTTACTTGCATAAATGTAACATATTATCGTAGCAATTTTCAAAAGCCCACTTAACATGGGTAAAATGCATTTACACGTGTGAAACACATTTTTAAGTGCGTAAATGCTTTTGAAAATCTGGCCTCATATGCAGAAAAATAGAACAACTTTTGGAAGAGAAATGATATGTTTTCTTCTTTGATTTTTGCCTCTTGTAGCATTTATTTAAGGGACGATTCATTCATATTTGGTGGGTATAAATCTGTGGTGAGACCTCATTTGGAGACTGCACCTTCAAGAGGATATAAACAGGATGGGGTCGGTCTAGCGAGTGGCCACTAAAATGGTCAGTGGTCGTCATTCTAAAGCGTAAGAGGACAGACTTAAAGATCTAACCATGAACATTCTAGAAGAAAGGCGAGATAGGGGAGATATGATAGAGACATTTAAATATCGCCAAGGTTGTCATGTACCGGAGGCAGCCTCTGTCAAAGGAAAGGAGGCTCTAGAATGAGGGGTCATGGGATGAGGTTGAAAGAGGGTAGACTCAGGAGTAATCTTAGGAAATATTTCTTTACAGAGAGAGTGATGGATGAATGGAGCAGCCTCCCCTTTAGAGGTGGTGGAGAGAAGGACAGTATCTGAATTCAAGAAAAGATGGGATAAATACAGGTGATCTCAGAAGGAATGGTAGGGATTGTAGAGCTGAGCAGTTGGTGTGAAAGGGGAGACTAGAAAGGCATTCTGGTCTATTTCTGGCATCATGCTTCTATGTAATAGGGATATAACCAGGATCAAGGCACATTTAGAAAATACCTTGTTAAGCATAAAACAAAACACCTGCAACAGCTTAGCAAAGTTCAAAGCATGTTAAACTACAGTCAAGAATTGCAAACATGTTTCCAACCCCAGAAAATAAAACTTTTTTTATGTTTGTACTCTACTTAGTCCTTAATTGAGGAAACAGTTTGACTGCCCATAAAAGAGAACCAGTGGCTTTTCATATTCAGAAACACACCTGTCTCTTACTTCAAAGAAGCTGCATTCCACTTTCCCAGTGTTAGACTGGCCTAACAGCTCAGATTGGCTGAAACCAGGTCAAAGTAGTATCAAATGATAAAGGGAATTGTGAAAAGATGCCCTACCAGCCCAGTCCTGCCTGGGTACCTTTAATAGAAAGGAAGCTGAAAAAGAGTGAAAGAAAGCACGGTCACATCAGGCCACAAACACAGACACTCCCAACGTCTAACATTATCTGCTCTGTCATGATACCACTTAACACACCACACGTCTTCACACTAACCAGATATCTCTCGGGTAACGTTTTTGACATGCTAAGTGAGCTCTCTGGGATGCTGCTGTGGGGCAAGATGTCCCATCACCATCATCTGCTTGTTCTTACCTTCTTCTTTCAGCCAGGGAAGATAGTACTGGACAAATGCTTTGCAACATGCAGCAAACAACAAAGACCTTTCAGACTTTGACAGACTCAAGCCTCCTGGGTGGTCCATCCAGCAAAACTGATCATGATGGACCATAATGGAGTAATAGACGCAAATGTAATGTTCCTCTGAGGCAGAGAAGGGACAGAGGAATGGAATGGAATATGCAGCCAAGAAAGTAGAGGGTAACCATCAACATTTAAAAGTCCATTCAGAAAGTAGCACCCCATTAAATGTTAAGAGGTGAAGAAGATATATCTACATCTCTGAAGTGTTCATTTCTCTAATGACTTATGCAGTAGAAGGCCATCTCCTGGATACTGAGCATGCATGTGCTCATAAAGAGGGCTCTGATTTATTATATGGGCACCATGGCAGGAACCAGGAAACCTGATGAACGCATCCATCATCAAAAAACAATGGTCACAGCACAACTGGATGTTCAGACACATGGTTCTGGTTAGTAGAAATGTTCCTGTTTGGAAGAACCTGTTAAAAACTAGTGGATATTGAACAGGTGACCCTTGAGACGAGAGACCAGGTTCACTTTCAGAAAAGTCACACGAGGCTCAAGGATCAGTGGAATTTTCACTTGTATTTATCCTGCAGCAGCCAGAAAGAGACTACCCAGGAAGTTCCCAGTTGGTGCGGCAGAGAAAATGTCTAGATTATTAGTAAGATTTAAAAACAGCTAAGGATTCCAAGCCCTTCGGCACAACAGCCTTCTGGGACACATCCTCCAGATGTCTGTGCTCTGGCCTCTTCCTGGCTTATTCCTGCCTTCACAGATTCCTACCTTATTGCTGAGTATTCTGGTCTTCACGGATTCCTGCTTTGTTCCTTAGTGTTCGTGCATACAAGACAGCCTGCTGTGTTCCTAGCTTGTACTGATTTCCTGGTCTCACCTCCCAGCTTCTCAACATCAGCAGGGATTGGGCTTATGCTTTCTTTTACTTGATGAGGTGCACCTTTCTTTACTCAGCCTATTGGTCACACACAGCCCAACCAGAATCTGACAGAACCAAGCCAACATGAATGCAATCAATAGACCCATCACTTTTGGGAAACCAGATGTCTTGCAGAAATACCTTGGCACCTTCCTTTTTCCTGTTCAGTACAAGGATACTGGATGTAGTCAGATATGGAGGCAAGTATGGCCTCCAGAAATGAGGAGATAGAGGACTGAATGATGTCATTCATGTCTTCTGGTAGTCTCTGGAAGGAGCCAGCAGCCAAAGAACACAGAGCTGCCATCACTTTTACTTAAAGAGACAAGCTGTGAGCAATGTTCCCTCCAATGTTTCAAAGACTGTATACGCAAAACCTTTCTTTTTGTGCAACTTTATATAAGCCAAGTTCCAATTTGTGCACTATGAACCAGTGTAATGCAAATAATATCAGAACTTCTTGAGTGCACTATGTTTTGCTGTGTGCATGGGATTCACAATCTGTGTGTGTGCATGCACAAGCACACAGCTTAGAGGGAACAGTGGCTGTGAGTGTGATCTATATGGGGGGTCAGGCATCAATGAACAAAGCTGAAAGGCAAAAGTTCTGGCTAGCCAGAATCAATTCTTCTCAGGAGGCCCCTCTAAATCTGTCCTGGGTAGCAAGATTCTTTCACAGAATGCTCAACATCTCGTACAAAGGGGTAGATTTACAAAACATGCGCGTTCGCGTACTTTTGTTGGCGCACCAGTCGCCAACAAAAGTACGCTGGATTTTAGTAGATATGCGCGTAGCCACGCGTATCTGCTAAAATCCAGGATCAGCGCGCGCACGGCTGCCGATTTTGTGCAGCCGGCGCGCGCCGAGCTGCGCAGCCTGCCTCCGTTCCCTCCAAGGCCGCTCCGAAATCGGAGCGGCCTCGGAGGGAACTCGCTTTCGCCCTCCCCTCACCTTCCCCTCCCTTCCTCTATCTAACCCACCGCCCCGGCCCTATCTAAACCCCCCCCCCCCCCTACCTTTGTCCGGGGATTTACGCCTCCCGGAGGGAGAAGTAAATCCCCGCGCGCCAGCAGGCCGCTAGCGCGCCGAGACGCAACCTGGGGGCGGTTCCGGAGGGCACGCCCCTGGCTGAAACCATGCCCCCGGGCCCGCCCCTTCAAGATAGAGGCCTCCAGGAGCCCAATAAAATACATATAAACACCAGTATTCAAAATATCTTGAGGCTGGATGGGGCAGGAGCATATACTGACTCCATCTTCTGCATACCCCAAACATCTTTTTTCAAGCTGTGGCAAATTCACTTTTGTCAGCCCCAAATACCACTCCACAGACACCTTAAAGACAATTGCTGTTTGGAAAACCTGAATATTTGCTGCAGTTCTCCCAAGAGAGGATGAAAACTACAGAGATTAACTCACCTTTTAATTTCCTTTCAGATGTTCTAACCAGACTTAGGTTCCAACCAGACTTAAAATTGACATAGTGACAGGAGTTACCTGCTGGTTTTATGGACAACATTACATCGGGGTTTAAAATCCCTTGTACAAAACCAATGATATGAAGCAGCATTACCGTGACCGCTTTAAAAGATAGTGAAGCCTTGGTAGTACAGGCTGCATTCTACATTTAGGTCACCTCACACTGACTGACCCAAAGTGAAAGGGCTTGATAGCACAAGAAACCCTCCCCTTCTTCCCGGTATGTAATTTGACCTGTGGGCCCATGGTCCCTCTCCCTTCCAATTCCCAAGAAAGTCATAACCTTTCTGTCCCCCTACTCCCCCCCCCAAAAAAAAAAGTGTTGCAGACATTGCAGCCCTGCCCCTATGTGTTAAATGCATGCATCATCACCAATGCCCTGTAGTACACAGGCCAAACAATCTGCCAGAATCTTTCAGTTGATAGCCTCTTGAGACTGGGTTATTATATTGTTGAGGTGGCAAATGGCATTTCGTGTTCCGAGACCTGAGCTGTGAGGCAAACATCAGAACAGAACACTGGAATCATAAATTGAGTCTGGGCTCTGTTTTAATCCCGAAAACCAAACAGCTCCATCTGAAGAAAAAGCTCCTCTTTGTTCTATTATGGTCTTTGGGTTATTCCAGGAAAGGAAACTGTGATGAAAACCAAGGAGGTGCTAAAATAAGCATTCGGCGCCGAGCTCGTCTTATAGCACATAGTCAGTCTATGAGGGCATTCTTAGTTTCCGAAGATTCCATATCCAGAATGTATGTATGTCCTAGCAAAAAGCATTAATTCAGATGTTGCCCTTATATGAAATGCAAGAAAGGTTTGGGACAAGCAATGTTAAGAAAAAGCTTGGGAAGTAGATATAATATGATTCTAGACCAAGGGTAGCCAACTCTGGCCCTGAGTGCCACAAACAGTTCTGGTTTTCAGGATATCCATAATGAATATATGTACCTGGTAACTCTCCAGATTTGGCCTAGAGTACCCAGAATTCTGAATGAATTGCTAGGTCTCCAAACCAACACTCAAAAACTCCAGGTGCCCTGCTGTGGAAGAAGGCCTGCCATTGCTGCTCTTCCTGTGACTGCTGCTCAGAGGGGCAGACTGTTTCTTGTTCCCCTTGAGGGAGGCTGATGCTTCTGTTCCTGCTCCTCCTGCTGCACAGGGGCTGATGTTCCCACTCATCCTCCTTCTCCGCGTGGCCCCGACTCTCCTCCTTCTTCAGGTCTACGCTGCACCAGCAGTCACAGGAAGAGCAGCAATGTCAGGCCTGTGCAGGAAAGTCGAAGTAGGGACAGGGTGGGCCTGCACTGCAGGAGGAGGAAGAAGAGGAGGCTGCTGTGGTTAACGGGGATCAAGGTGAAGCGAGAGAATGAGTGCACATGTGTGTGAGAGAGTGCATGTGTGTGTGGGAGAGGAGAAGACTGAGTGAGGGCACATGTGTGTATGGAAGAGGGAGCATGAGTGAGAATACAGGTATTTGTGTGAGAGTGTATTTGTGTGTGTGGTAGAGGAGGAGGCATGAGTGTTCATGAGTGTGTGGAAGAAGGAAAGGAGTGAGTGTGTGTGTGTGTGTGTGTGTGTGTGTAAAAGAGAGAGTAATGGGTGTGCATGTGTGTGTGTATGGAAGAGGGAGAGGAGTGAGTGTGCATGTGTGTGAGAGAGTGCATGTGTGTGTGGAAGAGGGAGAAGAGTGAATGAGTGTGCAATTGCATGTGAGAGTGCATGTATGTGGCTGAATGAGGAGTGAAAATGAGCATGTGTGTGAAAATGAGCATGTGTTTGTATGTGTGAGAGTATGAGTGAACATGTGTATTAGTGTATGTGTGAGAGAAAGTTTGTGCACATGTTGCTACCACTTCCACCAACTCCCCCTCCCCCCACTATCCTGCAACAATCTCAAGATGACTGGAAATCAAACGTTCCCAGGTATGTGAATATGTAGGAGCTATATTTGCATGCACTGCCTCCATATCTCATGCATATTCATTGTGGGTGTCCTGAAAACCAGGCCTGTTTATGGCACTCCAGGACAAGAGTTGCCTACCCTCATTGTAGCTGTGGACATGCACTTAAATCTAGAAGATTGCACCAGTTTCTCTACCTTGGACTCAGCTAGAATTCAGTAGGAGTGTGCATTCATTAATGAAATGAAAAACACAATGAAACACTTGCATTTCATTTAAAAATGAAGCAAAACATCTCCCTCCTGCCTCCCTGACATAAAAGGTTTTTTTTTGCTGACTTTCATTTGAGAAAGCCAATGAAAAAACACCTGACAGATGCAAAATTCCTTCCCCCCCGCCCCAACTGATTTCTTCTCCCAGACCATGTTTATCCTTTCCACGGGGGTCTCCAATGTAGAAAGGGTCAGGCATGATCCCAATCCTTCATGCCCTGCTGACTCCGAATTAAAATATGGCACTGTCTGGTACTATTTTGTTTTATGGCCATATAGCCTTATTTTATTTCAATTTAGCAAACAAAATTAACCAAAATGAACATTAAATGAACCAAAACCCAGATTAAACAACCTTCCCACCCCGAACAAAAAAATAAATATATTTTATTTTCCATGCATCTTCTGAGAATTCAGAAGGTTCCCTATATACATAAGTTTCTGTATGATACTTCCTAAAAAGTCAAAAGAGTCTCAGATGGTAAGATTGGAAAAGCTGTGAGAGTGATGTATAATTAGGGTAGTAAATCGCAGCATCCAGAAAGGGGGCATCCATTTCACAGCAGGCGCTGGCAGTCATGATGTAGTCTTATCTGCCGGTCAGCAGGAAGGGATGGGTCCACAGAAGTCACTGCTCCTGCTCCATGGTGTGTGCCCCACAGTTGCAGAATTTCCTTTCCAACCATTAATCAGCAAAGTAATGTTCTTTACTGACCATTTGACCTGACAGACACTCTCAGCTGGCTTGTGGCTAAGGATGCACATTATGAAACCCCTGATAACAGCATGAGATTTCTCTTTCTATGCAGAAACACCTTCCTCCTCTATTCTTTCCGGTGGGCCCATCAGCTATTCTCTCATCCATAGCAAAGCTTCTTTTCCTTATACC
Source organism: Rhinatrema bivittatum (assembly GCF_901001135.1). Taxonomy (NCBI): domain Eukaryota; kingdom Metazoa; phylum Chordata; class Amphibia; order Gymnophiona; family Rhinatrematidae; genus Rhinatrema; species Rhinatrema bivittatum. The sequence goes on along the minus strand of NC_042619.1, from coordinate 246,047,319 downwards.
TCATCTACCCGAAGCAGCAGGAAGGTGAACGCTACCACAGTTTCACCCGGTATGGTTCTACTTCCTTTCTGTAATTGCCAGCAGAAAGGTGATATTTGTCTATTCATAAATGGAACAAATAGATTCAGTTATGGAATTTTTCGTCTAAGCAAATAGCAACACAGTTAGCCCATGTACAATCCTTCTTCACCCCCTGGTGGTCAAAATATAATTTTAGAAAATAACCAGACCTACGAAATGTATGGAAAGCTTTTAGAATGCAAGCATCAGTACTGATAGAGATGTATCTTATCTGAACCTGCTCTCCTGCTTCGATTCACACAAAGGGGCTTGAATGATGTCCCATCTCCAAAAATGGCATAAGTAGTTGAGTCAAGGAAGTCTGGCATTCTTTGCTCCATGAGTTTCAGCTTATGAGTTGATGTAAAACATTTAAAGCATCTTTGAAAAATATTTTAGGCAAGCAAAAGCACACACCCAATTAGCATCTATGCAGGAATTTTTCTAAGAGACCTGATAGAACTGTTTTGAAACACGTTTTGTTCTTTTATGTATATTATAAATTAGATATGATTTTTGATGTGATGTGTTTAAATATTATCAGCACGATATTCAAACACCAGATAGTTGGATAAGTAGGACTTATCCGGCTACATTCTGCTATCTGTCCCAAAGTTGTGGAATGACTTCCCAGTAAATCTAAAGGAAGAAAAAGATCTTCTTAGATTTTAGAAATTGTTAAAAACTAGGTTAATGGGATTTTCACGACTGAATTGGTTATTTGTGTTTTATTAATTTGGGAGGTTTTTTTTGGGAAACTCATTATGTTACCTAAGAGCATTTGTTTAGACATTGTTTGTAATATGTTGTACATTGTTTAAGGGGTCATTTATCAAAATGTGTTAGGGCCCTAATGCCTGCGATAAACACTGCATAGTGAAATGCTGTTGAGGCTAGGCAGGTGGACCCCTTGCCCGAGCTGGAGTTGACGCAACCTGTGGAGGAAACCTCCCCAGGTCCCCATCGTCAGAAGGTGAGGCCGAGCTGGAGCAGAGACCCCGCTGGAGCTTCACCACTACTAGCCCTCATTCTCCTCAGGTTGAGCCCTTGGGTACCTGGGCTGGCTGGGCTTACATGGGGTCTCTGAAGGCTGTGGAGACAAAGCTGGAAGGAATTCAGGAAAGAGTCCAGGAGTTGGACAGGCCGCAGCATTCGAAGAAGAAGGCCAGGCGTAGTTCAGGTCAGGAGGTGGATCTCGTAGACGGATTTACAGGCGTAAGTCAGGGCAGGTGGCAGATCTCGCAGATGGATTTCCAGGTGTAAGTCAGGACAGGCAGCGAATCTCGTAGTCGGGCTTCCAAGCGAAAGTCAGGACAGGCGGCAGGTCTCATAGTCGGGTTTCCAGGTGAAGGTCGAAATATGAAGGTCGAAGAGCAGGAACAAGGACTAAGGCGCAATCCCCCACAGAGGAACAGGAAACAGGACCTGAGCAGAAGCCAAGGCAAGGTCTGAGAGCCAGACCTTGCCTTAAGTAGCAAAAGGCTGGGCAGGGCAAAGGGGAGGAACCACGGCAATTTCCTGCCGTGGTCCTTTTAAATCAAGAGCAGGAACACACATGGGCGGGCCTAGGAAGGCCCAGAGGAGGCGGGGCCATGCCGGGGATGGCAGCACATTGGGAAGGCCTGGGCGGTAGGGCCTGCTGGCACAGGGAGAGAGAGAAGTGAGAGGCAGCGCCCCGAGCATGGCTGGCCGCCGTAGCAGGCGACCCTGGGCTGGAGGATGCCCTGTTATGCCAGTAAGGAAGGGCGACCGGGCGCGGGAAGCCACAGCCAGCGGCACTAACAGTACCCTCCCCTTTAGGCCTCCCCCTGGAAGGTCTGGGTTTCCCAGGGTGGTCAGTATTAGGGATGTGAATCATTTTTCTGATGATTGAAAATATTGTACGATATTTTCAAAATCGTCAGAAATTGGGGGCTCCCCGAAACCGATAGGAATACCCCACAAAATTGTTCGTGGGGTTCTCTTATCATTTTGGGGGAGGGTGGGAAAAACGGCACACCAAAACAACCCCTAAACCCACCCCAACTCTTTAAAACACATGCTTTAGCTTCCCCCACCATCCCGACCCCCCCCCCAAAACTTTTTTAAAGTACCTGGTGGTCCAGTGGGGGTCCCAGGAGCAATCTCCCGCTCTCGGGCCGTTGGCTGCCACTAATCAAAATGCTGCCGATGGCCCTTTGCCCGTACCATGTGACAGGGTATCCGTGCCATTGGCCGGTCCCTGTCACATGGTAGGAGTAATGGACAGCCGGCACCATCTTTAAAAATGGCGCGGGCCATCCAGTGCTCCTACATGTGACAGGGGCCGGCCAATGGCACGGATACCCTGTTACATGATAAGGGCAAAGGGCCATCGGCGCCATTTTGATTAGTGGCAGCCGACGGCCCGAGAGCGGGAGATCGCTCCCGGGACCCCCACTGGACCATCAGGTACTTTTAAAAAGTTTTAGGGGGAGTTGGGAGGGTGGGGGAAGCTAAAGCATGTGTTTTAAAAGGTCGGGTGGGTTTTTTGTTTATCTGCTTGGGCGCAGCCAATAAAAAAAAACTGATCGGACCGCACGAAAAAAATTCCCCGATTGTCCCTGAACCCGGAATCGGAACCGATTCCGGTTCCGATTCACATCTCTAGTCAGTATGGAATCACTTAATAAGATCCTTGTCAAGAATATTAATGGAGGGTTCCCACGAGTTTTCCTCAGGGCCTAAACCCTCCCAGGCTAGGAGGTATTCCCATTTGCGACATCGTCTTCTCACATCAAGAACCTCTCGGACTTGATATGTAGTCTCATCTTTGGCGGTCAATGGAGGGACTTCAGGAATCTTACGAGAAGGCCAGGAGAGAACCAGCAGTTTTAACAGGGAGACGCGGAAAGAATTATGTATCTTCAGGGAGGTAGGCAAGCGAAGTTGATAAGTCACAGGACCGAGCTGCTGGAGAACTGTGAAGGGACCAATATAGCGAGGAGCCAGGCGCATGGATGGTACCCCTTAGACGGATGTGCCGGGTACTGAGCCACACCCTCTCTCCCTGTCAAAATTGAGGAGCCGGTCGTCAATGAAGATCCTCAAATCTTTTAGCAGACTGAGCCGCCTCCCGCAGCATCTGTTGAGTTTGCAACCATAGTCTCTTGAGTTTCGCCACTGTCAGCTGTACCGCAGGAGATGGAACGGACAGTGGAAGGGGTAGGGGAGGAGTGGGTTGTTTCTCATAAACAATTTGAAAGGGGGAAGCCTCCATGGCAGTACAGAAATGAGAGTTATATATGCGAAAACTCAGCCCAGGGAAGGAGACAGGCCCAGTCATCCTGACGAGCGTTGACATATGATCTCAAAAATTGTTTCAAGGTGCAGTTGGTTCTCTCAGCCTGACCGTTGGCTTGTGGGTGGTAGACGGTAGTAAAGTCTAAGGAGATACGAAATTTTTTGCAGAGATACTGCCAGTATTTGGCAATAAACTGGGAGCCTCAGTCAGAGGTGATGTGCTGTGGTAAGCCGTGAAGACGGAAAATGTGTCGTATGAATAACTGGGCCAGACGAGGAGCAGATGGAAGACAGGGTAAGGGCATGAAGTGTGCCATTTTAGAAAAGCGGTCAACCACCACCCAGATCACCATGTAGCCCTCAGAGGCAGAGAGGTCCACTATGAAATCCATGGAGATGTGGGTCCAGGGTTCCCTGGGAGTCAGTAATGTTGCAGTAAACCCCAGGGTTTCCCCACTGGGGTTTTTGTTGGGCACAGGTGGGGCAAGAGCCGATGTAGGCACGGATATCCTTGCTCATCTCTGGCCAGCAGTAGAATTGTCAAAGAAGGTTATGAATCCTTGCCCGACCAGGATAGCCAGTAACATGGGAGTCATGTGCCCAGGCTAGGACCTTGCTGCGGAGTCTCGTGGGGACTATAGTCTTGCCCGGAGGAATGATCTGCCTGACCGAGAGGATGATGCAGGCTGGGTCTAGAATGGTTTGAACAGATTCCTCTTGCTCTTCAGAGGAGAAGGAACGGGAGAGAGCATCCGCTCTTATGTTCTTACTGGCGGGTCAGTAGCGGAGTTCGAAATTGAACCGGGTGAAAAAGAGAGCCCACTGAGCTTGGTGGGGGTTCAGTCGTTGAGCTTGTTTCAGGAGTACTAGATTCTTATGGTCCATGTACACAGAAATATGGTGCTGGGCCCCCTTCAGCTACTGACGCATTCTTCAAACGCAACCTTGATGGCTAGTAGCTCCTTATCCCCAATAGAATAGTTACACTCGCTGGAGAGAATTTCTTTGAAAAGAAGGAACAGGAGTGTAATGTCCACTCTGAATCGTTTTGACTAAGAACAGCTCCTATTCCCTCGGAGGAGGCATCCACCTCCACAGTGAACAGAAGGCGAGTGTCTGGGTGTCTGAGGCAAGGTTTCTGCAGGAAGGACCTCTTGAGGGATCATCAACGGGCCATGTCTTAACATTAGACCCCTTGCGGGCCAGAGCTGTGAGGGGTGCGGCTAGTTTGGAGAAATCTTGGATGAAGCTGCAATAATAGTTCGCTAATCCGAGGAAGCGTTGAAGAGCTCGCAGCCCACTGGGTTGAGGCCAGTCTTGAATACACCTTAACTTAGCCGGGCCCATCTGGAAGCCTCAACTGGAAATAATGTACCCCAGGAAGGGCAGGGATTCCTTTTCAAAGATGCATTTTTCTAGTTTCGCATACAGATGATGCTCCCTCAAACATTGGAGGACTTGAGAGACATGTTGGCGATGGATACGAAAATTGCTGGAATAGATCAGAATATCATCAAGCTAGATGACCACACACTCATACAGGAGGTCCCGGAATACCTCATTCATTAGGTTCTGAAAGACTGCAGGAGCGTTGGTAAGGCCGAACGGCATGACTAGATATTCATAATGGCCATCCTGTGTGTTAAAGGCCATCTTCCACTCATCACCATGTCGTATTCGGATCAGGTTATAGGCCCCTCGGACATCCAACTTTGAAAAAACTCTAGCCCCTTGAAGACGGTCAAAGAGTTTGGAAAGCAGTGGAAGTGGGTACTGGTCTTGATGGTGATGGCATTCAGACCACGGACGTCGATACAAGGGCGCAGGGTCCTGTCCTTTTTGCCAACGAAGAAGAAACCAGCCCCAGCTAGGGAGGTGGACCATCTAATAAAGCCCTCCTGGAGGTTCTCTCAGATATAATTCAACATGGCGTGGGTCTCTGGGATGGATAGTGGGTAGACCCTCCCGTGAGGAGGTAGAACCGGGAATCAAGTTAATGGCGCAGTCGAAGTCTCGGTGCAGTGGAAGGGTGTCAGCAGCCTTCTTAGAAAAAACATCAACAAATTGGCTGTACTGAGGAGGCAGTCCTTCCAAGATCGGGGTGTTGAAGCAGCAAGGGGAATGGGAATTTCCTTTCAGACAGGTTTTTTTGGCAAGTGGATCCCCATCGGATCAACCGGAGGGAAACCCAGTCGAATTGGGGGTTATGCAGCTGGAGCCAAGGTATACCGAGAACTACTGGGTGGATGGCCTTCTGAATTACATAAAGGGCGAGATGCTCCGAGTGACTAGGATCGATGCAGCACTCCAGCGGGATCGTGATGTGCGTGATCCTACCCGAAGAGGATCTCCGCGGATGGAAGAGAGGGACAAGGGTCTAGGGCATGGGCGAATAGGTATGAACAACTGTTCCACAATTTCCCGCATGATAAAGTTTCCTCCTGCCCCAGAGTCCACCAAGGCTAGTGTAGAGAATTCGCGATCTCCCAGAGAGGCAGTTCCCCTGCTCACAGGCAGAGTGAGCGGGGGAACTGGAGAAGTTGAGCCTAGGGTCATTCCCCCAGCGGAGCCTAGGCCCTGGAGTTTACCGGATGAATAGGAAAGAGGGCGATGAGGTGACACGATTCTCCACATAGAGACAAAGGCCGGCCCTGCGTTTGAGTTGCATGGGCTCTTCCGCCACTCCCTCTGCGGGAGGTGCCACCCAGGGTACAGGGGAAGGAGGTCGGGGTAGACTAGGAGCCGTAGTGCGTCTTTTTTGGCCTTGCAGTTCAAGGGCCCTTTCTTGCAGGCGACGATCAATCTGGCTCGTCACCTGCAAGAAAGGTCCTGGGTGCAAAACTGAAGGAGAGGCCCTTGAAGAGACCCTTCTGAAGAAAAGAAAGAACCACAGAGTCCGGGACAGAGCGCGCTGGGATACCCGATTCCGCACAGACTCAAAAACCTTCCAGATGCGCACATAGGCCAGGGAAGTCGACTGTTTCCGGGCCCGAAACAAGGTGGAGATGACCTCCTCCTTATAGCCCTTACGCCTCAGGCGTCGCCATTCAAAAGCCAGGCCACTAGACAGAAGCAATTGGCCTGGTTGAAAAATACAGGCCCCTGTCAAAGTAGACGAGGTAGATGACCGAGTTGTGGAGGTCCGTCCGTCGCCAGGTTGATGGAGATCTGCGAACCACGATCTTCGTGGCCACTCGGGTGCTACCGGATGAGGGAGTCTAGTGAGAGAGGAAGTTCCTGGGCCACCAACTCATCTCTGATTTTCATGGACAACCCATCTAAAAAAATAGACCGGAAGTAGTTCTCCTCCCAGTGGAGCTCCAAACCTAAGGTCCTGAATTCAATTGTGTAGTCCGAGAGTGGGCATCCTCCTTGATGGATGAACAGGAGCCGGGTACCGGCAGCTGTCTGTTGCCCAAATCTTCAAACACTGTCGGGAACAGCTCTAAGAAGCGGGGTAGATCCTGCAATAGAAGGTCGGCGCGTTTCCATTTGGGGAAAGCCCAGGCCAGGGCCTTACCCTCCAGAAGGGACAAGATGTATGTTGTCTTGGTTACATTGTCTGGAAATAGTGAGGACTGGAGACAGAAGTGCATACTGCACTGTTTAAGGAACCCCTGACATTGGCATGGATCACCGGTGTAACATGGAGGAGCAGGAAGCAAGATGGCCTGACGAGAAGGTAACTGCGCCATGGGAGCGCTCATTACTGGAGAGGAAGTCGTGCTAGAAGTGGCCATTGAGTCCAGGCGAGCATTGAGAAGTTCGATGGAGGAAGCCAGCATCTCCAAGGCTCGTTGTTGCTCCACGATTTTCTGAGCTAAACCTGGAATGGCTTGTAGGGCGGAGACCTCCACTAGGTCCATGGCCTTGGCTTACTGTTGCGGTTAGGCAGGTGGACCGCTTGCCCGAGGTGGAGTTGACGCAACCTGTGGAGGAAACCTCCCCAGGTCCCCACAGTCAGAAGGTGAGGCCGGGCTGGAGCAGAGACCCCGCTGGAGCTTCACCACTACCAGCCCTCATTCCCTCAGGTTGAGCCCTTGGGTACCAGGGCCGGCTGGACTTATGTGGGGTCTCTGAAAGCTGGGGAGACAAAGCTGGAAGGAATTCAGGAAGAAGGCCAGGCATAGGACAGGTCAGGAGGTGGATCTCCAGGAGTAAGTCAGTGCAGGCGGCAGATCTTGTAGACGTATCTCCAGGCGTAAGTCGGGCAGGCGGCAGATCTCGTAGTCAGGTTTCCAGGCATAAGTCAGGGCAGGCGGCAGATCTCGTAGACGGATTTCCAGGCGTAAGCCAGGGCAGGCGGCAGATTTCGTAGTCGGGTTTCCAGGCGTAAGTCAGGACAGGCGGTGAATCTCGTAGTCGGGTTTCCAAGTGAAAGTCAGGACAGGTGGCAGGTCTCGTAGTCAGGGTTCCAGGCGAAGGTCAAAATCCGGAAGGTCGAAGAGCAGGAACAAGGTCTAAGGGGCAATCCCCCGCAGAGGAACAGGAAACAGGTCCTGAGAAGAAGCCGAATTTCCTGCCATGGTCCCTTTAAATCAAGAGCAGGAACGCGCGCGCGGGCCTAGAAAGGCCCAGAGGAGGCGGGGCCCGCGCCGGGGATGGCAGTGCGTCGGGAAGGCCTGGGTAGACGGGCCTGCCGGCGCAGGGGGAGAGAGGAGTAAGAGGCAGCGCCCCAAGCGTGGTTGGCTGCCGCAGCAGGCGACCCAAAGCTGGAGGATGCTGCGCCACACCGGTAAGGAAGGGTGACCGGGCGCGGGAATCCACGGCCGGCGGCCCTAACAAATGCATGTGCAAATTTTAATCAAGTGGGAGAAGTGTATGGAAATGAGAGCTGATTAAAATTGCGTGCAATAACATAATGCATACTATCATGAGATTTTAACACCGGAAATAGCTACACCTTTTCTCTGGGTGTTATGCCTGTGATAGCTGTGCAGTACAGCCGAAATAGGATTTATCCCATTTCAGGGGAGAAAGAGAGAGAAAAAGCCTCTATGGAGGCTCACTGATTTTTCAAGTTTTTATATCACTGTAAGAGAAGGCACTAGTAATTCGGAGTGAGATTTGTGGGGGTCTGTTGTGTTTTAGAGGGCAGTTTTACATGCACAGTCATACGAACAAACAGCACAGTTACCATCAGTAAAGACTTTAGGTAGATAGTGCATCAAGTTAGGTATAGAGAACATGGTACACATATACTCTTCTTTCACCTTTCAACCCTCCAAATCACATAAAATCTTCACTGATAGTAATTGTGCTGTTCGTACGTATGACTGTGCATGTAAAATTGCCACCCAGAATCCACCTTCTGCAGCATTCCCTGCTCCAGCTGGCCAGAGAAGAAAAAGCTGGGCCCAGGAATCTCTAAGGTAACAGCACTCAACACTGCTACTAAGTCACCAAACCAGCCCAGGCCAATGACTTTTTGTGTTGTATTCAGACAGATGTGTGAGAGAAGGATAAGATCTGTCTAGGAAGAGAGTGTGTCAAGCTAGGTCGAGAGTACATTGTACAAATCTCATCTTTATGTGTCTTTCATCACTGCAAGTCATATAAAATCCTCACTGATGTCTACTGTGCTGTTCGTACCTCTGAATGTGCATGTAGAACTGTCTGCCAAAACCCAACTCACCACAAAAACCTCATAGAAACATAGAAACATAGAAATGATGGCAGAAGAAGACCAATAGGCCCATCCAGTCTGCCCAGCAAGCTTTCACACTTATTTTCTCATACTTATCTGTTACTCCGACCGCTGAGTTCAGGGCCCTTTTTTTGATTCTAATTTCCTTCCACCCCCACCACTGATGCAAAAGCAGTGTTGGAGCTGTATCAAAGTGAAGTATAAGGCTTAATGTTTGAGGGTACTAACCATTGTATCGAGCAAGTCACCCCGATGCTTGTATACTCATACTGCTCAGATCAATGCCTTGTTAGATGTTGGCTGGATATAAATCCTCTTTTCTTCATTCCCCTGCCGTTGAAGCAGTGAGCTGCACTGGATATGCTTTTCAAGTGAAGTAGCAGGCTTAAATTGGTTCGGGGGTAGTAACCGTCGCAACAAGCAAGCTACTCCCATGCTTATTTGTTTACCCAGACTGTGCAATTCAGTCCTTATTGGTTGTTGTCTGATTGTAAATCCTCTTATCTTCATTCCCCCTGCCATCCCGAGTGGTATAAAATATTGCCTAATATGTGTGCCTCCCTCTCCCTCTCTCCATTTGTGATAAATATCGCAAACCCTGTTTTGGTTCCGGTGTTAAATCCCACAATAGCGTGCATTAAGCTATCGCATGCAATGTTAAGCACCCCTCATTTTCATAAACTGCTCTCATTTGACTAAAATTTGCATATGCATCTCACGATGTGTTATTTGATGAATGACCCCCTAAGGAGCTAGCTAGCTAGATGCTGTGGGATGAAAATTTCACCCCACTGAAAGGCTAAATTTAGCTCTCTACTTTCACTAGGCAGCTAGATTCAGCAGTACAAAACAATGGTGGCCCCATAGGCATTCCTAAGTCAGGGGAACTTTTAGCTTGCCAGCACTGGTTTTCAGGGCTAGTCAGCTAAATTTAGGTATCTAACCCCAAGGTGACAAATATATCCAGTTAAGTTTTAGCCACCTCAATTAGGGATAATTGTCAGCTGCATCCTCACTGACAAGATGGTGGCTAAAAATGAACTTAACTTAGCCAGCTAGAGCTCAGCTGGCTAAGTCAGATACCTAGCACCCCTATGAAAATTTATCCCATACGGTGCACAAGAACATTTTCTGGAGAGGTGGTATTTATCAATTAGTTATTCTCTAAAAAAAAAAAAAAAAAAGGTGATTTAACATTGTTCAATACCAAAATGTCATTCTGGGAAAGACATTGCTTGATGGGAAAAGGTGAAAAATGGAATTCCTTTAGAGCAAGAAAACAACCCAAGTGGTGCTTCCCATCACTTTGTAGGTAGGGTGGATATGGAAAGCACTAACACATTTTCAACATTCCTGCTTCTAAGGTTACTGGTTACCCCCGCTCAGAAAGGGTTTTTAATTGTCGCTCTGCATGTACATACTAATTTTCTTTTGTTTGTTTTTTTAATTTTTACATTTTGGTTGCATGTTTTGTTTTCTGTCTTTTGCAATGTGCTGAATATATAACCTTTTTTATTAAAAACTCTGCTACTTTAAAGGCGTAGCGACGGCCCAGGGTTTGTGTGGCAACTTCTCATTTTGGAGGCAGAGGACTGCAAATTCTATTCTCAACATCCTTGGCTAGGAAATATTTTGTAATATTGAGTAGTGCTGCTTTGAGCTGGGACCACGATAGAAAGGCACATTAAAATCTATAGATATTTTCATCATAATCTAGTATCCCTTGTGAACGAATATGATTGTGGCACAGATAAATAGGGAATGGTTATTTACTCTTTCATATGGTACAAGGACTATGGGGACAGACACTCTTACTTCAGGGAAAGGTTCTACTCTCCGAACAGGAGTTCTTGTATCCTTGTAGTGGGGCATATTTGTGTGCGGTGCACTGTTATCAAAAGAAAAGTGATTGTCATGGAGATTTTATCCAAATGCTCTAAAAATAAATAAAATGAAATGAAATGTGTCAGCAAAATTTTAAAAATCAATGAGAAAAAAAACTTATTAGTTACGACTGCTGAGTCTGAATTTGATTTATATAATTGACATGAATATGAAATATATTTATGAAATTTAATTGGGAACAATTAAGTATTCAACTGCTCAAAATTAATTGTAGCAAAAGAAAGACTAAGTAAAGCCAGATCTGTTTTGTGTTTCTTTTGCTTTGAAAATGGAGGCAGGGCCAAGCCTGGACACAAATCCTGAGCTAGGCTGTAGATCCGGCAAGCCCAGCAACTGTACAAGTAAATCTCTGAATACAGTAATAAACTAGTAAATTATGTCCAGAGTATTAATGGCTGTTTATGTGCAGAATGATAAGGGTTCATTAATATTTCTGGAAAAATATATTCACTAGCCAGGATGAATAAATTTAATTATTCCTTAGTGTTTGAAAAAGCTGCAGAGAAACCCCATGAAGCTAGGAAACCCTACATAAACCCACTTTGTGTAGTGTATTAGGCTTGCCGCCAGGCACCTGCATGTACTATATCATCAGATGTATTACAGTATGTTTGAGGGTCATTATTCTTTTTTAAATGTGCAAAGTAGATAACATAGAAACATAGAAATTGACTGCAGAAAAAGACCAAAAGGCCCATCTAGTCTGCCCCGCAATCTTATTTTGTATTGGATCCACAGATCCAATTCGTGAGAACCTGGCCAAAGGGTTCATTTGGCCCTTCAAGTCTCCTGCAGGTGCAGGTTTTTACTTCGTAGGGAAAAAAGATGACTCCCTCCATCCCTGCATTGATTACCGAGGCCTAAATGAAATTACTCTCAAGGATCGCTACCCACTGCCACTCATCTCTGAGCTTTTCGACAGGCTTCAAGGAGCAAAGATCTTTTCGAAATTAGACCTCTGCGGAGCCTATAATCTGGTCTGGATCCGCGAGGGCGATGAGTGGAAGACCGCCTTTAACACATGCGATAGTCACTTTGAATACCTTGTGATGCCGTTCGGGCTTTGTAACACACCCGCGGTATTTGAAAACCTAATGAACGAGGTTTTCAGAGATATGCTTTACCAGTGTGTAGTTGTATACCTCGATGATATTCTAGTCTTCTTGCAAGACCATCAAAGCCATCACCAGGATGTCTCTCGTGTCCTCCAACAGCTGCGAGATAATCAACTTTTTGCCAAGCTTGAGAAGTGCTCCTTCGAACAAGAGATCATTCCTTTCCTGGGCTATGGGGGGTCCCCAGTGGGGGTCCCGGGAACGATCTCCCGCTCCCGGGCCGTCGGCTGCCACTAATCAAAATGGCGCCGATGGCCCTTTGCCCTTACCATGTGACAGGGTATCCATGCCATTGGCTGTCACATGGAGGGAGCACTGGATGGCCGGCGCCATCTTTAAAAATGGCATGGGCCATCCAGTGCCATTTTTATTAGTGGCAGCCGACGGCCTGAGAGCGGGCGATCGCTCCCGGGACCCCCACTGGACCACCAGATACCTGCAATAAAGTTGGCAAATATGACAAGGCAGCTACTCCAAAATTAACGGAGCACGCTATGCTGATCATGGAAATCAGTCTGAAACTGGCTAGTTCACAGGCAGATGAACTGCAACAGTTAAAAGTTCTGCAAGATAGCAGTAATGTTAACAAGGCATCCGCAACTCTGTAAAGATCTGGGAAGAAAAAATCCCTGGGAAAAATCCAGTCTATATAGTTCAGAGTCATTTTATCTGCTTCGAACTTCATTGCATATTCAGTTCCATAGGATCCAACGTTGATCTTGATTGGATGTCACAACCATCTATAGACACAGGATTGGTGAGCTGCTGCTGATGTCTTCTGAGTCCAGATGCTTTTGAATATTCTCACTGCTGGTAATGAGGTTCATCAGCAGACATTTGCTGAACAATACCTGCTTCATAGCTGGTTTCATGGCTAGATACAAAGTTTTCCACCAAGGACATGCTCAGCCATTTTTGTGTCTGAGGTGTACTAGCAATGTTGATAAATGGTCTACAAATTTTAAAGAAATAAATACAAGCACATTGTGAGATGTAGCCAGATGTCTGATAGGGAAAACCAATTACAGTTTCTTCTCCTCTGTATGATTTATGGTCTCATATGAAGTTGCCAAGATCGTCATGAGGTTGCACTTTGGTTCAGTCTGTGTGCATGGCTGCAGGCTCAGATTAGATTATACACAACCTTATTTCAGGTGACTGGCTTATACCCTACAAATCCAAAATGGCATTGGCTGACCCTTCTTTTTAAAAGTTGAGTGAGGGGCAGGGTTTGAGATGGGGGTGGGGCATACATTGAACTATGTTATGGGAACTCAAGAGGGGAAGGGGAGATGAGGCCAGAGCAAAGGAACAGTGAGGAGGAAGGTTTTATTTTACACATGGGGGAAGGGTGTTCCCTCAGGTCTACATGCTCCTTTACAAAACTTGGGGGTGCCATGAGAGCATTAGCTTGCCAATATTTTCAGAGGAAAGTTAGCTACAATTCTCGTCGTGTCTAGGACGTCGCAGCTCAAGATGATTTTCACAAGCCTCAGTAAGCCATTTTAATATTGATGTCATGCTTTGAATGCATTTGTATGCAAAGCAGACATTGATATTTTACTTGTGCTGCACTTGGTTTATTTGCAATATCGGCTACACTTGTGCAAGTGTCAATATTACACAATAATGTGAACTTAATATGCATTAATGCCAAATTCAGCATGTGCATTATCGCAGCTTAGTAAAGTGAATCGGAACCAGAATCGGATCCGATTTCAGTTCCGATTCACATCTCTAGTAAATAGACCCCTTTATTCTTTACTTTGTAAAAGTTATCAGTCATGCTTTATACTTGTAGCAATCATTGAAATCACTCACGTTACCTAAGCATAGATAAATAGGTGACCAGAAATTCTTGCTTTTAAAGGCTTCCTACTGAGGTAATTTTGCTTGTGTATCTATTTTTTATTTATTTATTTATTTATAGTTTTTTATATACCGCGACACGTAATGCACATCACCTCGGTTTACAGCAAACAGTAATTCAGCCAAAGGCTTTACAATGAACATAAGTGGAATAAGTAAAGTGCTAATTTAACAGAAAAACTAGGAGTATACATATCAAATATATATGAGTAATAATATTAACAAAAGTCTGACTTGAAGGGAGTTATTTGTAAGGGAAAATGAGGGTAAGGGAAAGGGGGAATCATAGAAGGGGGGGAAGGGAATCATACCCGCACTATTAGTCTGACTCTCTTGTCTCCTCCCCACCCCCCCATATCAGGGATGTGATGATAAGCCACTGTCTGCTGGTACAGAAAGAAAATTATATTCCTTTATTTTTTCTTAACTTGGTTTCCCATAGCTTTACATGAAAAATTCATGCATTTCTATAAACATCTGTTGTAATTTAACAGAAAAGGCAGGTAAAACAAAATGCAATGGAAATTAGATGAGCTTATAGAAAAACTGGTCCATCCCAAACTTATCCCTGCAACTGAAAGGTACTTGGCAGATTTGTATACTTTCCAGTATGAAAATTAAATGTTGGCAGAGCCTTCCCTATGAAAAAGAAATGCTGACTAACATTCAAAGCATTACGCAAGAGCACGCAGCTTTTTGCAAGACGACGTTTAGTTGGAAAAAAGACCAGGACAGCTTCAATCAAGCCCCAAACTGCATGAAGCGCAGAAATTTGATAAGCGAGTGGAAAAACTGCTGATCAGCTTCAACAGTAAAGATGCATATCTGGGTTCCTTCTATGATCCTTCTCCTTTCTTGAAACCATTAAAGAAGCAACAAAAAAATACAAGAGAAAAGAAAACCCATGGAGAGGGCAAGAGGACAATAAAACGTGTTGCTCTAGTTTGGTCAGCTGATCAGCATACAAGGGAAATTTGCCAGATGAGCTGCCAGATGTGTATTTACACAGAACGCAAAGACAAAGCAGAGGGAAGGAAAGCAGAAGGAGTAAAAAAATGGAAGGAGAACTCTGGGAGAAAAAACTGTAAGTAAACATAATTTAAAAGAGAAAGTGTTATAAAGTATTAACTATTCCCTTCTGGTTTCTATGAAGTATTCATGCTATCATTAGTGAAACATTCTACCAGAAAAAATGACAGCAGTCTGGTGGCACCTTATAGACTAACCAGTTTGCATCTGAGGAACTGGACATGCTTCAATACATTAGTTAGTCTATAAGGCACCACATGACTCCTGTTTTGTTTTGGGTTTTTTTTGCTACATCACACCAACACGGTCATACCTCTGAAGATTCTACTACAAGATACATGAAAGTGTGCCATGAAAAATTCAGTGTAAACCTAAAGAAATGCTCTGGTCCGTATTCCAAAGCATTTAACCGGATAACTCACATCTATCCTATTGAGCTAAGACTCTAGGAAAAATGCTAATTAATACCTGTGCGATTTTAAGACGGTTACCATACTTGGAGTTGGGAAGAAAATGATTTAAATGTTGGCTACAGATGTACACCTGCCAGCAATATTATTATTTATTATACTATGTATTATATTATCAAATATATATTGAAAATATTATATTATTAAATACTATTTATTTATATTTATATTCTGCCTTTTGGCACGTCAGAGCGGATTACATGTCTGCCAACTGCACTTTCAGACCTGATCAGGTGTGCCATGGAAAATTCCCTACTGCCTAATGCTGGAATCCAGGCCAGCACCTGGGATCTGCTTTCAGTCCCTCACAGCAACAAGACTCACCAGTGGTGGCTCAGTAGGAGCTCCTTTCTGAGAACATGTGTAATTACATATGCTGCCTCTTCTGAGCTACAGCACGCTCCCCGGGGTGTTGTAATTAATTCATGGAGAGCATGAGCTAGGCCCTGCTGTGTTCTGCACACACAGTGCACACAGCTCCTCCTCATCGTCTCCCTCCTGAGCTTCGCCGGCTATATGAGACAGGAAGACCATGCATTGACCATGAGGATGTGACTTAATTCTGAGCAACAGCAATGGAGGAGTTTTGGCAGCTGTATGTGGCAGCCAAGGTAACTGGCTGAGCTAGCCGTCCGCGTCACACTGACATCCCTTTTCTTGAAATTGTATGTAGTGATGAGTTCATGTGTGTCACTGCCCTTTGTTTTGTGAGAGTGGCTGGTGGGGCTTCCAGTGCTTCCCTGGCCCTTCTTCTGTCATATCAGTCCTCTACGTGTCTGCATTGCCTGCCCCATAGTAGCTGGTGTGCCATCCAACATTATTGTTGATGTAGGTGTGCCTTGGGCTTGAAAAGGTTGGGAAATCCTGTTGTAAGCTGTACGTGTGTGCACTCACACACAAGTCTTGAAGCTAGCTCACACAGGAAAACACAGCACACAAGTAAAGGAAAATAGAACGATGCTTCAAAGAAGCACCGTGCACAAATTTGTAGACCACTTCTAAACATTGCCAGCAAGAACCTTTTTGCACATACCGTCCACAAAAACTTAGTGGGAACACTGTACACTTAAAGATGAATTTTCAAAGAGTTATGCATGTAAATATAACATACTATTATAGCAATGTTCAAAAGCCCACTTAATACAGGTAAAATACATTTATATATGTAAAGTCAGTTTAAGTGAGTAAATGCTTTTAAAAATTAGGCACTAAGGCTCTTCCTTAATCCAATTCTCTAGTCACCCAATCATGTTTAGGGCCTGGTGTAATATTTGTAGTGTTGCTTTTTCATATATAGGGTTGTTACTGTTTGAATGCTGTCTTGGTATGGGAGGTTTACTGTATTGCAGTTGTAATTCAGTTTACTCAGGGGCAGTTCTATCATAAGACAGGGTGAGGCGGCTGCCTCAGGCGGCAGAATTTTGAAGCAGCAAAAAGTGCCCCTCCAAAACACCTCTACCACATCAGATCAGGCAGGGATAAACCAAACCCCTGCTGATCCCTAACCCTGGGCAGCAGGAGTCGTGTTTATCCCAACATCAACTCCTGCTGCTGTGGGGCCAGTCTTGACCCACGGCAGCAGGAGATGACATCGGAATAAACCCGACTCCTGCTGCCCGGGCTTAGGAATGTGTGTTGCCACTGAGCAGATCGTCCCTAAGCCCGGGCAGCAAGAGTCGCATTTATCCTGTCGTCATCTCCTGCTGCCGCGGGGTGAATTGCCTTTCAGATTTCCCGGTAGGGGAAGTCGACTGTTGAGGTGATCTCTTTTCCTTTTTTCTAAAGCTGATTCCGACAAGTCCTCGAGGGATCTCGGGGCAGGAGGCGATGCAGATGTCCTGCAGTTTCCAGCTGAGCTCTCATGGTGCAGCAGTCATGGCAAGCTTCCCGCCTGGGTTTGTAAGCCTGGGGCGAAATTTTGAAAGGGAAGAGCCACTGTGTTGCCACTGAGCGGATCGGGCAGGGGTGTGTGTGTGGGTGACTACCGATATGTGTGTGTGGGTGGGTGACTGCCTGCCTGGGTAGATGGGTGACTGCTTGTGTATGTGTGTTGGGGGGGGGTGAGAGCCTGTGGGTGTATATGAGAGGGTGGGTGGGTAAGGGTGTGTGTATGGTGGGTGGACATGGGGGAGGGTTGGGGTGGGTTTGTGTGTATGAGAAGGTGTGTGTGTGTGTGTGTATGAGAGGGTGTGGGGATGGTGGGGGGGTGTGTGTATGTATATATATGAGAGGGTTTTTGTGTGTGTGTATGTGTACATATGTGTGTATCTATGAGAGAGTACCTGCAAACATGTGTGTGTGTGAGAGAGTTCCTGTATATATGTGTGTGAGAGAGGTTAACGTTTGTGCACCCTACTCCAATCTATGACAATCTCAAGAGGCCTGGAAATTTAAAGTTCCCAGGTATGGAGATTGGGTGTTTTGTTTTTTTTTATCGCTGTTAGTTTTAATTATTGGATGTGATGTATCTGCTGTTTTGAAATATTTTATTTGTATTTGGTAATATTTTAAACATTTTATATGTGTTATTAATTGGCTGAATTTATCAGCAGATTTGGCATTCTTTTTATTGGTGTGTTTAATGTTTTATATTTCTTGATTGTGTTTGCATTGCTTACAGAGTTTGACTTCTTGTGATTTCCAGTTCAGTTTTTGTCTGCACGTTTCAATTTATATTTTATGATCTCTTTATTCTGTATTTGGTGATAGTCTCTCTGTGTTCTGCTTGTGTGACTGAGGCTTTAGGTTATTCTGCTAGCATGTATTATTAACGGGCTTATTAAGCTCTCTGGAAAAAGAAAATGTTTGGAACCCAGTTTTTCACCGCAACATTTTGCTAATTATTGTATCAGCAAGTCAGGTGTGCTTTTGTGTAGGGAGCAGGGGTTACAGATGAGGGATAGTTGGGTAAGTAGTGATTATAAAGGGACAAAGTGGGCCATATTTGAGCCAGTTTTGAGAAAGGAAATAGAGGGTATATGGCATGAGTTGAAAAATTCCTATTGTGCCCTGGATCAGTGCTCATCATGGATTTTTTTTTCGCTATTGAAAGATGAATTTTCTGATTAATTGGTTAATCTGGAAAATCTTTCCATGAATGAAAGTATAGTTCCCAATAGGCTAAAAAGGTCTCAGATTCTTCCTGTTTTAAATAAAGGGAATTCTGCCACTGATCAGTGTAGTGATTACAGGCCTATTTCCAATTTAATTTCACTTGGGAAGGTTCTAGAAAGGGCAACTTTTAAGCAACTTAAGGAATTTTTGGATAAGAATAGTATTCTTCATGAAAACCAATGTGAGTTTAGACAATATCAAAGTACAGAAACAGCCTTATTTGCGGTTAATGATCATGTTCCATGGAAAATTGATTCTGGAGAGTATGTAATTAGTATATATTTGAGTATCTCATCCTTTGATTCCATTAATCATTTGTTATTGATGGACCAATTGAGAGAACTGGGTTATGGGGGGTAAAGTATTCTTGTGGTTTAAATCCTTTCTGGAATATAGACAGCAACAAGTTTGCAAAAAATAGGATATACGAACTATTGCATTCTGGGACTCAGAAAGTGAAGCGATCTGGTGGGGTGAAGGAGAGATTCAGAGACATTAAAGGAGCATTGTGCAGGAAGGGTCCATCTCTTTTTTCTTTCTACTATATGCCCCTGGGTGCAAGTAAAAGGATCCGTCCTGCCCAGGGAATTACATTTATTTGTAATATCATTGTCAATAGTCAGCAACTTAACCAGTACATTATACAGCGAGATTGCTGACCAGTACCAGACGCAGCGAACACATCTCTCCCATCCTCAGGAACCTACACTGGTTACCAGTCAATTTCAGAATTTTATACAAATCGATCACAGTAATTCATAAAGCTATCCATCATCATCTTCAACTCGACCTGGAAATCCCACTCAAACTCTACTCCTCTAACAGACCAACCAGAGATACTCTCAAAGGCACTCTGAAATTCCCTCCTACTAAAGCCTCACGCCTCTCGATGACAAAGGACAGAGCTTTTTCAATAGCTGGCCCATCTATTTGGAATAGCATCCCATCAAGCCTCAGAGTAGAGCCTTGCCTGTTAACTTTTAGAAAACGACTTAAAACCTGGCTCTTTCACCAAGCCTTCGCCGACCCACCAGACAAGCACTAGTTGTCCTCACGCTTACCCGTCACGGTGTTTATTCTTACAAATGGACTCTGACTCTTCCAGATTAAAGCACCATTAAGCTTTAACCCACACGCACTATGTTATCACTTTGTTTTTATTTATTTCCTGCCTTGTCTTCCTTCCAGCTTCCTGCAAGCTTCCAAGTTCCCTTACCCTGTTGATTGTAACTTTGACTCATTCCTACCTATTGTTTACCTTTCGTTCTCTTGAATTGTGACCCCAGTTATATTCTTGTTTATTGTAACCCGATCTGATATGGTTATTTACTATGAAGGTCGGTATATAAAACTGTTAAATTATACTGTTAAGTCATGTATTATGATAGATTATAAAGTTAGTTGTCTGTCTGGATGTCTGGATGTGGAATCACTTACCGACCATCCAGTCCATTTCCTCCACATTGTCCCCGTATGATTCATGCCGACTTTTTCCAATAAACATCTCTGAGGTAACAAGTGGAATGTGGACGTGTGAAAAGGAAACCATCAGGAGAAAGGGTCCTTTCCTGTTCCTGGATATATAATTTGTTCTGTTATTTCCCAGTAAATGTTTCCGGGAGTTATTGGCTAAAGAGCTCAGCTGCCCAAAAGCCACTGTCCAGCTATTACAAGGACACACTCTTTGGCAAAGAAGTGTTTCCATTTTGGTTTAATAACCAATGAGAATTTCTTTTCATCCAGTCTGGAATCTAATTCATCAGCATGAGTTTAGCTAGTGTTTAAAGTGTTTGCGTTTTCACTTGTACTCAAAGATGTGAGAACAATTTGAAGCCAAACTCTTACCACTCAAATTTCAAGCTTGATGGAAGGTTTACATTTTCCACAGATCTATTAGGCAAGTCTGGAAAAAATTCAAAAGGGACTCGGAAAAGGTTTCTTTGAATTATTGAAAAAAAATTCGACAAGACCTGCTTGATTTTCTTCATAAAGATTGGTTGAACCAATATTTTTTTATGAACCTTCTAATTTATTTCTAGGTTTGTCACCTGGTTTGATGAACCTATTCTGAAAGTTAATTTGCCTGCATCAGAGTTCAGAACTGCCAGTGTTTCCTGTTTAATATGAAGATTCCCATAGTCCTGAACTGAATATCTTCTTTAGTTAAAGGTAGAGGATCTTTTCCCATTTTGGAATCGTTTACAGTCCTTATATTAAAATTATATTATACTGAGTCTATATTTTATTGTATTGATATTTAGGATCACATAGCTTCCTTGAATATTTACATTGTTGTCTAGAGCATGGGTGAGTAAACCTTTTGAGCCACTTCCCCTCTTCAATTCAAGCAATTGGCTGGGAACAACCACGATGGTTTACTATGGGCCAGATTTTCAAAGGGTTACACGCGCCGAGCCTATTTTGCATAGGCCCGGTGACACGTGCAAGCCCCGGGACGCGCGTATGTCCCGGGGCTTGAAAAAAGGGGCGGGGCATGTGTGGTCCGGGGCAAGGTGGGGGCATGGCCAGAGGCCTCCGTAGGGCCTCTAGGCTGGGGGATCGCGTGCCGGCCGCGCATCTTACACCTGCACAGAGGCAGGCGCAACTTGCCAAACAAAGGTTAGGGGGGGTTTAGGTAGGGCTGGGGGCGGGTTAGGTAGGGGAAGGGAGGGGAAGGTGGGGGCGGAAGGAAAATTCCCTCCGAGGCTGCTCCAATTTCGGAACGGCCGCAGAGGGAACAGGAAAAGCCATTAGGGCTCCCCTAGGGCTCGGCGCGAGCAAGGTGCACAAGTGTGCACCCCCTTGCACATGCCGACCCCGGATTTTATAACATGTGCACGACTGTGCGCGCATGTTATAAAATCGGGCATAGATTTGTGCGCGCCGGGTTGTGCACACACACCCATGTGAAGGTACTAAAATCTGGCCCTATATGTACAGGTAGCCACACTGCCAACCAGTGGCTCAAAGTCCTCTTTTTTTAATCAAGTTACTGAAAGGGGTAAACACACACACAAATCCAATACCCAGACAGAAACAGAGAGAAACATATACCTCATACCCAGACAGACACAGATACTTCACATCAAGACTGACAGAAATCGAAATGGAGACCTAGACAGACACAGTTACCCCATACCCAGATAGATAAAGATACCCCACATGCAGACAGACAGACAGAATTCCAATACCCAGACAGGCACAGAGATACAAACACACCTTGACAGAAAAACAGTCAGATCCACCACCTCCAGACAGAAGACAGACACACAGACCGCTTAGACTATTGCAACCAGCCACTCACAGGGCTCCCAGTGAGCCATCTCTTTCCATTACAGTCTACCCTAAATTCAGCTGTGCGACTTATCTTTCGCCAAAGTCATTACAGCCATATAATCCCTCTTCGGAAGTCACTGCATTGGCTCCCTATCTCTTCCTGCATACAGTTCAAGCTCCTCTTTCTCATCTACAAATGCCTTCACTCTGCAGCACCTCACTATCTCTCCTCTCTTATCTTTCTCTACACCCCTCCTCGTGCAGTGTGCACTGCGCTCATCAGACAAGTCAATCCTATCTGTACCCTTCTCCTCTGTCGTCAGTTCCTGACTCCGTGTTTTACACCTGGCTTAGTCCTGGGGGAATTCTGCGCTACTGCGGAGCGCAGAAGTTGCGCAGAATTCCACACCCCCCCTGCGCAGAATTGCCATTTTCTGTGCAGAATTGCCAAATTCTGCACGGAAAATAGCAGAGGAGACCCCGGCATGCCATGAACGGAGTGCGTACCATATGTGCCACGGGACGCGCTCCGTTCGCAGCAAAGATGAAGACCTAGGCATGCTGTTCGCAGCAAAAATGGAAGGCCCCCCTTGTGCCGCAAATGGCGCGCCCGGGCCTTCATCTTCGCCGTGAATGGAGCGTGTCCCACGTCCCACAGGATGCGCTCCCTTCACGGCATGCCAGTGAGAGAATGTGTGGGAGAGAGAGTGGAGGGGGTGTGGAGGAGGGGAGGGTGAGAGAGAGCAGGAGGGTGAGA
The DNA here is from genome assembly GCF_901001135.1 of Rhinatrema bivittatum. Classification (NCBI taxonomy): domain Eukaryota; kingdom Metazoa; phylum Chordata; class Amphibia; order Gymnophiona; family Rhinatrematidae; genus Rhinatrema; species Rhinatrema bivittatum. The sequence goes on along the minus strand of NC_042619.1, from coordinate 246,024,816 downwards.
GAGAGAGCATGGGAGGTAAGAGAGCGGGGGGATGCTTGAGTGTGGGTTTCAGAGAGAGTGTGTGTGTGAGAGAGATTGGGAGCTCGTGTTTATGAAAAAGGGATCGTGTGTATGTGAGGGTGCTAGCCTGTGTGAAGGGATTGTGTATGTTTGAGACAGAGCCTTTGTGAAGGAGTGCATGAGAGAGACATAGGTAGCCTGAGTGAGGATGAATGTGTGAGAGAGAAAGGGAGCTTGTGCGGGTGTGTATGCAAGGGAGAAGGCCCTGTATGAGGGGATGTGTGTGGGTGCAAGAGAGTGAGGGAGCCTGTATGAGGGTGTGTGTATGTGTATTAGAGAGAGGGAACATGTGTGTGAGAGAGGGATGGACAGAGGGAGCCTGTGTGAGGGGCAGCACTGAGAACAGGGTCAAACTCTGGGACTGGCAATAGAGTGGAAAGGGTTGAGCCTAGAGATGGAGGTGAGAGATGCTGGCAGGTGGAGGAGATGGGGCCTGAGAGGGCAAAGTGGCCAGGGGAGTAGGGAGAGCGAGTGGAAGGGACACTCTTACAGTGAATTTCTAGGGAAATTCTGCATCTTTAAGTAATACGGTAACTTTTTTCTGTATTAATTTAAAATGTAATTACTTAAAGACTGTCATGTAAATTGGATTATTTTGACCAATATAAAGTTTGCAGAATTTTAAGTTTTTGTGCGCAGAATTCCCCCAGGAGTACTGGCTGCATCATGTGCTTGGAATAGATTTCCTGAGCTGCTGCATCATGCTCCCTCTCTTGCCTTGTTTAAATCCCATCTAAAAACCCACTTTTTGATGCTGATTTTAAATCTTAAGCCTGATTGTCTGCCTTCTATTTCATTAACTAATTTTAACCATTGTATTACTATATGTAACTCCCCAAGTCTCTTGACCTAAATGTTTGTCTTGAGCAGGAGATGCCTCTTGCCTGTTGTTTGTACACAAGGCCATTGCAAGACTACTTGGTACCCCCATCCCTAACTTTCCTATTGGTGGCAGCTCCAGCACAGCGCTTCCTTCTTTGACAGTATTGGCTTTCCCACTTTGGGCCTCGAACTGGTAGGATTTTGCCGCCCCCCCCCCCCTAATTTGCCTAATGGAAGCACTGGCCCTGTTTGTAGTGCTGCATACATTGAGTAGCACTATAGAAATGTTAAGTAGCAGTAGTATTAATAGACATACCACAGACAGACACAGAGAGAGACATAGGCAGACAGACCACATCGCACATAGAGTCATAGACCATACAACACAGACCAAAGCACAGGCTTACACACCACAATGGTAAGAGCTGGAAAATGTTTTGAAAAAACTTTGATGCTCACCCAAACTTTTTCTGAGCTGACATAATCTCCATTTCACACTGTCCAGCTTTTGTTTATTGATATTCACTAATTTTTCTTTTTTTTTTTTTTTTTATATTAAGAACATGCCATACTGGGTCAGACCAAGGGTCCATCAAGCCCAGCATCCTGTTTCCAACAGTGGCCAATCCAGGCCATAAGAACCTGGCAAGTACCCAAAAACTAAGTCTATTCCATGTAACCATTGCTAATGGCAGTGGCTATTCTCTAAGTGAACTTAATAGCAGGTAATGGACTTTTCCTCCAAGAACTTATCCAATCCTTTTTTAAACACAGCTATACTAACTGCACTAACCACATCCTCTGGCAACAAATTCCAGAGTTTAATTGTGCGTTGAGTAAAAAAAGAACTTTCTCCAATTAGTTTTAAATGTGCCCCATGCTAACTTCATGGAGTGCCCCCTAGTCTTTCTACTATCCGAAAGAGTAAATAACCGATTCACATCTACCCGTTCTAGACCTCTCATGATTTTAAACACCTCTATCATATCCCCCCTCAGTCGTCTCTTCTCCAAGCTGAAAAGTCCTAACCTCTAGTCTTTCCTCATAGGGGAGTTGTTCCATTCCCCTTATCATTTTGGTAACCCTTCTCTGTACCTTCTCCATTGCAATTATATCTTTTTTGAGATGCGGCGACCAGAATTGTACACAATTTTTCTTAGTTTGCTCATCTTTTCTATTTTCTCATTTTTTTTTTGTATTTGTGTTTAGTAAGCCAGAATTATGCAACTAGACATAGATCCACATATATAACAATGTCATTAGTATTATTACTAGAAGGTATGCGAGGGGGGGGAGGGAAGCAGGAAATTTCTCATGTTTTGCTTTGCTTAATTTAAAATTTTTACACATTTTGTCTTCATTCTCCCTTCCCCACTTTCTCCCTCTTTGCCTTATATGTCCTTATTCTCTCTGGCCTCTTTGCCCATTCCCCTTCTCAACCTCACCACTTTTTGCCCCTGTGATCTCTGTATGGTCTCCTCCCGGGCTGAGGCCTGAGGGTGGCAGCTCTTCCTGGGTTGTGGAGCACCGCAGTGGCTGTTCCCATGTCCACTTCAAAGATGAACTAGTGGCCCGGGAACTTCCTGAACCCCTGGATTCGTTGATAGACTTCGCTGGACGCATCGATCACCGCCTTCAAGAGCGCTCCCAGGAGGCTAAAGCATTCAGATGGATGGTTCCAGTTACATCTCATATATGACGTACACCTTCACCTAAGCCTAACACTACACCGGGCAAAGATGGAGAAGAACCTATGCAGATGGGTCGAAGTAGACTTTCTCCAAAGGAGAAACGCCACCGTCAACAATCAGGGCTCTGCCTGTATTGTGGCCAACCTGGACATGCCATATCCTCATGCCCTGTGTGTCCGGGAAACACCCAGGCCTAGGTTCTGTCGGAGAACTCCTCCTAGGCCTGACTTCACCCTCTCCTCCACTAACCTTGCCAGTCTCCATTAAACTCGACTCCCAGGAGTTCCATTCGCTGGCATTGGTGGACTTGGGAGCTGGTGAGAACTTCATTCTGAGGCAACTTGTGGAACATCTCCGAATTCCCACCTTCTGCTCCCCAGTGCTCTTACTGCTATCCTCTATTCATGGCGAGCCTCTTCCAGGCGAGATTACCCACTCCTCGGTTCCTATCCAGCTTTGCACCAGCTCTCTTCATGTCGAGACTATATCCTTCCTTGTGCTGGGGCTGCCATGGTTGAAGCTGCATACCCTGCAGTTTGATTGGGTCACCTTGCAACCATCCCAATGGGGTGACTCTTGCCACAACAAGTGCTTGAGGTTGTATCACCAGTACCGTGCCTAACCACCTCCGTGTCCCTTCCGGGCCTTCCACCACAGTACTCCTCGTATGTGGATGTGTTCTCAAAAAAGGCTGTGGATACCCTACCCCTGCATTGCTCTTTTGACTGTGCAATTAACTTGCTGCCAAATACCGAACCTCCTCGGGGTAGGATTTACCTGTTGTCCTTGACCGAAACAGAGGCCATATCTGAATATATATGGGAAAATTTAGCCAAGGGCTTTATTTGGCCTTCCAAGTCTCCTGCTGGAGCGGACCTTTTTTTTTTGTGGGGAAGAAAGATGGCTCCCTACGACCATGCATCAACTACCGTGGCTTACACGAGATCACTCTGAAAGAACACTACCCTCTACCATTAATTTCAGAGCTCTTTGATAGACTCCAGGGAGCCAAGATCTTCACCAAATTGGATCTTATAATTTGATCAGAATTCGCCAGGGAGACGAATGGAAAACTGCGTTTAATACGCGAGACGGCCATTTTTAATGCCGTTTGGCCTCTATAACGCTCCAGCAGTTTTTCAGAATATGATGAACGAAGTCTTCTGCAACATAATCTATTGTGGAGTTGTGTACCTAGATGACATCTTGGTATGTTCTCAAGACATCCAGAGTCATCGCCAGGATGTCGGCAGGGTCCTGCAATGCTTGCGGGACAGTCAGTTGTATGCTAAATTGGAGAAGTGTTCTTTTGAAAAGAGTCCATCCTCTTCCTAGGCTTCATGGTCTCCAGCCTGGGTTTTCAGATGGATCCTCAGAAAACCAAAAGCATTCGTGACTGGCCCCAGCCTACTGGTCTTAAGGCTCTGCGAAGATTCCTAGGTTTTACCAACTACTACTGATAGTTTATCCCTCACTATTCCACCTTGACCACTCCTCTCACAGCTATGACATGTAAGGAAGCTAACCCCTTGCATTGGTTGCCCGAAGCTATGACCGCCTTCCAGGATCTGAAAGCTGCCTTCCTGCAGGAACCATGCTTATGCCACTCTGACCCTCGACGACCCTTCATCGTCGAGGTCGACACCTCCGATGTCAGCATGGGAGCAGTCCTCAGCCAGTATTCTGCCTCTCAACTTTACACCCTTGCTCCTTCTTCTCTAAACGCTTTTCCCTGGTGGAGCGTAACTATGCCATAGGAGAGAAGGGGTTATTAGCGATCAAAATGGCTTTCGAGGAGTGGTGTCCTTGGCTCGAGGGGGCACAGCACCAGATTATGGTTTACACAGACCACAAGAACCTCGAATATTTACATCGTACACAGCGCCTGAATCACTGACAGGCCCGCTGGGTCCTTTTTTTTTTTACTCGATCTAGGCTAGTCAGCGGGGTTTTAAGGGTTGGGGCTAACAGGGTAAAAGGGAGGCAATTTAACTAGGGGAGGTAGGAAGTCCTAACCTTTACCTGGGCGAACTGGGAACAAACTGGGAAAACTGGTAATTGCATTGGTGCGCATATCTACTAAAATCAACTCACTTACGCAGTAGAGGCGGCATTTGCCTGCAGATGCACGTGCCCATATAAAATTGTGCACATATGTATGTGTATTCAGCCTCTTTTATACCATGCGTGCATATACCTGTGCATGTTATAAAATGGCCTTGTCCTTTGTTGCGAGCCGGCATAAGTGCGTACATGTGTGCCCGTACAGCTGTTTAAAAGTTATCCTCCCTGTGCATACTAACACGAATCCTTAACATCAAGTTAGTACATGATAAATCACATTACTCCATATACTTATTTGATCTTCAGAAAGGAAAGAACATAATCTCCTCACCTTTATATATTCCATTCCAGCCACTTGTCGTGACATTTTCATCTTGCCCCTCCAAATGACTTCCATGATCAGAAGCAAAATAAATTAATGTATTGTATCTCAAAGCTTCCTTGTCTATGATATCAAGAAGCTGACCTATGATTTAAAAACATAAGCTATGATTTAAATTCATGACCAAATAGGTAAAGTAAAACAATATGAATTGCAAAATTGTGGTACAAAACAATTCTGAACATTTCATTTCTCTTGCAGTGCTTCAGAAATGAATATTCAACAGACTTCAATAAATACGACTGAACAGCTCAGCTTTTTGGTGAATTCAAGAAAGCACGGGATAAATACAAGGGATCTCTAAGGGAGTGATGGGAATTGTAAGGGCTACATAAATTGGATGGATGGGCAGACTAGATGGGCAATATGATCTTCTTCTATCGTCATGTTTCTGTTTTCCAAGCTATGAAACAACATGCCTTTACACAGTAGCTAGATAAGTGAAACTGTCTCTCGCTGTAGGCCTCTAATTTAGTCTTAAATATTAAAGACTTTTGGCTAGACTGAATGTGATATGAGAACCTGTCCCCTTGGAGAAACCAGAAATCTGGCGAAACAAAGACCCTATGTCAGGTTGGTCTTTTTTATAAGGTTTTCTGGCATTTTTCATTTTCATTACTATGATCTACTAGGAGATGTTTTGCAATGAGTGTTTTTTGGTTTTTTTTTTATCCAGGATGATTATAGGATAAAGCTTGCTACTTATATCTGAAACACATTTTTGGAATGACTAGGTTTTTCATTCCAATTTTTATAAATGTTTTTGAAATTTTAGTTTGCTAATGAAAAAATAGAAAATAAATTAAAAAATAAATATGTGTGAAATGTATTTATAATTGATTGATAAAATAAGGATTTAGTATTAGGATCTCATTTTGCTGATGATGTAATCTTATAGTATTCTCATATAAGCTTCATAGGGATATGTATTAAGTATTTGTTACATTAAGATATATTTTTCCCCACAATATAACATATTTCTTTCACCTGTAATATGATTGTGCAGTATATATCTTCAATTAAAAAAATATTACTATCCAGTTTTGTTAAGGTAATTAATTTGGCTTTATTTTGAGCTTGCTTTTAGGCTAATCAATGAGACACTGAATCATTAGCTAAGATCATGATAGTTTCCTGAGCAGTTCTTGGCCTGCATTGATCTAAAGCAAATGTAATATTGTACCATGCCTGGAACATTAATTTGATCAAGCATGAAACACATTTAATACTTAAAGATCAAGTAAAAATCAGAGCTAACAAAGGCAGACATTTACTAAGCTGTGGTATTGTCTCCAGAGGGAAAAATATCACAGGGTTTTCTAAATTGTAGTTTTCAGTACTACAATTCTGAAACTCCTTTGGTATTTTCCCCGGCGGTAAAATACCACCAGAAAAAATGCCATGGCTTTGCTGCCACAAGAAATTATGCACAATGGCAGCCCCAGAGCCCGGGGCCGCAAACTTCTAAAAAAGCCTGCGTGGCCTAAAGTTCCCATCCCAAAGTGTAAGAAAAAGTTAGACACCCCCACTCACACTACTTTAGAGAAGGCCCCAATGCAAGAAAAATGTAATAAAAAGTTTTAATCGTGTGGGCGTGCAGGCCCTCACCTTCATTCTTAACCCTGCTCCTTTGTCAAAATTTCCCCTCCCCAGTCCTCAAGGCCTGCCCACAGCCCTCCAGAAACCTTCCCCCACACTAGCGCCCCCCCCCCCCCCCCCCGGTCATAACTTTAAATCCCTATTGGTCTAGTAAGCCCCAAAGCGTACCCTAGGGTCTGAGCCCTGCACCATCTCAGTAAAAATGGTGACAGCAGGCCTCTTATCAACTTATACCTCTACCTCATGATGGTTCATAAGTTGAAAAGCTACTGGCTGGTACCATTTCTACTAGCCCACCAAGGATTGAAACGTATGACACAGAGGAAGCGGGGTGGAGTAGACTAGTAGTAGTTAGAGCAGTGGGCTATGAACCAAGGAAGCCAATGTTCAAATCCCACTGCTGCTCCTTGTGACCTTGGGTAAGTCACTTCACCCTCCACTGGCTTCTCTCCCATTCTGTGCCTCTGGGAAGAATGCTTAGGAGCTGACATCTAAGCCCTCTGGGGATAGGGAAATACCTACAACACCTGACTCTTCAAGAGGGAGTCTTTGGGGATCAATTTTGATAAAGGGACTGGAGGGGAGGGGCACAATTAAACATTTTTCTTGCACTGGGGTTGCTTCTAGAAGCAGCAGGGGGTGGGATAGAAGGGGGTCTCACAAGACCTCTGGCATTTTGTTTACACTTTTGGGTGGGAGGCTTCAGTCTGCTCAGGCCTTTTAACACAGTGCCCTGAGAGCATCGAGACGCATGTTAGCAGCCCAATGCTCCCAGGGAATGTTACCTACAGCTCCAGAGTTGTAACAAACTTTCATAAAAATAAATCAGCTTGTGATTTTTCAGGCAAGCCACGTTATTTTATTACCATTCAATTGTCCAGTAAGGAACGGCTTTACATGCAAAGCAGATCATTACCATTTGGGCATTATTTAGATAAAATAGCATGCAGTATTTCAAATAAACATTAACAATGCATTAAGATGTTTATTGCATGGTAAATGCCTACGCTGCTTAAGAAATGACTCCCAAAGTGCAAATGGCTTTCTAGTCTGTTTGAACAGGTTTAAAAAAGTTCATCTTTTGTACAAGATTTATTTCTCTGTGACTCATAAACATAGGAAAAAAGCTGTGATTGTGGTACAAAGTTCTTTATAGGCTATTTGCCTATCTGAATTTTATAACTTTCTTGAGAAAGTCTTTTTCCATATACATTTTTATGTAGGGAACCTTTGGTTTCCCTAACTAAAAGGAGTGTACCAATTGAATGGGGAGGTTCTATGTAGAAATCTGTGAGAGAGGTTTGGGTCTGGCTCCCCCACGTGGGGACAACAGATGGTTTTGACCGAGCTGTTTATCATCCCAAAGCCCCATCTATCCTCCTGGATTTTTACTTAGATGCCTGCTGCCTCTTGCTGTATAAATTTTCCCTAATTTATGGGAAAGGGGTAAGGAAGTCTTCTCATTTAGGATCAGTCTCCTGTTGACTCATCTGTCCAGCCTTTAAGCTTTGAATTCTTTTTAAGCCAATTTTGAGAATTCCCGTGTGAGGACCAATCCCCCTTTGTTGCAGTGCATTGGGGTGTCTGTATTTGAGGATGAATTTAGGGTAAGGAAGACCTGCAGTGTGCTATATCTCCTTCGGAGTACAGACTTGACAGTGACCTGATACAGAGAAAGTATATTTTGAAGTAACTGTCTTTTTTGTACTGTCTCTTCTGTTTGGCGGCAAGGAAGTTTTATTCCTCCCTTCCTGGTTCCTGTTTGATTTTTCCGCTTTTTGGGTTCAAAGACTATTTCTGTTCCACTTGGAACTGATGGCCCTTGGTTCCTGGGACTCGGTAACCAAAGCATTGAGAGATTGGAGTCTTTCGTCCTGAAAGAAATAGAAGTGTGGAGGAATTCATCTGGAGGAAGAGAACCCAATACAATGCAGAAAAGTAAGGAAACTCATGGATACAAAGTAAAGGTAACAAGCACTTTGCTGCTGCTATACTAAGTGTTACACAAAGAAGTAAATTTTAAGGCTCGCGCGGGGCGAACATGTGCGCGCATTTGCCGGCAAGCGCACATGGACATGGCGATTTTTATATCATACGTGCACGTGATATAAAATTGGCTATACGCGCATACACGTGTGCACGATTTTATAGTGATGCCGTGGTAGCAGTCACTGGAGAGAAGCACGGTAGTGGTCCGCAGCGCGGGGTACACCGTGGAAGATGTCACTGGAGAGAAGCTGAAGAGACGCTGGAGAGGATCCCACAAATATTCCCAAGGAGCAAGGGTAGCAGACATAGAGCGAAGGCGGAAGCCCTCCGAGGAGCGGATAGCCAGAGACAGGAGAGGGCCCCCAAGGAGCGGGTACCCGAGAGTCTCACGCCAGCTGTAGCAGGAACGGGGAACACATCCAAAGCGAGCGTGCAGGATTCAGCAAAGGGAACTCTTTGCCAAGTCGATTTGCGATAGGCCCCGATGGTGCTTTAGGGTCCAGGGTTAGTGATGTCATCAAGGGGAGACGCCCCTGAGGTTCCCGCCCTGGCGTCTTTAAGAAGTGCCGTGACGTGCGCACGCCTAGGAGGGCCTGGGGCAGACATGGCGGTCGGCGGCGTCCTCGTTGCTCTGGGAGGTCCTGGAATGGAGCCCTGAGGGTCGGAGACAGCTTGCTACCGCCGCGAGTCTTCCGGAGGGAGAGAGAGCAGTGAGACATAAAGTGAGTAATAACGGTCGCAGCCACCTGCGACCGATGGTCATAACAGTACCCCCTCTCTTAGGGCCCACCCCGGGGGTTTGGGTTTTCTAGGATGAGAAGCGTGAAACTGCCAAATTATATCCTTATCAAGGATGTTGGCTGCAGGCTCCCAGCTGTTTTCTTCTGGCCCAAAACCTTCCCAAGAAAGGAGATATTCCCATCTCCTCCCACGTTTCCTGACATCCAAGACATCTTGCACTTGATAAGTGATGTCTGCTTCTGATGACAGAGGTTGGGGCTCTGGTGGCTTCTTAGAGAAGTCAGACAAAACAAGTGGTTTAAGTAGCGAGATATGGAAGGCATTATGGATTTTAAGGGATGCTGGCAGGCAAAGGCTGTAGGTTACCGGGCCAAACCGAAAGAGTATGGGAAATAGCCCGATGTATCTGGGGGCGAAGCGGGCCGATGGTGGCTTTAGGTGAATGAAGGGCGTGCTGAGCCACACTTTGTCCCCTGGGTTAAATTGTGGAGCTTCCCGATGATGGGCATCGTAGAATTTTTTTTTTATTTCTGAGCGACCTGCTGAAGAAGCAACATGGTGTGGTCCCAGAGTTGATGTAGTTCTTGTGCGATGGCCTGTGCTGCTGGAGAAGGCACGGAAAGTGACAGCAGAAGGGGAGGCAGTGGTCGGCATCCGTGCACTACTTGAAAGGGTGAAGACCCGGTGGATGCGGATTGATGGGAGTTCAGGGCAAACTGGGCCCATGGCAGGAGGTCGGACCAGTCGTTCTGCCAGGAGTTCACATAAGCATGGAGAAATTGTTTTAAGGTCAGATTGGTTCTTTCAGTCTAACCATTTGCCTGAGGGTGGTAAGCAGAAGTAAGGTCCAATACAATGACAAACTTCTTGCGGAGGGCTCTCCAGAACCGCGCGGTGAATTGTACGCCTCGGTCTGAGAGAATGTGCTTTGGGAGGCCATGAAGACGAAATACGTGGTGGATAAACAATTTCACTAATTCTGGAGCCAAGGGAAGGCCAGCGTGTGCCACAAAGTGAGCCATTTCCGAAAATCGGTCCACCGTGACCCTAATTGTATTATTGCCACTGGAAGGGGGAAGGTCCACAATAAAATCTGTGGCTATATGCGTCCATGGTTCACTGGGTGCAGGAAGTGGTTGCATGAGACCCCCAAGGAAGGCCTGCCGGGGGCTAGTGACAAGCGCATGTGGGACACGGCACCACATAAGCTTGCGTGTCCTTTCTCATAGAGGGCCACCAATAAAAACATTGAAGAGTAGCCAGGGTTCTGGATTGACCAGGATGACCAGCAGTTAAAGAGTCGTGAGCCCAGCGAAGCATCTTCCGTCGAAGCTGTCGGGGAACTACCGTCTTCCCAGGAGGTAGGTGAATGTGGCAGGGAGGAGAACTTTAGCGGGATCAATGATGTGTCGTGGGACATCGGGAACGTCCTCCGGGATGAAAGGCTGGGGGAGAGCGTCAGCTCGATTGTTCTTATCGGCTGGCCGATAACGTAACAGAAAATTATAAAGTAAAAAAAAAATTATATACACACATTATTTAAATTGAAAATATATGCAACATTATGCAGATTTCCATATAATTGCCACAGAATATTGAAAAATCTGCTGTAAGAAACCAGGGGCTCTGATCATAACTAACTCCAGCACAATTTTAGTGACAGAAAAAAAATCAAAGGACTGCTTACCTTAATTGTAAACAAATACTAATTCTTAAGCATTGCAGCAAAGCAAAGAAATCCCCTCTATCCTGTTTAACAGAGCTGTCTGCTGTCTGTCTGCTGTCACATGCTCTGTGTTACCTTGTAACTCCACTGCTTCTTTGCATGCCCTTAGGGAAACAGCAGGCAGTTTGCAGCCCTGCAGTATTACAAAGGACATATTTCACATGCTTTCATCGCCTTTCAAAAGGTGGGTAATATAAGCACTGCAACACTATCATCTGCAGTTCAGTCTTTATTTTATAATTTCCATTCCCTTGCATTATTCGGGAAAATAAGAAGTGAATTGCATTGGGATGTCAAACAGATAACCAGGACTGAGCTCATGTTCCGTAAGACACGGAATTAAGTTTGTGGTGTTAACTCCGGAAATAAGAACTACAAGTACAGACACGCATAGGGACCTAACCAGGAATGGGGCAACCTGATGAAAAAATATAGCCAGTTGGTGCCTTTACTTATGATATCGTACAAAGGCAATAGGTGGGTTCTCTACCACAAGGACAAAATACCCAAAGGACTATAGAAGGCGATTTTGACAGACGTTTCCAAGGGTAATGCAGTGTTCTCTCTGTAGAAATGGCTCTTTTAACATTACCCGCCGTATCTGCATGTAAAAGTGTGCGTATAGTGTGCCAGTACACGTGCACTTTTTTACTTGCAGAGAAAGGCGACCTTCCTGGGTGCGGAGCCAGGGCGGGGTTAGCACGTGCGTGGGGGAGGGTGCTTGAGTAAGTTTGTGGATGAATGAAGTACCCACACATGTAGCAGGTGCAGGGCTGTGCACTGCGTCCAACCCAGTTTTCAAAAGGAACTTTTTGCCATTGAAAATTGGTGGAAAGTCTGCAGGCTAAAAGTACCTGCAGGTTTTACATTTCTGTGCACAGTTTAAAAGTTTCTCTCACAAGGAGGAACATTTTGACACAAATACGGTACATAATATCCCATGGGAAATCTGTCAGAAAAAAAAAAGCTTTCTCTGCAACAGCCGTGGTTCCAACAATTTTTGTATGTGGGGTCATTGTTATTTTCAGTGCAGGCAAGAGCCGAGTGCTTTTCTCTCCAATCGATGAAACTGGGAGAGCTGCTGGGGAGGGGGTGGGCAAGCTCTTGGGGTGAGTGAGCCCTTCTTTTGGAGCCGCCCCCGCTCTGCATCCAGCGTTTACTAAAATAACTTTGAAATGGTTTCACTGCGGGGGGAAACGCAGGTTTCAGAGCAGGCACCCAAATCGATCGCATTTTTATGAAATCAGCACAATGTGACAATCGGAGGTGGGAGGTCTGGGAATGGGCCAATCAGAGGCAGGAGAAGGTGGGGTTTTTTTTGAACAGCAGACTTGCTTTCGGTTCTCTGACTTCTCTCTACAGACATTTACGCCCTTCCTGCAGTGTTGACAGCGTGACTGGTAAGTGAGCCTCTCGACAGTCGTCGTTCCCCAGGAAGTTGATGGAAAACTTGCAGTTGACAGAAATCAGAGGAATGTTTTGTTTTTGTCCTCTCTGTATGTATTTTTAATTAGTTGAGAAGTGAAAGGAAAGCCAGAGATCAGATTGACTTTATGGGATTGAACCAAGAGGGAAATTGAGCAGACCTGGGGGAGGGGAGGGAGAATTTAGCTTCCTAAGGGGTAGATTTTTATAAACCGTGCGCACACGTGTCCATGTGCACGCGGGTATTTTATAACATGCGCGTGTCGGCGCGCACATGTTTTAAAATACGGTTCCCGCGCGCACGTGCACACCGGATTTTAAAATCCGAATGCGCCAGCGGGTCGGGACTCGGGCGGGGGCGGGGGCAAATTAAAATGTTACCCGCGGTGACGTAAGTAGGGCTTCCCCCGTTCCCTCCCAGTCTGCTCCAATTAAGAGAACTTTCCTGTACACCTACCTAACCTTCCTACTCCTCTCCTCTCCTCCCCGACCTCTAACCTCTTGTAACTCTTACTTCTTTTTTGTTATATTACTTAACTGCTCCTTGAGAGCAGAAGGAATCTCCACGCGCCAGCCAGCTGCCAGCGCACGCTTTCCCTGGTCAGCATCAAACGGTGATGTCCCAGCCCGGCCCGCCCCTTTTGAGAGGCCCGGCACTTCGGCGCGTAACCCCCTGTTTTTCCACGTGCGGGTTTCTGAAAATTAGCCCGTTTGTCCTTAGCTGCCATCAGACATACTGGGGCCGATGCAATACAGTGCGCCAGCCCTTGCGTACGGCTTAACACGCGATTGGACGCATGTCTATAACCCCTTGATCCAATACGGGCATTAGCGCATCCAAATCACCGTGTAGCTAATAGCGCTCATCACGTGTAAATTCATGTGGATGTGGCTATTAGCTAGTCCCTGCCATCCAATAAATTTTCCACGTGGCCCTGGGCCGGCGTAAAAATTTGCTGCGTTGCAAGGGCGCATTGGAAAAAAAAAAAGAAAAATCGTCCAAATAGTATCGTCGTGATACTAAGTAGGAGGAACCAAATAAAGCAGTATTTATTAAAAAAAGAAAAAAAAAGTTTAAAAAAAAAAAATTCTGGAAGCCCAATAAACACACAAGATGCACGGTGCAGGCCACGTATCTGCTGCCTGTCTATGCCGGTAGTGGGAGTAAACGGATGCTCGTAGATTGAGCGTCCGTTTTCCCAACCTGCTTGACAGCCAAGGAGGCGCTAAGGACTCATATTTTTCCCTGGTGCCTCCTTTTTAGTGCGACTCCCCCCCCCCCCCCCCCCCCCCCCTCATTTAAATATTGAATTGCGCACCCAGGAAAGGTGGCTGGGCGGGCATTAGGAAAAATGAGCGCCCATTTTCTGCACACAGTTATTGCATCGGCCCCATTCTGTGTTGTGTTATGTTAAGGATTTAGAGGACATTGGTACAAGTTTGGGCAAGCCTGAGAGTCATTTCGTTGAAAGAAATAATTTATTTATTTATGTATTTATTTTAATATACCGACATTCATTGGGGTATATCACATCGGTTTACATTATAACTCGTGGAATGTTATGACTAAGATGTCTTGTTATTATTACATTGTAACAAGGAAACTTAGGAAACAGATTTTACTGTCACTGCTAGAAAAGTAGATTTGAAATGATTTACAGAAACACTTTTTTTTTGATTGAGAAAATATCTGTTGCATTGCATGGTTACACCGTAGGGATTAAAATGACTCATGTTGTGTGAAAGGCTGATAACATATAAACTTTGTGGTTTTCTTTGGAACAGGACATTACTTTGCATATAGCAATTGCAGACTATTGTATGAGTGTCAGGGTCAGCTGCAGGAACTCGGACATTGCAAACTGAAACCAGTAGCTTTCTTACAGTGGATGACACTTTACTGTTAATAATTCCTCTTTCTTCGGCAGAGACTTTGCCTTCCCTAGGATTGCTTAGGTAGTTCCCATTCACAAGGGGGTAGAACTTTAAGTTGCAATTCGTCTGTGCATTGCATTATTTAAATTTATAACATTTTGTGAGCAACACAGCGGAATGGTTGCCAGGAAAGATTTGTCATTTTGCTGATGATAACAAAATCTGTAACAGGGTGGACAGCCAGGATGACAGAAAAAACATGAGGAGGGATCTAGTGAAGCCTGAGAATAGTCCAGAGTCTGGCAGCTAAGATTCAATGCTAAAAATGCATTTAAGATGCAGAAACCCAAGGGGGAGGTACAATCAGGACTGGTGCAAGGGGATTAGGCCCCCTCTGCCTTGTGTGTGCCCCCCTGGTCGTGCCGCCACCTCGATCTCGGCCCCAATCGTGCTGGGCCTCGAGCAGCTGAAACTCTACTCCTCCTTGCCACATCTCACGGCCGGTGGCCCCACAAGACTTGCACCCCCTAATGGTCAGTGCCCTAGGCCCAGGCCTAGTTTTCCTAGGGGTTCTGCCTGCCCTGGGTACAATCCCCCCAGCCTCCTGACCACCCCAAGACTTGCCAAAATACCCTGGTGGTCCAGCGGGGGTCCGGGAGCCATCTACTGTACTCACGCCATCGGCTGCCGGTATTCAAAATGGGGCCGATAGTCTTTGCCCTTACTATGTCACAGGGGCTACCGGTGCCATTGGTCGGCCCCTGTCACATGGTAGGAGCAATGGACAGCTGGCGCCATTTTGTGCTCCTACCATGTGACAGGGGCCGACCAATGGCACCGGTAGCCCCTGTAACATAGTAAGGGCAAAGGCTATCGGCGCCATTTTGAATACCGGCAGCCGACGGCGTGAGTGCAGTAGATGGTTCCTGGACCCCCGCTGGACCACCAGGGACTTTTGGCAAGTCTTGGGGGGGTCAGGAGGGTGGGGGTTTTGTTTAAATTTGCTCCTTTAGACGGCCGAATAATTCGGTGAAGATTCATTGTATTCGTGGGAATCGCGATACGTTTCGCTTCCCCACGAATACAACAAATATGGCCCTATACGTTGCAGATTGCCAATACGTTGCAAACGAACGCATAGCCCTAGTAATTGGTATCTGATGATCTTAAGGTGGTCAAACAGGTGGATAAAGCAACTGCAAAAGCCAGAAAGATGCTTGGCTGAGAAGGAAGAAGAATGGTCAGCAGGAAAAGGGAGGTGATATTGCCTCTGTATTGGTTCCTTTGGAGACCTCATTTGAAATACTGTGTACAATTCTGGAGAACGCATCTTCAAAAGTTTATAAACAGGATGGAGTCGGTCCAGAGGGAGGCTACTAAAATGGTCTTCCTTATAAAGCATACCGGGATAGACGTACACCCTAGAGCAGTGATGACAAACTCCAGTCCTCGAATACCACAAACAGGCCATGTATTCAGGATATCCACAATGAATATGGCATGAGAAAGATCTGCATAGAATGGAGGAAAGGTGAGAGAGAGAGCGGAGATATGATAGAGACATTTAAATATCTCAAAGGCTTCCATGCACAGGAGGCTGTAGAAGAAGAGCTCACGGGATGAGGGTGAAAGGAGGTAGACTTGGGGGTAATATTAGGAAATATTTCTTTACAGAGAGGGTGGTGGATGTGTGGAACGGCCTCCCAGCAGAGGTGGTGGAGGCAAAAACAGCATCTGAATTCAGTTACGAATGTGATAAATATAGGGGATCTCTAAGGATGTGTTGGGAATTTATAAAGAGAAATTAATTGGGCAGATGGCAGACTTAAATGGCTCCTATGGACTTCTGCAGTCATGTTTTTATGTTTCTATGAATAAACCTGCAGCCATTTGCTCTCCACTTAAGTTTGCCTCCAGCTGCCTTATTCTGGGGGAGGGAGGGGAGAAGGAAGGGTGTGAGGAGAAACAAACTCGTGGGCCGACATAGTGTATGTATATCGCACAGCCTTGTGGGTAGCAAACAGAAGGTGATAAGATGGCCAGCTGAACCAGCTTATAGATGCCAAGCCTGGCTAGAAAAGCTGGAAAGAGAGAGGTGGAATGGGAACGGAGCCAGCCTAGGCCTCCCTCCCGCGAAGGATAAAAGAAGGATGCAAAAAGCCCTCTGCCTTTTTCTTGTAGCAGAGGGCAACAGAGATCCTGCCTGCCCTGTCTCCTGGTAGGGATTTGTTTTCAATAGGCTGGAAGGAGCCCAGTTTGCGGTACAGTTAGGAAGAGCGTTGACTAGTTAAGAAACGTGCCCAGATGAACTCACTTGGCAATGCATGGTAAATGAGCAATGATTAATCAATGTGAAAAGTCCTGGTGACAACAAACAAGTGAGCCCATTGGCAGGTTGCAGGCACAAGGCATGAGGAGAAATCCTCCTAGAAATGCAGGCATACATAGCTGGGTCTCTGGCAAGCTGTGAGAGCACCAGTGAGTAGAGGTCCTAGTGGATATGCAGGCATGTGTAGCCCAATCTGCCTAGCAGGCCTCACATTCCTCACGTTGACTGGAATGGTCTGGCAGATTGATAGCAGCTGGGTTTGCCTAGCAGGCTGCAGCCTGAGGAATCAGGAAAACACCATATGACCCACCCTAATATTACATAACGCAGATTCACAAGGGGCAGAAGTTTGGCTGTAATTTACCCATGCATTGCATTTTTTAATTTGTATAACTGAAAAGAATTTAATCATTTTCTTTCTATTTATTCCTGTTTATATTCTGTAGTGGGGAGCGTGGAAGAGCATGTGGAGCAAAAGCTGATGGGTCCACATACCTGGCCCATGGTATAAACTGTAGGTCTAAGTTTCCCATTCTTTTCCCTAGGAAATTAGAACTACAAATCCCTGCATGCAATGGGGCTAAACCAGGGCTGGATCAACCTGTTTGGTTTACTAGGGTGAGGTGGCAACTTCAGATTGGGGAGAATCAGATAATCAGGCTCTAAATGAGACAAAAATTAGGGTTGACAGATGGCCCCAGTTCATCAGGCATTAGGGATATGCTTTCATTTAAAATTAAAAATGGAAATTTAATTAGAATTTCTTGTTTTATATTTATTATAAAAACAAATAATAAATACAATGTTTTTTTTCATTTTCTTTTCAACAAAACGCTGCCATCTGGCCTGGCCAGCCCCCTTGGTCGGCTCCCCCTCCACCCTGTCGCTAAAACAACCCAGCGCCACCAAAATTTAAAAAAATTCAATCCCCCTCCCTGCCTGCACCCCCCACTCTGCTATATCCTACCCCCTCTGAGGGTGCCACAAGTGCAAATACGACAGGTGAAATCCCCGTCACTCCTGCACACTTGGGCTTGTGTACACCATGGCTGGGATAAGATGCAGGTGGAGGAGAGAGGGGAGGGGGCAGGCCTGGGGGGAGGTGCTTGAATTTTAAAATTTTGGAAGCCCTGGGTTTTTGTCTGAAGAGGAAGGGGGCACCAGTTCAAAAATGTTATTATTTTGCTTTAAATTTAATTCATTTTGTTTCAAGTAAATGACATAAACCACAAAGTGACCGCCCTCCCCCCCCCCCACACACAGACAGACAAACGCACAAAAAAAAGGAAAAGTGGCACTGAGAAGCTTATTTTTTAAATTAGCACTTGATGAAGAAACTGGAATCTTATTTAAGCTTTAATGACTTCTGCACGGTTCTTCAGGCCCTGGTTTCATCGGGCCTTGATCTCTACAGCTCAGTTTATGTTGGGTGACCAGTGACAGCGATGAGAGCTCTCCAAATAATGCAGAAGATGACTACAGGCACTCTTCCCTCTACACTGAGCATGTGTGCGGCGGCGCCCAACTTTTTTCACAGTCGCGCATAGAGGTAGATTTTATAAATCTACACACGCGCGTACTTTTGTTCGCGCACCAGGCGCAAACAAAATACACTGGATTTTATAAGATACGCGCATAGCCGCTCGTATCTTATAAAATCCGGGGTCGGTGCGCGCAAGGGGGGTGCACATTTGTGCAAGTTCCCTTCGAGGCGCGTCCCGGGGCTTTGCTCACGCCGGAAGCCTATGCAAAATAGGCTCGGCGCACGCAGGGGCGTTTTAAAAGTGTTACGGTGTACCTATTGCGCATAACCCTTTTAAAATCCGGCCCATAGCTTTTATCTCCTGTAGCAATAGCAATGAAGACACCTCAGACAGGTGAAGCGTGCTCTCCGGCTTCTGGGAAGCCTCCCCTTTTATTGTAAATGATTTCATATCATATCATAGGATACATAGGTCACATGTTTTGCTGCTACAATGTTTTCCACCATAAATGTTTGTGCTGACCTTTTACTAAGTAGGCGCAAGTGGGCAGTAGGTGCAAGCGGTCAGTCTGCAGGCAGGGAGGGGGGAGGTCATTAGCTGGTCATGAGGCAGTTGTACTGAACTATCTAGGTGTGAAAGGCAAGTAGGCCATGAGCTGTTCTGGGGGTTGCAAAAGCTTGCACTAGATATGTTTACTGCAGACTGATTTCCTGTTAGCTGGTGACAGGAAGGCTGTTTATTTGCTAAGCCCGCTGCGGTCAGAGCATGACATTTTCTCTGCACTAAGCGTAGGCCCAAGGAAAAGACAGTTAGACATGGTGAAAGATTTTTGCCCTCTGACGTGGCCTGCCAACTGCCTGAAAGCCAAGCTCCTAATCCCCACAATCTCCCCTCCCCCGTGCATGGATTAGATCGGACAGGGATACACCAAACCCCTGGCCAATCCAATCAGTGGCATCGCAAGCCCTATACTTCCTCCTGAGCATCAGGAGTAGCGTTTATTCAAACGTCATCTCCTTCTGCTGCGGAGCCAGTCTCTCAGCTCTTACCTTGAGATCAGCCCCGCGAGATGACGTTAGGATAAACGCGACTCCTGCTGCCGCCTACTCCTTCGTGGCAGGCTGTTGGGGAGTATATTCCATTAGCGGCCAAAAAGAGGAAGTGGCCATCAGCAGATTCTATCCCTCTGGCAGCTGAAGAGAGAGGCCCAAGCCTGTATCTGTGTGTTTGGCTGGGTGGGGGGTGTATGTGTAACTGCCTGTGTGTGGGTGGATGAGAGGCTGTGTGTGTGGAGGGTGGTTTGAGAGCCTGTGTGTGAGTGGGTGGCTAGGTGAGAGCCTAAGTATATGTGTGCTGACAGTTGCCAAATTAAGAGATCATCATCCACCGGTATTGCAGCCCCTTCATTGGCTGCAGATACAATAGCGATTTAAGTTTAAGATCTTGTTACCGTTCTATTACACGTTGAGTGTCAAATAGCCCAATTTATGTCAGCGCATTCCTAAAAATGTATAGCCAAACTAAAGCACTAAAGGGCAGGTTTTAAAAGGCCTGCGCATAAATCCTGGGCCGCGCGAGCGTCGTGCAAATTTTCAAAGGAGCCCAGCCACGCGCGTAAACCCCGGAACGCGCACAAGTGCCGGGCTTCTTCAAAGGGGCAGGCCGGGGGCCGTGCTCTGGGTGGGGCGGGGCAGGACGCAGGTCCCGGGGAAGAACACGCCGGCAGACAGCCGGCGCGCGTAAATTGCTTCTACTCCCAAGGAGCAGCAAATAATGAAAAAAAAATCAGGCAAGCTAGGTTAGTTTTAGGGGGGGGGAAGATAGGGGAAGGAAGGTTAGGCAGGGGGGTTAGGGAAGTTCCCTCTCAGTTCGCTTCTTAATTGGAGCGGACTGGAAGGGAACTGGGGAAGAACCGATTGCGTCGCCAGGCGGAGTTTGCATAAATTTACCCCTCTTGCGCGCGCCGCCCACTCATACACGCGCGGACTATAAAATCCGGCACGCATGTGCGTGCGGCCAACAGATTTTATAACATGCGCACACCAGCACGTGCATGTTATAAAATCGGCGCGTCTGTGTTATAAAATCTACCCCTAAGGTTCACTATACGTAAATGTTTTGTATTCCTTTCACCACGACAAGTGCGATTGGCTGAAACACATGCAAGGACTTTTAGGGTTGCAGGTCCACAGCCCTGGAAGCTCTTACCGGATAATCTGAGGGCAGAACCATGTAGGAAGGGTCTTAAAACTACTTTTCAGGCACATATCTGGCATTGAAGATGGAAA
Source organism: Rhinatrema bivittatum (assembly GCF_901001135.1). Taxonomy (NCBI): domain Eukaryota; kingdom Metazoa; phylum Chordata; class Amphibia; order Gymnophiona; family Rhinatrematidae; genus Rhinatrema; species Rhinatrema bivittatum. Next base: position 246,004,341 of record NC_042619.1, on the reverse strand, counting down.
GACGTCTGCATTTCAAGAGTTTGAACCCTATCAGTCCACTTTTCTAAGCAGTCTCTGCAGATATAATAATGAGATTATGGATTTGGATCTGATACTTGATTTAAATGCCTCTCTAAGGTTCAGGTGGTGATGGATACCTGGAGGAGAGGAGGAGCAGGGGTGATATGATACAGACCTTCAGATACTTGAAAGGTTTTAATGATCCATTGTTGTCAACAAACCTTGTCCATTGGAAACAATTTAGTAGGACTAGGGGTCATTTATTTATTTATTTTATTTATTTAAAACTTTTCTGTACCGACGCACAAGGGGTTGCACAATTGTGCAACCCCTTGTGCGCGCCGACCCTGGATTTTATAACATGCGCGTGGCTGCGCGCACATGTTATAAAATCGGGCATAGATTTGTTCACGCTGGGTTGCACGAACAAATCTATGCCCGCGCGCAGGTGTTAAATCTGCCCCTGTGGATCCCTAAAAGGCTAGAGGATGGGAATAAATTAAAAAGCTTGGGGATAACCTGCACGAAGCAGCAGTTACTACCTTGGGAAGCTCGCTGAGCAGACTGGATGGACCATTTTGGTCTTTTTCTGCCGTCATTACTATGTTACTATGTAAATAAGAATTTTTTTTTTTAGGTGTGTTTGCATTGTATATTTATATATGACTATGAATGTATTGGCAAGTTAGAAATTCTTTTTAAATAAAACAAAATGTAAGTACACATCCTTATCCTGTCAGGGATAGGCTGAGCCAGTCCTGGTTTGAATGGTTACAAGTACAAGTTAATAGATGCAATGGGGAAAACCCATGACTGGCTCTGCCCATGCCTGCTGATCAGGAGTTACCTGATGCAAATATTTGTAGATTTGCATTTCTAATCAAATAACTTGGTGGTTCAGAGACTAAAATTGAATGGTAAGAGTCTAAAAATGTTCATAAAAAGTCAGCACAAGTACAGTGAAATCTGAATTTTTAAAAATCTGCCAAAAAAAATCAAACCAGAGTCAAAGCTGACTTTGATTATCCAAGTAAAGCAAATACTCGGATCTAATTACTTACCTATCCAAAGTCATGTGTAAAGCAACTAATAATTCAGGTACAGTAGGTAGGTCACTGCCCCAGAGAGCTTACAATCTAAGAGCCTGATTTATTAAGGCTTTTCTCCCATTCTGTGTCGATGTGAAAAATGCTTAGTAAATGAGGCCCTAAGTTGGTATTTGAGGCAATGGAGGGTAAAGTGACTTGCCCAGGATAAAAATAGGTCCATACTCAGTACCAGCCTGGGCTAGCAAAATTAGCCAGATTAATTTATCCAGCTAATTTTGGAGGTATATTCAATAGTGCAGCCACACTATTAAATATAGATGGCTAAAAGTTCAGCAGATAACTTTATCTGGCTAACATTAAGACAGGTCTATGGGACAACCAAATCAGACTTACTCTGAATATCAGCTAAATCAGCTTGTCCCAGCTACACCCCCAGAACGCCTCTAACGTATCCGACTAAATTAAAGCCGTCTAGCTCGTGAGTTATCTGTCTAAATGCTTCTGAATATGGACCTCAAAAGGAATAGCAAGGGGGAGAAGCAAGATTTGAACCCATGGATTTCAGCCTCCCTCTCTAATCACCATCCGACTCCAATCCAACCCTTTGCAGCTCCAAATCTTGACAGAAACCGAACCATATCATAAAAGTAGACATGTGACTGGATGTTTAGCAAATTCGGTGGGGGAGATGTGGAAAAGTACAGAGAGGATTTTCTCTCTGTTGGGCCGATACAGAAAACTTCGTGGGAGAGCAGGCTCTCCTGGGCGCGCGATCCAGTAAATACATTTATGTAATTGAGGGCCTGCGGTAAAAGGAGGAGCTAGGGACACTAGCGCGTCCCTCGCTCCTCCTTTTTGACAGAAGTGGCAGCTGTCAGCAGGTTTGACAACCAACGCTCAATTTTTCTGGTGTCTGTTCTCGAGCCTGCTGACAGCCACGGGGTTGGAAAACGGACGCCAACATAATTGAGCATCCGTCTTGCAGGCCGCGGGCAGATTTTTAATTTTATTTTTAAAAATTAGTTTTTACTTTTGGGGCCTCCAACAATATTGATATAATATTAAGTCGGATGGTGTACAGAAAAGCAGTTTTTTCTGCTTTTCTGTACACTTTCCCAGTGCTGGTCGAAATTAACGTCTGCCTTGGGGCAGGCATTAATTTCTGAAAGTAAAATGTGCGGCTTCGCTGCACATTTTGCTTTCTGTATCGTGTGGGAATGACTAATAGGCCCATCAACATGCATTTGCATGTTGCGGGCGCTATTAGTTTCGGGGGGATGGCAGCGCTTTTTCGATGCGCTATAACTCCTTACTGTATAAGGGGTAAAAATAGCGCGTCTCAAACACATGGCCAAATGCAGGCTAACAGTGCGCTCCACCGGAGCACACTGTACTGTATCGACCTGAAAGTGTCTTAGTTTGCTTCAATTGATGTTTTGCTCCTAGAGCGAAACCAGACTCTTCAGCTTGGCCCTGGTTCCACTTGTCTTTAAAATTAGCTGACTTGCCATCTTCTAATGCTCATAGGATTATAACGAGATTTGCTTCATGGCTAGCATATCAAAGTGACAGAATATGCGGCTATAAAACTTGTCATTGGAGGTTTTCTCTGTTGTGCCATTGTCATACTGCTGGTCTGCCTATTTTTCTGTGATTATTGAGCAAATGAATTGTACTCTTTAAAGATTTGTAGCCGTGCTACTGACTTTTTTTGGGAATCTGGACAAGCATTTGGTGCAGTGGATGGTACTCGAGCAATCCTCCATTGTCCCCTTCCTAAGGGGTTGCTTTCTTTACGTGGGAACAGCTTTCACCTTACATGAACCCAGACCCTGAAATAAGTGGTGGTTCCATTTGGTCAGTAGTTAGAGCACGTGAGAAACTCCAGGCCACAGGCATCTACACTGAAACAAGTCCAACAGCGAGCAGCACATGAACTTATCTTTTGCCACAACCAGCAAAGTTCATTATCACTGACCCAGCTCCCCTTACTGAATTCTGAGACTAGGGAGAAAATTAGTTCCATCAATTGGTTTCTTCAGGAGCAGTTACTACAAAGCTCTGAGCAGACAGGAAAACACCCAATGGACAAAGATCCACTGCTCATCTGGAATGCCCTCCCACTGCAAGGCTAATACTTTATATTCAAAATGCTGTCACTGATAACCTCATCACTTCTTAAAGGCACATAATCTTTTTCCAACCCCTTCTGCATGCTAAGGTGGAGGTCAAGGATTGGTAGAGGTTAAGAATCTCAGATTTGGGACCAGGGTTACAGATTAATGCCTCCATTATGTGAAATTTGCAGGTGCTCAAACAAAATACACGGGTTTAAATCTTCATGGGATATAGCTGAATATTCCTGGAACTGGCATAAATATTTGAAATACAAGGGAAAAAATGCTGCAGACTGAATATAATCAAATATTCATTTATGTGTCTCCCATTAACCCTGTTTTTTTCACCCTGATTACAAATCCTGCCTTCCTCTCTCTCCTAGAAAACTTCCGCTTCTCTCTGAGTTTCCTGTTTTACCTCCTGCTGGTGGGTAATGCCCCCACTGCTCTCCTCCACCACTTTCCTCTGCCCCCACACAGTTTTTTGCGAATTGAAAAGAACTTGTCCACAGCAATATTCTTATGTCTGGATCTCCTCAGAAAGATCCTCTCTCACCACTCTGTCAACTGACAGGTACTGGATGGGAGCCTGCTGATATCCTCCATTTGCAGGCAGGGAAGACAAGCAATAGCAATGGTATATTTAAATCTATGCTACAGTATCCCTGGCATTGTAGGAAATGCCCTTGTTAGTGGCAGTCACTGCATTAATATCAGAATTAGCCCAACTATGACATTTCATCATTCTTTTTATTGTGCAAGAAGTGGTTCTAGCAATTTTATTCTGCTCCTTTCGGCTTTCAGCTCAATCAGCCATTGGCCTTCACTCTGCTACAGCAACAAGAGCCTACATTCAGAACTAACCATGATTTTTTTTCCCCTATTCTTATATCCTCCTCCAAACGTACTTAGCTCAGCCATGGCAGCGACAGGCCAGACGTCACAGAGCAGGGGCTCCCTATGGAACATGGAAATGTGGACACTAGGCGTAGTCATAAGAGTGAAGGCCAGAAATCCCTTCCCAGAGGCTGTAAATGCAGCCTCCACATCATCCCCAACCCGGGCCAGCCCGGAGGGCAGAGCCACTGGACTGGCCCTGATGTTTCTACATTCTGTCTGAAAGCATTCCACATTAATAATAAGAAGAAGAAGAAGAAGAAGAATCTGCCTTTCCTGACACTTCAAAACAGATTGCATTCGGGTTCTGTGGATATTTCCCTATTCCTAGAGGGCTCATAAATTCAGCACGTGGTTTCAAAACACACAAGCTAGTTTTTTGTTTTTTTTTTAACTCCTGATGCAATAAGCTAATGATATTCTAATGCATGGGTAGTTTAAAAAATGAGCACAAACCAATAATTGTGCACAAAGAAAAGGCTTAGCACACAGCAAAACATGATTTATATGTATAACTCATTTTTTAATGGCAGAAAACATGGTTTAGGTGAACAAATCATGTGAAAGGGTGATTTAGCTGCACAAAAAATGCTTCCTGTACAGAAAGCTTTTTTTACTCATATATCCTACTTTATGCATGGAAAACATGATTTGTGTATGAAATGAGTTATGCACACAAAAAAATGTTTTTAGCACAGAATGCATTTTTTTGTGTGCATAAGTCATATTTTGCATGGTTGTAATAGATTACTTCTGTTTGCATACAGTGCCCTTTTATATGCCCGCTTAATACATCTAGCTGGATACCCTCTTTCCTTAAACTTAAGTGTAAGAATCATAGCCGCATATGAAGAAACACATCTATATACTTTAATCGTATACGGTTTTATAAACGTTATATTGATGATCTGTTTTTCACTTGGGTTGGTGACAGGCAAGAGTTATCTGAGTTTGAAAACAATATTTGAATGGTTGTGATTTGAATTTAAAGTTTACTGTACAATCTAGTGATAAACAATTACCATTTTTAGATATCATGGTGAGTGTACATAATGGTAACATTTTGACCTCTGTTTACACTAAACCTACTGACAGGAATACTACTTTGCACTTTCAAAGTTTTCATCCGAAGAGATTGAGAGAAAGCATACCCATCAGTCAGTTCCTAAGATACCGGCGAATTTGCTCCACTGTTAAGGAGTATAAACAACACGCTATGATTCTTACACTTAAGTTTAAGGAAAGAGGGTATCCAGCTATATGTATTAAGCGGGCATATAAAAGGGCACTGTATGCGAACAGAAGTAATCTATTACAACCTAGTCCCCGCAACAAAGTTACAAGACCTATCTGTTCATTGCCATTCTCAACTAAATCACATCAAATTAAACAAAGCATTTTGAAACATTGGTATATAGTTCAATCATTGCCTGGCTTTGAAGAGCCAGCTATTTTGCAATGCGCCGCGGCGCGAGTATTAGATCCATACTAGCCAGACCACAAGCATTACGAGAACAGGATGATTGGGGACAGTTTAAATGTGGTAGGTGTTCTGTGTGCCAAAATGCCTGGGAGATTAAAACTTTTAAAGCCCCACATTGGAAGAATCCTTTCATTATAAGAGGGCATTTTACATGTGAGTCTAAAATGGTCATCTATGCTATCATCTGTCCGTGTGAACTTGTTTATATAGGATTCACTACGAGGAGTGTAAGACAGCGTATTGCTGAACATAAAAGTAGATTGAGAACCAATAAGATTGGGGCTCCATTAGTTTCTCATTGGGGTGAGGTTAACCATAGTATAGAGCATAATACGTTTTTTTGTAATCCAACAATGTCAGGTGCGACAACAGGGAGACGTCACCAATATTCTTAGGAGAATAGAACAAAAATATATATATCAGTGGGATACAATTCATCCCCGAGGTCTCAATGAGATGATAGAGTGGGAGGCATTTTATGGTATATAATAATCCAGTAATATAGATGGTTGTTATGAATGGTGCAGGCAGTATTTGGTTATGAATATTGGTAAAGTTCAATTTGAACGGGTGGAATTTATTATTAATAAGGGGGAACACTGTATGTAATCGGTATACATTTTGTGAGAAGTTTGGTAGATATTGTGAGAGGGATTGGTTTTTGCATGTCTAATATTGCCTGGTGAAGAAAGGAGAGAGATCTATTTTGATTGGAGGAGAAATGACGTTGTGCGTAGGAGGCACGTTGAGATGAGGGTGCATGTGATAGGATGGAGGAAATTTAAAACGTCGGTGTTTTTCGCGGTTAGGTAGTTGTTTTTTGGAAGGCTGCAAGCAGCATTGAAGCCGGTAAGGATGTGGCAAAGATTTGGAGACGCAGCTTAGACTTGAATTTTTGAGACCGGTAAGTGTAAGCGACAAGCATTTTAGAAGGTTAGTTTGGGAGTGGGTTAAGGTGGGATAAGGAGTTTAATGCCCCGGTTATTTATATTGCAGGAGTTTAAGACCAATGAGTCTCTTGAAGTGAAGAGGCATTTAAATATATGCTTGATATCTCTACAAATTTTTGTCATTGAGACGCACTTCAGATACTGGAGCGAAAAATTGTGAGATATATGCTAGCCATCTGTTATATATTGCAGGTGTATAAAAAAGAAAAAAACTTTTAGGATTTTGGTAAGAATTTATCTTGGCACTATTTAATGAATGGTTGGTGGTTTATAGAAGTGATTAACATTAAAATAAAGTGGTGATGAATAATTTAATGTTTTTCATTTAGTCCGAGGTTGTGTGGGGATCTTATGTACACCATTGAGAGGTGCATGATACAGTCCCGTGAAGACGCGATTTCAATTTCTGATAGATCATCATCGGGAGAAACACCAATAATTCAATGATGATATACTGAAAATTAATGATTACAGCATTCAAGAAGTAAATTGCTGAATATTATGAACATTAATATATTAATACCACAGTGTTTAATTTATTGAGTTTCCCTGAGGAAGCCTGACAACGCAGGCGTAACGAGAAATCTCGTCGGAGTATTGTAAATCATGTCAGTGGGTTTTGGTGAACATTGTTTGTTGAATAGGAGATACAATAGAAAATGTATGTATACATTTATACGAATACATATGTATTAAGGATTTTATGAATGAATGGTGTGAATGTAGTATGTGTGTAGGTTTAACAGTTAAGATATGTATGTACTGGTTGGATTTTAATCACTCATATATGCATAAGAGTCCAATATAAAGCTCGGACGTAGATACTGTATGCATTGATAATGTTGTATATATAATAAAAAATTTCTTTGGCATTCTACATTGCCTAGTTTCCTCTGGAATGTTGTTACATCTTTACAAGTTGTACAGTCTGGTGAATGGCAGCAAGACCCCCAATGTAGTTTATCAAGAGAATGGCAGCAACAAGACAGAGAGGTAGCAAAAGCCCAAGCAGGAACAGATTTAGGATTTTGCTGCTTCCTAGGTACTTTTGGTGCTTTCGCCCCTCCCCCCCCCCTTCTGTAAGGCGCTGTTTCAGGGCAGCAGAGGGTTGTTCTCTGTTGAATGAGATGCAGCAGAACTGGAAGGCAGCACATCTTAGCCAGACCTGCTGCTTTTAAATGTTTACAAAACAATTTAAGGAGAAGCCCTGGGAGTGAAAAAGACTGAAACCAATGGTAGAAAATTCACTCAGATAAACAATGCAGTAAGTGTTCAAATATAAGTATAGAAATTGAGAACAGACCTCATATACAAGGTACTCAGACTTCGCCATCAACATTGGTGTCTTGTGTTACAGTTGCTTGAGTGCCCATTGGTCCGGGGATAGAGTAACCATCAATGAGTCCCAGGTTTATGGTTGGTTTTTTTTTAAGAATTTGGTTTTTTTGCAAATAAAATCTTACTATTGAGAACAAAACACACAGATAACGTATGACTTATCTTGTAATTCCAGTTCAATTGAATCTGTTCCCAGGCTTGTTTAATGGGTTTTTTGGGGGGTTTTTTTTTTGCTTCACTTTGTTTACAGAGCTAAATAAAAACATTAAAATAAAAACAAGAATTTTCTTCCCTGGGCCCTCCACCACAGCGTCAGATCCCAGGGTCTCCTGCCATCTCCCGAGCCCCTCTACCCATCCCCATCCCCTTTCTGGCTCGGCTGACGTAGGACCTCCAAGGGTCCCTCTAACCCTCTCGGCCCCCACATACGTCTTTCGTGGGGTTATGCAGCAGAGGAAACGAGCATACCCAATCCCCAGTCGTCCTGCCTAGCCAGCATCTCATTAAAAAAGGCACTGGCTGGTCCTGAGACCAGCGCCAGTGTTTGACATCTAACAAAATGTCACCGGCCTCAGGACCAGCTATGCCATTTTCAATAGGGCAGAAGCTGCTGGGGACAGTACTTGCCCTTTCCTTTCCTGAAGACTCCCAGGAAAGGGGTAAGTGGGGGTCGGAGAGGTACCCACCCTGGCTTATTTTTGGGAAGTGGTGGGGGGCAGAGGGGCCTTGGGAGGTAGCCAGATAGGCACCAGCCGTAGCTTATTGGTGGAGTGTGGGCAGGAGGACTGGGGAGGCTCTGGGAGACCCCAAGACCTGAGTCAGCAACAAGATGAAGGAGGGGCTTGAAGAGGCTTCTTTTTTTATTTTTTTATCTTTTTCAGATTGACTCAAAAATACCCTAAACGTTTTTGGTAAGTCTGTTTTTGGTTTATTTCATTTGTAGCAAACTGAATATAGATTTTTTTTTCATTTTGAAATACCATTCATTGTAAAATGAATGCACATCCCTCCAAAACAGCAAAAATTACACCCCCAATCCCCCATGCCTCTCTAAACTCCTCTACCCTCAATTAGAAGTCGCTTCTCCCTTTTCTGGGTTACTGCTGATTCCCAGTCACTCCTGCCCCACTGGTTCTCAGTTCGAAAATGGTGCCATTTTCAAAATGAGATCTGGTGAGAAAAGAGTAACTACTAGTTTCTTTTTGTTGGGTTTTTTTTTCAGGTTTTTAAATTTTTATTTCTGTTCAGTAAATGAAACAAACCAAAATACAAATAAAACAAACACTTGAAATGAAAAAATGAAACAAAATAAAAAAATTCCCTGCATATCTTATTATCAACAGATTCAATTTATGCTAGAGGCACAGTATCTCCTTACAGAAAACATACCAAGGGCATTTATCAGTTTAGTAGAGATATGCAGACAAAACAATTCATTTCATCTCATTTTCCTTTTTCCTTGTTGTTTTTTCATATTTCATGTCTGTGATTTTTTTTCTTTTTCTTTTTTTTTTTTTTTAGTGTGCACTGCACTATGTACCAATGATGAACACTTACAAATTTACTGTGCACTATTTAAAAATAGTACACACACTAAAAGATGGCAGCCAGTCCCACACCCACAATTAAACCTACCCCCAGACTTGACCTCAAATGTGCCCAGCCCCTCAATTCCCCTCCCCCTGCAGCTTACACAAGCCTCTAGGTCCAAAGGAGGCACATGCGATCGCCAATCACTCCTTTCTCACCCGTGCTATAATCCAAAATGATGTTGACAGATACAAGGCTGGCACTATTTAGGAGCACTGCAGTAACAACTGGAGATTGCTTCCGCCTCTTTTGGGCCACAACGTTTGGATAAGCTGCGAAAGAAGGGGGTAAGTCCAAGAGGGGTAAAAGGATTAAGTTGGAGGGGTAATTAGCAGGGAAACAGGAATGTCTGCTATCTTTTAGTGTGCACTATTTGTAACTGGAGAAATGACAGAAAAATGAAATTTGGTTCATTTTTCTGTCATTTTGTTCACAAAAGAAAATTTCATAGGAAATTCATTGACATAGGAAATTCTTTGACATTTCTTATGCCATTTAAAATGACAGCACATCCCTGTAGTTTACTAGATGACTTTTTGGCGTGGCGTTGGCGCCAGCAGTCTTCCAGTGACTCATAGACAAATTGTTGTGGAGAATAGAAGGAGTAGTTTGTATCTTGATATTTTGATGGGCCACTCACACCAGAAACATTGCTCAAAGATGAGGGAAATCCTGACGTGGGTAAAATATGTGGCTCTGAAAGCCAATAGGGATAAGTATGAATTTGGGGCCAAAGAAATTGAATAACTGGGGCATTTGATCTCCTTTGCCTCACTTTTCCGAATCCTTTACTCTGGCCCTGAATATTTAGGGGCCGATATTCAAAAACCATTTAGCTGGATAACTGAAAAGTTAGCCATCTAAATGGCTTAACCATGATGTTAAATGACTTATCCAGCTAAGTGTTTTAGCCGGATAACACTTTATCAGGTTAGGATTTAGCTGGACAGGTCTGGGGCATTCCTGGAAGGAGCGGAGTTAGCAGGTTAACTGGCCATAGTTTAGGGAGGTCTAAAATTAGCCAGATATGCCTGTCTGGCTAACTTTTAAGATAGCTGGGTATATTCAATGGCGCTGCTGTACCACTGAATGTCCCAGTTAACTAGCCAGGCAGCATCTGAATATTGGCCGCTCATATTTCAGTAGATTAGTGGAAAACCTACAATAAAAATACTTTACAATAACCTCAAAACAAACCCAATAATAACTATGATGGATTAGTGTCAATTCAGCCATTAGCCTAGGGGAACACTTACCATTTCATAAACCATAGGTATTGTTCACAACTTCACTGTGTATACAAGAGCAATTTTAGTGGTGATGTGCAGATATTTTTACCTAATAGTGGTTTTCATGTGTTGTCTGAGATTTTTTTAAATTCTAGTCTCAACAAGTTTGCATTTTTTTTTATATTTACTTGTCTCTGTTTTAAGGTCCACTAACACTTGTGTCAGCAAATTCCTCTTTGCTTGAACAGAACTTTAACCCAGTAAATCATCGATCAGGACCCTGGAGGAGGGGAAGTCATGGGAAGTCTGCTGATAAGTTATTGGTAAGGAAATAAAAAATAATCAATGTTCAAACAAAGAAAAAAAAAACAACTTCAATGGTACACAGCAGAATCTTTCAATGCAAGATCATGGTCATGAAATAAAAGTCAACAAAAGGGGGGTGGGACAACCGAAAACCAACCCACAAGAAAAACGGTGAGCGGATAAGTTATCTGACTAAAATTAGCCAGATAATTTGACACAGATATTCAGTGGGACACGTCTCCCACTGAATATACTGGCTTAAGGTAATCCAGGAACCTTTACCTGGACAGCCTTTAAACCTAACCAGCTATGTTTGAATATGATTGGTTAGGTCTAAATTTATCCAGGTATGTAGACCCAGATAACTTTAGCCTTAACTGGCAATATTCAAATTTTGTAGCCAGTTAAATGGTGAAAAAACTTTTAAAAATCTATGCAGGCTTGCAGGCCCGATCCCCCTACCACCAACTGACTCCTGAAACTCCCTCCCCCAAAACCCCTCGAAAGATTACAAAAATATTACGAGCCTTTTAGCCTAAGGAGCCTCTCCATCCCTTCTTCAAATTCAGGAAATATATCCAGCCTACAGGCCCCTTTCTCATGCCCACCCTTCCTGCCCTAACTGGCATCCCCACAAAACTCCCCAGAGATATTCTACATGTTAAGGGATACAAAAAAATCACCCAGAAGTACAGAAATGTGAACAATTTCCTTTTTGGCCACCATCAGTTGTAATAAACATAGTGGGGCAGATTTTAAAACCTGCGCCAGGGTGCAGATTTGTTCGCGCAACTCGGCGCGAACAAATCTACGCCCGATTTTATAACGTGCGTGCGCCTCCGCGCGCATGTTATAAAATCCAGGGTCGGTGCACGCAAGGGGGTGCACACTTGTGCAACTTGTGCGCGCGGAGCGGTCTTGGAGGGAACTTTCCTTCCGCCCCCCCGCCCTACTTAGAACCCCCCCTTACCTATGCAAGATAGGCTTGGCGTGCGCAGGGGCAGCTTTTCGGGGCTTACGCGCGTAACCCTTTGAAAATCTGCTCCTATTTCTACCATAACAAGAACTTGGAAACATAATTGTATCTTTTGTTTTTCTGAACTGTTTGCAGGAATCTTCCAGCCCTGCTGCTCGTTTTCCCCTTGCTTTGGAGACCATGTGAATCCCAAAGAGCGGCAGGTGATTACAGGCCCAATATTTTGCTGATATTGGCGGATGACCTTGGTATTGGGGATGTAGGCTGCTATGGCAATGAGACAATAAGGTAAAAGTATTCTATATAATGAGTATTTATAAGCAACCATGAGGGGGTGTATAGGAAACTCCTTCAAACCTCCTTAAGAGACCGGCCACAACTATCTTGCCCGGTCTTCCTTAAGGATCAGCCTTGCAAGGGATTCTGGGAGAAGGGAGGCTCCCTTCACCGTACTTTAAGGCATCAGGGCCTAGAAGGGTTAGAGAGCCCTTGGGAAATAGTCAGGAAGTCAGAGTACTTCCAGATGACTTATGTTTGATGTTTTGGAGCTTCAAGGAAGGACTTTCTGAGGTAGGCTGCCTTTAGAAGTTGTTTAATTTTTCTGTTTTTGTAAACAAAATTGTATATAAGAAAATAGCCAGAGTGTGCCTGATTTATCCCACTAGCTGTTTCCCAAGCCATGACTGCCCAAGTTACCACATATGGTGGCAGCAGTGGGACCTCTTGCCTAAACAGGAAACACAGTTAGAAGCCCACAGCCACAGGAGCAGAAAAAAAAAAATAACCCCTACAGAATTTTTGTAAATCTTTTTCCTGGGCCTCATGGTTCCACTTATCCAGCCTAAGTTACAGAAATCCAAGGGGCTAGTCCTTCCTGAAGAGTCCGCGTTCAAACAGCAAATAAGGGCCAGACAGGCCACTAGGGTTTTTTTTTGTTTTTCTTTATTCTCCTTCCCCTAGAGAGAGATATAGTATGGAAGATGGAACAGGAGATCCAGATCCTTGCTACAGAGCAGCAGCATCTTCAGAACACCCTACAAATTCAAATTGACCAGCAGCAGGCACTGCCAGAACAAGTTATACAGGAAAACACAGTGCTAACTCAGATAGCAAAAGCCATACAAACCGCTGTGACCACATCACCTCTCTTGTCACTGGTAATACTTAAGATGACCCCAGGAGAAGACTCTGACTGTTTCCTGAAAACGTTTGAACATACAACTCAAATTTTGGAGTACCTATCTGGGGAATCTATGCACCAGGAGTAGCCTTCCAAACCACCAATCCAGAAGGAAGGGCCACCTACACTGCGCGTACACATCCCGCAAAGAAACCTGAGATCTGCTAATAACGCTCTACTAACTGTCCCCTCTGTCAAAACAGCACGCCTCACGCAAGTAAGGGAAAGAGCCCTATCACTGGCTGGCCCCGTGCTATGGAACACTATGCCACTCAAAATAAGGCTGCAGAGAAATTTGAAAATATCCAAAACCAATCTGAAAACCTGGCTCTTTAAACAAGCTTTTTATAAAGAGAAGGAGAAAAACAGTTGATAAGGATGCACCAAACTAGAAGTTGTTACTTGTAACCTACAAATGCATATTAATGTTAAATTCAAGCCGCCTGATATGTTCCCAACAGACAAGCTTAACTTACACACACAGTTTTATTGTAATGAATTGTTACCATATTATGATGGCACATGATTAATTTGTAATCTATAACACTCATTTTCATTATCGTGCCTTGCTGTAAACCGTTGTGATGGTTATCTAACTTAACGACGGTATAGAAGATTTTTTAAATAAAATAAATAAATAAAAAGTCAAGGCAACCATTCTAGAGAGAGAGGGACTTACCCCAGAAGCCTACCAACAGCAATTTTGGTGAGGAGTTCTTCAAACTGGGGAAACCCCACGGAATCTGTTCCACAAACTTAAAGATGTCACTTGGAAGTGGCTGCATCCAGAAGGAAAGACCAGGGTAGAGTTAGCCAAGCAGTTTTGCTGGAACAGCTCCTAGACAGTCTAGAACAACATATGTGGCAGTGGGTCTGCAGACACCCAAATCTTATGCTTGAAAAGGTGATGGAAGTAGCAGAAGCCTATTACAAGGCTGAGACCATGCCTGAGATGCTACGCTCCCCAGAGAAGCCAGTCAGCCCGGGTAGAGATGACGCATGAATCTGGCAAGTCTATTTATCTCAACCTCAAACCTCAGCCAGGCTGCCATGTTCCAGCTATGGAAAAAGGGCCATTTTGCCAGAGACCATCTCTGCAGGGAAGATGAGCCAATAGATGTTAAATTTATGGGCCCGCATTATTGTAATTTTGTGGATGTATCCAACCAGGAAGTATCTGTGTTTGTGATTCCGGTGGAGTTAGAGGCCTCTGCAACCCAGGCATTAGTGGACTTGGGGAGTGTGAAAATGCTCAGTTGAAGAGACTTAGTGAAGGGATCCAGATCAACTACAGGAAAACCCTGACCCTGGCGTGGATCAACGCGAGCCAAGTACAGCTGAAGTTCCCAGTTGCCAGGACCAAATAGAAGTGGGAATTCTTCCTTGGCTTCCCTACCCTGTAGTGAGTGATAGGACGAGACTGCCTTATTTTAAAAATCTGTGGAGCCAGCTCATGTTGGGTTCACCTCAGGCTGCCAAAGAACTGACATTTCCAGATCTCTTCCCCTTAGAAGAACCAGATCTGTATCATAAAGACTAAGATTCCTAAATCCCAGAGTCAACACTGACGGGAAACATACAGTTATGCTGCTAATTTAGAGGCAACTGAGGTGAATGAGTCAGGGGAAGTATAGCAACCCACCCAGAATGACATACTTAGTCCCTTTGAATGGGAAAAGGGGGGGTGATCCAGGAAGCTTCAGATGGACCAAGAGGGAGGATGAGTCCTTTAACAGGGCCCAGGAGCATATACAGAGTGTGGATGGAAAGCTAGTCCCTGAAGTGCAGGTTACAGACCCTATTCCACTTTATTTTGTAATGAAAAGGGATTTATTTTACTGAGTCACAAAGGGAAGCGTGGAGGGGGAATTACTAGAACAACTCCTGGTTCCCAAACCGTATTGCCAGAAGGTCATGCAATTAGCACAGAACCACTTTCTAGAGGGGTCACATGGGGAAGGAAAAGACCAGAGAGAAAATAGTGGAAGAGTTTTATTGGCTGGGCCTACATAAACTGGTCCAGTTGTATTCCGTGTTTTGCCCTACCTGACAATAGATGGGTGGCACCTCTCATACCAATGCCCTTCATTGAGACCCCTTTTGAAAGGGTGGGCATGGACCTAGTGGGGCCATTAGAATGATCTACTTGAGGAAATAAGTACATCCACATCATTCTTGACTAAGCCACAAGATATCCAGAGGCAATACCATTATGGAATATAAAGACCCCAAAGGTGGCGACCGATCTAATGAAAGGTTTTTTTTTTCACATCTTGGGCTGCCCAAGTCAATCCTGATGAATCAGGAGACCCCGTTCGTGTCCAACATAATGAAACAGCTCTGCACCTTGCTCAAGGTAAAACTCTGTGTACCTCTGTGTATCACCTGCAGATCGTTGGCCTCGTCGAGTGCTTCAATCAGACACTCAAGCAAATATTGAGTAAGTTGGACAAAGATGGCAAGAATTAGGATTCATTGCTACCCTATGTCCAAGATTCCTCTTGGCTTCCTCCCCTTTAGAGTTACTGTATGAGAAGAGGCCAAGAAGAATCTTGGATATAGCTTGCAAAACTTGGGAAGATGAAGGTAACCCCAGGCAGAATCTCATTGACTATGTTCTCCAAGTGCAGGATCACCTAAAAAGCTTGGGAAGCAGCTCATCTATGCCTAGAGAAGGGTCATGTTACCCAAGCCTGAGGTTATAATTGCCCCATACTCCAAAGAGTGTTCCAGCCGGGGGACCGCATCCTTGTCCTCCTCTCATTTTCAGAAAGCAAGTTGCTAGCCTGGTCTCAAGGACCCTATGAAGTTTTGGAGAAAACAAGACATGTGGATTACAATATAGCCCAATCAGATAAACGAAAGAAAACTCAAATCTACCACATAGACCTTAAGTGGATTGCACAGGTGTGTGGAGTGGTGCAGGAAGAAGATTTTGGTCTAGAGGTCGGACCTGAAGTGGATCAAACCCAGATTCATTTCAGAGAGCAGCTGTCCACTGCACATAGAGCTGACTTTAAATGAGCTGTGGAGCAAATCAAGGAGATCTTCTTGAGCCTACCAGGTCATACCTACCTGGTCCAGCATGACTTCCTTATGCCTTGTGGAGTTGTGAGGCAATGACCCTATTGGATTCCTGAGGCCAGGTGCCATGTCATTGAGACTAAAGTGAAGGTGATGCTCCAACTTGGCATTATAAAGGAGTCTAATAGTGATTTGTCCTCACCATAGCGCTGGTGCCAAAGCCAGATGGGAGCATAAGTTTCTGCATTGAATTTAAAAAGGTCAATAAGGTCTCAAAACTCAATATATACCTGATGCCTCAAGTGAATGAACTAATTGAACATTTGGGATCCGCCCAGTTCATTTCTACCCTGAACCTTACAAAAGGGTATTATTAGATGCCTCTCTTGCCAGCAGCGAAGGAGATGACTGCTTTCTCAACATCAGGGACACTTTTACAGTTTACTGTCCCTCCTTTTGGTCTCCATGGCACCCCCGCATTGTTTCAGCATTTGTTTGACCTCCTGCTCTGCCCACATCAAGGGTATACAGCTGCCTAGTTGGATGACATTTGTGATGTATAGCACACAGATTGGAAGGCACATTTAAACCAACTCAAAGCTGTGTTAACTAGTCTGAGGATAGTAGGACTGATGGCCAACTCTAAGAAGTGCTTGCTGGGAGGGCAAGAAGTCCAGTATCTTGGCTGCACCCTAGGGAAGGGCAAGGTCCATCTGTAGACATGGAAGATCGAGGCTATCACCCAGGTGCTAGTCCCACAAACCAAAGTGAAAGTGAGAATGTTCCTAGGCCTTGCAGGATATTGCAGAAGCTTAATCCCCAATTTCTCGGTGAAGGCAGAGCTTCTCACAAGGCTGTTGTTGAAGAAAGTACCAGAGAAGGTCCAGTGGTCAGCTGAAGCAGTAGAGACCTTCTGGGTTTTGAAAGAGGTGATTATGCTCCGAACTGGTCCTGATAAGTCCAGACTTTACTGAACTCTTTATGGTGCAGACTGATGCCTCAGAAGTAGGCTTGAGAGCAGTCTTAGTCCAAAATAAGGATGGCCAATAATATTCTATGGCATACATTAGCCGGAGGCTGATGCCATGGGAGAGGTGTTACTCAACAGTCGAGAAGGAGGCCTTGGCAGTCAGGTGGGTCTTATAGGCCTTGCAGTACTACCTGCTAGGATGGCAGGTCATGCTCATAATGGACCATCAACCCCTCCTATGAATAATTAAAAATGAGATCAATGTGAGTGATGGGATTGTTCCTGGCCCTACAGCCCTTTATCTACAAAATATGACTTAGGGCAGGAAAGAAAAACATCAATGTGGATTTCCTGTCCAGAGAGGTGTCCCTGGTACAGGCAGGCTCTCGCCTGAATAAGAGTGAGTGGAGGGGGGGAGGGTATGTGAGAGAGTGTACAGGAAACTCCCCCTCAAACCACCATAAGAGACTGACCAGAACCACTGGCACAGTCTTTGTTAAGGGATTCTAGAGAAGGGAGGCTCCCCTTACCCTACTATAAGGAATCAGAGCCAAGATGGGTTAAAGAGGCTCCGAGGAACAGAGCACCACCATAAGGCTTATGTGTGATGTTTTAGAATTGCAAGGAAGGACTGCTGAGATAAGCAGCCTTTGGAAGCTGTTTATTTTCTGTTTTTTGTAAATAAAATTGTATATAAGGAAACAGCAAGAGTCTTCCTCCTTTATCCCATTGGCTGTTTCCCAAGCCATAACTTGTCCACGTTACCACAGCAACCAATAGGCAAGGCAAAAAAATAACCAAAATGTATTCTGCACGATTTGCATACCATATATCAGTTTTCTGTACTGTTCATCAACAGTGGGCAAAAAGCAAATAACACTTTGTCTGCCATAAGAATATGCTTTATAAATCAAATAAAATTAAGGGTAACTAGTACTCTTTAGTCCTGTAAATAACTAGCAGGGTGTTAGCAGTGCTCTTCGGCTTACAAAAGAGATTGAATGCTTGATGCAGTGTCATGTTCCTTTTCTGATGCCCTGTGGTTGGGCATTACAAGTTTACTTAAATCAAGGAGCATATGTGACCACCCTGGTAGCTCAGCAGTAGTACTATGAAGAGCCATGTGGAGGGCCCAAGTTAGATTTGCAGTCCCAATTAGAGCTCCCTGAGCTGGCTGTTGCTGGAGACGCTGTGCAGGCCGCATCCACGCCATCTTGGGAGGAGGGGGGTCCCAGCCATTGCTCAATGGTAGCACCTACTGGCTGGAACTAGAAGACACCAGTTACAAATTCTTCAGGGCATCGTGGTCTGTGGCTTCCAGCCAAGGACTATTACTGCAGTGGCTGAGCTAGGGAAGATTATATAAATAAGGGAAATACACCAAGTGGTTGCGAACAAAGATTAATGGTGTCATTGTCCAATTGAGGCTGATGCTGATTTAAGAGGGAAGCCAAAGGAGACGGAGGAAATTACCAAAGTGTAAATACAGTTTTAAAAAAGTAATGCAGTATATAGCTGAGCTGCATTTTTGTTAGGTTCGAATTGTTTTAGCTCTTCAACCAGGAGGTTAAACCCTTGTTACAGAAACTAAATGCTCCAAGAAAGTACTTAAATAGAGGAAACTACAGCTCCTTTAGTCGTCATCACCTCACTAGCCTTATCACTCAAATGCTGATAATGTATTTTATAGTTTACCTTTGAGAGACTTGACACTTTAACAACTAAAACTACTACAGTTAACTACTTCAGTGGAAGGTCTTTCATAATAGAAGAGGGGAATATGGGCACTGCCGTGCAAAGAGATCAGGGTTTGATTCCCGGGTCAGTTTTTCTACTCCCTGGCTCAGCCAGGACTATGGAGTCAGCTCAAAAAAAGCAACACCTGCTGGCTTGATCCATGATTGCAGGGTCCCAGAAGGACCCCTGGTGCCTGACCCCTGGCAGATGTTAGTCTCTGCAGTGACATACTAGAAACAAGAGAATGGGATATAAAATTCCTGCGTAGTGGCAAATGCAGGTTAATGGCACCAGATCCCAGCACTAGCTCTGGTTGAGTTGGAAACCAAAAGTAGCAGGAAGAAACTGTCAGGGCCCATAAAAACTAAAGTGGCAATATAGTACAGAAAGCAGCATCTTGCCTTCAAAATAGTACTAGAATATTTTATATAGTTGTGGAAAAGAATTGTCTAACTTGTTTATATTAGTTAAAGTACTGTTTTATTATCATCTGTTGCTTCCTAGGACCCCTAACATTGACAGATTAGCAAAGGAAGGAGTGAAACTCACTCAGCATATTTCTGCAGCAGCACTTTGCACCCCAAGCAGAGCAGCTTTCCTGACTGGCAGATATCCTGTCAGATCTGGTAAGAGTCCCTTCATGAATACAGGGAACCATTTACAGTTTAAAGAGTACAGCAAAACTGCAATGCTTTTAGCACTATGACAATTTGCACTATGTCCATTTTGGCTTATCTGTAGGGTATTATTGTCTCCTTGGGGCAGATTCCCAGATATCTGGGGTCAGTTTTCTTCCCAAAACAATCTCCAAAGTCAAGAAAAATGTGACAGCTTCAGGAAAACAGGTATGGAAAAATATACTGGGTGTTGCATAACCTTTGCCTCTCCCATTTCAGCAGCAACCAGAAATTGATAGAAACATGCAAAATGGCTTTAAAATGAGTGGGGTATATGAACACAAATTTTGAAATAAATCGGTATTTACAAAATTTAATTAGAGCAATTCCAAATTTTGAAGCAAAGTTTCAATGGAATAACGTCTTTGACCACTTTCCTTCAACATTAAACTCTCTACCTCATCCTTAATAATGGCACCTATGATTTTGGCAGTGTTCAAGTCTGGAGAGTTCCATGGCCAGACAGTTACCCTAAAAATCAATGCCATTTTCTTTGACCAGCTGTTGCATGGCATTGGTTCATATGCATGTTGCCTTACCATGGACAAAAGTAGCTTTGGTTACTACCAAAACAATTTTCTGGATCACTCAAAAATGGGATAACATTTTTGGCTAAAATCTTATTCTGAAAATAGGCGCCATCCCAGGATTCCCTACGTTCTTTGATTACCCACAATATATTCTTCGCTGTAAACATGACAAAAAGACCAATGCAGGCATGATTTCTGGTAATTTGGTGATAATGTTCCTCATTTCAAATTTCATTCAAAGTTTTTTCCCAAACTCGATCATTTTTAAAATTTGGTTTTTGAATTGACCAAATGAAAATTCATCAGAAGTTGGTAAATGAAAGAAATCCTCTTCATCCCAATTTTGTAACCAATTCACCAGCCAGAACCTATCTTGGATATGGGTTTTGGTTTTCCATTGTTTTGAAATAATGTGAAAAGCCTAGATACCAACCCTGATTCAATAACGATAAATTGTTTAATCAACTTTTTTCCTCCGCTTATCCAAAATCATTTGTGCCACCTAATAACAGCTTTTTTTCTGCTTCTTGCTAGTATTTTCAATAAATTGTTGGCTTTCTTGAGACAATTTTAGTAGTTGACCATCACCAAATTCCATAAAACACTCATCTGCATTCTTGCCCCATGTCCTCTGAACCCAGCTTTCACGTCAACCTAATTTTTTGGCAATCCACTTTCTCGTAATAAAGGTTGCTCCAGCATCACACACCTCACAAAATGCAATATAATTAATATGGTCAATCTGATGCTGTTTTTCGCTATTGTATGTTCTGGCTATAAATAAGAAATTTAAATAATGTGTAAGGCACTGTTAAATTCCAGATTGAATGGCCTACAAAATGGTACAAAAATTTATATTAGTGGGATAATCCAGTGGGGAGCTGGGTGGGGGGAAGCAAAGGTTATGCAACACCTGGTACTCACTCCCTTTTGGGTCCCTGTTCAAGCACCATTTTTGTTAACCATTGGGGAATAGCTTCTGCTATGAGGCTCAAAGGGACTCACATGCAAAGAAAACAGCAATCCACACCCAAAATTATGTTACAAAACAGAACAAATTTATTCAAAGTCTACAAATTTAATACTTCAGTAGAAAGCAGAAAAAACAGCATCAATCTTAAAAAATAAAAATAAAAAAATACAAATGTTGCAATTGGCAGTCTGCGGATCTGTCCCACAGACGGCTGCTCTTACCTCCAACCTGGGCCTCCCAGGATGTCCTTCCGATGACGTGGCCACCTTTCACTGCTCAAGCATGCCAGTCAGCAGCAGCGTGGTTAGGCTGATGCTGCCACTAGGCAGATGCCACCACTACTACTCACCAGAGAATACCTTAGGTGGGCACACGCCTGACCTGTGCTGATTTAAAAGGCCCAAAGCAGAAATTCCCCCATGGTACCCTCTGATGACATTATGGAGCCACCAGTATTTAAAGCCTGCCTGAATGCATCTCCAGTGCCTCGGCAATAAGTCAACTCCTTGGAGTAGTGCTTTGCCTCTGTGTTTTTTGGTTCCTGATTCTTGTTCCTGCTATCGTGTTCCTCCTGAGTTCCCGTGTCCCATTCCTGATTCCCTGGCAGTCTGGTTTATCTTCTGAGTTCTTATCTTTGTGGTCAGTCTTCCCTTTATGTGTCTTCAGCATCTCGTTTTGCTCCTGTGGTTCCTCGTCCTCCCTCCTCCTCTTCATCCCTTGTATCATTGGTTTGGACTTCTGGCTTTGAGTTGGATTGACCTTTTGGCTTGACCTTGGATTGTGCCTTGAATCTGTTTGACCTCTTCCTGCCTCTGACCACTGCCTGTATACCATTACTGCTCAAACTCTGCCTGCCTTGACCACTGCTTATACCTCGACACTGATTGAACACCTGCCACTGACCTCAGCTTGAATCTGTATCCATTGACCACCGCCTGTCCCGACCACTACTCATACAGACTCTGCTTCTTCACCATGCTGGCCTGTAGCATCTTCTATATGATAGATTTTTACCTCCATAGAGGCTGCGCCTAAGTCCAGCCGGCCCCAGCACCCGAGGGCTCAACCTAAGGGGAACGACAGCTGGTATTTGTGAAGCTCCAGTTGGGCCTCTGCTCCAGCCAGTTCTGCCTGCCAACAGTTGGGACCTGCAGGGCTTCTCCCTGCAGGTTGCATCTCCACTTTGATTTAAGGGTCCACTCTCACAATAAATTGCCAAGGCCATGGATCCTGCAGATGCCTCGGACCTTCAGGCCATCCCGGGCCTTACACAGAAGATCCAGCAGCAATTTCTAGAGCTGGTGAGCTCCATGGAGCGGCTTAGCACCCTTTTGGATGTAGCAGCAGTGTCAGCCACCTCCTCACCTCCTGCTGCCATCACAACCTCCCCAGCTGTACCTATTCTTTCTATGATTTGGCTACTGGCACCACCCTGGTATGCTGGGGACTAGAAAGAGTGCCAAGGATTCTTGAACCACTGCTTCATGCATTTCTCTCTTCTGTCGGCACTGTTTCCCAATGACTCTCTCAAGACCACCTTTGTGCTCTCCCTGTTGGATGGCAAGGAATTAGCCTGGGCCTTCCAAATGTGAGAGTGAGTAGATCCTCTTCTCCAGGATCTTCATCAATTTCTCAAGGCCTTCAAGCTTGTCTTCAAACCCGACTGGCTGGCTATGGTGGGTTCGGACCTCGTGCACCTACACCGGGGTTCCTGGACACTGGTGGACTATGCTGTAGAATATCGGACCATGGCTACTAAACTGGGGGGGGGGGGGGGCTGTCTTCATGCATCAAGGATGAGCTGGCTGCCCGCGGGCTCCCAGAATCCCTGGATAGCCTTATTGATTTAGCCAGGAGAATTGACCATCGCCTTCAGTAACAGGCCTGGGAACTCTATCCTCCACGCAGACCCATTGCATTAGCGATTTCAGTGCCCCCTCTCTCCCATTCCAATAGCAGCAGCAGCCTAAGCACACATGGAGGAATCAATGCAGCTTGGCCAGGAGCACCTCACCCCTGAAGAAAGGCTCCGCTGATGTCCGCTAGAGCCATGCTTCTACTGCGCTGGGGCCGGGAACCAGCTGGCGCGTTCTCCCCTGAAGCTAGGAAACTAAACAGCCTAGGATCTAGTGGGCAGTGATCGTAGGCTTCATGAGTCCTGCTCCTCAGCTGACGCTTCCAGTGACTATTGCTGTGAATAACCAAGAATTTAGAACATAACATAAGAACATGCCATACTGGGTCAGACCAAGGGTCCATCAAACCCAGCATTCTGTCTCCAACAGTGGCCAATCCAGGCCATAAGAACCTGGCCAGCTTCCAAAAACGAAGTCTAACCCATGTCACTGTTGCTAGTAAAAGCAGTGGCTATTTTCTAAGTCAACTTAATTAATAGCAGGTAATAGACTTCTCCTCCAAGAACTTATCCAATCCTTTTTTAAACCCAGCTACACTAGCTGCACTAACCATATCCTCTGGCAACAAATTCCAGAGCTTAATTGTGCGTTGAGTGAAAAAGAATTTTCTCCAATTAGTCTTAAATGTGTTACTCGCTAACTTCATGGAATGCCCCCTAGTCCTTCTATTATCCAAAAGTGTAAATAACCGATTCACATCTACTTGTTCAAGTCCTCTCATGATCTTAAAGACCTCTATCATATCCCCCCTCAGCCGTCTCTTCTCCAAGCTGAACAGCCCTAACTTCTTCAGCCTTTCCTCATAGGGGAGCTGTTCCATCCCCTTTATCATTTTGGTTGCCCTTCTCTGTACCTTCTCCATCACAACTATATCTTTTTTGAGATGCGGCGACCAGAATTGTACACAGTATTCAAGGTGCGATCTCACCATGGAGCGATTTAGAGGCATTATGACATTTTCCGTTTTATTAACCATTCCCTTCCTAATAATTCCTAACATTTTGTTTGCTTTTTTGACTGCTGCAGCACACTGAACCGACAATTTTAAAGTATTATCCACTATGATGCCTAGATCTTTTTCCTGGGTGGTAATTCCTAATATGGAACCTAACATCGTGTAACTACAGCAAGGGTTATTTTTCCCTATGTGCAACACCTTGCCCTTGTCCACATTAAATTTCATCTGCTATTTGAATGCCCAATCTTCCAGTCTTGCAAGGTCCTCCTGTAATGTATCACAATTCGCTTGTGATTTAACTTCTCTGAATAATTTTGTATCATCCGCAAATTTGATAACCTCACTCGTCGTATTCCTTTCCAGATCATTTATATATATACATTGAAAAGCACCGGTCCAAGTACAGATCCCTGAGGCACTCCACTGTTTACCCTTTTCCACTGAGAAAATTGACCATTTAATCCTACTCTCTGTTTCCTGTCTTTTAACCAGTTTGTAATCCATGAAAGGACATCGCCTCCTATCCCATGACTTTTTAGTTTTCTTAGAAGCCTCTTATGAGGGACTTTGTAAAACACTTTCTGAAAAGCCAAATACACTACATCTACAGGCTCACCTTTATCTACATGTTTATTAACTCCTTCAAAAAAATGAAGCAGATTTGTTAGGCAAGACTTCCCTTGGGTAAATCCATGTTGACTGTGTTCCGTCAAACCATGTCTTTCTATATGCTCTACGATTTTGATCTTTAGAATAGTTTCCACTATTTTTCCCGGCACTGAAGTCAAGCTCACTGTTAGAGCACCATCTCCCTTCCAAATTATTTATGGAAGACAGCTGTCACCTCCCTTGCCTAGCCCATTGACATTCCTTTGCCGGCGGTTCAATTGACAGCTCAGGATATCCAAGAACTCTGGATCTGCACAAAGGAGATTCTTCAGAAAGTGGCTGAGAGAGCGAGGAAAACTACGGACGCCCATCGTCGGCCAGTGCCACAGTTTAAAGCTGGGGACAAATTCTGGCTTAGCACCTGCCATATTCGGCTCCAGATGCCCTCCATGCAGTTTGCTGCCCGATGCATCGGGCCATTCCCAATTCTTTGCCAAGTAGGCCCAGTAACCTACCAATTACACTTAACCTCTCTAGGAATTCACAATGCCTTCCACATTTCACTCCTAAAACCATTAGTCCTCTCAAAGCCCTCCAGGAGATCCACCAGAAGTTTCCTCAGTAGATCATGTTACCTATCAGGTAAGAGATTTTGCACGTGAGGCGACGGGGCAAGAAATGGGAATATCTTATCTCCTGGGAGGGATACAGCCCAGAGGAGAATTTATGGGAGTCTGCCTCTAACATTTTGGACAAGAATTTTCCAAACACCCTAGGAAACCTAAACCCTCAGGAGGGGAGTTTAGGGGATGGGGCAGTGTTGTAATTGGCGGGCCACGGGTCCATCCTGTGGACTGCCACTCTTATCCCCAACCCGGGCCTCCGAGAATGTCCTTCCAATGATGCGGCTGCCCTCCCTGGCTCAAGCACTCCAGTCAGCAGCAGTATGACTAGGCTGATGTCACCGCTGACACCACCACTGCTGCTCACCAGGGAATCCCTTAGGCATGTGCACACCCAATCTGTGGTGATTTAAAGGGCCCGCGGTGCCCTCTGATGATATCACAGAGCCACCAGTATTTAAAGCCTGCCTGAACGCCTCTCCAGTGCTTCAGCAATAGGTCAACGCCTTGGAATAGTGCTTTGCCTCTGTGTTCCTGGTTCCTGATCCTTGCTTCCTGGCTCCTGATTCCATCGTGTGTTCCTCCTTTGTCCTGTTTCTGGTTCCCTGACAGTCTGGTTTATCTTCTGAGTTCTTGTCTTCATGGTAAGTCTTCCCTTTGTCTATCTTCAGCATCTTGTCTTACTCTTGTGGTTTCTTGTCCTCCCTCCTCCTCTTCGTCCCTTGTATCATTGGTTTGGACTTCTAGCTTTGACTTTGGATTGGACTTCTGGCTTTGGCTTGACCTTAGATTTGACCTTGATGCTGTTTGACCTCTGCCTGCTTCTGACTACTACATGCCTACCATTACTGCTCAAACTCTGCCTGCCCTGACCGCTGCTTGAACCTCAGCACTAAGTGAACTCCGCCCACCACTGACCTCAGTCTGAATCTGTATCCGTTGACTGCTGCCTGTCCTGACCGCTGCTCATACAGACTCTGTTTCTTCATTGTGCTGGCTTTAACATCTTCTACATGACAGATCTTCACCTACACAGAGGACCACACCTATGTTCAGCTGGCCCTGGCACCCTAGGGTTCAACGTAAGAGGAACAAGGATTGGTACTGGTGATGCTCCAGTTGTGTCTCTGCTCCAGCCAGCTCCACCTGCCAATGATGGGACCTGCAGAGCTCCTCCCTGCAGGTTGTGCCAACTCCACCTTGGTCTAAGAGTCCACTCCCACAATAACCAAAAAGCAGATAGTAGTTTCTTAGATAAACCCGCGCGTATCTTTTAAAATCCGGTGTCGGCGCGCGCAAGGCTGCGCAAAATTGGCAGCCTGCACGCACCAAGCCGTGCAGCCTGCCTCCGTTCCCTCCGAGGCCGCACCGAAATCGGAGCGGCCTCGGAGGGAACTTTCTACCCGGCCCTAACTAATTCCCCCCCCCCCCCCCCCCCCCCAGGCAGGCGTAACTTGCGTGCGCGGGCCGGCTGCTGGCGCGCCATGTTCCGGTCTGGGGGCTGGTCTGGAGGCCGCGGCACGCCCCCCCCCCCCCCACGAAAGCCCCGGGACGTGCGTCCCGGGGCTTGTGTGCGCCGCCGAGGCTATGTAACATAGGCTCGGTGCACGCAGGGGGTGGAAGGGGCAGCTTTTCGGGGGTTACACACGTATCTTACGCGCGTACCCCTTTGAAAATCTGCTCCTTAGATTGTAAGCCCAGTGGGGATAGGGAAATACCTACATTACCTGAATGTAATCTGCTTTGATGTACACATTGAGATGCCAAAAAGCAGAATATAAAAATCTAAATAAATGTTGTCATCATTACAATGTGGCATCTTATAAATAAAGAAAACAAGTGCCTTAATATTTTTGTCTCACATTCAGGCATGGAATCAACATCAGAAATGCTTCGTGTTATTTTTTGGCTTGGTGGAACCGGAGGACTCCCTACAAATGAAACAACTTTTGCCAAGATCCTACAGCAGCAAGGCTACACCACTGGACTTATAGGTATGGGGGGGGCCTCTTGTATTCCTGTGCCCCTTTATGGTAGCTCAGTCTGTTGCTTAGAATTTACCTTTTGTAGAGTTTTTTACTAAATCATATTACTGTCCAGGCCTGAACATTTATTTTTTGACTTTGCAGTTTTCCGCCCACTGCTTTGGCCTTCCGGCTCAAATGGAATAAGAGCTGGGATCTTGGCCACCATAAGCCTTTTTTTCACAACTACTTGGGAGCTTTCCTCTATCTTACATCCCCACCATACCTACCTCGTCTGGCCATGCACCAGAGCTCCTTCCGGAACCCTGAAATCCTGACCCCCCCTACCCCCCTGCGCAACATCTCCCGCTTCCCAGGGAGCAGAGGATCTGACTCTGGGTTCAAGCCATGGTCCTTCTATACTGCACTGTATGGTAATACCACTGAGTCAAAGGGGTCCTGCCTCAAAGAGCCATATCTGAACATTTTACATTCTTGAGAACAGACACAGTGAGGAAACTTTACATTCAGAGTTTCCAAAGTAGCCTGAAAAGCTGTGTTGATTTATTTTCTTCTACCGGTAGTAGAGGTGTAATATACCTGTGAGCAAGAAAGTCCATTATGGCAATCTGTTCATAAGAGAAAAAAGGGGAAACCATGAGGATTACTCCTCCTCTCTCCCAGGCCTATCACATCATTTCTAGGACTCTGAAAGTGGATGGCACTCCATAAGAAGTGGAGTTATCTAATGCAGAATGCCAAAATGGTAGAGGCTATGTTCTGACATTTTTAGGCAGTGATTAGAGATTTTGTATCAGGATTTTATTCACTGAAATCCCAAACAGACCAGTTTTGTTATTTGCTGGTAAAATATCTCCAACCACATATCCATCAAGCAAATAGGTTCAATTAGGCCCTAATGTGGGATGCCCTGTGCTTATTCTTTGCGCAAGACCCTACAACTTCTGATTCATTTCCAATGTGGCGAAAATTAGCCGAGATGATAAACTTGCAAAAATGATGAAGGGATACTGGGCCGGATTTTCAAAAGTTTATGTGCACTGGGCCTATTTTCAAAAGGCCCGGTGACGCACGTAAAGCCCCGGGACTCATGTAAGGGGCGGGGCGTGGCCAGAGGCCTCCGCATGGCTGCTGGGCCTGGGATGGCGCGCCAGCAGTCGGCGCCTGGGGCTGAAGTAAGTTTTGGAACAAAGAAAACAAAAAGAAAAAGGGAGGGGGAAAGGCAGGGGGAGGTAGAGAAAAAGAAGGGGGAAGGTGGGGGTTAGGGAACGGGGGAAGGCTGAGCGGCTCAGCGTGGGCTTGGCGCGCAAGGTGCACAATTGTGCACCCCCTTGCATGCGCCAACCCAGGATTTTATAACATGTGCACGCCTGCATGTTATAAAATTGGGTGTACATGTGCGCGCGCCAGGTAGCGAGCGCACATGTTCGCCCACACGCAACCTTTTAAAATCTACCCCATTTTGTAATATGCTAAAGTAGAACTACCCTAACTGTAAATGTTTTTGGTTTAACAGGAAAATGGCACCTGGGTGTGAGCTGTGAATCCCGCACTGATTATTGTCACCATCCTTTAAACCATGGCTTTCATTACTACTATGGGATGCCTTACACCCTTTTCAATGATTGTCAGACAGGACAAGCGCCTGAGCTAGGCAAAGTCTATAAACGTTACTTCTGGTTTTATTTTCAAATGATTGCCCTCGCTCTGCTTACAGTGGCAATTGGAAAACTCACTGGCTTGTTTCCCATTTCTTGGAAAATAATCACTTGCCTGGCATTGCTTGCCTCCTTGTTTTTAATCCCTTGGTATACCAGTTTTACATTCGTCAGGCACTGGAACTGTTTAATGATGAGAAACTACGAAATTACTGAACAGCCAATGAGAGTGGAAAGAACTGCTTCTCTCATGGTGAAAGAAGCAGTTTCGTTCATCGAAAGGTAACAACTGATTTTGATTTTGATTAGATTTAGACCTTGCTAGAAGCAGTCGGTTTGCATCTTTGGTAGGAGAAGTTATAGAGCAGGACATCAGATTGCATAACATTTCTTGTAATTTTATTTCTGTTCTTTCATGATGCTCCAATTACAGTGGGTATGAACCAATGATATTTACCCTTGTTCCAGCCCTCCCTTCTGGAAGGTCATCCTACAGTCTTCTTGCTAGACATCCAGCTCAGAAATATTTATCATTTCCTGCTTCTCCTGCAGCATTTCTACAATATGGGGTAGATTTTCAAAAGCCTACGCGTGCCGGGCCTATTTTAGAAAGGCCCAGCGATGTGCATAAAGCCCCAGGACGCGCATTTTTCCCGGGGTTTTGAAAAAGGGGCGGGGCCAGAGGCCTCCGGCACAGCGGCCATTTGCAGCGGTGTTGGAGGATCGCGTGCCGGCGCGTGCATCAGGTAAAATAAAGGTTGGGGGGGGGGGGTTTAGGATAAGGCTAGGGGAAGGGAGGTTAGGTTAGGGGTTAGGAAGTTCCCTCTGAGGCCGCTCTGCAATTGGAGTGGCCTGGGAGAGAACGGGGGAAGGCCACGGGCGTCTGCACGTGCAAGTTGCCCAATTGTGCACCCCCTTGCGCACGCCGACCCCCGATTTTATAAAATCGGGCATAAAGGCGTTGGGACTAGGAGCCCTGGGGGTTGCTGGAGCATCTCTTTTCTTGAAGTATAAGGATGATGACTTGCATTATACACAGGAGTCAAAGGGGATTTTCTACAAGTTGCCTCCCTGCTCTTTTTTTTTTTATTATAACTGTTCCAATGCCCGTGCTCTTCACTTTGATTTTTCAAAACTAGGGGGAAGATCTCAATTACCCAAGTCTTAAATTTCCGAGCAGTAATGTCATAAAGGCTTTAATTCATGTTAATGTCCATTCACTCATCTATCATATGAACCTAAATTGTTAGACAACCCAAATTATAATTTTAAAACCTATTCAGTTTGCATACTGACTGCTTCTATCAGAAAGGAGCCCATACCTTTTGAGCTGTAAAGAGCCTCTTACCATGCAAAATAAGTAATAGATAGTGACATTTGTTTTCAATGTTTATTTTATTTTTCCTGGGAATTTCAGTGTTATAACAAAAAAATAAAATCACAGATATTTTTTTTCCCAGAAAAATAAAATAAAAGCTGAAAACGAAGGTCTCTAGTCATAGATATAGGGTAATGTTCAAAGGAACATCTATGAGTAAGGTAGTGCTTTACCGGCAGAAATGGACTATAGAAAATTGTGCAACCAATACACGTGAAATTACGTGTATATACACTGGGAATTTCCAAACACGTACATGCACACATGTATATGCTGCTTTATAAACCTTGAGAACACATACGTAATTTTCATTTCGTGAATACATTTTACTGACAGAAAAAAGGGACAAAGGTGATGTTCCCGGGTGCGGCTCAGAAGTTGTTTTGTAAGCGATAGATTCGCACACATTACCTAACTTATTCGTACACTTTTACACCTGCTAATTGACTCGCACAAATGAAATCGGACCTGTCTGTTGTCAGCAGGTTTTGGGTGGAAGGTGTGGGTGAACCAGTGGGGTGGGGGGGGGGGGAGTTCAGGGTAAAGTACTAGAGGTCTAGGTGAACTGGAAACAGACTGGTTGAACTGGTGGAGTTATCAGCAAACTAGTGATTTAAAGTACATGTGCAAGTAAGTATTTTCAAATGTTATGCATGTGTACTTTATAAAATACTAGCCTCCATGTATAACACAAGGTTATTACGAATACATGGTATATGTTTTTATACACTTAAAAAATACTCGTGTATAATGATAAAATAGGTAGAGGAAGTATAAATTTTCTTATACTAGAAATATTTCTATATAATGAAACATATCTGGTTACTTTTGGAGCAGAAATATGCAGTATTTTACAAACTGAGCAGTTCCTGCCACACAACTTATAAAATACGTACATTAATCTCTGCATGTGCATTTAGGCACATAAATGCTGTACCTTGGATAGGTTTGAAAGTTAGACTTCCTAATTGTAAGCTCTTTGGGGAAGGGAGAAAATGACAGTACCTGAATTGTAACTCACCTTGAGGTTTTATGTGGAAAGATGAGTAATTAATTCTAAACCCAAAGTCCAAATCTTACACTAAAGAATATTCAGTTTTCAGTCACTTTTATCTTCCCATTGCCTCAAGTACCAATTTAAAAGAGTAATTTGGTAATATGGTGGGTAACCTATGCAAGCTGGACGTGCATAAGTGACACCAATTTTCAAAGGAAACGTGTGCACATATGTTTGTTTAAAAAATTATCCTACTGAAAGAACCTGCATAAATTACACCCACCAGCCGCAGCACGTAGATTTCCCATGTAAATTTACTTGAATACTTTGTAAAATCAAATTATGCCTGTAAGTAGAAACTCTGCCCCAGCCACATTCCCAAGAAGACCTCCACTCAGTCTGGATAAACTTATAAGCAAATGTGGCATACAGGCATATGTTTAACTGCCCATTGTGCGAGACATTTTTAAAACTCCATTTCAGTATGGAAAACAGTGTTCTAAGTGCAGCAGTTCATTTGAAAAGTATCCCCTTAAGGGTACATTTTCAAAGTAGCTGTGTGCGCTAAAACCGGTGGATACACACGTGGCTGGGCCATGCGCGCACCGAGCGCATTTTTAAAACAGCCCAGCCACGAGCGTGTCCCCTGGTATGCGCAGAGGTGCCAGCCTGTCTGAAAGGGGCAGGCTGGGGGGCATAGTCAGGGCGGAGACCAGCCATTAGGCCCTGTCCTGGGGAAGCGCGAGCTGGCAGCCAGCCGGTGCACGTAACTTCTGCTCCAAAGGAAGCAGGTAAGTTTAAAAACAAAAAAATAGGTAGGTAGGGGTTGGGGAGGAAAGGGGAAAAGGTAGGAAGGCTAGGTAGGGATATAGGGAAGTTCCCTCCCAGTCCGCTCCTTAATTGAAGCAAACTGGGAGGGAATTGGGGAAAGGCTCAATCACGTCGCTGTGCGTACTTTAAAAAATTCACCCCCCCTGCGCATGAGAGTCACAACCTGGGTGCACATGAGCGTGCTGATACAAAATCGGGCACACATGTGCACACGGCATTGTATTTTATAACATGCGCGGCGACGCACGCATGTTATAAAATTGACACATCCATGTG
Source organism: Rhinatrema bivittatum (assembly GCF_901001135.1). NCBI lineage: Eukaryota > Metazoa > Chordata > Amphibia > Gymnophiona > Rhinatrematidae > Rhinatrema > Rhinatrema bivittatum. The sequence goes on along the minus strand of NC_042619.1, from coordinate 245,972,084 downwards.
AGCACCGGGAAATGCGCGCACATGGATGCCCATGCGTTTTTTTGTTTTTTTTTAAATCAACCTTTTTGATTTTAAGTCTGGGACTTATAGTACTTGAATACTTATCACTGTCATACAGTGCTGTATATGTCCAGTCCTACCATAAAAGTGATAAGTATTCTTATTACTATGAATAACAATAATAATAAAAGGTCTCCATATCACTTAGCAGCTTTTACTGCCTTACTCCTGTGATTGTGAGCAAAGTTTTGCAACTGAATGCTTACGAAAAATGAGTTAACGAAGAGTAACAAGAAATGAAATTCCGGTGAGGCATCACATGTTTCAAATGCAAATTAATCTCTTTCTGTCTTTTACCTTATCTCTAGTTTTCACTTTTTGCCAGAAATTAAAGAGGTACCATTCCAGTGCTGTAAAATATAGATTGACAGTTCAATCCGATTATTTCCTAAAGAAAATGTTTTCCTTTTTATCTGCTGTTTGTCCTGGAGCCCGAGCTCAGATTTGTGCTCAAGGGAGTAACAGGCTGATTTTCTGCTTTTTTAGGAACAAGAAAGGGCCTTTCCTTCTCTTTTTCTCTTTCTTGCACGTGCACACTCCACTTGTCACCACCGAGAGATTCATTGGTACCAGTCGGCACGGATTATATGGGGATAATGTGGAAGAGATGGACTGGATGGTTGGTAGGTAACCACTACTGTTGTTATGCCTGTCAAAATGCAAATCCTTAGACTGAAAGAGCTCAGAAAATAGTACATTTCTGTCAGAGAATTAGCATGCAATACCTCATAGTGGATGTCCACTGGGAATTGCATCTAATGCAGCTGTTTAAATATTTTTCTTAAAAGAAAAAAAACTACCCATGCTATAAATCATTAAAGGGCTTGACCTCCTCTAACCTTCCCTTCTATGTCTATGGAAGAAAAGCTTCGTGAATCAGATCCTCAGTGTTTTCTAGTTGTGGAAAAATCATTTATAATGCTCTTCCTATACAGTGCATTAATGGTGATTTTTATTTTGTGGCTGGTTTTCAACAGTGAGTATACTAGGCTTTTATTATGATAAATGTTCGCTTTATTATACACTGAAAAAATTCCCACCTAACAGTCCGTTGTGCATTTTCAAACGTCTTCTAACATTCTTTTCTGTTTATGCATGGGGTCCCATTTAAAATGTTCTGAAAATGGAATGTACAGGGTGAAAATAAGCTATTTTAATACTTTCTCATTCCGAACATTAATTGACAGAGGGCAAAATACATCAATAGTGATATAGTATCTTTGCAAAATGACTTACAAATATCAATTTTAATTCACATTTTATTTTATTTTGGTCTGCTGGTTGTTTCAGGCTTTCACACACTTTTTTGTGATCTGTGACTTTATCAAAAAATGCACAGCGCTGCTTGAAAACCCCTTGAAGTATCCCCCGTTTTCTTTCATGTTCCTCTTCCCCTTTATGCATGCATTATGACCCATTTGAAAATTGAAGAAAATGCCAGCTTTTCCTCAGCATGCCTAACTACTGCATACTCTAGAGAAAAGAAAAACTAACCATACCTAACAACAAATATTTTTCTTCAAAAAACAGGGGCTCTATGATGTCACTTTTCAAAGGGATGTAGGCACCTAACTATGCAGTTTAGTGGATAGACTCCTCAGAGTGAAAATTTCCCCTGCCAAGCATTCTGGGTGGGGAGGTAGGGTAAGGTTGGTAGAATGAACATTAGCCGGCTAGCATTCATTTTCAGCCATTAACCCAACTTACATGAAGACCAATGAGATTCCTATAGGGATGTGCATTCGATTTTTACGAATTAGACAATGTCAACACTATTGTCTAAAGCGTAATGGATCGGATGTGCCAAATGTTTTGCCGAAATTTCGTATTTCGTGATAGTGCGCACTAATGGAGTTACTGCGCACTAAATATCTGTTAGTGCGCAGTAATACCAATTAGTGCGCGCTAATGAACTCCTCAGAATTGATACTTTTTACTTTTTAAGTTGCATTTTTTTAGTGCGCACTAACATTAGTTACAGCGCACTAACATACCTGGTGCGTTGTAAGTTCTATTAGGGCGCACTAACGAGCCTTAATGCGCATTAACATCTAGCTAGTGTGCACTATCTCGGTCGGTGTACTGCGCACTAATGCTACGTACTAACGCACTTCGCCGAAAATTGCCGATCAAAACTAAATTTTTCACGGAGCGGCCAATCCGAAGCCCGACCCGATATCTTTAAATGAAGCACATCCCTCGATTCCTAACCCTGTTTTAGCCATCTAGATTTAAGCACATTCCTGAACATACCTAGATCAGTCCAGACCAGTGGGTTGTGCATTCCTACCAGCAGATGGAGTCAGAGAACAATTAGAACTTTGGGCACTGATACATAACGAGAGTGCCACCTGCAGCCCCCAGTATTTCTCTAACTCCAGCAGATGGTAGAGATGCAAACCTGCAGTCTTTTAGTCAGTTAAAAAAAAAAAAAAGGTTATTAGGGAAAGGATTTTTTCCTAGGATAGGCTAGTTTGTAGTTAGTAATGTAGCTTCCTGAGGTGTTAGGCACCTTCGTGGGCCATCCCTCAGTTGAAGCCAGTCGTCCGGGGGGGTTGGATACCCCTGCCTGTGTCTCGCCCGCATCGGTACCAGTGTCTCGATAACCAGGGGCTCCTGGTTTCCTTGAGCACTGAGGAGGCTCCTCTCACTCCTTCCCTCAGACTCCAACTCTGTCAGGGTAACGTTTTCTTAAAAGAAAAAAAAAAATCAGAAAGAAAGCAAGGAAGAAGCCTTTCAAGGTAGGAGGAGTTCATTTGGGGGACGGGCCATGCCATTCGTCGGCAGGCCAGCTGGAGTGGTGAGCTTAACCCCGTGGGTCCTCATGATGGCCCGGGCTCCGGGTAGGTCGGCGGGGGGGGGGGGGGGGGGAGGGAGATAGGCCTTTGCTCGTGTGTGAGGCCTCTTTTTATTTTCACGTTGGCAGTGAGCCTCACAGCAATTTTGCGCCTGCGGGAAGTTTTTCTATTTTTAGCTCCTGTAGTTACGCAAAGGTTTTCTGACTGGAATTTTTTTCTTTTTTTTAGCCGACCGCATTGCTGCTCGTTTTTCTCAATGGCACCCCGGCCTAAGTTGGGAACCTGCCGCAAGTGTGGGGCGTCAGGGCAGGCCATAAATGCTAGTTCCCTGTGTTCTGCCTGTTCTTCAGGGCAGGAGGGAACTTCCTCGGGGGGAGCAGAAAGCAGGCAAGGACTCCGGTCCTCCGGGCCACTGTCCTCCTCAGCGGGGGAAGGTAGCTCGCAGCAGCTGCCGAGAGAGGAGGCCTCCTCCCATTCTTTCTCCGGGGGACCAATTTCCCGCGTTTGGGGATGACCCTGGGCCATCAGACCCTCTTGCGGGGGGGAGGGTGTTGATTCAGGGGAGTTTTGCCCTGAGTTTGTGTTCCTGCTGCATCAGGTGTTGCTGGCTAGGAAACAGGAGATCCTGAAGAGAGCAGCACAGCCAGACCCTTTGGCGGAACCTCCACCAAAGTGGATACCCATGGGGTCCCCGGACCGCCATCACCCTGCAGGGGCTCAAGGTGTGGCTAGGTTGCCGGCCCCTCTTGGGGATCCCTCAGACCCTGGGGCGGATCAGGATCCAGGACTCACCCAGGATATGGGTGATGTGATACAGGACGACCCAAACCAAGATGACCTCCCACCCTCGGAAGACGATAATCCCAGCGTAGTGTGCTTGTTTAAGCGAGAGGAGCTTCGACCTCTCATTCCCTAGATCTTGGAGTTCCTGGGGATCAAAGTTTCACAGGCGGAATCAGATAGCGAAGGTGTCAACCAGTCCTGGATGGGATTTGGGGTCCGACGACTTCCTTCCCATTACCTAAGCTAGTGATGCAGGAGTGGGACTCGCCAGATGCGGGTTTAAAAGTGAGAAGAGCCATGGTGAAACTTTACCTGCTGTCGCAGGATGTTTTCGATCTTCTAAAGATAGCGAAGGTGGACATGGTGGTGTCTGCCGTGACTAAGAAGACCACCATTCCTGTGGCCAGGGCCGCTGCGCTGAAGGACATTCAGGACCACAAACAGGAGATTCATCTGAAGCGAGTCTTTGAGGTCTCCGCGCTGAGTCTCAGGGCGGCGAATTGCACCAGCATCATGCAGAGAGCCTGTTTTTGCTGGGTTCAGGAGGCAGCCACAACCCCCAGTCCCAACGGCAGGGGGCCCTTGCAAGCCACGCGTTTGGAGGCAGGAGTTGCATTTGTCACAGACGCGTTGTATGACTTGATTAGGACCTCGGCGCGTAGTATAGTGTCTGTGGTTACGGCTCATAGACTGCTCTGGTTGCAAAATTGGTCAGCAGACTTATCTTCCAAGTCTCAACTTTATAACCTTCCCTTTAAGGGCAAGCTTCTCTTCAGGGAGGATCTCGACCAGTTGGTGAAATTGCTGGGGAGTCCAAGGGCAACCAATTGCCAGAGGATAGGAAACCTTCATGGAAGGTTTTTCCCCCGCGGGCTCGTTCTTGGGATTCTCGCAGATTTCGCCCTGGTAGGTCTTCAACTCCTTCGGGGTCCAGGTAGGGCTCGGGACGTCAGCAGTCCTTTCATGGAGAACGGCGCCCAGGCAGAGTCCACGGGCCAGGGTGCTGGTCGTGGAAAACCTACCCAATGAAACCAGGGGCACCCATTCCGTCATAGAAGCTGTTGGAGGCAGATTGTCTCGCGTTTTCGCGCCCGGTGTGGGAGGGCTTTGTGGATTCTCGCGTCACTTCGCAAGCCAACCGTGAGTCAGTACAGGGGAAACTACAACAGCTGTTCAATCTCCTGACCATTGTTCCAGTTCCTCTGTTGGAACAGGGCAAGGGATGGTATTCGGTCTACTTTGTGGTTCCCAAAAAAGAAGGCACCTTTCGTCCCATTCTGGCTCTGCAGAAGGTGAACAGGTGTTTGCGAGTTCCCCATTTTCGCATGGAGACGTTAAGAACTGTGGTGGCCGCAGTATGCAGAGGAGAGTTTCTCGCGTCGTTAGACCTCACCAAGGCATATCTGCACATCCCGATTCGCCGGGCTCACCAGCGGTTTTCCGCTTGAAGGTGATGAGCCTACTTTTCCAATTTCAAGCTCTTCCTTTCGGCCTGGCGACAGCTCCACATACTTTCACTAACGTCATGGTGGTCGTGGCAGCGTTCCTGCGCAAGGAGGGAGTCTTTGTTCACCCGTGTCTCGACGACTGGCTAATCCGAGCGAAGTCTGAGGAGGACTGCGTAAGATCGGTTCAGAGGGTGATGCTCACCTTGCAGTCACTTGGCTGGGTCATAAATGTCCAAGAGAGTCATTTGGAGCCCACGCAGTCGTTGGTCTACTTGGGACACTCTTCAACACTTTAGGGATCCACAGTTTTTATCCAATGCTTCTTTGAAATCCTTCATAGTTTTAGACTTCACTACTTCCTCCAGAAGGGCATTCCAGACATCCACCACCCTCTCCATGAAGAAATTCTTCCTGACATTGGTTCTAAGTCTTCCTTTCTGGAGTTTCAAATTGTGACCCCCTAGTTCTACTAAATTGTTTCCAATGGAAAAGGTTTGTTGACGACCATGGATCATTAAAACCTTTCAAGTATCTGAAGGTCTGAATCATCTCACCCCTGCTCTTCCTCACCTCCAGGGTATATGTATTCAGGTTCCTGAACGTCTCCTCATAAGTCATTCAATGGAGACCACCCATCATTTTGGTTGCCCTTCTCTGGACCACCTCTATCCTGTCTCTCCCCTTTGAGATACGGTCTCCAGAATGAAACCAGTATTCCAGGTGAGGTCTCACCAAGGACCTGTTCAAGGGGATTATCACTTCCCTTTTCTTACTAAATATTCCTCTCTCTATGCAGCCTAGCATTCTTCTGGCTTTAGCTATTGCCGGGTCACATTGCTTCGTCGACTTCAGGTCGTTAGACACTATAACCCCAAGGTCTCTCTCCTGCTCCGTGCACATCAGCCCTTCACCCCCAACACGTACAGTTCTTTTGGATTACCACATCCCAGATGCATTACTCTGCACATCATGGCATTGAATCCCAGCTGCCATATCATCGACCACTCTTCCATCTTCCTTAAATCCCATCTCATTCTCTCTACTCCCTCCGGCGTGTCCACTGTGTTGCAGATCTTAATATCATCCACAATAGACAAACTTTACCTTTGATCCCTTCCGCAATATCGCTCACAAAGATGTTGAACAGAACCGGTTCCAACACCGATCCCTGTGGCACTCCGCTTAACACCATTCTCTCTTCAGAGTAGGTTCCATTTACCATCACCCGTTGTCTTCTATCCATCAACCAGTTTGTAATCCATACCATCACCTTGAAGCTCACTCACAAGCTTCTCATTTTGTTGATGAGTCAGTCTTCTATGTGGGACCGTATCAAAAGTTTTACTAAAATCCAAGTAAATTACATCGAGCGCTCTTCCCTGATCCAGTTCTCTAGTCCCCAATCAAAGAAATCAATTAGATTCATCTGACAGGACCTTTCCCTATCCATGCTGCCTCTGATTGAGCAACCCATAGGATTGTAGATAGTTCACTATCCTTTCCTTCAGCAGAGTCTCCATTAATTTTCCCACCACCGAGGTGATGCTAACTGGACTGTAATTTCCAGTCTCTTCTCTGCTCCCATTCTTGTGAAGCGGGACTACCACCGCTCTTCTCCAGTCACTAGATACTACACCCTTTTCCAGGGATCTATTGAACAGGTCACACAGCGGACCCACCAGCATATCTCTGAGTTCTCTCAATATTCTTGGATGAACCTCATCAGGCCCCATGGCTTTGTCCACTTTCAATTTTCTTAGATCTTCCCATATATTACCTTGTAAATGGTGTTTCGTATACTCCACCCCCTTCTACAGTTTTGATAACAAGTGACAGTCCTTCTCCAGGGTCTTCCTTAGTGAACACTAAACTGGAGTATTTGTTTAATATTTCTGCCATTTCTTCGTCTCTCTCCACCCATTGATCCTTATCACCTTTCAATTTCACTATACCACTATGGACCTTTCTCCTTTCTCTGATGTATCTGAAAAATGTTTTGTCACCTCGCTTTATCTCCTTGGCAATCCTTTTCTCCGCCTGATTTTTTGCTTTCTTGATTACTTTTTTCATCTCCCTCAGTTTAGACAGATAATCCTCCCTGTGCTCCACGTTTTGGGATCCTTTATATATCTTAAAAGCTGCTTTTTTTGCTTTTATTACATCAGCCACCTCCTTTGTGAACCCGATTGGTTTCTTATTTCTCTTACTTTTGTTTACTTTTCTAACATATAGATTTGTTGCTTTTGTAATTGCTCCTTTTAGTTTGGCCCACTGTTGTTCAACCTCTCCCATTTTCTCCCAGTCTTCAAGCTCTGCCTCCAGATATTTCCCCATTTCTGTTTACTTGAAGTTCAAAACTCAGGTCTTTGTGTGACTTCTCTAGGTTCTATTTACAATATCAAACCATACTGTTTGATGATCACTGGTGCTGAGGTGGGTGCCCACCCAGACATTAGAGACATTATCCCTGTTAGTGAGCACTAGGTCAAATAAACCTCCCTCTCTCGTGGGTTCCATTACCATTTGTTTGAACAGAGCCCCTTGAAAGGCATCCACTATCTGTCTACTTCTGTTAGATTCTGCGGAAGGGATTCTCCAGTCCATGTCCAGAAGATTAAAGTCACCATCAATCAACACTTCCCCCTTCTTTCCACCTTTTTAATGTCTTTGATCAGCTCTGTCTAGTAAGCATATAAGTCAGTCTAGTATCCTGTTTGTGGCCCCCCCCCCCCCCTTGGTTCAGTCTATGAATTACCCCAATGCTTGGAGTGGGGAGAGCCACGTGAAAAAGTATACTTACTAATATGATTTATCTTTGAGTTCGTAGCCTGAGTGGAAGATGAGACAGGGTCCCTGTCACCCAGATACCACAATTTTGTGCCCTTCCCAAATAACCTCTCTCTGTGGCACCACAGGCCAGATAAAATCATCACACCAGAATAAAATAGAAATTAACCCTTTTACTAGTATTGTTTAAGTAGACAGATTGTCATGGCAAGTGCCTGAAGGAAGTCTCCAATACCCTGCATGCCAACAACCCTGTTGTTGCCTGGGTTACCGCCTCAGTACGCATCCTATCAAGATGTATTTTCTACAGAGGCTGCGGATGAATTACCTCCACACAGATCTTATGACTGTGCCATCAACTTGAAACCGAATACTGAACCACCCAAGGGAAGGGTCTACCCCCTCTCTGTGGTAGAGAATATAGCGGTGTCTGATTACATCCAAGAAAATCTTCAAAAGGGTTTCATAAGGCCATTCAAGTCTCCTGCTGGGGCAGGCTTTTTCTTTGTGGGGAAGAAGGACGGAACCTTACGTCCATGCATTGATTATCGTGGTCTAAACGAGATCACGATCAAAGACCACTATCCCTTACCACTCATCTCAGAGCTATTTGACAGACTACAGGGAGCCAAGATATTCTCCAGGCTTGATCTTAAAGGAGCATATAACCTTGTTCGAATTTGTTCTGGAGACGAGTGGAAGACAGCTTTTAATACCAGAGACGGGCACTTTGAGTATTTGGTGATGCCCTTCAGCTTGTGCAACACCCCAGCTGTCTTCCAAAACATGATGAACGACATCCTGCGTGACCTGCTTTACCAATGTGTCGTCGTATACCTGGATGACATCTTGATATTCTCTCAAGACCTGAATACCCACAAGCAAGATGTCAAGAAGGTTTTACATAGACTGCGGGAGAATCGTCTATACGCAAAGCTGTCCAAATGCAAATTCCACAAAGAGTCTGTACCTTTTTTAGGGTACATAGTGTCTAACAAAGGGTTCCAGATGGATCCTCAAAAGCTTGAGAGCATTCAGAAATGGACTCCACCCACTGGTCTAAAAGCTCTTAGACAATTTCTGGGATTTACAAATTACTACAGAACCTTCATTAAGAATTACTCCTCACTAACTGTGCCATTAACAACTCTGACAAAGAAAGGTGTCGATGTTGCCAATTGGTCTATGGAGGCTGTCACCACATTTCAAAAACTGAAGGACGCTTTCTCTAGCAAGCCATGTCTCCATCGTCCGGATCCCACACGCCCCTTCATCGTGGAGATTGACGCCTCAGATGTTGGCGTAGGGGCTGTGTTAAGTCATGAGAACATAAGAACATGCCATACTGGGTCAGACCAAGGGTCCATCAAGCCCAGCATCCTGTTTCCAACAGTGGCCAATCCAGGCCATAAGAACCTGGCAAGTACCCAAAAACTAAGTCTATTCCATGTTATCGTTGCTAGTAATAGTGGTGGTTATTATCTAAGTCAACAATTAATAGCAGGTAATGGACTTCTCGTCCAAGAACTTATCCAATCCTTTTTAAACACAGCTATACTAACTGCACTAACCACATCCTCTGGCAACAAATTCCAGAGTTTAATTGTGAGTTGAGTGAAAAAGAACTTTCTCCGATTAGTTTTAAATGTGCCACATGCTAACTTCATGAGTGCCCCTTAGTCAAACCAGTGACTCCAAGATCCTGCGTCCATGTTACTTTTTCTCCAGACGCTTCACGCCGGCAGAAATGAATTACGGAATTGGAGACAAAGAACTCCTGGCAATAAAGTTGGCATTCGAGAAGTGGTGACCCTGGCTTAAAGAAGCTCAACATCAGATCACGGTTTTTACAGACCATAGAAACCTAGAATACCTTCACCATGCCCAGCGCCTCAACTATAGGCAGGCGAGATGGTCCTTGTTCTTTAACAGGTTTGATTTCATCTTGAAATATCTACCTGGAGACAAAAACATCAGGGCAGATGCCCTATCATGCTCCTTTGTATCTGAAGACATACCTGATGCTCCGCAACATATCATTGACCCAGAGAGAATCATCCTATCTGCTACCACCCAGTGCCTGCAGGCAAGACTATTGTGCTTAACAAACTCCGGAAGAAACTACTAGCATGGGCTCACGACTCTAAATTGGCTGGACATCCTGGTCAAAGGAGAACCCTGGCAAAGCTGCAGAAATATTACTGGTGGCCGACTATGAAGGAAGACACCTTTGCCTATGTGGCTATGTGCCTGTACCAACTGTAAGGTGGAAGCCGATCCAGTTGGCTGTGTTACAGTGAAGACAATGAGAATCAGACGATCAAAAGAAGCCCTTTATTAAAATGCCCGACTCTGGCCGAGTTTCACACTTTACATGAAGCTGCCTCAGGGGCAATTAAATTGGCAGGACTTAAAGTATGCCTGCAGGGCTGATGTCACAGTGTCCCAGTGTCACACAAGGACATATATTTGTGCAGAGATTGGTATTATCCTGTTCTGTCAAAAGATATTAGTGATGAGAACTCCAATCAGTCTATTTCATCGATTCGATTGATTCTATATCGTTGCGAAATGTATCGACGAACAGAACAGGATAATACCAATCTCTGCACAAATATATGACCTTGTGTGACACTGGGACACTGTGACATCAGCCCTGCAGGCATACTTTAAGTCCTGCCAATTTAATTGCCCCTGAGGCATCTCTATGTAAAGAGCGAAACTCGGCCAGAGTCGGGCATTTTAATAAAGGACTTCTTTTGATCGTCCGATTCTCATATTCTTCCCTGTACCAACTGTGTCAGACAGAAACCTCTGCCCGGACGTCCTTGGGGCCAGCTTCAACCCTTGCCAGTACCGAATGAGCCCTGGACTCACATTGCCATGGCTTTGTGGTGGACTTGCCACTCTCTAGAGGCAATAATACCATCTGGGTAATAGTGGATCGGCTCTCAAAGATGGCTCTCAAAGATAGCTCTCAAAGATGGCTCACTTTGTGGCGCTTCCTGGCTTACCAATTGCTAGTGAACTTGCAAAGCTTTTCATCAGCCACATTTTCCGTCTGCACGGAATGCCTAAACACATCGTCTCAGATAGAAGTGTACAATTCACAGCCAAATTCTGGAAGGCTTTGTGCAAGAAGTTTGATATCACTCTCGACTTCACTTCTTACCATCCTCAGTCAAACGGCCAAACTGAGAGGATGAATCGTACCCTCAAGCAGTTCCTCCATGCCTACATCGATTCACGTCAGAATGACTGAGCTGAACTGTTACCATGGGCCGAGTTTTCCATCAACTCTCATCCAGCAACATCTACTGGTTTAACACCATTTGAAGTGGTATATGGATGACTACCTTCACCACCGTTGCCACTTCCGCTATCTGTGTCGTCCCCAGCAGCTCAAGCTACTGCCGAAGAGATTCACCAACTTTGGAAGAAGACCAAAGAGATGCTCATTAAAGCTGGAATTCGAGCTAAAAGGGACTATGATGCTCATCACTGCAAGGCTCCTGATTTCAAGCCTGGTGATAGTCTGGCTCTCTACTAAGTACCTTAGACTGAAGCTACCATCAGCTCGCTTCGCTCCACGCTATATCGGACCTTTTCCCATCCTCCGTCTGGGCAACCTCTCTTACAGTCTCAGACTTCTCCCAGCAATGAAGATCCATAACGCATTTCACGTATCTCTATTGAAACCGCTCATTCTCAACGAATTCAGCACCAAGACACCAGATTCCCCTCCTGTTGACACAGAAGAGGAACTCATACATACCATCACACATTCATACTTCAATAGAAATACAAAATCTCAGAAATGCAAAGTATCTGAAATGTGTAAACATGGACCATATTGTGAATAAACGTACAAAGAATTGGTTTAACTCAATTTCTAAACAATATCCTCACTACATATGTACTCCCATATACTTATAAAAATTCTTCTATAATATAATCCCAACTCTTCTACAACATTCGCCTATAGCCATTGTTCTGTCAGTGATGTTCTATGCCACGTTCTCCTATAAAGGCTGTACTGCAATGTCATTCCTCTACATTCCCCGCCCCCCTGATCTCAAAGTCCCCCCCCCCAAAACAAAAACATACCAAGAAACATCATCACCCATCTTGAAACACTACCTCCCTCCCCCTTGGCCCCTTATGTAACCCAAACCGCCTAACCACAGGTGCTCTGAGATAATATGGATGCTGTCTTATGATTCTTGCCTCTGTGAGCAGAGGCAAGAATCATAAGACAGCATCCATATGAAAAAACAGTAGAACATCACTCAGAGTAACTCTTCAAAGCCCAGGCTAAGGCTCCGGTCCAAGAGCACTAATCTTCCCCCCCCCCCCCCCCAACTATACCTTAAAATTAAATAAAACAAAATACATAAAACATTCCCAAATGGAGAAACAAAAAGAGAAAAAATAGCTAATCTATAATAATAAGACAGCAGTTCCAGCAGAAGCAGGAAGCCCACTCAGTGAGGCAGAGAGCAAATGCCCCTGTCAGGAACCCAAATATCAGCCTGCCACACAGAGAGAGAAAAAAATAAAGAGAAAAAAGATGTATACACACCAGCTGTCCTGAAATAATAACAGTAAATAAAATGACAAGGAAGCATCGAATCCAGTTGCAAGTTTCTGAAAAAAAGGCTGATGAATACTCGATAAGAATAAAAAAGGAAAAAACAATCAAAAAACAATCAAATGTAACAAATTCAGAAAAAAGGCCACAAAATGTAAAAGCTCAGAATGGAATTCCTCCTCCTCGTGCTATCGGAGAGGTCACAGATCTCACTGGCTCGACCTGAATCTCAAAATTAAAACTTTCTCCATTACACTTCCAGTGGAAAACTGTACATTAAGAAAGAAATTAACTCCTCCTTGACGCTCACTACACACAGCAAACTTGCACTGATGGGATACCAGGCCATCAGGGTGACTCTCCCTTCCAGGTGGCAGAGAAATGCTGCACGTCCTTGACTCGAAAATATGATTTTGATTGTTAACAGTCATCTTCAGACGGGCAGGATATAGCATGCTGTAGGTAAGACCTCACTGATTCAACGGGTGTTTGGCTAAGGGCCGGGCCAGATGCGTTGGATCGGCGGCGTCTCCCTCACAGAGGCCAGGATCAGACCTGGTCGCACGGGGAGGCGTTTCAACAGCCCGGGCCAGCCCGAGGTGAGTGGAGGGACCGGGGCACGGCCCGGGACCGTAACAAAAGCAAAATAATAAAAATCTAAATAAGTACCATACTTTTTACCTGAAAAAAATTACTTTTTAAAAGAATTCATACAATAGAATTCACTATGTAATGTTATAGCTGAGCTAATTTGCCATTTATCTGAGAAGAAATACAATTTTATACAAGTCAAGTTTCTTTCTGTTTTATTTATTCTGTGCTTGGAGATTCGCTAGTATTCCACAGCTAACATTGATGACTTTACTTTCGGGTACAAAAATAGAGGTCAAGCAAGAAGTTGCTGGTAATACCTTGCTATTAACACAGTTATAGGGATGTGCTTTTATTTACAAATGACACAGAAACAATAACAACATTGGTTGCTTCATGTTGTCTCTTCCAAATGAGAAGAAGTAAAACATAAATTAAATTTCATTTTTTTATCTATTTTACTCAGCACTAAATCCACTCAAAGCGCAATAAACTGAAAAATTGAAATAAAATGATAAAAGGTAAAGCAATTGAACAAAAAAGCCCCACTAACAAATTGAAAATTTAAAAATAAAACACAATCCAGGCACACTCCATAGTGTAGCTCACTAGCTTTGATAGGTATTTTTTTCCCTTCATCAGGTCATGGCAAAATGAGCCATTTTGCACTGACCTGAGGAAGAGCACTTAACTCTACAGAGCTTGGCACCAATGTATTATGATAGTAGTCCACCGTAAAGGTATCACCTGCAACTTTTCGGTTGTCCATCTTTGTTCTTTAAGAGGTCTAACATGGCTACCATTCAACTTTAATTTCAGGCAAAATTCTAGAAGCAGTTGACAAGGAAGGTTTGCGAAACACCACATTAACTTATTTTGCTTCTGACCATGGGGGATTTTTGGAGACTCGGAAAGAAGGTGCGCAGTGGGGCGGCTGGAATGGGATATACAAAGGTAAGGATGAGGTGGTGAGAGCTCCTTGCCTCCCATGAGCCATTGGCTTAATCTAAGTCATCAAATTCCTGTTCTTCAATGTTGTATTAGAGGTTACAAAGTGCTGCAAATTTAAGTAAACATTTTTGTGCGCTTGTATCAACTTTTGCATAAAATGTTTTGTGATTTTGGGAATGTCCTGCACAATTTGTAAAGTCATGAAAATATTCATCATGGGCTGTAAGAGCAGAACATCAAATAAAATGATGACATTTAGAAGAGTCATAGATATCAATATTCAGAAGGATTTGTCCTGCTAAACTCGGGATTTAGTCGGACAAACTCGGGGGTTGTTTTTAAGACCTATGCCAATTTTATAGCATGCACGCGCTAGCGTGCGCATTTTATAAAATCCGATGGCTGCGTGCGTGTGCGGGCGGCCCACGACTCGTGCATGCAGGGGGGGATTTTCCAATTATGCGCATCAACGTGATCAGCCTTTTTCCTACCCCCCCCTACCTAGCCTTCCTCCCTCTTCCCCTCTCCTCCCCGCCACCTAAACTAACTATCCCCAAATTTTTTATTTTGGTACTTACTGCTCCTCTGGAGCAGAAATAATCTCCGCATGCCGGCCCACTGCCAGCGCAGACTTCCCCTGGACAGTGTCAAATGGTGCTATCCCGGCCCACCCCTTTGAAGGCGCCCGGCACTTCGGCGCATACCGGGGTTTACGCGAGTAGCTGGGCCCGTTGTAAAAGGTGCGCAGTGCGCACAAGGCCCAGCCATGCCCGTAAACCCCGAAATTTACGCACGTAGCCCGTTTAAAATTTACCTGTTAGGGTTTAAATATTTCCCCCTACTGACTGGCTAAGTTTAAGCCAAATAAGTCATTCTCTAGCTAAAACTTAGCGGGATAAAAAAAACAGACATTCTGGGAGCGGGGTTTAAAGTTAGCCAGATAGCGCTGAATATCCATGCTGTCTGGCTAAGTTTAGCTGTTTAAGTCTAGTCGTCTTCGGAGCGAGTCTAAAATTACCTGGGTATATGTAACCAGGTAACTTTAGCCTTAACCAGCTATGTTCAACATATTGCCAATTTTCTGGCTAACAAATAAACAACAACAACAAACAAACTTTCAGGGTTTCAGGCCCCATCTCCCATCTTTCTAAATTATCTCTCTCTCTCTCTCTCTCTCTCTTTATATATATATATATATATATATATATATATATATATATATATATATATTATTTATCTTGCACTAAAATAACAGATGTTACTTCTCTCTTTCCTGTCCCCCTCCCCCACTCCTCCCATCTTCTTTCCTCTCAGGGCAGTAATGATCCCATTTCCCCTGCCTGACCAGTTCTACAATTGTAAACGGCATATTGCCCCTCCACCCCAGAAAATACTTTCACATAAGTGTACCTCATTCCCCCCAATACTGCATAATTTTTATAAAAAATTGCGGGTATTAGCACCAAAGGCCAGCTCACCACATGATCATTCTGGAAAGGTTTCTGAGCCCCCACATGCCCCCAACCTCTATCCCCACTTTTCCCATTCCTTGGATCCCTCTGCCCCCCCCCCCCCCCGAAAACCCTGCTGGAATGAGAGAATTGTTACTTCCAGTATTGCTCTGAGAGTAATGCTGGAGGCGTAGGATAATAACATTGCTGTCAAAGCAGACTCTGTAATGGCTGCACTTATTTGAAAGTTTTCTAGGGTGGGGGCTGAGGAACTGGGCCTGGAGGCCCAGAAGGTTTTATTCTGTTTTTTAGCCACTGAACCGAAAATACATTGAATAGAGCTGGTTAAGGCTAAAGGTACCCGATTTACTTTAAAACATTTCCTTTATTTTGAAACATAGCTGGTTAGGTTTAAAGTTATTGGGCTGAAGGTAGCCGGATACCTTTAGGCTTGTTCATTCAGCAGAATGTTTATCTCACTGAATACCCTGGACAAGTTATCCGACTAACTTTAGCTGGATAACCTGTCTGCTTGGACCTAATTGTGTTTTCCTATTAAAAAATATATATATAAATGAAGAAGTTTAAATTAGCACAACAGATGAGCTTTGCTATCTTGTCAAAAAAAAAATCTTTCTATTAAAATTAAAAAAAAAAAACAAAAAAAAAACCTCATGGACAGAGACATTTTCCACCAATATCTTCTGCAAAGACAATGGCTCAGGGTGGTGCCATTTTCTAGTCTGGAAGAAATTGATAGTGGCGCCAACCTTGGTCTGCCGGTGCCGTTTACAATTGTAGAACTGGTCAGGCAGGGGAAACGGGATCACTACTGTCCTGTGAGGAAAGAAGATGGGAGGAGTGGAGGAGGGGGATAGGAAAGAAAGAAGTTATTTTAGTGCAAGATAAAAAAAAAAAAAAATGAGTCCTTGAGGGCAATTCTGTTTATATAATCATTGATCTATGAAAGTCTTTCTAAATTATTATATATATATATAATATATATATATATATAATATTATATATATATATAATAATTTAGAAAGACTTTCATAGATCAATGATTATATAAACAGAATTGCCCTCAAGGACTCATTTTTTTCATGGGCAAAGGCATCCTAATATGAAGGCCTATTTAAAAGTTTAATTTATCTGCTCTTTATAAACGATTTAATTATCATAGAAAGGATTTTGCATGTTGGTTCAGGAGTATGATTTTCTACCTACAGTGGTTCGCATTTGGATATTAACAAATTGCAGAGTTCAGTTGTTCAATGACTTTTGATTTAAATCTACTACTAGCTAGTTCCTTGGCGTGTTCTCAAGTCCCAGTATTGTTCAATACAGCAAATAACAGTTTCCTATTAACATATTCTACCCCACTCGTGATTGTATAAACTTCTGTCATGGCCCCTTTCAGTTGTCTCTTTTCCAAGCTGAACGGCCTTTATCTGTTTTAGCCTTTCTTCCTGAGGGAGCCATTCCAGCCCCTTTGCCAGTTTTGTTGCTCACCTCTGAGCTTTTTCTAGTTCTGAGATGAGGTGGCCAGCGCTGCCATACAGTGTTCAAGGTACGGTCGCACCATGGGTCCATAGAGAGACATTAAATTTTGTTTACTGTTCCTTCACAAATAATTCTGGACATGGTGCTGCAGTACTGTGCTCATTCCAGGGAACTGGAAGAAAGCAGCTGCTGATTCTGCAGTGCCCCCCCTGCCAACCGGAGTGGCGCTGAGAAAATGTCTCGAAGGTGACTCCCCCTTCAGCTATTCCTGGCTAGCGAGGGAACCTGCATCACCCAGGCATGCTGTCTGGGGTGGAAAGTGTATGAAAATGAGAGAAAAACTGAGGATTTAAAAAACAAAGTTAGACAGAAAAAGTTACATTGATGAATATCTGAATTCCTGCAGATGAGACTTTCAGGGACATAGTAGCCAATAGGGATGTGCATTCATTTGCGACGAAATAGGAAATATCGTCTCTATTTCCTATTTCGTCGCGGTTGGGGGGGGCGACGAAACGATAAAACCCATGAAATTTCATGTGGTTTTCTTATCGTTTTTTGGGGAGGGGAGAAAGGGCACATTAAAATTTAAAAAAAAAACCCCAAACCCACCCAACCCTTCAAATTTAATTAATTGCAACCCCACCTCCCGACCCCCCAATACTTGCCCGACTCCCGCCCCCCCCCCCAAGACTTATCGAAAGTCCCTGGTGGTCCAGCGGGGTCCCAGGAGCAATCTCCCGCTCTCGGGCCGTCGGCTGCCAGTAAACAAAATGGCGCCGATGGCCCTTTGCCCTTACTGTGTCACGGGGCTATCGGTGCCATTGGTCAGCCTCTATCACATGGTAGGAGCAATGGATGGCCCGCGCCATTTTTTATGATGGCACCAACTGTCCATTGCTCCTACCATGTGACAGGGCCTGGCCAATGGCATCGATAGCCCTGTCACACGGTAAGGGCAAAGGGCCATCGGCGCCATTTTGATTAGTGGCAGCCGACGGCCCGAGAGGGGGAGATCACTCCTGGGACCCCGCTGGACCACCAGGGACTTTCGGTAAGGCTTGGGGCGGGGGGGGGAATCGGGCAAGTCTTGGGGGTTGGGAGGGTGGGGGGTTGCAATTAATTAAATTTGAAGGGTTGGGGTTTTTTTTAATCTGAAAGGTTGGGACAGGTTTTGGGCATAGTTTCAGGGACAGACGAAATAAATTCGGCCCGAACTGCTGGAAAATGAAATTTCCCATGGCGGGCCAATAACGAAGGCTGAACTGAAAGGTTTGGCCGAATCACATCTCTAGTAGCCAACTCCAGTGTGGCATCCCTGGTGCTGCCTTGGAGGAGGAAGGTCTCATGATCAGAGAGCATCAACCTGGTGCAGCAGGAAATGATCCTGTAGCAAGGATCTGCTCTCGCACTGAGGATGTATCTCCCAGGGCTTCTGCCAAGGAGGGAAGGGTCAGGTCGGCCGTCATAGTTGGTGATTTGATCATTAGGAATGGAAACAGCTGGGTGGCATGTTTTTATGTTCTTATGTAACAAAGTTGGACAGAAAAAGTTACATTGATGAATATCTGAATTCCTGCAGTTTCCATCAAATAAAACCTGTACAACTTCAATTTTTATATTTATGCCACAAATCTTTGAGCAACTCAACCCCAAGTTCTTACCTTTGGCCCTAAATACACGATGAGCTCTCTTGACATCATCGAGCCTAGAAACCAATGCCACTCTTCCAGTTTTACAGCTGTCCAAATCTCCTTTTCCCAAATGGGTTCCTTCTTGCCATGAACATTTTAAAGTCCTCTTTTCTAGCTACTGTGTGTCACTGATACAACTTTTTGGGGGGTTTTTTTTTTTCATTTTATGATGAAAAATCATTGGGGAACACATTGTGTGTTGTACTAAAAGGCAATTAATTTTAGGCATATTTTCCTATCTATCCCATGGTCTAGTTTCAACCTCTATACAACGGCAGCATAAGATGCTGTAGAAATGAAATCAGTATCATTATACAGACTGTGTTCCAAGGAGTTCACTTCAGGTTTCAGATGCATGTTAGTTGGGAAACTGCTTTTTACTTATACAATTGGTATTTTTGGGTAAAAACAACTTTCATTTCATGATATTACCATGACAATTTGTAGATTTCTTTACGCCAAACCCACCCATTTAATACGCACCATAATTATGCAAAGAGAAGCAGGTATTACTTTTGGAAATTATTGCATTCCTGTTGCAGAAATAAGACTTTAATCTATACCTATAAGATAATAAATTCAAAGGCTGCTACTGTTTTTTTTCCATAGGTGGGAAAGGCATGGGAGGCTGGGAAGGTGGGATCCGTGTCCCAGGGATATTTCGATGGCCAGGTGTCTTACCCGCTGATACAGTTATTGATGAACCTACAAGCCTCATGGACATTTACCCTACAGTGATTCAGCTGGGAGGAGGAAAAGTGCCACAGGACAGGTACGTTTACTAATTTGTACAGTCTCGCCCTCTACCTATCTTAGCGTAACAGGATTCTCATTTAGATAAACGGACTCAAGTTTAACTATTAGTTATTGCACAGAATATAGACATGGGGGCCAATATTCAGCCACTATCTGGCTGCACAAGTTAGCCAAATACCTTATCCCAGTAACTTGGATGAGATATTCAGTGGTATAGTTCAGTGATCTTACAGTTAGTTGGATAGGTTTAAACTGCTAACTTTAGGACAGCCAAATTACAATCCTAGACTTATCTCGCTTATTAAACCGGATAACACTGAATATCTGTATTTATTTATCCAGCTAAGGGGGCCATTTTCTATCCGTATCGCATGTGATACCTTGATAGGGGTGGAGTCAGGGCGAAGTCGGGACCAGAAGAGGAAGCTTCGGGGCGGACGTGGCGGTAACTTCGCTGGCGGCGATAAGGTAAGACCCGTTATCGCCGCCAGTACTGCACACAATAGCACACCACCTTTCACTGTGGCGCAATTGGGTGCGAAAGCCGGCAGCGATAACACCGCGGTGGTGCAATCGCTGCCGGCTTTCACAGGCCCGCCCCCGTTACCGCGGGATTCACAAAGCTGTGTGACACTAGAAAATCCAGCCCTAAGTTAGCCAGAAAATTGGCTCTGCCCTGGAATCCCATCCCTCACTTACCAGCTTTTTAGCCTGATAAAAAGTTAACCAGTTTAGACAGTAATTTTCAAAGGGGCGTACGGGCACACATTGACACATATGCGTGTATGTGATAAAATAGACTGGGCATGCATATGTGTGCGCCCAATTTTGCAAGTGGGCACACACAGCCGTGAACAGTTGGATATGAGCCTTGCAAGTGGGGGAATTTTATAGCAGGCGCACATCCATGCCATGACCAGTTTGATAGTTTATCCACCATTTTGCCCAGTCTAGAGCTAGGTCCTCCAAACCCCCCCTGGTTGTTTAGCCTGCACTCCCTCCAATTACTCCAGACTTGTTAAACCTCTCAGGAATGCTTGTTTTTGGGTTTGTTTTTTTTTAATCTCCTCCATAACAGAAGTAAAGTAACGTGGCACTGGACCTGGATGCATGCCCAGGTGCGAAGATATTTGCGCACACATCTCTTGGCCCCCTCCCTGAAAAACCTATGCCCCACCGACACCCCACCAACACCCCATCCCTTTTTGGATTTGAAGTGAAATGTGCATGCGTATTGAAGTTTGTTAAATTCGGGTGGATATGCGTATGTCCTACGTGCACACGCAGCTCCCAGTTTTGCCGTGTGCATCCCTTTTAAAATTCACATTTTAGTGTCAGAAGCTGTCCATGCTCAGATACTCAAATGGCGCCGCTGAGCTGGCTAAGACCAAACCTAAACAACTAAGTGGCACTGAATATCAGCCCCATCGAGTCCAAAAACATTTTAGAGGGTTGCATTGCATATACTTCCAAAGATTTTGCAGTACTGTGACAACGGGGTCCAGCTATGCCATAGAGGCAATTCTCCTTACCCCTTGGAAGACAGCATTACAGGGGAGATCATGATAGGACCATGCCTAGAAAAACTTGTTTATAGCTCTCATCAAGCTGTGCTCAGTGAAATCATAATACAAAATTCCAGTGTGGAAAACATGTTAGCCTGCGATTGGCCGCACGTTTTCGACGTGCTAGCGTTACCCCTTATACAGTAAGGGGTAATATCGTGTCGAAAACGTGCGGCCAATCGCAGGCTAACATGTTTTCCACACTGGAATTTTGTATTATGATTTCACTGAGCACAGCTTGATGAGAGCTATAAACAAGTTTTTCTAGGCATGGTCCTATCATGATCTCACCTGTAATGCTGTCCTCCAAGGGGTAAGGAGAATTGCCTCTATGGCATAGCTGGACCCCGTTGTCACAGTACTGCAAAATCTTTGGAAGTATATGCAATGCAATGCAACTCTCTAAAATGTATTTGGACTGTATAAGGGGTAAAGCTAGTGCGTCGAAAACGCGCAGCAAACCCCTCCCCCCCCAAAAAAACTAATAGCACCCGCAACATGCAAATGCATGTTGATGGCCCTATTAGTTATTCCCGCGCGATCCAGAAAGCAAAATGTGCAGCGAAGCCACACATTTTACTTTCAGAAATTAATGCCTGCCCAAAGGCTGGTGTTAATTTCTGACGGCGCCGGGGAAGTGTATAGAAAAGCAGAAAAAACTGCTTTTCTGTGCACCCTCCGACTTAATATCATGGCGATATTAAGTCGGAAGCCCCAAAATTTAAAAAAAAATAAATTTTTTTAAAAAATACATGTAAAATCGGCCCGCGGGTCGGAAGAGGGATGCTCAATTATGCTGGCGTCCGTTTTCCGAACCCGTGGCTGTCAGCGGGTTTGAGAACCGACACCGGCAAAATTGAGCGTCGGCTGTCAAACCCACTGACAGCCGCCGCTCCTGTCAAAAAAGAGGCGCTAGGAACGTGCTAGTGTCCCTAGCGCCTCTTTTTACAGCGGGCCCTCATTTGCATACTAAATTGCATGCACAGGAGAGTGGCCTGTGCGCACGTTGGGAGAGCGGATGCTCGCCTCGGAGTGCTGGCTCTCCTGCGGGTTTTACTGTATCGGCCTGCATGTGATTAAGTTGTGAAGAAGCAAGATTCCATGAAGATATAACAGCATGATAATGACCAGTAAGTCTTGCTTTTAGTTCGTTAGACCATATAAGTTGACAGGTGTCAAAATTTCTTATGTTGCAAAATCTGGGTGAGTGGCACATGAATGAAAACTTTTTTTTGTTTGTTTCTGTCCCAATCTGTACATTATGATGCTGTATTTATATAATAGAAACCATTTCCTATAACACCTACATTACAGGCCTCATTCTCATTTCTATGTCACAACTAACTATCTACAGTGACTCACATGAAACCCAATTGTGGTAAATTTAAGTACTTGTGGCAGAATACAGATCTGACAGAACAGAATACCAAAAGTACTATGAAATTATAGAATAGACGCTTAGTGAATATTGACCAGTCATAATAGGCTTCATCATATGAGCATTATTGCTAGATGATTCACCTTATTTTTAATCATCGGTCAAAGTTGCCTTGATAAAGAACGGCAAGCGTTTATAACATGGACCCATGTCAGGCGTGTTGACAACTCATGGCTTCAGCGATGTTTATAAGCTAAGTTACATGAATCGCAAGATTTATATATATTGCATATGAAAATATTACAAAAAATTGATCTATCATTTGGGACTTTGACCGATGATTAAAAATAAGGTGAATCATCTAGCAATAATGCTCATATGATGAAGCCTATTATGACTGGTCAATATTCACTAAGCGTCTATTCTTTTTTTTTTTTTTTTAAATTTTTTATTTATGAAATTTTAGATATATTACATCATATATCAAAGAAAAACAGAGAACCAAACATCAATTTCCATAAGTAAACTTATACATATCATTTTCCAAAAGGTCTCATTTCCAGGTAATATGGGACCAAGACAAGGAATTTTATAGAGCTCATTCAAATGAAAACATAACAACTTTAGGTAAAAATTTACCAACAGCATAGGACTAACCCTTACAATTTATACTACAGCAGTATCAACCTTCCCATCCAAATAATCCCTTAATTGTTGTGGATCTAGAAAAATATATTTTGCCTCCTGATATTTCAGGAGGCATTTACAAGGATATTTTAATACCATGCTAGCTCCTCTATTAATCACTTCGTCTCTCATAAATAAAAACTTCTTTCTTCGTTCTTGTGTATTACGGACCACGTCCGGATATATCCATACGTTTTGTCCATAAAAATGAACAGTTCTGTTTCGAAAGAAAAATTTTAGAACCAAATTTCTATCTTGCTCGAAAGCAAAAGATATCAGTAAAGTTCCTCTTGATTTAACTTCCGCATTCATAGACAGTTCTAACAATTCAGACAAATTCATGGAGGGCTGTTCAGGTGTTTCCACAGGTTCTGACTGTAGAGATTTTTTTGAAACAAAAAACGCTCTAGTGATTACAGGGGTAATTTCCTTTGGTATTTTTAAACATTCCCCCATATATTCTTTAAACATGTCCACGGGTAGCAGTTTCTTAACAACAGGAAAATTAACTATCCGTAAATTTAGGTAGCGTAGTGAATTTTCTATATTCTCAAATCTCCTTTCAGATATATTTTCCATTTTTATCAGATTACCCTGGACTTTTTCAATTGTAGCCATTTTTTCCTCTAATTTTCCTATTTTTCCCTGGTTCTCACTTGCGATTTTTTCCACCTTCGACCCTCTTTTATTGAGGTCCACAAATGCTTGAGTTAAAGTTGTAACAGCAGTCTCTATAGAGGTCATGGCATTCCACAAAGAATCCAGTGTAACTAAGGGAGGTTTCTGCTTAGAAAATACCATTTCTGGTTGAAACTGTACCAGGTTTTGAAGTGCTGCAGATTCCTCGATGTTTCTTGCCGGTATGGCCATGTGGGGATTCGGTGTGGAGGTAACCGCGGCTCCCGTCGCTCCTCCAACTGCTCCGAATATCGATTCCTCGTCCTCCTCGTCTGTTTCGGTTTGCAGGGGCTCTCCTCTCTCCTGGAGAGCTCGCGTTGTTTTACTCTGCTCCTCCCACAGACGGGCTCTCGGAGGTGTCGGCGTTTCGGGTGCCCCCGGGCTCAGCGAGATCTCCTCGGCCTTGGAGAGTGGAGCGAGCTCTTGCTCCACTATCCCTGCGGCCCTCACCTCCGGCGTCTTTGGGGTAAGGTTGAAGAATTTGTCAATCTTTGGTTGCGGTAGAACTCCTTCTTCTTTAGCAATAATATTTTCTTTAACACGAGCCTTACGCTTCGTGTGTGGCATTATTTTGAAAGTTTAGGAAATAGAGGAAATATATATATAAGGTAAAATTCTGCAGACCAAGATCAGGACAACCCTTCACCACGTCCTATGCGTTGGCCATCTTGGTCGTCGTCTATTCTATAATTTCATAGTACTTTTGGTATTCTGTTCTGTCACAACTATCTGACATGAATGATACAAGGAAGGAGATGTGGATCTGCCTTCTTGTCTAGTGCAGTTCAGAGCCACTGGGAAATCCTTTTTAAAATTCATTGAAGGGAAGTGAAAAGAGAGCCGCTTGAGTTTTGCATCTATCAGTGCTTTCACAGAAATGGTTTGAATGTCCTTTTTGCCATACCATAGTGTAATATTACATTATAGCTTCAGAAGTTGAAATCAAAATTGTAATTGAGTGATTCTCTTAGATAAATATCTTATTTTTCTGAACAATAGCTGTAGATTATGCTAGACCAAGTACTTTAAGGAAAGACTGTTCTTTACTGATGCAGCCATCATAAACTTGGACTGCCAACCCTTTGCAAATCTCTAACAGCTGTGCAGGAGAAAAGGGATTAAGATGGTGTCAGAAGTCCTGTAACTAACAGCAGTTCTCAGACACAGTAAGCATAACAAGTGAATGCTTTTCATCTCACTGCTTTAGGATAATCGATGGTCAGAACTTGATGCCTTTACTTCAGAGACATGTTCCGCACTCAGAGCACGAGTTCATGTTTCACTACTGTGGCACATACCTGCATGCGGTGCGCTGGCATCAAAAGGAACGTAAGTAATTACCAAAAAATTACCTGGAAACATGTTCTATTTTCTATATATGTTTGTACTGGCTGGATTTTATGTATATTGTACCTCGCTCCGAACTTAGGATGGAGCGAACTTGAAATCCTTTAATTAAATAAATAAAACAACATCTTCTCTTCAACCAATTTAATTCGACCTGGTTAGTATCATCAGTTCAAGAGCACTTGTGACGAGAATGTGTGCAGCAGATATGTAAAGACACTAGGGGTGGAGACAGGCCAAGATTTAGGCAGAGGCAATATAGGCAATTGCCTTGGGCACCAAATTTTGAAGACACCAAATACCCAGGCCCCAAGGTTCAGCCTGCTCCAGCAGTCTGTGTCATAGGGGTGCTATTATAGCTCTCTGGGACTTTGGGAGGTGGTGAGGGGAAGAGACTTCCTCTACTTTCCAATCTCTAGGGTCTCCCACCCCCCAGATAGGCAGTGCCATAGTGATGGGTGCAACTTTGAAGCATGGGAGTATAGCAAGCAGAAAATGGCTTCTCTTTGGCCTGGATATTTGGTGCCTTCAAAATTTGGCGCTTAGGCAGCTGCCTGTGTTGCCTGTGCCTAAATCCAGGCCTGAGTGCAAATCTCTTCAACTAGGCCCTGGGTGCAGAGAGAAACTGTGGCTTTGGATGGACTCTGACCTCATTCAGGAATTTAGGAAGATGTTTACTTTTTGTCCAGAGTCCCTCGCAGTCTGCATCCCCTCCCTGTACCCTTCTGAAGCGTAACATAGATGCACACTAAATGAAATCACACAAAAACAACATTTCTTCCCCTACACATCCCTAAAGCAGACGCGAAGCATGTTGAAGTGATTACATGCATGATACGCCACAAAGCTCTGTCTGTTTTCACTCCACTTTCACTTTCATCTTGGCCTTCCTTTGGCATTCACCAACCTGTCTGTGCCATACTTCTGTTACCCAGCCCAGATCCCTTCAGCTGCTTGCTTGCATGGTTTTCTGTAGAAGTTTCTTTTCCAGAAATATATTTGCCAGCATCCTTTTCATTTGAAAAACTCATCGCCTTGTGGTGAGTTTCTTTAAGAGAAAAACAGGGAGATAACATTATAGAAAATTCATAACCATTTGCAAATTGCTTTTTCCCATTAGTTGGTGCCATTTGGAAAGCTCATTATGTGACACCAGTGTTCAGTCCAGCAGACGCCGGAGCTTGCTATGAGGAAAGAATGTGTCCGTGTTCTGGTGAATACGTAACTCATCATGACCCTCCGTTGCTCTTCGATCTCTCCAAAGATCCCTCGGAGAATAAACCCCTTTCAGTTGATACAGAGCCACGGTTTGTTGCAGTCATAAAAAGAATAAGACTTGCAGTTCAGGAGCATCAGAAGACAGTGACTCCAGTCCCTCTACAGTTATCTCTGTTGAATAATGTTTGGAAGCCCTGGCTGCAGCCATGCTGCGGGACATTTCCAATGTGTTGGTGCGACAAGGAAACGGACAACTTACACAGCCCTTGAAAGACATCAAAGGTTAACCGAAGATATGCGGTCCCATAGCAAATAGTAACTTTTAAAGTCTTGCTTTTGAAGTTACTGATTGATCACTGTTAGGTAGGTTAACAATGTGTACTATTCAATAGATTAACCAGAAGTAAATAGTTTGTACATGCAGTTTTGAAATCAGCTTTTGTTCTTAGGCTTACACAGCTGGGTGTTACCCTGCAAATATGATCAACAAAACAGCATCAAAATAGCACAAAGATTTTTTAGTTAGCACCAAACTGTTTTGAATTACTGGTATTTCTTACAGAAGAATACTGATAAAATATTTTGAGGTCTATATTCAGAGACAGTCCGGATGGCACAGTTAGCCAGATAAACCTATCCAACTAAATTTGGAGGCATATTCAGTAGTGCAATCACATAATTGAATATAGCTGGCTATCTTAAGTAGTTTGCTGGCTAACTATAGGATAGCTCTTTGACCCAACCAGAGTGAATATCAGAGTCAACTTAGCTGGCTAACTCAGCTCCTCTCAGTTATGCCTCCAGAATGACCCCAGCTAGAATTTAGCCAGATAAAGGCTGACTATAGCCTTCTTTGTTTTTTCATTAACAAGATCTTCAACCATCCCAAGGTAGTTTAAATTACTTTGAGATTTTTTTTACCACTACTTGGGGTCACTTATAATCATTGGTTCAAAGATGTATTATGTATATGTTTGAAAAATGTTTTATTTATAGTAATAAAATTGGGTATAGATGTCCCTTGAATAATCCTTGCAGTATGAAAATGCATAATACACCTTCAGACCAATGATTATATGTGACATCAAATAGCAGTAAAAAATCTCAAAGGAATTTGAGTTACCACAGGGTGAGATGAAGGTCCTGTTAATGAAAAAACAAAATATATTATCAGTATTCATCAGTAAAAGTCACCAATAACTCAAAATAGTTTGGTGCTAACTAAAAAGGTTTTGTGCTCTTTTGATGGTGTTTTGTTGATTTAATTTGGGTGCATTGATACAAATAGTTAGTGCAGTTAGTGTAGCTGGATTCAAAAAAGGTTTGGATAAGTTCTTGAAGGAGAAGTCCATTAACTGCTATTAATCAAGTTTACTTAGGGAATAGCCACTGCTATTAATTGCATCAGTAGCATGGGATCTTCTTAGTGTTTGGGTAATTGCCAGGTTCTTGTGGCCTGGTTTTTGGCCTCTGTTGGAAACAGGATGCTGGGCTTGATGGACCCTTGGTCTGTCCCAGCATGGCAATTTCTTATGTTCTTATGTTCTAATAGTGGATTATTGGTTGAATGACCCTGCAAATAAGCACACAAGGCAACTTCAATTGCTTTCCATACATGTACAATCTGAGCTCACATTCATGGAATTTGAGGTGAATAGATTGTGGTTGATCTCATAATTACAATAATTGTATATGTGGGAATACATATTTAGAAAAAACAATTCATGTAATCAACTTCCCAAAATATCCTTTAGTCACTGTAACTTAGGTCATCCATTAAAATCAGACAGAATCACATTACCTAAATTCCTTGTTCAAGCAGCTGAAGTATTGTACAGCCTCCATTATAAATCAATGTAAAGACATATTTGAGTTTTAAATGTACCGTTTCAAATAAATTATTTGAATCTAGATTAAAAAACTTACATAACTACCGGAAGCACTTGTATAGCTGCCTGTGAAAGTTTTTAAATCACATTCCTGTTTTCAGGTTAAATATAAAACTTAAAACCTACTTTGCCAGCAGATTTATTGAAACTGATGGGCACATTAATTACATTGTCTAATGCATTTTTACTCCATGCCAGAAATAGTTTTTCCCTCTTAGATCTTTTTTCATCAAAGTCTTTTTCCATAGCTATAGAGAATAGCCTTAATTAATCATAAAATTTGTGCAACAGGTAGCATAACATAAAGCATTTAATTTTCAGACCATTTAAAATCCATGTGATGCATGGGCGGGTATTTTCATATCAGTTACAAGCACGAGGGCAGGGAGATTTTAGTCAGAATAGAACAGTCTTTCTCAAGCCAGGCCTCAGGACCCATCCAGTCAGTCTGGTTTTCAAGATGTGCGCACTGAATATGCATGAGACAAATTACCATGTGTTGCCACCATTGTATACAAATCTATCTCATGCATATTCATTAGGAACATCCTGAACCGAACTGGCTGCGTGTGTGTTACAAACTGGGTCGGGAACAGGTGGACTAGAGCAGCGCTTCTCAACCGGTGTGTCACGACACACCAGTGTGTCGCAAAGCACCGGCAGGTGTGTCGCATGCTCCCGGTCTCTCCCGCTGCTCTTCCTTCCCTGCTGCCGTTGCTACCAGGCTATCAGCACTTTCAAGCCTAGTGGGAACGGCAGCGATGCTAGAAGAAGCTGTGGCATCCGCGGCTGGGCCTTTTCTTCTTCCCGCGCCTGCCCCCCTCCCCCCCGTGACCCGGAACAGGAAGTGATACACAGAGCGGTGCGCGGGAAGGAGAAAGGCCGTGTCACGTGGAAAAGTAGCAGCGGCGGCGGCAGCAGCAGCAGCGGCCCCCGAGCAATCAAAGCAGACGGTAATCGGGAAAGGAGACAGCAGCATGAGCCTCCTGCGGCCGATGGGATTCTTCTTTCTTGGCCTGCGGGGGCTGGAGGAGGAGGCTGCAGCAGCTACCATTTGTGCTTGGGGGGGTGGGGGGAGAGGAATTGAGTGAGAGAAAGAGAGAGAGAAGCAGCCAGCCACCCTGTGTGTAAGTGAGGTGTGTGTGTGTGTGTGAGAGAGACAATGAAAGTGACTGCTCAGAGAGATGACTGATGTGAGTGTAAGAGAGAGAAAAAGTTGTTTAATGCTATTCATTGGCGAGAGGAACCACCCCATATACGGTGCGGTTGGCAGCCAGCTGATATTCGGGATCCCCGCACTGAGCATGCCTGATCCAGACAGACACATACAGGGACAATTAGAAACAGGTGACTCTGCAAAGGAGGCACTGAAAAAATGCCAAAATATGTAATAGCCTACAAAGCCGGTGCCGCCCAACCTGTGTGCATTACTGAAGGAATGACGTGGGAGCTTCATGAGAGGTGAAAGCAGCCTCAATTACATTTCTGTGAAGCCCTGGAGAATGTCTGCTCATGACCCAACCGATCAAAATAAAATCAGGATGACTAGAGTCCAATCCACCAGCTGCTGTGTAATAAATAAACCCACATGGCCCTTGGTCTCATGCACACGCTAGAAGGAGAAAAGCTTATTGTAAAAACCGATTTTTTTAATTTCCCCATGTAGTCGAAGTGGCCTTCCTCCCACTTTCTGCGCTCTTCCTCTGTTCTGGGCTCCTCTTTCTCCACAGCCTGAATAAACAATTGTGTGACAGAAGCAGAGAGCTCTCCCTGGCAGAACAAGAAACAGACACCAATTCAGCACAGGCCACCCTGAGATGTCAAGACTAAAGAAATTACTTTCATTGGCTTTAGGACAGTGGTTCCAAACCTGACCTGGGAGGATGCCCCAGTCTGGTTTACAGGAGATCCACAATAAATATACATGATACAAATGTGTATGCAACAGAGGCAGTGCATGCAAATCTCTCTCATGCATATTCATTGTAGATCTCCTGAAAACTCAATTGGATGGGGAACCCCCAGGACAGGTTTAGGAACCACTGCTCTAAGAGATCCCTTTTGCACCTTTACCCCAGCCATGCATTTCAATTGCTACTCAAGTTCACTACTTTATAGGGAACAGTAACTAAGGATGTGGGTAAGCCAGGCCTCTCCTCTATAAAATTAAGTATATAAAGTGCTCTGAATACTGGGACATGGTGAAAGTAGCAGCCAGGTAAACTTGGCATAAGCTTAAAGTGACAAGGTGTCCAAAGCTGATCCAGCTGCCACTACCCCGAGCCTTCGTTAGTTTCAGGCTGCTTCGGAAGTTCAGTCCTTCACCAGCTAAGGATCGCACCATTACCATTCTACAGGGATATGGATATTTGATGGTCTTTAAGGATACATGACACAAGACTGTAGCTGATCCTGTTTTTACAACCGGCAATAATGTGAGAGGCCACACATCCAGCGAGAGAGGCAGCCACTGTCCGCACATATCTCACAGTTCTGCAGGAATGTTGTCATGCAAGCAGTAAGTCATGATCAGATTGCAATACAAGCCCCAGGATGTGGATAGCACAAATTGAAGTGGAAGGCCTTCCCTGTACTGAAAGAGCTATAAAATTACGTTTCCATCCAATAGTGTGACAGTGAAATGGATCACATGATCTTGTCTGACCAATCCCAGCACTCCCTTTCCAAGTGCTGTTTCACAAATCAAACTGGGCCCTTTTATTCTCCCCCAAGTTTTTAGGTGCAAAGATCTTATAGCTGTCATCATATCTATCCATACGCACATAGCAAGGGTCATCTCTATGGGAAATCCGGCTATTTGGTAAGAGTCGCTTAGTGAAGTGCCACCACTCTTGCCAAATTTCAGCTCAAAATATCAAGGGGGAGGGCCCCTGACAGATGTAGGGAGCCATCCGTGCTTTGGTAGAATTTGGGGGCACAAAGCGTAAAACACAAGACAACTTGAAAATACCCTGTCCTTGTGTCATGCTAGAAGCATGTGTTTCTTTATCTTGTTTAATAAGTAAACATGTGCCTTCTCCTGCTACCACCTGTAATCTCCACCAACAGCCTCTGCTTCAAGCAGAATACAGACTGGAAGATAGCTTCTTACGCTCATTAACCCCTTACATTTTTCTAAGTGAGTTACTGACATTTAACCACTTTGGACAGAGAAAGCAAAAATAATGTAAATTTTTATCCTAGGAAGAAAGGCAAGTTCTTGAATAACATAACGCGTTGATAACTAATTTTCAAGTTGCCCTGCAGACTGAAAAAGAGCCCAGTTCTTAGATCAGTGAAGGCGAACTCCAGTCCTTGAGTACCACAAACACTACTGTATGCAAATCTATCTCATGCATTTCATTGTAGATATCCTGAAAATCTGGCCTGTTTGTGGCACTCGAGGACTAGAATTCACCATTACTGGCTTAGATAGTCAGGGCTTGTGTCATGTACCACCCTCCCATGAATCTCAGAAATGTGCTGAATCTCCTTCCGCAATGGGAAAGTTTGACATCCTCCCTTTAAAGTGACCAGAATGACTGTTGATGAAAGAAAGCAATCAATCCATGGGGTGCTGCTCGCATGCTGTAGTGGTCATGGAAGATAACCCAATTCTGCCACTATGCCTCACCCGTCCCTGCCCCTGTAAATCTATGACATTTCTCATGTCTGATCCACTCCAGGTTTCATATAACTGCATGCATGGATTTGAAGTCCTGCTTTTATTGGGAAGTGGTAGTGGGGGGAGGGGGTAGTCAGCCCAACATTGGGTGGAATCAGAGCCCCAAGTCCATGCATGACATGGGGGGGGGGGAGGGGTAAAACCAGAAAAATAAAATGGAGCCAGCTGATAATTCCTGGCCACGCGATACATTAATTTTCAGTGTTGGGATTCACCCCACCCCCTGGCAGCACACATTTCAAGGGAATGCAAGATCTGTTATGGTGTGAAATGACAGCAAGTATTAACCATTATCATTAGAAAAAAATCCAAGTAGAAATAAAAAAAATAAAAATCATGATGCAATTTATTTCAATTTAGTTAACTTAATATACCACTCATAAAAGGTTTATCAGAGCGGTTCACAATGGGGTAGATTTTAAAAGGGTTACGTGCATAAGTTATGTGTGCAACCCTTTAAACTCCCCCCCCCCCCCCCGTGCGCACCGAGCCAATTTTGCATAGGCTCGGCGACGCGCACAAGTCCCGGGACACGCGTAAGTCTCGGGGCTTTGCTAGGGGGCATGTCGGGAGGCAGCGCGACATTCGGGGCATTCCAGGGGGGGGCGTGTTTCTGGCCCGGGGGTATTTCAGGGGCATGGCTGAGGCCTCTGAAATTGCTCCCGGGCCGGGGGAATCGCATGGCGGCGGCCAACCGGCACGCGCAAATTACGCCTGCCTCGGGCAGGCGTAATTTTCGCGATAAAGGTGGATAAAGGCCCGGATTTACGCGAGCAGGGCCTTGCGCGCCGGTGCGCCTATGTTCCATAGGCCTACCGGCGCGCGCAGAGCCCCGGGACTCGTGTAAGTCCCGGGGTTTTTCGAGGGGGGTGTGTCGGGGCGGGGCCGATCGGTGCGGCGTTTTGGGGGCGGGACGCGGCGTGGTTTCGGCTCGGGGTGGTCCGGGGGCGTGGCCGCACCCTCCGGAACCGCCCCCAGGTCGCGTCTCGGCGCTAGCGGCCCGCTGGCGTACGGGGATTTACTTCTCCCTCCGGGAGGCGTAAATCCCCCGACAAAGGTGGGGGGGGGGGGGGGGGGGGTGGGTTAGATAGAGGAAGGGAGGGGAAGGTGAGGGGAGAGCGAAAGCGAGTTCCTTCCAAGGCCGCTCGATTTCGGAGCGGCCTTGGAGGGAACGGCTGCAGGCTGCGCGGCTCAGCGTGCGCCGGCTACACGAAATCGGCAGCTTTGCGCGCGCCGATCCAGGATTTTAGCAGATACGCGTGGCTACGCATGTATCTGCTAAAATCCAGCGTACTTTTGTTGGCGCCTGATGCGCCAACAAAAGTACGCAAAGGTGCCGGCAGAAATTAGCGCCTACCCAAAGGTAGGCGTTAATTTCTGCCGGCACCAGGAAAGTGCACAGAAAAGCAGTTTTTACTGCTTTTCTATACACCCTCCGTCTTAATATCATGCGATATTAAGTCGGAGGTCCCAAAGTAAAAAATAATAAAAAATTTAAAAAAACAAAAAATTTAAAATCGGCCCGTGGCTCGCGGGTTGAAAACCAGACACTCAATTTTGCCGGCGTCCATTTTCCAAACCTGTGGCTGTCAGTGGGTTTGAGAAGTGACGCCGGCAAAATTGAGCATCAGCTGTCAAACTCTTTTTACCGCGGGCCCTCATTTAAATACTGAATCGCGCACACAAGAGAGTGGACTGTGCGCGTGCCGGGAGAGCGGGCGCTCACTGCTCTCCCGCGACTTTTACTGAATCGGCCTGATAATCAGTTTAAATAATACATTAACTCAGTCTAATAAAATATAATAAAGTAACAAATACAAACCATTAAATAGTATAAAAAGCAAACAAAACAATATCAAATCAAAACACTATAACAGCAATTATCACCAACTGCACAAACAAAATATAACATTTAACATAAAAATTTCATCTGCATTTGCACTTGATGTTGAAAAGTCATGGCACTCCGAAATAAATCACTGTTGGTGCTGCTTACTAATCATACCAGATGTTAAAAAAAAATATTTGGCTTTCTGGAATTTCAGAAAGTTGGATTCAGCCCAGATGTGAATTCCAGAGGAGCAGTGCTTGGTATGAAAAAGAAGATTCTCTAGTGTGATCTCATCTTATAACTAAGGGAGGGAGAAGGCATAAGTGACCCATCTGGGAAGAGTGAAGAGAGCATGAAGGAGAATATTGAATGAGAAGTTTTGAAAGATAAAGAGGAAAACCAAACTGGAAAGCAAAGTGTCTTGAACCCAATTTGATAAGAGATAGGTAACCACTGTAATGCTGGCAAAATTGGGGAGACATGGGTCAATTTCTTTAAACAATAAATAGTCTTGGCCACTGTACATAAAATTATAAAACTTCAAACATAAAAAAGGTTAGAAACAAAAGAATTACACAGCCGAGCAAAACGTTATGTTTTCAAGCACCAATCTGTCCATTTTGAAATTAAACCAGGATTAGCTGAGGTCAAGCTCTCTCAAGTTCTCAATCCTCCACCAGCAGCCTGCAAAGCAAATGAATGATGAGCAAGTGAGAGACAACCCAGAGGGCTGCAAGGTCTGGGTACCAGTTCCAGGGGTTCCTGAGGGAGAGGATCAGCTTGCTAAAAACAGAATCGGTTAGGCATAGATTAGTTCCTACTGTATAGGCGAACAGTAACTAAGGATGTGAGTAAGCCAGGCCTCTCCTCTATAAAATTAAGTATATAAAGTGCTCTGATTGCTTTCTTTCATCAACAGTCATTCTGGTCACTTTAAAGGGAGGATGTCAAACTTTCCCATTGCGGAAGGAGATTCAGCACATTTCTGAGATTCATGGGAGGGTGGTACATGACACAAGCCCTGACTATCTAAGCCAGTAATGGTGAATTCTAGTCCTCGAGTGCCACAAACAGGCCAGATTTTCAGGATATCTACAATGAAATGCATGAGATAGATTTGCATACAGTAGTGTTTGTGGTACTCAAGGACTGGAGTTCGCCTTCACTGATCTAAGAACTGGGCTCTTTTTCAGTCTGCAGGGCAACTTGAAAATTAGTTATCAACGCGTTATGTTATCGGTTAGGCATAGATTAGTTCCTAGCTAAAAACTAGAGTTTTTAATCTTTTTTTTTTTTTTTTTTTAAACCAAAAAGTATGTTTAAAAATATATTTTAGAAAACAAATTGCTTTAGGTTATGCAAGCAAAACTAGAAAAAAAAATCAAAAGAGATAACTTTTGAGGCTCAATAAGCTCATCCCTAGCAATAAAACCTATACAGCAAGCACATCTAATGAACCCCCTCATTAGTATTTTCCTCTGAATATAAGTAAGAAAAGGCAATGGGGCAGGAAAAGTAAAGCAGAAGGCAGCACTTTAACCACAGTGCCATTATTCACCAGGCCGGCTTCAGGGCGAGACGTTAAAACAAAACTTTCCTGCTGAAGCAGTTCTCCGAATAGCAGCTGCCTCCATCGCTGGCCTACAGCAAAAGACTCTTCAGTGAAAGTACTTCCCAATGCCTCAAGCATTTCGTTTTCTGGACTTGGACAAAATGTAAAATTTTCCCAATCATCAGCTATAAAAGCAGATAATTTCTCAGGTCTGTCCTGCTGACCCCATGATGAACGTGCACAAGATATATTTGCTGATACAGCAACTCAGCATATGCAACTCTATCTCATGCATATTCACCACGGAGATCTTGAAAACCCTACTAGCGGTGGGGTCAGCAGGACAGGCTTGGAAAGCCTTGGCTTAAGCATCTCTGCGTGTAACATGCCCCATCAATAACTCCTTCCGTTTCCATTTTCTGTGCTCCTCCCCGTTGGTGAAATGTAAACGGAACTACTGCGGGGAAAAACATGCAGCCGGAGTCTTGGTCCTGAGGGAAGAATGTAGATTGTGACAACTTATTTTAAAAAAAAAAAAATTGGACGGATTACCGTGCTCTTGGGCACTCTTTCCAATTTTAGATTTACCGAGATTTTGAATCTGTTTATTATAGGATTTAGATTTTTAAGTATGAAGAAGTAAATGAATAACAATTTACAAATAATTTTTCAATGCACTCTCATTTTCCAATAAATCTGTGACTCTGTACTGATGGTTTACTCTGATCTTTTATTTCCATATCCTATCCCAATTTACGGGCAGTTTTTGGAGCTTCTTCCCAAACTGGTGGTCATGATACCTGAATTAGACTAGATGGCATAATTCAAAGCCCCATTTCTCATTCAGATGTCATGAATTAGTTTGGAAATCCCGTCAAGATACATTCCATTCATTAAAAAAAAAAGTGAAAGAAAGGCCAAACAACTGCCAGCATGGTTAAAAGATGAGGTGAAAGAGGCTATTTTAGCCAAAAGAACTTCTTCAAAAATTGGAAAAAGGATCCATCTGAAGAAAACAGGAAAAAGCATAAGCACTGGCAAATTAAATGTAAAACATTGATAATACAGGCTAAAAGAGAATTTGAAAAGAAGCTGGCCTTAAAGGCAAAAACTCCTAATAAAATTAAAAAAATATATATCTGAAGCAGAAAGCCTGTGAGGGAGTCAGACCATTAGATGATCGAGGGGTTAAAGGGGCACTTAGGGAAGATAAGGCCATCACAGGAAACCTAAATTAATTCTTTGTTTCGGTGTTTACTGAAGAGGAAGTTGGGGAGATGCCTGTGACAGAATCAGAAGAACTGAAACAAATCACGGTGAAGCTGGAAAATGTAATAAAGCAGATTGACAAACTAAAGAGTAGTAAATCACCCTGACCAGATGGTATATACCCCAGAGTTCTGAAAGAACTAAAAAATGAAATTGTAGAACCTATCATTGGGATTGTCTGTTGTGCCTGAAGATTGGAGGGTGGCCAATGTAACCCCCATCTTTAAAAAGAGCTCCATAGGTAATCCAGGAAACTATAGACTGGTGAGTCTAACTTCAGTGCTGGGAGAAATATTGAGTATT
Source organism: Rhinatrema bivittatum (assembly GCF_901001135.1). Lineage (NCBI taxonomy): Eukaryota > Metazoa > Chordata > Amphibia > Gymnophiona > Rhinatrematidae > Rhinatrema > Rhinatrema bivittatum. The sequence continues at coordinate 245,935,269 of NC_042619.1, read as the reverse complement.
GGCATCAGACGGCAATTTTGAGTCTCAAAATGGCTCCGATCGCCTTTGCCCTCACTATGTGTGACATAGTGAGGGCAAAGGCGATCGGCGCCATTTTGAGTATTGGCATCTGACGGCCGGCATGCACGAGGTTGCTCCCGGACCCCCACTGGACTTTTGGCAAGTCTTGTGGGGGTCAGGAGGCCCCCCAAGCTGGCCAAAAGTCCCTGTGGGTCCAACAGGGGTCCCGGAGCAACCTGCCATCCGATACCAGGACTCAAAATGGCGCCGATAGCCTTTGCCCATACTATGTCACAGGGGCTACCGGTGCCATTGGTCAGCCCCTGTCACATGGTAGGAGCACAAGATGGCGCCGGTGACCATGTGACAGGGGCTGACCAATGGCACCGGTAGCCCCTGTGACAAAGGCTATCGGCGCCATGATGAAAAACCAGCACTGAGGGTGTGAGTGAGTTCCCGGACCCCCCGCTGGACCACCAGAGAGTTGTGGTAAGTCTTGGGGGGGGTCAGGAGGGTGGGGGGTTGTAGTTAATTTTAATTTTAGCTGAGACAGGAATTTAACTCACCATAGTAACGTATTGACAGATCGACAACTTATGGAATTCTCCATACTTCCGCATGAAACGGAATTGACCCCCCACGAATACGTATCACGAATGCAACGAAAACTTTTTGGCTGCACATCCCTAGTATGGGCCGCTGTGGAGGAGGTTAGTGAGCAAAACCCCCCTCCAAATGGCCACTGAAATATCTTTGAGTCTGGGGGCACCGGTTACTCCATCTCCGCCCGGCTATGAAGGGTTTGTCCCTCAAAGAGAGCCGGGCATAGCCCAAGAGGTTATGGAAAATAAAGGAAGAAGGTTGGATGAAGAGGAAAAGTGGACACAACATACAGAAACAGACTCCCAAGTATCTAATGAGATGGAAAGTATAAATGGAAGAATTCGAATAAGCCCTAAAGAAACAAGTACACCAATAATTAAAATTACAGACTCTATAAAATCGGACCCGATTAGAACTGTGGTAATAAAACCTGGTAACATCACTTTAGAGACAATTTGGACATATATGGTAAAACTAGATACTTCTATTGTCAATTTATCTGAAGAAGTTAGAAAAGTCAATAATTCTTTAATAGAAAATATCAGTAAGACGGAAGATCAGCAAAAGAAAATAATTGAAATAGATAAGAAAATATTGGGGATAGAAAAAATTCAAGAACATCAGATAAAGAAAATGAAATAGAAGTACAGAGAAAAATTGAAAATCTGGAGAATACTGTTAGATCCTTGAATTTAAGGGTAACTAATTTTCCAATTACAAGATATATGGGCCCAATTGAACTGTTTAAATCTTATGTAACAAAGTCCGTATTTTTAAATTCAAAACTCGGGTCTCTGTGTGACCTTTCTCTATCCTGTTTGCGATATCAAACCATACCGTTAATGATCACTGGTGTGAGGTGGGCACCCACCCGGACATTAGAGACATTATCCCCATTAGTGAGCACTAGGTCATGTATAGCTCCCTCCCTCGTGGGTTCCATTACCATTTGTTTGAAGAGAGCCCCTTGCAGGGCATCCACTATCTCTCTACTTCTGGTAGATTCTGCAGAAGGGATTCTCCAGTCTAGGTCCAGCACTTCTTCCTTCTCCCTTCTTTCCCATCTTTTGGATGTCTTCGACCAGATCTTCCATTTGAGTTGGAGGCCTGTAAACCACTCCAGTAAAAATGGATGCACCATCATCTTTTTTTTTTAGGACGGTCCATAATGCTTCTTCTTTACCTCACATTCCTTGCAGTTCAGTTGCTTGGATATTGTGTTTGACATAAAGAGGTACTCCTCTTCTTTTTCTGTCCTCTCTGTCCTTCCTTAACAATTTATAGCCCTGTATGGCCATATCCCAATCACGAGAATCCGTGAACCAAGTCTGCCTCCACCATTAGGTCCTGCAGGTCTGGGATTTTATTGCCCAAACTACGAGCATTTGTGGTCAAATCTTTCCAATTTTTCTTCCTTGAATTGTTGTACTTCCTAGTCACCTTTTCTGCTTTTTTTGAGCTTATTGATTTTATTCTCTCCTCCCACTTCCTATATTGCTTGGGGAATTTCATTGGGCCTTTCCTGCCACCCAGATCCACACTAACACCCACAAAGACACATACTCTTTCTCAGACACAAAAGCACACCCATACACAGAGTGTGTGTGTCTGTGTCAGAGAAGAAGATACCCACACACATACACTCTCACAAGCAAAGTGTGTATGGGTGTGTGTGTCTTTCACTCTCTCTGACACAAACACACAAGCACTCTCTCTGACATGCTACTGTTGTGCTGCTGCTTATGTGCTCACACACAGGTCTATACTGTAAAGTGTGGTTGGAGATTCTTCGTCTGCAACTCGCTGTGGGCGCACAATTGGGACGCGTAAAGCGATCCTGCGATACAGTCTCCAGTTTCACGCGTCCTCAGTGCTTCTTGAAACCGACGCATAACCCTTTCCGCACCCAGCATGTATATCATATGTAAATGAACGAATTAGCTATTTAGTGAAGGAATTAGCTATTCCCTCCCAATACTGTGACGCGCGCTCCGATTATCTCCTTTGTAACCCACTATTTTGCCGCGTCCTTAGCCTGTTAGTTTACCGCCTACCCTCTATCTGGTGTTAGTCCTGCACCATGGACGACCTCCATATATACTAACCCTCTTTCAAACTGCATTCAGCCCTTCTTTTTGCATGAACGATGCTGCATGGAACTCCGATCGCATTAGTTATTTGCTTAAAAAAATTATTTCATCCCGCATGTTCCGTATGGGAGCTGACAGCGGCTTACAAAAAAAATTACAGTTCTCATAAAATGCTAAAGTTGTTATAGATATATATAGATTAATATATATATATAATACCTTGTCACTTTCCGAATCCCCCATCTCCACACGGGCGGGCGGGCGGTCATCGAGGCGGTGGCGGGAGCCGGCGGGCGGGTGGGCGCCTGTTCATCCAGGCGGCGGTGGGAGCCGGCGGGCGGGCGAGCGCGCGTTCATCCAGGCGGCGGCGGGAGGGTGGGCACGCGTTTATCCGGGAGCCGGCGGGCGGGTGGGCGTGCATTCATCCAGGCGGAGGGAGCCAGCGGCGAAAGCGGCCTCCGGCAGCCCCCGCCGGCAGTGAATGAATGCGTGCCTGTGCGACCCATGCGATTTCGGCGCTCAAGGTGACGTCAAGCGTCGTGACGTCACACCTTGAGCGCCGAAATCAAACGGGTCGCACAGGCGCGCCAAAATCGCACGGGTCGCACAGGCGCGCATTCATTCACTGCCGGCGGGGGCTGCCAGAGGCCGTTTTCGCCGCCGGTTCCCTCCGCCTGGATGAATGCACGCCCACCCGCCCTCCGGCTCCCGGATAAACGCGCACCCACCCTCCCGCCGCCGCCTGATCGAACACGCGCCCCGCCGGCTCCCGCCAGTAAGTTTACTTTTTTTTTTACACTTTATTCCCTTTTGTTTTAATTTTCGCCCTGCGCCTTGCTTCGGGAGGGGGGGAACCATCCACTTCCTGGTACCTGTCATTTGAAATGTCACTTGAAATGACATTTGAAATGACAGGTACCAGCGCACCCTGGATACTGTATAGGTGCTGTATTAAGCGCCTATACAGTAAAATGGGTTGTGCGGGCCTAACGCTTCCCTAACGCTTCGCAGACGCGGCTTGCATTTGCAAGCAATTTGAATAGAGTATCGAGCGGTATGTGAAGAGAACTGTGCGTGCGGGGAACGAGGGTGCGCCCGGCACTGCCGCACTCTTTCTAACGCGGCCTTACAGTATCGACCTGACAGTGAGTGCCCCCAGTCCAGCACTGCTGCATCATAGTGTAAAGTTCTTGCTTGCTGCCAGCCTTCCCCATTCTGTTGCAGACCCCTCCCTTTCCCAATTGCAATCTCTAAGAGACTAGCTAGTTCTCAGAGCTCGGTGCAGTCAGCTCAGATAGACGTCTCACCAACACCGTATAGGCACTTCCTCCTGGTTTATCCCCTTCTAACATGTACCTTAGCTAGCCTACACTTCTCCACAACCCTCCCAGCACTCTAGTGCATTCCCATTGACTGCAGGCTACGTAATCTGCTGCTTTGCTCTACCTGTTGATTCCAGGGGAGAGAGGACCAGAAGTGACCCCCTACTGTTCCCTGGGCTTATAAAAAGAGAAAATTAAGCCCTAGCTGAGACTGGGGAGAGCCAGTAACCCAGCTACTTTGGGTTACTGGCTCTCCCCAGGGTTACTACAGCTGCTTTCTCTTATGGAGCCAGTGCAGCTACAGCTGCTGCGAGAGTCTTAGGTATCATAGGCGAACCTTACAGCCTTGCACACACTCCTGGTTCCATTCTTCCCACTAATAATTTAAAAAATATGGATTTATAATAACAGATTTTACATGAAAAAGAATATTCAGTGTTCTAAGGTAAAAATATCACTTAAAATGTGTATTATTTACATACATTGCTATGGTACCAACCGGAAAACTCTACAAAAAAGACACCTACAGTTATATGGTATTGGGACTATTGTAAAGCCTGTCGGCCCTCAGAAAGCTTTAAGTAAACCTAATTGCAATATATTAACTTTCCATACAAAAACAGCACTAACTGCCAGCACTCAAACAGTAACAACCCTACCTATGAAAAGACAACATTTCAAATATTACACTAGGCCCTAAAACACCAGTACACCTGATATTAGGAAAACAGAGCAAGCCAAGTTGTTATAGATCCCTACACAGAAACTACATGCTAGCAAAATACCTCACACATGCAGAACACAGACAGACTCTCACCAAATACAGGATAAAGAGACAAAGTGTAACTAGAAACATGCAGACAAAAATTGAATTGGAAACGGTAACAAAACAGACTATTTGCAATGCAAAAATGGACAAAACAGAAACGTCAAACAATAAAATCAAAATATATAAACCATAAATCATAGTAAAACTATAATCATAAAAAAAATATTTCAAAACAGCTGATGAAAAGAATACCCAATAATTAATTTTTTAAATTATTCCCAGATACCATTAAAAGCAGAATGTAAACCAAATCAATAAATAAAGTATTTAAAAACAGAAGACATCAAATAAAACCCAATTATTAAAACCCCATAAGGATTAAAAAAAATCCCCTGCTCTCCATACCTGGGAACTTTTGATTTCTAGTCACCCTCTCCTTTCTCTCTCACATATCCATATTCTCCAACACACAAACTTGCTTACTCAAACATCCTCACACTCATGTTCTCTCTCTCTCATATGCTCTCTCACATATACCTACCGTACATATGCTCTCACATTCTCTCTCCCACACATACATGCACACACATTCTCTCTCCAGAACATATAAACAGAGGCTTCCTCTGACTTGCACAGCTTCTTTCTCACTCACATACAGTCTTTCATGACCACGTGCTCCTACGCATGTTCACCCACATGCTCTCTTACATGCTATTTGCTCACACATAAGCTCTCTCACACATATATACATTCTCCATCTCACATATATATGCTCTCTCACAAACACAAACACTTTCTCTCTCTCTGGAACCTACCAATAACAGAAGCCTGCTCTTTGGACCTGTGTAACTTCTGTTGCGTCCGGTCTCAGACGGCTTCGACCTCTGTGCCTCACCTTTCTTCCTTCTCTCTCCTCAAGCCTTGGGAAGATGGCTGCTGCCGCGTCTTCATGCTGCTCTCTCCGGTGTTCCTGGATCGGCAACGGTGTTCGCCATGATTTTCCTGAGGGCAACCTAGGGTGCACACGCGCATGCCACCCACGTCTTTATCCACGTCATGGCGGGAACCTCGGGGGCATCCCCTCCATTGTTAGCCTGCCATTCATTTGCTAACAAACTGAGTTAGCAAGGATTGGATTGCCTCCGGTCTAAGCTGCTCTGCCGCTTCCCAGCTGCCGCAGGAAGCTCTCTCTGCCCTTCGGGGATATTTCTTCACTTACCTGGGTACCCGCTCCTCGGGGGCCCTTTTGCTCTATTTCAGGTACCTATCTTGGGATACCGGGTACTCGCTCCTCGAGGGCCTGCTCTCCCTAATCTGGTGCCTGCCACTGAACAACTTCTGCCTGCCAGGACCTTCTACAATACAGTTTCTGCTTCAGTGAGTACTAACCCTTTCAGTCTGTCTCTTCTTCAGCTTCAGCGCTCTGTGTCTACATCCGGGACCTGTCGCTGCTACACCTATCACCTACTCGAGTGTTAGACTGATCTCCTCTGCTGAGGACCCCTGACTACTTCTGTTGGGTTACCTTCACTGCTGCCCGCTCCCCGGCCAGTACCATTGAGCTGTACAATAAATACAACTTCTCTGTGTCTGCGTGTATAGAGTCTAGCCTAGTACTGCGGTTCCTCACGGGGCTCCTCCCTGTGGGAGTGGCCATCACCGCAGTACCCAAGAATCCACTCCAACGCCTCATAACCATAACAAATTCTCTCGCACACACAAACACATGCTGTCTTATATTCTATTTACTCACACACATACTCTCTCTCTCTCTCCAAGGAACATAAAGGGTACATGTGGCATCAACATTCTTTCTTCAGACGCGTGGCCCCACTATCACAACACCCTCCTTGCCGCACAGTTCATGAACGTAAAAGTATATTTCGGCCATACAGCTCTATAGCTACCTGAAAGAGTCTGTAAAGTGGCACAGCTCCCAGCAACAGCCTCTTTTCTATGACGTGGCCAGCTGACAGGCTGGGCCACGTCAGACAACAGCCCCCGCAGCCCCCCACAGCCCCCGCAGACAACAGGCTGGGCCACGTCAGACAACAGCCCCCGCAGCCCCCCACAGCCCCCGCAGACAACAGCCTTCTATTTTCTGAATTCGTGGCCCAGCTAACAGGGGCCTCTTAGCTTCAGCTGTGTGGCCAAAGAGAAGAGGCTTCCATAGCCGGGCCGCAAGGCCGAAAAGAAGAGGCCCCTGTCATCTGGGCCGCGAGACAGAAAAGAGAAGGCCGCGTGGCCCGGCTGATGGCGGCCTCTTCTCTTCAGCTATGTGGCCCAGGTGACAGTGGCATCCTCTCTTCTGCCATGTGGCCCGGCTGATAGCAGCCTTCTCTTTTCAGCCGCACAGACCCAGGCAATTCAGCTACTGCACAGGCCCAGCAGACGTAGCAGCCTTCTCTTCAGTCCACAGGGAGGAGGGACCCAGCACAGGAAAAAATTTCGTCAGAGGAATTATTGGGGCTTAAAATTAGAAAGCCAGAAGGTGCCCTGACTGCAGGAAGCCCACACCAGTTAGCCTTGCAACCATGTGACTGGCCTGACCGGCCCACCGGAGCATACCTGAAGCCCCAATAGGCCAATCCACCCCTAGTGGTGGAGGCATGGAATGCCCTCCCAGTGACACTGGTGGAGACAAAAAACAGTATCTGAATTCAAGAAAGCATGGGATAAATATTGGGGATCTCTGAGGGAATGATGGGAATTATAAAGCTAAATTAATTGGGCAGATGGGCAGACTAGATGGGTTATACAGACCTTTTCTGCCATCATGTTTCTATTTTTCTATGAATAAAACTGTGGCCACTTGCTCTCCACTTGTCTCTCTCCAGGTGCCTCATTCTGGGGGAGGGAGGGAAGGGTCAGTGCAAGGGTAGTAGGTGCCCTAGGTGATTTCTGCCTTGTACCTACCCTCCCCGGTCGCCCGCGCCACCCCCACTGATCTTGGCCCCGACTCCTACCTCGTTCGCACCACTGACTGCGTTCCTCTCAGGGCCGTGAGCAGCGTGCGCTGCTTGTGGCCTGACGAATCTTTGCTCCTCTTTGCCGCAAGCAGGACAGGTTCTGCTCGCGACAACACATGGCTGCTCTTCAGTGCTCCCTAAGGGTCGGCGCCATAGGTGACCACCTAGTTCGCCTAATGGATGCGCTGGCCCTGAGCGAGGGGAGAAGGAAGAGAGTGAGAACAAAAAAACTGGCAAGCTAACGTACCATGTGTATGTTGCTCAGCCTTGTGAGTAACAAGCAGGAGATCAAAATGCAGCAGCTGAACCCACTTATAGACCCCAAGGATGGCAAACAAAAGCAGGAAAGGGAGAGGCAATATGGGAACGGAGCCAGCCTAGACCCCCCTCCCGCAAAGGATAAAAGAAGGATGCAAAAAGCCCTCTGCCTTTTTCTTGTAGCAGAGGGTAACAGAGATCCTGCTAGCCTTGCCCCCTGTTAGGATTTAATTTAGGTAGGGCTGTCACATCTAGCCTCAAAGGACCCCAGGTTTGCTGTAGAGTTAAGATGAACAGTGACTAATTAAGTAATGTGCATGGATGAACTCACTCGGCATTGTTAATGGTGTGGGTTTATTAAAGGTAAGGATATCACATCTAGCCTGGAAGGAGCCCCCAGGTTTGCACTAGAGAAAGGATAAACAGTGACTAATTAAGTAATGTGCCTGGATGAACTCACTCAGCCCTTTTAATGAGCAACGGGCTGCTATAAGAACATAAGAACATGCCATACTGGGTCAGACTAGTCTTTCTACTATCCGAAAGAGTAAATAACCGATTCACATCTACTCGTTCTAGACCTCTCATGATTTTAAACACCTCTATCATATCCCCCCTCAGCCGTCTCTTCTCCAAGCTGAAAAGTCCTAACATCTTTAGTCTTTCCTCATAGGTGAGCTGTTCCATTCCCTTTATCATTTTGGTCGCCCTTCTCTGTACCTTCTCCATGGCAATTTTATCTTTTTTGAGATGCGGCGACCAGAATTGTACACAGTATTCAAGGTGCGATCTCACCATGGAGCGATACAGAGGCATTATGACATTTTCCATTTTATTCGCCATTCCCTTTTTAATAATTTTTTGACTGCCGCAGCACATTGAACCAACGATTTCAATGTGTTATCCACTATGACGCCTAGATCTCTTTCTTGGGTTGTAGCACCTAATATGGAACCCAACATTGTGTAATTATAGCATGGGTTATTTTTCCCTATATGCATCACCTTGCACTTATCCACATTAAATTTCATCTGCCATTTTGATGCCCAACTTTCCAGTCTCACAAGGTCTTCCTGCAATTTATCACAATCTGCTTGTGATTTAACTACTCTGAACAATTTTGTATCATCTGCAAATTTGATTATCTCACTCGTTGTATTTCTTTCCAGATCATTTATAAATATATTGAAAATTAAGGGGTCCCAATATAGATCCCTGAGGCACTCTACAGTCCACTCCCTTCCACTGAGAAAACTGTCCATTTAATCCTATTCTCTGTTTCCTGTCTTTTAGCCAGTTTGCAATCCACGAAAGGACATCGCCACCTATCCCATGACTTTTTACTTTTCCTAGAAGCCTCTCATGAGGAACTTTGTCAAACGCCTTTTGAAAATCCAAGTATACTACATCTACCGGTTCACCTTTATCCACATGTTTATTAACTCCTTCAAAAAAGTGAAGCAGATTTGTGAGGCAAGACTTGCCTTGGGTAAAGCCATGCTGACTTTGTTCCATTAAACCATATCTTTCTATATGTTCTGTGATTTTGATGTTTAGAACACTTTCCACTATTTTTCCTGGAAGTGAAGTCAGGCTAACCGGTCTGTAGTTTCCCGGTTCGCCCCTGGAGCCCTTTTTAAATATTGGGGTTACATTAGCTAACCTCCAGTCTTCATGGATTGTAAGCCCCTGTGGGGATAGGGAAATACCTACAGTACCTGAATGTAATCCGCTTTGAAGTGCTTAAAAAAGTGTGAAAAGCGGAATATAAAAATTTAAATTAAAAAAAAAAATTAAAAAGAATCAGTAATGTAAAAAGTCCTGGTGACAACAAACAAGTGAGCCCATTGGCAGGCTGCAGACACAAGCATGAGGAGAAATGCTCCTAGAAATGCAGGCATACATAGCTGGGTCTCTGGCAAGCTGTGAGAGCACCAGTTGAGTAGAGGTCCTAGTGGATATGCAGGCATGTGTAGCCCAATCTGCCTAGCAGGCCTCACATTCCTCACGTTGACTGGAATGGTCTGGCAGATTGATAGCAGCTGGGTTTGCCTAGCAGGCTGCAGCCTGAGGAATCAGGAAAACACCATATGACCCACCCTAATATTACATAACGCAGACTCACAAGGGGCAGAAGTTTGGCTGTAATTTGTTCATGCATTGCATTTTTTAATTTGTATAACTGAATAGAATTTAATCATTTTCTTTCTATTTATTCCTGTTTATATTCTGTAGTGGGGAGCGTGGAAGGGTATGTGGAGCAAAAGCTGATGGGTCCACATACCTGGCCCATGGTATAAACTGTAGGTCTAAGTTTCCCATTCTTTTCTTTAGGAATTTCAGAACTACAGATCCCTGCATGCAGTGGGGCAAAACCAGGGCTGGATCATCCTGTTTGGTTTACTAGGGTGAGGTGGCAACTTCAGATTGGGGAGAATCAGATAATCAGGCTCTAAATGAGACAAAAATTAAGGATACCAGATGGCCCCAATCCATCAGGCATTAGGGATATGCTTTCATTTAAAATCAAAAGTGGAAATTTCATTAGAATTTGTTTTATATTTATTTTAAAAACAAAAAATAAATGAAATGTTTTTTTCATTTAAGGTTTTTATATACCGGCATTCATGATCGAATCACATCATGCTGGTTTACAATTAACAGGGGGAGTGGGTGAAACAAGAACATAGAACGAGTGCAAAGAAACCATGAAGTTACAATAAAACAAGGCTGTTCAAACTGGGAGAAGAGGGAAAGCTAGAGAGAATTAACAGAATGAGGCGTAATTATTTACAGTATATACGATATTCTGGAGTGTCTGATTGAAGATAATGTTGATTTGAGATTTAGGCAGGGTCTGGAAAGGCTTGTTTAAATAACCAAGGCTTAAGCCTTTTTCTGAAAGTTGGGAGGCAGGGCTCCTGTCGCAGATCCGGAGGAATGGAATTCCATAATCGGTGGACCTGCTGTAGAGAAGGCCCGTTTTGTATTCAACAAAACGCTGCCATCTGGCCTGGCCAGCCCCCTTGGTCGGCTCCCCCTCCACCCTGTTGCTAAAACAACCCAGCACCACCAAAATTTTAAAAAATTCAATCCCCCTCCCTGCCTGCCTGCATCCCCCAATCTGCTATATCCTACCCCCTCTGAGGATGCCACAAGTGCAAATACGACAGGTGAAATCCCCGTCACTCCTGCACACTTGGGCTTGTGTACACCATGGCTGGGATAAGATGCAGGTGGAGGAGAGAGGGGAGGGGGCAGGCCTGAGGGGGAGGTGCTTGAATTTTTATATGTTGGAAGCCCTGGGTTTTTATAGCAGGAGGAGAGGGGAAGCACCAGTTCAAACATTTTTTTTTATTATTGTTTTGTTTTGAATTTTATAATTGTATTCATTTTGTTTCAAGTAAATGAAATAAAATGAAATAAACCACAAACAAAAATACTCTCCCTCCCAAAAAAAAAAAAAAAGAGTAGAAGCAGAGCTCAAAAGCTCATTTTTTTAAATTAGTGCTTGATACGGAAACAGAAACCATATTTAAGCTTTAATGACTTCCACACTGTTTTTCTGGCCCTGGTTTCATTGGTCCTTGATCTCTGCCACTCAATTCAGGTTGGGTGACCAGTGAGAGTGATGAGCACTCTCCAAATAATGCAGACGTTGACCACAGGAGTGCTGACAAGTGCCAGATTAAGAGATCACCATCCATCGGCATTGCAACCCTTCCATTGGTTGCCGATATGATACCGGATTAAATTTAAGATCTTGTCACAGTTCCATTAGGTGTTGAGTGGCAAATAGCCCAATTTCTGTCAGCACGTTCCTAAACATTTATAACCCAACAACAGCAGTATGCTTCACCGGAGGTGAATTTTTGCATATTCGTTTTACCATGACAAGTGCAATTGGCTGAAACACATGCAAGGACTTTTAGGGTTGCAGGTCCACAGCTCTGGAAGTTCTTACCGGATAATCTGAGGGCAGGAACATGCTTAATGACATTTAGGAAGGGTCTTAAAAGTTTACTTTTCAGGCACATATTTGTTATTGAAGATGGAAAGACGTCTGCATTTCAAGAGTTTGAACCCTATCAGTCCACTTTTCTAAGCAGTCTGGGCAGATATAATGATGGGTTTGGATTTAAATGCCTCTCTAAGGTTCAGGTAGTGATGTAATTATGACTTTTTTTAGTGTGTGTATTGGGAGTTTAGAAATTCTTTTAAAATAAAATAATGTAAGGTCACATCCTTATCCTGGCAGGGATAGGCGCAGTCCTGGTTTGAAGTACGAGTTCAGAGATGCAATGGGGCAAACCCATGAATGGCTCAGGCCATGCCTGTTGACCAGGAGTCATCTGGTGCTCTGCATCATGTTGACCTCCCTCTAGATGTAGATTTGTACATTTGCATTTCTAGTCAATTAGCTTGGTGATTCAGAGACTGTATTTTAATGTTTAGAATGTTCACAAAAGTCTGCACAAATTCAATGAATCTGGATTTCTTAAAATCTGACAAAAATTCAAACCAGGGTGAAAGCTGACTACGATTATCCAAGTAAAATTAAAGCAAATACTTGGATTTAATTACTTGCGTTTCCAAACCCATGCATAAGGCGAGTAATAATTCAGGTTACAGTAGGTAGATCCCTGCCCCAGAGGGCTTATAATCTAAGGTGGTTATTTTCTAAAGCTTAGCGCATGCATGCGCTAGCTCCATCGGGGCGGAGTCGGCCCCAGAAGAGGAGGAGTCGGGGGCATCACCGGGGCCGACTCTGCGAAGACAGCGCAGGCAGCGAAACGGTAAGGTTCCTTATCACTGCCGGCGTCACGCCAAATAACTACACCGGCTAGCGCAGGACCGCCCCCCGCTTCACCCCCCACCCACCGTTACTGCCGGGATTCACTATGCCTTGCGGCATTAGTGAATCCAAGCCTAAGAGCCTGATTTACTAAGGCTTTTCTCCCATTCTGTGTTTATGTGAAAAATGCTTAGTAAATGAGGCCCTAAGTTGGTATTTGAGGCAATGGAGGGTAAAGTGACTTGCCCACAATCAAAAAGAGGAACATATTCAGTTACAGACCATATAGAAAATTTATCCAGATAAATTTATCCAGCTAACTTTGAAATTATATTCAATAGTGCAGCCGTACTATTAAATATAAATGGATATCTTAACATTAAATGGTAACTTTATCTGGCTAACCCAACCCACCTCCCGAAAACTCACCCCGAATCTCAAAAGTGCCCCCTTACAATGGTCCATATATAGAGTATCAGCCTGAGCCTTATAAAGAATCTCTCTCTCTCTCTTTCTCCCTCCCCCTAATATTTACAAAACACCTACTGAGGAGCTGTAGTGTTACATGCATAACATATGCACACTGGGAAACCTCTAGAACACCCATGCCCTGTACTTTTTCTGGGCATGCATACATAAATGTACACACACCCTTCCCAGCTGTTAAAATTTTGCCTAACTTATGCATGTATGTGGTTGTTTTTGCACACGCAAGGCTTTTAAAATCTACCTCATTTGTTTTAAATTGCGCCAACCATGTCTAAGTATGCTCCTGAGTTTAAGAGGTTATTTGAACACAGCTAGCGCGCATGTCTTCCATAGGACTTTGTCGGCTTTTGCACACATATGTAGGCAGATTTAAAACATGCTCACACAAGGGGCAATCCAGTGTGCCCAGTTAATATTGAAGTCTTCCTGACCCCGCTGATTCTTCACCCTGCACCCAGACCCTTCACCCTGTCCTGTAAGCCTTAAAACTTCTGATCTATAGAATTGCTTATCCTCTTGAGCAGCAGTAAAGTTATGCAGATAAAAAGCCTATGCACGCATCGCGATCTCCTATTTTAAAATACGGAGTTACGCACGTAACTGCTGACCTTGACCCAGAACACCCATGTCACACCCTTTTTTCACTCTCTCATTTTTTATGTGTGCACTGGCATATACATGCGGACTTTGTGGCTTTTTAAAATCTGCATTACTCACGTGGCCCACATTTGCACATATGTGGGCATTTTTGCATGAGCAACACTTTTAAAATCTACCTTTAAGGTAAGGATCAGTTAGGCTGAATAACCAGGGGGGTTTGATGATCTAGGGATTGACTGGGTAAACTGGTGGACTAATTTGTAAAACTGGTTATTTCCTGCATATCTGTATTTTAAAAAATTACCTCACTTGCACGTGTAAAAGCCAATTTCCTAAGGAACATGCATGATTAGCAGATGCTTGTACAAGTACTTAAAATTAGGAGTAGCTATGTGCGTGCTGGGTTGTATTTTATAAAATGTGTGCACACTTGCATAGATGATACAAAATGCTAGCACATGCATGCTAATGCCTACATGTGTGCATATAGGCACGTACGCTCGCTTTAAAGTTACCTTCCCTGTGCATAGCAAAACATGATTTATATGAATAACATATTTTATGTGTAGAAAACATGATTTAAGTGAGCAAATCATGTGAAAGGCTGATTTATGCACACAAAAAATGCTATCTACACAGGAAGCATTTTTTCCTTATATATCATACTTTATGCAAGGAAAATATGATTTATGCACGTAAACCATGTTTTCCATAAACAAAATATGAGTTATGCGCACAAAGAAGTTTTCAGCACAGAATGCATTTTTTGTGCGCATAAATCATATTTTATGTGTGGAAAACATGCTTTTTGTGCATAAAATACTGACTACAGGTCCTGATGCTGGAACTCCAGCTTCCACCCCTAGACTAACATTAACCCAGGAAACTTTACTCCACCTTGGACTAGGAGTTAAAGGGACTTTTCGCGTGCGATAGCTTAATCAGGGCGGGTTCTGGATGGCGTCCGCACCGGATGGGAAGGAGTCGGGGCGGCACCGGGGCGGACGCCGCAAAGACACTGCTGACGGCGAGAAGGTAAGGACCCTTTTCGCTGCCAGTTTTGCACCCAATGGCACCACCTTTTACGATGGCGCCGTTGGGTGCGAATGCCGTCAGCGATCGCACCGTGGAGGTCTGCGACCTTAGAAAATCCAGGCCTAAGTTTGTGCGCTAAGGAAATAACGAGATAAGCCAGCACAGCTTTCTGCATTGGGTGGTAGTAAACACACATTGGCAGTTAAATTTGTGTACAGCTAAGGGTTAAACTGCACTGTGCCGAGTGCACCTTGTTGCATTGGCCCCTTATTTTGTTCCTGAGGCGACTTGCCTAAGGTCACAAGGAATATCAGCAGCATTTGAATCCTGGTTTCTTTGGTTTTCAGCCTCCTGCTCTAACCACTAGACTCCTCCCCCACTAATTAACCAACAGTTTGGATGGTTTACTAAATCTTGCATTCTTCAGTTCCAGCACAGTCCTGAATTTTCCAAGAACCGGAAAGTGTGAGGGAGCAGTGCAAAACTGGCAGATCTTTACCTGAGGATTACATCATTCACCACATGATGTAAAGATTATAAGGACTATGCTTCTGGACCTCATTCATTGTGGAGAGAACCATTTACTCACAGTATGTGCTAGGAGAAAACAAACGGCAGTTGCTTGTTGATTAGGAACATGGAAGCCTGAGTGCACATTTTAGGTAAGTTTTTCCAGCACCAAAAATAGTGATGTTGATGTATTTAGAACTGTGAAATAGAAATTGTTTCATATAAGGTAAGATTTCAAAGTATTTGTCTTTCCCTTAATTATGGTCATGGTTATGGTTTCTTTATTTATAGTCCACTTAACAGAGCTCTTCTAAGCGGTTTACATAAGGGGCATTCATTAAAAAAAAATGATCACCATATTTGCTATTATGAAAATGAGCACAAAGTTATAAATTCAGAATTATAGCTTCACTACAAGATCAATTAATAAGTAGAGATGTGCACTAATTTAAAACAAATTAGAAAAATGAAACAAATAGGGGCCAATTTATTTCTTTCATGGGGACCCAAAATGAATTGCGAGGGCCCCCAAATTAAACAAATCTTATTTATCTCACTAGCAGGCCCAAAACACTGGAACAATATGCCACCCAAGCTAAGATTACAGCCAGAGTTTAAGAATTTTGTGCAGAACTTGAAAACATGGTTGTTCAAAAGAGTGTACAGCATAGGTGAATGATAGTCCTTGAACTGAATTTCTTAGTGTGTTTACCTTTTACTGTTTCTAATTATTTGTTTTAAGATTTTATCTGAATTACTATGTATTTTACCCTTTTAAGTATGTATTTTATCTCAAATGATGTATTTATTTTCTTAAAAAATTGTAAACCGTTGTGAAAGTTTAACTAAATGACAGTCTATAAAACCTGTTAAATAAATAAAATTCATTTCATTTGTTTGAAATACAATGATTTATATAAGCCATTATAGTCAATCGACTCAGAAATCATAGGTGAGCAACAGGTGTTCAGTTAGGACTTGATATAGTGTATAGAGCAGGCAATCAGCAGACATGGGTAGGACAGCCGTGTTGTCAAGGATAAAGAGAGATGACATCACAGTGAAGCAATTTGCTAGTCCAGCCTTTTGCTGCGTACAGGGTATAGTCATGCTGATCTTGAAGACTGAGCATGTTGAGGAGCGCTAGAAGAGCGGTCCCACTTCCCAGGAGATGTGTGTCCTTGTGCCGCGGCTCAACCCCAGCGGAACTCTGAGGAGGTGCCGCGGTAGGCGTGGCATGCCCGAGCATGGGCTGGACAGGAACGAGGCTTGGAGTGATGACTGGAAGACTGACCCTCCTCCAGATCTGCACGCTTCGGAAGACCCAACAACGCAATGTTGGTCTTGTGAACAGTCCTCCGACCGTTCCCAGCCCTTTCGGACCTGCCGCAGGGTACGGCACAAAGCGGCAGGCCGGATGGAGGCCAGGGCAGCGAAGACTGGAACATAGAAATACAGACGAGACTTCAGGGACGACGTAGACTCAGGTACTGACGTAGACTCAGGAACGAGGTACTGGAAGTACAGACGTAGACTCAGGAACGAGGTACTGGAAGTACAGACGTGGACTCCGGCACAGACGTGGACAGGAATGAGGTATAAGACATACCGGAGACTCAGAAACGAGGTACATGGCTGGCAACATGAAGCGCCCTACTCAGCCCGCCCGTGGGGCTGGTCACGGATCACGACATGGCTTGCCGCGAGGTACCAGGACATTTTAAAGACGCAGGAACGAGGTACATGGCTTGCATCACGAAGCGCCCTACTCAGCCCGCCCGTGGGGCTGGTTGCAGACCACGACATGGCTTGCCGCGAGGTACCAGGACATTAACCAACTCAGGAACAAGGTACTAGCTTTCAGGAGATTCAGGAACAAGGTACTTAGCTTTCAGGAGATTTCAGGAACAAGGTACAAGGCTTGCATCATCTGGACTGGAACACGGATACCGGATTGGAAGACAGACCTTAGGGCAGGAACATGAACAACAGGCGGACATCAGAAATGGAACAACAGGCAGACATCAGGGCTGGACGAGGAGTTCAGACAGAGAACAAGAAACACAGGACCTTACAGAAGTGCTGGAACATGGACAACTCATGGAGTGAAGGCTAGCAGGATCCCAGGAGTGACCAACTCCTTGCAAAGGCAAAGTTAGACTGGACGCTGAGCCCTTTTGTAGGGCTGATGAGGACAACGCCCAGGGAGGGGTCAGCGGGGGGGGGGGGGGGTCCCCCCACCCGGCTGGCCCTTGAAGAGGAGAGAGGCGCGTGCCCTAGGAAGCTGGAGAGAAGAGAGCTGGAAGCTGGTGGCGTCCTCAGCCACCTGCAGGGCCCAAGGAAGCCAGGCAGGCAGCAGAGCAGAGCAGCCCTGCCCTGCCCTGAAGCTGGAGAGGTGGCAGGCTGCAGGAGCGGCTCCCAGCCGCAAAGACAGAAGCAGGAAGGCAGAAGAGAAGAAACGCTGGCTGCAGGGACGGTCTCCCTGCTGGTTGAGGACCCCGGGATCGGGTGCAGCAGGCTGGAGAGAAGCAGAAGCAGCCACAGCTGTCCCAGCCACGTGGGAGAGCTCCCAATAGTCAGACCCTGCTGCGCAGGGCTGGAAGCAGCCGGGAAGGAGCCCGGAGACGGCGGCACGCCTGCCGCGGAGGCAGCAGCGTCAGAGGCCCGACTCGGCCGCGTGGAGGTAAGAGCCCGCCCGCGCTCCTCGCGGGCAGGATCGCAACAGAGCATATCAGAGAGTTGCTGTGCATTCCTTCAAAAGACATCGTCTGTGCTATTTGAGCTTTCTCTGAGTCCTAGGTAAACTTTTTACAAGTTGTTTTTTCACTGCTACTCATTTTATAGTGTCACTGTGCTAGTCACACAATAGAAGAAAGTAGTGAGGCTGTGCCACAATCTCTGTTCTCAGAGCTGATTTGTATTGCTTGCTGTGCTTTCTTTTCTCTTTGTGGTGACTAAAGGGAAACTGGAGAGTTGCTTGAAAAGCTGCTAGTGATTTTGTGCCTGCCTGAGCAGAAGGTAGTGGGCATAAAATGAGCACCGAGGGCAGGGCAAAGACTGAAGCATACCAGTCAGTATCGGAGAAGGAGTGCAAACAGTGTGACACTCACTGCAGCAGGGTCTCTATATATTTCCCTGTACAAACACATCAGTGTGCCACTGGAACAGGCAGTGGGCATTATGATGCCCACTGCGAAATATTAAATCATTTTAACCTTCACATCCCCAGTGATAGAAAACAGTGGTCTACATCAATTTTGCTGACAACAAGATAACATGTGATCTTTATGCATTTCAGTGTGCTGAATCCAAAAATCACATCCGTTTCCTCCAGTCATATCCGGATTCTCCGCAAAACGCTGTCTACTCAAATTCTTATAGCAATAATGTAACATTATTATTTAGATATGCTGAATACGCAAAAAGATAATTAATGCACAGAAAGACATGCTGAATATGCAATCGGTATTACCAATAGGAAGAATGCTTATTAAACAGTTTAAAACTGCTGACATCTGCATTTTATGGCTATATAAGCAGCATGAAAACCAGCAGCATTCAGTCACAGCAAATTTAACTCTTAAATCTGTTTTTGTTGAATATGTCATCCAACACTCGAATAGTTCGTGGATGGTGCCGGAATGATCCTGATATATTCTGTTACATTTGTGTTGCTTTACAACACCCAAACAAAGGACAAATATATCTGACTTTGTACGAAAAGCTTATCATGCATATTTCAGGGTTAAACTGGGTGATCAGGACAAACCTTGGGCACCACATAAAGGGGCGGATTTTAAGAGCCCTGCTCGCGTAAATCTGCCCGGATTTATGCGAGCAGGGTGCTGCGTGCCGGTGCGCCTATGTTCAATAGGCCTACCGGCGCGCGCAGAGTCCCGGGACTCGCGTAAGTCCCAGGGTTTTCCGAGGGGGGCATTTGGGGGCGTGTCGGGGGCGGGGCCGAGCGGCGCGCCGTTTTCGGGGCGAGACGCGGCGTTTCGGGGGCGGGCCTGGGGGCGTGGTTTCACCCCGGGGCGGTCCGGGGGCGTGGCTGCGCCCTCCGGAACCGCCCCCGGGTCGCGTCTAGGCGCGCCAGCAGCCCGCTGGTGCGTGGGGATTTACTTCTCCCTCTGGGAGGCGTAAATCCCCCAACAAAGGTAGGGGGGGGTTTAGACAGGGCCGGGGGGGTGGGTTAGGTAGAGGGAGGGGGAAGGTGAGGGGAGGGCGTTAGCGAATTCCCTCCAAGGCCGCTCCGATTTCGGAGCGGCCTTGGAGGGAACAGCGGCAGGCTGCGTGGCTCGGCGCGCGCCGGCTACACGGAATAGGCAGCCTTGCGCGCGCCGATCCAGGATTTTAGCGGATACGCGTGGCTACGCGCGTATCTACTAAAATCCCGCGTACTTTTGTTTGCGCCTGAAGCGCCAACAAAAGTACACGAACGCGCCGTTTTTGAAAATCTACCCCAAAGTGTGCAGAACATGTGTTGAAAACCTGAGATAGTGGACTAAAGGTCCGAGAAAAAAAGTCTCAGCTTAGGAGTTCCAATGGTGTGGTGAGAGCCCCAAAACCATTGGAGAGAAAATTTCTCCCTAACAATTAAAATTTACACAACTATTTCTCTGAGACGATAGACTCATTTTTTGCATGAAACAAATATATTAAGTGTTATCGCTTCTTCAGAACTTATTACCCTTGATGTTCAGCTTTATAATCTTCAATCAAACATTTCTCATTTGTGAAAAAATTAGATGTATTGCATATTTTTTTACTTCATATTTGGAATCAGCACCTTTCATTTAGGTAAAATCAGCAAAAATAATTAGGTCAGCAGAAAACATTTTTTCAAATGTAGGCCAGTGAAATCAATCAAGTCAGGGATAGCGAAAGGCAGAGCAGGTAAATTAAATGATTCCAAAATTGGCCAGGTTGGCACGCAGTGCTAACAAGAACCAAAAAAGTAGTCCTGCATGTAAGTTGAAACAGGATTGCTTCTGGACTAATAAGGCAGCAGAAGCCAGCTCTATCCAAAAGAAACTGACATATGGAGATGATCATGTGCCACTGCAGAGTGCAGATGACACTGGGCATATTTCACTCCATTCTGTTTTGGAAAATAGGAAAAAGGTGGCAGTAGACTATTCACAGGCAGAGATTAACTGCAAGGTGAATGGGGTAGAAGAACAGGAATGCCCCAAAACAGCAGCACACTCTTCTTTCCTCACTACAGATGAGGTAGTGAAGAAGAGGAAAAATTGGGAGGTATATTAGCATCATCCCGTTGTTTTTTTTTTTCTCTAACCCCTCAGCAATGATCCCAGCATGGTTTTCACCCCCTGTTTTGTTGTTGTTGTTTTGGCACTTTGCTGTTTTTTCCACAAATTAAAAATGTGTGAAAAAGACAAAAGAAACAAATTTCTCTTTCCAGAAACGTTTGCTGCCTCATAACTACAGTACCTATCCTCCCAGCTGTCAAACCACTGTAAAAAACTTGCTGACACATACCAACCTGCCAAAATGTTGCTGGTACCTTCTTTTGGGGCTTCGTAGTGTTCTTCCTACACTTGTTCTCTTCTTGGTTTGTCATACCGGGGTGTTTTGTCCCCATAACAAACATTTGAAAGAAGTAAAAACAAAAAAAACACAGGTTTCATTACCAGAGCACAAAACCTGTTCTCTAGTTCTTCCTTTCCTCCAACAGTCTCAGCCTGGCTCTCCCACCCTGTTATATGTTTGTCTTGGTTGATTAAACAGAGGTGGTTTTCCAGAAAAGCCCTCATCCAGAGGAAGAACTACTGGAACAAGACAAAAGATGCTCGAGAAACCATTTATTGTACTGAATGTCATAAGAGGATAACGTAATTAAGAGGGAACTCATGCAAAACCATGATTTATTTGATTTATAAATCGCTTATGCAGATATCCTAAATGGTGTACAATAAAACAAACACAATCTCAGATTAACAAACAAAAACAGTAACAGTAACGAAATTAATCTTTGATAAAATCTCTTCAGATTTGTAAATTCAAGAAAACAGATCATACTATTTGAATTATCTCTTGAACTTTCTAATCTATTGATGTAATTACTAATTTTCCTATATTTGTTACTCTCTAATTTATTCTAATGCTGTTTGAATTTTTCTGTAACCTTATTTACAATGTAACTCAATGCTATATATGTAAACCGTTGTGATCTACCTCTGGAATGACGGTATATAAAAAAGCATAAATAAATATTGCTAAGCCAATATATCACTAAGAAAATCTGACCCAAGAAACTTCAAGATGTATCAAATCTTATGATATGAGCAAAACCACCTAACATAGTTCAGAGGTAGCTGGTTACTAGTGGTCATAGCAAAAATGCCTGCTGAAAAAAAAAATGTCTTGACCATGGTGTTAAAGATTTTTGTTATTCCACCATCAGAGTGGATTCTTGGGTACTGTGGAGGTGACCACGCCCACAGGGAGGAGCCCCGTGGGGAACCACAGTACTAGGCTGGACTCAAGATGCACAAACACAGAGATTGTCTTTTATTATACAGCTGATGTATACCACCAGATACACCACCAGAGACTGGAAGTTGAATCCATGCTAAAAAAGCTAAATCTAGCCCCACATGCAGCTGACACATTACAAACTATGGACATAAAAAAAGTAGCCAGTATAATATCTCCGATATTAACAAAGATCATAAATCTATCCTTAGAGGAGGAGCCATGCCAGATATACTAAAAGGGGCAATCATAAAACCAATTATAAAGAAAAAAACAGTGACCCACTTATACTGAGCAATTACAGACCAATGTCAAATCTACATTAATTGCAAAATTAATTGAAAAAACTGTACAAAATCAACTAACTGAACACTTAGACAATAATATACTGTATCCATCACAGCATGGTTTCCGTAAACATTACAGCACAGAGACACTGCTTTCCCTAACAGACAATATCATGAGAGGTTTTGATAGTGGAAAACATTACATTCTAGTGATGCTAGACCTGTTAGCAGCCTTTGACACAGTAAATCATGACATACTATTAAAAAGACTGGAAGAAATAGGATTACACAACAAACAATCAACTGGTTCAGATCTTATCTAAACAATAGATACTTTCAAGTACAGATCAAAGACGTAATGGGGTAGATTTTCAAAGGGTTGCATGCATAAGATACGTGCGCAACCCCCGAAAACCTCCCCCTGCGCGTGCTGAGCCTATCTTGCATAGGCTCGGCAGCGCGTGCAAGCCCCGGGACACGCGTTTGTGCCGGGGCTTCGAAAAATGGGCAGTCTGGGGGCAGGGCCGGGGAGGGGGGGACCATGGTCTGGGACGTGTCCGGGGGTGTAGCTGCAGTCTGGGGGGATGGCCGAGTGCCCCAACACAGCGGCCTGTGTTGGGGCCTGGCCAGGCAGTGCATACAAGTTACACCTGCCTCAGGCAGGCATAACTTTCTCAAAAAAGGGCTGGGGGTGGGTTAGGTAGGGGAAGGGAGGGAACGGCGGCAGGCTGCTCGGCTCAGCGCGCGCTGGCTGCACAAAAGAGATCATATCACCCCGGTCCTTGCCGGGTGATTAGTATTTAGTTTTTGTTATGTAATTTTTATATTATTTTAAGTATATATCTGATAGATAGTTCCCTTTTGAATGGTTTTATTTTATTGTATTTTATGTTTTATTTATGAAACACTGTATTTTATGTTTTTTAATTATGAAACACTGTAACCGGTGTGAAAGTATACACCAACATCAGTATAGAAAATTAAGTAAATAAATACATACAAGCTTTAATATTTGCTAGCACTGATTACTGTAACGCCCTACTGCTAGGATTACCATACACAATGCTAAGACCACTACAAATACTACAAAATACCGCAAGAATTTTGATGGGTAAAAGAAAAAGAGACCACATTACCGAAACCCTGGCTGAATTACACTGGTTACCCATTGAGCACAGCATACAGTACAAAACACTATGCACTATACACAAATTAATACATAACGAAAAAGCAGAATGGCTGAACACATCTCTAGATGTACAGGAGGAGGAATAGCCTAGTGGTTAGAGCAGTGGACTATGAGCCAGGAGACCAAGGTTCAAGTCCTGCTGTCACTCCTTGTGACCTTGGGCAAGTCACTTTACCCTACATTGCCTCAGGTACAAAAACTTAGATTGTAAGCCCTCTGGGGATAGAGAAATACCTACAGTACCTGAATGTAAACCGGTGTGATATCTCAAATGAGATGAATATCGGTATATAAAAATAATAAATAACTAAAATAAATAAATGTCCCTCATAGAAACCTGAGATCAGCCAACAAAGCACTCCTAACTGTCCCTTCTGTCAAAACAGCTAGACTAACCCAAGTGAGAGAGAGAGCACTATCATTAGCAGGACCTATACTATGGAATGCCATGCTTCTAGAGATCAGATTACAAAGAGACATCAAAACTTTTTTTAAAAGTTTAAAAACCTGGCTCTTTAAACAAGCTTATCACAAAGAGAATGGAGACTAGAAAACAGAAAGGAGTAGGGAGCGGGCAGTAGAACATCTACGCACAGCACCTAACCCAATATGTGCGTATTTTTTATTTTATCTCACCACTAATGGATAGATACAGTTATAAAACTATACTTGTATTTAAAAATGTTACAGGTATAAAAGGACAAGATTTATCACATTCACCAAATAGTATTTATTATAATTTTATGTAACCGAACCTTTATGGCACCTGTTTAGATTACATTATTCCATACATTAATGTGCCTTATTGTAAACCATTGTGATGGTACTTATCTTAATGACAGTATAGAAAAGATTTAAAATAAATAAATAAATAATCCAGAGGTAGCAGTCCCGGGACCCTCGGCAGAGGGGATCCGTCTCATAGAGATGGTATAGGGAGATCCGGATGCAGGTTCCCAACGCAGCAGAGCTGTAGATGAGACAGACAGAAAGTTAGATTACTCACTAGGTTGGTAGCTGTATAGGTTGTGATCCCAGCAGGCAGAAGTAGTTGAGCACCGAACCAGGGAGAGCAGGCCCTCGAGGAGCGAGTACCTGATCCCAGATAGGCACCTGAAAGAAAGTAAAGGGCCCCCGAGGAGCGGGTACTCAGGTTAGCGAAATACCCCGAAGGGCAGAGAGAGCTTCCAGCGGCAGCAAGGAGGGCGGCAGAGTAGCTCAGACCAAAGACTTTCCATCCATTCACGACCCTTGCGAACTCAATGAGCTAGCAAACAAGGGGAGGCTAAATACCCAGATGGCGTGACATCACTCGAGGGGGGACATCCCTGAGGTTGCCGCCATGACGTGGATAAAGATGTGGGTGGCGAGCGCTCGCGCACCCCAGGAGGCCCTTAGGAGAAATATGGCATGAGGCTTTGCCATGGCCGTTCTGGAGACGCCGGAGAGAGTGGCATGCAGACGCGGCGGTAGCCATCTTCCAGCAGGCGTAACTTTGCCGACAAAGGTAAGGGGGGGGGTTAGATAGGAGAAGGGAGGGGAAGGTGTGGGGAGGGCAAAGGAAAGTTCCCTCCGAGGCCGCTCCGATTTCGGAGCGGCCTCGGAGGGAACGGAGGCAGGCTGCGCGGCTCGGCGTGCGCAGGCTGCCGATTTTGCGCATCGTCCACTACATGGGTAACCAGTGGAGGTCATGCGAAACCGGCATAATAAAATTTCCCATATCCTGTACCAGAACTCCGGCCGCATTGATTGGACAGAGTTTTGGTACAGGATATGGGAAAAATATTTGAAAGAGAAAGCATTCATTCTGAATGAGAAAATACTGACACAAGACAGAAGATGCTCAAGAATAATTATTTCTATTTTCTGAATGTGATAACACTTAGGGTAGTGCCAGAGATTTTATGCAAAACCAGAAAATCAGGAAATGGAACAGGCTAAGGCACTCAATGATGTGGGAAATGGTTTCTAAATAAAGCATTTCTCACCACTTTCCAGGAAAACCACACCACAATCATTAGAGAAATGATTGTGATATGCTAAATGTAGTATCCTTTACATTTGGAAAACCCATTCTACAAGCAAATCTAAATTCCACCCTGTACCTTGGGGGTTTATTTGCCACTCAGCCTTGCTTCCATGCCCAGACTTTATACCTTGGAGTTCTTTTTGCCACTGTGCCTTGCTGCCAAACCCCAGTCTAACACCTTGCTGGTCTGGGGGGGAGGCTGCTATATAGAGATGTGCTTCAGGTTAGAATTTTGTGTCGGCTTTGTTTCGGGGGCTCCCCTCTGGGAATTTCGTTTTTCCTGTGGTTCGGGGTTTTTTTCCCAGGGGCCCTGATTTTCGGGTTAGTGCGCACTAACCCGAAAAAGAATTGTTTCTGAAATTTCAAAAAAAATTAAATCGTTTTTCGGTTCTCCCAAACCATTCCAAATTAGGCAATTTCATTGAAATTGCCTAATTCTGGGAAAATGATTGCACATCCCTATTGCTATACACTGCTCATTGTGCTGTTTGAAGATTCGCTGGGCCAGGCCTGAATGGCCTGCAATGCGGTGAGTTGAGCCAAATCCATGGAGTTAGCAATCTGTTATGGTTTTGAGGTGTTTGAGTGGATTCTTGGGTACTGTGGGAATGACCACGCCCACGGGGAGGAGCCCCGTGAGGAGCCACAGTACTAGGCTAGACTCGGAATGCACAAACAGAGTTATGTCTTATTGTACAGCTGATGTATGCCACCAGAGGTAGCAGTAGTGAGGTGATCCAGCTGTAGTAGTCCAGGGACCCTCGGCAGAGGGACCCGTCTCACTGAGATAATATAGGAAATCCAGGAGCAGGTTCCCAGCGCAGCAGAGCTGTAGATTAGACAGACTGAGAAGTTAGATTACTCACTATTTTGGTGGCAGTAATGGTGAAGATCCCAGCAGGCAGAAGTTGTTGAATACAGGCACTGTACCAGGGAGAGCAGGCCCTCGAGGAGCGAGTACCTGATCCCAGATAAGCACCTGAAAAGAGAGCAGAGGGCCCCCGAGGAGCAGGTACCCAAGGTTAGTGAATTATTCCGAAGGGCAGAGAGGGCTTCCAGCGGTAGCTAGAAAGCAGCAGACCAGATGTGGACTGATCCTTGCTAACTCAATGAGCTAGCAAACACGGGCAGGCTAAATACCCGGATGGCGTGACGTCACTCAAGGGGGATGCCCCCGAGGTTCCCGACATGATGTGGATAAGGATGAGGGTGGTGTGCGCGCGCGCGATCCCTAGGAGGCCCTTAAGAGAAACATGGCATGAGGCTTTGCCATCGTTGTTCCGGGGACGCCGGAGAGAGCGGCAAGCAGATGCGGTGGCAGCCATCTTCCCAAGGCTAGTGGGGAGAGCAGAGAAAAAGGTGAGGCACTAGAGTTGAAGCCGTCTGAGACCGAAGGACGCAACAGAGCTGAGCCTTGAGATACTCCAGATGTCAAGCCTTTCCATTGGGAACAGTTTTGCCCTAATTGAGCCCTCTGTTTTCTGCCCACCACAAAAGACTCAAACCATTTTGGAATTCACTACCTATTCCAGCTTCTTGCAACCTTATCAACAATATGTTATAATCCACAGTGTCAAAGGCTGCAGAAACGTCTAGTGGAACTATTAACCTGGTTCCATCCTTCTCAATGTAGCTATAATGTATATCTATGAAAGATAATAAAAACTCAGTGTTGTTCCCCTTTCTAAAGCCAAATTTTGTACCATCCAAAATCTGACCTGATCCATATACTCATCTAGTTGGTGTAACATACACTTCTCGAGAATTTTTGCCAATGCTGGAAGATTTCACACCGGCCGGAAGTTGGAAGGGTCATCTAGAGACTGGTAGGAAACATGGATTCCTTCAATGATCTCACAAGTCCAAATGGACATGGCTCAAGTTTTGAACTAGAGGATCACAATCTCCTGACAATGTCTTCCACTTCACTAAGTGATGTCTGCCTAAACTATTCCATTTAACGCCTACCTCGTAATTATTAATCCATTGTTCAGCTAGTGCAAGCTGTACATGAATGTTAACACTTATCTTCAAAATAATTAGCCAGTGTTTCTCACAGTGGGAAACAATCAAAATTCATCTTTGACTTCATTGTCAATGTTCTTGCTACTTGGAATAATTCCAAAGGACAATTCAAGGACATGGTTAGCCTCTGTGCACAGTATTCTCTTTTTTCCTCCTTACAACTCATTTTATAAACTCATAATCTCTCTAAATAATTATCTCTGGAGCTCTTTTTAAAGGTGCCACTGTATTGTATGCCATGGCTAACAGTGAATTCCATCCTTTCACCAACTCTACAACTGAAGCATGCCCATCCTTTTCCTCAATAACATCTATAATGCACTTTGGAATTCTTCCAAATTTGTCCAAGCTTGCACCTATTTCCTCTGAGGCAATATGGTGATATTTTCATCTGATATTTTATACTATTCGTAACCAAAAAATGATCTGACCAAAGTGCTTTAAATATTCTTAGTCTACTTATCATCTTTCTGCAATTACCTGGACATAGCAATAGATCAAGTGTATTTCTTCCTCTATGTGTGGGCAGCGCTAATTGTCTACATTGTAATATTGCCAACACACATGCTAAATCATTGGCTCAGGCTGATGATGCATCATCCATGTGGATATTGAATTCACCCATGATTACAAGTTTTGAATATTTAGCGTTTAGATCAGTCATCCAATCATACACCTCAGAGTAATGCTCTGCTAACATACCAGGAGAACAATGCAATACACAAATTGTTCATTGAAATATTCTAACTACTCGTGCTTCACATTTTGAGATTCTGATATCATCCAATCTCCGGACCCTAAGGGATTGTTTATGTATTATTAGCACATCTCCTCCTTTCCTTTCACTCTTGTCTGCTGAATAACTGAATAACCAGTTGGCCATATCTATTTTAATAAAACATTATCTCAGGGATGGTGCCATGATTCAGTAATCATCATTAAATTCAGCGTATAATTCTCAATCACATCCACGGTTAAATCCTCCTTATTTCTCACTGAATGTGCATTTAAGTAGTCAACAATTAATCTATCTGAAACATTTTCTTTTTTCTTTCTCTGATCATAAGTTGGCTGGAAATATCTCACTGGGTAGCACAATACTCGTTCTTTCATATTAGTTTGCATATTAGAATGAAGTCCCTCCCCCTTATCTACCTTAATACTGAATAACTGGAATCACATTAATTAACATCATACATAAAAAAAACATGTGCTATCCTAAGATGTGCTCATAAACTTAACTGATCAGTTTTGTAGACCCCCCACAAAACTTTCCCGGTCTCGCCACAAACCCAGAAGGCAAATGGTAAGATCCATGGGGGATGCCCTACTGCACATTTGATGGATGAGATCTAGAACTTGCCCCCAAAACCAATATACATTGTTACTACATATGTATATAGCTACCCCTTTGCCCACATCCACACCAGCACAGAGGACTGCTAGCACTAAATCTAGAGAAAAAGAAGGGTGTGCGATATAAACAATGAAACAATTTAAATAGTTCTTGACTTTTATTACAGGAGGAGATCTTACTGGACGCCTGCCAGATTTGCTGCCAGTCTTTCCAATTCAAATCAGACTGTAGCTCTGAATTCTATACTGTAATGAGACCAGGTGATGTCTGCTCCTGGCATATCTGATCTCTAATACATGCATACAGTTTTAAAATCATGCAGGGCCCCCCTCCCATACACATACACACCATCCTCGCAGCACAGGAATTCTTCAAGACCATCGATTCCTCAACTGTCTCCCCACCACCAGTAGCCTAGATAAGTCTGTCTTCAACTATTAAAAGAAGAAATTAAAGTACCTAGGGATCTCAAACTCTGCATCAGGTCTGGAAAATATTTAATCTGATGATTATGGAAAAGCTGGCCCAAAAATCTACCTCTGTCTTTCTGATGCAGTGAGTGAGAGAAACATCCTTTTACCAGTTCCAAAACGTTTTTTGAATTCTTGGGGAGCTTCTCAAAACCAGATCCTTCTCTATCAACTGCTAGAGAGGAACTAGAGACTTTCTTGCATATTCTCAGACATGTCTATAGGAGGTTGCCAGCATCAATTCATCCAGATGGCAGCTATAGGCTAGATAAAAAGATGCTTCACTGTAATTTGTCCTCCACCTGGTCTCCTTGCCAACTTGTCCTGCCTCAGCTCCCAGGAGGCTATGATGTGACACAGGCAACAACTGGATGCTATAGTTATCTGCACTTGTTTGTTCAGTGCTTACATCACAACCATAGTCTTGAATGAGCCATAGACTTGAATGGGTAACATAAATGAATGAGCAAATATTTTTATTAAAATTTGTGAGATCCCGTCATTTTGGGAGTGGGGAGGACCATAAATGAAACAAAAATGGACAGACTTAGAAGACAGTACTTGGACTAGGTTGGCAGCTTTACACACAATCCACATTAGGGGGTTCTGAATCACTGGGAGTCTTTGCTACTTTCTTTAAAGTTAAAAGAGGGGAACTAAAAGGTTATGTGAGATGGAAAAATAAGGACCAGTAAAACCTGTAGCTTTTTAATGAGTCTCTAGGAAAAAGCGAGATGATTTGATAAGATTATGCACAGACTATAAACTGACGGTTCATCCACTCATTAGAAGTGAAATTATACCTTTTCCTCATCCTCTTGATTCGTTTGCACAGTTAGAGGGAGGAGTACTGCATGAAAATGTAGACCTTAGACAGGTCGTCAACTAGGGATATGTATTCACTTTTAAACAAAATGATAAACACAAAAAAACATCCATGTTTTCTTTTGTTTCACTTAAAAAAATTGAAATTTAAAACAAAACAGATAGCCACTAAAACAGTAGAGATGTGCAGACCCAAAATTGTTGTTTTCGTTCATTTTTTCATTTTAGGGTTGTTTTTTTTTATTTGGGTTTCAGTTTGTTTAATGTTTATTTTATTTTGGTAGAGTTTGTTTGCAGAACCAAAAAAAAAAAATATCATCCAAAAAAAACCCCAAAAAAGATGTGGCTTTCCTGGGCCACCACCACCATCATCATGGCATTGGAACCTAGGGCTTCCTGGCATCTCCTGAGCCCCTCCACCCAACTCCTTTCCAGCTGGGCTGTCCCAAGCTAAGTGCAACTAGGGTCTAGGGCCCCCTCTAAACCCCTGAGCACCCACTTAACTTCTTTTCTGGAGGTCTATAGCAGAGAAAAGGACAGGTGCGATCCTTAGTCACTCCTGCCTAGACGTCATCTCTTGAAAAAAGGCACTGGCTGGCTTTGAGACCAATGCCAATGTTTGATATCAGATTGGCACTGGTCTCAGAGCTAGCCAGTACCATTTTATTGTACAGTCATACAACAACATGTCACTGGCCTGAGGGCCAGCAAAGCCATTTTTAAAGTGGAGCAGAAGCTATTGGGGACTGCATCTACCATTTTTTCTTTTGCTGCAGACCTCCATGAAAGGGGTTAGTGGGGGCTAGAGACGGAGCCATCCTGGCTTATTTTTGTGGAGTGATGGGGGTCAAAGGGGCCTTGGGAGGCCCAAGCTGGGCTTGGCTCATCCCAGCCAAGTAAGTTCCAGCCTTGACTTATTGGTGAACTGTAGGCAAGTGGCCTGGGAGGCTTTAGGAGACTCAGGGACCTGAGAGTCAGCAACAAGGCAAGGGAGGAGCTCTTTTTTTTTTTTTTTTTTTAATATATTTTTTTCAGAATGACCCAAAAATATCCTAAACTTTTGGTAAGTGGATTTTTGTTGTATTTCATTTGGAACAAGCTGAAAATAGACTTTTTCATTCATAAAGGAGTGCACATCACTACAAAAAAGGTGAGATCAATATTCAAAGCGCATTCGGTGCTTTTTAGCCTGAGAAGTGTAACTTATGCATTGGGTGAAAGAGAGAGAGGGGGGAACTTTAATAGGGAGACTAGGACTCTATACATATCTAGTACTGTAGATGGGCACATTCAGCTTGGAGTGGTGTTACATACACAGAGGAATTGACTGCAAATTTGAAATCATTGAAGGATTTCTATCGATTTGAATCGATGAAAGGTACAACAAGAGGAGTTGATTTATATGATGCGGTCTCTAGCTGTGTTCAGCATTTGAAGCTCCCCTGAAGAAAACTGGTAAATGTCATCACAGGAGCTGAAGCTGGTAAGTTCACCTCACCAGTAAACGGCAAGGCTGCTATGGTTGTCCAAGTCATTTCGCACCAGATGCACACATTGATTGAGAGCATCTGATACCATTTAGCAAACCTGGGTGAAGGCGACTCAGGTAGCAGCCTCACACATCTGACTTTCTATCCCATTTCTTATTTAATTACTGGAACACACTTCATGCCCCCCCCCCCCCCCACAAAGAATTTTCTGGGGCACAAGCCCTTGATGTCATAGAAGTTCATTTGAGAACCAGGACAAGAGGTTGGGTAAAATGAGTGCCTTCTCGAAAATAGAATTTAACTCCAGGATGCTTAGTTTTCAGAACCTATGACTGTGTTAAAAAAAGAATTGGAGAAATAATGTACAAGGTTAAATGTTTCTCTGCCATTCACACTGTCAAACTAATTGCTTCCTTACCAAGACTCACAAACATAACATTTAAGGATCGTCGTAATTATGGGTTGTAAATCACTCTTCTTAGCATATAAAAATGCTTATAATGTGTAGCACTGTCCCAATCTAATCACCGATCCACTTTAAGTCTGTATTTTTATATTAAATTTTTAATTCATTGCACTTAAAACTACAAAAAGAGTTCAAGGAAAACTTCTCTGTTTCCAGATCAGGTTCCCCGACACTCTCAGTGTTTCGGAACAATCCGTCTTACCGCAGATTAGATTGGAGCAGAGCTACACTTTATAAATGTATTTATACACTCAGAAGAGTGTTTTACAGCCCATAATTATGAAGTTCCTTAAATGTTATGTTTGCGAGTCTTGGAAATGAAGCATTTAGTTTGACCTGGCGAATGCTAGAGATTTATTGAGAGAAAGCTCTTTATTATATTTCTGTGTTTACATACTCTCTATTTTTAGAATGGTTTTTTGGCTGGCAAGGTTAAATGTTCATAGTCAGGCATGCTGAAATATTCTTATATCAGCCAGAAAGAAAGAGGGCATAAGAATCGAACAAAGGGGGCATTTTTGTGAATTCAGAGGATAAGGAAGTCTTTGGGGGTCCTGAAGGGAGAGAAAACTGTTAGCTCCCCCTGCTCCCCAGAGAGTGAAGGAGAAGTAGAGGACACAGTTCAGGAGGAGCAAGTGGACAAAACCCCCAACACTTGTCAGTTCCATACAGAGATACATTTGAGAATGGGGAGAAAATCCCATGGTGCATTTTGCACAAGTTTTGCACGTACAGTTTTTTTGAATGGATTTTTGTTCCCTTCCAGAAGCTTCAGAAAATTAAAGCCTTTGGGGATGGCCGGGTGAAGGATGCAACATTTCAGATTTACATTTCCTATACTTTTTTCTTTCCTGAACATACCCAGATCAGTCCAGACAAGGGGGTTTATGCATCCCTACCAGCAGATGGAGGCAGAGAACAAAACTTTGAGGCACTGCTACATAACTGAAAGTGCCAACTGCAGTCCTTCAGTACATCCCTGTCTCTAGCAGATGGCAGAGGTGCAAACCTGCAGTCCTGACTGATCTGGAGTTGGAGAATTGGATCTGTTCCTCGAGGTTGCCAGGTTCCTTAGTGGGCCATCCCTCGAGTTGAGCCGGGTGAACGGGGGGCGGTTGGATACTCCTGGCTGTTGTTGCCTGCAGATTCTGGGGCCACTGATAGCCAGGGGACTGGCTCCCTCTTCAAGCCCCGAGGTTCCCTCCTGCCCGCCGCCGGCACCCTCAGGGAAGTATCCCTGCAGGGGTGTTTTCTTCTTATTTCTTTATCTTTGGTAGTAAAGTTTATGTTTAAAAAAAACAAAAAAAAACAGAAGAACTAAAGCACTGTCTGAGGGACAGCTAGGGGAGTCGGCCTGTGGTACAGGGCTGCGGCAGTTGGCGGTTTGTTCTGCCGGTGTCTTTTTTTTAAGAGTTGGGAGTAGTGGTTTCTGACGCTCTGCGGGGGAGCTTCCCAGGTGGGGAACCTTTTTTGCCTCTGCCCGACCGCGTGGTGCTGAACGAACAGCAGGTAGGGGCTTTCCCTGTTTCTGCTGCGTTTTGCAGTGCTCTGAAGCCTTTTTTTTTTCCTGTACGCGGCTCCCACGCTCGCTGGCCTTCCCACGCTCATTTTGCTGAGCAGTCTAGTGGGACCACGTGGTGCGGTCTTGCTCACAGCAGGGGCGCTGCAGCAGTGTGGATGTCTGAGAAACTGCATGTGGAGGCCTGTAGGGCCTGCGGGACCTGGTCAGCCCACCTTAACTCCTTTTCCCTGTGCACTGGCTGTGCTGCAGAGGGGGAAGGATCTTCCACTAAGGGTCCTAAGACCCAGAGGGCCTCCCAGTCTGTGGAGGCCATGGGGGGAGGCCAAGGTGAGGACCTTTTCCCCTCCAATTCCCATGGGGAATTGCAGGCCAACTGCAAGGTGGGTGACTCTCCCCCACCTCTCTTCCCTGCAATGCATGTTTTTAAGGAGGGAGAGGTCTCTGAGTTGTTATGTTTGTAGTGAATTGGACACTTGGTCGTATTGGAGTTGACTCCTCCCATGGGGAGGGGCCCCATGGGGAACCAATACAATAGGCTAGACTAGAGTAGTAGACACAGAAGGAATGGAAGGCTTTATTGTACTGCTGTAATTAGATGGTGAAGCAGGAAGGTAAGGCACTGATCCATGAAGTGCCAATACGTTCAACAGGCTCAGAAGTGTAGACTCGCCCAGATGTTCACGATAGGCAGGAGCCCGCAGAACAGGTAATGCTGCGGCTGGTGGGTGGAGTTGGAGCGCCGGATCATAGAGGTATTTACAGAGAGAAGACGTCTTCCTGATGGTAGAATGGTGGGACCGAAGATCCGTGGGGCAGGATATGAAGTAGATAGGCCCTCGAGGAGCGAGTACCTAATGGTCCAATATCCTGAAAAAGAATAGAGAGAAAAGACCCCCGAGGAGCGGTTGTCTTGGTTAGTGAGGACCCCGGAGGGAAGTTGGAAGCGAGACCCCCTGAGGAGTGGGTGTCTAGAGCTTCTGCTGGAGCGAGGCCCTTAGCGTGAAAGTGGCGTCTAAGCGTGCAGCTTAGAGCAGTCGGAGTAGCGAAGTGAAGTCTTTACTAACTGAAGCACCAATGGTGAGTTGAGTGTTTAAATACCCTAAAAGGGGTGGAGTCCTTCCTGGGTGCTGCCCAGGATTTCCCACGCTGTCCCCTTTAAGAGAGGGACTGGTCCTGCCGCGCGCGTCCTAGGAGGTGTCGGGGGGGCAGAGCTTCAGCGGTGGCACCGTTCCTGCCACCGAAAGAAGCCTCCTGACACTGGAGTCAGTCCTGGAGGGAGCGGCCCGCTGCCGGTGGAGGTAGGTTTGGTCGGCCATGGCATCGCAGGTCGTGGACCACTTGTCCGGATCGAGACCCTAGGGATCTGGGGGACTCTGACAATTCATTGGAGGAGGAGGGGCGG
Organism: Rhinatrema bivittatum; assembly: GCF_901001135.1. NCBI lineage: Eukaryota > Metazoa > Chordata > Amphibia > Gymnophiona > Rhinatrematidae > Rhinatrema > Rhinatrema bivittatum. Next base: position 245,900,269 of record NC_042619.1, on the reverse strand, counting down.
CCTCTCCGGCTAAGGACCCGGGGGGGGGGGGGGGGGGAAACCTGGATGAGGTCCAACCTCCTGAGGAGGGAGGCAAAGATGACCTGGACCTTCTGGAAGCGGCTGGAGCACATCTGGATGGTGTGCTTATTTAAGAAAGAGGTGCTCCGGCCACTCATTCCTCAGGTCTTGGAGGAATTAGGGGTCAAGCTGACTCAGGAGTCTGATGGCGAGGGCGTTAACCCTGTACTGGATGGTTTGTGGGGTCCTCCCAGCCTGGGGAGGAAGGGGGTAGAATTCTATATAATCTTGGCTTGGGTACAGGTCAATACTGAGGGACTGCAGGTGGCACGCTCGGTTATGTAGTAGCATCTCAAAGTTTTGTTCTCTGCCTCCATCTGCTGGTAGGGAGGCATAAACCCACTTGTCTGGACTGATCTGTGGTATTACAGGAATGAAAATTAGCAGGGAAGAACCAATTTTCCTTTTGCCTCACTTTTGCCCGATCTTTTATTCTGGCCCTGAATATTTAAATTTCATTAGAATACCAGAAAATCTACAATAAAACAATTTTAAAATAACCTCAAAACAAACCCAGTAGTAACTATACTGGACTAATGTCAATTCAGCTGCTAGCCTGGGAGAACAGTTATCATTTCATAAGCCATAGGTATTCCATGCTATTGTACACAAGTTCATTGGGTACAATAGAGCAATTTTAGTGGTGCTGTGCAGATGATTTTACTTAATAATGGTTTTCTTGTGTTGTCTGAGATTTTTTTTTAATTCTAGTCTCAATAAGTTTGCATTTTTTATATTTGTCTCAGTTTTAAGCTTCACTGACACTCTGGTAGGAAAATTCATCTTCGCTTTTACAGAACTTTAACCCAGTAAATCATCTATCAGGACCCTGGTGGAGAGGAAGTCATGGGACGTCCGCTGATAAGTTCATGGTAAGGAAATAAAAAATAATCAATGTCCAAAGAAAAAAGCATAAACAAATTCAATGGTACACAGCAGAATTCTTTCAATGCAAGATCATGGCCATGAAATAAAAGTCAATAAAAGGGGGATGGAACAACTGAAAACCAACCCACAAGGGAAGTCCAAGGAATTAAGGGCAAGCTAGTTTCCTAAACAATTTAATAGAGATGTCATATCCCATAGAAGTAGTTTCTCAGGAAGGCAAGTCACTTTAAATGAATAAAAGAAAAGCTGCACAGCCCCTGGACACAAGCCTGTGTTTCACGCATGAAAATAAAAGTCAAGACCTAGCTCAGGACCCAAAGCAAACCCAGGGCTATAGGCTGAGAAGAGTACAGTACTTTTCTGAAGGTAATTTTCAAGTTCCCCGCAGAACTTGCAGACCCACAGATAATTTATTGTGCCTGCAAGCTCATTTTCAAAGGGAAACTCCTCTTTGAAAATCTGCAGCCAACGGGAAATGTGGGTACTCTGGTACCATTGTACTTTGCACCTGTTTTGAAGCAGATGCAAAGTACACACAAGAATGTACAAGTGGAGATTTCAAAATGCAAATTGCTCCCCTGCCCTAATTCTGCCTCTTTTTTTTTTCACATTGGTAAAACTACTGCTTAGGAGTGGTTGCTATTTTCACATTTTTATTTTGATGCGAATAAAGACATATAGCCACATAAGAAAACTTGAATATTGCCCCCATGTGACTAGTTTATCTGTGCCCAGAAATTAAGGTTAAAGTGGGCAGTGTTACCTGAACATTTGTGTTCACAAAATTCTCCTACATCAAAGAACTGACGAAAATGTCAAAAGAAATATCTACAGGCCAGCAATAACTTTAGCATTCAGTTACTTTCTGGACACCTCTCTGCTGCAATCTCTTTGACTTGTCAAAGCAGAAGACCTGGGGATGATGCAGATACAAATCTTCAGCCATATGGAGTGATTTTCACTTCTATAGCTATCAGCTATCAGTAAAACTCTCTAAAATACACAGTAGCGTACATAATGAGTGCACTAATGATAATAATGATTCTTCCAGAAGCCATTTTAAATGGTAATTATAACGAGTCATAATATATATTTTAAAACATGACAGATTGACTCCTGGAGGTCTGTTTTTGAAAGAGTTTCTCTTACGCTAGGAAAACTCTTAAAAGTAGGGGCCTGGAGTCTACAAGGAAATGAGGTCACCCATTCCTAATAATAGGGAAAGCAATTATCTCTGCTCAAAACCCTAAATGGAAAAACAGAAGAGAATATATATTGCTTCAGTTATTTGAAATTCAGCTCTTGACAACATACAGCAATTAAGTTAGCCCAATGAGACTTTTTAAGACACCTAGGGGTTAATTTTCAAAGGGTTAAGGTGTCTAACATAGGAGGTTTGAAGCCTAAGTCAACCTCTTTGAAAATCGACTAGGGATGAGAACCTAATATTCTTAGGGTCCTAAATTCCGATGCTAAAATGTTGGCAGTGACAGGGGTAGAATTAGAGAGGAGAAAAAATGTTAGGGGGTAATTTTCAAAAGGAGCTACATGTGTAAATATAACTACTTTTGATGCAATTTTCAAAAGCCATTTACTTGAGTAAAGAGCACTTATGCGTGTAAATCCTATGGACAATTCAATGGCGCATACTGTAGCAATTTTCAAAAGCCCACTTACTCAAGTAAAGTGAATTTACTTGAGTGAAACCCAGTTTTACTCAAGTAAATGCTTTTTAAAATCAGGCCCTTTGGCTCTTAGCATTAATTTTCAGCACCAGGTACCTAACCTACCCCTAGATTTATCAAGCCATGATGCTTTTTCGCAGGAGAGGGTCGCAGGAGGGGGTCCCACTATCATAGGGGGGTATCACCATGATAGTGGGATTCCTCCCCCAAAAGCACATTGCAGCTATATGGTGAGTTCCTACAGCCAAACACTGTGACTCAAAAGAATGTGGTGTGTGGCCCTTTAATGTGATGGCGGCCTCAACCTCATGGGACCTCCATCACCTTAAAAGCCATTGCCCCCCCCCCCCAAAAAAAAAAACACCAAAACTTGTGGACAAATGGCAATTGAGCGAGGGTCAGAGATGATCCCTGTTTCAACCCAGGGCTGCTGGTTGAGGCAGCCCTAACTCCCACAAAATAGATAAAATTTAAAAATATGTGAGCTGCAGCGGAACACCCCCCCCCCCCAAAAGTAAAACATTCCCATCCCCCACCCCAGTCCCCCAAAAAAGTACAGCATCCCCCCAGTACCTCCCCTTTCTGAACCCCCCCCCCCCCCACCTTCGAAAAAGGATCCCGCGTTAGGTACGGGTGCACTCTTGCACCAGTCCCAGTTGGTGCCATTTTCCAAAATGGCACCAATCTGATCTTGCCCCTGCCATGTGACTGGGTTAAAGTCTGGGTATTGGACCCAGGCTGCTGCGAGATCCTTTTTAAACTGAGGGGGTTCTGTACTTTTTTTGGCGGGGGGGTGTGGGGGTCATTGTGCTGCTGGGGGAGCCGGGAGTGGGGGTGTTAATGTGATTCAAGGCGGGGTCATTGTGATGCCGGCAGGGCAGGGAGTGGGAGTGTATCACTTCAAGGGGATGGGGATGGGGGTTTGACTTCAGGAGGCCCCGCTGCCACTGCACGCATAATTTAAACACGTTTATCTATTTGTCAGAGAATTGGGGGCTACCTCAACTGGCGGCCCTGGGTTGAAACGAGTGGCAGCACTGACCCCAGCTCAGCCTCCCCTTTGGCTGCGTTTTCTTTTTTCAACCACTTTAAAAGTGCGGTGGGAGCCTCGGTTCCCACATTAGGGTCCCGGGCCTCCTACCGCACATCTAACACTTTCCAAGGAGGTGCTATTATTTTATCGCGGCTGACCACCTTCTCGGTTGGCCATGAGAAAATATTTGCATCAAATTGCTTATTAATGATCCTGTTTGCATACATTTGTGTTATTCATGCATTCAAATGGCATGTGTAACCCCACCCCAGGGTGCCTATCCTGCATGGATAGGGCCATAAAAGAATTTGTTTCTCTTTGGGGCTGGATCCACTCACCGGCTCGCTCTTTCACAATCCCTCTTACTTCCAGGGCCGGATCCTTTGTAGGTGGGGGAGGAGATTTACTTCCAGGGCCCAATATGCAAAAAAAATGACCCCCTGTTTCCTTGTGCAATAAGTAATCCTATTCATCCTCCACCAGTTTCCTTCATTATTGATGACATCAGCATTCGTATTGTAAAGAAATCGTGTAATCTAGGTGTAATCTTTGACCCCCAACTTATCCATGCAATCTCACATATCCAAAATAGTCAAAATTTCATTCTATAAATCGCACTTACTGAAAAGATTAAAACTCTTACTGCATATATGCAACTTCAGAATAATTGTACAAGCTTTAATATTCACCAAACTAGATTACTATACTGCCCTGTTCCTGGGCTTACCTGCATACCCAACATGCCTCATGACATTGGCTAACTGTACACTTCCGAATTCAGTATAAAGTACTGACAATGATATTTAAACTGATACATAATGAGACATCAATCTGGACCTGCACATGATTACATCCATGCAAACCTACAGGAGAACTGCGCTCAATTGATAAAAATTTGCTAGATGCTCCTACCCTGAAAACAGCTGGGCTTGATATTACAAGAAAGAGAGCTTTTCCTGTTCCCAGCCCCCTACCCGATAAACTATGTGCTTTCACAGAGTTGAGCGCTTTTAAACACAATCTTAAAACTTTCTTATATAAGAAGCCCTTTGACACTGAAACATTACAGAATACGTTCTAAAATACCCACATAAAATGTTTTCCATCTGGGAACAGCACTCCTTATATACTCAATGTTTCTGAAGAAAATAATAACTATTTGATCTTTTAGAAGGTTAACATGTATTGCAGGTTTCTAATTTTTTTTATTTTAATGTAATATTTGTTTAATTTTGTTTATGTAACCATGTAAATCTCTATGATCAAACCATTTGGAGAGAGTGTGGTATACCAAAAAATTTTCAAATAAAATAAATAAGGAGATCTTCTTACACATTCCCTTTTCTTTTGTAGTCCCTTGGGAAAGGTGCAGTGAGTGTGAAATAAATACGATGGAGTAACTGTGTTAGTGTCCAAAATTAAAGTCTTTCCTGTTCAAACAACGGCGATGAACGGCACAATAACTCAAACTGCAGCACCACAGAAATCTCTCGTTTTCTTTCTTACAGTTCTTTCTTCCTTCCTTCTGTCTGTGCAGGACTCACCTACCAGGGCCAGGGAAACATCCGTTCTCTTGGATTAGGTAAAGTGGAGCCCCCAGGTGGGCAGGGTCTCTTTAGATTGGTCAAAAATACCCCTTCAAATCTGATAAAAATGGTAAAAGAACTATAGCACAGAGATGAAATCTTCTCTTTCTCTCCCCAGGATAGTGAAACACGGGATGGGTGACCACAGTGATTTTTGGTTTTCCTTACTTATGGTTAGCAGATGTTCAGGATCTCCCTGGTTATTTACACAGTCTATTTCTTCTTTCTGGATTCCTGACTGGAGGAATCCCTTTGAAGCAAATAGCTCTGTTTGCTTCAAAACAGGAAGGAAGGGCAGACAAAACCTCCTCCTGGCTCTTGAAACCAAAGCTTGTTTTCCCCAACAGAATTTTACACCGGAGTTCCTCCTCACAACGGGTTACTACCACTTCAAGGGCAGGTCTTCCTTATCCGTGAATGTCCCAGACACAGGGTTCTCCATGCCCTGAGTCCAAGAAAGGCCCAGGTGTCCAGCTGATCTCAGGGCTCACCCAGGTGTTAATGATGACATAACTGAAAGGTCTGTCACCCATGCAAAGAAGGTCATTCTAACAGAGGAGGGGAACGCATGATATACGGGATATAACGCACTTTAGAGCCCTAACTTGGCTTCATGAATGACCCTGATATGCATCTACGGTAAATCTAAAAAAATGAATTGCAGGCTGATTTAGGTGAATTTTCAACTGAAAACTTAGAGGCAAGAAATTTTAGTAAGCTAATTTAGGAACTGAGCTTTATTTTTTTTAAATGATCCCCAAGAATCAGGATTTTTATTAAAGATGGCATGACTTGCACCTATTTCATACATACTCATCATGACACAGAAGTCAATATTAAGAAAAGCGGCCAACAGATAAATTATCTGACTAAGGCCTAGTTTTTCTAATACCGCTGGGCTCTTTGAATCGCGCAGTACCGGGGGGCGAAGCGGGGGGTGGGCTTGCGAAAGCCGGCAGCGATCGCACCTCCGCGATGTTATTGCTGCCGGCTTTCACACCCAATAGTACCATCGTAAAAGGTGGTGCTATTGGGCGCGAAATTGGCAGTGAAAAGGGTTGTTGTCTTTTCGCCATCCGCGATGTCTTCGCGGAGTCCACCCCGACTCCTCCTGGTCTTGATGCAGCCCTGACTTCACCCCCATTTAGTGATCGCACGCGAAAAGGAACTTTTCGCGTGCGATCGCTTTAGAGAATGACCTCCTAAATTTGTCATATATATTCAGCGGGACAAGTCTCCCACTGAATATACTGGCCTAAAGTAATCTGGGTACCTGTACATGGACAACGTTTATATCTAACTGGCTATGTTTGAATATGATTGGTTAGGTCTAACTTTATCCAGGTATGCATACCCAGACAACTTTAGCCTTAACTAGCAATATTTAAAATATGTAGCCAGATAATTGGCAGAAAAATAAAAAAAATCTGTACAGGCCTAACCACCCTGCAAAATCAATCCAACTAGCGCCAGGTATAACGCCTGAAACCCCCTCCCCAAAACCCCACAAAAGATTTTAAAAATGTTACAAGCCTATTGGCCTGAGGAGCCTCTCTATCCCTTCTTTAAATTCAGGAAATATATCCAATCTATGGGCCTCTTTCTCATGCCCACCCTCCCTCTACAACCTGCCCCAAACCCTCCTGCCCTAACTGGCACCCTCTCAAAACTCCCCAGACATACTCTGCATTTTAAGGGAAAGAAGGATAAAACAAAATATTGCCTAGAACAGGAGTAATTCCAATAATTTCCCTTTTGACCACTTTCAGGTGTAATAAAAATTACTATTTCCTCCATAACAGGAGCTTGGAAAGATAATTGTATCTTTTGTTTTTCTGAACTGGTTGCAGGAATCTTCCAGCCCTGCTGCTCGTTTTCCCCTTGCTTTGGAGGCCATGCAAATCCCAAAGAGCGGCAGGTGATTACAGGCCCAATATTTTGCTGATAATGGCAGATGACCTTGGTATTGGGGATGTAGGCTGCTATGGCAATGAGACAATAAGGTAAAAGTGTTTTATTTCAACAAGTATTTACATACAACCAAAAGACAAGGCAAAATATAACCAAAATGTATTATGCACCCACTGCATACTATATATCAACTTTCTGTACAGTTCATTAACAGTGGGCAGAAAGCAAATACCATTTTGCTTCCTGTGTATATGTAATCCCTGAGCAGGAAGGATCCTTTAGCTGACCCCAGAAGCACATAGAAGAAAAGAGAGTGGACCCTTTCTGCACACAACTCCTTTTTACTCCTGATTCTCCACGGATAGCATTTACTTTCTGAGTTCCAGGATCCTACATGGGGGGGGGGGGGCAAACAATAATTCTTACACCCATTTCTTGCAATACAATCTCTGCTCTGTCCTCTGTACACTACACAACACTAATGTTCTCAGTCTTTTCATCTAAAAAAAGACACTGAGAAGCAGGGTGGTTTCCAGCTTCCTTTACTGATAGTTGATTGGAAGACTGAATAATATTTACTAGAAGTGAGAATACATTATTTTTTGTCCCCGTTTCGTTTTTGGTTTGGGGGTGGGCCATTTCAGTCCACCCCCAGATCGGAAATTTGTTTTGTTGCCAATTTCATTAAAAAAAACCAACCCCAAACGCCCCAACCCTTCAAATTTAATTAAATACAAGCCCGCCCCCCCCCCGACCCCCCTAAGACTTGCTGAAAGTTCCTGGTGGCCCAGCGAGGGGCCCAGGAGCGATCTCCTGCTCTCGGGCCATTGGCTGCTAGTATTCAAAATGTCGCCAGTGGCCCTTTGCTGTTATCATGTGACAGGGACTACCAGCGCCATGATTACTGGCAGCCGACGGTCCGAGAGCGGGACATCGTTCCCGGGACCCTCGCTAGACAACCAGGGACATTGGGGGAGTCTTGAGGGAGTCAGGAGGGGGGTGTTGTATTTAATTAAACTTGAAGGGTTGGGGCAGGTTTGTTTTTTTGTTTCTTAGATGTGCCCTTCCCCCCCCCCCCCCAAAAAAATGATAGGAAAACCACATGAAATTTTGTGGGATTTCCTTTTTTTTTTTTTACTTGCCGAAATGCAACAAAATAGGAAATATAGTCTTTCCCTGTACATACTCGGATCAGTCCAGACCATGGGTTGAGCCTCCTGTTCAGCAGATGGAGACAGACCAAAACTGAAAGGGTATCCTATATCAGGACAGAGCCTACCCTGCATCCCTTCAGTATTTGTCTGTCTCCAGTAGATGCAGGCAGCTGAACCTGCGGTTCCCTTTCTTCCTTAGTTTGCCATTTCCCTGTGGGGATTTCCTGTAGTTCTTTGGGCAAGGTCAAGCAAGTATTATTTATCTTTGCAAATTTAAAAAAAAAAAAAAAAAAGGAAGAATTAATACAGGAATCTCTGTTTATTTCTCAGAGACCTCTGTCTCCTTGCTCTTCTGGAGGCCTAGAGGGGCTTGCCCCTTGATTACTCAGCCTAGGCTCCCTTTCCCGGTGACCTGAGTGTTTGGGGCAATATTGGTGGTCAAGTCACTCCCCCTCACTGGCTGCCTTGACCCCGGGACGTCTAATTCCCTGGGTGTTCTGGCAGGGAAGTTTCATTCCTCTGCAATCCTTTAAAAAAAAAAAATTTTAAATATTTAGCTTGCGATTAAGGCAGCCTTACTTTTACCCCTGTTTGGCTTCAGGGACGGTAGCGAGCAGGGTTCGATCGCCTGCACTCGCTCACCGGGGCAGCACAGCTCAGCTGTTTTTTCTCCTCAGCGGCAGCTCTATCCTTTGATCATGTCACGTTCAAATGTCTGCCTAGCCTGTGGGGAGCCTGCTTCGCGGCTCTCCCTCAATGTGCTTTGCTCTGGGTGCCTGTCGAGTGGGGAGGGCCCCTCTGCAGCAGCAACGAAGCCAGTGACCCGGGAGCAGGCTTCTCACCGCATGGCCAGGCTGTTCCCTGCTCGGCAAACCGTGGGAACGGCAGCCATTTTGGGAGTTAGTTTTCCTTCTGAATCGGGGCTGCTAGAGGGAGGGGAGCCAGATTTGCATATTTCTCCCCCCAATTTAAGCCCTGTGCATCCTCCAGAGGAGATCCCTGACCTTCTCTCTCCCCCCTCCCCCGCCCCCGGGAAGTCTAGACTGTGTTTTTCTGCTGACTTTGTGCTTTTAATGCACAAATCTTATCTGGCAAGCCTACAGGAAGAGGAGGACCCCTCTCCAGGTCCCCACCCCCCTGCTAAAATCCCTCGGTTGCCCACTCCTCAACCTCCTGCAGTGCCAGAGGGGCAGGAATCCATCAGGGTCCGGGTGGTGCTGGGGGTCTCCCCCCCCCCCCCCGGACCCCCCTCAGACATCCACGGTACCTGACCCTGACCAAGATCCTGATTTGCTGCTCCCAAATCCCCTGCTCAAGGGTGACGACCCCCGAGTGCTCCGCTTGTTTCAAAGGGAAGAGCTGGAACCACTCATTCCCTTCATTTTGCAGGAGCTGGGTATTGAGGTGCCACCTGAGGATATGGTTACAGCCTCTATGCCAGCTAACGTGGACCCAGTCCTGGCAGGACTTAGGGCTCCTCCACACATGTTCCCGTTCCATCCTTTGCACAAGTTGCTGCTCTTTTGGGAATGGGAGTCCCCCGAGGCTGGGTTCCAAGTGTGTAGGGCAATGGACAAGCTCTATCCCCTCCCTGATGAATGCTTGGAGATGCTTAAGGTTCCCAAAGTGGATTCTTCCGTCTCCACTGTCACCAAGCACACCACCATCCCGGTGGTGGGAGCCATGGCGTTGAAAGATGTCCAAGACCGCAAACTCAAACTCTATCTCGAGCGCATTTTTAAGGTCTTGGCCTTGGGAATCCGGGTGACAATCTGCAGCAATCTCATGCAGTGGGCAAGCCTTAAGTGGGTTCAACAATTGCTCAGCACCCAGGACCTCCCGTCTGCAGAAGCAGAGCAGGCAAAACAGTTGGAGGGAGCGGTGGCGTATGGGGCAGATGCCCTCTACGATTTACTCCGCATGCAGGCCAGGGCAATGGTCTCAGCAGTGTCGGCCTGGCACCTCCTCTGGCTGCGCAATTGGTCTGCAGATTCTTCCTCCAAGTCACAGTTGGGCACACTTCCTTTCAAGGGTAAGTTGCTTTTTGGTGAGGACCTTGAACAACTTATCAAATCCCTGAGAGAGAACAAGATCCATAAGCTGCCGGAGGACCCCCCGAAACAGTCTAAGACCCTTCATGTTCCCGTTTTAGAGGTCAGCAGTGGTATAATAGCAGAGCGCGGGATTCCTTCCCAAGAGGGTCCTCCTCCCGATCCCAATCCTGGTCTCATTCCTTTCGGGGACATCGTGCCTTCCAAGATGGTAATCCCCAACACTCGGCCACAAAGTCTGCTCCCCAATGAAATAAGGCCAGCCCATTCCTCCGTTCCAAACTTAAGTGGATGTCTCTCTCTGTTTCTCGAGGAATGGGTCAAAATTACAACGGATCAGTGGTCCTAGAGGTGATAGAGAAAGGTTACGCATTAGAGTTTGCTCGGGATCTGCCGGATCTTCACATAGTCTTTCCCTGCGGAAGCGGCCAGCAGTCTGTCAGACACTTGGCAGACTACAAGAGCTGGGAGCCATGGTCCCAGTCCCGGTGGAGGAACAAGGCACCGGCCAGTATTCCATCTACTTCGTCGTGCCCAAGAAGGTCAGTTCCTTCCATCCGATCTTGGATCTCAAGAGAGTCAACCGGGCTCTCAAGGTTCCCCATTTTCGAATGGAGACCCTGAGGGCGGTGATAGTGGTGGTTCGCTTAGGCAAATATTTGGCCTCGCTCGACCTAATGGAGGCTTACCTGCACATACCGATATGCCATGATCATCAGAAGTATCTCCGCTTCAATATTCTGGGACAACACTTCCAGTTTCGGGTGCTCCCGTTCGGCCTCGCCACCATGCCACGAACCTTTACCAAGGTCATGGTGGTGGTGGCGGGAAGGAGTCCTAGTCCATCCTTACCTGGACGATTGGCTCATCCGGGCGAAGTCAGAGTCTCTCTGCAGGGAAGCAGTCAACAGGGTCCTGGCTCTCCTAACCTCCCTCGGGTGGATAGTCAATTTTTCCAAGAGCAATCTTCAGCCCTTCCAGGTCCTGGAATTTCTGGGGGTGCGCTTCGACACCCGGGTCGGCAAGGTGTTCCTGCCAGATGCTCGGGCGCTCAAACTTATGGATCAAGTGCACAACTTTCTCTCTCTTGCTACCCATGGCCTGGGATTACCTTCAGGTCCCGGGGTCCATGGCTTCCAGTATCGATCTGGTTCCTTGGGCTTTTGCGCAAATGCGGCCATTACAGAAAGCTTTGCTATCCTGCTGGAAACCGGTGTTGGAACACTTTCGGATGCCTTTCCCGCTCTCTGACTCTACTATCGCCGACATGCAATGGTGGCTCTCGCTTGCGCACCTCCTGAAGAGGATGCCCCTACAGACTCCTCAGTGTATTGTTGTCACGACAGATGCCAGGCTCTCCGGTTGGGGAGCAGTGTGTTAACCTAGTCTATGCAGGGATACTGGTCCCTAGTTCAATCCCACTGGCACATCAATCGGCTGGAAGCCCGAGCGGTCGCCTGGCACTCAAGGTCTTCCTTCCTCTGATCCGTCGCAAGGTGGTGTGGTTGCTATCGGACAACTCCACCACGGTAGCCTATATCAATCAGCAGGGGGGCACCAGAAGTCGCCTGATGGCCCTGGAAGCCAGCAAGCTCTTCGTCTGGGTGGAGCGTCACCTGGATCGCTTAGCAGCTTCCCACATTGTGGGGGAAGGAGAATGTTCAAGCCGATTTCCTCAGTCGTCAGCGTCTAGACCCCAGCAAGTGGGAGTTGTCAGATGGAGCGATGGATCTGATCATCCACAGGTGGGGTCCTCCTCACTTGGACCTGACGGCTACTTTGAACAATGTGAAAGCTCCCAGATTCTTCAACCGCAGAAGGGGGCACTGCTCGGAAGGAGTGGATGCCCTGGTCCTTCCCTGGCCTCATGACGTTCTCCTGTACATGTTTCCCCTTGGCCTCTGGTGACCTCGCGACGGACGGCCCTCTTCGCCTCGGCCATCTTACATGCCTTCTCCGGCAGGGTCCCATATTTTTTGATCAGGCGGCTCGCTTTTGTCTAGTGGCCTGGCTTTTGAAAGGCGGAGATTAAGAAAGAAGGGTTATAAAGAAGAAGAAGTTATATCCACCCTGTTGCGGGCCCGTAAGCCGTCTACCTCTCTCGCTTACGTCCGAGTCTAGAAAGTTTTTAAGAATGTATGTGCTGAAGCAGGAGTGCCAGCTCATAAGGCTCCGGTATCCCAGGTCATTTCCTTTCTCCAGAATGGCTTCTCCAAGGGGTTATCTTTCAGGTCCCTGAGGGTGCAGGTTTCTGCCCTTGGGTTTCTTTTAGGCAGCATTGATGTTTACACGGTGGCGGCTCATCTGGATGTCATTCATTTCCTCAAGGGGGCCAAGCATTTGAATCCGCCTGTCCAGGCTACTTGTCCCTCGTGGAATCAACTTGGTGCTTCTGGTTCTCTGCAAAGCGCCCTTCGAACCTCTCTGGTGAGCTACACTCAAGGATTTGATGCTTTAGACTGTTTTCCTGGTTGCTATTTGCGCCGCCAGGAGGGTATTGGAGCTCCAAGCGTTGTCTTGCAGGGAACTCTTCCTACATTTTTTGAATTCAGGGGTCTCCCTCAGGACGGTGCCTTCCTTCTTGCCGAAGGTTGTATCTTCCTTTCACGTCAATCAGGACGTGAAAGCAGGTGGAGCTCCCTGCTTTTTCTTCTGAAGACATAGCGAGCACGTCTGGTGGTGATCTCTGGCACCTGGATGTTAAATGATTCCTGCTGCAATATCTCCAGGTTACTAATCAGTTCTGAGTCTCAGATCACCTATTTGTCCTATGGGGTGGTCCAAATTGCTCATTGGTTGAAGGAGGTGATTGCGTCGGCATATATCTGTCAGGGTCAATCAGTTTCAGAGGGTTTGAAGGCCCATTCCTTGCGTTCTCAGGCTACTTCTTGGGCGGAGAGTCAATCAGTCTCTCCGCAGGAAATATGCAGGGCAGCTACTTGGAAATCTCTGCATACCTTTGCTCGTCATTACCGCCTTGATGTGCATGCTCCATTTTTTGGCTCCTTCGGATGGCAGGTGCTTCAAGCAGGACTGTCTCGGTCCCACCCTGTTTAGGGAAGCTTTGGTACATCCCACAGTCTGGACTGATCTGGGTACGTACAGGGAAAGGAAAATTGGTTCTTACCTGCTAAGTTTCGTTCCTGTAGTACCACGGATCAATCCCGGGTGCAGGGTCAGAGACTCCAGGCACAGCAGCCATTTGCTGCGGGCACGCGCAACTTGCGCCTACCCAGAGGCAGGTGCAAAAGGTAAATTAAAAATTTGGGGGGGGGGTAGAGTAGGGCTGGGGGAGATAATGTTAGGGGAAGGTCAGGTTAGGGGGAAGGGAACAGGGGAAGGCAGTGCAGCTCGGCGCGCACAAGGTGCATAATTGTGCACCCCCTTGCGCGCACTGACCCCCAATTTTATAAGATGTGCGTGCCTGTGCACGCCTGTTATAAAATCAGGCATAAAATCTACCTCTATATTTCTTTTAAAATCTACCTCTATATTCTTTAGTTTCTTTCCCTTTGTTCCACTGGCCAGGATCTTCTCCTCCAGATTAGTTCCTCCACACCTTCAGGTTATTTCAGGATGAAAGACGCCATTCTCCCAATGGCTTGTTTACCAATTACGAGTAGCAAGGACCATCAGCTCCCAGTGGAACAAAAATAGTCTCCTAACCCAAAAGAGGGAAAAATCAAGCAAAAGACAGGAAAGGTGGAATAAAACTTCCTAGCCTCAAAACAGAGAAGACAATCCAAAAAGACAGATAATTCAACTGAAACTTCTCTGCATCAGGTTACTGTCAGATCTTTTCTCTGAAGGAGAGATAGGGAAGTACAAGTCTTCCCTACCCCAAATCTAGCCTTGAAAATCCAATCCACTGCAACAAGAGGGACCAGCTCTCACAGGTTATTCTCCAAAATTGGATTAAAAGACTGAAAACAAGCTTGAAGCAGGTCAAACAAGTGGCTGACCCCAAAAGGGAAAATTCCTAACTTCTTTCCATTAATTTAAGGAAAATGTGATTAAAAACAAAAGACAAAGAGCTCCTGCTTCAACATAATCCAAGCTAAAAATCCACAAGGACCGATGGTGCTTGGGGATGATAAACAACTAGGTCACATCATCTGCAGCTCCCAAAGCCAAACTTCTCTTCACTAGTTTTTACATTAAACTTCCCAGATAACTAATCAATAACTGGACAACTCCAAAATGATCTTTATTTTTAATGGACAGGTCTATTACCTTGTTACTCTACTATCTCACTGTTAATGTTTTTCTATCGCTTTCTTTCCATTCCAAGTTGCATTATGTCCCTGTTTTATTGTAACTGCTACTTCTTCTTACATCACATGATATTGTTCTAAGTTCTTATCCTTTTGTTCACATCCTGTTAATTGTAAACCGACATGATGCGACTCCCATCGCGAATGCCGGTATATAAAAAAATCAAATCAAATAAATAAATAAATAAATAAATAAAATAAATATACTCCTTTTAGTGAGGGAAACTAAAGGTTCCCTACATTTCTAAACCAAAATGTTATCAGTCATAACAATATGCTTTACAAATCAAATAAAATTAAGGGTAACTCATACTCATTAGTCCTGTAAATAGCTTAAGAGGGTTTTAGCTCTTTGGCTTAAAGAAGAGATTAATAATTGATGCAATATTATATTCCTTCTCTGCATGCCCAATGGTTGTGCATCACAAGTTTATTTAATCATGGAGCTTGTGAGGCCACCCCTCTGATTGGCTAAGTAAGTGAGACATTATTAAAGGAGAATCCTTTAAAATTTACTCTTTTGACCTTAGAACCCCATGACACATAAAGTTAACACATCAGCACAACTAAGAGATAAGAACATAAGAACACAAGAAATTGCCATGCTGGGTCAGACCAAGGGTCCATCAAGCCCAGCATCCTGTTTCCAACAAAGGCAAGAACCTGGCAATTACCCAAACACTAAGAAAATCCCATGCTACTGATGCAATTAATAGCAGTGGCTATTCCCTAAGTAAAATTGATTAATAGCCATTAATGGATTTCTCCTCCAAGAACTTATCCAAACCTTTTTTGAACCCAGCTACACTAACTGCACTAACCACATCCTCTGGCAACAAATTTCAGAGCTTTATTGTGTGCTGAGTGAAAAAGAATTTTCTCCGATTAATCTTAAATGTGCTACTTGCTAACTTCATGGAATGCCCCCTAGTCCTTCTATTATTCGAAAATGTAAATAACCAAGTCACATCTACTCATTCAAGACCTCTCATGATCTTAAAGACCTCTATCATATCCCCCCTCAGCCGTCTCTTCTCCAAGTTGAACAGCCCTAACCTCTTCAGCCTTTCCTCTGTACCTTCTCCATCGCAACTATATCTTTTTTGAGATGCAGTGACCAGAATTGTACACAGTATTCAAGGTGTGGTCTCACCATGGAGTGATACAGAGGCATTATGACATTTTCCGTTCTATTAACCATTCCCTTCCTAATAATTCTTAACATTCTATTTGCTTTTTTGACTGCTGCAGCACACTGAGCCGATGATTTTAAAGTATTATCCACTATGATGCCTAGATCTTTTTCCTGGGTGGTAGCTCCTAATATGGAATCTAACATCGTGTAACTACAGCAAGGGTTATTTTTCCATATATACAACACCTTGCACTTGTCCACATTAAATTTCATCTGCCATTTGGATGCCCAATCTTCCAGTCTTGCAAGGTCCTCCTGTAATGTATCACAGTCTGCTTGTGATTTAACTACTCTGAATAATTTTGTATCTGCAAATTTGATAACCTCCTTTCCAGATCATTTATATATATATATTGAAAAGCACCGGTCCAAGTACAGATCCCTGAGGCACTCCACTGTTTATCCTTTTCCACTGAGAAAATTGACCATTTAATCCTACTCTCTGTTTCCTGTCTTTTAACCAGTTTGTAATCCATGAGATGATACATCATTTTGAGCTCAGTTAATTATTTATGACATAAGAGCTACTCAATAGCTCAGTCAGAAATATATTCTTAAATAGAAGAATAAAATGTTTACTTTACATGAGGAAAGTATATAATTAAATTTAATTGATTTGATCAAGTCATATAATACAAAAAATAAAATTCAAAATGGTTGCTTACCAAATACGAGTTAAATCAGCCAGGGTCTCAGGCATGCCATACTGTAGCTAGGACAGCAACCTAGTACAACTGGACTTCATTGTATATATACTTTTTCTCTTGCTGACCTTTAATGACTTATAGTAATTTTTTTTCAATATAAGTTCAGAGACTTCTGACCTCATGTGTTCTAATTTACTAAAGAACTACATATATGAGTCAAGCTACACATCCAAGAATATTTAGTATAAAAAAAACTTTGATCTTACATCAGATGCACGTCATCAAAACACCTGTGTGCCTTTGATCTAGTATCTAATTGATGAAGAGCATCTGATTTCATATTTCTAACTTTAATAATTAAGGCACAAATTCTGGGAACTTTGCCATGCTAGAATATTTCAATCACAAAGGACATTCTCTGTTTCTTATCTTAACAAGGAGCTGGCTGGTTTTCCAGTTCTAACAGTTTGCACGTATTCCATAGCAAGAAGAGAAAAAAAATAAAAATGGCAACTCTACACAAGTCATGTTAAAAATTCGGAATGGTTCAAAAATGATTCAGATGTTATTGATTTTCATACTTTTGTATTTTTGAGATACAAGGACCTGGATACCATGTCAAACAAAAGTGGGAATATAGTACAGAAGGCATCATCTTGCCTTCAAAATAGTTCTAGAATATTTTATATAGAATTGTACAACTTATTTATATTAGTTAAAGTACTGTTTTATTATCATCTGTTGCTTTCTAGGACCCCTAACATTGACAGATTAGCAAAGGAAGGAGTGAAACTCACTCAGCATATTTCTGCAGCAGGTTTGTGCACCCCAAGTAGAGCAGCTTTCCTGACGGGCAGATATCCTGTGAGATCTGGTAAGAGTCCCTTCATGAATACAGGGAACCATTTACAGTATAAAGAGTACAGCAAAGTTGCAATGCTTTTATCACTATAATAATTTTCCCTATGTCTGTTTGGCATATCTGTAGGTTTTATTGTCCCCTTCAGGCATGTTTACAACTATCTGGGATCAATTTTCTTCTAAACACAATCTCCAAAGAGAAGAAAAATGTGATAGTTTCAGGAAAAACACTCAAAAACAGATGTGGAAAAATATACTAACTCTCTTTTGGGTCCTTGTTTAGGTGATATTTATGTAACCCTCCATCCTCTGTAGAGGGTCATTTTTGGAAAATGAATGGGCTGCAGACCCAGTGTAGGGTTCAATCATTGGGGAATAGCTTCTGCTATGCGGCCCAAAGGGAATTACACACAAAGAAAACAGCAGTCCACACCCAAAATTGTGTTCCAAAACAGAAAGAACACATTTATTGGAAGCCTACAAATTTAAAGTTCAGTAGAAGGCAGAAAAACCAGGAACAGTCCAAAAAAAAAATAAATTACCAACAAGCAGAAATTAGCTTCTTAGACAAACCCCCAAATCTCCAAAGTTGTTACTCACAGTCCTCACACATTTCTTGAGCATAATCCTAAAGGGACTTCTCCCTCTCAAACTTCCATCAAGACCCTATACTACCCAGCAGAACATAAAATTAAGGAAAACTTCTCCTTTGATCATTCCTGAGGCTGTGGGCTTCCCCAGTCAGAATGGTGTCCTCCTAGTCTAAGAGGTCCTTATCCGCCCAGTTGACCCTTATGCCTTACTCTGCTTCTCCAGCAAATCAATACTTATCACACTCTAGCCCTGAACTCCTCAAAAGCTAACTCCTGAACTCCTCCTTATGACTCATGAGGCCATCATTTTTACCATCTCCAAAACCCGTCCCCTTTCCCCCTTTGGGGAAAGGACCCTCCTTTTACTCACCACCTTAGCTCTTACCTTCTTGAAGCTACCATTGCTAGAAAATTCTTAATATTAAACTTAACGTAAGGCCTAATTTGTCTTACACAGGTATCAAAGAAAGCTTAGTTCATAAGCTAATAACCTGCTAATGGGGACGTGGATCGTGTTTTAATACATACTGAGCTTTCTGTCGGACTGACCTTACGGAGTGTGGTGTCCAGAACAAATGAGATACATCAGGGCCCCAAAATGCTTGAGAAGAAATTACAGTGCTGGGGTGGGGCTACCATAGCAGCACAGAACCCCACCCCTCCTTCTCCCAAACCATGGGGCCAGAGGCCATTGCACCAATTCCTTCTCCCATTTCCACCCTTACCTCACAATGATGGCCCTGGCCTTCTGGTTCTACTTGATCTTGCCCTGGGGAGAAGAACATCATCTGTATAACACTGTTTGGCTATCTGTTAGAAGATGATTGGGGTCTTTCAGTGCCCAGACAGGAGATGTGAGTAACTGGGCTTCTTTTCATATCATGCCATTTTAGCAGCTAAGTAAGTTTTTTTCGAAATGGTTCCCACACAGAAAATTTGCTTTGTTCTTTATTAGCTTATTTCAAACAATTGGAAAAACTGAGTTGAAAGCTGTTGTCTCATATATTCCTAAGTACCTACACTAGGTCAGTCTTTCTCCTTTTGCTTGTTGTCTTCTATTCTTCTAAAATATACTAGGGCAGTGGTTTTCAACCAGGGATACATGTACCCCGGGGATATTTGGAAGCCTGTCAGGGGGTACACAACCAGATGACTACTACATGGGATAGGAGAACCCAAACTGTGGAAAGCATTTTTCCCTCCCCTGATGCTCAAAGTGGTAACCTCAAGTGGGAGATCCTGCCCTCCCTATCTACTGCTGGAGAAGTAAAATAAAGACATCACATGTGGCATCAGTGTTGACACACAGGAGAGGGGAGCCTGAGACTATCATCATTAAAGCACTACGGGAGCAGCAGAGAGCCATAAACAGCAGCAGTATAGGGAACAGTGAAAGTGATGTGCACACAATTGTGTTTTCTTCGCCTTTCCATCTGGAAATAAAGGTTACACAAAGATAGGAGGAAGGGGCAGCAGATGTGTAGGCAGGATGTTGCAGTGTTTTCATTCTCTGCTGTGGTGCCTGCTGACTCTGCTTTAGCCCTGCGGCTGGCTGTTACTCCCATGCTCGTGGTGGTTGCTCTGTTGCTGCTTTGTAGTTGACTTGGGAAAGAAGTTAGGATAAGGTGGATGGAGGAATGAGGAGACCAAAGCCTGGAAAGAGGAGCTGGCAGTTGGAGAGAGCAAATGGAGAGAGATGAGGAGAAAGATCAAGAGAAGGGATGTGGAAGATTAATTGGTGGGAATAGATTAAACAGGGAGGCCTGGGCCTAAAAGTTGGGAGAAATGGATATGGAGAACAGGGAAGTGTGGTGAGAAGAACTAAGGAGAAAGTGAAATGGAGGGCTGAGAGATGAAGGGGAAAGAATCAGAGATAGCTAGATTGAGGGATAGAATATGTTGGGGAGAAAGTAGGAGAGAGGTAGGGCTGACAGCTAGAAAATAAGAGGGAGAGCTCAGAGATATCAATAGGGGACGAGCCAGAGAAGAGGAAGGGTAGGAGATGAAGAAATAAAGGGTAAGAAATGAGAGGGAGAGGTAAAGCAGGCGAGAGAGTTGGAGAAGGAGAGAAATGAGACTAAAGAAAGATTTGAGAGACGTGAGGGGAAAAAAGGACGAAGATGGAGACAAATATAGTAGAAAAGAAAAACTGAAAGGATAAAAGTTAGAAGAGAGAGCAGATGAAACCAGAGAATGCATAGAGGGTAAAAAAATAGTTACAATAAAGATAAGGAAAAAAATAAATGTAGCTATAGTTGTCCCTTAAAATTTTGAATTTTTGCGAACCAAAGGGAACATGAAAGGGGTGCAGTAGTCACAAAAGGTTAACTACTAATGCACTAAGCTAACCAACTGGTTTCAGGTTTTTTTTTTATTTTAAGAACAGGGTGACTCAGTCCTGGTTTTATCCTACTTGTTGTTCTGATTTCCCTATTGATTTTCCTAAGGAAAGCAAGACTACAAGTCCCTGTATCTAATGGGGCAAAATTAGGACTGGATCAGTCTGTCCTGAAAATCTGGATCAGTTGGCATCTGTAAAGCATATTTGCAGATATTTGGCGGTGTCACAGAATCATTACTACTGAATGAGGCCTGTGTTCTCTGCCTCCTGGATTCTGTCAGTGAAGCACATTTTTACATACAGGTACTAAAACAAAAATGCATATTACTAATGCACCTCAGGTGTTTCACTGAACCAAACAGTAGCAGTTAGGAATAAAATTGTTTTTGTCCTTTTTCTATTAGGTAATACAATAAAAGGTGAATTTTAAAAGCCTGGCACATGCATCAGTCGGGGGATGTGCGAATAAGTCAGGCTCGCACGTACCGAGCGGATTTTAAAAGCCATTCAGAAATGTGTGTATCTCGAAGTTTTCATAAAGGGGCTTGGGCATGATCTGGACAGGGCATGGGCATTTTGGGGCATGAATCTGAGATGTGCACGTAAATACTTACGTGATCCGCCACGCGCCGAGGCCCCTGCCACATAACTTTACTTCTGCTATGGATAATGCGTAAGTTAAAAAAAATAAAGATAAATAGGCAGATCTGCAGGGTTTTAAGGGTAGGAGCTAAGCGAGGAGAGTGAAGGCTATTAAACTAGGCCCGCGTGCCAGTTTGAAAGTTACCGTCTAAGATGGTAACTTTCAAACCAACACCCGTGCGCACATTTGCATGCATACGTTGGCTCGCGCACAGGAATGTGGACATATTATAAAATAGCCTGGCCACGCGCACATGTGCACCGAATTTTAAGTAGGCACGCGTACGTGTGCCCAAATGCCACTTCTACCACATAAATCGGGGGATTTCAAAAGGGGCGCGTGCTGACTCTCTTCCCACTTTCACCAGTTTGCCCCGATTTCACCCAGTTAAGAGATGGGGGCGTTTGGAAGACCTAGTTTAATAGCCTTCACTTCTACCAGTTAGCCCCAATCCTTAAAACCCTGCAGATCTGCCTATTTTTCTTAATGTTTTCTTACACAACATCCAATCCTGAAGCATTTACATGCACATTTCAGGTTCCCACCCTGAAACGCCCATTCCCTACCCTTGCCATGTCCGTGCTCTGCCCCTTTTTGAAAACGTTTGAGGTGTGCGGTGGCTTTTAAAATCCACTCGGCACGCACCAACCTGACATATTCACGCATCCCTAACGAATACACACATCGGGCTTTTAAAATTCACCTTTAAAATAAGAAAGCAAGTGCCTATCTGGTCGATTTTAAATGTCTTACACGCACCAAAACCAGGAGATGCGCGTGTGTCTCAGACCCACACCAGATGCACAGGTTTTAAAAGGCCCACCACAACGTGCATATCTCCTGTTATGTGCACAAAACTTTTTTTTTTTCTGAAAAAGATGTGGGCATGGTCTGGGCATGCCATGGGCAGGACGTGTAGGCTGGGTCTGAAGCACAAATTCAGCTCAAAAGTATTTACATGCACAAGCACTCTGGGGTCCCCTACCTTGTAACTTTACTTTTGTTATGGATGGCGTGTAAGTTGTGAAAAAAAAAAAAAAGAGTAGTCAGCAGGGCTTTAGGGTCGGGGATAATAGAGTAAAAGGGAGGTGTTGTGATTCCTGCTCACGGAGCCCACCACACGAGCAGGCCTCTCCACCTAACTCACCATTCCAACGCCGTTGGACTCTGCTGTGGCTTGGCCTAGACTGCCGCGCTATTTCTGCTCGGGATCGCCGCCCCTTGAGGCCTTGCCCGCATGGCCAGGTGCCGCTGTCGTCTTCTTTGTGGCCCTGCTCGTGCCGCCCACGTTCCTTCTAAGCTGAGATCCTCCCTGAGCGGCAGGGAGAAGCCGCTGCAACGTCCTCTTCGCGGCCTGGTGCCGCAGTCAGGGCCTGTTCTTCTGTCTGCTTCCTGTGCGGCAGGGACACCGCTATCCAGGGTCCTGTTTCCTGTCCCTGGGCCTTCCTAGGCACTGGTGCACATCTCTTCTAAGCTATTTAAAGGTCCATTGGTGGGAAAAGCCCGCGGCCCCACCGGAAGTCTTCATTCAATCATTTCCTGGTTCAGCCCTATAAAAGGGCTTCTCTTCAGTCACTCTGGGCCTTCGGACCGGGTTCCACAGTTGTCTGTGCTCTGTGACCAGTCCAGGTCCTCCATGGTTTTAATCTGTATAGATGGCTTTGTGTTCAGTGTTCTTCATGTTCCTGGTCTCCTCATCTTGATGTCCCTGGTCTTGTCCCCCATCTGAGCTCCTTTGTCGCCTGTTCCAAGTCCCCATGTTCCATGTCCTGATGTTCAAAGGTTCCGCTCCTCCATTACTTGTTCCAAGTCCAGACGTCCTGATGTTCCGAGGTTCCGCTCCTCCTTTGCCTGTTCCAAGTCCTGAGTTCCAAGTCCTCATCTGAGTCTTCCTAGCGCTTAGAGTTCCTCCAAGTCCTGAGTTCCAAGCCCTCGTCTGAGTCTAGCACTCAGAGCCTCCCAAGTCCTTGGACCCTCCAGCTCCTCGGGTCCTCCAGATGACCTCCTGTTGGGTAAATCCATTCCATCTGGTTCCTGTTCCCGGTCATTGGAGCCTCATTTTGGCTGGGTTCCCTTCCTGCGCTTGTCCCACTCTCCGCGTGGTCTGCGACCTGGCTTCTCAGGTTGTGTAGGGCGTGCAGTGGGACAGGGTGGTTCATGACCAGCCCACAGCTGGGCTGTGTAGGGCGCCCTGAGGGACGGTGCCTGTTTGAACCTTCCAAGTTCCAAGTATACGTCCCGAGTCTTCCAAGTCTACGTATGAGCCTTCCATGTTCCAAGGCCTTCGTCTGCCCTTGCCCTCTGTCCGGCCTGCCACTTATTGCCATTTCCTAGCGGCAAGTCCGAAAGGGCTTGGAATGGTCAGAGGACCATTCAAAGACAACCATTGCGTTGTTGGTTTTCCTGAAGCGTGCAGGTCCGGTACAGGGTCAGATCCTTCAGTCATCTTTGACTTTGTATCAGCCTTGTTCTGCTCCACCCATGCTTGAATCAGCTCACCTCTCGCTGTGCTCTCGGGGCTCCTCCCTGAGTGGCGTGGCGATCCAAGGGCTCACAACTCCTGTCAGAAGTGATCGCACCTCCACGCTCGCAACAGGAGGCAAGTTAGCTAGGAGGTTTAGGAAGTCCTCTCTTTTACTGGAGCGAACTGGGAAAAGAATCGGTGCGCATCTAGTAAAATCCCCCCCACTTATGCGAATGAGGTGGCATTTGAACACACCTGCGCGCTTCAATGTGAAATAGTGCGCACACATATGCACAAATAGCCAATTTTAAAACATGCGCACGTATATGCATATATACACAAGAATGTTTTAAAATTGCTGGATCCATGTGCGTGAGCCGGAAAATGTGCGTGGGTCTTAAAATTTACCTCTATGTGTGCATGTATGTGTGAATGTGTGTCTCTTGTGATGTTTTGTGCTGTTGTTATGGGCAACTTTATATGTGATATTGTTTAAACAGATGTGATATTGCATTAGACATTTGTCAGCTTTTGGCCTGATTATTGGCTTTTATTAGTAGTTTGTGGTGTTTGGTTCTTATTATGTATTCCAAGGTTTTGTCATTGTTAAAATGGGGTATCTTATAAATAAAGTCTAAAAAAAAAAAGAAAGAAAGAAAACAAGTGCCTCAATATTTTTGTCTTGCATCCAGGCATGGCATCTGCATCAAATGTATTTCGGATTCTTTTTTGGCTTGGTGGAACCGGAGGACTCCCTACAAATGAAACAACTTTTGCCAAGATCCTACAGCAGCAAGGCTACACCACTGGACTTATAGGTATAGGGGGGGGGGGCTCTTGTATTCCTGTGTCCCTTTATAGTAGCTCAGTCTGTTGCTTAGAATTTACCATTTGTAGAGGTTTTTTTACTAAATCATATTACTGTCCAGGCTTGAACATTTATTTTTTGACTCGGCAGTTTTCCTCCCGCTGCTCAAATGGAACAAGAGCTGGGATCTTGGCCACCATAAGCCTTCTTTCACAACTACCCAGGATCTTTCCTCTGTCTTATATCCCCCACCAAAACTGTTTCCAGAACCCTACAATCCTGGGCCCCAAAATCAGCCATCAGGTGTCACCCTTGGATGATGACTGCAGTTCCCCCTGCAACATCCCCATCCTCCCGGGGAACAGAGAACCTGACTCAGGGATTGAGTCATGGCCCTTCTGTACGACTCTGCTGCTGAGCCAGCGGGGTCTGAACATTTTACATTCTTGAGAATATTCACAACATGGAAACTTTATGTTCAAAGTTTCCAAAGGAGCATGAAAAGCTGTGGTGATTTGTTTTCTTCTACCGGTAGTAGAAGTGTAATATACCTATGAGCAAGAAAGTCCACAATAGCAATGTATTCATAAGAGAAAAAAAGGGGAAACCATAACTCCTCCTCTCTCCCAGTCCTATCTCATCATTACTAGGACTCTGAAAGTGGATGGCACTCCATAAGAAGTGGAGTTATCTAATGCAGAATGCCAAAATGGTAGAGGCCATGTTCTGACATTTTTAGGCAGTGATTACAGACTTTGTATCAGGAATTTATTCACTGAAATCCCAAACAGACCAGTTTTGTTATTTGCTGGTGAAATATCTCCAACCACATAACCATCAAGCAAATAGGTTCAATTAGGCCCTAATGTGGGATGCCCTGTGCTTATTCTTTGCGCAAGACCCCACAACTTCTGATCCATTTCCAATGTAGCGAAAATTAGCCGAAATGATAAACTTACAAAAATGATGAAGGCATACTTTGTATTATGCTAAAGTAGAACTACTATAACTGTAAATGTTTTTGGTTTAACAGGAAAATGGCACCTGGGTATGAGCTGTGAATCCCGCACTGATTATTGTCACCATCCTTTAAACCATGGCTTTCATTACTACTATGGGATGCCTTTCAGCCTTTTCACTGAGTGCCAGACAGGACACGCGCCCGAGCAAGGTTTCGCCTACAGACGTAACTTCTGGTTTTATTTTCAAATAATTGCCCTCGCTCTGCTTACAGTGGCAATTGGAAAACTCACTGGCTTGTTTCCCATTTCTTGGAAAATAATCACTTGCCTGGCATTGCTTGCCTCCTTGTTTTTAATCCCTTGGTATACCAGTTTAATTTTCGTCAGGCACTGGAACTGTTTAATGATGAGAAACTACGAAATTACTGAACAGCCAATGAGAGTGGAAAGAACTGCTTCTCTCATGGTGAAAGAAGCAGTTTCGTTCATCGAAAGGTAACAACTGATTTTGATTAGTTTTAGACCTTGCTAGAAGCAGTCTGTTTGCATCTTTGGTAGGAGAAGTTATAGAGCAGGGCATCAGATTGCACAATATTTCTTGTAATTTTATTTCTGTTCTTTTATGATGCTACAGTTATAGTGGGTATGAACCAATGATATTTACCCTTGTTCCATCCCTCCCTTCTGGAAGGTCGTCTTGCAGTCTTCTTGCTAGACATCCAGCTCAGAAATATTTATCATTTCCTGCTTATACTATGGTACTTCTACGTCATAGGAGTTGGGACTAGGAGTACTAGAGGTGCTGTTTCAACTCCTTGCTTGAAGTATAAGTATAATGACTTGCATTATACACAGGGGTCAAAGGGGATTTTTTTTTTTTTTTGTAAACCTCCCCACCCCTCCCCATTTTTTTATAATAATTGTACCAATGCCCCTGTCTTCACAATCAGGAGAATTTTAAAAGGCCTACTCGTGTTGAAGCTGGGAGATACACGTACTAGTCCGGCCGGTGCCCGCTGTGCAGATTTTAAAAAGCGGGCAAGTTCGCACATATCTCCCAGTACATGCATAAAACCTTTTACGAAAAAGGTGGCGGGGAGTGGGTGGAGTCTGGGCAGGGCATGGGTGTTCTGGGTCTATAACCTGAAGTATGCGTGTAAGTACTTACATGCACAAGCGTGCGCCGGGGTCCCCTCCTGCATAACTTTACTTCTGCTATGGTGTAAGTTTTAAAATAAAAACTCAGGGCTAGTCAGCAGGGTTTGAATGGTTGGGGCTAATAGGGTTAAAGGGAGGAAGGTTAATTAGGGGGGGGTTAGGAAGTCCTAGACTTTACCTGGGCAAACTGAGAATGGACTGGGGAAACTGGTAATTGCTTCGGCGCGCGTGTCTAATAAAATCCCCCCACTTAAGCAGTAGAGCCTGCATTTGTGCGCAGAAGCACATGTCCATACAAAATAGTGTGCATATGTGCGTGCATACAGCTGATTTTATATCATAAGCGCATATAAAATGGCCGACTCCATTCGCACGAGCTGGCATATGCACGTAAATGTACGCCCACACTGCTGTTTAAAAGTTACCATCTATGATTTTTCAAAACTAAAGGGAAGATGACTGAATTACCAAAATCTGAAAATTCTGAGCAGTAACATCATCATAAAGGCTTTAATTTATGTTAATGTCCATTCACTTATCACATAAACCTAAAGGGCTGGATTTTAAAAGCTCAACGCACGTAAAATCCAGTGGATTTAAACGCGTAGAGGGGGTTGCGCACACTGGGCCTATTTTACAAAGGTCCGGCGATGCATATAAAGCCCCAGGACGCATCTAAGTCCGGGGCTTTAAAAAAGGGGCGGGATGGAGGCAAGGTCAGAGGCCATTTGCTGCTGTGCCGGGGGATCGCGTGCCGGCAGGCTGCTGGCACGCGCAACTTGCTCCTGCTCAGAGGCAGGCGCAAAAGGTAAGATAGAGGTCAGGAGCAGGGTTAGAATAGGGGAAATGGGGGGAGGCCGTGGGCATCGGCGCGTGCAAGATGCACTAGTGTGCACCCCCTTGTGCATGCCGACCCCCGATTTTGTAACATGTTTAGGGGTTTAGACAGCCCAAATTATAATTTATGTTCAAATCTTTTTACTGAATTAGAAATGGTGTACAATATACATAGCAAACTAGTAGTAGGACCTGGGTGTTCCTTTTGCCAGGTCACTACCCAGTGATACATTATAATCTCCCCCCACCCTATGACCCTGCAAGCATATCAACCCATTACAACATTACCAGAAGGAACAGTATAGTCACTAAGCACCAAACTTCATATATATGGGGTAAAGATTGCAAATAGGGTTCCCATACAACAACATATATTCGTCTATGTTTTAATAGATCGAGCTTCTCCATATATTTCTCATTGATGCACATTATATGTATGCTGTTTCATAATTGTATGATACTAGGGGGATCCGCCTAGAACCAACACTGTAAAATAACGCATTTACAGGTCGATACAGTAACGTGCGGTTAAAGATTCCCCGTCTGTAACGTGCTGGGAGCGCACAATACAGACGAGTAAGGCGATCCAGCGATACAGTCTCCAGTTTCACGCGTCCTTAGCGCTTCGTAAAATAGACACATAACCCTTTCCGCATGCAGCATGTATATGATGTGTAAATGAACGAATTAGCTGTATAATGAAGGAATTAGCTATTCCCCTCCGATACTGTAACGGACACTGATATTATCTCCTTAGTAACCCGCTGTTTTGCCGCGGCCTTAACGTGTTAGTTTACCGCCTCCCCCTAGTAGGTGTTAGGACTGTGAGTCTAGTAACAAATCCATCGACACCGCTTAAGATACTCAAAAACAATAAAACACAATTAAAAAAAAAAGCGATACAGAGATGATCGAGAAAATGTAATGCTGTGGAACACATAAAACCTGTCAGAAAAAAAAATAAAAAATTTTAAATACCTGTCGGAGGGCCGCGTGGGTCCAGGCGGCCGGCAGCGGGAGCCGGGGGGCGGGTGGTCGCGTGTTAAATCTAGGCCGCGGGCGGGTGGGCGCCTGTTCCAGGCAGCGGCGGCGGGGGCGGGTGGACGCGCGTTAGTTTCAGATGGGCGGCGGCGGGAGCCGGGGGGCGGGTGGTCGCGTGTTAAATCTAGGCCGGGTCTTTCGCCGCCGGCTCCTCCGCCTGGATGAATGAGCGCCTGTGCGACCCCTGCGATTCGGCGCTCAAGGCGTGACGTCACGACGCCCGACGTCACGGCATGTAACTGCCTTGAGCACCGAATTTCAGGGGTCGCACAGGCGCGCATTCATTCATCCAGGCGGAGGAGCCGGCGGCCGTCTGAAACTAACGCGCGTCCACCCGCCCGCGGCCTAGATTTAACACGCGACCACCCGCTGCCGCCCGCCGGCCGTCTGAAACTAACGCGCGTCCACCCGCCCCCGCCGCCTGGAACAGGCGCCCACCCGCCCGCGGCCTAGATTTAACACGCGACCACCCGCCCCCCGGCTCCCGCCGCCGCCCGCCGGCCGTCTGAAACTAACGCGTGTCCACCCGCCCCCGCCGCCTGGAACAGGCGCCCACCCGCCCGCGGCCTAGATTTAACACGCGACCACCCGCCCCCCGGATCCCGCCACCTGCCGGCCGCCTGGACCCACGCGGCCCTCAGACAGGTATTTAAAAATTTTGTTTTTTACACTTCCTGGTGCCTGTCATTTGAAATGACAGGCACCAGCGCACCCAGGTTACTGTATAGGCGCTGTATTAAGCGCCTATACAGTAAAATGGGTTGCGCGGGCCTAACCCTTCCCTAACGCTTCACAGCCGCGGCATGCATTTGCATGCAATTAGAAGAGAGTATCAGGCGCTAGGTCAAGAGAACTGTGCGTGCGGGGAGGAAGGGTGCGCCTGACACTGCCGCACTGTTTCTACCGCGGCCTTACTGTATCGAGCCGTTAGCTATTAATAAGACCTTTCAAATCCAAAGTTTTGTGTATTTGCGACCTCTTGCAATCCCAGGAAGGAAATCAAAAAGGAGAGTTGGGGCCTGCATCAGTAAGGAAATCTCTGTAACGGTTTGTATATAACGTATTAGAGCTCGCCAAAAAACCTGAATCTTGGGGCATGAGCAAAACTGATGTCCCAGGGTACCTGACTCCTTTGTATGTTTCACACACAGTGCAGAAGGAGAAAGCCCCCTCTGATGTGCCCTTTGTTGCGGACAATAGTAGCGCAGTAGAAACTTGTAAAACATTTCCCGTAAAGTTATTTTACTAGTTAGAGATTTTATTCTCCCAAAAATCCGTTCATGTTGGGGCAACGTTAATGATAGAGATATCTCCGTCTGCCATCCTCCTAACACAGAATCCCATTTTACTTTGGGCTTAGTTTTATTTAAAAGAGCATAGAGAGAGGAAATGGTCGGCCGTGAAGGATCCCCCACATCAGAAACCTCAGACAGAAGTAATCTCTGTTCTGGCAAACTGACTGATTATATCAGAAAGGAACCCGTTCCTTTTCATCCGTAAAGAGCTTCCTTACGGCTCGATACAGTATCGTTCGGTTGAAGATTTCCCGTCTGTAACGTGCTCGGAGAGCACAATTCGGACGCGTAAGGCGATTCAGTGATACAGTCTCCAGTTTCACGCGTCCTTAGTGCTTTTTAAAACAGACACATAACCCTTTCCGCACCCAGCATGTAAATGAACGAATTAGCTGTATAATGAAGGAATTAGCTATTCCCCTCCGATACTGTGACGCGCCCTCAGATTATCTCCTTTGTAACCCGCTATTTTGCTGCGGCCTTAACGTGTTAGTTTACCGCTACCCTCTACTTGGTGTTAGTGTGGTGTTCGAAAATTAAAACGGGAATAAAGTGTAAAAAATGGTGTAAAAAAAGTGTAAAAACATTGCTTACCTGCCCTGGCCCCGTCCGGTCTCCGGTGCAGCCCCAGTCCTGTCCCCTCCTCCCGAAGCAAAAAAAAAAAAAAAACCCCCGAAAAAGTAGCAAGGCTCGGGCCTGCTACGGTAGTCCCTTCTCCCTTCTCCTCTCCTCCCGATTTCGGCGCTCAAGGCGGCCGGGTGGGCGTGCATTCATCCAGGCAGAGGGAGCCGGCGGCGAAAGCGGCCTCCGGCTCCCTCTGCCTGGATGAATGCCCGGCCCCCGCCGGCCGCGAATGAATGCCCGTGCGATTTCGGCGCTCAAGGCGTGACGTCACGTCATGTGACTGCCTTGAGTGCCGAAATCGCACGGACATTCATTCGCGGCCGGCGGGGGCCGCTGGATGAATGCACGGCCCCTGCCGGCCGCGAATGAATGCCCGTGCGATTTCGGCACTCCATTCATCCAGCGGCCCCCGCCGGCCGCGAATGAATGCCCGTGCGATTTCGGTGCTCCATTCATCCAGCGGCCCCCGCCGGCCGCGAATGAATGCCCGTGCGATTTCGGCACTCAAGGCAGTCACATGACGTGACGTCACGCCTTGAGCGCCGAAATCGCACGGGCATTCATTTGCGGCCGGCGGGGGCCGGGCATTCATCCAGCGGCCCCCGCCGGCCGCGAATGAATGTCCGTGCGATTTCGGCGCTCAAGGCAGTCACATGACGTGACGTCACGCCTTGAGCGCCGAAATCGCACGGGCATTCATTCGCAGCCGGCGGGGGCCAGGCATTCATCCAGGCAGAGGGAGCCGGAGGCCGCTTTCGCCGCCGGCTCCCTCTGCCTGGATGAATGCACGCCCACCCGGCCGCCTTGAGCAGTTTTGTTTTTTTTTTTGCTTCGGGAGGAGGAGACAGGACTGGGGCTGCACCGGAGACCGGACGGGGCCAGGGCAGGTGAGCGGGCGCTGGGGGATAGTTTGCCGAGCATCGGGGAACATAACTGTCCACTTCCTGATACCTGTCATTTCAAATGTCATTTGAAATGACATTTGAAATGACAGATACCAGCGTGGCCGTGAAGCGTTAGGCCCGCGAACCCAGGATACTGTATAGGTGCTCTATACAGTAAAATGGGTTGCGCGGGCCTAACGCTTGCCTAAGGCTTCGCAGCCGCGGCATGCATTTGCATGCAATTAGAAGAGAGTATCCAGCGCTAAGTGAAGAGAACTGTGCGTGCGGGGAGGAAGGGTGCGCCTGGCAATGCCGCACTCTTTCTACCGCGGTCTTACAGTATCGAGCCGTTAGTTAGAATGCAAAATAAATCATAGAGAGGGATATTTTTCTTGAGAATGTTAATGTTATAACAATAAACAATAATCAATAGAAAAATGACTGTTATTATACACAGGAGAAAAATCAGTGGAAAAGTAATTTTTCCATGGATTTCTTTTGTTGTACTATTGAAATTCCCAGGAAAAATAAAATAAAAGCTGAAAATGAAGGTCCCTAGTCATAGAGCCGGTAATGTTCAAAGGAACTTCTGTGAGTAAATCAATGCTTTATACATATCCATAGCACGCACATGCACTATGGGGCGGATTTTAAATGCCCTGCTCGCGTAAATCCGGCCGGATTTAGGTGAGCAGGGCCCTCGCGCGCCGGCGCGCCTATTTTGCATAAGCTGCCGGCGCGCGCAGAGCCCCGGGACGCGTGTAAGTCCCGGGGCTTTTTTAAGGGGGCATGTCTGAGGCGTGTCGCCAAATGACACGGCGTTTCGGGGGCGTGACACGGCATTTGGGGGGCGGGCCCGGGGGCGTGGTTTCGGCCTGGGGGCATTCTGGGGGCGTGGCTGCGCCCTCCGGAACAGCCCCCGGGTTGGGTCTTGGCGCGCCAGCAGCCTGCTGGCGCGCGCGGATTTACATCTGCCTCCGGCAGGCGTAAATCCATGGATAAAGGTGGGGGGGGTTTAGATAGGGCCAGGGGGGGGTGAGTTAGGTAGGGGAAGGTGAGGGGAAGGCGAAAGAAAGTTCCCTCCGAGGCCGCTCCGATTTTGGAGCGGCCTCGGAGGGAACGGAGGCAGGCTGCGCAGCTCGGCGCGCACAAGGCTGCCGATTTTGTGCAGCCTTTGGGGGGCGGGCCCGGGGGCGTGGTTTCGGCCCGGGGGCGTTCCGGGGCATGACCGCGCCCTCCGGAACAGCCCCCGGGTCGGGTCTTGGTGTGCCAGCAGCCCGCTGGCAAGCGTAAATCCATGGATAAAGGTAGGGGGGGTTAGATAGGGCCGGGGGGGTGGGTTAGGTAGGGGAAGGTGAGGGGAGGGCGAAAGAAAGTTCCCTCCGAGGCCGCTCCGATTTTGGAGCGGCCTCAGAGGGAACGGAGGCAGACTGTGCGGCTCGGCGCGCGCAGGCTGCCCAAAATCGGCAGCCTTGCACGCGCCGATCCCGAATTTTATAAGATACGCGCGGCTACGCGCGTATCTTATAAAATCCAGCGTTCTTTTGTTTGTGCCTGGTGCGCGAACAAAAGTACGCGATCACGTATTTTTTTAAGATCTACCTCTATATGCTGTTTTATCAATGTTGAGAGTACCTGTATACTTTTCATTTTATGCCTATGTTTTATTGGTGGAAATACGGAGCAGAGGGGGATGTTCCTGGGCGGGGTCAGAAGTACATGCGGTAGTTGCTATTTTGCAACAGACATACATGTATACATTACTGAATAATCATACACTTTTACACCTGCTAATTGACTTTTGCATGTGAAATTGGATTTGTCTGTTGTGTGCAATTTTTGGGTGGGAGGTCTGGCAAACTGGTGATTTAAAGTACATGTGCAAGCAAGTATTTTCAAAACAGAGTATGTGCATACTATATAAAATACCAGCTTCTGTGTATAACACAAGGTTATTGAGAATACATGGTATATATTTTTATATATCACACACCTAAAACGTGCACATGTGTATTTATTAAATAGAGAAATATTTCTTGTACTGGAAATACTTCCATATACTGAAACTTACCTGTTCTGTCCCCAGCAGTGGGTACATGTTTGTATCTGTCTATATTGTAGTTTAACTGTGTTTAGTGCAGTCCTCCATTCAAAAGGATTCTTTATACTGAAGCACTGTTTGTAACCTATGATAAAAAATCTGTGAGCCTTTGTCTTTAAGAGGCCCCCTCCCCCCTCCACTCTCTCTCACCATCAGGAGAGCTTGAATCCCATTCAATCTAACTTAAGTTTTCCAGGGTGCCTTATAGGTTCAAAGGACTGCCCTTCATGCTCTCCCTGTGTTACATGGTTCTTAGGCTCACTGCCATTGGACCCTGTCCCCTGCCTCTAGCTTGTGGAGGCATTTCCTTTGACAGCTCTCGACGAGAGTCAATTGCTCCATGCTTGTTGCTCCAGTGCTTCATGTTACCCCCTGAAATGAATTGGGTTTCACCTTTCCTCTTATCGCCTTCTTCTAAGGACTAAATCAGCCTCAGATTCCTCTTACCTTCCCAGCCTTGCAACACAAGAAACTCCATTCTCCCTTCTCCCTTCTCCCATCCTATCTCCAGTTACCAAAGATTCTTGCCTGGGGCTTGTGTCTGAAATGCAACAATTGTGAGTAAAATTTACTTGTACAATAAACAATTTCAGACTTACAGAATCTTTGTCATGAGGACTGATTGGAGGGAAAGTTTAGCTGCCTGGATAATAAAACATGGATGTTTTATCTGAGCCATAACAATACCTGTGTAATTTCAGGGCAGAAATACACAGTATTTTATAAACCGTGCACCTCCTGCTGCACAGTTTATAAAATACTTGCATTAATCTCTGCGTGTCCACTTAGGCAAGTAAATGCTGTACCGTAGAAAGGTTTGGAAGTTAGGCTTCCTGATTGTAAGCTCTGTGGGGCAGGGAGAAAGCAACAGTACACGAATTGTGACTCACCTTGAGCTTGAATTTGGAAAAGTGAGTAATTAAATCTAAAATCAAAGTCCAAATCATACACTAAAGGGTATTTAGTTTTCAGTCACTTTCTTCCTCATTACCTCAGGTGCCCATTTAAAAGGATAATTTTGTAGCATAGCAAGTAACTTATGTGGCCAATACATACATAAGTGTCACCAATTTTTAAAGGGAATGTGCTCATATGTTCATTTTGAAAATTATCCTACTGAAAGAACCTGCATAAGTTTCACCTGCCAACCAGAGCACGTGGTTTTCCCATATAAACTTCCATGCATGCTTTTTTAAAATCAAAATTACACCTGTAAGTAAAACCTCTGTCCCAACCACACCCCCAGGAAAACCTCCTCGCAGTTTAGGTAAAGTTATAAGCGAGCGTGCCATACATGCATAAGTTCATCTGCCTGTTGGATGAGCAGTTTTATAAAATTCCAATTCAGAGCGAACAATAGTGTTGTATGTTCAGCAATTTGTTTGAAAAGTATCCCCTTCAATTGTAAGTCCGGGATTTATAATACCTGAATACTCATCATACAGCGCTGCATATGTCCAGTCCTACCATAAAAATGATACGTAACTTTATTACTCTGAATAACAGTAATAATAAAAGGTCTCCATCTTACCTAACAGCTTTCACTACTATTTTTATGAGCAAAGTTTTGCAACTGAATGCTTACGAAAAGCAAGTGAATGAACAGGAACAAGAAGGGAAATTCCAGTGTCGGCTTCATATGTTTTAAATGCAATTTAACCTCTTTCTGTGTTCTACGTCATCTATAGTTTTCACTTTTTGCCGGAAATTAAGGAGATATCATCCCAGTGCGGTATAAACAGATTAACACTTCCATCAGATCCTCTCCTAAAGAAAAATGGTTTCCTTCTTATCTTATCCATTGTTTGTCCTGGAGCCCAAGCTCAGATTTGTGCTCAAGGGAGTAACAGGCTGATTTTCTGCTTTTTTAGGAACAAGAAAGGGCCTTTCCTTCTCTTTTTCTCTCTCTTGCACGTGCACACTCCACTTGTCACCACCGAGAGATTCATTGGTACCAGTCGGCACGGATTATATGGGGATAATGTGGAAGAGATGGACTGGATGGTTGGTAGGTAACCACTACTGTTGTTATGCCTGTCAAAATGCAAATCCTTAGACTGAAAGAGCTCAGAAAATAGTACATTTCTGTCAGTGAATTAGCATGCAATACCTCATAGTGGATGTCCACTGGGAATTGCATCTAATGCAGCTGTTTAAATATTTTTCTTAAGAAAAAAAACTACCCATGCTATAAATCATTAAAGGGCTTGACCTCCTCTAACCTTCCCTTCTACGTCTATGGAAGAAAAGCTTCGTGAATCAGATCCTCAGTGTTTTCTAGCTGTGGAAAAATCATTTATAATGCTCTTCCTAAACAAGGCATTAGTGGTGATGTTTATTTTGTGGCTGGTTTTCAACAGTGAGTATACTAGGCTTTTATTAGGATAAATGTACGCTTTATTATTTACTGAAAAAATTCTCACTTAACTGCTAACAGTCCGCTGTGCATTTCTTTTCTCTTTATTTATGGGCCCCCCATTAAAAATGTTCTGAAAATGGAAGGTATTTTAATACTTTCTTATTCTGAAAACTAATTGACAGAGGGCAAACTACATCAATAGTGCTATAGTATCTTTGCAAAACCATTTACAAATATCAATTTTAACTCACTTTTTAAATTATTTTCATGGAGGATTTGTCCAATCATCTCAAATTTTTTATTTTATTTGTTTATTTTTGGTATACTGGTTGCTTATGGTTTTCACACACTTTTTGGAAACATTTTCTAAATCAGATCTGTGACTTTATCAAAACATGTGCAGTGCTCCTTGGAAACCTGCCTCGGGCCTTGGCATATGGTAGAATATGAGTACATTAATAAAGATAAAGATAAACCCTTTGAAAAATCCCCCTTTTTCTTTCATGCACCTCTTCCCCTTTGTGCATGCATTATGGCACATTTGAAAACTGAAGAACGTGAAAACTTTTCTTCAGTGCACATCTACTGCATAAACTGGACAAAAGAAAAACAAACCATAAATAACCACAAACATTTTTCTTCAAAAAATAAGGGGTCTAAGGAGTCAGTTTTGAAAGGGATGTAGCCACGTAACTATGGAGGTAAGTGGCTAGACCCCTCAGAATGAAAATTTCAACCACCGAGGGGATGGGGAGGTTGAGGAAGATTAGGTCAATGAATGTTAGCCCACAAACATTCATTTCCAGCACCAGCCATGAGGATCCCGTTAACCCAGTTTATGAGAAGACCAATCCCTGTTTTAGCCAACTAGATTTAAGCAATTCTCTGCCACAGATTAGCAGGTTAGGTTGTGGTTGGAAAGGTGCTTTGACTCAGCCAGCCAAAACATAAGATGGGGTGCTCAGATCCTGTTGAAAAATTAGCTCCTGTATGCCAAAGGATCTAGTCCTCACTGAAGAGAGACAAATTCCTTTTTTAATTATGTTGGAAAACATCGGAGGAGGTTAAAAACAATTTGATGAAAAAAAAAAATTTTAAAGCATGCCAAAATTGTGAGATATGCAGACAAGTCGGGCTCGCATGTGCCTACCGAATTTTAAAAGTCACCTAGTTGTATATCTCCCGCTGTGTGCACATCTGAAAAGTTTTCAAAAGGGGTAGGGCGTGAGCATGATCTGGATGGGGCATGGGCATTTCAGGATGTGGCCAAGAGATGTACGCGTATCTACTTACACACCTGGGTGCACACCAAGTCCAGAGCTGCATAAGTTTACCTCTGCTATGGAAGAGGTATAAGTTAATAAAAAAAATCAAAACTAAATTATGTTTAGAGGGGATTTAAGGGTCTGAGATATCTGGGGGGGGCTGCAGACTAGTTTTGGGGTACTTGCCAGGTTCTTATGGCCTGGATTGGCCACTGTTGGAAACAGGATGCTGGGCTTGATGGACCCTTGGTCTGACCCAGTATGGCATGTTCTTATGTAAATCAAGGGGGGTTTGCAGGACCAAGCTGTTAACTGGACGAACTGATGAAACTGGCAATGCGCACATATCTGCACACAAGTTATAAAATTGCCACATGTCTGAGCATGCGCAGACACACATGCGCCAACGTGTGGCCGTGCACCAGTTTGAAAGTTATCATCCCAATCTGGTAGGTTCGGGTTTTTCTAAGGATGTGCAAACAAAAAATATAGTTTCAGTTTGTTTGTTTCTTACTTTTTTTTCATTTATGTTTATTTCATTTTATTTAGTTGAAATGAAATAAATATAAAACTGAAAAATTGTGTCCATCAAACGTTATTTATTTATTTATTTTTATATACCGAAGTTTAGCGCAGGCCTTCACTTCGGTTTACAGATATAACAACATTTTACATGAATAATCAAACGGTTTACATTAAATAACTGTGGGAGGCAGCCCAGGCCTTCATTCTGAACTACAAGTAAAACAATGGTTTACATAAACAGTCAAACGGTTTATATTAATAACTGTGGGAGGGTATAACAAGAGTTTATATGAACAGTTTTACTATGTACCATAGTACCGATGGGGGTCATACTTTTGTAATTTTCAGCATACCTACAATAGTAATAAAAAAAAAAAAATCCATAACCCTGGATCTCCCCCATCCTCTACCCTCCCCATAAGTAGCTGCTTACCCTAATCCATGAGGTTGTAGTAGTCTAAATGGGGCAGGAGTAATCCCCAATTGCTCATGCCCCACCAGAGCCAGGTTTAAAAACGGCACAGCTCGGTTATGTGGCGAGTGCTATTCTGTTGTATAGGTCCTGGAGCCAGGTGCCTTTTTATTTTATAGCGATATGCTCTACAGCCATAAAGCATAGGGCTGTAAAACAAAATGGCGCTATTCTCAGGGCAGACTGTTGCCATTTTACAACCAGAATCCAGTGAGGTAGGAGTGACTGAGGATTCTTCCTTCCCCATTTGGACTGCTACAACCCCATAGATAGGGTAAGCTAGTACCTATGGGGAGCAGGACAGGCAGAGGGAAAGGTGGTTAAAGAAAAAAATTATGACAACACTTTGGGGGATGGTTTTCCTTGTGTTTTGCTTCAAATATGCAGAACTGTGGGTTTTAATACAGTACTATACTTTTTAACCTGAAAAAAATTACTTCAAAGAATTCATACAATTGAATTCAATTTGTAATGTTATAAATGAAATAGTTTGCTATTTGTCTGTGGTCTGTCAAGAAATACAATTCTATACAAGTCAATCATTAACAGTTTCTTTCTGTTTTCTTTATTCTGTGCATGGAGATTCGCTAGTATTCCACAGCTAACATTTATTGATGACTTTAATTTCGGGTACAAGCCACAAATTGCTGGTAATACCTTGCTATTGGACTAACTTAGCACAGCTATAACTAGGGAAGTGCTTTTATTTACATTTGCTGTTGTTTTCAAAATGAGACAAACTAAAAAAATGTTTTTTTTCATTTTACCCTGCATTAAATCCACTCAAAGTGCACTAAACTAAAAAATTGAAATAAAATGAAAAAAATGGAAAGAAATGGAACAGCCCCCACCCTCCCCCGACTAATAAAAGTAAAATAAAAAAAATATATCCATGCACACTTCTTATTGTAACTCTCTAATTTGGAAAGCTCTATTCCCTTCTTCAGGGTATGGCAAAATGAGCCATTTTGCACTGACCTGAGGAAGAGCACTTAACTCTCCAGAGCTTGGCACCAATGTATTATGATAGTAGTCCACTGTAAAGGTATCACCTGCAACGTTTCGGTTGTCCATCTTTGTTCTTTAAGAGGTCTAACATGGCTACCATTCAACTTTAATTTCAGGCAAAATTCTAGAAGCAGTTGACAAGGAAGGTTTGCGAAACACCACATTAACTTATTTTGCCTCTGACCATGGGGGATTTGTGGAGGCTCAGAAAGAAGGTGCACAGTGGGGCGGCTGGAATGGGATATACAAAGGTAAGGATGAGGTGGTGAGAGCTCTTTGTCTCCCATGAGCCATTGGCTTAATCTAAGTCATCAAATTCCTGTTCTTTACTGTTGGATAATTATTTTAAAACTGCTGCAAATTTAAGTAAACATTTTGTGCGCTTGTATCAACTTTTGGGCACAATATTTTCTGATTTTGAGACTGTCCTGCACAACTTGCAGTCTCATGAAAATATTCATCATGGGCTGTAAGAAGAGAATTTCCACATAAAATGATGACATTTACAAGAGTCATAGATATCAATATTCGAAAAGATTTGTCCTGATGAACTCGGGATTTAGTCAGACAAACCTAGGGTTTAAATATTTCCCCCCACTGACCGGCTAAGTTTTAGTCGGATAAGTCTTACTCCAACTAAATCTTAGCCGGATAAAAAGAACAGACATTCTGGGGCAGGGCTTAAAATGAGCCAGGTAGCGCTGAATAACCATGCTATCTGGCTAAGTTTAGCTATTTAGGTCTAGTCATCCTCGGAGCAAGTCTAAAGTTACCTCAGTATATGTAACCAGATAAGTTTAGCCTTAACCAGCTATATTCAACATATTACCAATTTTCTGGGCTAATAACTGAAAAAACTATCAGGGCTTCAGGCCCCATCCCCCAGCCCCTCCATCCCAAAAATACTTTCACATAAATGCGGTCATAGTACATGATTCCCCCCAATACTGCAGATTTATTTTTTTTTTGACTGCTGCCGTTAGTGCCCAAGGCCAGCCCCGCCACATAATAATTTTGGAAAAGTTCCAGAGCCCTCTCCTACCCTCCACCCCACCCTCCACCCCACCCTCCTCCA
The DNA here is from genome assembly GCF_901001135.1 of Rhinatrema bivittatum. Lineage (NCBI taxonomy): Eukaryota > Metazoa > Chordata > Amphibia > Gymnophiona > Rhinatrematidae > Rhinatrema > Rhinatrema bivittatum. The sequence continues at coordinate 245,860,469 of NC_042619.1, read as the reverse complement.
ACCTCTATCCCCACATTCCCCTCTCCCTGGACCCCTCAGGAGCCCCCGAAACCTCAATCGGGAGTACAGTATTGTCTTATCCGCTACCGGCCACTTCCAGTATTGCTCTGAGAGAAATGCTGGAGGCGTAGGATAATAACATTGCTGTCAAAGCAGACTCTGTAAAGGCCGCACTTATTTGAAAGTGTTTTCTAGGGTAGGGGGCTGAGGAATTGGGCCTGGAGGCCCAGAAGATTTTGTTCTGTTGTTTTTTAGTCACTGAACCAGCTATATATTGAAAGAGTCAGTTAAGGCTAACGTTATTCGGGTACAGCACCCGGATAACTTTAAAACCTTACCTGTTATTTTCAAACATACCTGGCTCGGTTTAAAGTTATTGGAATGAAGGTAGCCGGATTCCTTTAGGCTAGTTCATTCGGCAAAATGTTTATCTCACTGAATACCCTGGACAAGTTATCCGACTAACTTTAGCTGGATAACTTGTCTACTTGGACCTAATTGTGTTGCCCTATTAAATAAAATGTAAAAGAAGAGGCTTAAAGGTAGCACAACAGGTGAGCTTCACCATTTTGTCAAAACTCTCTTTCCATTATATTAAAAAAAAACAAAACAAAAAAACTTAGACTTAGAAATTTTCCACAAATATTCTCTGCAAAGCCAATAACTGGAGCATCGAGACTGCCGCCCTTCCCCCCCCCCCCGGCTCCTATTCCCCCTCCCCCCCAAAGGAAACAAAATAGGAGAAGCGGACACTTAATTTGCTTTGGAAAAGTATGGCCGCAGCTTTATTAACTTAGACAATAGTACAACTAAGAAACCTGGTGCTGAGCCTCAAATGAGAAAGAAAATCAGCAATCACATTATGGACCCCTAGAACATGGTGAGCCCTAGCTGCATTGTTTAACTTTAAGCATGATAGCACAAATTCATGCAGGAGTTTAGAGATGAACAGGCACTTAGTGAACTGGGAATTTATGGCACCTACCACAGCCAAATTGTCACACCAGAACATCACTCTCCTATTGCTCAGCTCAGGATGTCAGATATGGAGAGCAACCATGATAGGAAACAGCTCTGGAAGGTGCAGCTACAAAGGTATAAAGTGTGCAATAGGCATGGACTTTGTTAAAAAAATACCATTCTAGAAGCACAGTCCAGATGTATTCCACATATTAAGAGAGGTGGAAGGAAGGCAAAACAATTACCAGCATGGTTAAATGTGAAGTGAAAGAGGCTATTTTAGCCAAAAGATCTTCATTCAAAAATTGGAAGAAGGATCCAACAGAAGAAAATAGGATAAAGCATAAACGTTGGCAAGTTAAATGTATGACATTGATAAGACAGGCTAAGAGAGAATTTGAAAAGAAGTTGGCCGTAGAGGCAAAACCTCACAGTAAAAACTTTTTAAAATATATCCGAAGCAGAAAGCCTGTGAGGGAGTCAGTTGGACCGTTAGATGATCGAGGGGTTAAAGGGGCACTTAGAGAAGATAAGGCCATCGCGGAAAGATTAAATGATTTCTTTGCTTCGGTGTTTACTGAAGAGGATGTTGGGAAGTACCCGTTCTGGAGAAGGTTTTCATGGGTAATGATTCAGACGGCCTGAATCAAATCATGGTGAACCTAGAAGATGTTGTAGACCTGATTGACAAACTGAAGAATAGTAAATCACCTCGACGGGATGGTATACATCTCAGAGTTCTGAAGGAACTAAAAAATGAAATTTCAGACCTATTAGTAAAAATTTGTAACCTATCATTAAAATCATCCATTGTACCTGAAAACTGGAGGATAGCAAATGTAACCCCAATATTTAAAAAGGGCTCTAGGAGCGATCCAGGAAACTACAGACCGGTTAGCCTGACTTCAGTGCCAGGAAAAATAGTGGAAAGTGTTCTAAACATCAAAATCACAGAACATATAGAAAGATATGGTTTAATGGAACAAAGTCAGCATGGCTTTACCCAAGGCAAGTCTTGCCTCACAAATCTGCTTCACTTTTTTGAAGGAGTTAATAAACATGTGGATAAAGGTGAACCGGTAGATGTAGTATACTTGGACTTTGAGAAGGCATTTGACAAAGTTCCTCATGAGAGGCTTCTAGGAAAAGTAAAAAGTCATGGGATAGGTGGCGATGTCCTTTCGTGGATTGCAAACTGGCTAAAAGACAGGAAACAGAGAGTAGGATTAAATGGACAATTTTCTCAGTGGAAGGGAGTGGGCAGTGGAGTGCCTCAGGGATCTGTATTGGGACCCTTACTTTTCAATATATTTATAAATGATCTGGAAAGAAATAAGACGAGTGAGATAATCAAATTTGCAGATGATACAAAATTGTTCAAAGTAGTTAAATCACAAGCAGATTGTGATAAATTGCAGGAAGACCTTGTGAGACTGGAAAATTGGGCATCAAAATGGCAGATGAAATTTAATGTGGATAAGTGCAAGGTGATGCATATAGGGAAAAATAACCCATGCTATAGTTACACAATGTTAGGTTCCATATTAGGTGCTACAACCCAAGATAGAGATTTAGGCATCATGGTGGATAACACATTGAAATCGTCGGTTCAATGTGTTGCGGCAGTCAAAAAAGCAAACAGAATGTTGGGAATTATTAGAAAGGGAATGGTGAATAAAACGGAAAATGTCATAATGCCTCTGTATTGCTTCATGGTGAGACCGCACTTTGAATACTGTGTACAATTCTGGTCGCCGCATCTCAAAAAAGATATAATTGCGATGGAGAAGGTACAGAGAAGGGCTACCAAAATGATAAGGGGAATGGAACAGCTCCCCTATGAGGAAAGATTAAAGAGGTTAGGACTTTTCAGCTTGGAGAAGAGACGGCTGAGGGGGGATATGATAGAGGTCTTTAAGATCATGAGAGGTCTAGAACGGGTAGATGTGAACCGGTTATTTACTCTTTCTGATAATAGAAAGACTAGGGGGCACTCCATGAAGTTAGCATGTGGCACATTTAAAACTAATCGGAGAAAGTTCTTTTTTACTCAACGCACAATTAAACTCTGGAATTTGTTGCCAGAGGATGTGGTTAGTGCAGTTAGTATAGCTGAGTTTAAAAAAGGATTGGATAAGTTATTGGAGGAGAAGTCCATTACCTGCTATTAATTAAGTTGACTTAGAAAATAGCCACTGCTATTACTAGCAACGGTAACATGGGATAGACTTAGTTTTTGGGTGCTGGGCTTGATGGACCCTTGGGGGTAGATTTTCAAATAGCGCGAATTGGCCTACTTTTGCTGGCGCATCAGGCGCCAGCAAAAGTAAGCTGGATTTTAGTAGATACGCGCGGAGCCGCGCGTATCTGCTAAAAACCTGGATCGGCGCGCGCAAGGCTATTGATTTTGTATAGCCGGCGCGCGCCGAGCCGCGCAGCCTACCCCCATTCCTTCCCTTCCCCTACCTAACCCACCCACCCGACCCTGTCTAAGCCCCCCCCTTACCTTTGTCGGGGAGGCGTAAATCCCCGCGCGCCAGCGGGCCTCTTGCGCGCCGGGACGCGACCTGGGGGCGGGTACGGAGGGCGCAGCCACGCCCCCGGACCGCCCCGGGCCGTAGCCACGCCCCGTACCCGCCCCCAAACGCTGCTGACACGCCCCCTAAACGCCGTGACGACCGGGCCCGCCCCCGACACGCCCCCCTCGGAGAACCCCGGGACTTACGCGAGTCCCGGGGATCTGCGCGCGCCGGTAGGCCTATGTAAAATAGGCTCACCGGCGCGCAGGGCCCTGCTCGCCTAAATCCACCCAGATTTGGGCGGATTTAGGCGAGCAGGGCTCTGAAAATCCGCCCCTCGGTCTGACCCAGTATGGCATGTTCTTATGTTCTTATTTTCTTATCTGTCTCTTTTCCAAGCTGAGCAGCTTTTATCTGTTTTAGCCTTTCTTGCTGAGGGAGCCATTCCAGCCCCTTTGCCAGTTTTGTTGCTCATCTCTGAGCTTTTTCTAGTTCTGAGATGAGGTGGCCAACGCTGCCATACAATGTTCAAGGTACGGTCGCACCATGGGTCCATAGAGAGACATTGAATTTTGTTTATTGTTCCTTCACAAATAATTCTGGACATGGTGCTGCAGTAATGTGCTCAGTCCAGGGAACTGGAAGAAAGCAGCTGCTGATTCTGCAGTGCCCCCCCTGCCAACCGGAGTGGCGCTGAGAAAATGTCTCGAAGGTGACTCCCCCTTCAGCTATTCCTGGCTAGCGAGGGCACCTGCATCACCCAGGCATACTGTCTGGGGTGCAGAGTGTATGAAAATGAGAGAAAAACCGAGGATTTAAAAAACAAAGTTAGACAGAAAAAGTTACATTGAATATCTGCAGTTTCCATCATTAAAACCTGTACAACTTCAATTTTTATATTTATGCGCAAATCTTTGAGCAACTCAACACTAAGTGCTTACCTCTGCCTAAATATATGATGGGCTCTCTTAACTTCATCGATCCTGCAAACCAATGCCACTCTTCCAATGCTACAGCTCTCCAAACCTCTTCTTCTTTTGCCATGAACATTTCATAAAGTCCTCTTTTCTAGCCACCTTGTGTCATTGATACAACTTTTTGGGGATTTTTTTCATGTTATGGTGAAAAGTCACTGGGAAACAGTGTGTGTGCTTGTTGCATAAATAAGACTTTAATTTGTACCTATAAGATATTAAATTTTTAAGGCTGCTGCTGGGTTTTTTCCATAGGTGGGAAAGGCATGGGAGGCTGGGAAGGCGGGATCCGTGTCCCAGGGATATTTCGATGGCCAGGTGTCTTACCCGCTGATACAGTTATTGATGAACCTACAAGCCTCATGGACATTTACCCTACAGTGATTCAGCTGGGAGGAGGAAAAGTACCACAGGACAGGTACATATACTAATTTGTACAGTCTCATCCTCTACCTATGATAGCGTAAGAGGATTCTCATGTAGATAAGCGAGCTCAAATTTAACCCTATTAGTTATTACACTCAATATAGGCATGGGGCCAATAGTCAGCCGCTATTTGGCTGCACAAGTTAGCCAGATAAACTTATTCCAGTAACTTGGCTGATATATTCAGAGGCACACTTCTATTATCTTATAGTTAGTTGGATAAGTTGATCCAGCTAACTTTAGGAGAGCCAAACTTCAGTCCTAGACTTATCTAGCTAACTAAACTTAATAACGCTGAATATCAACATTTATCCAGCTAACTTAGCCAGACAAGTGTCCCTGCCCTGGAATTCCCCCATCCCATCCCTCAGTTAGCTGGCTTTTTAGCCAGATGGAAAGTTAGCCAGCTAAGCATCAGCTGCTGACCGTGCTCAGATACTCAAATGGTGTCACTTTGCCAACTAACACCAAACCTAAATAGTTAAGTGGGGCTGAATACAGGCCCATAGTTTGCAATTGCATTTTAGAGAGTTACATTGCAAACAGTAGTATTATGACAGTAGACCTGTGTTCATTCAGTGGGCTCCAGCTATGTCATAAAGGTGATTCTCTTTAGCCCTTGGGGGGCATCATTTTAGGGGAGATCATGATGGGCCTATCCCTAGAAATAACTTCTTTCTAGCTCTCATGGAGCTAAGTGCTCATTGAAAACAGAAATAAGGAACAAAATACAAAATTCCAGTATGGAAAAAGTTTATTCCATTGTGAAGGAGTAAGAGTCCATGAAGTTGTAATAGCATGATAATGGTCATTGAGACTTGTTTCTAGTGGGTTAGACCATATAAGTTAACAGGTGACAAAAGTCTTGAGTTGTCTTGCAAAATCTGGGTGATAGGTGCATATAGGAAAACTTTTTTTTGTTTCTATATTTATTCAAAAATTGGATTCACCTATAATATAGGATTTGACCATCTTAATATGCCCTACCAGTCAATAATAATCATCTGACCTTCCTTGTCTTATATATAAACATCGGTCATAGTGTCCAAACTGATGTACGCTTCTTCACTTTTTTTGTTTTCTAATGCACATAAAAGTCAATGTATATACCAACAAATTTTCAATTATAGAAATTCAACTTATCTTGCATCACCCGAGGCTTTATTCTTAGTTTTCCACGAAATCCCGACACAAGCCATGATCTAATATAATTTCTGCATCAGGGAAGATCATGGAGAGAGCAATCCATCTCAAAGCTTCATGATATGAAACAATATCTGGTAAAAGAACGCAATGGCATTACGAATTGTCTCTTCAAAAAGGACAGCACATACAGCACGACTACTAGCAACAAGATAAACCGATATGTTATGGTGGCATGTTTTTCTTCTTTGGCACTAAGCTCTAGAAAGGCCTGGAAGTGAAATCAAAATATAGATGAACAGCTGATGAGGGTTTTGACATCTCATGATCAGCTGGAACTGATGTTCCACATTAAGTTGTCAGCTCAATGTCAACTAAATTAGTGAATACCAATCAAACTCTTGAATAAGACCTAATAGAGCCACAGTGTTTACTTAAAAAGCCAAAATTATCTTATTGGCAGCTGCTACTGCTTCCCTCTCTACTGGCTCTCCTCTGCAATAGAAACTACACAGGGCCCTGCAGTGTTGTGAAACCTGCTAGCCCCATGCAGTTCAAATATAGACTGCCTGTAGATCGTGTTAGCCAAGCGGGAGTACAATAAAAACGTTATAAATTAAGATAAGATCAAAATGTAACAATAAAACATAATTTATTAATAACAAGGTGCAACTAAAAAATAAAAATAAATAAAGATAAATTTAAATAATTAAAATTAACCAGCAAAGACAAACTGTCAAACAAAACTGGAAGTAGGAGTCATTATGAGATGTTATCAAATGCCTAAGTAAAAAACCTTTAAGAACATAAGAAATTGCCATGCTGGGTCAGACCAAGGGTCCATCAAGCCCAGCATCCTGTTTCAAACAGAGGCCATAAGAGGGTCATTTTTCAAATTGCTTTATGGCGTTATGGCTCTAATGCATGCATTATTTATCACATCACAAGATGCATATGAAAATTTTAGTCAAAGGGGAGGGGTTATGAAAATGAGGGGTGTTTAATGTTATCACAAATCCCATTTCAGACAAGAGAGAGAGCCTCTAGGGTGGAACACATATTAGTCATCTATTTATACCACATTAGGAGGGTCAACTAGTAACTCGAGGTGAGGTTTTGGTGGTGGTCTAGGGTTTGGGGGGCAGTTTTTCATGCATAGTCAGAGATACAAACAGCACAGTACACATCAGTGAAGATTTGATGTGATTCACTGTAGCCAACCCCTCCCTAGTTGATTTCATATTCTCAACTTTGTTCCATTGTAAAGCCCACTCGCTGTTGTTATGTTTATGTGTAAACCGATATGATGTTTCCAACGAATGTCAGTCTAGAAAAACTCTAAATAAATAAATCAATAAATAGATTTGGAATGAGGAAAGTTACACAAAGATGAGATTTGTACAATGTACTCTTGCTCTAGCTTGATAGCAGCTAGGTAGAGAGTGCATCAAGCTAGGGCAAGATTACATTGTACAAATCTCATCTCTCAGGAGTATTGGGATCTCTGGCAATGCCCTCTCCTGGATACAATCATATCTCCAAAATCGCTTCTTCACTGTCTTTGTGGATAATAATGAATCTGACCCCATTAGTCGGCCCCAGGGTGTTCCCCAAGGCTCCTCCCTCTCCTCTACCCTCTTCAATATATACATGCTTCCTCTTACCACACTGCTCACTAACCTGCACATCAAGCATTTCATTTATGCTGACGATGTGCAAATCATCTTCCCATTTTCTGACTCCCTCCAAACTGCCCTACATAACTGGGAATCCTGCCTTTCCTCCATCACCCAACTTCTTAATGACATGCACCTAGCTTTAAATCCCAACAAAACTGAACTTTTAATCATATCTAACAAGCAACCTCTTCCAGACATTCCACTTACACACTCATCCTCCTCTTTCCCCACACATGTTCGCAATTTAGGTGTACTTATCGATAATCACCTCACTTTTAAATCATTCATTAACTCTATCATTAAGGAATGTTATTATAAGCTACAAACGATAAAAAAACTCAGACCTCTTCTCCATTTCACGGATTTCCGCACTGTACTTCAGGCTATTATTCTATCCAAAATAGACTATTGTAACGCACTCCTCCTTGGCATCCCCGCCTCATACACCAAGCCTTTACAACTTTTACAAAATGCCGCCGCTCGTATACTATCAAACTCCAAAAAGAAGGACCATATCCCTCCCATACTCATCAATCTCCACTGGCTCCCTATACACTCCCGAATTCTTTATAAGGCACTCTTCATCATCCACAAAAGTCTATTAAACTCCAACCTCAATTGGATCAACCCCCCACTCATCCCTCGGACCTCCAACAGACCCACCCGCACAGCTCTACAAGGAACTCTACGTTCCCAATCCATTAAAGCTTTCAAACTCTCCTCCACCATAAGCAGAGCTTTCTCTCTAGCCGGTCCCACTATTTGGAACTCCTTGCCTCATGACATCCGTATGGAGACATATACTCCCACTTTAAAAAAAAAACTAAAGACCTGGCTCTTCCAGCAAGCCTACCCCACGTCACCCCCCATTACATAAACTTCTTCTGAAATGGATAACCCCAATCCACAAATTTGAACTCGGCCTGAATGCGGATTACGATATGCCTCTGATTTTGGTACTTGGAACTGTCATAATTTTATGTTTATAGTTATTTATATATATATATATATATATATATATATATATATAGTTTATAGTCTGTAAATCAATAATATTGCTTTCATGACCCTACCTTACCCCGCCCAGTTTATTGCTTCCCTGGTTTTGTTAAGGGCTATGCCCCTAAGTTAACTGTATATATCTGTTCTTTGTAAGGGCTTCGCCCAAAAAGTTCTTGTTTTTTGTGAACCGATGCGATGTGCGAACGGACATCGGTATAGAAGAGACGTTAAATAAATAAAATAAATAAATAAATAAATAAATCTCTGTGTACCTTTCCTCACTCCAAATCACATCAAATCTTCACTGATGTGTACTGTGCTGTTCGTACCTCTGACTGTGCATGTAAAACTGCCCCCCCCAACCCTAGACCACCACCAAAACCTCACCTCAAGTTACTAGTTGACACTCCTAATGTGATATAAATAGATGACTAATACAAGAGCCTTATAAAGAGTCTCTCTCTTTCTCTCTCTCATAAATTTAACACATGATTTGGTAAGCACTACTTTAGATTGCAGTAACTTGAAAAATTCCCTAAATACACCCCTTTTTTTTAGCACAGGCGTTATTCATGTGAAATTTACAACAACATGATTAATCGGTCTGAATTTGGAATAATTTGTTTCTGAATGAATATCAAATGGTAATGCATTCCAGCGTAAAGGAACCTGATAACTAAAGGAGGAATCCGTGGTTGACTCAAAGCAAATTTCAGAAGGTGGAGGAAGAGATAATAAACCCTTCTGAGAAGAGCGGAGAGGGCATCTAGTTGTGTAAGGAATTAGAAGTCTAACAAGGTAGAAAGGAAAACCAGAATGTTATGCTCAAAAAGTAAAGCATAAAAGTTTAAATCATATATGGTAATTAATCAGAAGCCAGTGCAGTTGTGACAAAATAGGAGCAATATGATCAAATTCCTTAAGGCTGAAAATTAGTCTAGCTGATGTACTCTGAAGCAATTGTAATCTTCTTAATTGATAATTTGGTAAGCCTAACAATAGGGAATTACAATAATCAATTTTTTATGTAATAAATGCATGAACTAGAGTCTTCAAGTCATGAAGCTCCAGGAAAGGACGTAAACGGCAGGTGTATCTCAGATAAAAGAATGCCTTTTGCACTGTAGAAGAGATTTGATGGACCATAGTGAGTTGTGGATCAAGAATAACACCTAAAGTAGTCACAATATTTTTCAAAGGAGTCAATGACGGAAAGGAAGATCTGAAACAGAGTGGTTCTGACTTCACTGGATTTATTTGTAGATGATCGTCAGATAGCCAGAAAGCAATGCAGACCAGACCAGAATTAAGAATAGTAAGATCAAAATTAGAGCAAGTCTTTACAAACATGGTGATTTGGATGTCATGGGCATAAAACAAAGGTTGGCATCCATGATCCTGAATAAAAGTAGCCAGTGGCGAGATGAAAATGTTGAACAAAAGTGGAGAAAGTATAGAACTGTGAGGAACTCCTGTGGGCAATAACCTAATATCAGATATCTGATCAGTCCAATCTACTTGAAATGAGCAATCTGCCAGATAAGATATAAACAATTTTAAGGCTTCATCTACAAGGTCAGTTTCTATCAAAAGATTAATGAGTGTCAAATGCTGCACTCATGTCTAAAAATACAGTGATTGCAGCATCACCTAATTCTGAATGAAGCCTAATACAGATGGTCATTCGTCAAAGTGCGTTAGGGCCCTAACGCCCGCAATAACACTATAACGCATGCGATAAATAATGTATCATGAGATGCGTATGCAAATTTTACATCCAATAATTAATAACTCATAATAAAAATTGTACATATTTCCTAAGCATCAATAAACTATTTAAAAAACAGCAGACATATCAAATAAAGTCCAATAATTCAAACAAATAGAGATAAAAAATATTCCAGGACTCCATGCCTGGGAATTTTTTATTTCCAGTCATCTTAGATTGTCATGGATTAATGGGGGAGAGGGAGAGTGCACATTTTATCTTCTGTCTCTCATACATACATACACACACACACACACACACACACACACACACACACTAACATACACATTCATTTTCTCTCTCACAAACACATTTGCACATATGTTCACTCTCATGCACACACACCCTCTCTCTCTCTCTCTCTCTGACAAACACACTCACATACACCCAGGCACTCACAAGCAATGTTCCCTCTAAGGATTGGGTTGTTATCTGCAAAGACTTTTGCTCATGAGCAAAAATATTTTGTTTCATTACCTTATGAACACTTTGATGCACAAACCCTATCAATTTTATGTACAGCAACCCAATCCTTAGAGGAAACATTGGTAGCAGTATGCATACAAACTTTCTTACACACACACATTTGCATAGTCCCTCTCATATTCTTTCTCAGGCATTCATATTCATTCGCACAAATACATACACTCATTCTAATGCCTCTCATTTACTCTCCCCAAACTCACATGCACACTCATTCAATTCTCCTCCTCTTACACACACATACACTTATCTCAGGAACTGCAAACCCTTCACTGCCAAACACTTTGAGAATACAAACCCTTGCAAAACAAAAAAAAAAAAAAAAAAAGACTAGAATCTTGCCATACCATATAATCACTCTCTCAGGTCTCAAATAGCAGCAGCCTTATCTATGACACAGTTGCAATACAAATGCTATACCATGCCCTAGAACACTAATACACCACCTACTGGGGTTAACAGAACAAGTTGTACTGCTACAAAGCCCTACAGAAAAACTACCTGCCAGTAGAAATACCGCGCCTCAGTTATACATGAGGAACAGAGATAGACCCTTTCCTAATACAGAAGAAGGGACTACAAATTAGAAACAGAAACATGCGTTAAAAAAAAATGGAAAGCCCAAAAGAACAGAATACAAATATGTAATGCACATTCCCAAAAATAATATGCCAAATACTAAAAATTAAAAAATATTTTTTTTACCTTTGCTGTCTGATCTTTAGTTTTCTAATCTGTTGGTCCCAGGCTTTTTTTTTTCCTCATTTCCTTTCTTGGTCTTTTCCCAATTCCTTTTACAGGGTCTCTTTTTTTTTTCTTTCTCCATCTGTCTTCTTCCCTTCCTCTCTCAAACACACTCAGGCTATCATTCTTACACACACATACAGTTTCACATGCTATCTCTCCCTCTCATACATACATACTGGCTCTCTCTTTCACATGCTGTTTCACTCTTACACACACACACAGGTTCCCACTCTCACATGCTGTCTCACATATGCTGTCTCTCACACACAGAGATGCTCTCATATGCCATCTCTCACAACATACAGGCTCTCACTCTCATATATAGTCTCTCTACTCACTCTTTCACACACACATACTCTATAGGGCCTCATCCTCGCTCTTGCCTCTGGGCCTCCTCTTCACGGGTTGCCGCAGGATGGGTTCCATGGCAGCCCTGATCTTCGCTGGCCACCACAAGATGGGATCCACAGCAGCCCTACCACCAGGCCTCCTCTTCTCGGACTGCTGCAAGGTGGGATCTGTGGCAGCCCTGGCACGGACAATGCTCCTCTTCTGCATGTGGACCACCACTCCTCCTACTTCCTGCCTGCATGGCTTTGGCAAATTATTTTTTCCAGGACCACACAGACAGGAAGGAGAAAAAGCACCTGGAGGTTTGGGGGTCTCTTGTTTTCTTTGGGCAGTGGTGGGATGAGCTCCATCACGGCCCTGCAGATCTTCCTGCGCAGGGGAATATAAGCTGTGCATGGCCACGCACGCATACAGCTTAGAGGGTACAATGCTTAAATAGGTCCCTACCCAGATCAGCAGGCAGGGATGCCGGAAGCATTTCCCTGCCGCTGGCCTTTTAAATCAGGGTGGACACGCGCGTGCCTAGGGGGCCAGCTGGGGTTGATGGTGTTGGCGATGTCGAGAGGAGCGGTGGCAGCTCCCTCCGCGCACTCATGGAGCGGATTTGTCAGAGGGCCAGAGGCAACACCGGGTGAGCAGCGGGCGGTGTAGTACACACAGAGGCTCTCTCACATTCACTGCCTCTCTCTCTCCCCCTCCCACATGCACATATAGGCTCTCTCACACTCAATGAATCTCTCTCCCTCCCACACACACATAGAAGTTCTCTCACAATACCTCTCTCTCCCTCACACATGCATACAGAAACACACACACTTGACTCTTTCATTCTCATACTCACAGGCACTCACACATTCTCCTGCCTTTTGCTTCAGCACAACTATGTCCCCATGGGCCTTTTATTTTGTCGCCTATGGGAGAGGTGTCAGTGGCCTTTATTTATTGCCCCGTGGTAAGGAGGAGAGGTGCCAGTGGCCCCACACTGATCCTTCTCTTGTTGGGCCTCGAGCAGGAGGAAAGGTGCCGGCGCCCCACTTCTTATTGTGCTGCAAGCCTGCCACCGGCAGCAGAAGTGCCGCGGGCAGGTGGTGAGTCAGCGGCCACCTCTTTTTTTTTATTTTACCATGGGCAGGAACCAGGAGGAGTGGTGCCTGCAGGCCTCACAGGGCCTTTAATTGTAGGTCCGTGGGTGGGAGAATAAGCCGGAGGCCCTGGTGAATCTTTTCTTATTGGGCTGTGGGCAGGAGGGAAGGTGCTGGCAACCGAGATTGTAGCAGGGAGAGAGGGGGTGTGCGTGCATGCACAGGCAGCTCCCTGGAAGTTATATAGCACCACTGTTGACTGTGGAGTTAACCCACAGCTCCTTCAGACTGGTTGAGAAGATACGGATGCCGAAAACTGATACACTAGCATGGAGGGCTAAAATCTGCACAATTTTGTGGACATTTTAGCCCTCCGATTGGTTTCCGGACAGTACCTTAAAATTCTATACTGTCCGGAGAAAATCCGGACATCTGGCCACCCTAGGAGAAGGAAGAGAAGAGAAAGTGATGATGGGGGAAGTGGTTAGTGTGCCACAATGAAGTGAACCGTGTGCCACGAAACAAAAAAGGTTGGGGGGCACTGGACTATGCCAAGCCAAGTACAGTTACAAAAGAAAGGTTCTTTACTGATGCAGCATCATAAACGTGGACAGCCAACCCTTTGCAAATCTCTATCAGCTGTGCAGGAGAAAAGGGATTAAAGTGGTGTCAGTAGTCCTGTAACTAAGAACAGTTCTAACAGTTTTCAGTTGCAGTAGGAATAAAAAATGAATGTGCTTCATCTCATTGCTTTTGCCTGCTGGTTTAGGATAATCGATGGTCGGAACTTGATGCCTTTACTTCAGAGACATGTTCGGCACTCAGAGCACGAGTTCATGTTTCACTACTGTGGCGCACACCTGCATGCGGTGCGCTGGCATCAAAAGGAAAGTAAGTAATGACCAAAATAACATTTTCGCTTCAACAAGTTTAACTTGACCAAGTTAGGTAACATTTCAAGAGCACTTGGGATTACATATGTGCTGCACACAATCTTAAGGCACTAGAGATGGAGAGAGAAGCTGTGGCTTTGATTGGTCTCTGACCCCATTCAGGAAATTTAGGTTGGAAGAGGTTTTCTTTTTGTCCAGAGTCCCTTCAGCAGCATAACATGGATGTGCTTTTATTTGCTTTGTTTACCATGCATTTAACCAGATAGATGCACACTAAATGAAACAAAACTAAAAATTAAAATGTCTTCCCCTGCACATCCCTGACGCATGTTGACGTGATTGCATGCAGGATACCCCGCCTGACTCTATCTGCTTTCTAAGTTCGTCTTGGCCTTCCCTTTGGCATTCGTCAACTTGTCAGTGCCATACTTCTGCTACCCACCCTGGGCCTTTTCTGCTGGCTTGCCTGGATGGTTTTCTGTAGTGAGTTTGTTTTTCAGAAATATATTTTCTGGCCTCCTTTTCATTTGGAAGACTCATTGCCTTGCTGGTGAATTTCATTGGCAGAAGAATGAGGAAACATTACCAAACATTCATAACCATTTACATATTGCTTCTTCCCATTAGTTGGTGCCATTTGGAAAGCTCATTATGAGACACCAGTGTTCAGTCCAGCAGACGCCGGAGCTTGCTATGAGATAGCACTATGCCCATGTTCTGGTGAATACGTAACTCATCATGACCCTCCGTTGCTCTTCGATCTCTCCAGAGATCCATCGGAGAATCAACCCCTTTCAGTTGGTACAGAGCCACGGTTTGCTGCGGTCATAAAAAGAATAAGACTTGCAGTTCAGGAGCATCAGAAGACAGTGACTCCAGTCCCTCTACAGTTATCTCTATTGAATAATGTTTGGAAGCCCTGGCTGCAGCCATGCTGCGGGACATTTCCAATGTGTTGGTGCGACAAGGAAACGGAAAACTTACACAGCCCTTGAAAGACGTCAAAGGTTAACTGAAATTATGTGGTCCCATAGGCAAATAGTAACTTCTAAAGTCTTGCTTTTGAAGTTACTGATTGTTAACCTACCTAGCAGTGATCAATGTCTACTGTTTGATAGGTTAACCAGAAGTAAATAGTTTGTACATGCAGTTTTGAGACCAGCTTTTGTTCTTAGGCTCACACAGGTGGGGGTTACCCTACACATAAGCACTAAGGCAACGCTAATTCCTTCCTACACATTTAGGTGCCGATGCAAAAAAGTTGTACTGAAAGTGGGCGCTATGTGTTTAGTGCCCACTTTCATAATGTGCCCCCAGGCACCTCTCCTGGAAGCACGATGCAATATTTAAATTAGGGCTCGCGCTATCGAGGAGGCGCTAGGGGTGATTGTGCGCCCCTACGCCTCCTTGATAGCGTGAACCGGAGAGAGGTCTGCTGTCGGTGGCTGTCCGGTTAAGAAAAGGGACACTGAATTTATCAGCATCCTGTTTCCCTAACAGCACACATGCAGGGCTTAGGAAAATGGACGCTGATAAGTCCATTCTCTGAACCTGACTATGGGCACCAGGAGTTAATAAATCAATATTAAAGTGTCGGGCACTTAATATTAATTTATGCACTCCTTCACTTATTGCCCATTAGTCCTTTTCACTGACATGTGACAGTAAAGGGACCAATCGGCAATAAGTGAAGGAATGAATAAATTAATATTAAGTGCCCGACCCTTTAATATTGATTTATACACTCCTTCTGGTGCCGGTAGTCAGGCTCGGAGAATGGATGCTGAATTTATCAGCGTCCATTTTCTTAACCCCTGCCAGCGCTTTTTTTAAACTTTTTTTTTTAAATATTTTTTTAAAGAGTTGTTCCTCCTACTTAATATCCCAATGATATTAAATAGGAGGCAGTACAGAAAAGCAGTTTTTTTCTCCTTTTCTGTACTAGTTTTAGTAGCGCTCAGCAATTAATGTCTGCTCCGGGCAGGCGTTAATTTCTGATCACTAAACTATGCGTCCTAGACGCACATTTATTTTTTGCATAGGGAGTGAATAGCTAATAGCCTCATTCACATGCATTTGCATGTGATGAGCGCTATTAATTTCACTCCGCGTTGGATGTGCATTGTAGAGGCGCTAATCCCCTTATTGCATTAGGGGATTAGTTAGCGTCTATACAACCCACGTCCAACTGCGGGTTATACAGTGCACTGGGTTAAGCGCACTGTATTGCATCGGCCCCTTACAGTCTTAGCACATATTCATTGGAATTTGAAAGTAATGGATTGTGGTCTTCATAAGGTGTATGTAATTATGTGGTCAACCATATTCATTAAAAAAGCAATTCATGTGATCAACTCCCAAAATATCCTTTAGTCACTGTAACTTAGGTTATCCATTAAAATCAGACAAAATCACATTACCTAAATTCCTTGTTCAAGCAGCTGAAGTATTGTACAGCCTCCATTATAAATCAATGTAAAGACATATTTGAGTTTAAGTGTACCATTTCAAATAACATACATTTAGCTCTTAAATTATTTGAATCTAGATTAAAACTTACATAACTACCGGAAGCAGTATAGCTGTCTGTGAAAGTTTTTAAATCACATTCCTGTTTTCAGGTTAAATATATTGCTTAAAACCTAACTTGTCAGTACATTTATTGAAACTGATGGGCACATTACATTGTCTAATGCATTTTTACTCAATGCCAAAAATGTTTTTCCCTCATAGTGCTTGATTCATCAATGTCTTTTCCCATAGTCATAGAGAAAAGCCTTAGTTAATCATATGTAGAGTACAACAGGTAGCATAACATGAAGCATTTAATTTTCAGGTCATTTATAATCCATGTGATGCATGGGCAGGTCTTTTCATATCAGTTACAAATACGAGGGTAGAGAGTCTTTAGTCAGAATAGAACAGTCTTTCTCAATCCAACTCTTAGGACGCATTCAGTCAATCTGGTGTTCAGGATATCCCCACTGAATATGCATGAAATAAATTTCCATGTATTTTCTCCCTGGTAGGCAAATCTATCTCATGCATATTCATTGAGGATATCCTGAACTCAACTAGTTGGGTGTGTCCTATAGACTGGGTTGGGAACCAGTGGACTAGAGGGCTAAACTTTTCTGCAGCTACCGCCAGTTGTGTCAGATACCATGAAATGGCCTTCATAGAAAGACTATGATAACAGATAAGGATGCTGTGCCTAAATGTCCTCCATGTTGGAATACCATAGTCCCTACTTGATTTCTGGTGTTACTTTCGCTTTCGCACAATAAAGGATCCTCTATGCTTATCCTATATTATTTTTATCCTGTTAGATTTTGCTTCCACCGCCTTCTCTGTCCTTAACATTTCCTAACATTACTCCTGAACCTAGCCCCCTGTAAGGACCTGTGGCAGCTAGTCAGCCACTAAAGGGTACAGAGAAAGAGAACCGACAGCAAGGCCCTTGGTTTTTGCCTTCTCAGAGAAAAAAGAGCAGGTGAGGAACCCATGGGGGTTCGTGGCCTATATTCAGGGGCCAATAATCTGCCAGGATGGCAGGGCCTCAAACATGGCCAGAAAGGCCACTGCCCATCTAGACAGTGCTCAGGTAACCTGAGAGCTATCACACTAGTAGGGAATATCCATGCCAGAGGACTTAGGAAGCAAGCTGCTTGAAGTTTTAGCTGTTTGATAGAGTAGCATGAAAAGAACTATATTTGGCTGTTGCAGGGAGGCTGGGCTAACCTGTGAGTATATACCTCTAGCATAACTGCCTGGTACTGCAGAAGCTGGACTTGTGGTATTAATCTGTGAAGTAGCAGACATGGCAAGAAGAGAGAGAGTCTTTCAAAAGTTGCAGACTTTATCATCTTCTGTATCTGTGCAGCAAAATTAAAGGATAAAACCCCCACTCCTTTCCTTGTCTTGTGGAGTTCCTTATATGGGAACAGCCAGGGGTGGCACTGGTCAAAATATAACAACCCCTTTCAGCCTCCTAGCATGACCTCTTGATCCTGGATCTCCTTTGTGTGCGGCTTCTGCAAAACTGAGCTTTGGAGTGTGTCTATCACATCCCCTCCCCACTTCTCATTTAAGTCCTTAAGTTTTATTTTATATGAATCACAGTGCATTCTTGAAGCCTCTCTTTTGGCTGCCTTTGCTTTATTGCCACATTGTGTAGGTGGTACTGTGAACATAGTAACATAGTAAATGACAGCAGATAAAGAGCAAAATGGCCCATCCAGTTTGCCCCACAGCATATATATACATATATATACCATTTCCCATATGGACCTTGACATCTGTCCTCCTTCCCTCATCCAATGTTTTAAAAGCACAACCACTGCCATAGGAAGTTCCTCTAAGTAATTAATTTAGTTTGATAAGTCTGGAGAGTTGCATGGATAGCACCTGTGTGGCAGCCGAGCTAATGTTTTAGGATCAGACAAATGAGAAAAAAGCCTGCAAGTAAGCTTTCTTTCCTGCCTCAGTCAGTTACATCAACTATTTGCTACTAGAATTGTGCACCTGTGGATGTACACTATCAGGCTGTGGAAAAAAAATAATCAGGGGTTATGCCAAAAAAAAATAAAATTCAGGAACACCCAAAAAAAGTAAGCACAAGTGTCACATTCACTTTATCATACTAACAGGCCGATACAGTACAATGCGCTCCGGCGGAGTGCACTGTTAACCCACGATTGGACGCGTGTTTTCGCCGCGCTAGCATTACCCCTTATTCAGTAAGGGGTCAAAAACGCGCGTCCAACCCCCCGAACCTAATAGCACCCGCAACATACAAATGCATGTTGATGGCCCTATTAGGTATTCCCGTGCATTCAGAAAGGAAAATGTGCAGCCAAGCCGCACATTTTACTCCTCCAGTAGTCTCCGCCCCAGCAGATTGTGGACGTGCATCTCCCTACTGGGGGATTGCTTTAAAAAAAAATATAAAAAGAAAGATAAAGAAAGGAAGAAATTATTGGAGACTATACGCACTGTTCTCCTGAGGTGATACCTAATGGTGCCTCCCTCAGTCAAGTTTCTCCTGGAGCAATATCCATTCGATCCCTCCCCAAGTTGAGTGCCTTGGTCCGGATGCCAGTTTCCGGTGTGGACTTAGCTGATGGGAGATCCAGTTGAAAGACTAATGGTTGCAGAAAGCCATGTGCGGCGGTGAAGACCATAGCCTTCTCCCCCTGCACCCAGAGACCAGAGCTGTACTTGGCCGGGACAGGCTGAGCTCAGGTAGAGTTGTAAAAAAAAAAAAAAAATCAAGAGTGTATTAAGGATCCCCCCCCCCTCCCCCTTTTAGTCTCTGAGCCTCGGCGCACCAATTCAACATTGTTTCCTGACTCCATGGAGGGCTTGGGGATTGCGGCAATCTGGGGGTTGAGTGGCCTTTCTAGGCTAGGCCCTGTTCACAGGCTTTTCTGTGGTGCCACATGGTAGGCTGGGGCAGTGTTTACACGTTTTTGTTCTATTCATGTCTGCCGCACTTCTGGGTCTGCAGTTGGTTCGTGCCTGAGCATCTAGGTGAGGCATCAGCCTGGGTCACGTACTTGGATGTCCAAACGTTTTGTGCATCCAGGTCTTGGATGTCCAGGTGATAGATGTCCCTTTTCTTGGGTGTCCTTATTTTGGACGAACGCACAGATAGACGCTGTTGAGCATGTTGGTAGTGGATGCATACCATGGTACCGGTAATAAAGAAGCCTGAACACCTTGCTGTGTGAGCTGCTTGCTATATTAGGGCGTCACAGCCTGATGTACCCTCAGGGGGAGTTCTCCAGCAGATTTTGCTGATCGAGGCCCTTCCCTAAAGTATCGGGAATGGGACCGGCGTGGGATGTGTCAGATGTTTCACCTGGTTTTCAGATCCCCCCCCCCCTTCCTAACTAGATCAGCAGCAGGGGAGGAGCTCTCAGTGAGTGTTAGACCGCTGCCCCCTGATTTTGCCATGGATCTTTCCATCTTTATTTCTTGGATGGAATTTTTCAGGGGCTTCAATCCTTTCTATAGGCATGAAAGGCATAACCAACCAAGGCTGACAGTCCAGGATACCAGGCTATGAAATCCCGCAGGGCTGGTGGAGCGGGCAAGCATCAGGGTGTGTTTTGCCCTGCTGTGGGGCATTATGATGAAGACACAGATAATGGCGCAGATCCGTGTTACCTGGAGGATATGAATATTCCTTTGGATTTGGAGCTGTACAGAATGGTGTTGCGTTTCTTCACAGGGATGAATGCCAGCTCTGGGTTCCCAGATGCTGAAGGTGTTGGGAGTACTGTGTGCTGAGACCCTGGCTGAGCCATGTAAGAATCCCATTTTGACTTCTTTGTTTAAAACATCGTGGGGTTTTTTCCCTATAATGGAGGCCATTCAAGAATTGATTGATGTTGAATGGGGCGCCCCTGAAGCAAATTTTAAAGGGGGGATGAGTCAGAAGGACTGTATCCCGTGGAGCCAGCTGAAAGAGAGCAATTACGCTTTCGCAAGTGGATGCATTTGTGCCGTCACCAAGCAAACTACTATTCCCATTGAGGGTGGTGCGGCCTTGAAGGATGCAAATGATTGAAGAATTGAGGCCATACTTAAGCAAGCATTTGCAGCAGTGGCAATGACTTTACAGATAGCTTCTTGTTGTTCCCTGATGGCTTGCTCTTGTTTACTTCTCTCTCAGGAGGTCGATGAATCTGGTGTGAATTCCAGGGCAGTAATGAAACCAGCAGCCGCCTTTTTAGCAGATGCGGACTGAGATTGGGTCCTCACCTCAGCCAGAGGGGTGGCTTCAGTGGTAGTGACCATGCATCAGTTACAGCTGAGAAATTGGTCGGCTGATGCAACCTCGAAGTCTAACATTTCGAAGTTGCCCTTTAAAGGCTCACTCTTGTTTGGGAGTGATTTGGAGAAAATGGCCAATAAATAGGGAGAGTCCCAGGTTCCTTGATTACCGAATGATAAGAAGCAAATACCATGTTCCTTTAGCATGAGAGGCTGTTCTAGGGAATCAAGCGTTTTTGACCCTACAGAGGAGCGACTTTTCAGAGGACTCGGCCTTTGGGTCGGTCTCAATCCTTTCATCCTTGACAGCCTAGATGGGGTGTAGGGTCGGGTAGTGGAACCTCCTGCACCTCCCAATGAAGGTATGCCGACCCACCCCCAGGAACAGGAGATAGGGGGTCGCCTCTCTTTCTTTCATCAGAAGTGGGTCAAAATCACATCAGATCTGTGGGTCATGGAAATGATACAAGAAGGATATGCGCTGGAGTTTTGAGGTGTTCCTTGGGACGTATTTATGGTGTTTCCCTGCCATTCCCCACAGAAGAGGCAGGCAGTGGAGTGTGCATTGTCAAGGCTCCTCAGTCTGAAGGCTGTGGTTCCGGTGCCTACGTCTCAAAAAAATATGGGCCAATATGCCATTTATTTCATTGTGCCCAACAGGAGGACTCTTGGCTCCATCCTGGATGTCAAGGGTTCATCCAACATTTGCAGATAACTCATTTTTGCATGTGAAGCTTGCGGTCTGTGATAATAGTTGTGCAGTTGAGAGAGTTTCTGACATCTTGGAGCTGGCCAAGGCATACCTGCATATCCCCATCGGCTAGAGCATCAAAGATTTCTGCACTGAACGTTTTTGGAGCGTCATTAACAGTTTCGAGCGCTACCTTTTGGTTGGCCTCAGTGGCCAGAGGTTTTATTCTAAGACTATGGTCGTGGTGGCGGCAGAGTTGAGAAAGTATGGGACTCTGGACAATTGACTGATTCGAGCCAAGACTCTGAAAGAGAGCCTTCTGGTGTCACACAAGGTGAATCTCCTTGTTACAGGAGCTTGGTTTGGTAGTGAACCTAGCCAAGAGCAGTCTTCAGCCTTCCTCATCTCAGCTTCTTATCTAACCCTGCCAACGCTCCTCCAGCAAGTGTAAATTTAGGGAATGAAGTGGTACCAATCACTAAGTTAGCACATAATCTTGGCGTATGGATTGACACTAATCTTTCTTTAGTACAACACATTTCAAAAACGGTAAAAAACTCTTTTTTTAAATTGCATGTTTTAAAGCGATTACGCCCACTTTTATTTTTTCATGATTATCGTTCAGTGCTACAAGTGCTGATTCTTTTGGGCTTAGATTATTGTAATGGCCTATATATTGGACTGCCTGAGAACACCATTAGACCTTTACAACTGGTTTTAAACTCAGCAGCTAGACTTCTTACTGGCACTTCTTTTAAACAACATATCTCACCAATCTTGTATAAACTACATTGGTTACCAGTTAGATATAGAATCCAATATAAAATCATTATGCTAATTCATTCTCTACTAAGTAGCGTAGATTCCATTTGGTTATGCTCTACTCTGCGAGTTTATAAACCACAGAGAGAGCTCAGATCAGCAGGAAAGAACTTACTGGAAATTCCCTCAGTAAAAAACGCTGCTCTGAATGTGACAAGGAATAGAGCTTTTTCGGTCGTGGGTCCTATTTTATGGAATGCACTGCCAGACCCTTTAAGGCTAATACCCAATCGAAAAGAGTTTAAGAAGGCTCTGAAAACCCATCTTTTTCAGGAAGCTTTTAGGGATATTGAACTTTCTAGCCAGAGTAAATAAGGTTAGGTATGTATCATATTTAATGTCAATTAAGGAATTATTGAATTTTAAAGTATCTATTGACTTGTCTGCTTTGCTTCTGACCTTTAAGTTTTTAAATATAAAGGCCAATTTTTATTTTTTGTCACTTTAATTTTAATTGATCATATAATATGCTGTATTTTTATTCATTTCTAATTCTATTTTATTTTTATTTTAGTATTTTACTTAAACAATTTAAACTTAATTTTAAATTGTGTTTTGTTTATAACATTTGTTTTATTATTGTAAACCGCTTTGGTCAGTGCTATACTGGTAAAACAGTATATAAATATACTAAATAAATAAATAGTCACTAGAGTATCTCGGTGTTCAGTTTGACACAATGCAGGTTCTTCTATTGATGAGCACAATATGCCCAACAGTGTGGTCCTATGTACAGGTGCTGTGATTGTTGGCGGCGACTCTGGAAGTTGTGCAGTAGGTGAGGGCGCATATGCGTCCTCTTCAGTACACTCTGCTGTCTCGTTAGAGTCCAAAATCTCAGGATTCATCTGCGAACAGAGGTCTACACACCTGCAGTGGTGGTTAAAAGAGGATCATCTAAAAAAAGGGGGTTTCCCTAACCGCACTGGTCTGGCTAGTATTCACGACAGATGTGAGCCTCCAGGGTCGGAGAGGTCACAGTCTGGAGCTTACAGCAGAAGGGCACTGGAGTGCAGAAAAGTCTCTCTGGAGTATCAATCGACTGGAAGCCTGTGCGGTCCAGTTGGCATGCTTGCAGTTCGATGATCGATTTCAGGGTCGAGTGGTCCAAATTATTTATTTATTTAGGTTTATATTCCACTTTTCACACTTTTTTTTTCAGCACTTCAAAGTGAATGACATATTTCCCTATCCCCAGAGGGCTTACAATCTAAGTTTGTACCTGAGGCAATGGAGGGTAAAGTGACTTGCCCAAGGTCACAAGGAGCAACAATGTCGGACAATGCGACAACAGTGGCTTACATCAATTGGCAGGGAGCCAGCAAGTATTGCAGTAAATAGCCCAACTTATGGAATGGATGGAAGTGCATCTTCATAAGATCTCAACATTGCAAGAAGAGATAAGGTAAGAGCAGACTTTCTCAACAGATAGAGTCTGGATCCAGGAGAATGGGAATTGTCAAATGAAGTGTTTCAACTGGTATTGGACTACTGGGGCTTTCTATATCTGGACCTATAGCATCTTCTTGCACTGCAAAGGTTTTTTGTTTCTTCAGTCACAAGAGAGATCAGAAATCCTTGATCATTGATGCCTTTGTGCAGGAGTGGCCGGAGGCAAGCTGCTGTAGGCCTTCCCCTAGATTGACCCATGGTGGGCAAGGTAATTCAGATGATCGAGAGTCACAAGGGGATGGTGCTGGGCTTGATGGACCCTTGGTCTGACCCAGCATGGCAATTTCTTATGTTCTTATGTGCTTCTGGTGGCACTAGGTTGGCCCAGGAGACCACGGTGTACAGATCTGCAAAGGCTCCTAGTGGATTCTTCCTTCTGGCTTCTGGCGCACAGGGATCTGCAGTGACAGGGATCTGTTCTTCAAAAAGATCTGACTCGATTTTTTTGTCTTACAGTATGGCCCTTGAGAGGGTTCATTTGCTGAAGCTTGGATATTCTACTGTGGTGATTGACATCTTTTTGCGAGCAAGAAAGTTTTCCTCTTCCTTGGCTTACATGCGGGTTTCGCGAGTGCTTGAGGCTTGGTGTGAAGATCGAGGGGTTGTTCCTCGTTTGGTTAAGTTCCCACTCATTTTGAAATTTTTGCAGGATGGATTGAATGAAGGGTTGTCTTTATAGGTACAGGTAATGGCTCTTGCCTGTTTCAGGGGTCAGGTGAATGGTGGACCCTTGTTGGCTCTTTCAGACATGGCATGTTTCTTGAAAGGAGTGAAACATCTTTGTCTTCCCTTGTGGTTACTGATGCCCTTCTGGAGTTTTAATCTGGTTTTGGATTTCTTAGTGGGCCCTACTTTTCGACCGATGCGTAACCTTTCCTTGCGGTAATTTGTTCTACATGAAGAGTATACAAAAGCTGCAGGCCTTCTCTTGTCAGGAGCCATTCCTTAGATGACTCCAGGAGCAATATAGTTGCATACTGTTTCCTTTTTAACAAAGTGGTTTCAGATTTTTACTTGAATCAGTCCATTTCCTTGCCGTCCCTGGATAGGGAGAGAGATGTGAAGGAATATCGCCTGTTGTGGCCCTTGGATGACATGTTACATATCATGATAGATCTAGAGGTTTCTAAACTTTTCAGGAAGATGGATTGCCTGGTTGTCCTCCCAAGTGGAAGTAAACAGAGAGGGCTAGCTTTGCGGGCAACAATAGTTTGCTGGATTAAGGAGGTAATCACAGCCAAGTATGTGAATGCGGAGCAGTCGTTTCCTAGTCATGTTAGGGCTCTTTCCACTAGGGCTCAGGCAGTGTCATGGGCGGAGGTTAGATTGTTGTCTCCCATTGACATTTGCCAAGCTGCAACGTAGTTCTCCAACCAGTCCAATACCAGTTGAAACACCTTTTCCAGGTATTATCATCTGGATGTGCAGACCTGGGAGGACTCAGCCTTGTACATGCGGTTTTGACAGGACCGTGGGCAGCCTCCCACCTGCTTGGGAGTAGCTTTGGTACAGTTCAATTGTTCTGGATCCACTATCTAAACGCTAAGAAATTAGAAATTAATACTTACCTGATAATTTCCTTTTCTTTAGTTTAGATAGGTGGATCCACCTTCCTGCCCATGGCTGCTGGCATGTTGTGTTATTGTCGTCCTGCATGGCTGTGTGTTTCCAGGGGTTACTGATAAGTGTTAATCCATCCCTAGACTAGCGTTAATACATTCTTGGTCTGAGCTCCATGTTTCCTATTCACTGGGGGGCGGATTTTAAGAGCCCTGCTCGCCGGTGCGCCTATTTTACATAGGCCTGCCGGCGCGCACAGAGCCCCGGGACTCACGTAAGTCCCGGGGTTTTTCGAGGGGGCGTGTCGGGGCGGGGCCGATCGGCACGGCGTTTCGGGGTGGGCCCGGGGGCGTGGTTTCGGCCCGGGGCAGTCCGGGGGCGTGGCCGCACCCTCCGGAACCGCCCCCGGGTCGTGTCTAGGCGCGCCAGCGAGCCGCTGGCGCGCGTGGATTTACGTCTCCCTCTGGGAGGCGTAAATCCCCCGACAAAGGTAGGGGGGGGTTTAGACAGGGTCGGGGGGGTGGGTTAGGTAGAGGAAGGGAGGGGAAGGTGAGGGGAGGGCGAAAGCGAATTCCCTCCAAGGCCACTCCGATTTCGGAGCGGCCTCGGAGGGAATGGAGGTAGGCTGTGCGGCTCGGCGCGCGCCGGCTACACGAAATCGGCAGCCTTGCGCGCGCCGATCCGGGATTTTAGCGGCTACGCGTGTATCTACTAAAATCCAGCGTACTTTTGTTTGCGCCTGATGCGCCTACAAAAGTACGCGAGGGCGCCCTTTTTTAAAATCTACCCCTGAGTGCTGGAATGGTTATCTGTTAATAATCAAATTTGTTAGTCTGTCCATAGTTGGCTTTTGCAGAGAATACTGGTGGGCTGATGTCACTGCAGGGGTGTATATATATATATATATATATATATATATATATATATACACTGTGATGTCAGCTTTGCTCCATCTCCTGCTGCTGGTAGAGGTGCATAACCCACTTGTTCTGGATCCACCTGTCTATACTAAAGAAACAGTTTCTTCTGCTGATATCCAGCAGAGCCCAAGAAGGATAAATACTGATTCTAAGTTGATTCCCTGATAATGAGAAATTACTACTTACCTGATCATTTCCTTTTATGTAAAGCAGATCCACAACATTTATTATGCAGGCAGTGCCATCAGTTAATATAGCACTGTACAGATAATTCTCAGGTTTATCCTAAATTTTTTTTGTTGTTTAATGCTATTCATTGGCAAGAGGAACCACCCCATATACAGTGCGGTTGGCAGCCAGCTGATATTCGGGATCCCCACACTGAGCATGCCTGATCCAGACAGACACATACAGGGACAATTAGAAACAGGTGGCTCTGCAAAAGAGGCACTGAAAAAAATGCCAAAATATGTTATAGCCTACAAAGCCGGTGCCACCCAACCTGTGTGCATTACTGAAGGAATGACATGTGCACTTCATGAGAGGTGGAATAAGCCTAGAAACACGAGAGAACACATCTGGTCATGACTTGAGTGCAAAGTAACAACTCTCTTTTCATGCAACAGATCAAAAACAAAAATCAGGAAGGCTACAGCTCAACCCACCCGCTGCTGTGCAATAAATAAACACACACTGCAGGGGGGAAAAGCTTATTGTAAAAACCAATCCAGCTGTTTCTTAATATTCTCAAAAGCATCCTTCCCTATGTAGTCGATCTGGTCTTCCCCCCTTTTTCTGCCCTCTTCTTCCGTTCTAGACTTCTCTTCCTCCCCAAGCTGAATAAACAACACTGTGACAGAAGCAGAGAGGTCTCCCTGGGGGAACCACAACAAACAGACACCAACTCAGCACAAGATTGAAGACCCTATGGGGAAATTACGTTCATTGGCTCTTGGATAGTTATTCCCCAAATCTGTCCTGGGAGGACTCCCCAGTCTGGTTTACAGGAGATCCACAATGAATATGCATGATACAAATGTGTATGCAACAGAGGCAGTGCATGCAAATCTCTCTCATGCATATTCATTGTGGATATCCTGAAAACCCAAATGGCTGGGGAACCCCCAGGACAGGTTTGGGAACCACTGCTCTAGGAGATCTGTTTTGCATCTTCACCCAGCCAACCATCTCAACAGCTATTCAAGGGCACATTATTTTATAGGGAACAGTTAAACTAGAAAATAAAAACACTGTCAGAGTGTAGAT
The DNA here is from genome assembly GCF_901001135.1 of Rhinatrema bivittatum. Classification (NCBI taxonomy): domain Eukaryota; kingdom Metazoa; phylum Chordata; class Amphibia; order Gymnophiona; family Rhinatrematidae; genus Rhinatrema; species Rhinatrema bivittatum. The sequence continues at coordinate 245,832,951 of NC_042619.1, read as the reverse complement.
AAGCCAGGCCTCTCCTCTATAAAATTAAGTATATAAAGTGCTCTGAATACTGGGACATGGTGAAAGTAGCAGCCAGGAAAACTTGGCATAAGCTTAAAGGGACAAGGTGTCCAAAGCTGATCCAGCTGCCACTACCCTGAGCCTCCGTTAGTTTCAGGCTGCTTCGGAAGTTCAGTCCTTCACCAGCCAAGGATCGCACCATTGCCATTCGACAGGGATATGGATATTTGATGGTCTTTAAGGATACATTAGCCAAGACTCTAAACAGTCCTGTTTTTACAACCGGCAATAATGTGAGAAGCCACACATCCAGCAAGAGAGGCAGCCACTGTCCGCACATATCTCACAGTTCTGCAGGAATGTTGTCATGCAAGCAATAAGTCATGATCAGATTGCAATACAAACCCCAGGATGTGGATAGCACAAGCTGAGGTGGAAGGCCTTCCCTGTACCCAAAGAGCTATAAAATCACTACTGCTCTACAGTCTAGTCACTTACCGCGCATATAAAAAGCAGGATTGCATTAGAGGGAAGGGAGAACGTCAATCAATTCATATGAAGTTGGTCATTAAATTTCCATCCAATAGTGTGACAGTGAAATGGATCACATGATCTTGTCTGACCAATCCCAGCACTCCCTTTCCAAGCGCTCTTTCACAAATCAAACTGGGCCCTTTTATTCTCCCCCAAGTTTTTAGGTGCAAAGATCTTATAGCTGTCATCATATCTATCCGTTCGCACATAGCAAGGGCCATCTCTATGGGAAATCTGGCTATTTGGTAAGAATTGCTTAGTGAAGTCCCACCACTCCTGCCAAATTTCAGCTCAAAATATCAAGGGGGAGGACCCCTGACAGATGTGCTGGGAGAACGGGGCCATCCGTGCTTTGGCAGAATTGGGGGCACAAAGCATAAGACACGACAACTAAAAAATATACTCTGTTCTTGTGCCATGCTAGAAGCATGTGTTTCTTTAACTTAACTTGTTTACTTATTAAATATGTGCCTTCTCCACCAACAGCCTCTGCTTCAAGCAGAATACAGACTGGAAGATGAGTTGGCATAGGTTCTTATGCTCATTAACTCCCTTACATTGCTAAGTGCGTTACTGACATTCAGCCAACCACTTTGCCCAGAGAAAGCAAAACTTAATGTGAATATTTAGCCTAGGAAGAAAGGCAAGTCCTTAAATAACATTAATGCATGCTGATAACTAGTTTATATGTTACCCTGCAGGCTGGAAAGGGGGCCAGTGCTTAGATGCAGCTGAGGTTTGTGTCATGGTACTACCCTCCCATGAATCTCAGAAATGTGCTGAATCTCCTTCCGCAATGGAAGAGTTTGACATCCTCCCTTTAAAGTGACCAGAGTCACTGTTAATGAAAGAAAGCAATCAATCCATGGGGTGCTGCTCTCACTCTGTACTGTCAGGGCAGATAACCCCATCCTACCACTGTGCCTCACCCGACCCTGGCACCATAATCTATGGCACTACCCATGAGTTGTGTCACAAAGTAACTGATTCACGCTTGGTTCCTATTACTGCATGCATGGACTTGAAGTCCTGCCTTTCTTGGGAAGTAGTACTAGTTGTGGTGTGGGGGGGGGGGGGGGATTAGCAGAGCATAGAGCGAAGTCAGAACCACAAGTCCATGCATGCCATAGGGTAAAACCAGGACCAGATTACCCTGTCCCTGAAAATAATGTGGAGCCAGCTGGAAAACGCTAGCCATGTGATGCACTCATGCACAGTGCTGAGATTCTCCCCACCCCCCCCAGCAGCACACGTTTCGCAGGAACGCGGGATCTGTTATGGTGTGAAATGACAGCAAGAATTAAACATTATCATTAGAAGAATAAAAAAAAAACAAAACCCTGGCAGAAATACAAACTAAAACATTGAGATCAATCAAACCAACATAAAATTACAAAACTTCAAATATAAAAGGGCTAGAAAGAAAGAAAATTACACAGCTGAGCAAAAGGTTACGCTATCAAGCACCGATCTGTCTGTTTCGAAATAAAACCAGGATTAGCCGAGGCTGAGCGCTCTCAACCTTCCAACAGAAACTGCAAAGCAAATGGATGATGAGCGAGTGCCAGACAACACAACCCAGAGGGCTGCAAGGGACGATCGGGGCTGGACTGCGTCCCCATCTGCATGTCCAAAGCTGGCATCAGGGCTGTTTGCATCTTGACGCTCGGCTTGCTAAAACAGAAACATTGGAACACCATGCCACTCGAACTAAGGCTGCAGAGTAATTTCAAAATATTCAAAACCAATCTGAAAACCTGGCTTTTTAAACAAGCTTTTTATAAAGATAAAGAGAAGGAAAAAAACAGTTGACTGATAAGGACGCACCAAACTAAAAGTAGATACTTGTAAGCTACAAATGCACATTAATGTTAAATTCAAACCGCCTAATATGATCCCAACAGACAAGCCTAATTTACACACATAGGGGCGGATTTTCAGAGCCCTGCTCGCGTAAATCCGCCCAAAACCGGGCGGATTTACGCGAGCAGGGCCGTGCGCGCCGGGAAGCCTATTTTACATAGGCCTCCCGGCGCGCGCAGAGCCCCGGGACTTGCGTAAGTCCCGGGGTTCTCCGAGGGGGGCGTGTCGGGGGGCGGGCCCGGTTGTCGCGACATTTCGGGGGCGTGTCGGCAGCGTTTTGGGGGCGGGTACGGGGGTGTGGCTACGGCCTGGGGCGGTCCGGGGGCGTGGCCGCGCCCTCCGTACCCGCCCCCAGGTCGCAGCCCGGCGCGCAGGAGGCCCGCTGGCGCGCGGGGATTTACGCCGCCCTCCGGGAGGCGTAAATCCCCCGACAAAGGTAAGGGGGGGGTTTAGACAGGGCCGGGCGGGTGGGTTAGGTAGGGGAAGGGAGGGGAAGGTGAGGGGAGGGCAAAGGAAAGTTCCCTCCGAGGCCGCTCCGATTTCGGAGCGGCCTTGGAGGGAACGGGGGTAGGCTGCGCGGCTCGGCGCGCGCCGGCTATACGTAATTGATAGCCTTGCGCGCGCCGATCCAGGATTTTAGCGGATACGCGCGGCTCCGCGCGTATCTACTAAAATCCAGCGTACTTTTGTTTGCGCCTGGAGCGCAAACAAAAGTAGGCTATTCGCGCGCCTTTTAAAATCCGCCCCATAGTTTTTTTGAAATGAATTGTTACCGCACTATGATGGCACATGATTAATTTGTAATCTATACCACTCACATTTTCATTAGCGTGCCTTGCTGTAAACCGTTGGGATGGTTATCTAACTTAACGACGGTATAGAAAAGTTTTTAAATAAATAAATAAACATTTACATGAAGATTAGCTCCTGGCCAATTATTTTAAAATCCATTTTTATTTTTTTTAAACTTGAAACAAAAAAATACATTTTTTAAATTAAAAAAAAAACCCAGAAATTGACAAGTTATGCAAGCAAAAACTAGAAAAAAAAACCCCCTTTTGTTTGAGGCTCAATAAGCTCATCCCTAGCAATAAAACCCGTGCAGCCAGCACATCAAATGAACCCCTCAAGGCTGAAGTCCATCACTAGTATTCTCCTCTGAATATAAGTAAGCAAAGGCAATGGGGCAGGAAAAGTAAAGTAGAAGGCATTAGGCAGCACTTTACCCACAGTGCCATTATTCACCAGGCTGGCTTCAGGACGAGACATTAAAACAAAACTTTCCTGCTGAAGCAGTTCTCCGAATAGCAGCTGCCTCCAGCGCTGGCCTACAGCAAAACACTCTTTGGTGAAAGGGGCCCTAGAAAGTACTTCCCAATGCCACAAGCATTTCGTTTTCTGGACTTGGACAAAATGGAAAACTTTACCAATCGTCAGCTTTAAAAGCAGAGTTTCCCAGGTCTATCCTGCTGACCCCATGATGAGACCCATGATAAACATGCATGAGATATATTTGCTTATACTGGCAACTCAACATATGCAAATGTATCTCATGCATATTCACGATGGAGATCATGGAACGCCGACTGGCAGTGGGGTCAGCAGAACAGGCTTGAGAAGCCTGGCTTAACATCTCTGCATGGCCCCATCTTATGGAATTCCATACCCAATTCCATCAGAATTTGAAATGATAAGCAAGATTTTAAGAAAGCCCTGCAGCATTACCTATTTAAACAGGCTTTCAAAGACTTTTATAATTTTATCCTGTCTGATTATGTCCACTGACATGTCCTCTACCTTAAGTTTGTCTATAGTTTCCCTATTACCCTGTTTTTGTTTATTCATTTACTGATTTTATCTATTTTCATTATTTTATATGTAAATTCTGTACTATAATTCCTCATTACGCTCGCTTTATTTTAAACCACCCCGAACCTTGGAGGGCTCGGTCAACAAATCTATTTAAATAAATAAGTAAATAAACATACACATAAATAGCCTGCCCTATCAAAATCCCCTTCCGTTTCCATTTTTTGTGCTCATCCCTGCCGGTCAAATGCAAACAGAGCTGCCGCTGGGAAGGAAGGACAGCCGGAGTCTCAGTCCTCAGTCCCTGTGGGAAGAATGCAGATTGTGACAGCTTTATTATAAAAAAAAAAAAAATGGAACCAGATTACCGTGCCCTTGGACATCCTTTGCCATTTAAAGCTGAGAGACATGAAGATTTGCCTAGATTTTGAATCTGTTTTATTACAGGATTCACATTTTTAAATATAAAGCAGCATTACAGCACAGTTGGCTCAATTTGCGCTGGTATGAAAGCTATTAAAATTAGCAATACAGTGATGCCAGTCACATACAGGTCCTATGACTGGTCTTTGTCTCAGAGAGCAAGATCCATAGCACCTTTCAACTGAATGACATCACTGTCCCCAGCCTCATGTCACTATCAAATGCAGAGTTACACACCCACCAGAGGTAACATTTATGTAATCTCTGGAGTTTTGAGAGGGGTTGGAATGGGGGGGAGGGGGTACTAGTCCTTCCATGGTGATGATCCACTCACTTCTTGGCGGTTGCACCATAAAGGAGCTCCTGAAGAGTGCATCGCAGGGGAGCAGACGTGAGTGGTCAGGAAGTCCCAACAATATGAAAGCAGACAGACAGACTCCCTCTATCCCCTCCCCACTTCATGGTGCATCTAGAACTTGTCAGCTTTCAGTGGGGATTTGGACTGCCTATGAGCCTAGAAGAGAGTGGCAGGCAGACTAACCACAGAAGCTGCTCAGGCCAAATGCTGAATTAGTTATACTTTTTTTTCCATCTTGTACCTAATTTGTTCATTACCTACCCCAACCTAAATGGAGCCAAACCCCACCCACCCAATGCCACTTCTGCCTCACCAGTTCTGTCCTGCCTGCTGCCACGTCTGCACCAGCCGGCCAACGTGGGTAGCAAGAACCAAATCAGCTGTAACTGACCTACCAGGGCGGTCGGAGGCTCTGAGGCTGGGATGTCTGCACCGGTGGCTGAAGCTGGTGGCTCTGGGTCACACACTAGAACTTCAGGACTGTCCGTCTCAGGTGACAATATTGGCTGCTGTAAATAAACAGAAAAAAAAGTTAGATTGCATTTCAACAGCTCTTTATATAGTGGAATCTGAATTTTTTTTTAAATTTTTTTTTTAAGGTTTATTACTTTATCTCTGCCTTTCCTTCTCCAGCAGAAAGGGATCAGTTTGTGAATAGGGATTTTGCCTACCAGCGTGCTTGGATAACCTTTCCAAGCAAACAGTCCCTCTCTAAGATGCAGGCCATCCCGCACACTCACTCAAACAAGCCCATGTCCAGCAGTGGCTTAGTCAGATCTGCCCTTGGTTCATTCCCTGACCAAGTGGGAATATCAGCAGAGGGCGATTACGCATACACAAAACAAGGAGTAAAACCAGCTGCGAGTGCTGGAGAGGCCAAATAACCCCACCCTCCAAAAAAACTGTCACACAAGCAAAGAAAGAGGGCCATTTACAGTCAAAACAGCTAAGGGAAAACAAAAGCAAAATTTCATTATAGAAGCTAGCCTGTGACAGAGGGCATCACAGAAGATGTAAGTCAGCTCTTGAAGCAAAAAGCTTTCAGAGTATAAAACATCCATGTGCTTTGCATAAAAATCAGAGTCGGCCCACCGATACTATTAGCTTCCTTTCATTTACCAAAAAAATAAAAATAGTTACAAGCTCCCTCCTGGATGAGCTCCGACAAATACAGGACTATTCCTGCTTCAGGAAACAAATAAACACTGGCTGCTCTTCAGTCAAGCTTTTAATGCCCAATCCTGAACTCAAAGGATACTGTCCACGGAAACTGCCTGGCATCACCTTATACATGTGATCCTTTTTTTCTGGCTTGGCATCTGTCTCCAAGGGCATACAAAATAATTTATAATTGGGGCTGTCCCCATTAGTTCTCTTTCCCCTTCCAGTTGATCCCAAGCTGTGGGTTCTTTCCGTGGGACTCTAGGCAGGCCTTCTTGGCTCGGGCGCTGGTGTGGCTTTCCCTTAAGCGTGTGTATGTTTCAATGTCTTTCCATCTCTGTGGCTGTAATGCCGAGCTGCAGCGACAAGCAGGCTGGGCATTGCACTGGGTGTTCAAGAAGAAGTTTGCCTATTCGGCAAAAGTTAACTTTAATGTAAGTAATTACAACATGTGAACATATAATATGACTATATTATAGTTGGAATGTTTGGTATATAAACTCTAGATTCTAGATAGTATTTGAGAAACAGTTGTTGAGTAATTATATTAAACTAGCAACTGTACCTGTTCTACACCCAGGCAGCGAGTCTTTTTATTGGCACATCTGCTCTTGTTTTGAGCAGAATTTCCCTAGAAACTCACTGTAAGAGTGTCCCTTCCACATACACACACCCTCATACAGGCTCCCTCACACTCTGGCACACACACACACATCCCCTCATATAGGCTCCCTCTCTGAAACCCACACTCAAGCATCCCCCCCCTCCCCTCATATAGGCTCCCTCTCTCTGAAACCCACACTCAAGCATCCTCCACCCACCCTCACTTACCTCCCATGTTCTCTCTCACACCCTCTCCCCCCTTTCTCACACACACATTCTCTCTCACCAGCATCCCCCCCCCCCCATGCTCTCTCTCACCCTCCCCGACACACATTCTCTCTCACCAGCATGCCTTGGGACCCGCACCATTCGTGGCAAAGATGAAGGCCTGGCGCACCTATCGCAGCACACGGGGGCCTTCCCTTTTCGCCGCAAACAGCACGCCGGGCCTTCATCCTCACACGCTTCGTTCGCGTGTGCCGCAGGACACGCACCGTTCGCGGCATGCCAGGGTCTCCTCTGCTATATTTTGCCTGTCACGCAATGGCCGCTGTCCTTCGACCCTGTTGTAGCTGGTGTTGTGACATGGCCGCTGTACGGCGTGTTTGAGCCTCCAAGGCGGCCAGGGAGCCGCCTGCGCCATCTATCGCCAGGCTGGGGAACATGCGCGAGCACTGACGGAAACACTACCAAGCCCGATATATTATAGCGCCATCTATCGCCAGGCTGGGGAACATGCGCGAGCACTGACGGAAACACTACCAAGCCCGATATATTATAGCGCCATCTATCGCCAGGCTGGGGAACATGCGCGAGCACTAACAGACACACTACCAAGCCCGATATATTATAGCGCCATCTATCGCCAGGCTGGGGAACATGCGCGAGCACTAACAGACACACTACCAAGCCCGATATATTATAGCGCCATCTATCGCCAGGCTGGGGAACATGCGCGAGCACTAACAGACACACTACCAAGCCCGATATATTATAGCGCCATCTATCGCCAGGCTGGGGAACATGCGCGAGCACTAACAGACACACTACCAAGCCCGATATATTATAGCGCCATCTATCGCCAGGCTGGGGAACATGCGCGAGCACTAACAGACACACTACCAAGCCCGATATATTATAGCGCCATCTATCGCCAGGCTGGGGAACATGCGCGAGCACTGACAGACACACTACCAAGCCCGATATATTATAGCGCCATCTATCGCCAGGCTGGGGAACATGCGCGAGCACTGACGGAAACACTACCAAGCCCGATATATTATAGCGCCATCTATCGCCAGGCTGCGGAACATGCGCGAGCACTAACAGACACACTACCAAGCCCGATATATTATAGCGCCATCTATCGCCAGGCTGGGGAACATGCGCGAGCACTGACGGAAACACTACCAAGCCCGATATATTATAGCGCCATCTATCGCCAGGCTGGGGAACATGCGCGAGCACTAACAGACACACTACCAAGCCCGATATATTATAGCGCCATCTATCGCCAGGCTGGGGAACATGCGCGAGCACTAACAGACACACTACCAAGCCCGATATATTATAGCGCCATCTATCGCCAGGCTGGGGAACATGCGCGAGCACTAACAGACACACTACCAAGCCCGATATATTATAGCGCCATCTATCGCCAGGCTGGGGAACATGCGCGAGCACTAACAGACACACTACCAAGCCCGATATATTATAGCGCCATCTATCGCCAGGCTGGGGAACATGCGCGAGCACTAACAGACACACTACCAAGCCCGATATATTATAGCGCCATCTATCGCCAGGCTGGGGAACATGCGCGAGCACTGACAGACACACTACCAAGCCCGATATATTATAGCGCCATCTATCGCCAGGCTGGGGAACATGCGCGAGCACTAACAGACACACTACCAAGCCCGATATATTATAGCGCCATCTATCGCCAGGCTGGGGAACATGCGCGAGCACTAACAGACACACTACCAAGCCCGATATATTATAGCGCCATCTATCGCCAGGCTGGGGAACATGCGCGAGCACTAACAGACACACTACCAAGCCCGATATATTATAGCGCCATCTATCGCCAGGCTGGGGAACATGCGCGAGCACTAACAGACACACTACCAAGCCCGATATATTATAGCGCCATCTATCGCCAGGCTGGGGAACATGCGCGAGCACTAACAGACACACTACCAAGCCCGATATATTATAGCGCCATCTATCGCCAGGCTGGGGAACATGCGCGAGCACTAACAGACACACTACCAAGCCCGATATATTATAGCGCCATCTATCGCCAGGCTGGGGAACATGCGCGAGCACTAACAGACACACTACCAAGCCCGATATATTATAGCGCCATCTATCGCCAGGCTGGGGAACATGCGCGAGCACTAACAGACACACTACCAAGCCCGATATATTATAGCGCCATCTATCGCCAGGCTGGGGAACATGCGCGAGCACTAACAGACACACTACCAAGCCCGATATATTATAGCGCCATCTATCGCCAGGCTGGGGAACATGCGCGAGCACTAACAGACACACTACCAAGCCCGATATATTATAGCGCCATCTATCGCCAGGCTGGGGAACATGCGCGAGCACTAACAGACACACTACCAAGCCCGATATATTATAGCGCCATCTATCGCCAGGCTGGGGAACATGCGCGAGCACTAACAGACACACTACCAAGCCCGATATATTATAGCGCCATCTATCGCCAGGCTGGGGAACATGCGCGAGCACTAACAGACACACTACCAAGCCCGATATATTATAGCGCCATCTATCGCCAGGCTGGGGAACATGCGCGAGCACTAACAGACACACTACCAAGCCCGATATATTATAGCGCCATCTATCGCCAGGCTGGGGAACATGCGCGAGCACTAACAGACACACTACCAAGCCCGATATATTATAGCGCCATCTATCAGCGGGCTGGGGAACATGCGCGAGCACTAACAGACACACTACCAAGCCCGATATATTATAGCGCCATCTATCGCCAGGCTGGGGAACATGCGCGAGCACTAACAGACACACTACCAAGCCCGATATATTATAGCGCCATCTATCAGCGGGCTGGGGAACATGCGCGAGCACTAACAGACACACTACCAAGCCCGATATATTATAGCGCCATCTATCGCCAGGCTGCGGAACATGCGCGAGCACTAACAGACACACTACCAAGCCCGATATATTATAGCGCCATCTATCGCCAGGCTGGGGAACATGCGCGAGCACTGACGGAAACACTACCAAGCCCGATATATTATAGCGCCATCTATCGCCAGGCTGCGGAACATGCGCGAGCACTGACGGAAACACTACCAAGCCCGATATATTATAGCGCCATCTATTGCCAGGCTGCGGAACATGCGCGAGCACTGACGGAAACACTACCAAGCCCGATATATTATAGCGCCATCTATCGCCAGGCTGCGGAACATGCGCGAGCACTGACGGAAACACTACCAAGCCCGATATATTATAGCGCCATCTATCGCCAGGCTGCGGAACATGCGCGAGCACTAACAGACGCACTACCAAGCCCGATATATTATAGCTCCATCTATCGCCAGGCTGGGGAACATGCGCGAGCACTGATGGACACACTACCAAGCCCGATATATTATAGCGCCATCTATCGCCAGGCTGGGGAACATGCGCGAGCACTGACAGACACACTACCAAGCCCGATATATTATAGCGCCATCTATCGCCAGGCTGCGGAACATGCGCGAGCACTAACAGACACACTACCAAGCCCGATATATTATAGCGCCATCTATCGCCAGGCTGGGGAACATGCGCGAGCACTAACAGACACACTACCAAGCCCGATATATTATAGCGCCATCTATCGACAGGCTGGGGAACATGCGCGAGCACTAACAGACACACTACCAAGCCCGATATATTATAGCGCCATCTATCGCCAGGCTGGGGAACATGCGCGAGCACTAACAGACACACTACCAAGCCCGATATATTATAGCGCCATCTATCGCCAGGCTGGGGAACATGCGCGAGCACTGACAGACACACTACCAAGCCCGATATATTATAGCGCCATCTATCGCCAGGCTGGGGAACATGCGCGAGCACTAACAGACACACTACCAAGCCCGATATATTATAGCGCCATCTATCGCCAGGCTGGGGAACATGCGCGAGCACTAACAGACACACTACCAAGCCCGATATATTATAGCGCCATCTATCGCCAGGCTGCGGAACATGCGCGAGCACTAACAGACACACTACCAAGCCCGATATATTATAGCGCCATCTATCGCCAGGCTGCGGAACATGCGCGAGCACTAACAGACACACTACCAAGCCCGATATATTATAGCGCCATCTATCGCCAGGCTGGGGAACATGCGCGAGCACTGATGGACACACTACCAAGCCCGATATATTATAGCGCCATCTATCAGCGGGCTGGGGAACATGCGCGAGCACTAACAGACACACTACCAAGCCCGATATATTATAGCGCCATCTATCGCCAGGCTGGGGAACATGCGCGAGCACTGACGGAAACACTACCAAGCCCGATATATTATAGCGCCATCTATCGCCAGGCTGGGGAACATGCGCGAGCACTAACAGACACACTACCAAGCCCGATATATTATAGCGCCATCTATCGCCAGGCTGCGGAACATGCGCGAGCACTAACAGACACACTACCAAGCCCGATATATTATAGCGCCATCTATCGCCAGGCTGGGGAACATGCGCGAGCACTAACAGACACACTACCAAGCCCGATATATTATAGCGCCATCTATCGCCAGGCTGGGGAACATGCGCGAGCACTGACAGACACACTACCAAGCCCGATATATTATAGCGCCATCTATCGCCAGGCTGGGGAACATGCGCGAGCACTAACAGACACACTACCAAGCCCGATATATTATAGCGCCATCTATCGCCAGGCTGGGGAACATGCGCGAGCACTAACAGACACACTACCAAGCCCGATATATTATAGCGCCATCTATCGCCAGGCTGGGGAACATGCGCGAGCACTAACAGACACACTACCAAGCCCGATATATTATAGCGCCATCTATCGCCAGGCTGCGGAATATGCACGAGCACTGACGGAAACACTACCAAGCCCGATATATTATAGCGCCATCTATCGCCAGGCTGGGGAACATGCGCGAGCACTAACAGACACACTACCAAGCCCGATATATTATAGCGCCATCTATCGCCAGGCTGCGGAACATGCGCGAGCACTAACAGACACACTACCAAGCCCGATATATTATAGCGCCATCTATCGCCAGGCTGCGGAATATGCGCGAGCACTGACGGAAACACTACCAAGCCCGATATATTATAGCGCCATCTATCGCCAGGCTGGGGAACATGCGCGAGCACTAACAGACACACTACCAAGCCCGATATATTATAGCGCCATCTATCGCCAGGCTGCGGAACATGCGCGAGCACTAACAGACACACTACCAAGCCCGATATATTATAGCGCCATCTATCGCCAGGCTGGGGAACATGCGCGAGCACTGACGGAAACACTACCAAGCCCGATATATTATAGCGCCATCTATCGCCAGGCTGGGGAACATGCGCGAGCACTGACGGAAACACTACCAAGCCCGATATATTATAGCGCCATCTATCGCCAGGCTGGGGAACATGCGCGAGCACTGACGGAAACACTACCAAGCCCGATATATTATAGCGCCATCTATCGCCAGGCTGCGGAATATGAGCGAGCACTGACGGAAACACTACCAAGCCCGATATATTATAGCGCCATCTATCGCCAGGCTGCGGAATATGAGCGAGCACTGACAGAAACACTACCAAGCCCGATATATTATAGCGCCATCTATCGCCAGGCTGCGGAACATGCGCGAGCACTGACGGAAACACTACCAAGCCCGATATATTATAGCGCCATCTATCGCCAGGCTGCGGAATATGAGCGAGCACTGACAGAAACACTACCAAGCCCGATATATTATAACGCCATCTATCGGCGGGCTGGGGAACATGCGCGAGCACTGACGGAAACACTACCAAGCCCGATATATTATAGCGCCATCTATCGCCAGGCTGCGGAACATGCGCGAGCACTAACAGACACACTACCAAGCCCGATATATTATAGCGCCATCTATCGGCGGGCTGGGGAACATGCGCGAGCACTGACGGAAACACTACCAAGCCCGATATATTATAGCGCCATCTATCGCCAGGCTGCGGAACATGCGCGAGCACTGACGGAAACACTACCAAGCCCGATATATTATAGCGCCATCTATCGGCGGGCTGGGGAACATGCACGAGCATTGACGGACACACTACCAAGCCCGATATATTATGGATGTTAAATCATGCTACTGTGTGTGTTATAACATCAGTTCACTCACCGCTGCTATACACGACTACTACATTTATAACATCTATATCAGCCACGACACAAGTCAACTCACTCAGTGTACGGTTGACAATTGCATCACATCTGCACATGAGCAATGCAATAACCTCACCCAGACCAGAGGGAGGGACCACAGGCAGAGAGGGAGAAGCGACAGCATGCAAAGTGTGGGGCCAGTGAGAGCAGTGGCAGCGCAGGTAAGGGAGAGACTGTTAGGGTTTCCTAGGCTCCACTCCCACAGGCAACAAGACAGCTAGAGGGGGTTTTCTGGCCTCACCAGCAAAATGAAACAAAAAAAGAATCTGACTCACTGACAGAAAAGCTGAAGAGAAATGCTGCAAGCAGCAGAAGGACTGCTGAGTATTCCCAGGCCCAAGCAACTGCTGATGATGTCGGAGCGAACTAGGAACGGGGCGGGCCAGTAAGGGGGGGAGGAGTGGGAGTGAGAAAGGAAAAGGGAAGGGGAAGTGGCTGGAAAGGGAAGGAAATGGGAGAGGGGGCTGGAAGGGGAAGGGATGGGAGCAGTGGGAGAGTGAAAAGGGAGAGGCTTGGTGGGAAGGCGAGTGGAAGGAGAGGAGCTGGGAAATGGGTGGGGGAGTGAAAGAGAAGGAGGTTGGGAGACAGGCATGAGAGTATACCACACACACGCATACCGCAACCCATACATGGCCCCTACCCACATACATACCCTATCCACACACAAACACATCTACCCCCCACATACACCTCCACCCACAGACTCCCACCCCACTCATCACAATCCCCCACCCCTATCTTCCCCCAATCATCTCCAGCTCCCTCACCCACACACTCCCCATGTGCCCATTCACTCCTTGACACGCACACCCCACGTGCCTAGCCATTACCCAATATGCATACACATCTTCAGTTATTACCTGATTCACCTGTCACACCAACCCTATAACACATACACACAACCCACTCCCTATATACGTGCTGGGGAGGAGAGGTGTGGAGGGGCAAAGTTGTGAGGGGGAAGAGTGCACACACACACCCAGACACATACACACACATATTTAATCCCTAATACCACTCATACCAGCCACATCCTCTCACCATCGCCACCTCCCTCCCCAAGAGCTACTACAGTAGTTTCCCGCCTAGGGCGCATACATAATGCGTGCACCTGAGTGCGCACCTAAGGTGCCTCTTGCCAGGTCCATGTTGTGGGTGTGTTTGTGTGCACGTAATGGCAGTATTCTGCTAGGACACCGGTGAGTTGGGGAAAGCAGCTGGGGTCAGTAGAGTCCAACAGTACCTTTCCTTCATAGCCCCCTCCCCAATTTCCTGGGCTTTAGTTTTGTGGGGAATTGGTGAAATTCCTAGATTAGCTGAGGAGCTTGCAAGTTGGAGGCAGAATCCAGAGGGCTTTCCTTGGGTCCATATCCCTTCCAGGCTATGAGGTTCTTCAGCTTATTTTGGAACCTCCTTGAGTCCAGAATCTTGGCAACCTCGAAATGTATATCTTCTTCCACACGAATGTCAGCAGGTTGAAACAGAGGTCTCAAGGGCACGGATAGGATGGCCAGCTTCAACAGGGATACATGCAACATGTCATGGATATTTATCAGTTTTTATATACCGATGCTCATCAAAGATATCGCGTCGGTGTACATGGAACAGAAAACATACGCCAGGGGCGTTTGACAAAAAACGTGTTGGAGTAAATGAAGTTAAGAAGTAATATAATGCACAACAGAATGTAATAACATTTACAGAGTATTTAGATAAAGTTTAAAGGGAATAAATATTGTAACGGTGTATGTATAGAGTAGTATAATATATACAAGATGATATGTATTGGATCATATATTCAGAGGGCTGTATACAGGATAATAACAGAGGTATGGATTAAGTCTGAGAGGAGAGATAAGGTACAGGGGGAGAGGACAACAGGAGGGGGGAGAAGAGGGAAGTTGGAGAGGGGTGGTGGGAAAAACATGTTTGGGGGGGGAAAGGGAAGAAAGAAGGAAAGACGAAAGGAACTGGGTTTTGGCAGGAGAGAATAAAGATAGAGGGGATTAGTTAATCAGGGTGTAAGTTTTAGGTGTAAACCTGTGTGAAAAGCCACGTTTTGAGTTTTTGCTTGAAGTTTTTAGGGCACAGTTCTTGGCGTAGAGCTGTGGGCATTGAGCTCCATAGTACAGGGCCGGCTAAAGAGAGCGCTCGTGCTTTGGCGGATGTGTAGTTTGAGAGTTTGGGAGAGGGGGTCCGTATAGTGGGGAGGTATTGGTTCCTGGTTGGTCTGGAGGATGAGTGGAATTGTAGAGATATGAAGCGTGCAGGGTAGCTTCAGCTTATAGGCTACATTCCCCAATTGCCGTATCATTGGGAATGGTTTGACGAACCATGGTACAAACCTGAGGGATGGCATGCAAAGCCTCAAGTTATGGGTGCTTAACCAGTAAGTCCCCTGGTCAGAGTTGAAGTGCCAGCTGCCTCTTCTTGTCTGCCTGTATTTTTGAGCATGCAGCAGCTTGTTCCAGAGGTTGATGCCTTGAATGCCATAAGTCGAGTAACTCCTGCCCTTTTACATTGGTGGCTGGACACTTTACTGAGACGCAGATCATTTCAAAAAACATAGCATTATGTTGGGTTGCCTTTGAAGTCTCTAGAATTCAAGAATTCCTGCTGCTTTGGATGATTGAAAAGAAAAAGGAAAGTAAACATTTTTATTTGCATAAGAAATTTGGTCCTGAATGTTCTGAACAGTGTATTACATACTATGTACATTCTTTCATTTGACTCTGTTATTTTCGGTGATGTCCAGATGTGGTTGTTATGACAAGCTTCCACCCAGGGAAGCAGGGAGATTCAGTTATCCTAATGATGATTTACATAGAAGCGTATAAATGACTTGAGTGATTGATTCATCTGCTCAGTCTGTCCATTAGCCTGAGGATGAAAGGTGGACAAGAAGTCTAACACAATCCCAAATGTCTTGTATAAGTCATGCAAATAGCATGCAGTGAACTTGGTCCAAGAGAATATGGCGAGGGAGACAGTGTAGCTGGAAGTCATGTTGGATGAATAGTTGGATTCGATAATAGTGATTGGGAAAAAGGTCAAGGTCCTCAAAATTCAAATAGCTGTTCAAAGATATATTTTATTCATTAAGAGAAGATAATATTTTAGTGGATCAGCTATTTGAATTTTGTAGACCTTGACCTTTTTCCCAATCACTATTATCGTATCTGAATTATACCAGTGATTTGAGGTTTCCACCTTCTCTGTTTGGATGAGTAGCTGGGCCAACTCAGGTGCCAAGGGTAACCCTAGGAGTGGAATGAAGTGGACCATTTTGGAGAACCTATCCACTACCACCCAGATAAAATCCACCCAGATAAACACCCAGGTCCGTGATAAAATCTATATCCAGATTTGTCCAGGGTTCTCTGGGAGCAGACAGCAGCTGTAGCAAACCCGAGAGTCACCCTCTGGAGCTCTTGTTAGCAGCAAGTGTTGGGCAAGACTCTACATATCTTTTCACATTTTGTTGTAGACAAAGCCACCAATAATAAACAGGTGAGTAACTCCAAAGGTCTCCCGAAACCAGGTGTCCTGCCAGGTGGGAGTCGTGGGCCCATCTTAGAACTTGCTCTCAAAGACGTCTTGGAACTATTGTCTTCCCTCGTGACACAATCGCGGTAGCAGCTAACATGATCCTTGCTGTGCCTATGATATGAATTGACCTCGAATGAATGTGACAGGGCATCAGCACATTGATTCTTCTGAGTGGGTTAGTACCACAATTCAAAATCGAACCGGTTAAAACATAATGACCATCAGGCTTGCCAGGGAATAAAACATTGCTGTTTCGCAAATTCTACACTGACCTTCATACTTCTGAACATCCTAACTCCCAATCGAACTTTCATCCAAAAACCTCAAAATAACTTCTCTCCAACCAGAACAAACAATCCCTCCTCCTCCCACATAATGATACTTTCTGGACTTGAAATGTTTAACCTCTGTTTAATATGCACATTGTTATACTTTTTCCACAATTGTTAAGAGAATTACAATTTAAATTTTGTAAACCGCTATGATGGCTTTACCGAGTGACGGTATAAAAACTAACTAACTAACTAAATAAATAATCGGAGAAAGTTCTTTTTCACTCAGCGCATAATTAAACTCTGGAATTTGTTGCCAGAGGATGTGGTTAGTGCAGTTAGTATAGCTGTGTTTAAAAAAGGATTGGATAAGTTCTTGGAGGAGAAGTCCATTACCTGCTATTAAGTTCACTTAGAGAATAGCCACTGCCATTAGCAATGGTTACATGGAATAGACTTAGTTTTTGGGTACTTGCCAGGTTCTTATGGCCTGGATTGGCCTCTGTTGGAAACAGGATGCTGGGCTTGATGGACCCTTGGTCTGACCCAGTATGGCATGTTCTTATGTTCTTATGATCTTAGAGGGTCAGAAGCATGCTGGGCAGGAAGGGGGGAAAAGAGAGGGGAGCCAGAGCTGTCAGGCAGGACAAGTAGCTGCCCAGGGTGCCAGGCCAGGGGGGCACTAACGCACATGGGCAGAAAGGTAGGGTTACACTCTAAACTCAAAAGTAAAGCAAACAACTCCTATCCTTGAAATTGGCCTCAGGCTTCATTACGATTCCCTGTTGTCTGAATTAGCTTTCTCTTTTTTTCTATCCTTGTTTTCTCTTTTTTTCCTTTAGAGCTGTCACTCTCTGGCTTTCTTACAAGTTGTGCCACATCAACGCTAACATGCTGCAGCGTTTTCTATGACTCTGATCTAAAGTCTAACCATCTGCTGTTTCCTAAATGGGGTCCTCAAACACCCAAGAAAATAGCCACAATTTCCCTGCTGTTTTCTAGGCAAGAGAATTAGCATAAAAACTGGGCAGTCCATCTAGCCCTGGCCCCTCCTCGTCTGCACTGTACTCCATTATTAGGCCAAATGCAGTCCTCTCTCTCTCCACCTCCTCTCCTCCTTGTGCGTATGCATGTGAGTCTTTTGCTGTTCCCCTCTGGTTCTTTTTATGGAAACTAGCAGCCTGTTGGTGAGCTGAAGGTGACACCCTCTTACGCAGCCCTTTCCTGTACCTCCTTTCTTAAACTAGGTGCTGGGAAACCTGGGAAATGTAGTCCTGCTACAATAGCCATCTTAATCCCCTGCTTCAAACTGTTCCTGCCTTATACTTAAAAGCTATCTTTTGCACAGAGACCAAAACTAATACTACTATATTGTTACAGTGGCCAATATGTGCATAAATCACACCAATTTTCAAAGGGAACATACGTGCAAATCTTTGTTTTATAAATTTTCCCACTGCAGGTACTTGCAAAAGTTACGCCTGCCAGCCAGAGAATATAGATTTCCCATGTAAACCTATGTCCCTACTTTTAAAATCAAAATGATAACCATAAGTGAAAACTCTGTCCCCACCCCTGGAAAACCTCCTTGCAGTCTGGGTAAACTTTAGTTTAGTTTATTAAAAATATGTATGGTCCAAGGAAACAAACCGGTAACCAATCCAATGTGGCTAGCAGCAAAAGGATGACAAGATGGAATCGGAAAAAATGGACTTTATTGAACTTGCCCGACTCTGGCCGAGTTTCGCGCACATGAGCTGCCTCAGGGGCTACGGTACACAAATAAAAACAATTAAAAGTACACACAAACATAAATATTTGTAATAATGAATAAAATTATGATATAAACCACACATAAATCATATTAAATAATATAAATAAAAAATACAAACAATAAATTAGTAACTAGTTTGTGTGTGTATAT
Organism: Rhinatrema bivittatum; assembly: GCF_901001135.1. Lineage (NCBI taxonomy): Eukaryota > Metazoa > Chordata > Amphibia > Gymnophiona > Rhinatrematidae > Rhinatrema > Rhinatrema bivittatum. The sequence goes on along the minus strand of NC_042619.1, from coordinate 245,813,968 downwards.
AGAATAACATGTGCTAATATTACATGAGACAAATGAGTGTCCAAATGTACAGATATCACCAAAGCATATCTCTAACATGGCAAGCAAAAAAATGGGTGGGAGACTATAAGTGAATATCAGGAATTCAACATGAGAGTATTATCAAACAGCCTTCCTCAAAACATTACATACAGTATATAATTTTTAATGTAAATAAGAACAGAAAGAAAAAACAGACCAAAATTAAAGACAAACAAACAAATTAAACAGCTTGATGACTGTGCAAACAGTGATAATGCGATTCTTTCAAAACAAAAATAATTAAATGAAAAAATAAATAGAAACATGGACAAAAACGTAAATATTAATTAAAAACAATATTGTAAACTAATTGTAAGACATGCCCTTTTAACACTTCATTAGAGTATCTGTATATTAAAAACTTAAATCAGCCATACAATATGTTTACATTATACCATTCTTCCGGTACTAAATGGACTGGTCTCTTATGTATAGTAAATATATCTCCAGCTGTGAAAATGTATAAACATTTAAGCCAACGGGCTAAGGAACAAAACATAAAGGTGCATTCACATCAATGAATTACAAGTGTCTGTTCTTTGAACACGCTGACACTGAGCATGCTGTTTTCCAACCCTGATGTAAATGACATTGAAACTGAACAGAGCCAATTACATTGGTTAAATAAGGTATAGACACTAATAATATCTATTTTGGTTATTCTATATACACTATATCAAGTAGATGTTGCAACCATCCACACTAATCTATATATTTTTTCATCTGGATACCTTTTCCATACTTTTCCTTAAGCTGTTTAATTTGTTTGTCTTTAATTTTGGTCTGTTTTTTCTTTCTGTTCTTATTTACATTAAAAATTATATACTGTATGTAATGTTTTGAGGAAGGCTGTTTGATAATACTCTCATGTTGAATTCCTGATATTCACTTATAGTCTCCCACCCATTTTTTTGCTTGCCATGTTAGAGATATGCTTTGGTGATATCTGTACTTTTGGACACTCATTTGTCTCATGTAATATTAGCACATGTTATTCTATATACACACACAAACTAGTTACTAATTTATTGTTTGTATTTTTTATTTATATTATTTAATATGATTTATGTGTGGTTTATATCATAATTTATGTTTGTGTGTACTTTTAATTGTTTTTATTTGTGTACCGTAGCCCCTGAGGCAGCTCGTGTGAGCGAAACTCGGCCAGAGTCGGGCAAGTTCAATAAAGTCCATTTTTTCCGATTCCATCTTGTCATCCTTTTGCTGTTAAAAATATGTATACCACATACAATTAAAATACACTAATTAATTCACAGAAAATACAACAGTTGCCAAAAAAATATATCCATTTATTGCTCCTTAAAGGCTTTTCTAAAAAAAAAAAAAAAAAAAAAAGTAGCTATTAAGTGTCTTATTAAAGGATGTTATACAGGATATGGTTCTTAACTCATCAGGAAGAGTGTTCCATAAGTTTGACCCTGCTACTGAGAAAGCCCTTTCCCTTGTGATGTTCAAATAGGCCAATTTCACTGTTGGAACTTCAGATAAACTTTTGTGTACCGATCATAAATATCAAGGTGGTCTATACACTTTCAAGACAGAGCAAACTCGGCTAAGATTAAGGAGTGGACTGGGAGGAAACTTTCTTACCCTCTTCCCCTTTCCTTGTTGACCCCTTAAAATGCCCTACCTTTTTTTTTTTTCTTTGTTTTAAAACTTACGCCAGCTCCCCGGCACAGCGGCAAATGACCGCTGTACCGACCGCCTCCAGCTCCGCCCCACCCCCTGGACCGCCCCTCCCCATCCCCGGACCACCCCTTTTCTTTGGCCCAGCTCTTGTGCGTGTAACAAGGGTTATGCACGCGGCTGGGCCCCTTTTATAATGAGCGCAGCGCATGCAAGGCCCAACTGCGCGCATAGCCCCCATTTTTTTACGTGTGCCGGCCATTTAAATTCGGGCCGATAGCAGTCTAGATTCCTGTTACAAGTTAAGTACTAAAGACTGGAGAACTGCATGAAAATCCTGGGGATCGAACAGGGGATGCAGTCTTTTTCAACATTTGTAACTTGAAAAATTAAGCTTTCACAATGGATTTTAATGTGATTCCATTGCTGTCCAGGCTCGATACCTTAATCGGTGCCCTGCCAACGCAACCTGCACCATCGGGGCAGAAGACACTGATTAAGCACCCGAAAGACCCGATACCGGACTCTTCAGATGCTGACTCCATCAACTCCGACCGTCAACCATCGACTCCTCAGCTGATGCCAGGGCGTCGGGGCTCTCAGGGTCGAGCTGCCCGATTCCAACACCGATGCCATCGATGCCGCTTCCAACGCCATCGATGCCATCGAAGAAAAAGAAGAAATAATCAATGGATCCATCGAAGACCAAATCACCATCGATGCCATTCTCTTTTCCTCCTTCTAGACCACGTCCACACACTTTCTCAGACACCTGAGAGGATGTGGACACAGATTCCTCTACTGAGGACACCTTATCGGACCCCACACCACCGGAAGAAAGGAGAAAGTCACTTCCTGAAGATCTCTCCTTCTCTAACTTTGGGCCTCATTTTCTAAAGCATCACAGGCCTGCGATACTTTAGAAGATGAGGGGCGGGGGGCCGAAATGGGGGGAGGGCCTGCGCTAGCCGGCAGCGATCGCACCGTCACGGTGAGATCGCTGCCGGTTTCGCACCCAATAGCGCCACCATAGGAGGTGTAGCTATTGGGAGCGAAAGCTGCCGCAAACAGGCACTTACCTTTTCGCTGTCCGCAGCGTCGGCGCAGAGTCGGCCCCGGTGACGCCCCGACGCCTCCTCTTCCGGGGCCAACTCTGCCCCAACTCCACCCCCATCCTGGTATCGCACGCAATAAGGGACTTTTCGTGTGCGAGCGGCGTGGAAAATGAGGCCCTTTGTGAGGGAAATGTCTGAAACAATTTCCTTTCAGCTGCTTACAGAGGAGGATACCAGACACCAGACTTTAGAAGTCCTACAATTTGTTGACGCTCCTAAAGAGATTGGTGCCAAACCAGTACATGAGGTTCTGGTTGACCTCCAACACCGCTTTTAGGAGCATCCCTGCACAGTGCCACCTGTTAATAAAAGGGCAGATGCCACATATTTGGTGCAACACATACCCAAGTTTCAAAAGCCTCAACTGCTACATCAATCTGTTGTGGTAGAGTCTGCGCAGAAGAGATAAAAAAGAATTCAACCACTCTTCCATACCTCCTGGAAAGGAGCAAAAATTCTTAGACACCTTGGGTCATAAAATGTTCCAAGATTCCCTATTACTATCCAGAATTGCCTCATATCAATTATATATGAAGCAGTACCAACGGAATTTATGGAAACAAATGCAAGACTTTTCAGAAACCCTTCCACAACAGCATCAAGACTCTTTCAACTCTATCATACATAAGGGTCTAGAAGCTGGAAAACATGAAGTCCGTGCAGCCTATGACTCATTCGAGATATCCTCCAGAATGCCAGCAACTGGCATTAATGCCTGAAGATGGGCATGACTTAAAGCATCAGATTTCAGACCTGAGGTACAGGAAAAGTTGGCTGATCTTCCTTGCACAGGTGAAAACCTATTTGGTGATAAAATGCAAGCTGCAGTTGCACAACTGAAAGATCACAACAAGACTTTGCGCCAACTCTCCATCATAGCTGAAGAAACTCCATCTTCTGCAAGGCGACCTTCCAGAAAGGATACCAGAAAACCATTCTACAGGCCACGCAGATACTATCCACCAGCTACTCATGGTAGAACAACAAGGCCATCACAAAGAGGTCCACTTAGACAAACAAAAGCATCCAGACCTCAGCCTCCACCTCAGACAGGCCAAGCATCTGGGTTTGAAATGATCCCAGAGAACAGCAACCTCTCCAAAAACCCGAAGCAACACTTACCAGTCGAATGCAGGGTTTCCTATTTTCTACCCAACTGGTCAAGCATCACCACTGATCAATGGGTTCTATCCATTATAACACAAGGTTACCATCTGAATTTTCTCACAATGCCCAGAGGTTCTCCACCAAACCCTCTTTGGGTACACAAAGATCATAACATGCTTCTAGAAACTAGAATTATTCACCCTCCTGAGTGCCAAGGCTGTGAAACCTGTTCCCCGACCTCAGCAGGGCAGAGGATTCTATTCCCGCTATTTTCTCATTCCAAAGAAAACAGGAGGCCTTCGCCTTATCCAAGATCTCCGAAATCTCAACAAATTTCTACGAAAAGAGAAATTCAGAATGGTGTCCTTAGGCACCATGCTTCCACTTCTTCAAACAGGAGATTGGCTCTGTTTTCTGGATCTTCAGGGTGCTTATGCTCACATTCCAATATTCCCTCCTCATAGCAAGTTCCTGCATTTCTTGGTGGGTCATCAACACTTTCAATACCGGGTTCTGCCAATCAGACTGGCATCAGCACCCCAAATATTCACAGTGCCTAGCAGTAGCAGCAGCCCATTTACGCAAGGACAGCATACACGTTTTTCCTTATCTGGATGACTGGCTCATCAAGAGCCAATCAAAACAAGGAGCTCTCAACTCTCTCCAGCTCACAATCAATCTGCTTCACTCGCTGGGATTTCTTATCAACTACCAAAAATCCCACCTCATGCCTTCTCGCCTTCTACAGTTCATCAGAGCAGACTTGAACACCACCATATCAAAAGTCTTCCTGCCAAAAGACCGCGCAGACACACTCTCCAAACTAGCGAAAGCTCTGCGCGAAAAGAAAACTGCTTCAGCCCATCAGTTTCTAACACTGCTGGGCCACATGGCTTCCACGGTCCACATCACGCCTATGGCCAGATTAGCCATGAGAGTAACGCAATGGACTTTGAAATCACAAAGGCTCCAAGCCATTCAACCACTGTCATCTCCAATTCAAGTAACCCACCAGTTACGTTCATCCCTCTTCTGGTGGACAAACAGGAACAACTTGTTCACAGGCCTACCCTTTTCAGCAACCAGTTCCACAAATAACCTTAACTACAGATGCATCCACCTTGGGTTGGGGAGCACACATAGAAAATCTTCAAACTCAAGGTACTTGGACAAAACTCGAAACAACATTTCAAATCAATTTCCTGGAACTTCGAGCTATACATTATGCTCTTCATGCATTCAAGGACTGTCATACAAACGGACAATACAGTAGCCATGTGGTACATGAACAAACAAGGGGGCACAGGCTCTTATCTCCTCTGTCAAGAAGCCACGCAGATTTGGGACTGGGCCCTGACACATTCCATGTTTCTCCGAGCCACTTACCTAGCAGGCATACACAACATAGTTGCGGATCACCTCAGTCATCAATTCCATCCCCATGAGTGGTCCCTGGATCCTGTGGTAATGACCAGACTATTCCAGCGCTGGGATCAACCAACAATAGACCTCTTTGCATCCGAACTGAATCACAAAGTGGACAGATTCTGCTCCCTGCACAAGCAGAAACACCAGTTATCTATGGACACCTTTGCTCGCCCCTGGAACTCAGGCCTTCTATACGCTTAACCCCCGATACCGCTAATAACCAAAACTCTAGTGAAGCTACAACAGGTCAAGGGGTCAGTGATACTCATAGCCCCATATTGGCCTCGACAAGTATGGTTTCCCATATTTCTCGACCTCTTGATCAGAGAACCAATTCACCTGGGCACAGCACCCACTCTCATAACTCAGGACCAGGGCAGGTTGCGCCATCCCAACCTTCAGACCCTATCCTCACAGCCTGGATGTTGAAAGCTTGATCCTACAACCACTCAATCTTTCAACTAATGTCTCTCAAGTGCTTGTAGCTTCATGAAAGCCTTCCACACGAAAATCCTATCGTTGTAAGTGGAAAAGATTCACCACGTGGTGCACACAGAAAAGTATTGATCCCTTTTCCTGCCCCACATCATCTTTATTAGACTATCGCTGGCACCTTTCAGATTCTGGTGTCCAGACTTCGTCGGTAAGGGTATACTTGAGTGCTATCTCAGCTTACCACAAGGGAATAGGGGATGCTCCGATATCAGTGCAACCCCTTGTCAGTAGATTTATGAGAGGTTTAATTCAGCTAAAACCCCCACCATGGCTACCAGTGACAGAATGGGACCTTAATGCAGTACTAACAAGGCTCATGCATTCTCCCTTTGAGCCCATAGATTCCTGTGATGTTAAATTTCTTACATGGAAACTTCTCTTCCTAGTAGCTATTACATCTGCTAGAAGAGTTAGTGAGTTACAAGCACTTGTCACATACTCACCCTATACCAGGTTCCTACATGACCGAGTGGTCCTCCGTACTCACCCAAAATTCCTTCCCAAGGTGGTTACTGACTTCCACTTGAATCAGTCTTTAATTTTGCCCACATTCATCCCAAGACCTCACTCTCACCAAGGTGAAAGAGTTCTAAACACTTTAGACTGTAAACGTGCACTTGCATATTACCTAGACCGCACTGCAGTCTATAGGAAATCCACCCAGCTCTTTGTTTCTTTTGACAAAAACAAACTGGGTATGGCAATAGACTCTCCAACTCTCCAACAAACTCTCCAACTGGCTAGCAGATTGTATAGATTTCTGCTATGAAAAAGCAGACCTTCCTCTCCAGGGACGAGTAAAGGCGCACTCCATAAGAGCAATGTCAACCTCAGTAGCGCATTATCGTTCCATACCGATTGCTGAAATTTGTAAGGCTGCAACATGGAGCTCTCTTCACACATTTGCAGCCCATTACTACTTGGATAAGGAAGGACGACAAGATTCAGCCTTCGGACAATCTGTCTTAAAGAACTTATTTCCAGTATAATCCCAACTCCTTCCACATCCAACCTGCTGTGATTTCAGGCTGCCTCATTTTTTCCAACAGTTCACCAGTTGTTGTGCCTGTTGCACAAGTTGTACACTGTTGGTTCAAAACAAATATGACTCAGCCTCTAGCTTGCTAATCACCCATATGTGAGGACTAGCATCCTGCTTGTGCTGGGATAAAGCAAAATTGCTTACCTGTATTAGGTGTTATCCCAGGACAGCAGGATGTAGTCCTCACGAAACCCACCCGCCACCTCGCGGAGTTGGGTCCGAAACGTTTTATTATTTTATTTTTCGCTCATACTTATTGCTACAAACAAGACTGAAGGGAGACCCCTGTGGCTCGAGGGATAATGGAATGCTGGGCATGCTCAGTGGGCTCAGTGTACCAGTCAAAAGTTTCTAGAAACTTTGACAGAAAGTTTTCCGTGATAGAGCTCCATCAGTGACGTCACCCGTATGTGAGGACTACATCCTGCTGTCCTGGGATAACACCTATTTCAGGTAAGCAATTTTGCTATATTGTGATCATTAAATGAAAAGTGAGATGGCAAGTTTTTTTTTTTATTGGAAACTTAATACTAGGAGCTCTGTTTTATCAATGTTTAATAAAAGTTTGTTAGGGAATAGCCACTTATTTACATACTGAAAACAGAGAGAAATGTTAAATATAGAAAGAAGAATTGAAAATCATTGGTGTAAATTTTATAATTTATGCCGAGGGTACTCAAAACTTTATACAAGGGAGCAATGAATAGGTTAATGAGCGGCTGAGCCTTGTGATTCACCAGTTCAAAGTGCTCTCCAAGAAGAAAAGGACAGACCCAAACGTATTTGTTGGGACCGACTGTGAAAGAAAACCACCCCAGAGATCTCAAGGGATTCTAATCTGCTGAATATCAATATAATATTTTGATTGATTGTGTCAAATGCCGTGGAGCTGGCAAGCGAACCTGGCATACATGCGTAAGTTTACCTGCCCATTGCGCAGGCAATTATATAAAACTTCATTTTGGTGTGGAACATAATATCCTATGTGCAGAAGTTTGTTTTAAAAGTATCCCCTTAGATTGTAAGTCCTGGATTTATAGTACTTGAAATACTTATCACCATCATACAGCCCTGTATATATCCAATCCTATCATAATAATAAGTATTATTATGACTAACAGTAGTAATAAAATGTCTCCGTCTAACCTAGCAGCTTTCATTGCTTTAATCCTTCGTGAGCAAAGTTTTGCAACTGAATGCTTATGAAAAGCGAGAGAACAAACAGTAACAAGAAGGGAAATTGCAGTGATGGCTTCACATGCTTTAATTGCAGATTAACCTCTTTCTGTGTTCTACCTCATCCTAAAGAAAAATGGTTTCCTTTTTATCTGCTGTTTGTCCTGGAGCCTGAGCCCAGAATTGTGCTCAAGGGAGTAACGGGCTGATTTTCTGCTTTTTTAGGAACAAGAAAGGGCCTTTCCTTCTCTTTTTCTCTCTCTTGCACGTGCACACTCCACTTGTCACCACCGAGAGATTCATTGGTACCAGTCGGCACGGATTATATGGGGATAATGTGGAAGAGATGGACTGGATGGTTGGGAGGTAACCCCTGTTGTTATGCCTGTCAAAACACAGATCCTCAGCCTGAAAGAGCTCAGAAAATGGAACATTTCTGACAGTGAATTGTCAGGCAATACCTCATACTGGGTGTCCACATACTGGGATGAGGAGGTAGGGGGAATGAAAGGTAACCAGCTAGCATTCATTTTCAGCACCAGCCATGAGGGTCTCATTAACCCATCTTATGGAAAAACCAATGAGATGCCGATCCTGTTTTAGCCAATTAGATTTAAGCACATTCTCTACCACAGATTAGCAAAGCTAGGTTGTGGTTAGAAAGGTTCTTTGACATAACCAGCTAAAACTAAAGATGGGGTGCTCAAGCCATGTTGAAAAATCAGCTCCTGTGTGCCAAAGGGTCTAGTCCATACTGAAGAGGGACAGAGTCCCTTCTTAATAACGTTGAGAAAGTTGAACATAGCATGATGAAAAAAATGACTTAATCTGGTAGGTTCAGGCTGTTCTAGGGATGTGCGTACAAAAAAATAGTTTTGGTTTATTTTTTCATTTATATTTTTCCTTTGTGTTTCATTTTATGTATATTTAATTTCATTTAACAAAAAGAAATGCTTTTTTTTAATCAAACACCACAATCTTCAGTATTGTCACAATAATAATAAAAAGTAACGCTGCGTCTCCCCTCCCATAAGTAGCTGCTAACTTTAATCCATGAGGTTGTAGTAGTCTAAATGGGGCAGGATCAGTCTCCCAGTTGCTCCTGCCCCACCAGATTGCCCTGAGACCAGCACTATTCTGTTGCATGGCCATTCAACAAAATGGCACCGGCCTCAGGGCCCTAGGGCTGGTGCCTTTTTATTTTATAGCCATATGCTTTACGATCATACAGAATAAGGCTGTAAGACAAAATGGTGCTGTTCTCAGGGCAGACTGCTCCCATTTAACCACCAGAATTCAGGGAGGTAGGAGCAACTGAGGATTCCTCCTTCCCCATTTGGACTGCTACAACCCCATGGATAGGGTAAGCTAGTAACTATGGGGAGCAGAACAGACTGAAGGAAGGGTGGTTAAAGAAAGAAATTATGGTAGTTCTTGGGTGGCTGTGTGTTCATGATTTTCCATAATGAAAAAATCAATGAAAAAAAAAACCAAACCAAACTTCAGTGGTGTTTTAAAATTTTATTTTCAAATTAGATGTACGTTTTTCTTAGCATTTTTCATTTCATTTAAAAATGAAGGCACGCTCCTAGGCATTTTTTTTGAGTAAAATTCTTTACATGTTTTGGTTTGGTTTCATGTAACTTCCATTGCTTTGAATCATATCATAAATATAAAATACACTTTTAGACCAGTATTTCCCAGCCCACTCCTGTAGGCACACCTAGCCAGTCAGGTTTTCAAGATTATCGCAATGAATATGCATGAGAGATTTGCAAGCAATGGTGACCCAATGTGTGCAAATCTCTCCGCATATTCATTACAGATATCCTGAAAACCACACTCGTTTGGTGTGCCTCCAGGAGAGGATTGGGAAATACTGGTCTAGGCAATTGTACAATTTTTTTATTTTTTTTTAGAACATACCTTTAATTTGTGTTTTTGCTTGAAATGTGCAAGACTGGAGGTTTTAATACAGTACCATACTTTTTACCTGAAAAGAATACTTGTTAAAATAATTCATATAATAGAATTCAATATGTAATGTTACAGCTGAGATAGTTTGCTATTTGTCTGAGGTCTGTGAAGAAATACAATTCTAATACAAGTCAATAATTAACAGTTTCTTTCTGTTTTATTTATTCTGTGCTTGGAGATTCGCTAGTATTCCACTGCTAACATTTATTGATGACTTTAGTTTCAAAAACAGAGATTAAGCAAGAAGTTGCTGATAATACCTTGCAATTGGACTAACTTAACACAGTTATAACTAGGGATGTGCTTTTATTACAAATGACACAGAAACAATAACAAATGTTTCATGTTGTGTCATTTTCAAAATGAGAAGAAATAAAAAATAAATTAAATCCTGCATTAAATCCACTCAAAGCACACTAAACTGAAACATTGAAATAAAATGATAAAGGTAAAGAAATGGAACACAAAAAAAACCCCAACTCTTTAAAAAAAATAAAATAAAAAATCCTTGCACACTCCTTATTGAAACTAGCTTTCGGAAGCTCTGTTCTCTTCTTCGGGTTATTGTAAAATGAGCCATTTTTCACTGACCTAAGGAAGAACGCATAATTCTTCAGAGCTTGGCACCAATGTATTATGATAGTAGTCCACTGTAAAGGTATCAACTGCAACTTTTAGGTTATCCTTTATAGTTCTTTAAGAGGTCTAACATGGCTACCATTCAACTTTAGTTTCAGGCAAAATTCTAGAAGCAGTTGACAAGGAAGGTTTGCAAAACACCACATTAACTTATTTTACCTCTGACCATGGGGCATTTTTGGAGACTCAAAAAGAAGGTGCACAGTGAGGCAGCTGGAATGGGATATTCAAAGGTAAGATGAGGTGGTGAGAGCTCCTTGCCTCCAATGAGCCATTGGTTTAATCTAAGTAATTAAATTCTTGTTCTTTACTTTTGGATGGGGATTTAGAAAGTGCTGCAAATATAAAAGTACACATTTTTGTGCACTTTTAGATACAATATTTTGTGATTTTTGGAATGTCCTGCTGAATTTATACAGTCATGAAAATATTCATCATGGGCTCTAACAGGAGAATTTCCACATAAAATAATGACATTTACAAGAACCATGGATACCAATATTCAAAAAGATTTGTCCTGCTAAGCTCAAAACTTAGGGGGTTATTTTCCAACTCGCGTTATGGGCTTTTCGCATACGTAAAACACCATAAAGCATAGTGCAATGCTAATTTGGAAAAGGGGGAGGAGTTTGGGGCGGGGTTTCTGACCAAGTGGGCTGGCTTCACAGTTTGCAAAGCCATATCACACAGTTTTAATGCCGGAAATAACTATACCTTTTTCATTGGCATTAAGCTTTTCGCAAATAGCATTTTAGGGGGGGGGGGGGGGGGAGAGAGAGAGAGGAGCGGACAGGGAAGGAACTTCCCTAACTCTATCCTTCCTCCCTCTTCCCCTCTCCTCCCAAAATCTGGGTGAGAGGCACATGAAGGAAAGGGGGGGGGGGTTGTTTTTTTAATGGTTTCTGTCCCAATCTGTATATGATGATACTATATTTATTCCAGTCAATAATAATCATCTGACCTTCCTTGCCTTATCTATAAACATCGGTCATAGTGTCCAAACTGATGTATGCTTTTTCCCTTTTTGTTTTCTAATGCACATAAAAGTCAATGTATATTCCAGAAAATTTTCAGTCTTGCATAACCCGAGACTTATCACTGTTTTCCATGAAATCCTGACACAGCCGTATTTTGATATAATTTTTGTGTCAGGGGAGATCACAGAGAGGGCAATCCATCTCAAAGCTTGATGATACAAAATGATATCTGTTGCGCTCCCTGGCCGTGGCAGGGCTCACTCACCCCCGAAGCCGGGCCCCTGGATATGGCCCGACCTCTGTTGCGCCCGGTTGCAGACAGCTGCGACCACTCTGTCTTACCTCTTATTCCTCTCTCCTCCTCCTTGGACAAGATGGCTGCCTCCGATGCAGAGTACCTCGGCATCTCCAAACGAGCATGGGCATCCCAGTCCACCATGCTCACTCCTGTGGCCTTCCAGGGCGCGCGCACGCACAACTCCTGCACTCAAATACACATCATGGCGGGAACATTGTCCCCACCGCATAACGTCAGTACCTCTGGGTATATCTTGCCTCCACTTCCGATACCAAATCGAGTTAGCAAAGACTTCAATTTAAGCTGCTCCTACCACTCTAAGCTGTTCACTTAGATGCTGCTTCGCTCAAAGGGCCTCACTCCTCAGAAGCTCTAGACACCTGCTCCTCTGAGATCCCTCGCTTCTATCTTCCCTTCGGGGTTTCACTAACAAAGACAACCGCTCCTCGGGGGTCTGTCTTTCTTTCTACCTTACAGGATATCAGACATCGGGCACTCGCTCCTTGAGGGCCTATCTGCTAGTATCCCGCACCTCGGACCTTCGGTCCCTCTCTACCACCACCAGGAGGTCACCTATTCCTGTGAGTACCTCTATGATCCGGTGCACCAACTTCACCTACCAGCAACAGCATTGCCAGACTGCAGGCTACTGCCTATCATATCATCTGGGTGAGATTCTACATCCGGGGCCTGTTGAACATATTGGCACTTCGCGGACCTCAGTGCCTACCTGCCTACATCATTATTACAGCAGTACAATAAAGCCTCCATCCATACTGTGTGTGTTCCTTAACTCCAGCCTATCACTGCAGTTCCCCGCTTGGTCACTGCAGTGATGACTCCCCATGGGTGGAGTCATCACTGCAGTGACCAAGACTCCACAGTGCTTCAAACAGAACAACCTCTTTGGAGACGATAGGCAGCCACCTACGTGCTTGTGTTCCTGGGAACCTCCTGTGTCGCTGCATCCTCCTCTGGGGCTGACTGGGCCTCCCCACGTGTGCTGCAGGGAGACACCACCACTTCCTCTTCCCTGGCCTGTCAGCCTTAGGTGTGCGCTTCTCTGGACTTCAAAGGGGCCATGGCAGGAAAGAGTCCCGCAGCCCCAGATGACGTCAACCAGCTTCCCTATATAAAGCAGGCTCAGTCGTTCAGAGCTTGCCTTGGCAAAGGTCTCCACGCTTTCCAGTCATGCGCTTCATGTCTACTCCTGTTCACCTTCTGACAGACCTCCTTGGCTTTGACCCTCTGCTCGGACCTGACCTTGTCACTAGCCGCCTGCCTCAACCCTCGTCTGGACCCGACATCGGATCTTGTCTCTTCCTTCTGGGACCCTCCGTCTCTGCACATAGTCTCTGGGATCAACCACGTGGATTCCCACCTAGGTCCAGCTGGCCCCGGTATCCAAGGGCTCCACCTGTGGAGAACAAGGGCTGGTATTGGCGAAGCTTCAGTCGGCCTCCACTTCTCGCTTGGCCTCACCTCCCGACAGTGGGGACCTCTGGGGGTTTCCCCCACAGGTGGTGCCAGCACCACCTCAGGCCAAGGGTCCACTGACGCAACAATATCTGGTAAAAGAACACAATGGCATTACGAATTCTCTCTTGAAAAAGGACAACACGAATAGCACCACTACTAGCAACAAGACAAACCGATATGATATGTAGGCGTGTTTTTCTTCCTTAGCACTAAGCTCTAGCCAGGCCCGGAAGTGAAGTCATAATATAGACAAACAGCTGATGAGGGCCTGGCATCTCATGATCAGCTGGAACTGATGTTCCACATTAAGCCTTCAGCTCAATGTCAGCTAAATTAGTGAATATCAATCAATCTCTTGATTAAGACATAACAGACTCAGTGTTTAGCTTAAAGAACCAAAATTGTTCTCAGTGGTTAAGAAGGGATCCACAGTCCCCTCCTCTAATGGAAGATTGAATTTAATCAGCAACCTTACATTAAGACTTACATGGATTTAACATTAAAAGATTTAGTTTTGGTGGAACAACAATTAGTCAGAACATATCATAATGTAACAAGTTGTGAAGCTGATGCTTTGAAGGAGCAACAAAAGAACACCAGTCTTATTATCAAACATGCCAAAAAGGGAGGTACCAAGGATATACAGATTACATAAAGGAAAATCAGGGACAACTTTCCAACTCTCTTTTTTATGAAGAATTACCTGGAGATTTTCTCTCTGAACTGATGTCACTAATAGAAATTTAATTGGATTTGGTTCTAAAATTGAGTTTTTGACTAAAAGGAACAAACCTTTTTGACACCTAAGAACGCATACTATTTCCAAAATTCACAAACAACTACACCAGCCACCAGGAAGACCAATTGAATCTTCAATACATTTGGTTCTGGAGCTTCTATCTTTCTTCGTGGAACAATTTTTTTTTTTAAATTTTAGTTTTATATAGCTTTAAATCATTTACATGAGATAAGGCAAAGGAAATGATTTCATCAAGCAAAATTAAAATATAATTTACAAAAAAAAAGAAAAAAGGTAAGCATTACAAGTCTACATTCAGGGAGATTTAAAGAAAATGATATATCCAAGGCAAGGTGTAACAAGACCACTATATACTAAGTATCACCCTCCAAAGCTAACTGAGATGTTGGAGCTCTATTTAACCTTTCCAAAATGAGCTGCTCAAGATGCATAAGATCCAAAAAAACAAAATGTATTCCTTTAATACATTTACACACTTACAAGAACATTTCAGGTAAAAAAAAGATGCACCTAAATTGACTACACTTTGTCTTCTGGAGAAAAGCTTTCTTATGGAAATGAGTGGGACAGGAAACATCAGGAAACATTTATAGCTTTTGGCTGCTGAACAACTCCTGTTTATACTTAAAATATTGTCTAAAAAACAACTCTTTGTCAGCAGCCAGAGCAAAGGGAATTATTCAAGTTGTTCTGGAAGAGATATTGTCATTTGAAGAACAAAGAAAGTTTGAAACATCTGTGTTTTCAAAAGAAGCTAAAAAATTTAAATCACCCTCTATATTATTAACCATACCCTTAGCTTCCGGAACATAATAGCACTGAGACAAAGGAAGCTCTTTATCTCGTTCTATCTGAGCATTTCATAGGCATATTTCCTCAAAAGTTCAACTGGAGCCAAAAAACTAGTTTTAGGAAAATTCAACAAATGTAGATTTTTTTTGCTCTAACATTTTCCAAAGACTCAACTTCATTATGAAGAATTAGACTATCTTTAATATTAGCCCCAAATGTACTCTGTAATACAGAAGTTTTATCCCTTAGAGGCTGATGCAAAAAATAAAAAAAGCTGAACGAGGGCGCTGAGTGTTCAGCACCCACTTTCCTAATGTGTCCCCAGGCACTTCTCCTGGGGGTGCCATGCAATATTTAAATTAGGGGTCACATTGCAAAAGAGGCGCTAGGGTTCACTGCGCGCCCCTAGCGCCTTCCTTGACAGCAGGAGCCCAGGAGTACTCGGCTGTCCACTGGTTTAGAAAACAGACGCTGAATTTATCGGCATCCATTTTCCTAATCGGTGCACAGCCACAGGTTCGGGAAATGGAAGCTGGTTAACTGAGCGTCCGTTTCCCGAACCTGATCACCCGCAATTAAAAAAAAAATTTTTTTTAATCTTTCCTACCTCCAACTTAATATCGCCCTGATACTAAGTCGGAGGATTTACAAAAAAGCAGTATTTATTTTCTGCTTTTCTGTACAACCTTTTGGGGTGCTCAGAAGTTAACACTTGCTCCAGGCAGGCATTAATTTCTGAGCGCAAAAATGAACATATTGGACACATTTTTTTTTGCATTGGGAGTGAATAAGTAATAGCCTCATTCACATGCATTTGCATGTGATGACCGCTATTAGATTCACTCCGCGTAGGACGTACATTGTGGAGGCGCTAATTCCCTTACGGGCGGATTTTAAAAGCCCTGCTCACGTAAATCCGCCCGGATTTACGCGAGCAGGGCCTTGCGTGCCAGCGTGCCTATTTTCCATAGGCCGCCGGCACCCGCAGAGCCCCGGGACGCGCGTAGGTCCCGGGGTTTTCTGAAGGGGTTGTGTCGGGGGCGGGGCCAAACGACGCGGCGTTTTGGGGGCGGGATGTGGGGTTTCGGGGGCGGGCACGGGGGCGTGGTTTAGGCCCGGGGTGTTCCGGGGGCATGGCTGCGCCCTCCGGAACCGCCCCCGGGTCGGGTCTCGGCGCACCAGCAGCCCGCTGGCGCGCGTGGATATACGTCTCCCTCCGGGAGGCGTAAATCCATGGATAAAGGTAGGGGGGGGGGGGGTTTAGATAGGGCGAAAGAAAGTTCCCTCCGAGGCCACTCCGATTTCGGAGGGAACGGAGGCAGGCTGCACGGCTCGGCGTGCGCCGGCTGCCCAAAATCGGCAGCCTTGCGCGCGCCGATATAAGATTTTATAAGATTTTATAAAATCCAGTGTACTTTTGTTTGCGCCTGGTGCGCCAACAAAAGTACGCGAACGCGCTTTTTTTTTTAAATCTACCCCTTAAAGCATAAGGGGCTGTGCACGTGCCTACACAACCCACATCCAACTGCGGGTTAAATAGTGAGCTCGACTGAGCACACTGTATTGCACTGGCCCCTAAGAGATCAACATTAACTTCAATATACCTCACACTCTCTCCCAATTCAGTCATTTTGGATGCTGCCCCTTTTGAGAACTCACACAGCTGATACACAGTCTGTATTAACGTACTCTCGGAACATGTAACTACCTGCTATATGTCCAACAGGGAGATATCCACTGGGTCTGCCGAAGCTTCACACTGTTCACCTTCCCACCAAGATAAAGGAGGAGATACAGCAACCGGTACAGAGACAGCACCACTTCTACGAACTGTCAACACAGATGAAACTGCAGGCTGTAAAACTTGACCCACCATCCACTGGCGCCATTCCCACCACCATAGGGGGGAATTGAAGGCAGGGTACAGAGATACTCCTGAGCTTTCTCCCTCAAATTTCCACGAAACGACAGGGAATAGATGTTGATCCCAAGGTCGAATGCAAACATTAAAGCCAAATATGTAAGTCAGCTTCCCTTTTCTTTCCCATAAAGACAAATGGTGAAAGAAGGCACACAAAGGGGCGTGCGTCTTTGGTGCACAATGGCTGCTGTGCGCCACTGCACCCTCATTGAAATAGGGGGTTGATCGCCTAATGATAACTGGTCAGACACCACTAGGAGGGAAACTTGGAAACGCCACCACATGGGCTCACCACCGCCAACTGCCCTTCTGCTTCATGGAGCAATTTTTTAAATCATCAGTACCTCTTTGTGAAATCATACATTTCAGACACCAAGCACATGCTGTAGAAAATTGAAGACATACAGTTTGATATCCATTCTATGATTTTAGTCACCTTGGACATACAGGGGCGGATTTTAAGAAGGTTACGTGCGTAAATCCGGAGGACTTTCATACCGGCACTTATAAAGGACCACACCGGTTTCATGTAGTGGATAGCCAGGGGCGGATGGGCCTATCAGGGGATCGGGCATCCCCCAGTGGGCCGGTCGCTCTAGTCACGTGGTCTGCCGAGCGTGGCCGTGACAGAGCCATACTCGGAAGGCCACGTGGTATCTCCGGGGCCGGCCGGGGCGGCAAATCCCCGGGCCAGTCATCATCGGGAATCCGCCCCTGTGGATAGCTCTGCGAGTGAAATACCTCTGTGAAAGGATAAGTAAGACGGTCACACATTTTACTCTAGTAAGCATTTTTATTTCCCTCACTTTGTTTGTGTCTGTTCATCGACCATGCAAATATTGACATTGTGTAGTTTGCCCTGATGCAGAGATATCAAAACACAGTGTCTGGCGGCTCTCCTTTAAGAAGGAGTTTTAAGTTAAGTTCTCATACTTCCTATTCTTCTTAAAAGATTACATACAAAAAAACTCTTTAAAAAAAATTGTATGACCAATGATTATAACTTAAGATGAGGTCTGGAAAAGACCACTTTTTCTATTAATAAGTAGATATTACCATCTTCTATATGATGGTCATATTTATTTCTTTATAATGATGGGTCTATTGGTGAATTTTGAATTTGACTATTGTTTGATTGATTATTCACCCTTTGGTTTCATTTCTACCATTGAACAAATTCAGCCTTCTGTTAAAGGGATTAGGGATCCCTTCTTAACCATCAAGAACAATTTTGGATTTTTAAGCTAAACATCGTGTGTCAGTTAGGTCTTAATCAAGAGATTGATTGGTATTCACTAATTTAGTTGACATTGAGCTGACAGCTTAATGTGGAATATCAGTTCCAGCTGATCATGAGATGTCAAGTCCTCAGCCGCTGTTTGTCTATATTAGGACGTCACTTCCGGTCCTTTCTAGAGCTTAGTGCAAATGAAGGAAAAAAAAAAAAAAAGACACCAACATATAGCACCACTACTAGCAACAAGTCAAACGATATGTGCTGTCCTTTTTGAAGAGACAGTTTTAATGTTATTGCGTTCTTTTACCAGATATAATTTTGCATCAAGCTTTGAGATGGATTGCTCTCTCCATGATCTCCCCTGATGCACAAATTATATCAGAACACCACCTGCATAGGGATTGCGTCGAAAACAATGAAGAAAAAAATTGGGTGACAAGATAAGTTGAATTTCTATAACTGAAAATTTGCAGGAATATACAGTGACTTATTTGCATTAAAAAAGAAAAGGGAAAAAGCATACATCAGTTTGGACACTATGACATAATATATAAGGGAAGAAAGGTTAAATAATTATTTTTGACTGGTAGTGCATATAATGATGGTCAAAACCTGTAATACATTTAAACCTGATTTTTGAATAGATTTGGTTAGGCCAAACAACACGTGACACCCTTCTGTTTGATGCAATACTGAATTTATACCATACAAAACACTTCCTCTAACACCTGCACTGCAGGCCTCATTCTCATTAACAACGGAGTCAAGATCTGCACTTGGCATAACAGGTCCCCTCCTCCCTTCAAATAATACAAGACAAGTGCTGGCGTTAATAAAAGGCCGCAGTTTATTTCACCAACCCCAGCCCATACAATAAACATGAGGCTGACAACAATGTCTGCCCAACTGCCCCCCACCCCCAACCCCTTTCGCTTCTGATCTGGTTACTCACCACCTCGTCCCAGTGGTAAGCAATTCACCCCCTTTTCTTACCTCGCCTCATCCCAGCGATAAGACGTGGTCAATGAGCTTTAGCCCCTAGCTCTTTTGACCTTCTCGTGCAGCAGCCCCCCCCCCCCCCACGACTGCATGAGACTCTCCCCCCCCCCATTAATTGTCAAAATTTATATACACATTAAACTTGGGCTCGGGTTTCCGCCACAACAAGGAAACTTAGCTTCCTTGTACCCCCCACTGCGGCCCCAACACTGTCCTGAATTACTGCTTCTAATCCTTCTTGCAGGGTATTATTAAATAAATCTAGCCCAACATCAGATAAATGAACACCATCACTCCTGAAAAAGCCAGCTAACATTTCCCAGGCCCATTGGTGGCGCATCCAAAACCCTCCTTGCTGCACTACCCATCTCCCCATTTACTTTTTTCGCCCCTTTTTTCCATATTGGTTCCTCTTTCATTTTAAAACGAATAATGATATCCGACCATCCCGTCAATATTGATCCCAAGTTCTTGTGCATGTGAGAAATTAAAGCTCTACACGATTCCTTCCCGATATCATTACCACCCAAATGTATTAATAGGATTTTTGGCACCCCGTGTATAAGCACTTGTCTCTGCAAGAAGGATACCAACTCAGACCATTTCATACCCCTCTTTCCCATCTAACATATTTTCCAGTGCAGCTTCTCCAATTGCAGATCTTCCCCGTAGGGTCTCCTTTGCACCCGATGCTGCACTCAAGGCACAAACGAGTGATCCACGACCCAGGCACACTGTGATGCCATATTAACCCATACTGGTTCTGCAAAAGAAGAAACAATTGTTACTACCATGAACTACCAGCCTCCCCTTATTTACGAATGTAACCCCGGAACGCCTTGGATTTCCATCTGCCAATGCCTTTTATCTCACCCTCGGCCATTCCTAATTCAGCTGCTGTTGTTGCTGCTCCTATTCGAAAGGAATGCAAGCTATAATAACTCACATCCCAGCCCATAACCCTTACTACCTTTTTGAGAACCTTTGAAAATTGAAAACTCGAGAGCGGCGCTCCGTTCTCATGCACTAAGTACGATCCTACCACACTAGGGCGCACTTGCACATACTCCTGCAAGAGTCTCACTGGGCAAATTATAGCATGGGCTGACCTGCCCATCCAAATCCAATACCCTTTTCCGTATTAAACTGTCTTAGATTTTGCCAGAAACAAACAAACAAATGCAGTCTTTTTCCACCATAACTTGCCCCACCATCAACCCTACCCTCCCGTGTGTTAGTTTTGGAACTGGCTACCAGTTCACTAATTTGCAGGGCTCCGAAAAATGCTAACGAAAAGGCTGCTCTGAATAAAAACTTCATTCTCAGACCAGCAAACGTATCCCAAATATTTCGCAATTTCCACCAGATCATTGTATCTAATAGGCCTCCTCCTGTTTGTCCCCCCCCCCCCCTTTCCCTATGCCATCCCACCAAAACCTGCTTCACTCAAACTCAAAGCAGGGTTACTCCAACCTCTAAGCTTCTGAAAGAAGGCGAAACCTGCCAGGTGAGCTTTTACCATGGCTAGAGAGTATTGTTGCGACTTAGCCCATGTGATGTACTGCACTACGAAATGATCCCCCACTGGCCCTCCTCCCCAACCCATCAGGAATCATGTAATCTCAAGATTTCCAGCAGTATAAGCTGCCCAAGTCGATGGGGCTACCAATTTTTTTTTTTTTTTTTTTTTAGGGCCCACTCTTCTTCCGCTCCAATGTCCACAGATATTCCAGACACCTCTCCACCTCTGGAACCAGCAATCGGAAGACCTTCCACTTAAAACGAGAAAGGGCATCCGCTATAACATTTTCAACCCCTGGGACATGCTTAGCAGTTATCCTAACATTCATCTCAAACAAAGGCCTACCAACTCCCTTAATAACAACGACACCCTCAAACATTTGGCAGACATCTTAATGACTTGCACTACTCCCAGGTTATTGCAGTGAAAAACCACTTGCTTGTTAGCTAATTCATTGCCCCAAATAGCCATCGCCACCACGATGGGGAACAACTCCAAAAAAGTTATATTCTTCGTGATACCTTCCGCTATCCAATCATCTGGCCATGGCTCAAGCATACCATTTGCCCTGGAAAAACCCCCGAAACCTGATGCCCCGGCCACATCTGAAAATAACGAGTTTGTCATTTGTTACTTCCGGATCCTGTATTATACACACTCCATTGAATCCTTCTAAAAATACCTCCCACACTTTTAATTCATCCCTAATAGCCTAATTCTGATAAAATGATGCGCCGCTCTAATCCCTGCCGTGGCCGAGGACAGTCTTCTGATAAAAGCCCAACCAACCAGAATTACCCTTCCTGCAAAATTTAAAGCCCCTATCAAGGATTGCATTGTCCTCAGTGTAATCTTTTTCACTCGACTTATTTCGTACACAAGTTCTCTTAACCGGATGACCTTATCCGAAGGCAGCCTAGACTCAAGTGCCATGGTGTCCATCTCAATCCCCAGAAAATTCAACTGTGTGATCGGCCCTTCAGTCTTATCCTGCGCTATAGGCACCCCCAAACTTTCTGCCACGTTTAAAAAAAACCCCACTAACTGCTTACTACTAGGGATGTGAATTGTTTTTCTAATGAATTGAAATATCGTACGATATTTCTAAATTCGTTAAAAATCGGTTAAAAGAAGGAAATGATCAATTTTACCCCCGATTTTTCGTAAAAATTGTTTTTTGGGTTAGCGCGCACTAACTCATGTTAGAGCACACTAACAAAAAAAAATTTATTTGCTATTTTTTGCTACTTTTTGCTATTTTCATTTACTGGGTTTCACCTTTGAAGGTGAGTATTATGTAGACAAGTGCCTGCCAATGGGTTGCGCGATATCCTGCGCCTATTTTGAGGCCTTCAGTTCCTTCTTGCAGTGGCAGACAGAACAGGAGACTGGGGAAGTCAGCATGCTACACTACCTGGATGATTTTCTATTCGTAGGTCGAAGGAACTCCGAGCAGTGTAGTAAGTAGGGATGTGAATCGTGTGCCCGATCGTTTCTGCTATCGGGATCGTCTGGCTGTGGAAAAAAAATCATTTTCCCGCGTTTCCCCGGTTTTTTTTTTTTTTTTCGTGAAAAATCGTTTTTCAGGTTAGTGCGCACTAACAGGAGTTAGTGCGCACTAACCTGACAGGAGTTAGTGCGCACTAACTCCTGTTAGTGCGCACTAACCTGAAAAACGATTTTTCACGAAAAAAAAAAAAACAAAACGGGGAAACACGGGAAAATGATTTTTTTTCCACAGCCAGACGATCCCGATAGCAGAAACGATCGGGCACCCGATTCACATCCCTACTTACTACACTGCTCGGAGTTCCTTCGACCTACGAATAGAAAATCATCCAGGTAGTGTAGCATGCTGACTTCCCCAGTCTCCTGTTCTGTCTGCCACTGCAAGAAGGAACTGAAGGCCTCAAAATAGGCGCAGGATATCGCGCAACCCATTGGCAGGCACTTGTCTACATAATACTCACCTTCAAAGGTGAAACCCAGTAAATGAAAACTACTAGGATGAATCGGGAGCAGCCTAAACGCAGATTCAATGTCTGCTTTAGCTAACAACGCTCCCCTACCTGCTGCTCTGACCAAACTTTAGCGCCAGATCAAAGGATGCATATTGTACCGAACACTTGCTCCTAGGGATAAAGTTGTTAACAGATACACACCTTTAGGGTAAGACAAGTTCAAAATAAGTCTATATTTACCCGGGATCTTTTTGGGAATTACAGCTAAAGGGGATAAATGCATTTTTGAAAAAGGTGGGTCATGAAAAGGCCCCGCTATGTGCCTTAAAGCTATCTCCTCATTTAATTTGTTTATTGCCACCTCTCTCAAACTCGTTACGGACCTAGCATTTTTTATATTACCCCCCACTCCCGGCCCTGTATAAGGAATACAAAACCCCCACCTGAAACCCCTGCTTAATAAATCCGCTGTTTCTTTATCAGGGTAATCACGTAAACCTTTAAACAGTTCTTCCAGTATAATGGGCGAAAAAGCCTTATCTGTATCTACTTCGTTTCCCACCTCTGCGTGCACAGTCCCACTAGTGTTCACGGTGCATTTGGCGGAAGGGTGACCCCCGCCACAAACTGCACAGGCATGCCGGAACTTACATTCCGGAAATAAGCATGAGGCTTTATTAAACCTCCAACAGACATCACTTCCGCCCCCGGCTGGTTTGCTAGATGCCCCACCTCTTGCAACGCTTCCTTGGCTCCGAAAGGAACCAATATTACAACCTGCCCCACTATGTCCACCCCCACTACTTACCGTTTTAAGCCCGCTAATACCCTTATTTGTCATTTGGGTAAGCTACAGGTTAATATCCTGTGTGCCCCAAGATATGAAACGATTACCTTCCATTTTATCACGGAAGCACTCATCATAGTGGAGCCAAGCCCAACCTTCATAATCCTTAAAAGCGCCCAGTATGCTGTTGGCATAAGCCAACAAAGACCCATATACTGCTTTGGTTGGAAATGGCAGACCACGTTGGCCAGCCACAAGAAACCCCTCATCCAGTTCAAAATATTTTTGGACACTTTAGGTCCAACTTCACTCCCCTTATGCTTCTTTTTATTCTTCCTTTTTTTCCTTCCCCCCCCCCCCCCCCCCCTTCTGCCTTCTAATAATTTGAATATAATAACATATTTGCATTTTCTTATTTTGTCCACCTAAGGTGGACAAATCCAATGAACTGTAGGATTTGAGTTGGTACCAAATTCGATTTGTGGTAGTTGAAGCCCATGTTGAAGCCCAATATTCCAGTCTCGCAAGTTCCTCCTATACGGTAATATATCACAATCCGCTTGTGATTTAACTACTCTGAATAATTTTGCATCATCCGCAAATTTGATAAAGTCTCTCGTATTCCTTTCCAGATCATTTATAAATATATTGAAAAGCACCAGTCCAAGTACAGATCCCTGAGGCACTCCACTGTTTACCCTTTTCCACTGAGAAAATTGACCATTTAATCCTACTCTGTTTCCTGTCTTTTAACCAGTTTGTAATCCACGAAAGGACATTGCCTCCTATCCCATGATTTTTTTAGTTTTCTTAGAAGCCTCTCATGAGGGGCGTTGTCAAATGCCTTCTGAAAATCCAAATACACTACATCTACCCATTCACCTTTATCCACGTTTATTAACCCCTTCAAAAAAATGAAGCAGATGTTAGGCAAGACCTTCCCCTTGGGTAAATCTATGTTGACTGTGTTCCATTAAACCATGTCTTTCTATATGCTCTACAATTTTGATCTTGAGAATAGTTTCCACTATTTTTCCTGGCCCTGAAGTCAGGCTCACTGGTCTATAGTTTCCCAGCTCACCCCTGGAGCCCTTTTTAAATATTGGGGTTACATTGGCCACCCTCCAGTCTGCAGGTACAATGGATGATTTTAATGATAGGTTACAATTTCTGACCTATTTGTTAAAATTTTCATTTTTTAGTTCCTTCAGTACCCTAGGATGCATACCATCCCATCCAGGTGATTTGCTACTCTTTTAGTTTGTCAATCTGGCCTACTACATCTTCCAGGTACACACAGTGATTTGGTTTAGTTCATCTGACTCATCACCCTTGAAAAACCATCTCTGGAACTGGTATCTCCCCAACATCCTCATTAGTAAACACAGAAGCAAATAATTTAGTCTTTCTGCAGTGGCCTTATCTTCCCCAAGAACCTTTGCCATTCACTAACCTGTCTGCATGATACTTCTCTTATGCAGCCTAGACCTTTCCTGCTGGCTTGGCTGCATGGTTTGCTGTAGGGAGTTTGTTTTTCACAATTATAGTTACTGGCCTCCTTTTAACATGGAAGACTCGCTGCCTTGCTGGTGAATTTCTTTGGCAGAAGAATGAGGAAACATTACCAAACATTCATAGCCATTTACAAATTGCTTCTTCCCATTAGTTGGTGCCATTTGGAAAGCTCATTATGTGACACCAGTGTTCAGTCCAGCAGACGCCAGAGCTTGCTATGAGATATATTCCTATCTGTGTTCTGGTGAATACGTAACTCATGACCCTCCGTTACTCTTCAATCTCTCCAGCGATCCATTGGAGAATCAGTTTATTGCGGTCATAAAAAGAATGAAAAATGCAGTACAGGAGCATCAGAAGACAGTGACTCTAGTCCCTCTACAGTGTTGAATAATGTTTGGAAGCCCTGGCTGCAGCCATGCTCCGGGACATTTCCAGTGTGTTGGTGCAACAAGGAAATTAACAAGTTGCACAGCCCTTGAAAGCCATCACAGGTTAACTGAAGATATGTGGTCCCTTAAGCAAATAGTAACTTCTAAAGTCTTGCTTTTGAAGTTACTGATTGTTAACCTACCTAGCAGAGATCAATGTGTACTGTTCGATAGGTTAACCAGAAGTAAATAGTTTGTACATGCAGTTTTGAGATCAGCTTTTGTTCTTAGGCTCACACAGGTGGGTGTTACTCTGCAAATAATCACACAAGGCAATTCCAAATGCTTCCTATACATGTAAAAATTTAGTACATCTTCATGGAATGTGAAAGCAATGGATTGTGGTTAATCTCATAATTACAATAATTGGAAAATCTAACATATGTGGTAACCCATATTTAGAAAAAAACAATTCATGTAATCAACTCCCCAAATATCCTTTAATCACTGTAACATGTCACCCATTAAAAATCAGACAAAAATAGTTATCTAAATTCCTTGTTCAAGTAGTTGAAGTATTGTAAAGGCTGCCGAGACATCTTAATGCACCAAGCTCTCAGCATCCTCTATAAAGTTACCTAAATTTTATTTTTTTTTTTTTACTTGAGTATTAATTTTACAAACAATATATAGATTTATTTCATAAGTGGAAACAGTAGTCTAGTGTATAAAATTACAATCACCTTAAGTATTAATCTTTCAGCCTGGTTACCTGAAAGCTTAGTCAAAGTGTGGGTAAATATCTTTTATAATGGAGCATTATTTGCCTTCAGCGCTGGTGATTCTGCAAACGTCACAACCTGGTGCTGTCCTTGTAGGCCAATGTCACCCTCATCTCCCTCCTTCCCTTGGTCTATCCAGCTGAGAAAGGCCTTGACAAAGCTTGTGTGCCTTAAAAACCTAGTGAGGCACGTAAAGAGAATATTTATCTGCTGGCAGCAGAGTTAGGTCTGATTGCTAGCCACCCAGCAGGCACTCATGTCTGGAAATTTTTTTTTTTTTTTTTAAAGGAGGTACTGGCTGTGATCAGTGAGCAATTTCAATGCAGAGGCACTCAACATTGAACAGGGAAAAAAAATCCAATTGATGTTGCTTATGTGCTGGCCTTTAGGCTTTCTAGATTGGCTCAGCTCATCCCTGGGCCCATCTTGGTTCTGGTCCACTCTATCTACAGCAGGGCTTCCCACACTTGATTAAGGGGCCCCAGTGATTCTCAGGAAATAAAATTTTGCATCTGTATGATATTCTCAGGCTTTGTAGAAATGTACCTAGTGCAGTTAGAGTTCTCATGCATATTCATTGCAGAGATCCTGAAAAGTGGACTGGTGGGACTATCAGGACAGGTTTGGAAAGCCCTGAAGCAACCTGGTAACTCTATGTTGTTGCCTGCTTCCCTAAAGTGATTCAGATTGAAAAAGGAGAATGTGATTGGTTAACAGAAACTCTTCTAGGCCACACCCATGATAAACACATAAGAAATTGCCATGCTGGGTCAGACCAAAGGACCCATCAAGCCCAGCATCCTGTTTCCAACAGAGGTCAAACCAGGCCACAAGAACCTGGCAATTACCCAAACACTAAGAAGATCCCATGCTACCGATACAATTAATAGCAGTGGCTATTTCCTAAGAAAATTTGAATAGCAGCCGTTAATGGACTTCTCCAAGAACTTATCCAAACCTTTATTGAACCCAGCTACACTAACTGCACTAACCACATCCTCTTGCAACAAATTCCAGAGCTTTATTGTGCATTGAGTGAAAAAGAATTTTCTCCGATTAGTCTTAAATGTGCTACTTGCTAACTTCATGGAATGCCCCCTAGTCCTTCTATTGTTCAAAAGTGTAAATAACCGATTTACATCTACTCATTCAAGACCTCTCATGATTTTAAACACCTCTATCATATCCCACCTCAGCCATCTCTTCTCCAAACTGAACAGCCCTAACCTCTTCAGCCTTTCCTCATAGGGGAGCTGTTCCATCCCCTTTATCATTTTGGTTGCCCTTATCTGTACCTTCTCCATCATAACTATATCTTTTTTTTGAGATGCAGCAACCAGAATTGTACGCAGTATTCCAGGTGCAGTCTCACCATGGAGCGATAGAGAGGCATTGACATTTTCCATTTTATTAACCATTCCCTTCCTAAGAATTCCTAACATTCTGTTTGTTTGTTTTTTGTTTTTTTTTTTTGTTTTTTAACTGCTGCAGCACACTGAGCTGACAATTTTAAAGTATTATCCACTATGATGCCTAGATCTTTTTCCTGGGAGGTAGCTCCTAATATGGAACCTAACATTGTGTAACTACAGCAAGGGTTATTTTTCCCTATATGCAACACCTTGCACTTGTGCTTCGATAATGCATCACAATCCACTTGTGATTTACCGTAACTACTCTGAATAATTTTGTATTATCTGCAAATTTGATAACATCACTCAAATTCCTAGAGAGAGACAGACAGAGAGAGACACAGACAGACAGACAGACATATATACAGAAAAGCACTGGTCCAAGTACAGATCCCTGAGGCACTCCACTGTTTACCCTTTTCCACTGAGAAAATTGATAATTTAATCCTACTCTGTTTCCTGTCTTTTAACCAGTTTGTAATCCACGAGAGGACATCACCTCCTATCCCATGACTTTTTAGATTTCTTAGAAGCCTCTCATGAAGGACTTTGTCAAACATCTACTGAAAATCTAAATACACTACATCTACCGGTTCACCTTTATCCACATGTTTATTAACCCCTTCAAAAAAAATGAAGCAGATTTGTGAGGCAAGACTTGCCTTGGGTAAATCCATGCTGACTGTGTTCCATTAAACCATGTCTTTCTATATGGTCTACGATCTTGAGAATAGTTTCCACTATTTTTCCTGGCCCTGTGTACGTACCTAGATCAGTCCAGATGCCTGGGTTTTGCCTCCCTTCCAGCAGCTGGAGACAAATTTTCAGAAGCACCAGCATGTAACCTAGTGTAGCACCTGCAACTCCTCTGTATTTCTCTGGCTCCAGCAGTTGGAGGATGAGCAAAACCTGCACTTCTGGTCATCTTAGTTAAAAATCAGGTTGGGGTGTTTTTTTTTTGTTTGTTTTTAGCACAGGATTTCCCTCCTAGGAGGTTGGTAGGTCCTGGTGGGACCATCCTTCCTAGGAGTAGGGCCAACAAAAGCAGGTGTTGGTGAATTTGCTCCAGTTTCCCCAAGGCAGCGCTAGAAAGCAGGTGGTCGTGTTCCTTCATGTTTCAGATCTCAAAGGTCCAGCTAAGACTTTTTTTCTCTATTTGTATTGTGTTGTACTTGTAAAGTTTTGTTTAAAAAAGAAAAAAAGAAAAAAAGAGTAGGAAGGGTGTTTGTTTTCTTTTCAGACTTCGGACAGTGCTCTGCCTAGCCTTGCTGCTGCTTTTCCCCAGTGCAGGGAAGCAGCTCCAGGAACTCTTCTACTTTTGTCTTGCAGCGGCTGGAGGTCCTTTTTTCCTCCTCCCTCCCCCCAATGGTTGCGCACACACATCCTGAAAGAGCTTCGATGCTCAGTGTGTGAGCACATGTACTCGTGTTTTTCATGGGACTTGCACTGATCCCAGTGCTTCTCTGCAGGGGAAGACATCCAGTGGGACAGTGGTAGTTTCTTTGCAGTAGCGCCAGGCTCAGG
This sequence comes from Rhinatrema bivittatum, assembly GCF_901001135.1. Classification (NCBI taxonomy): domain Eukaryota; kingdom Metazoa; phylum Chordata; class Amphibia; order Gymnophiona; family Rhinatrematidae; genus Rhinatrema; species Rhinatrema bivittatum. The sequence goes on along the minus strand of NC_042619.1, from coordinate 245,784,945 downwards.
GGCCGGTGGCAGGGAGTGAGCCTGCAATTCATTCACGCCGAGTATGGGAACAGCAGCCATTTTGGACACTTTAGCCATGAAGTCTCAGGCTGTAGCGGGAGGGGGGGGGGGGGGGGGGGAGGATCTCCTACTGCCACTTTCTCTACCCAATTTAAGCCCCGAGGAGGTGGGTGCCCACAGAGAGCAATAATGGGAGGAGTCTGTCTCCTTTTTATCCAGCATTTGTGCTTTTACTAGACAAAGCTTTGCTGAGCCACCAGGCTGTGGGATGGCCCTCTCAAGCATAAGGCAGCTAAGCCCCTCTCGGGTAAGGGGTCCAAGTCCTCAGCGGCTACCAGCGTGCAAAGGGTTTGTGGTCCCTCATCAGGGGCACTAGAAGAGGGATCCTTGGAGGAGTCCCTCCCCTCTAGCTTGACAGGGGATGTCACTCCCAATGCAGAGCCACATCATAACCCACAAGTCCTAGCAGAGGATGTAGATGATCCTTAAGTGCTGCAGCTTTTTCAGGGGGATGAGTTGGGTCCCTTGATTGCAGCTGTCCAGGCAGAGTTGGGTATTCTGGCACCTCAACAGGACGCACACTAAGAGGATATGAACCCGGTCATGGTAGGCTTACAGGCTCCTGCTAAGACCTTCCCTTTTCACAAAACCATGAAGCAGTTGATTCTCGGGGACTGGGATACGCCAGAGACTGGCCTTAAGATGAGCCGAGCTATGGACAAGTTATATCCTTTGCCCAAGGACACAATCTCCTGCAGGTGCCAAAAGGTGAATGCATCCGTTTCCGCTGTTAGCAAGAAAGTGACCATACCTAGGGTGGAAGCCATGGCTCTGAAGGATTTACAAGACAAGAAACTGGAAGTACACCTCAAGAGGCTCTTTGAGATCTTAACTTTAAGCATCTGGGCTGCTGTATGCAGTAGTTTTATGAGAGAGCTTCCTTGAGATGGGTGCAACAACTTCAGGAGGGTAGAACCTTGTCACCCTGAGGCCCAGCATACTGAGCATCTTGAGGCAGCAGTAACTTATGGTATCAATGCCCTTTATGATCTTTGTACTTCATCAAGAGCTATTATGGTGGCTGTCTCTGGTAGGAAGTGCCTCTGGTTGAGACTTAAGGCGGCTGATATTTCCTCTAAGACTCAACTAGGGGCTCTTCCATTTAAGGGCAAGCTCCTTTTTGTGGAAAATCTTGAGCAGCTCATAACACGCTCGGGTGAAAACAAAGTCCACAAGTTGCCAGAGGATAAGCCCAAGGGGGCCAGAGGGTCGATCCCACCACACTTGTGTTTTTGGAGCCAGTGTTTGTACCAGGGTAGAGCCCTAGTTATGGGACAGAGACAGGCCTCAGGGAGGTCACAAGGTTGGAACCAGTCCTTTCAGGCCAATAAAGCAGGCAGGGATTTCTCTGGCCTGGGGTCTGGTGGCAGCAACTACCTAATGAAAAAAGGCTGGCCCATTCTTCAGCCCCAAGGTGATCATCTTGCATTTTTATGAGCAGTGGGTCAAAATAAAGGACCAATGGGTCTTAGATGTCATAGGACAGGCTTATGCTTTAGAATTTGCTTGGGCACTCAGAAGTCACCAATAAGGAGTTGGTAGTGCAGCAAACTCAAGTCTCTGCATCTTTTAGGGGCCATAGTTCCTGTCCCTCCACTCGAGAGAGGCCAGGGCCATTATGCCATATATTTTGTGGTTCCCAAAAAAGGGAGGGCACTTTTTGCCCAATTCTGGATCTAAAAAAGGTAAACCTGGCTCTCAAAGTATCATGTTTTCAAATGGAAACTGTGGTTCATCATTGTGGTGGTTTGGAAAGGGAAATTCCTGGCGTCCTTGTATCTGGTGGAGGTCTACCTGCAGATTGGAATCTGTTCAGAACATCAGCGGTTTCTCAGGTTCACGATCCTGGGGAAACATTTTCAATTATGTGCCCTTCCTTTTGGGTTAACGACAGCTCCAGGAACTTTCACCAAGGTGATGGTAGGGGTAGCGATGGCTCTCAGGAGAGAGGGGGTTCTGGTGCATCCCTATCTGGACAATTGGCTGATTTGAGTGAAGTCACAGGACCTATGCAGTTGAACAGTGGAGATGGTGATGTGCTGTTTGCAATCTCTCAGTTGGGTGGTAAACTTGCAAATTCTGAGTTTAGGAGCACATTTCGGTACTCGAGCCTGGAAGGTTTTGCTCCCAGAGGAGCACATTCTCAAGTTACTTAGTCTCAGGTTCCTAGAGTCTGATTTGCAGGTGCTTGGCTCCATGGCATCCACGTTGGAACTTGTTCCTTGGGCAGTGCTCATGAGACTTCAGCAGGCATTGTGTTCCTGTTGGAATCCAGTCTGAGTAGTTTCATCTCCTGCTCCCTCTTACCAACTCTGCATGGTCCAATCTGTCTTGGTGGCTTTTGCCCAGTCATCTGTGCTGTGGACTTGGAGATTCTGCACTGACAGTTGTGACAATGGATGCCAGTCTCTTCGGATGGAGAACAATGTGTCAGTTCCAGTCAGCCCAAGGGCAGAGTTGCTGCGGCAAGTGTCATGGTCCAAATCACCTCAAGATTGAGGCAGTGCGTTTAGCTCTCCAGGAGTTCTTACCTCTGGTGCATGGTTGCTCGGTCAGGGTCTTGTCCAACAGTACGACTACAATAGCCTATAATCAACCTCCAAGGGGGGACCACGAGTCAAGCGGTGGCTTGATAAGCAGAACAGTTAATCTCTTGGGAGGAACAGCACCTAGCTCAGATAGCAGCTTTGCACAGAGGGGTCCGACAATTTGCAAGCAGATTCTCAGCCATCAGCGGTTGGACCCTGCTAAATGGGAGCTCTCAGACAAAGTGCTGAGTCTCATTATACAAAGATGGGGGGGGGGGGGATCTCCACATGGAGATCATGGCAATTCAGAGGAACACCAAAGCCCTCGCTTCTTCAGTTGCAGAAGAGAGCGAGGAGCGGAAGGGGTCAATGCCCTGGTTCTTCCATGGCCAACCAACGTTCCCATCTATGTGTTTCTGCTGTGGCTCCTGGTGGGCAGGCTACTCAGGATAGAGATCCATCCAGGAAGAGTGATCCTAGTAGCTCCAGAGTAGCTGCGGCAGCCTTGTTTGTGGATCTGAACAATCTAGCATTGGACGGCCCGCTAAGATTGGGACATCTTCCAAATCTGCTTTGACAAGGTCCTGTATCTTTCGATCAGGTGGATCGCTTTTGTCTAGTGGCTTGGCTTTTGAGAGAAAGAAGGGATACCCAATGGATGTCATCACCACTTTGTTGCAAGCTCGTAAGACCTCTCTTTACTTGGCTTAGCTAGGGTGTGGGGGGTTTTAGAGTCCTGGTGTACCCTCAAGTTGACTGATCACTGTTGTCCCATATCCTGGCTTTCTTGCAGAATGGACTGGTGAAGGGTCTCTCCTACAGCTCTTTGAGAGTCCAGGTCTCCATCCTGGCTGGTTTAGGGGCAAGGTCCATGATAAGCTGCTAGCGGCACACACAGACATGGTGCATTTTCTTAGGGGAGCGAAACATGTGTGTCCTGAGCTATTTGCCAGTCTTGGACCCTTAATTTAGTTCTTAGGAGTTTGTGAGACAGCGTTTGAGCTCCTTTGGAGAGCTACCGTTAAGGATCTCATGCTGAAGGTTGCCTTCTTGGTGGCTATTTGTTCGGCCAGAAGAGTGTCTGAGATCCAGGCATTATCCTGCAGGGAGCTTTTCTTGCGGATCTCAGACTTGGGGATGGTTCCATCTTTCCTCCCTAAAGTGGTGTCTGTGTTTCACTTGAGTCAGTCTGTGGCGCTTCCAGCTTTTATGAACCTGGAGTCTGGTTCGGCCCATGCTTGAGAGTTAAGGTGTTTGGATGTCAGATGGGCCTTGTTGTGATACCTGGAGGTGACCAACGGTTTTAGACTGTCATATCACCTCTGTCCTGCGCAGTGTTCCTAAGAAAGGTCAGAAAGCAAAGGAGACTATTGCTCATTGGTTGAAGGAAGCTAATTGGAGCAGCTTAAAATTTGAGGTCTTCCAGTCCTGGAAGGCTTGAGAGCCCATTTGACAGTCCCAAGCTGCATCCTGGCGGAGTGTCAGCTAGTTTCTCCACAGGAGATTTGCCATGCAGCAACTTTGAAGTCCTTGCATATCTTTGCCAGACACTATAGACTGAAATGTCCATGCTCCAGTGGTTGCTGCCTTTGGAGAGGGTGTCCTTCAAGGATTCTCCCAGTCCTATCCATGTTAAGGTAGCTTTGGTACATCCCAGGAGTCTGGGCTGATCTAGGAATGTACAGGGAAAAAAAAATTGGTTCTTACCTTGCTAATTTTCAATACTGTAGTACCACAGATCAGTCCAAAGTCCCACCCAGCTCTGGGGAGTCTGCATGTTCTGTCTGGTTTGTTTGTTATCTGAAGAACTGGTGCAGATTTTCTCTCTGCCTTTTGATTCTGTATCATGGTTGGCAGTTTGTATTTTCTCCTTTCCTTTGCTTGTTTGCAGGATATTGTATTCTCAGTTTGATTTGGAACTGTTCTTGTTTTGGTACATAGTAATACTGAGGGTTTGCAGGTGGTACACCAGGTTATATGCTGCTGCTTCTGAAAATCTGTCTCCATCTGCTGGAGGGGAGGCAAAACCCAGGAATCTGGACTGATCTGTGGTACTACTACAGGAACAAAAATTACAAGGTAAGAACCAATATTCCTTTCATTAAAGAAGAAAAGTAATTTGAAAATAGAGAAATCCCTTCTTGGACACAGAACATAACAGAAAATCAGCTTACAACTAGAGTTTATCCTTCCTGGACCCTCCTAGATATCAGCACAAGAAACTATGTTTACGTAAAGCAGATCTTTATTTAAAAAAAAAAAAACAAAACAAAACAAAACATTATGCAGGCAGTGCCATCAGTTAATATAGCACTGTACGGAGAATTCACAGGATTATCATAAAAAAAATTTAAATTGTGTAGTGCTATTCATTGGTGAGAGGAACCACCCCATGAACTGAACAGTTGGCAACCAGATGATAGGACGCCTGCACTGAGCATGTCTGATTCAGACAGTCATAAAGGGACAATTAGAAACAAACAACTCTGCAAAAGAGGCACTGAAAAAATGCCAAACTATTTAGTAGCATACAAAGCCAGTGCCACCCAACCTGTGTACATTAATGAAGGAATGATGTGGGAGCTTCATGAGAGGTGAAAGCAGCTTAGATTACATTCTCAGTGAAACACTGGTCATAGCCCGAGTGCAGCAGTACAACTCTTTCACGCAATCAAAAAAAAAAATCAGGATGGCTAGAGTCTAACACACCCACTGCTGTGCAATAAATAAATCCACATGGCCCTTGGTCTCACACACGCGCTGCAAGGAGAAAAGCTTATTGTAAAAACCGATCCAGCCGTTTCTTAATATTCTCAAAGGCATCCTTCCCCATGTAGTCGATCTGGCCTTCCTCCCACTTTCTGCGCTCTTCCTCAGTTCTGGGCTCCTCTTCCTCCACGGCCTGAATGAACAACTCTGTGACAGAAGCAGAGAGGTGTCCCTGGTGGAACAAAACACAGACACTGAATAAACAGACACTAGTTCAACACAGGCCACCCAGAGATGCAGAGACTAAAGACTCTGTGGGGAATTATGGTACTTTCATTAGCTCTAGAACAGTGGATCCCAAACCTGTCCTGGGAGGATGCCCCAGTCTGGTTTACAGAATATCCACAATGAATATACATGATACACATTTGTATGCAATAAGAGGCAGTGCATGCAAATCTCTCATGCATATTCATTGTAGATATCCTGAAAACCCAACTGGCTGGGTTTTCAACCTCTGTTCTAGGAGATCTCTTTTGCACCTTCATCCCAGCCATGCATCTCAATTGCTACTCAAGACCACTCCTTATAGGGAACAGTAACTAAGGATGTGGGTAAGCCAGGCCTCTACTCTCTAAAGAGAAGTACATAACATGCTCTGAACACTAGGACATGGTGAAAGTACAGCTAGTTAAATTTGGCATAAGTTTAAAGTGAAGGTGTTATCCACAACTGATCCAGTGCCATTATAGAGTCTTCGTCAGTTTCAGTCTGCTTCGGAAGTTCAGTCCTTCACTAACTAAAGAGCACACTATTGCCTTCCTACAGTGATATGAATATTTGATAGTCTAAGGATACATGAACCAAGACTGTAGACTATCCTGTTTTTACAACTGGCACTAATGAGAAAGGCAGCCACTGTCAGCACATATCCCACAATTCTGCAGGAATGCTGCCATGCAAGCAATAAGTCATGATCGGGGGGGGGGTGGGTGTAGTAAAAACCAAACTGCAATACAAACCTCGGGGCGTGGATAGCACAAGCTGAAGTGGAAGGCCTTCCCTGTACCCAAAGAGCTATAAAATCACTACTGCTCTACAGTCTAGTCACTTACTGCGCATATAAAAAGCAGGATTGCATTAGAGGGAAGGGAGAACGTCAATCAATTCATATGAAGTTGGTCATTAAGTTTCCATCCAATAGTGTGACCGTGAAATGGACCACATGATCTTATCTGACCAATCCCAGCACTCCCTTTCCAAGTGCTGTTTCACAAATCAAACTGAGCCCTTTTATTCTCCCCCAAGTTTTTAAGTGCAAAGATCTTATAGCTGCCATCATATCTATCCGTACCCACATAGCAAGGGCCATCTCTATGGGAAATCCGGCTATTTGGTAAGAGTCGCTTAGTGAAGTGCCTCCACTCCTGCCAAATTTCAGCTCAAAATATCAAGGGAAGGGTCCCTGACAGATGTGCTGGGAGAATGGAGCCATCCATGCTTTGACAGAATTGGGGGCACAAAGTGTAAGACACAACTAAAAAATATCCTCTGTCCTTGTGCCATGCCAGAAGCATATGTTTATCTTGTTTAATAAGTAAACATTTGTGCCTTCTCCTGCTACCACCTATAATCTCCACCTCTGCTTCAAGCAGAATACAGACTAGAAGATAAAGAGTTTGCATAGCTTCTTATGCTCATTAACCCCTTACATTTTTCTAAGTTACTGAGTTACTGAGTTACTGACATAGCCACTTTGCCCAGAGAAAGCAAAACTTAATGTGAATTTTTAGCCTAGGAAGAAAAGCAAGTCTTTGAATAACAAACTAGTTAGCATGCGTTTCATATCACCCTGCAGAACCCTGCAGAAACCTCAGCTGCATCAGCTGAGGTTTCTGTCATGTGAATCTCAGAAATGTGCAGAATCTCCTTCCGCAATAGAAGAGGTTGACATAAGAAAATTATTCCTTACCTGCTAATTTTCGTTCCTGTAGTTCCAAGGATCAGTCCAGATGGTGGGTTATGTTCCCCATCCAGCAGAGGGAGTCAGACCAAAAATTTTTGGAGGAGGAGCTACATAAGCCCATATCCCAGGTTTCCTTGCTCAGTAATCAGAATAACAAAGCCACAACAGAGAAGAGACGGAGGGATCAAGTGAACAAATAGAATAAACCGAAAATGAACACTAAGCAAATGGAGAACAACTTGCGTCTCAACTGAAAACTTGCAAACAGAACTGTAAGAAGATAACTCCCCAAAAGCCATAGGGAGAACAGCAATAAGTCCGAAGAACAGAGGCTTCCCAGACAGACCCCCAAAGCATAGGGAGGGCAACTGGACTGATCCTTGGGTACTACAGGAATGAAAATTAGCAGGTAAGGAATAATTTTCTTTTCCCTGTACGTACCAGGATCAGTCCAGACGGTGGGATGTACCAAAGCTTCCCTAAGGGTGGGCCGTAGATAGCCCTGCTCGAAGAACTCTGTCCCCAAAAGAACCGAAGTTAGAGGACCGGACATCCAGGCGATAATGTCGAGCAAACGTATGGAGCGACTTTCCAAGTGGCTGCTCTACAGATCTCCTGCGAAGAGACTGAAGAACTTTCCGCGCAGGATGTAGATTGCGAGCGGAGGGAGTGAGCCTTGACTCCCAGAGGTGGCGATTTACCTGCTCCAATGTATGCTGCGGCAATTGCGGCCTTCAACCAGTGGGCGATAGTAGTCTTAGAAGCCATACAGCCCTTCTTAGGACCCGACCAAAGGACGAACAAGTGGTCCGAGAGACTGAACTCATTGGTGACCTCAAGGTAACGCAGTATACAGCGTTTAACGTCAAGAGTGCGCAGATCCTGAGACACTTCCTGAGGAAAGGAAGGTAATTCCACAGTCTGATTAAGATGAAAAGTCGAAACCACCTTGGGGAGAAAAGAGGGTACCGTGCGCAAGGTGACACCCGTGTCAATGAATCTGAGCTACGGGTCTCTGCATGATAATGCCTGCAGTTCCAAAATGCGGCGTGCAGAACTAATCGCCACCAAGAAAACTGTCTTGAGTGTAAGGTCCTTAAGTGTAGAGGGTCAAAGGGAGGCCCGGCAAGGATACGAAGCACGAGGTTGAGGCTCCAAGAAGGACAAGGAGCCTGTAGAGGCGGCCTCAAGTGTTTCATGCCCTTGAGGAAGCGGATCACATCCAGATGCGACGAGAGTAGGACATCCTCCTTGCCGCGGAGCAAGGCCCCCAAAGCGGCAACCTGGACTCAGAGAATTGTAAGAGAGACCCTTATCCAGACCCGCCTGCAAGGAGGGGGATCTGTGAAACCGAAGCATGGGAAGAAAGAATGGAGTGCGACGTGCACCAAGTCTCAAAAACCTTCCACACCCGAACATAGGCAACTGAAGTGGCGGCTTACGTGCCCCTAAGCAACGTCGAGATCACAGCCTCAGGATAACCACGGCGCCTCAACTTGCACCTCTCAAAAGCCAAGCCGCAAGACAGAAGCGAGACGCCTTGTCGAAAAATATTGGCCCCTGCCAAAGCAGGCGGAGGAGATGACAGAGGCGTAAAGGACAGTCCTCCGCCATGTTGAGTTAATCTGCGAACCACGGTCGACGAGGCCACTCTGGTGCCACCAAGATTACCAGCCCCCGGTGGCCTTCCACCCTCCGAAGCACCTTGCCCACCAAGGGCCACGGAGGGAACACATACAGGACAATCTGCCGCGGCCATGGTAGCACAAGCGCATCGACCCCTTCCGTGCCACGCTCTCTTCTGCGGCTGAAGAAGCTAGGGGCCTTCGCATTGCGGGCTGTGGCCATGAGGTCCATGTGAGGAATCCCCCAACGTTGGACTATCAGACGCATCGCATCTACAGAGAGCTCCCATTCTCCGGGGTCTAGATGTAGTCGACTTAGGAAATCCACCTGAACGTTGTCCACTCCTGCAATGTAGGAAGCCGCTAAGCGGAGGAGATGGACCTCCGCCCACTGAATCAGTCTGTCCACCTCCCAAGAAACATGATGGCTCCGCATGCCCCCCTGATTATTTATGTACGCTACAGTGGTCGCGTTGACCGATAATATCCTGACCGCACGCTGGCGAACCAGGGGAAGGAAGGCCTGAAGCGCCAGGCAAACCGCCCTGGTCTCCAGCCGGTTGATCGGCCATTGTGCTTGGGCTTTCGTCCACAGCCCCTGTAGAGATCTGGACTGGCAAACTGCTCCCGAGCCCAAGAGGCTGGCATCCGTGGTGACAACTACCCAGTCTGGAACTTCTAGAGATACTCCCCTGGCCAAGTGGTTGGGGTCCAGCCACCAGAGGAGGCTGTCTTCGGAGTGAGGTAACTGAAGGACAGCTTGAAAATCCCACGTCACCGGCTTCCAACGGGAGAGTAGGGCCCACTGAAGAGGGCGCATATGAGCAAAAGCCCAGGGAACCAGAGCGATAGTGGATGCCATGAATCCCAGGACCTGCAGATAATCCCACGCAGTGGGCCACGAGAGCGCAGAAAAATGCCGTATTTGGTCCTGCAAGGCTTGGGCTCGCTCCGGTCGCAGAAAAACCATGCCAGTCTTCGTGTCGAACCGCGCTCCCAGGAAATCCAATGACTGACGGGATGAGGTGGCTTTTGGCATAGTTGATGACCCATCCCAGGGATTGGAGCAAGCGCACCACTCTGTCGATCGCTTGATAACTCTGGGCCAGGGATTTTGCCCGTATGAGCCAATCGTCCAGGTAAGGATGGACCAGAATCCCCTCCTTGCGTAAGGCGGCCGCCACCACCACGATCTTCGTGAAGACGCGTGGTGCTGTCGCCAACCCGAAGGGAAGGGCCTGGAACTGAAAATGTTGACCCAATATCTTGAAGCGAAGGAATCGTTGATGCGCCCTGCAGATTGGAATATGTAGATATGCCTCCGTGAGGTCCAGCGAGGCCAGAAATTCTCCCTGGTGTACCGCCGCCAGCACAGAGCGAAGGGTTTCCATCCTGAAACGCGGCATCTTGAGGGATTTGTTTACCGACTTGAGATCCAGAATGGGGCGGAAAGTGCCTTCCTTCTTGGGAACCACGAAGTAGATGGAGTAGTGGCCCCTGCCCAACTCGCGGTAGGGACAGGTACTATGGCCCCCAGCGTGAGTAGACCGTTCAGAGTCTGTCGAACGACCAACTGTTTGTGGAGAGGGCCGCATGGAGAGAAAATGAATCGGTCCCTGGGGGCACGGACAAAATCCAATGCATAGCCATGTTTTAGAACATCCAGGACCCACTGATCCGACATGATTCGGACCCACTCCTCGTAGAAGAGTGAAATCCGGCTACCTATCCTGGGAGACGTCGTGTGGGTCGGCTTGGCATCATTGAGCTGGTTTGGAAGCCGCTCCGTGGCCCGACCAGTCCCTGCCGGGCCTGCGCCCACGAAAGGGCCGATTCCATGAATGAGAGCGGGAGGACGGTGTCTGAGGGGGTCTGTTTCGTATTGCAGAACCAGCGTTGTGAGCGAAAATGACTCCGCGAGGCACTGAAGGACCTAGTAGACCATGGTCGGTCTTCCGGGAGTATGTGTACTGCATTCTCTCCCAGAGACTTGATGATCTGATCCAGGACGTCCCCAAAGAGGAACTTTCCCTTGAAGGGGAGGGACCCCAGACGAGACTGAGGAGGAATCAGCTGACCAGTTTCTAAGCCACAAAAGTCGATGGGCCGAGACAGCGGCCACCATAGACCGGGCCAGGACGCGCAAGAGATCATAGAGAGCGTCTGCTCCGTAGGCAATCACGGCCTCCAATCTGTCCGCCTGGTGTGCCGCCTCAGTGGGAAGATCCTGAGAGGTGAGGAGCTGTTGGACCCAGCGGAGTCCTGCCCTTTGCGCCAGTGAGCTACAAATGGCTGCTCGCACCCCCAGCGCTGATACCTCAAAAACCCTCTTGAGTTAAACCTCTAACTTCCTGTAAAGCCCGTAAAGCCGAGCCTCCTGTGACCGGGATAGTGGTATGCTTTGTGACCGCAGAATCCACCACCGGGACCTTAAGCAGGTCTAGAAACTCCTCTGGTAGGGGATATAGCTTTTCCATAGCCCTGGTGACCTTTAGGGTGGCCTTGGGAGCATCCCATTCCCGAGAAAGAAGCTGGAGAAAGGTAGGGAAAGCCTTGGCTAGTGGGCGGAGTCCGACCCGAACAGGGTCACCCTTCTTTGTCTTGGGGTCGGGACCTGGCGGCTCTGGGGGAGGGTCAATATCTAGCTCCTGCAAGGTGTGTGGGATTAGATCATCCAGCTCGTCCTGCTGGAAAATGCGGAGTACCCAGGGGTATTCCCCCTCCATCTGGGCCACTAACAAAGGATCATCCCCGGCCAGATCCGGGACCAGGTCCCCCCCTTGTGGGGAGGGGTAGGCTCTGGGTGAAGCAGGGGGGGGTCCCGGGGAGCACCCGTTGTCCCCTTGGCCTGTGTGTCAACATCTCGGGCAGGGGCACCCCCCAAAGGGGTGTCCATTCTTGCCATTTTGGGAGGAGAGGGACCCAGGCTGAAATCAGGTGGCTGAGACATCCTTTGAAGAAAAGCGTTGTGCATCAAGAGCACAAACTCTGGGGAAAAGGCTGGGACCCCCAAGGGGGGTCCCATAGGAGGCTCCCTCAACGGAAATAGTGTATCAGGGTCGAGAACAGGGGCCAAAACTGGTGGCAGCGCCGGGAACGAAGCCTCAGACTCCTCCTCAGAGGTTCCTACCTCAGATGTGTCCTGCCTCAAAATGGCCGCCGTTCTGCGTCGTCCCCCTGGTGCGAGCCGCCTTCCCCACCAGGGAGGCAGCTTGAGCAAAGTCCTTCCCTCGACAGGCAACCCCTGAGCCGGCCGCAAGCCTTATAACGCGCTGCTCTCGGCATGCCGGGTCCGGGGGGCGGGGGGGGGGGGGGTGGAGGGTAGGAATGAGGTGAATGGAACACTTGCTCTTCGGTGCTGAAAAATTGGCCTCAGCCAAGGGACCGCCCTGAACACCCCGCCGGGGAATGGGACCTCCCGGCGGCCGCGGGTCAGAGTAACAAAAGCAGGGGGGGGGGGGGGAGAGATTAGAACCTCTAACTTGCACCCCAGGCAGTCTGGCGCGAAAATGAAAAAATGACAAACCTGAAAAGAAATAAAACATGCACTTACCCGACTGAAGAAACAGACAGTAAGAAGAAAAAGAATGAAAACAGGCCTGTCAGCAAGTGTTAAGAGAGGGTGGTGGTGGGGGGGGGGGGGGGGGGGGGGGGGGGGGGGGGGGGGGGGGGAAGTCAACGGAGTGGAAGCTCCGGACTACAACCAGCCCCCTGACAAAAACTTTTTTTTTTGTATACTTGATCCCTCAGAAATAAATTAGGTATAGAAGCCTAGCTGAGCCAAACAAACCCACTAAGCTAGAGAAAAGAGGGGAACTGGAGGTCCCCTGCTCCTTCTGCTGGAGTCCGAACACTACTGGGCAAGGAAACCTGGGATATGGGCTTATGTAGCTCCTCCCCCAAAAGTTTTTGGTCTGACTCCCTCTGCTGGACGGGGAACATAACCCACCGTCTGGACTGATCCTGGTACGTACAGGGAACCTCCCTTTCAACTGATCAGAATGACAGTTGAAAGAAAGCAGTCAAGCCATAGGGTGCTGGCTCTTAGTCTGTACTGGTCAGGGCAGCTAACACCATCTCTACCCCCATAATCTACGACACTACTCAATCATATCACCAAGAGGCTGACTCACTCCAGGTTTCGTACTGATGCATGCATGAATCTGAAGTCCTGCTTTTATTGATAAGTGGTTGGGGGTGGGGGTAGTCGACCCTGCATGGGGTGAAGACAGAGCCACAAGTCCGTGCATGGCATGGGGGTAAATGCAAGAAAAGATCACCCTGTCTAAGAAAAATAAAAATGGAGCCAGCTGGTAAATCCTGGCCATGTGATACATTCGTTTGCATTCTCCCCCCTCCCCTGGCAGCACACATTTTGAGGGAATGCAAGATCTTTTATGGTGTGAAATAACAGCACATCATTAGAAAACAAAACAAAAATCTGAGCAGAAATAAAGCCACCACATCATGATGCAACATAATCAATATACAATTACAAAAAAACTTCAAACACAAAAAGGTTAGAAACAAAGAATTACACAGCTGAGCAAAAAAGGTTACGCTATCAAGCACTGATCTGTCCATTTTGAAATTAAACCAGGATTAGCTGAGGCTGAGCGCTCTCAACCCTCCACCAGCAGACTGCAAAGCAAATGAATGATGAGCAAGTGTGAAACAACACAACCCAGAGGGCTGCAAGGTCTGGGTACCAGTTCCAGGGGTTCCTGAGGGAGAGGATCAGGGCTGGACTGTGTCCCCATCTGCAAGTCCAAAGCTGCCTCGGGGAGGCTGGCATCAGGGCTGTTTGCAGCTTGACGCTCAGCTTGCTAAAACAGAATCCGTTAGGTGTAGATTAGGTCCTGGCCAGATCATTTTTTTTTATATAGACATAACTAAAAATATATATTTTTAATTTTAGAAGACAAATTGCATTAGGTTATGAAAACAAAAACTAGAAAAAAAAACCCAAATTGTTTGAGGCTCATTAAGCTCTTTGGGGCCGATGCAATAAAGGTGGCATAGAAAGTGGGTGCCCAAGGGGTGGGGGGGCAACCATGCAATATTCAAATTAGGGGGTCGCGTTAGCAAGGATGTGCTAGGGTCGTTAGCATCCTTGCTAAAACGAACCCAAACTGTTTTCGTGACTGCTGGTCATGAAAACAGACGCCGATAAACCCAGCGTCTGTTTTCGTGACCTCCGTACGCAGTCAGGGAAATGGACGCTGATCAACTCAGCGTTGGTTTAAAACCAGATGGGTTTATCGGCATCTGTTTCCCTTTAAAACCCCCTATAGCATGGCATCCCAGTGACAGGTCAGGCTCCAGTGTCAATGAGGCGGGGAAGGGAAGAGAGAGCAAAGTAAAAGGCGGGGGAGGAAGCAGAGACGGTGCCAGGGAGGTCCCCGGGAGAAAAGGCAGAGAGACACCCCCTTAGCTGGGGGCCCGGGAGAGAGGGGGCAAGACAGCCGCTGCAAGAAGTTGCATCCTTGTGGAAGAGCACCAATAGTCCAGGAAAGGAACATCCAATTTCTGAATTATTTTTTTTGTGCGTCTTATAAGCGGTGCATGAGAAGGGAGGGAGAGCTTGCAGCCATTCTTTTAAACAGGAAGCCCTGGACAGCAGGAAATCACCAAAACTGTCAAGAGAAGATGGGGAGGGCAGGCGCGAGGAAAGAGGAAGTGACAAAAAAAAAAAAAAGAAAGATGGGGAGGAAGCAGAGACCGGTGACCGTACGACTGTCATGAACACAGATGCCGGGTTTATCGGCATCTGTTTTCATGGGTGTCCGCCGGTAACGAAATCTTTTTTTGATGCACAAATCTATTAACGGCTGCTCCTGGCAGGCATTAATAGATGACAGTTATATGTGCGTGAGACGCACATTTTTCTTTTTGCATCGGGAGTGAATGCCTAATAGCCTCATTCACGTGCATTCACTCCGCATTAGACGCACGTTGAACAGGCGCTAATCCCCTTATTGCATTAGGGGATTGATTAGCGCCTATCTGCATGTTAAACAGTGCGCTCGGCTCAGCGCACCATATTGCATCGGCCCCTTTGCTAGCAATAAAACATGTGTGGCAAACAGCAAAAGGATGCATCAAGGCTGCAGTCTTATTAGTAATTTCCTCTGAATAGATCTAGGTACAGGTGATGGAACTGGGAAATGTAAAGAAGGCAGGACTTTAAGCACAGTGCCATTATTCACCAGGCCAGTTCAAGACGACATTTTAACATAGCAGAACTACTTCGGCAGAAAAGTTAATAGCAGCTGCCTCCATCGCTGGGCTATGGCAACACTTCAGTGAAAGGGGCCCTAGAAAGTACCTCCCAATGCCACAAGCATTTCATTTTCTGGACTTGCACAAAATGTAAAAGTTTCCCAGTTCATCAGCTTTAAAACCAGAGAGTTTCTCAGATCTGTCCTGCTGACCCCATGATATCATCCACGATGAACATGCACCAGATAGATTTGCTTATACTGGCAATTCAGCATATGCCAACTTGTGTCACGCACCATGGACATCCTGAAAACCCAACTGGCAGTGGGGGTCGGCAGGACGGGCTTGGGAAGCCCTGCCTTATGCATCTCTGCATGAAACCTGCCCCAAACCCCCTCCGTTTCCTTTCTGTGTTCCTCCCCACCAGTGAAATGCAAACAGAGCTGCTCCTGGGAAGGAGGTGCAGCTGGAGCCTCAGCCCTCAGGCCCTGAAGGAAGAATGCAGACTGACAACTTACAAAAAAAAAATAAATTTGGAACTAGATTATCGTGCTCTGACACCCTTTCCCATTTAAAGCTGAGAGACTTGAGGATTTGCCTAGATTTTGTTTTGTTACAGGATTCACATAATTTTAATAACTTTCCAGACCATACACCTTAGAGCAGACATGTGACTGGCAACACCTCATCACATGACTGGCCGTTGTTTCAGCTAGCAAGTCATGCCACCTTTCAAATGAAAGGCATTATTGCCCCTAGCCTCATGTCACTATTATATGCACAATTACACACCCACCAGAGGAAATAATTATGTAATCTCTGGAGGGGGGGGGGGGGGGGGAACTAGCCTACACCAAGAACTCTGTGCTCCTTCCATGGTGAGGATCCACTCACTTCTTGGCGGGTCCACCATAAAGGAGCTCCTGAAGAGGGCAACACAGGGGAGCAGACGTGTGGTCAGGAAGTCCTGACAATATGAAAGTAGACAGACTCCCTCTATCCCCTCCCCACTTCATGGTGCATCTAGAACTTGTCAGCTTTCAGTGGGGATTTGGACTGCCTATGAGCCTAGAAGAGAGAGTGGCAGGCAGACTAACCACAGGCTGCTCAGGCCAAATGCTGAATTAGTTGTACTTTTTTTTTTCCATCTTGTGCCCAGTTTGCTAATTAGCTTTCCCAACCTGACTGGAACCAAACCCCTCCCAATGCCACTCCTGCCCTGTCTGCCAACGTGGGCAGCAAGAACCAGATCAGCTGTAACTGACGTACCAAGGTGGTTGGAGGCTCTGAGGCTGGGATGTCTGCACCGGTGGCTGAAGCTGGTGGCTCTGGGTCACACACTAAAACTTCAGGACTGCCCGTCTCAGGTGGCAATATTGGCTGCTGTAAATAAACAGAAAAAAAGGTTAGATTGCATTTCAACAGCTCTTTATATAGTGGAATCTGAATTTTTTTTAATATTTGCCTTTTTCTCCAGCAGAAAGGGATCAGTTTGTGAATAGGGATTTTGCCTACCAGCGTGCTTGGAAAACCTTTCCAAGCAAACAGTCCCTCTCTAAGGTGCATGCCATCCCGCACACTCACTCAAACAAGCCCATGTCCAGCAGTGGCTTAGTCAGATCTGCCCTTGGTTCATTCCCTGACCAAGTGGGAATATCAGCAGAAGGCAACTACGCATACACAAAACAAGGAGTAAAATCAGCTGCGAGTGCTGGAGAGGCCAAATAACCCCACCCTCCAAAAAAACTGTCACACAAGCAAAGAAAGAGGGCCATTTACAGTCAAAACAGCTAAGGGAAAACAAAAGCAAAATTTCATTATAGAAGCTAGCCTGTGACAGAGGGCATCACAGAAGATGTAAGTCAGCTCTTGAAGCAAAAAGCTTTCAGAGTATAAAACATCCATGTGCTTTGCATAAAAATCAGAATCGGCCCACCGATACTATTAGCTTCTTTTCATTTACCAAAAAAATAAAAATAGTTACAAGCTCCCTCCCAGATGAGCTCCGACAAATACAGGACTATTCCTGCTTCAGGAAACAAATAAACACTGGCTCTTCAGTCAAGCTTTTAATGCCCAATCCTGAACTCAAAGGATACTGTCCACGGAAACTGCCTGGCATCACCTTATATGTAGCATAAATGGGCTTGCTGCTGGTTTATTTAAAATTTCTCTGCTAGAAAGTAGTGAATCTACTACTGTATGTATCTGAACAGAGCTACATCCAGCATCTAGTGATTTAAATTTAGTTCAAAGGCATACTTTGTCTACCACCACGTTTGGCTGCTCTAATTTTACACCTTTCTTACTTCAAAGCTGCATTCAGCCTTCATATTTGATGCTGTTTGTAATATGCTGTAAACTTTTGGTTGAACTGCATTTTCAAAAAAAGGTAAATAAATCCAAAGTAATAGATAAAATAAAATTTGCAACCCTTGTTTGCTACCTACAGACTGGACCAAGTTCTCTTGCCAATAGTACCTTATTTTTGTTTTAGACAGTAAGATAGCTAAAATTAATAAAGAACCCTTCTGAAATGCAGGCACAAGGAACATGCTGTGAACAGGAGGAATGGCTGAGCTTGTTGGGCACATGTGTGCACTTTTCTACAATTTGGAGCATCGCTACAGTGTTATTTTGTCAGTCAAGCCTTAAAGAGATGATTTTTCCTTCCTTGTAAACAGGCAGCTCAATGTCAAAACAGCTTTTATATATTTTCTGTCAAAATGTCTGTTTATTCATGAACATGTAAGTGCTTAGCTGGGTTAAAAAAAAAAAGCAATTCAGTAGACGGACACCAGATGGCACTGAGACAGTAGTAGAAGTCATTACTAGCACATATTCTACTTGCCCTGGTTTGTGTGTAGGCTGCCAAAACCCTCTTCCAAATCACCTTCTGTCAGAGCAAAATCTTAATTTTTAAGTCGAAGTCCTGTCCTGCATTCCTTAAAGGTTTGCTATAAACACCTTGTTTTTATACTAAGACTTATCAGCTCATTGTATCTGAAGAGCAGTTCAGACCCTATCACATACCTGTTCTAGATAGAATGTATTAAAGAATACTGCATTTGTTGGTACCTACAAGACATTTTTGAAAGTATTCCTATACTCTGCTGAGGGTGGGAAAAAACAAAAAACCCAACACACAAACACTTCCTACCAGTACTCTTAGTAGCAAGCAATAGTAACCATACACTGCATCATCAGCAAAGAGAAAGCCACTTACACTTCTGATGACTTCACCCTCCCCCCTAAAACCACACATACAAGTTGAGAATACAGAAAAGCAATTTCTAAATAAACCATGAAATCACAGCAAGCACAGAAATGCAAACCAAAAAGGACAGAGGTTTTGTCATACCAAAGGCAGTGCGAGGGGTGTGCAATGTCTAAAGATTGCACACGTTCGTTCCCACCCCTCTAGAAAGCCAAGCCATTTAAAACCGCAGAAATACACTTGTCACACAGACTTTCCCCTCTAATAGAAATGCGTATAGATCTAGTACCTGCATTGGTCCCAGAGAAGGCCGGAGGACTTCCATTAAATCAACACAAGAATTCTCCAGCGAGGGAGTAGCATGTGAATTCTCAAAATCACTAACAGGCTGATTTCCAAAGGGTTTAGGAACCTAACTTTGGGAATCACGCTCTTCAATTGGCCTTTGTAAGTTTATTCTAAACCCCACCCCTTACATGGGTGATCCTGTGCAGATAAGCAGCACCAGCCGTAACTGCTTTTAAATGTGGGTGGTGGCAGCAATGCTGGGCAAATACAAGCACAGCAATCCAGACCACAATCTGGAACTCTTCCATTAAATCAGGGGATTTCTGGCCGAGTGCCTGCTCATGTTTACTGATCATGCAAGAGAAGAGGGAGTGAACTCGTGAACCCAAGAGTGTACTGTGTGTCAGATGTGCAATCTACCACCATTTTAAAAATGATTAACTTGATAAACAAATACAAGAACTTGCACTGAGTTACCCTATGTTTAACTTCTGCTCTAACCTCCCCTACTCAAACAGCTATGCTCATCAGTCCCATTCTGGAGAATTTCGTTTTTCCCTTTGTTTCCACCTCTTGTTTTTTGGGAGGTTTTAACCCGTGCTTTCAAACGGGGCTTCCCAAATTATGGTAATTGCAGGCCTGGGTTGTACACCCCAGATCTTAACTTTCTATAGCAATGCAAGAGAAATGTCAGACATTAATACCTTAGCGGGGGGGGGGGGGGGGGGGGGGGGGGGGGGAGGAATATTGCAGGTAACCTGCACGCTGGTTCATTCTGTATATTGTTATATTTGTGTCAGTTTTGCCATCTTTGACCTCATTATGGATCGTGCAGAGCAAGGGACTGGGAAACATGTTGGAGCTACAGCAGTATGGGTTACAGAGACCCCTTGCTCCTTAAACAAGCCAGGGCTGAGAGCACAGCATAAAGTAACTTAGACAAGCTTTCATGATTTTTGGAAGAGAAAGGCCTAAACTCTTAAAGAAAAAAAAATATATATTTTTTAAAAGGTCATTATTCCTATGCTGTTTTGCAGAGTACATCTTTCTAAAGTACATATTCAAGATGAAAACATAAGACATAGGGAGGGTAATCTCAAAGCTGTGTCTATAGGTAAAACTGTGCTTTACCTGTGGAAAACAGCTGGATACAAAGTTGCTCGCCCAATATGAGGAAACTTGCATGCATAGGCTTTAACATAACATGCAATACTGGGTCAGACCAAGGGTCCATCAAGCCCAGCATCCTGTCTCCAACAGTGGCCAATCCAGGCCATAAGAACCTGGCAAGTACCCAAAAACTAAGTCTATTCCATGTTACCGTTGCTCGTAATAACGGTGGTTATTCCCTAAGTCAACTTAATTAATAGCAGGTAATGGACTTCTCCAAGAACATATCCAATCCTTTTTTTAAACACAGCTACACTAACTGCACTAACCACATTCTCTGGCAACAAATTCCAGAGTTAATTGTGCGTTGAGTGAAAAAGAACTTTCTCTGATTAGTTTTAAATGTGCCCCATGCTAACTTCATGGAGTGCCCCCTAGTCTATTATCTGAAAGAGTAAATAACCGATTCACATCTACCCGTTCTGGACCTCTCATGATTTTAAACACTTCTACCATATCCCCCCTCAGTCGTCTCTTCTCCAAGCTGAAAAGTCCTAACCTCTTTAGTCTTTCCTCATAGGGGAGTTGTTCCATTCCCTTTATCATTGTGGTCACCCTTCTCTATACCTTCTCCATTGCAATTATATCGTTGAGATGCAGCGACCAGAATTGTACACAGTATTCAAGGTGTGGTCTCACCATGGAGCGAGAGAGGCATTATGACATTTTCTGTTTTATTCACCATTCCGTTTCTAATAATTCCCAACATTCTGTTTGCTTTTTTGACTGCCGCAGCACACTGAACCGACGATTTCAATGTGTTATCCACTATGATGCCTAGATCTCTTTCCTGGGTGGTAGCTCCTAATATGGAGCCTAATATTGTGTAACTACAGCAAGGGTTATTTTTCTCTATATGAATCACCTTGCACTTATCCACATTAAATTTCATCTGCCATTTGGATGCCCAATTTTCCAGTCTCACAAGGTCTTCCTGCAATTTATCACAACCTGCTTGTGATTTAACTACTCTGAACAATTGTATCATCTGCAAATGTGATTACCTCACTCGTCTTATTTCTTTCCAAATCATTTATAAATATATTGAAAAAGTAAGTGTCCCAATACAGATCCCTGAGGCACTCCACTGTCCACTCTCTTCCACTGAGAAAATTGCCCATTTAATCCTACTGTTTCCTATCTTTTAGCCAGCTTGTAAGCCACGAAAGGACATCGCCAACTATCCCATGACTTTTTACTTTTCCTAGAATCCTCTCATGAGGAACTTTGTCAGTGCCTTTTGAAAATCCAAGTATACTATATCTACCGGTTCACCTTTATCCACATGTTTTAATAACTCCTTCAAAAAAAAAGTGAAGCAGATTTGTGAGGCAAGACTTGCCTTAGGTAAAGCCATGCTGACTTTGTTCCATTAAACCATATCTTTCTATATGTTCTGTGATTTTGATATTTAGAACACTTTCCAGTATTTGTCCTGGCACTGAAGTCAGGCTAACCGGTCTGTAGTTTCCCGGATCACCCCTGGAGCCCTTTTTAAATATTGGGGTTACATTAGCTATCCTCCAGTCTTCAGGTACAATGGATGATTTTAATGATAGGTTACAAATTTTTACTAATAGGTTTGAAATTTCATTTGTGTTCCTTGAGAACATCCGGTCCCGGTGATTTACTACTCTTCAGTTTGTCAATCAGGCCTACCACATCTTCTAGGTTCACCGTGATTTGGTTCAGTCCATCTGAATCATTACCCATGAAAACCTTCTCCATTACGGGTACCTCCCCAACATCCTCTTCAGTAAACAAAGCAAAGAAATCATTTAATCTTTCCGTGATGGCCTTATCTTCTTTAAGTGCCCCTTTAACCCCTCTAATCATCTAACGGGCAATTGACTCCCTCATAGGCTTTCTGCTTCAGATATATTTAAAACGTTTTTACTGTGAGTTTTTGCCTCTACAGCCAACTTTTTTTCAAATTCTCTTAGCCTGTCTTATCAATGTCTTACATTTAACTTGCCAATGCTTATGCATTATCCTATTTTCTTCTGTTGGATCCTTCTTCCAATTTTTGAATGAAGATCTTTAGGCTAAAATAGCTTCTCTCACCTCCCCTTTTAACCATGCCGGTAATCATTTTGCCTTCTTTCCACCTTTTTTAATGTTTGGAATACATCTGGACTGTACTTCTAGGATGGTTTTTTTTGTTAAAAAAAAAAAAAAAAAAAAAAAATGACCACGCCTCTTGCACACTTTTTACCTTTGTAGCTGCTCCTTTCGGTTTTTTTCTAACAATTTTTCTCATTTTATCAAAATTTCCCTTTTGAAAGTTTAGCACGAGAGCTGTGGATTTGCTTACTGTCCCCCTTCCAGACATTAATTCAAATTTGATCATATTATGATCACTATTGCCTAGCGGCCCCACCACAGTTACCTCTC
The DNA here is from genome assembly GCF_901001135.1 of Rhinatrema bivittatum. NCBI lineage: Eukaryota > Metazoa > Chordata > Amphibia > Gymnophiona > Rhinatrematidae > Rhinatrema > Rhinatrema bivittatum. The sequence goes on along the minus strand of NC_042619.1, from coordinate 245,762,766 downwards.
ACCAAATCCTGTGCTCCACTGAGAATTAGATCTAAATTTGCTCCCTCTCTTTTATGGAGCAATTTGTTCAGGACAGACAAATGACATTTATTCCACCCAGGAATGTTCTCTCTCTAGCGTGTCCCGATGATACATTTACCCAGTCAATATTGGGTAATTGAAGTCTCCCATTATTACTGCACTACCAATTTGGTTAGCTTCCCTAATTTCTCTTAGCATTTCACTGTCCCATCTCACCATCTTGACCAGGTGGACAGTAGCATACGCCTATCACTATAGTCTTCCAACACACAAGGGATTTCTACCCATAAAGATTCAATTGTGCATTTAGTCTCATGCAGGATGTTTATCCTGTTGGACTCTATGCCATCCTGGACAAAGCACCAAACCACCTCCTGGGTGCTCTCCTCTGTCATTGCGATATAGTTTGTATCCCAGTATAGCACTGTCCCATTGGTTGCCCTCCTTCCATCATCATGTCTGAGATGCCAATTAAAGTCTCATCATTCACTGCTATACACTAATTCTCCCATCTTACTTCTTAGACTTCTGGCATTAGCATGCAAACATTTCAATGTTTGTTTTTAGTTTGTATTTTCATTCTGCTTTTTAATTGATAGGGATAAGTTAGAATTTTTTAGCTCAGGTGAGTTTAGTTCCAGGCACTTGGACTACTTTTCATATTATTGGAACCTCTGTCGGGATGCCCTAATTCTAATGCATCATTAGTATCCTTTAAAGATACATCTCTCCGAACCATGCGCTGCTGAGTGACTGTCAGCTTTCCCCTTTGTTCTAGTTTAAAAGCTGCTCTATCTCCTTTTTAACGGTTAGCACCAGCAGTCTGGTTCCACCCTGGTTAAGGTGGAGCCTATCCCTTCGGAAGAGATTCCCCCTTCTAAAAGCACAAACCCTTCTGCTCACTGCAGATAAATTAAGAGAAAGTTAACGAGTTTTCAGTAGCATGTGTGTAATTCCCCCTCCCCCCCCCCAAAAAGTAAATCTGCACACAAATTAACAGATTGGTGTGAAGTCTGCAGGTGAATGACTTCCCCCACACAAAACATTTTACCACTTTCTATGTTCAGACGTTACCAGATTTACTCATTCTTGCATTTCTCTTTGATTTCTATTTTACTCTTTAATACTATCTTAGCCTATTTTATAATTGTATGTAATTTTTCCTTTCCTTCATTTTATATTTGTTCATCATTTTTACTATTTTATTGTAAACCGCTTTGTTCAACGTTTTACTGTAAGAAGTGTATATAAATAATTAAATAATGAGCTGTTACAATTACCACCAAGTCAACCAATTAGAAACCAAGCAATGCAAACTTGCTCTTGGATTGGTATTCCTGTTTTGTAGTATTATGCTCATTTAGCAGATTAGTTTTATAAACATTTGTATTTCAGGGGTTGCATGCACTGTGAATTCAAATGCTCTTCCTCCCAACAAAAAAAAACAACCCCAAATCCCAGACTAGTCCTCTCTAACAGGCCTATGAACGAGACACATGGAATTGGCTAGTGAAATGCCAAAAGACGGAATTTGGTAGGTAGCTGAGGAGGAGCCTCTCAAATTTCTTGCATATTAGTCTTGAAATGCAGAAGTGAAGAAGACCTAAAACCCCCTTTTTCACCTCTTAAGGTTATATAGCACGAGGACGGAAAGGCAGCATGGACGTGCTGCTGGAACCAAAGTCCTGCTCATAGCCCCCGCTATGAAGATGGGGAGATGCAGACTGCAGCGGGTCACTTGGAAGCACAATCTGTGGCCAAGTGTAGCAGGCTTTGGTAGTGACTGGGAGGGGCCCAGTCATACTAGGCTATGGCTACAATGGGAAGGAGATGCACAATCCAGACTGCTCTCAAGTACTCCCAAAACACGTTTCATTTCTACTTGTCACCTACTATAGGAGAAAAATCTACCCAACCAAACAGCACTGTAAAGCCACAAAGTGGATTTCCCAATATTAAGTTAATATGCACGAGTTTTCAAGTTCACTGGCATTCCAACATTATCCCCACCCACTCCTTTTACTTGCGAGTTCCACAAAGCTCAGTTTTGGCACCTGCTCCTCTCAGCATTGGCAACTATTATGGCAAAGCCTTGGCTTCAGTTCTTATTTTAGCATTGACGACATTCAGATAGTAGCTGGCACAGATCCTAGGCATCCTTAACAGTTTTTGATGGATGTTTAACCAGAGTAGCTCTATTCCTTTAAACTGAAAGTCATAGAAGACCTAGAAACATGAAAGTAGGTAAAACCATATGGTCCATCTAATTTGTTTAGCCCTTTGTGGGACAGCCAATAAATCTTTAAGCTGAAACACTTCAGACTGACTCCAGCCTCTCTTCTTACAATTTAAACTTTTATAACATACATTTTAGTAGACTGCCTACCTCACAGCAGTGTACTCTCACTTTGGATACCTTAAGAGCTGGGGCCTCCTGATCCCAGCTGGGATCAAACCTTTTTTTTATTCCCTTTCCAGAAGGGTCCCATCCACAGAGCTCTTTCCTTGCAGGTGGACCAGGTATCAAGCCTGGTCCCACATTTAAGGAGAGGTTTTAGGGCCACTTCACGCCCTTACAGCTCTCATCACTCCCTCAGATCTCCTGTATTTCTCTCATCCTTTTTTGAATTCAGATACAGTTTTAGTCTCCATCACCTCCACTGGGAGCTATTCCATGCAGCCACCATCATCTCTGTAAAGAAATATTTAAGATTACTCCTGAGTCTACCCACTTTCACCCTATCCCATGAGCTTCCAATCCGTTGAAAGAGGCTAACCTCCTGTGTATGCAAACCTTTGAGATATTTAAGTGTTTTTATTATATATCCTCTCTCACCTTTCCTCGAGGGTATACATGGTTAGACCTTTAAGTATCCCCATAGGGTTTAGAAAAAAAAAAAGAAAGAAAGGACCACTGATCATTTTACTAGGCATTCTCTGGATCAACTCCATCCTGTTTATATCCTTTTGAAGGTGCGGTCTCCAGAACTGTACACAGAATTCCAAATGAGGAATCACCAGGGACCTATACAGGAGTAATATCAATCCAACTAAGGCAGAAGTCAGGTGGTTTTCAGGAATATTTGACTCCAGGACGCTTCCTTCTCCTGAAGTGGCTGGTACTACTATCCAGCTGAAAGAAGGCATGTCTACCTTGGGAGTTAGACATTGCAATTTTGAAGGCCGTATTGCTAATCTTGTCAAAAGATCCTATTTGCAACTGATTCAACAGCTCAGAGCATTTCTGGAGACTATCTTAATTCTTACATATTCACTCATTTCAAGTCATTTAGATTATAAATTGAATTAGAAGAGACTCTGTGAAAGTGAGTTACAATAGACTCCAATTAGTTCAATACACTGCAGCAAAGCTGATCTATGAGAAGAAATATGATCACGTTACCCCTGTGTTACAAGAGCTCCACTAGCTGACCATACCATGCCACATACAGTTTAACACTGGTTGTTTAACATTTACAGCATCTGTGGGGAACCCCCACATATCCAAGCCTTTTGGTTCTTTATCCTAGAAGAACATTAAGAACATAATCAGAATTCCCTATACTCTTATCCCCTAAAGAAATTCAGTTTTCCTACTTTGGACTTTGTCTTTAGAATTTTTTGCCATTATTCTTCAAAGGGAAAAAGAATTCAGTAGATTCAGAAGGGATCTGAAAACCTAAGTCTAATCCAGAGTCTGATCCTTTAAAGTCAATTTCACTGTATTTACACGGCTAGGGAAGTTTTCTGCTTTTATATCTGTTTCATTTTATTGGATCTCTTCCACTGTTATTATATGGGATTAAAGTTTAAAGTTTTACTTGTTCCTGACAATTAGTTCTGTAATTGCTCATTTGTGTTTTAATTTATAGTAATTTACTGTAAATCACTTTGACTTACAGAAAGGAAATCAGATACATTAAACTAAGTGCATTCCATAAATACTGAAATCTTGATGGTAGTAATTGTCTTGTCCCATTGAATATCACATACAAAATTAATGTTAAGAGAGTTTTAGAAAAAAGTCCTGGCAATCTAATAAAAAGTCATATTTCAAAGTTGATTAGGGATTGATACCTGTAAACCTTTTAATAAAATATGTTGACTGGGAAAGCCAATTAACACAAACCATTCATTTGCAGCTGGTTCCCAGTTGCAGGGATCTTAGAGTGACTGGCTCAAAAATCACAGTCAACGGTAGACTGGAGGCATGTCCTGGGACTTCTGCGTCAAGCTCATTTGCTTCCCAGTGTCTCTAGGACACCTGTGGCAGTGCCACTGAAATGAACGGAGCTGCAGCAGGCTCCCATGGTGACCCAGCCACACCATATCAGTAATTGGTCTCTAACAGAAGGAGCACATTTTGCTGTCACTAGATCAGGAGTGGCCGATGTAATTAAAGAGCCACAAAACAGGTTTGATTTTTGGAATATTCACAATGGAAGCAGCGCACTCAAATCTCTCATGCATATTCAATATGGATCTCCTGAAAGCCAAGCCTGTTAGTGGCTCTTGAGGACTGGAGTTGGCCATTCCTGCTCTAGGTTCTCTTTTGCACTTTCAGCATTTTTTTGATTAACAGCCAGGTTCCCTTGTTACCTTCAGCTTTTGCACTCAAGAATAAATATTGTCAGCACAGAAGAGATGGTTGGGAGTGCTTGCCATTTATATTGAAGAGGAGCTGTTGTCCCTTGATCTGTTTAATTTCCTGATAAAGAGACTTCCCCCTCCATGAACAAGATACTCTAATATACTCCAGTAAATAAACTCACAGGCATGGCAAAGATATTGCAGACTGCTGTCCATCTGTTGAGGAATCAATTTTTCTCTTAATCTCAATGCATGAGTGCGATGACTTTCAAGAAATAACTGGTAGAAAATGAAACCTGGAAAGAACAGTGTGTTCTGGTATATCACAAGATGCAATACAATAAAAGCAGCCTGTCATAGGGACAGATAGTACATATTTCATCCGCGTACCAAACCAAAATGTCATTTTATGAAGCCATGGCAAGTTCCTGGCGTGGGGGTAGGAGGCAGAAAATCTGAGAAAAAAAAAAAGGTTACATGAACATAGAGCCTTCTTGGTTCAGTGGGTGATTCGTATACATCCCTGAAGCAGCAACTAGAAACAGCTTGCAAGGGATGTTGATCTCCAAAGTCCGGTGCTTTGAAGAACAAAAATCAGTAATTTAACAACTCAGGATCCTTGAGTGGGCGGTGAAATAAGCAACTGACAAGATATAAGAAACTGCAGCATTTTCTGTGCTTGCCATACTCACAGTTGTGTTAGACAAATCATCAGGCAGGTCTGGAGCGACACACTGTTCAGGAGGTTCTGGGGGAGGGGAATGATCCGCATGGGTGTGAGTCTGGCACTCCCTCTTCATTGTGACTTCAATCCCGCCAAAATGATGCTAAGAAAAGAACACGTCACAGGAAGAGGAATTATAAATCATGCTATCCACAGGGGGGGGGGGGAACCTTTTATAGGCAATAAGTTATAAAGTGTTCTTATCTGAGAGGATGAGTATTAGATTCTGCACAGTTTGCAGAATGGGAGAGTGAAGGGGGGGGGGCAAAAGTGTATTACATATGTAATAAAATATGGAAACTGTAGCGGTTAATCCAAGAAGCAAGCTGATCATTACCCTTTCCTGCCACCTTGAAGGGGCCAATCAGCAGATACAATGCCATTGAGCTTCCACTCCTAAATTGGTCAGCAGTGGGATCTTATTGATTACTGAGCATGGGATGAGTAAGAAATCAAATACAAATCAAAAATTAGACTGTAGAGTCTTGCCTAAAAAACAAGATTCTTCTGCAGTGACCACCCTTATCCCTTCGTTTCCATGCTAAAGTGTTGGTTTGAAAGAGAAAATCTACTTGAATTACATTCTCAGTGACTAACAGATCGATACTCTAAAACCGCGGCAGAAAGAGTGCGGCATTGCCAGGCGCACCCTTCCTCCCCGCACGCACAGTTCTCTTGACTTAGCGCCTGATACTCTCTTCTAATTGCATGCAAATGCATGCTGAGGCTTTAAAGCGGTAGAGAAGGGTTAGGCCCGCGCAACCCATTTTACTGTATAGGCGCTTAATACAGCGCCTATACAGTAACCTGGGTGCGCTGGTACCTGTCATTTCAAATGACATTTGAAATGACAGGCACCAGGAAGTGTAAAAAACAAAAAACCAAAAATATGTAAAAACCTGAATGTTATAAAAAAAATAAAAATTTTTAAATACCTGTCACTTTCCGAATCGTGCGGTCATCCAGGCTGCGGCGGGAGCCGGAGGGCTGCGTGGGTCCAGGCGGCCGGCGGCGGGAGCCGGGTGCTCGATCGAGGTCGCAGGCGGGTGGGCGCCTGTTCATCCAGGCGGCGGGGTGGGTGGGCGCGCGTTGGTTTCAGGCGGGCGGCGGCAGCAGCAGCGGGATCCGGGGGGGGCGGATGGGCGCGTGTTCAATCTAGGCCGCGGGCCGGGTCGCGGCCTAGATTGAACACGCGCCCACCCATCCCGCTGCCGCCGCCCGCCTGAAACCAACGTGCGCCCACCCACCCCGCCGCCTGGATGAACAGGCGCCCACCCGCCCGCGACCTCGATCAAACACCCGGCTCCCGCCGCCGGCCGCCTGGACCCACGCGGCCCTCCGGCTCCCGCCGCAGCCTGGAGGACCACACGATTCGGAAAGTGACAGGTATTTAAAATTTATTTTTTTTTTCTGACAGGTTTTTATGTGTCCCACAGCATTACATTTTCTCGATCATCTCTGTATCGCTTTTTTTTTTATTGTTTTTTTATTGTGTTTGAGTATCTTAAGTGGTGTCGATGGATTTGTTACAAGACTCACAGTCCTAACACCTACTAGGGGGAGGCGGTAAACTAACACGTTAAGGCCGCGGCAAAACAGCGGGTTACTAAGGAGATAATATCAGCGCCCGTTACAGTATCGGAGGGGAATAGCTAATTCGTTCATTTACACATCATATACATGCTGCGTGCGGAAAGGGTTATGTGTCTATTTTAAGAAGCGCTACGGACGTGTGAAACTGGAGACTGTATCGCTGGATCGCCTTACTCGTCTGTATTGTGCGCTCCCAGCACGTTACAGACGGGAAATCTTCAACCGCACGTTACTGTATCGACCTGCTAGTAAGGGAGATTTAATATTTAAATTACAGAACTTCCTGTAACAGGTTGATTGCAAAATAAAATAGATTACTACTGCAAATAAACTGAAGCCTGAGGATGTAACTATTAAGTGTCTGCTAAATATTTAGCTTTAAGAACATAATGTGCCATGCTGGGTCAGACCAATGGTGCATCGAGCCCAACATCCTGTCTGCCAACAGTGGCCAGTCCAGGTCACTTGAAATTGCTCTTAAGATCTCTTCTCTGTTCATTACCAGATGCAAGATGAATAGATTCTCCCAGGACCAGCAGGATGGTAGTCCTCACATATGGGTGATGTCACTGGACGGAGCCCTATCACGGAAAAAAAAAACACTTCTGTCAAAGTTTCTAGAAAGCTTTGACTGGCACACCGAGCATGCCAGTATCCCTGTGTCCACAGGAGTCTCCCTTCAGTCTCTTTCCGCGCTGCAGTTTGCCTCATGTTCAGGAGCTCAGATTTCTCACAACTTTTCCTAACAGAAATACTTGAAGTTTTACTTCACAAATAATTTTTCCCTACATGGGTCGCCCTTCACATACATTTAAAATTGACGCTCGTGAGTACTATGCCATTTTTCGGTCAGTTCCTGTCACCTCACTGTTTCCCCAGCTTACCAACCGAATTGCTGCCTCCCTTCTCCCTATGTTTTTCATCCTTAGTTAGCCCCACAAAGCCTGCGAGTGTTCCCCTGTGATCCTCCACCGGGTTATTGGGGCTAGAGGGATAGGGACGTCCACAGTTACAGTTGCTGCCAGGGCCGCCGTAGAGACAATCAATGTTCATAGATTCCATCCATGCCTCTATTTATTCCCTCTGTGCCCTCGGTACCCCCATCCATGCCACTGATCCCTCCATGAATTCCATCGCTGCCATCTAGGACTCATTGATTCATAGACACCACAGATTCTATCGGTGCGCCGCCTATGTCATCGACGATACCCTTGATGCTGCCAGGTACCGTCAATACTACTGGAGCACCTAAACCCAATGCCCTCAACTAAAAGCTGTCCATACTTTGGGTTCTTAACCAAAGCCCTGTATAATCCTTGGGCACTAGACAGTGCCAGGAGCAGTGCTGGCATGGCGACAATCCGTTACCATTCGCATGCAAGACAGCAAAGGCATCCACCTCGGCACTGGGGAAAGACCGGGCTGAGCACCGTGGCAATCAGTCACCGGGCACAATGACCGTCTGCCACCAACGCAATCCAGGACATCGCTGGCATCTTTCTCTGTGCTGGAGAATGACCGGGCCGAGCGCAGAGGGATACTTATTCTGTACCGGCATCAATATCCATTGTGCCAGTTGCGAAGCGGGCCCGGCTGCACGAATCCTGTGCTCCTCCCCACCGATAACTGTGCTGGGTACTGAGCTACCACAAAATAATGTGGAACCGCCAGTAATGCTTAGCCCGTCTCCTGTCTCGCTGCGCTACCATTCCAGCTTACAGAGTTGAGTCTGATGTTTGTGTCCCTCAGGCTGTCCTCCATGCTTTCCGAAATCCACTAACACCAGAGCCATCGATATTCACCGACTCGTCCCTTCTGTGCTCCACCACGAAGGACGGTTAAGAACTCTAATCCCGCTTCAGCAACAATCCCATCGAGACCTGGTCACTAACACCTGGCCACATGGTTTTGGAAGGTTCTAGGTCCAAGAACTGTAATTGGTGTCACATATCGCTATTGCCAGCTATGTTTGACACCACCAAGAGAAGCTCTCTACCGATAATTTGGGATTGCATCGAGACGTCCTCCCATTGCCAGAACCAGGACTCTGTACTCTAATACTCTGGCTTCTGGTTCCTAATTACGGCCCGAAGTCCCAGATACATTAGCTAATCTGCAAGACAAGATCCAGTCACTACCTCAATTGCAGGCCCACCTTGAGATCCGGCAACAGCTCTTGATGTTTTCTTGCACAGCAGACAGATGCAGGTAAGAGACTTACCGCTCACGTGTGAGACCAACTGATATCCAGATTTACATCAGTTCCACCAGTTGGACAGCCTCCTGATCTCTCAACCTTGCTGGATATCAGAGCGGCCATCCCACTTAGTACCAGAGCTCGGGGTACAGATCCCTGGATGCTACAAGGTGGGGGGGGGGAGGAGGGTTTAATCCCACTATTCCTTCTTTCAACAGAAAGCAGATGCTCTCCGCCCAGCCTGGACCTCAGAAATGTCAACTTTCTTCAGAAGGATCAGGTAAAATGGTGTCTGTCACCGTGCTTCCCTTACCGCAGTAAGTGGGTTACCTCTCTCCTCTAGTCTATGTGCTTCATAGTGAATCAACAACATTCCAAAACCAAGTTCTGCCGTTCACACTAGCTTCGACAACTTGCGTATTTCACCAAATGCCTAGCAGTGACTGCTGTTTCTCTATGGAGCAAAACATCATTCATGCTTTTCCCTGCATGGACAACTAATAGGAGTCCATCCAAGCAAGGAGCTCTAAATTCTCCAAGACACTATAAATCTACTACATTTGCCTGGGATTTCTGTTTAACTACCATAAATCCCATATGGAGCAGTTCTGGGCACTACAGTCACAACAAACTTCCTGCCCAACAACTGCACAGATATCCTGTCAAGTTCCTACACATCTCTATGCACATGCAACATAGCCTCAGCCCTTCAGTTCTTTCATTGATGGCCATGGGGTTTTTCACTATACACTTCACTCATATGCCCAGACTGGCTATGAGTAAGATTCAGTGGATTTTCAAATATCAGTGGCTCTAAGCTGTTTAACCGCTTTTGTCCCTGATCCATATTACTGATCCAGAACCAAGTCCTTAGATGATCCTGGTCATGGTCACATTCACTTAGGGTTGAAGAGTTCAAAACCACATCTTCCCAACCCAATATGCGTCTATTCCGCGCCATACAGAGTTTCACTTCAAATTCCTGGAGCTTCGAGCCATGAGTTATGCCTTAAAATACTGCCTCTGATACAAACTTTGTGCATACAGACAAACAGCATAGCGACAATGTGGTATTCCAACACACAAGCACGCACAAACTCTTAGCTGCTCTGCCAGGGAGCTGCGCAGCACTAGCCTTCAGCCCTTGCACACTCCATTCATTCCTGGGCCACTTATCTGACTTACCCAATGCACTAGCAGACCTTCTCCATAGATGTTTCCATCCTCTCGAAAGGTCTCTAACTTCATGTTTAGCCAGCAAAGTCTTCTAGCGCTGATGTCAACGACCTTGCCCTCTGTGTCCAAATCGAACCATATGGTGGACAGATTCTATGCTCGCTCTGCATCAAAGGCCTCTTATGTCTTTCGATGCCTCACAGCCAAAACTCATTATGCTACAACAGGACGGGATTCACTGTTTCTCAGACCCACATCCTGACCGCGACAAGTATGCTTTCCCATAGTTCTCAACTTATCACTCCAGTACCCAATTCGCCTGCTCACAGGTCAGTCTCATATCACAGACTCACTGATGTTCTCAGGTTACTGGTAGTGTCACAACAGCCTTCCACCCATAAATCTTACCATTCGAAATGGCATGATTTACCACATGGAGCATACAAAAGGGTATTAGCCCCTTTTTTCTACACCACTCCTTTTCTTACACGCTAACATACCCTCTGATTCTGGTTCCCAGACATCCTCCGCATGGGTACACCTCAGTTCCAATTCAGCTTACCATTTGTGAGTGGGGATGCCCGATTAACGGTTCAACCCCTTATGAGTTGGCTTACCATGGGTTACCCACTATGTTCACTGGTTATGGAATGGGGCCTACATTTCGTGCTTACAAGACTCATACATAATATTAAAGTAGACTCACCTTACTCAGAATATACTCTGCCCACTTCCCCCCCCCCCCCAAACGCCTCTCTCACCAGGGCGAGAGGGTTTTCCACTCCTTGGACTGTAAGAGTGCACTTGCATTCTATCTATAACCGCACTACACTCCATAGGAATTACACCTAACTCTCCTCCTTTGACAAAAGACAAGCTGCGAGTTCAAGTAGTCAGACTCTCTCCAACTGATTTGCAGACCGTATCAAATTATGCTATGATGCACCAGGCCTTCATCTCTAGCTGTGAGTTGCAGGCACATTCTATAACAGCCATGACATCGGTACCACACTATTGTTCAGTACCAATTGCCGCTATTTTCTTAGGCTGCGACTTGTAGCTCTTCACACATTCACAGCCCCCTACTACTTAGCAATGAAAGTCTGTCAGGACTCTGCCTTTGGCCAACCTGTCTTGAAAAGCTTTCTTCCACGATAGTCCCCAACTCCTTCCACAGCCTCCTGCTGTGATGTCAGGCTCCCTCATCATTGCCAATAGCACCCCAATTATTGTGTCTCCACACGAGTTGTCTACTATTGGCTTGTTATAATACGAGTCAGCCTGTAGCTTGCTAATCACCCACATGTGAGGACTACCATACTGCTTGTCCTGGGAGAAAGAGTTGCTTACCTGTAACATGTGTTCTCCCAGGACAGCAGGATGTAGTCCTCATGGAACCCACCCGCCACGGAGTTGGGTCCGCTGTTATTTTATTTTTCGCTTGCGCTTTTTGCTACAAACGACTTGAAGGGAGACCCCTGTGGACACAGGAATAATGGCATGCTCAGTGTGCCCGTCAAAGCTTTCTAGAAACTGACAGAAAGGTTTTCTGTGATAGGGCTCCGTCCAGTGATGCCACCCATATGTGAGAACTACATCTTGCTGTCCTGGAAGAACACCTGTTACAGGTAAGCAACTCTGCTTTCCCCACAGTTGCCTAGCTAAAAGTATTAATGGACCTGTCCTCCAGAACTTGTCCAAACTTTCATGACTCTCCCAAGAGCTCAGTGACAGGGAGTTCAACTGTATTCAATTTCTGCTTCTCAGGCTGGCTGGAGCTGCGGAATACTGGAGATCCAGACATCCCTGAAAAGGTACAGGTTTACCTAGGGCTCCAGAAGGAGCCATGGTTCCTGTGGGTGGCTATTGTGGCAGTGCCTGAACTGCTAGAATCTAGGGGCAGTGGGGTAAAGCTGGCAAGTAGGGGTGTACAGAATCAAAATGTATGTTTGTTCATTCATTTTGAATGTCAGTGTATTCAACAACAACAAACATCGAAGCCAATGGGGGATACAATCCATAGGCCCCAATGGACTTCACTAAAACATTAAAAACAGCCTGAGGCAGGCTTGTATTGCAGAGGCTCGTGTATAGGCCTAGGCTTGACATTGGCTCTCATCACCAAAGCTCAGGCCTGGTCCTGGCAGAGGCCTTTAAGTTACCCAAATATGGAAATACCCAAAAAGCTGTGGGTGCTGGTTTTTGGTTTTTTTTTTTTTAATCACAGGCTATTTTCAGTTCATTCCATTCATAAAGTGAAAATGGCCTCATTCATAACGTTTTACTCATTCAGTTAAAAACAAAGGCACATCCATATTGGGAAGCTGAAAGTGATGAGGAAAAGCTCCACATCTGTCCCAAGCACCCTTAATCTTGTGGGGGTTTTTTGGGTGTTTTTTTTTTTAAATAGGACTTTTACTGATGGCTATTTCAGATATTCATCTCTCCCACTCTGGTAAGTAGCATTTTTACCTAAACCCTAAATAATACTGTTTTAAAATATTTATCAATTCAAGTATCACTTTGCGATCAATTCTCTGAACAGTCATTTCAAATTTTCCCCTTCTTGAGGCTGCAGGAAAATTTAAAAACCCAAACACAAAAAACAGTCGACAACGCGTGTGTTTTTACAAAAAGCTGTGTACAACAGCATGGGATATTTTACATTCTCCCAGTCCCAATTCTACCCAGTGCTTAGTTCAAACCATTGTTTTAAAAATGCATTGTGGTACTTAAAAAAAAATAAAATAAAAATAAACCCAGCTCAAAATGGGAGCTAACAAGTGAGCCTGCAGCTGTGGGATTGTAACTGTGGTACACCTAGCTTAGCCCTTCCTCTCCACAAGTCCCCAGTCATGCTGCCTTACCTTTTCCTCTTGGCCTTCTGTACGCCCTGCTTTTCCCTGTCCCACTAACAGAGGTAAAACGCTTGAGGTGTAAGTCTCCCACCAGAGTGTAGTAAAAATCAGATGCTGGCTTCCCGAGGGTGATCCATCCTCTGTAACTGTTCTGGTCTGAGGGTTGTACTTGCAGTGCCAGGGCTTGGATGAACCCGTAAAATGAACCACTTTAGCATCCTGGCCAAATCTTTTAGAACAAGAATGGGGGGGGGGGGGGGGGGGGGGAGGGAAATAAATTGTTCAATAGGTCCATATCCCAAATAACCTCTAATAGGGTCAAACAACAAAACAATTAATATCTATGAAAATGCACTTGCATACAAAATAGCTTCCATTTAAATGGAATTAATCTGCATACCTTTAATCTATTCTGAAATAGAACAGCATCAGCTATGAGAATTTTCCTAAAATTAGCCAGGTATGCTTCCTGCTAACAAGGGAAGAGTTAGAGACTGTATTTCCATAACGTTATTCCTGCTAATACTAATCTGATTATGTATTAAACTGCTGCATTCTACCAGCAATGCAAAAAGCCTCTTCTCTTATTCTCTCTCAGAGCGAGATTCCCTTCGGATATTAAAGACAATTCATAATAGCAATTTACCCACTTTACAGTCCACAAAAGGGCAACCCTTACAGATCATCCACCCATTCATTTTACTTTAACTCCCTGAATGGTGCTTTAACGTTAGAAAATTAAATGTATTATTATTCTACTCTAAGAAATACAACTCTGCTTAACAAGCCCCCAAAAGTATCTGACAGGAGGTTTTTTTTTTTTTTTTTTTTTTTAAATTGTTAAAAGTAATTTCACTTGTGACTCATGGGTACACAGAGCAATTCCTGTTTAAAGACTATTTTAAGCATTCTTCCCCCTGTGATGGCTCCCATGTAACTTGTTTTTCTCTTTTGGATTTGACAGCACTGGAAAATGAAGTCCTTTGTAGATTAGAGATCATGTACAGCACAGATAACAGTTAAAAAAAGTCCTGTTCCCCCCCTCCCCCCCTGGAAAAACAAAGATCCTCACACACACCACACACAGTCCCAGCATGGGGCAAGAGACACTGCACCAGAGGAAAGGTACAGCAAGGGGTAGCAGCAAAGAAAGCTCAGATTGCCATCAAATTGACAGACACCCCCCCCCCCCCCCTCTGTCCACCATCCTCAGAGGCATCCTGTTGAGTTCCCATTCCCCTGGATCCCATCCATTTCTGCTGAGAAAATTCACTGATGTTTTTTGCTCCCTGCAACATGGGCTGCTGAAAGGCTCCAAACATTTTGCTCTGCCCACTTAGAGGACTTCTCTCTGCTACGGTGGAGCTGAGAGTACTCCCCTGTTTATGTAAGCTCCTGCTACAGCTTTGTCAGAAAGGGTCTGGACCAGTCTCTCTTCACCAGTGGAAAGTAGTGTTTTATGGCTAGTCTGATGGCCCTTGGTTCCAGCCTGTTTAAGGACTGGGTGACTTCCTCCATTATTCACCAGTACTGAGGCACTTGTCCCTGGCAGTAGGCACCCCACCCTACTGTACTGGAATCCAATATAATAATCATCCAGTTGGGAAGATCCAAGTCTACTTCTTAAAAATGTTCGTGAGGTCCCTTTACCAGTCCATGTCCTTCCTGACCCAAGCTGGCTTGGCAAAGACTGCTGCTAGAGCAGTGGTTCTCAACCTTTTCCCCCCATTGTGGCACACCTGACAGACCACACCTACATGTGTGACACTTCATTACAATTCACAGTGGAAATAAAAAAAAAAATAAAGGTCCAGTATTATTTTTGTTAAGAATGACATAAGGAAAAGATATATACTGTCTGAACAGAAATTGCATAAATAGTAAACATCCCACACCAAAACAGCACCAATTTCCAGCACACTATATGCCAGCAGAAAACCTCACCTCAGTCACATGTGCTGACCCTCACCTAAAAGAATAAAGAGACCAAAATGCAAAACTAGAAGCATGCAGCCAAAAATTGAATTGGAAACCGCAACAAGCCAGAGCCTCTATATGCAGTGTAACAAAGGAAAAAAAGAATCAGCCATCCTTATAAAACAAATCAAGAAATATAAAATCAGTAGCAGTAAAGCCATACTAACAAAGATTTCAAAACAGCTGATATGAGTTTTTAATTATTGGATATTCCATTCAAAAATGTCTAGATGCCAATAAAATATTCCAAAATAGCAGACACAAAGACCCAGTAATGAAAAATAAGGATACAGAAATGTTTTGCTCTGCATACCTGGGAATGTTTGATATTCAGGTGCCCCGAGATTTGTTTTGAATTAGCTGGAGGGATTTTTGCTTGCAACTTTCTCCTCACAAACACATGCTTTTTCTCTCTTCACTTATATAGGCTTTTACACATTTACACACATGCTTTCAATCGCATACATACATACATGCTGTCTCTCACGCACAGACTCATTCACATGCTTACACACAGGCTCAATCACATGCTCACATTCTCCCTCACCTAAACCAGCTCTCATTCACACAGGATCTCAAACATATGCTTGCTCATTCACTCACTGCCCCCTCCCCCAAACTAGCAGCAGCAACATCCTCCCAACCCTAAAGGCAGCAGCAACCTCCTTCATTTTCAGCCCTCGGAGAAAAGGAGTCCCATCAGCCGCAGGGGTTGACGTTGTTCCTCATTTTACTCTGAGTTGCTCATCCTTCAGGCCAATGCTGCCCGCACTAGCATGGTCTCTTCCCACTTGAATAAATTTTCAAAATTTGCATATTTAGCTCATGATGTGATAAATAATGCCTGCATTATGGCATTAATTGCAGGAAATGCCTGGTGTGTAGTGTGCAACACATTCCAACGTTAGCAGGCTCGTTCTGCCACAACAGCGATGGCGCAGCATCAGAGGGTGAGGGAGGCCCACCGAGTTCCCTTCACCCAGCCAACCCCAAGGTGCCTGCAACTGAATCCTACTATCGCTGCTGCTCAGGCTCCTGCCACCTTTCCAGTAGCATCAGAGGAGAAAGCCTGAGGGGGAGGGGGGAGGCTCTCATCTGATTTCATGCTCTTAAAACAAGGCTTATGGACAGATGAAAGGGATACATTTTTCTCCTTTTTGGATCTAACTGAAGTGTATCTACACATACCCATGTGGGACAGCTTCCAGAAGTTTATGTTTTGTGGTCCTATGCCATCACTACCAGTTTCAGGCTATGTTGTTTGGGCTGGCAACAGCATCTCTAACCAAAGATGTTAGTGGTGGTAGGAGCCTCCCCGTGCAAGGAGAGAATCAGAGTCCATCTCTCCCTAGATAACTAGCTGATAAGGAGAGATAGAAGGCAAGAAGGGGTCAACAGAGAAAGCCATTCAGTGACTAGACAGCCTGGGCTGGATAGTGAATAGACTCAAGAGCTATTCAGACCTATCACAGACATTAAAGTATGGGACTTCTTTGATACACGTAGAGGGAGAGAGAATAACCAAAATTGCAACAGGTGGAAAGTTAAACTATCAACCAGAAAGTCCAAGGCAAGAGTTTATCTACAAGTGCTATGGTCAATGGCAGCATCCATCGAGGCAGTGCCTTGGGCAAAAGGCACATGAGACTGCTGAGGGAGTACCTTCTAGCCAGCAAAGCTCCGCTAAAGCTGGATTTCGATTGAAAGCTTCTGTTTCCACCTCACAAAGGAAAGCCTCCACTGGTGGCAGAACAAAGGCAATCTGGCCAAAGACTCTAGTTTAGATCCTCTTCAGTGGGTCCTACTGATGACAGATGCCAGCAACAAGGGCTGGGGGGGCGCACTGCGAGGGGCAGTTGGCAAAAAGGCTCTGGGCCCCCAGCAAGAAAAAAATGTCTCCATAAACAGGCTAGAGACCAGGGCAGCTTGCCAGGCCCTAGCCTGTTTCAGAGCAAAAGTTGGAAGGCTGCCCAGTCAGGGTCCTCTTGGATAATGCAACAGAAGTCTACATCAACAAGCAGGGGTAACCAGAAGTCCAAAGATGACATTGGAGATTGCACGGCTAATGGTATGTGGAGGTGGTCTTCTGCCCAATGTGTGTGTGTCAGTAGCCCATATATCAGGAGCAGAAAACATACAAGCAGACTTCCTAAGCCAACAAAAGATGGACCTAGGTGAGTGGGAACTGTTGGAGGAGGCTTTTCAGCAAATAGTATCCTGATGGGGATGCCCCCCCAATGGGATCTGATGGCCAACAAAAGCAATGTCAAGGCAGCCAACTTCTTCAGCGGGAGAAGGTAATGGGGGGTCCAAGGGAATAGATGCATTAGAGGAGTGGCCCACCAAATCCCTTCTGTATGTGTCATTCCCCCCCCCCCCCCCACGGCCTGTGATAGGGAGAATCCTGTACAGAATTGGGTGTCACTAGGGATGAGTAATCCTGGTAGCAACAGACTGGCTGAGACAGCCATGGTATGCGGACCTAAGGAGACTAAGAATAGAGGAGCCAATCAGGTTTTGCCCAGTGCCAGTCAAGATGGAAAATCCAGCTCAATTCTCTCATGGCATGACTATTGAGAGGGACAGGTTCAGAAAGGCTATTCCACAGGGGTAATTGCCACACTTCTTACAGTGCGGAAGCACAGTTGCTTACCTGTAACATGTTCTCTTAGGACAGCAGGATGTTTTAGTCCTCACATGTGGGCGACAGATGGAGCCTGGCACAGAAATCTTTAGTCAAAGTTTTTAGAAACTTTGACTGGCAGACTGAGCATGCCCAGCCTGCTGTTATCCACGTGTCCATGCGAGGTCCCCCTTCAGTCTCGTAACATAGCAAAATATGAGCGAAAAATAAAACAAAATGAAGGTGAGCTCAACATAGTGGGGAGGCAGGCAGGATTCCTGAGGACTAACATCCTGCTGTCCTAGAACACCTGTTACAGGTAAGCAACTGCGCTTTCTCCTAGGACAAGCAGGATGGTAGTCCTCACATGTGGGCGATTACAGAGCTCCAGACGGACCCCTGTGATCAGAGGGACCCACAGTAGCCAAACAAGATGCTAACGGGCACAACACAACTGTGGCACTGTGGGAAAACCAGGAACAGTCTGGCCCCACGAAGAGCACGACGAAAACAGTTGGGTTCAAGACTGGAATCGATTGTGGAGGTCAGACTGGCCAAAAGTGCTGTCCTAGTAACTACCCCTGTTGAGGCAGTAGTGAACCACGAATGTGTGGAGAGATCTCTAGTCACGGCTCTGCAGATTTCAGCATCAGGGACTGCATGCAGATGGGCCACTGACTCCGCCATAGCCCGCAGAGTGAGACTTCACCTTGCCAGCCAGCTGGAGGCCTGCCTGCTCATAGCAGAAGGCAATGCAATCTGCTAGCCAGTTTGATAGGGTCTGCTCCCCACTGCTGCTCCCACCCTGTTTGTGTCAAGACACAAAGAGATGGGTGGACTGTCTGTCTGTCTCGCTGTATGGTCCAAGTAGAAGGCGAGCGCCTGCTTGCAGTCCAGTGTGTGAACAGCACATTTCCCTGGGTGAGAATGAGACCATGGGAAGGATAAATTTATTTGTTGATGTGGAAAGCAGTCACCACTTTTCGGCAGAAATTTTAGATACATGCGCAGCACTACACGATCATGGAAGAATTTTGTATAGGGAGCGTATATAACCAGGGCCTGGATCTTGCTGACCCTGCGAGCGGACGTTATCGCCACCAGAAACATAAAAAAACTTTCTAGGTGAGGAACTTCAGGTCACAGGATTTGAGAGGCTTGAACGGATGCTGAATGAGCCTTGCCAGGACGTTGAGATCCCATGGGGTTGCCGGCGGGTGAAGCGGGGGGCTTCAGTTGAGCTAGGTCCCACATGAAATGCCCAGCCAATGGCTTTTCTGAGATGGGCCCCCCCACGATGCCCTGATAAGTGATGAGGGTGCTGAGGTATACTCAGACCGAGCTGGTCTGGAGGCCAGACTGTCAGGTGCCACAGATAATCCAGCAGGCGGGGGGGATTGGGCAGGAGAAAAGGTCCAGTCCATGACCGCCGCATGAGGTGGAGAAACGCTTCCACTTTGAGCTGTAAGATCTCCAAGTGGAAGGTTTCCAGGATTCAATCAAGACCCTGGAAACACCAGAGAGCTGTAAGGGCTGGAGGATCATGTGCTCAACATCCACACCATGAGGGCAGGGCCCAGAGGTTCAAGTGAGGCAGGGTACCCTGGTTCTGCAGTGAGGTTAGGGAGCTGTCCCCAGTGGAACTATCATGCTCATGGACAGGTTCTGGAGCAGAGGGAACCTTACCTGTCTTGGTCAGGAGGGTGCCACCAGGATCATGGTCCCCCCCATCCTCTTGCAGCTTCAGAGACAGAGAGAAGTGGAATAGGGGGTACGCATATATATGAGACCTTGGCCCCAGTGAAGGGAGAATGTGTTGCAGGCTGGACGGTCCTTCCCTGGATTCAGGGAGCAGAACATGCTCAGAGTTTGTGAGGAGAGGCAAACAGGTCCATGTCCAGTGTGCCCCAACCTCAGAATAGGTTGGCTACCACCGCTGGGTTCAGGGACCATTTGTGTGGCTGGAAGGACAGACTGAGGTGGTCCGATGGTACATCCCCCCTGGAGAGGGCCCAATCCCAGATCTGTATTGGCTCCTTCCCACCCCCGGCCAGGAAGCCATGCCACCTTGCTTGTTGATGTACCACATTGCTGCCTGGCTGTTCGTTCTGATGAGGATGACTTTGGAGGACAGCCTGTCCTGGAAGGCCCACAAAGCATACCGGATCATCCGCAGCTCCAGAAAATTTATCTGGTAGAGGTACTCAACCGCAGTCCAGAGGCCCTAGGTTTGCAGGCCGTCCATGTGGGCCTCCCACCCCTGAGAAGGCATTGTGGTGAAGGTCACCTGGTGTGGCACAGGCTAGAATGGGAGCCCAAGTTCCAGATTGGACTGGGCCTCCCACCAGGTTAGGGAGAGACGGAGGGGGTCCGTGACAGTCACCGGCACTTCCAGATTCTGGGATGCCTGCAGCCACTGGGACCACAAGGCCCACTGCAGGTCCCTCATGCGGAGGCAGACCAAGGCCACCATATGGCCCAGCAGGTGGGCCGGTACACTTTCTGTTGCGAATGAGAGTAGCCAGTGAGGAGAGGGCAACTGCTTGATCCCTGGGCAGGAAAGCTTTTGCTTGTGCAGTGTCCAACCTGGCATTGAAGTCCAGCCGTGGAGACAGATTGAGATGTGACTTGGGAAAGTTGGTAACGAATCCCAAGGTCTGTAAGGTTTGAACTGTCAAGCCTAGAGCATTCACGGCCCCAGAGTGGATTTGCTCCAGATGAGCCAATCGTCCAGGTACGGGAAGACAAGGACTAAGTGACACCTGAGGCAGGCAGCCACCATTGCCAAGCATTTGGTGAAGACATGTGGGGCTGATGCCAGCCCAAAGGGCAGCACTTTGTATTGAAAATGTGCTACCCCCACCAGAAAGCAGAGGTACTTCCTGTGGTTGGAGACAATTGCAATATGGGCGTAAGCCTCCTTTAAGTCGAGGGAGCAGAGCCAGTCTCTTTTTGGAGAACTGGGATCAGTGTACCCAGAGACCATTTTGAATATTTCACTTATGAGAAAACTGTTTAATGCCCTGAGTTGAGAATGGGGCACAAGCCACCAGTCCTCTTCGGGATGAGGAAATACCTCTAATAGAAACTGTGGCCCCACTGCTCATGGGGAACTGGATCTACCGTGTCTGCTGCTTGAAGAGCAGAAAGCTCCAATTTGAAGGACGACCTGATGAGCAGCTGTACCCCACAATGGACATATTTGTGGGGGGAGAGAAGCAGTCTCTGGGTGCCTGCTGAAATTCAGGCAGTAGTCCTGGCGGAAAATGGAAAGGACCCAACAGTTCAAAGTGATGGTCTCCCACTGGCAGGTAAAGCAAAGAAGCCTGCCATGGAACTGGCGTTTGGCTCATGCCCCCTCGCTACCAGTCAAAAGCTGGCAGACTGGGCTTGCTGGGGAGCTGGTTGGGCCCTTGGAACTTGCTGCTGCCAACCACAGCCTCTAGGACTGGACCAAGGCAGGAGAGTACAGGCAGAGAGAACCCAGCCTAGAGGGCTTCCTGGTGGCATAAGGACCTGGCGAAGAGTATCATGCTGATCTTTCAGCTGCGCCATGACCTCTTTTACCTTATCCTCAAACAGGTCCTCTCCTTTACAGGGGGAGGTCCACAAGCCTATCCTGAATCTCTAGTCAGAGGCCCAGAGCCAAGCTAGCCATCTAGCACAGACTCCACCGGCAGCTAGGAGGGCAGCAGTTTCGAAGATGTCATAGGTAGACTTGACTGTGTCCCAGCAAGGCAATGGCTGCAAGGGACTCCTGCTGTTGCTGGGGAAGGCCCTCTGCAAACTCCTGTACTTGCTTCCATAGGTTGCGCTCATATTGGGTCATGTACAGCTGGTAGATCAGCACCACCAAGATCTCTTTTGGAGCGTTGATGAACTGGAGGACCTCTAGCATCTTATGATGGGTATCATCCTCCAACAGGAGCTGGAAGGGAATGGCCTCTGCCATGGCCCTCACAAAGCTGGCGAAAGACAGGTCCTCTGGTGGAGAGTGGCTCCACTCCTCTGGAGGGGAAGGCTGAGAGGGGGGGGGGTCATCTGAGAACACGTCCAAGGAGTCATAGGGCCCGGACACTGAGGACACCAGCAACATAGATTGACTCCCAGGCATTGAGGGGGGCATCGGCCATGGTACACCGGGAGGAACCGGTAGCAGCCCAGGGAACTGTGGGTGCCCGGTCCCCAAGACCTCATCCTCGTTGGAGGACTCTGGATCACTCCGGTGGAGGGAACTGGTTGCCAAGGAGACATCTGAGGCCTCTTGGGCACCAGTAGGATGCCAAGAAGGACATCCAGACGCTCCAGCAGAGGTGTGAACAATGAAGGCGGAGGCTCAGGCTCCAGTATGGGGCCAGAGGCGCCGGCAGCTCGATGCACTGAAGTGCTTTGAGGAGTTAATTTCGGAGAGTGAAATGTGCAGCCAAGTGGGTGATTAATAGGCTCATTAACATGCAGTTGCATTGTGATGAGCGCTATTAGTTTCGGGGGGGGGGGGGGGTTGGCTGCGCTATTACCCCCTTACAGTATAAGGGGTAATAGCGCATCAAAAACACGTGGCCAAACGGGGGCTAACTGAGCTCAGCTGAGCGCACGGTTCTGTATTGGCCTGAAAGTATTCTCAGCCTCCTGTATCTGCTACTTCTATGATATTAAAAAAAAGAAAGCCACAAACCACCCACACCTTCATCTCACTTGTGACCATGGGCATCAGATATCCACATCCTAAACAATCTGTCCATGCATCCTGGTATCTCAGATAACAGTGTGTAGGTCCCCTATAGCCTCTGGCCCTTTTGGCTGTGAGCCAGACAGCTTAACAAAAAATGTTGCATCACTAGCCTGGGAATGAGCAGTGTTTGCGTACAAAGCAAAAAAATAAGTTATGGCCAGTTCTCAGTTTCTAGTTTTATTTCTTATAAGATGGCCTCTAACTACTGGTTTTTTTGGGGTTTGTTTTTTTTTTTTTGGTTTTGTTTTTTTAAGAGGCCCCTGCTTCCACAATCCTGTTGTGTACAAAATATCGGCACACAGAACTTCCTCACGTGTGTAGAGAAAGGCAAGTAGCTCTGGTTATGATGGTGCATAGGCTGACCAAAAACCCATCTGTTGAGCGGTGAATTTAAAATCTGACAACATATAATCCAATTCAAACACTTATCAATTCGTTATCCACTGAAAATGTATTAAGGACTTTTGTTAGAATTAGCAGATGCACAAATGTGGTGATAAATGCCTTAGTTATTGAAAAAAAGACTTCATTTAGAAAGTGTCCAATTCTGAAGGCCATACCTTCTAAAGGCATGCAGACACAGCGGAGACAGTCCAGAGCAGGACTGCCAAAATGCTATAGGAACAGCAACAAAAGCCTCATGAGATGAGGCTTAAAGATGTGTTACCCCATCTCCTTTTAAGGAACACATCATATACCGCCACCAAACAAGTACTGCATAAGCAGTGGAAAAAAAAAAAATCCCTTCAGCTGAAGAGTTTAAACACAAGAGGGCACAGTATAAAGCTCCAAGGCGATAAAATGAATTAGAAAAAAAAAAACATTTCACAGTAAGGTTGGCAGAGCAAAAAATCCACGAAATTAAAAAAAAAAATCCTCTGTGCTTATCCCAGGCTAATAGCAAAGAAGTGAAGGGGAAGCCACAGATCAACTGGAAATTAAGTTAACTATCCATCTCTGGTGTACCTAAGCACTGGCACAGGGAAAAATGCAGCACTATCAAAGCCAGCCATCGCCAAGGCTTCAGGATCTACAGAAGCTGCAACTAATCAATACGCTGTCTGTGTGGCACCAGAAACACTCTAAAAGTGGTACAGGTTTAGGAAAAATAAATAAAACTTGATTGCCTATATGTCAGCCAGGATTCTGGGATCCTCCAGTGTATGACAAAATTATTATAACCTGATTACACAATCATGGGATAGGATCATAGAAAACTTAATGGAGAAATTAATTTTGTTTTCTTTAGTATAGACAGACTTGACTCAGGACTAGTGGATATTGTGCTCTTCTGCTAGCAGATGGGAGACTGTCAGATTTCAAGATCATGTCACTCTAGATATTCCCCTGCAGTAACTTCAGCTCTTCAGTATTCTTGTCGAAAAGCCATTGTGGATATATCTTTGCTCAATTAACTTGAATGAACTGGTTCAAAAAACTGGAGACTGCTAGTGCACTCAAACAATTAATGCAGACACCGGACAACTGTGGGTGTCTTGAACTAAGGGTAGGCAGCGGCTTACCCATATTTGTTTAGTCTCTAGGTTTGCTTTCCGAGGTTTTGGGAACGATAAAATAGATGGAATAGCACCCTGTATTTTGTTGGGGCGAGGGGACTGGAGTTCTTGCCTTCAGACTGAGTAGTCTTGTCAGGGTGGCTTCCACTGCCAGCCTCTTGGTGTAAGAGTGGCAGAGTGACAAATTTGTCTCAAGGGATGCTGCGGAACTCCAGAGAGTAACCTTCTCGAATGATGTTTAGTACCCATTTGTCTGACCTGATCGACCCATCTTTGGTAGAAGAAGGCAAGTCGACCCCTTATTTCCTCTTCCTGTGGATGGGTCGGCCCATTCTCATTGTGGAGCATGGCTGGAGCCTGCCCCCAGGCCTGCTCCTCTTGGTTTGTTCCGAAAGGGCTGGGACCTTGTGGAGGGAACGATGTGCCTGGAATTGAGAGTTCCTGTAGGGTCTAAAGCATTGCAAGCCTCTGCCCTTTGTTCTTCTGGGAGAGGGATGCTGAGATCTTTTATTCCTGTCTTTCAGTAGCTGAGGCACTGGTGATTTGCCCCACTTGCTGGCTAACTTCTCCAGTTCGCTTCTGAACAAGAGATCCTTTAAAGGGCATTCTTGTGAGATTTGCTTTAGATGTTGCATCAGCAGACCAATTTTGTAGCTATAGTTGTCTTCTGGCTGCCTCTACCAAGGCTATGTCTCTGGCTGAGATACGCACCAGGTCTGAGCTTGCGTCAGTCAGGAAGGCTGCTGCAGGTTCCATCGTCTCACCAGTATACGTTCCGGAGTTATTTGCCTCAAGAGAAGAGCAAGCAATCCGTAGTGTCATTGCTGTTGCTTCGAAGGCCTGCTTAAGGATGGATTCCAATCTATCCAGAGTATCTTTCAATGCAGCCCCTCCCTCAACAGGAATTTTTGTTCGCTTTGAGACGGCACAGACCATGGCATCCACTTTTGGAAGACACAGGTGTTCCTTGGTCACTGGTTCTAGAGGGTATAGGGCTTCCAAGACCAGACCCCCTTTGAAGCTGGACTCTGGGGCATCCTACTCCAGGTCAATCAGTTCCTGGATGGCTTCCATCATTGGAAAGTAGCTTGAGGCTTTACGAAGGGACACCAGGATGGGGTTCTTCTTTGGTTCTGCCATCGGGTCTGTGCCTGGAATACCCAGAGTCTGGGAAAGAAGGGCTGGTAATTCATCCTTGTGGACGAAGCAAAGCATGGTTTGGTATGATTCGAGGCCTGGTAGAATTTCTCCTTCTTCCAGGGAGTCGCCATCATCTGATGTGTCTGGGTCCCTATCAGGGAGATTCTTGGTTAGGTGAGGCATCCGAGCATGGCCGGGAGGATCTTGTGCTTCTGGCCGGGGTTGAGCCTATGGCGTAGCCAGGGCTGATTGTGCCTGAACGAAGGCTTGCAGCCCTTGGAAAAAAATTCTAGCTAGGAGAGGTCCCTGGATCCATGTTAATCCCAGGTGGAGTTGGCGTAGGAGCCCCTGGTGTGCCCTCTTGTGCAGAAGTCATCTCAGATGCATAGGTCCAGGGAACTGTGCCTGTAGTAGTTCCTCACCCATCCCTGACAGTGAGGGACCAGGCTTTGGTTCCCCCTGGGCTTCCTGCAATGCTGGCAACAGGCAAGACTCCAGTTCAGGCTGAGTGGCTCTTATGTGGTAGGCTGAGCAAAGAGTGCGCCTTCCGGCCTGCCGGTGCCATTGCGTTTACATGCGGGGTGCGCTAGTCTGTATTGGACGCATGCAAGTTAGGTGGATCGGCTGCCCGGCACGTACCGCCGTCTAGAAGGGAAGATGGTGCAGACGATACCCGCACGTAAGATGGCGTCAGCCGATGGTCTCCATGTGTGTGGACCCCTGAACTGGATTGGGGCCTAGCCCAAGGCTGCTCTCTCTTAACCTTGCCGGAAGAGAGATTCAGTATAGCAATCCAAGCTCTGGAGATCTGAATTTAAAGTTTTCTCTTTTTCTTACCTGGTCTCCGTGCTTACTGATCATGTGTGACCAAGGCTCACCTCTGATTCCTCCCCCAGGAATTCGACTGGGGAGGGAGCCTTAGGTATCACTGCAGGAGAGCGGGGCT
This sequence comes from Rhinatrema bivittatum, assembly GCF_901001135.1. Taxonomy (NCBI): domain Eukaryota; kingdom Metazoa; phylum Chordata; class Amphibia; order Gymnophiona; family Rhinatrematidae; genus Rhinatrema; species Rhinatrema bivittatum. Next base: position 245,736,672 of record NC_042619.1, on the reverse strand, counting down.
CGATCTTCTTAAAGGTAAACTTTGTTTCTCCTTGCTGTAATTCTTAAAACTATTCTAGTGTGTGGGATAGTGTCTGCATCTGCTAGGAGATGGAGAGATACTGAAGAGCTGAGGTTACTGCTGGGGTATATCTAGAGTGACGTCAGCTTGAAATCTGACTCAGTCTCCCATCCGCTAGCAGAAGAGCATAATACCCACTGATCCTGAGTCCATCTGGCTACACGCTAGGAAGTGATGGAATAAATTCAAAAAAAAAAAAAAGATTCTGGCACTCTGGACGAGAGCAGCAAGGAAGCTGAATTTCTTGACTTGGGTGGCTTATGTTACTAGTATTGAATTTTCTGTTCCTTAAACTGCTATTCAGGAACTAATGCTGTAGTGAGAAGATCAAGCCTCTCTCATTACCACCTATCAATTTAAAGTTCAAAAGAAACCTGGAAACGTGTGAATCTCACATATCTGGTTAATCAACAGTGAAACATGCAGTCTTTAGACAAAGAAAATGAACACATTTTGAACAGGAAAAAAAAAGACAATCTATTTTAAAAGAGTCAAATCCACAGCCTTTCTGCAACCACCACTGGAGCGGCAGAATAAGCAAACTATTTTAGACAAAGTAGTTTGTTTTTTGTAATTGCCAAAGACTCCCATATTCTCATTCAGAGTATTATATAAAATTTCTGAGTAGGTATCAGTAATTTTAAAAAAGTGAAAATTTTTGGCTGCACTGAATTGGGCAAGGGGTGTGGAGGGGCATCCACCTTAGTTTGCCCCTTTTAAAACACAGAATGCACTTCCTGTACTTCTCGCGGTCACAAAAAAAAAACAAAACAACCCACACTCTTACCATGAGCTGGTTTTGGTCCATGGGCCACAGTCTGCCCTACTTCCTCTAATCTAACTGCTGTTTTTTGTTTTTAAAGCACCAAGCACTATAACTAGGTAAATTGACTTAGAGAAAACATTTTTAAAACGTCAGGGAGATGTGGCCATTATCAAAAGTATATGCTTTTTTTTCTCCAAAATGTGTAAATGAGAAAATACACCATTATAAAAATTTTTAAAAACAAGATGTTGATATTCTGACCAGTCTAGTACTGATTGAATGGCATCAGTGTGTCCTTTTATCCGCACCTAAGCTTGCCTTGCATTTTAAGAACACTGCGTGGAAAGAATTTGGCATATGACACATGATATTTTATGTTACCTTTGTAATCTGCCAAGAGCAAGGGCATTTGGATTGGCTGAATATAAGTGATCCTAAATAGGAAGACAGAAACAATACTTACTGTCTGAAAGCAGGGGTGTAGGTGTAAACCGAGCTGCTGCTCAAGTTATATACGAAGGGCAGATGTTTGCTGATATCTGTTGTTGCCCAGTTACTGAAGAAACTGTTCAGAAGGCCTTGGTCTCCCCCTTTGCAGAAACGAGTAAATAAAAGAAAACCAAAAGAAACCAGGAAAGAAAAAAAAGTAAAAAATACAGTAGGAGCCACAGTATAGGCAGACATACAAACCAAGAATCCAATGGAGACATGGATTCTCTCAAGGATTAAGGGGTAACAAGAAGTTTTGTGCAGAACTAATGGCGCCCACCTAGATCCCCAAACTAAAAAACACCCTCTCGGGATAGTCTTTGGCCCTCGACATTCTGAAAACCTGTAGTGGCTAAGAGACACTCAACACAAGTTATTGGCAGGGGGAGAGGAGGAGTGAAGACAGTGATCACATAAGCCCAGTAAGTAGGCTAAAAATGGAGCAAGTTAGGATTTGTATGTGAGCAGACTACTGCTTTCAACAGGTCTCTTCCACAATGCATTTTTAGCTACTCCAAAAAGGAATAAAAAGCATGAACAGAACTAAACTAATCCAAGTAACTGAACTCGCAAAAGAGAATGATGTTCCTGTGGTCCGAGAGAGTGTGCACTGGCATGGTGGCTCTGTCATGTGTGCTATCTTGTTGCAGACAAAACTTTTGTTTTCCATAATGAAGCATTAATACCATGCTGCAACCACATCAAAAAGATGGGAGGATACGCTTTCAGCATGCTGACCCCCAAACCTCCCTCACCATCATTCCTTGGCAATGAAAACACAGTCCCAGGCTGCCACAGAGGAATGCTTGCTGAGGGCCTCCAACAGGTGCTGCTCCCATATCATTGGAGGTAAGGCTCATTTTGTTTATATGGGGCTGCTATAAAAACTATTTACCACCATATTCTCGGACGGAAAGGTCACATCAGCCCATGGGCCACCAGCGCTCTCTGACTGCAGGAAAAGCAGGCGTTTTGACAGCTGAAGCGACAGCTGGGAGCACCATAAAATCAACAGAAGTTTCCTCCCTGCACTATTTTCTTAATATGATGGCCCCCCAGTCTGTGACATCTGAGGGTCCACTCTGAGATGACTGCTTCAAGTCCAGGAAAAAAAGAAAAAAAAAACACATTCAAAGCCCATTTCCACAAGTGAAACTGTGCTTTACCCAAGGAAATGGGCTTTCTGAAAACTGCTCACTATGCAGATAAAATTATGTGCACAGTGCATTTGAGGGTGGAGGGGGAAGAGGGAGGACCTTGAAACACAACTATCTTAATTTTCAGAAAACAGTATGTGGCTTTTTTTTTTTTTTTTTTTTTTTTTTTTAATAAAAAAGTTCCTCTGTGCTGCCTGCCCTCTTCCACTGAAGAATTGGAACTACAAATCCATACATACTACGGTGCAAAAACGCAAATGAGATCAGCCTGTCAGGGCTGGCCTGGGTCATGTCATATAGCCCCTGAATCTTAAAGGGATCACAGGCATCCTTGGTGACATCTTTTGAACACACTAACACACTTCTGCGATTCTCAGCATGAGTTCTGCAGGCTCAGCATACAGCAGGGTGGCTCGAAAGACCATCCTAATTAGAATGCATGCATAAAAAGTTCAGATAATAAATGCAAAGTTAGCTGGGAAAGAACAAGGGTGATTTTTATTTAAACAAAAAAAAAAAAAAAAAGAGGGGGAACTAAATAGCTTAAAAAGATATGGCTAAGACCAGAATATGACCTACGTTATAGCATCACAAGGAATCAGCTTAGCCCAGGTATAATTACAGTCAGATGTAACCAAGTAGCTCTCAACTATGGAATCAACACTTGCTTCTTGCCACATAAAAACTAAAGCCATTTCTTGTCCTCACTTTTCATGGGCATCATGGACTTACCGTCAAAGCTGCCGTGCTGTACAGCAAACTGTAGCAAGCGCGCATACATTTCCAGGGAAGGTCTAAAGACAAAGACCCCGCTGTTAAAGCAATCCGGCCAACCGGAATCAGGGGCCGCCGAAAACTCATCGCGGTCAAAGAGCTCGTCAACGTTGCACAGCACCTCGAAAGAGAAAAACCAGGAGGAAAGCTTACACACAGAGCAGGACTTCCCAAGCCCCATCCTGGCGGGTTTTCAGGAGAGCATACACCAGGTCTCCAGCATATGCAAGGCTAACATCTCATGCAGATTTACTGGGAGACCACCACCAAGCAGCTTGCTCGGTGGTGGTGGTGGTGGGGGGGGGGGGGGTCACTAGGACAGGTTTGGAAAGCCCCTGGAATATACGGCACTAGACTCAAGTTAAGAAACCTTGCCTGGTGTCAGTGCCGAAAGCAGAGAAGCAGCAGCAGCAAAGTGGCTGCTTCATAGCAAACTGGGAAGCAGATACAACTCCGAAACCCTTAATAAAGGCAGGGTTACTGCACAAATGCAAATGTTTATCGGGAGGGGAAGTCGCTGAAACTAAGCCAAGGCAAAAAAAACTAAGCCAAGAACAATGAAAGCTCTAGTACTATGTCTAGGTCCCTATATGTTGACACATGCACAAAGGCTGTTAAGCTTAGAAGGCAGCTACATAGATCCCACAAGCCTGAAAAACCATGCTGTATCACTTTATTCACCAGGAATGACAAACTGGTGGATCTGATTGGGCAATTCTGCTGATTTCTGATAGTTTTCAGGTTTCCAATTACTGGTGCTGCTGCACATTAAACCTGATAGCTGTCAGAAATTGCCCATCACCAATGAGATAGAAGCAGGGATGTCCACTGGAAGCTTGGTAGATTTCCTTTTAGTGCACATTTCATACTTATTTAAATTTAAAGATCTGAAACACTTGAGAAATAAATCTGAAAGTCTGTCAAAGTGAGAATATTTACTGGGTCAGTGAACTGGCAAAACAAAAAAGTCCACAAAATGTGGCAAATGCCATTTGTTAATTCTTTTTCCATCTAATTCTGAAAAAAAATGCAATAAGCTAGTGACGGGGCTTATGCAGAAATGGTACCCTTTCATTACTAGCAACAAGTTGCCCAATCAAAGCTTAATGCAGAATTAATTATGTTGAACCCAATACAGAAAAACATTGCTCTATGACAATTACCTTTTTGTAAAGACAGAGAAAAAAAAATGTATGTATGAAGCAATATACTTAACTAATTTCCTCTGAAAAATGAGCCTACATTATGAGGGATATAATATTTATAAAGTGACCCTTACATATTTCAATGCATAATCTTTTCAATGTATATTGTAACAAAAAGTAAAAAAAAACAAAACATTAAGAAAGGCACACTGTTTAGGATATTCTTAACCCTCTTAAAACTAAAAAAGTGTTATATGTAAGCAAAACCACCAAAGTTTTGAATCGTTTGTTGCAGCTTGAGTTTTTCATCCACACCAGAAATTGCTGTTACTTTCGACTCATGTACATCCTTTTGGGATGTGTCACCTCTTAGCATACATAAATTCACCACTGAGCCAAAAACTCAAGTCTTCCTGATGACTCACCAAGGTGTCAGCATCCATGAAGACACATTTGCTATACTGAGTGAGAGTCCAGCACTGAAGTTTGGTGAAGGTTATACCCAGTTCCGGTCGCCTCATCAGAGCCAAGTGTTCAGAGTCTGCACTGTCCAAGGTGCCTACTTCGATGACCTCATCGAACACTCTGCTAAGGACAGTTCTAAAAAGACCAGAGAGTCCACAATGGAGTTACAGTGGGATTTAACTACAGAAGAGATGGGAATGAGTCAGAATATAGGCTGTTGAACAGAGAATAAGCCCTTCAAGGTCTGTGAGAAAAACAGCAGAAGAGAAGGAACAGAATTCAATAGGGAAAGGCCTACCAAAATTCAATAATTAGAGGGACTGGAAGGGGAGTTGATTCTAAGGATTCTTAGAAGACAAAACAGGGTAAAATCAGGTCAAGTCAGATAATGGATGGTGGGGTAACAGGATCTTAGCATGGTCCAAGTTAACAAATTCAGAGTTTTGTGCAGTGTGCATCACTTGAAAATTAAGACGGGCAGTATCAGAGAGTGCAGATACTTCAGCTTGGATCCCAGAGTAATGGTAAAGCAAACACACGTTTATAAGCAGGTCACAGAAAGTAAAGGTCTTCCATCAACTCTCAGCAAGTGCAGAACAGAAGGTGAAAGCTAGGCTACTCTAGCAAAATACTCTGATCTGTCCAGAGAGCGTTCGCTCTGACGTGGCGTGGTTCAGTAGCAGGATATATCTTTTCTAAGCATTAGGGACCAATGGGACTATAACAAGTTCCAAGGGAGGGTCATTTTCATAAGGTCTTCTGCAGTAATGCTCTACCTGCAGAAAGGGCCCATTAGAAAAAGTGTGCGATGATATTGCATGAGAAGTTAGATGCCAGGAATACTGTGCTGACTCCAGAGGCAACCCCCCCTCCCCATCAACTTTCTAACCTCTGCAGTGAGCATACACTGTTCCACAGATTCATTTTTACTATATATGTCTTTAAGTGTCCTTTGCTCCACTTTTCAGCTTCTTTCCCTCCCCCTTCACTCTCTCTGCTTACCTCCACCTCCTCTGTCCTGAGGCCTAACAGAAAGCTTCCCCAGATCAAAGCCATAGCAGTTACTTCTTCCCAGGAGTACTGTTATATCCCATTTGCAGCATTAAAGTTGCATGCATTTAGGGGCAGAGGCAGGTATTAGTCATTAAAGGAGCAGGATACAGCTCCATCAGGAGTCATTGCTAATATCTGTGCCACATATGCCAGTTGTCATAAGAAATCAGTCCAGTGCTTATCTGCAGGGCTGGAAAAATCCTGGCAGCCAGGTCTCCTGGGTGCCTAAAAGTTTGGCACCTGGAATTTTAGCACCAAAATGTAAGAGAAAGAGGCAAATACAAAAAAAAAGGGCAAAAACTACAAGGAAAAGAAGGGAAACCTTTTCTCTGGCTTGGCCTGGCACCTAAATCTATTCCGATCCTGCTTCTCATCCTATGAGATTCCAGTTCTCTATAATCTAACACTCGCAGAAAAGTCTTACCGCATTCCATGGGTGACCTGGGAAGTAACCAACAGTGCCAGCCTCCTGGAAGTCCCGTGAGTCCTTAAAGACTGGCCAAGAACAAGTGCCCCTTGGCAGTAAACATCATTTGTGGCCAATGTTACGAATGCCTGCTCCATCACTGTGAAGATATAAAGGTAAGTTATGTATCAGCACTTATAGGAGTTGCTTACCAGCTACAGCAAATAGACAAATCTAAAAACACAAAAACACATTTCTCGGTCCCAGGGAGGGTAATATTCCAAGGGACTTCTGCATATAAAGAATCTCTTTGCCCACAGAAGTGTCCCTATAGGATATTGTGTGACCGATTTTCTCCTAAGGAGAGGCATTCCAGAGGCTGGAGTCTGGGCAGGATTGGTATTTACATGCACAATTTTTTTTTTTTTTAAAGCATGTGCAGAAATTCTCGTAGCAAACACTCTGTGCAGTTTGCTGGGATAATTTTCTAACAGGCAGATTCAAAAAAAAAAAAAAAAGTGGGAGGGCCGTGAGGCCAGCGCCCACTCTTCCAACGTGCGCCCAGGCTGCTCTCCTGGACATGTGATTCAGTATTTAAGTTAGTGCTGACACCAATAAAGGAGGAGACAACCGACGCTTAAATTTTACCGGCGTCTGTTGTCTAACCCACTGACAGCCACAGGTTCAGAAAATGGATGTCGCAAAATTGAGCATCTGTTTTCCAACCAGATGGCCTTTTTTTTTTTTTTTTTTTTTTTTTTTTTAAAGTTGGGGTTTTTTTTTAATTTTTGGGCCCTCGACTTAATATCGTTATGATATTAAGTCGGAGGGTGTACAGAAAAGCAGTTTTTTCTGTACACTTGCCCGGTGCCATCTGAAATTAACACCTGCCTTTGGGCAGGAGTTAATTTCCGAGTGTAAAATGGGTGGCTTGGCCGCACATTTTACTTTCTGTATTTCGGGTGACTAATAGGCTCATTATCATGCATTTGCATGTGATGAGCGCTATTCATTTTGAGGGGTTGGCTGCATGTTTTCCACGTGCTATTGCCCCTTACAGTATAAGGAATAGCGCGTCAAAAATGCGTGGCCAAACGTTCTGTATCGGCCTGTTAGTTGATGTATACGCGCAAAGTCCGTTTTGAAAACTGGCATTAAAACTCATGCGCGATCTCACAAAGTCACCCCCCCTGTACTGCCAAATAGATGCAGTAGTTTCTACATTTATCTTTGCAAAAAAAAAAATAGTTCCCTGGTGCTCCACAATACAGTAAGTTGGTGCAAATGCGATGCAAGCGTTTTAAATGATATGGATGCGATTTGTTCTATGTCTTAATTGTATATGTATTTATGTAATCCATCCTGGACAAACTCGCACAGTTTGGAAGTTGCGGAATATAAGCATTATAAATAAAGTTACATTTATCACCTGAGCCAAACAAGGGAGGATGTTAATTGCTCACCCCCTTTCCTGGCTAAAAATAGAGAAAGCCCCAAAGCAGCTGCTTTTCGGTACATGCAAGGAAAGGACATAGGATTCAGGCTGGGGCCTTCAAGAACTGCAAGTGCATGGGCCATACGCGTGGACTGCCAACCTGGAGTCTTACACATGAGGGAGAGGAGGTAGGTTCAAGTGGAGTTAAATTGGTTGACTGAAGGGGGATTCTGGGCAGCAGGAGCAGACTATTCCAGATGGGGCAACAGCCTTGTGCTGGGAGGGTGTATACTGATGCCCCTGCCATCACGTCCTGGATACGTGAAATGACCAGGACATCAGCAAGCCAGGGGAAAGGGTGAAGGGGGGCAGGCAGATTTGACCCAGCAGTGCGAGAAGGGTCTACTATTGGCATGAGGCTGCTCAAGCACCATTAGATGTGGAGCATACTTGGGCCACTTGTACTTTAGTGACTCAGGCTTAAGGTCACTAACGCATCCTTAGCTGACCCAGGGAGCAGAAGCCCTGAGCCAGGAATCAAACCCCCTCCGCATGGCAGGCTGGGCCTAATATAGATCAGTTCCAGATGTAGCTGTATTACAGAAATGCAACAAATCAAGACTCTAAACTAAATCAATAAGTGATTCAAAAAATGTTGAAGAAACAATAAACAGACCAATGCAGTTTGTGCATGCTTCATTTTGAGTTTAGTCCCAAGGATGTGTGTCGTCGTGCCTCTAGCTGTGTTTGCTTTTGATTTTATATTACAGGAAAAACAAGCCACACATTTTTCAGTCATACAATGTTGTCTGCATACTCTAACATGTAAAATGAATGGAGAAAATACATTACAATATCTACACTAATTATCCTGGGCCCTCTGGAGAGAAATCCATGATGGGCAAAACTGAGAACAGAAGAGTTTTCATTGCTTCTGGATGATAGTAGAACAAGCCCCCTTTATCAGCTTCTTCCCTCAGCACCTTCAGGAGCCTGAAACTCAAGAGGCAGCATTTCACAGTCTTATAAATGACTGCTTGTCTGCATTTCATTAGGTTTCTCAAGCATAATATTTTGCTCTTTGCTGCAGTTTTGTGTTTTGATTATTGGCTCACTGGATCTCTACAATATCCTTAAAGTTTGCATGAAATTTTCCTCATGCCCCATTGAAAACAGAAAAAAACCCACCCCTTAGCATTACCACCATTTCTTCTACGAATATCATAAGCCTGATAGAAAAATGCATTTTCAAACGTGATTAAACAGCTTTTCAACAGCAAACACATGGAAATCTCAGTGCTAATTATTTTACATTAGTCAGGGATTTAACAGAGTAGAAAAATTGTCATACACTTGCTATTCAAAAGCAGGGGTTTTTTTGTTTATTTATTTTTAAGGACAACCCTAGTACTAAACTAATACCTAAATAAAGAATTTTGCTGACAAAAATATTAGTCAAATATCAGCCAGGAAAACTATTCAGCCATGTTTATTGGAGTTCTAAACTAAATGCAGCTAGGAGTCCAAGGTGGGGGGAAGAGGGGCATGTTATGCTATTCAGAGAAATGAAATCTGGAGGCCCATATTGAAAAATATTTGTACAGCTAAGTCCCAAACTTAACCGGACAAATCCAACATTTAAATATATCCCACACCCCACACACGCCCCCCAAAATGGATTACAGGAGTTCTGGGGAAGAGCAAAGTTATCCAGTTAAATCAGCGATATCTAAATAGTTAGCTCAGTGCTTCTCAACCCAGTCCTCAGGGCACACCTAGCCAGTCAGGTTTTCAGGCTATGCACTATGGAAATCTGATAGATTTGATTGATTGTGCATAGCCTGGAAATCTATCAATATACATGAGGTAGATTTCCAAAGTGCATAGCCTGAAAACCTGACTGGCTAGGTGTGCCCTGAGGACTGGGTTGAGAAGCAACTCCTCCAGGGCTGCCTTGGAGCAGTCAAGTTATCCAGCCACATGTGGCTGGATAACTTGCTACTTAACAGGCTATATTCGAAATAAGTAGCTGGACAATGGGGCCGATGCAATATGGTGCACTGAGCCGAGTGCACTCTTAACGTGCAGTTAGACGCAGGTAAAATAGGCGCCAATCAATCCCCTAAATGCAATAAGGGAACATAAGAACATAAGAACATAAGAAAATGCCATACTGGGTCAGACCAAGGGTCCATCAAGCCCAGCATCCTGTTTCCAACAATGGCCAATCCAGGCCATAAGAACCTGGCAAGTACCCAAAAACTAAGTCTATTCCATGTAACCATTGCTAATGGCAGTGGCTATTCTCTAAGTGAACTTAATAGCAGGTAATGGACTTCTCCAAGAACTTATCCAATCCTTTTTTAAACACAGCTATACTAACTGCACGAACCACATTCTCTGGCAACAAATTCCAGAGTTTAATTGTGCGTTGAGTAAAAAAGAACTTTCTCCGATTAGTTTTAAATGTGCCCCATGCTAACTTCATGGAGTGTCCCCTAGTCCTTCTACTATCCGAAAGAGTAAATAACCGATTCACATCTACCCGTTCTAGACCTCTCATGATTTTAAACACCTCTATCATATCCCCCCTCAGTCGTCTCTTCTCCAAGCTGAAAAGTCCTAACCTCTTTAGTCTTTCCTCATAGGGGAGTTGTTCCATTCCCCTTATCATTTTGGTAGCCCTTCACTGTACCTTCTCCATCGCAATTATATCTTTTTTGAGATGCGGCGACCAGAATTGTACACAGTATTCAAGGTGCGGTCTCACCATGGAGCGATACAGAGGCATTATGACATTTTCCGTTTTATTCATCATTCCTTTTCTAATAATTCCCAACATTCTGTTTGCTTTTTTGACTGCCGCAGCACACTGAACCGACGATTTCAATGTGTTATCCACTATGACACCTAGATCTCTTTCTTGGGTTGTAGCACCTAATATGGAACCCAACATCGTGTAATTATAGCATGGGTTATTTTTCCCTATATGCATCACCTTGCACTTATCCACATTAAATTTCATCTGCCATTTGGATGCCCAATTTTCCAGTCTCACTAGGTCTTCCTGCAATTTATCACAATCTGCTTGTGATTTAACTACTCTGCACAATTTTGTGTCATCTGCAAATTTGATTATCTCACTCGTCATATTTCTTTCCAGATCATTTATAAATATATTGAACAGTAAGGGTCCCAATACAGATCCCTGAGGCACTCCACTGTCCACTCCCTTCCACTGAGAAAATTGCCCATTTAATCCTACTCTCTGTTTCCTGTCTTTTAGCCAGTTTGCAATCCACGAAAGGACATCGCCACCTATCCCATGACTTTTTACTTTTCCTAGAAGCCTCTCATGAGGAACTTTGTCAAACACCTTCTGAAAATCCAAGTATACTATATCTACCGGTTCACCTTTATCCACATGTTTATTAACTCCTTCAAAAAAGTGAAGCAGGTTTGTGAGGCAAGACTTGCCCTGGGTAAAGCCATGCTGACTTTGTTCCATTAAACCATGTCTTTCCTGCGTCTAACGTGGAGTGAATGTAATAGCGCTCTTCACTCCCGATGCAAAAAGAAAAAAATGTGCATCTGACACCTTTAACTCATCTATTAATGCCTGCCAGGAGCAGATGTGTGCATAAAAAAAAGAAAAGAAAAAGAGAAAAAAAAATTGTAGATCAGGCCCATCACAAAAAAACCAATGCCAAGTTTAACAAGTGTCAGTTTTCGTTACTGGCAGACAGCCACGAAAACAGACGCAGATATACCTGGCGTTTGTTTTCGTGATTAGAAGGCTGGCCATTCCTGACAGTACACGTGCTGCAAAAGCTTAAAAATTTAAAAAAAAACACCCACCTCAGCAGCAGACAGCTGTGAAAACCAACCAACGCCACTAAAACCCATCGGCCCCTCTGACTGAATACAGTTACAAAAGTGTTGGGATATCACCCTGATTCCTGTAGGCAGCTAAAGTGGTAACAGGCAGAAGGGCGAAAAACACAAAAACTTATCTTCCGGTACCTTATGGAGCCCACTGAACGGAATATCCAATGTCCTGGCCAGGTGTTTGAGCTTTTCTCCTTGAGATTTAGCCCCAGCAGGATGCAAGCTGCAAGTCAGAAAGTCAGGACATAGGAGGGCAAAGAACAGCAGGCAAGAGGCCCGGCAGGGGCTAGAAAGTCTCCGCTCTGTTCTGATTAGAGGCGCCTGAAACCTCCCGATTGTTCGCAATTTCATGAAAAAAGGTAATTTAACAGCAAAAAATTAAGAATAAAGGCCAAATAAAAAGCCAATGCTTTCCTTCACTTTTTAGCAGGATCTTTTTCAGTGGAAAGGAACATTAGAATTTTTTTCCCTACGGTGACTGCATGGAACAGCTTCTTAGTGCAGGCAAATTCATCATTTCTTGGCTTCTTAGATAAGATCAGACGCAGATAACTCACCATTGGTTTTAAAACAGAGTTTAATCGGCGTCTGTTTTCGTGACCAGTCACGATTGGGTTTGCATCCTTGCTAACGTGACCCCCTAATTTAAATATTGCATGGCACCCCCCCCTTTGGGGCATCATGCGCATGTTGAGAGCAGGCGCTAACTGTTCAGCGCCCGCTTTCTATGTGCCTTTATTGCATCGGCCCCAAAGTAACACATACCACACCCCCTACTTCAAGGACTCTGCTAGATCCCCCAGCCCAAAAAAAACAAAACACTTAAAAATAGAGAGCATAAGTCCAACTACTCTCTAGCTTGTCAAGTTTAAATAAAAAAAAAAGTTAACCAGTGGGTGCTCATGACTTGTGGTTAATCCCCTACTCCAGTTTTCGACGTAACATTTTATCCCCTACTGCATCTTAAATTTCAACCTCCCCACCCCTGGGCTTCCGAGATGCCTGCTGGAAGCATGGCAGTCTATTCACTCCCGGCTTCTTCCAGCGTTGCCTCTCTGGCCACGTGATCCAGGGCCAATGCCACCTCATTCCATCCTATGGCGCCTGCCTCCTGATCCCTTGATCACCACACTATACTCTGCGAGACAAAGGAATTCTGCCCTGCACAGCAGGGGAGCAAGACTGATACTTCACTTTCAATGCATAGCCAGCATGGCTCTCTGCTTCAACGGCATGGGGGGGGGAATGAAAAAAGGTGGATCTATATTCAGGCAACAATCAACAAGGACTGAATTACATAGGCTGGATAAACAGATAAGCATGGGTGTAGCTTACTTATTGCTGTTAATACCCCTAACTAACGGGCCGATTCAGTAAAGTCCGCAGGACAGCGGGCAAACGCCCACTTGCCTGTGCGTGCGATTCAGTATTTAAATGAGGGCCGGTGGTAGAAACAGGCAAAAGGAGGCACTAGGGACACTAGCACATCCCTAGCGCCTCCTTTTGGCCTGGAGTGGCAGCTGTCAGTGGGTTTGACAGCCTGTTCTCGAGCCCGCTGACAGCCATGGACTCAGAAACCGGACGCCAGCAAAATAGAGCATCCAGTTTTCGACCTGACAGCCACGGGCCGACTTTTTTTTTTTTTTTTTTTTTTTTTTTACACTTTACACCCTTTGGGACCTCAGACTTAATATCACCATGATATTAGGTTGGAGGGTGCCCGAAGAAGTTAGCGCCTACATTTGGGTAGGTGCTAATTTCTGAAAGCAAAATGGGCAGCTTGGCTGCACATTTTGTTTTCTGAATCGCACGGGGAATGCCCAATAGGGCCATCAACATGCATTTTGCATGTCGAGGGCGCCATTAGGTTCGGCGGGTTGGACGCGCATTTTCGGCCCCTTACTGAATAAGGGGTAAGGGAAAACACGCGTCCAATGGTGGGTTAACAGTGCGCTCCGGAGTGCACTGTATCGGCCCAAAATTAAGCTATTTCACTTAGATGCAGTTCCAACACTGCTCTCTACATTAATGGCGGGGGAGGAAGGGAAATAGAATTAAAAAGGTTACTAAGAGCCAAGAGAAACAGATAAGTGAGAAAAAAAGTGCGAAAGCTTTGCTGGGCAGACTGAATAGGCCATTTGGTCTTCTTCTGCCTTCATTTCTATGTTTCGTTTCTATGTAATACTCCAACCTAAACCAAACCAATGAGGAAAAAAAAAAAAAGCAGGACCTGATCTCCACTGACCAATCTGCAGGGCTCTCCAGAGAAAGCCCGATTCCATCTGAACATGGTGGAGCCCCTTGTCCATGTCTGGTGGCCATGCTACTCAGCAGTGCACATCGGAAAAGCATCTCGCAAGATAACGACTGGGGAGAGTTTGAAATGTTGAATGCACGTGTGAAAATCCTACCGTGGAGCTGAGAGCTGCACCTTTTGTGCTCCATGAGCTCACTGCTGGAAGCAGGGTGCAAAGAGTAGTCCGTATCCAGCAAAGAAAGTCACTGGCCTGCATTATCCTCCTGCTCCTTTGGGCGTTCATCTGACCCTGAACAGTCCTTTCCTGGCATTACACCACTATGACCCTTCATCAAAAGTGTACCAGCGACAAGATTTGGACTTTTGCCATCTTTTTGCTCTCCTTGCAGACCTCATAATCTCCTTTTCCTCCCCCCAAAGTATGGCCCTGGCTACACTGCAGCCAGAAGGTTTGTGGCGGTGGAAGGAAAGTAATGAGGTTCAAGGGAGGATGAAAGTGAGAAAGTGATTGGGGGGGAGGTTGGATAGATTTTGCTAGTCTAGGCAAAAACCTTGTACACCTATACAGAAATCCAGGCCTGACAACTACCTGGGCTCCCATTGGTAGCCCTTCCCCACTCCAGTCTAGCCCAGTCATTCCAGCAAGTGTCCTTTTCTAGGGTTCACAGACTGCAGCTCCCTCCCAAGGCTGGTACAGCACGCGCGTGCAGACCTCCCACATCTTGATGGCTCTGATAGACAGTCAGCTTTAATTCATGGATCAAACATCTTACAGAATAGTTTCACTTCTACTATTTGTTCTGAAGTAATGAAAAGATCTGCTAGTAACTAAGTAGGCAAATTGATTTTAAGTCTCCCTAAAAATCAATGGCATTGAATGGAGAAAGGCTCATTCAGTTCCTAGATGGCCAAACGCGATCCAATTAGAAATAACTCATCCTCTTGATTTTAAAATTTTAACAGACCTGCAGCTTAGTTCTGCTCGCTCATCTTTTTCACATTATGAGTTTCATTTTGGATCTCTGCCTTAGCTTGGAATAAGATTTTAATTTTGCTTGGTAATTTCAAATGCTATGAAGTCAAAGCCAATGTACTGAACTCACAAATGTTATATAAAGATCCTCACTCCTTTATACCATTACCTAAATGTCCTAGGACTTCTGTTTTCTTGGTCACTGTTCAGCACAAAAATCATCAAGAATCAGAATTCATAAGTTGGAAAAAAAACAATAAAAAACACTTGAGGATGAAAATGAGTGAACTTTAAACCATTAAATGTGCACAGCATTTTAAAGATATCTGGAAATATGCATGAGAAAAAGCACTACCTAAATGTTTTCATTAAACTAGTCCAAAATATCGAGAGGGAGCAACCCTGCTATCCCAGTAATATATACTAGAAGGATGAAACAGTAAGAATCTATTTACTGGCACAAACTTGTCATGTAAAATAGAAAGGGATATCAGCAAGCCAGGAAAAGATTTTTGTCTTCTCAAAAGGCCTCACAGGGTCTAGGCTAAGGTAACCGGGACTACTCACTTACCCCAACAACATTAAACACAGCTCTCAACACCATCAATGCTGCTTCCAGGTAGAGAGAAATCTATAAATGTATTCCTTTCACGTCTCTTTTTTCAAAGATTTTTTTTGTTTCAAATATAAATCATTTAACTGTATGTTAAGTCACATTAACTATAACAAACAGCAAATGCAGCCCTTTCACCCAGACATCAGCTAATGTTTTGGCAGATCCCGTATCAGAGGGATATAATGCAACACTTATCTGTATTAACGTGCTTAACTCTTGACATCTTCAATCTCAAAAGGTTAAGTCCAAAATGGAGTCCATTATGAAGCTGCCTAGCTTGCACAATATGCAGAGTTTATAAACCAAAAGAATCATTAATAAAATAGATTAAGGCAAAACTATTATCCAGTGACTGCATGACTGTGGCAAACACCCAGGGCTACCCCTTTGTTTTGGGTATTGGATCAATATCCGTGAAGATGAAAGGGGTTCTATGTTTTTTGGGTTTTGTTTTTTTACAACCTACTGTACATATGTATGATTCTAGAAGTATAAAATTCTCTCCAATGAGTTTTCCATGGTGACAATGAGACCTTATAATCTGGCATCCCTAGAAACTATTGTGGTGAGGTACACTTGATTGAAAAAAAAAAAAGTTGGAATATGAATATACAGGTCCATGTAGAATTATGAGCTGGCATTAACCAAAAATTGTGTTCCATGGAAACCTTTGTGATCTACAATTAAAGATAGCCCTTCATTTTTAGGCAGAAATTAATTTAAGGAAGAAAATATAATATATTTATTTTATTGGATATTATGGAAGAAAATGAAGATTTTTTCTTTGGTTCAATAATGAATAAATTTCAATTTGGCATTCCAGCTATGTTGACTTATTTCAAGTTTCTTTTCTACATAAAATCTGTGCAACACTGATTATAGTAAACCCAGTGATGAAGCTATTTTGAGATTTGATAGTTTTCAGCCATGTTCTTTTAAGATCTGTACTCCAACTGGGCAATGTCTACAAGAGTTATACACACACACACACACACACACACACAATCTGCAGATGTCCAAGAAGCAGTCTGTTGAATGGACAGATTCTTTATAGTAGAGATTCTTGTTTTAAGACTTTTTTTTTTTTTTTTTTTTTTTTAAATCTTTGGTTGCCAGTAGGAAATTGCTAGTAAACTAGAAAGTAAAGATACAGAGACTGCTTATGCCCTGCACCGGACCATTAATATATATCTCCAAAAACCCTGTACACAGCCAATGTACTTGCAGCCAACACAGCATCCTTACTCCTTGTGCAAGCCTATTTCACACATACAGCAGCAATCTATTACCTCAGGCACCAGGGCAATTCAATTATGTACAGCAGGCGTTTTAACTACAGGCTGGCCCAAACTCCATGCGACTCCCAAAAAGCCTCCTCTAAGCTGTACGCTAGCACACTGCCTGGTCCCTGGGGAAAAAAAGGTTCTCCAGCTCTTCACCCATTGAGCTGGAGTGGCAGCACTTACCATGGTCTTCCTGGCAGCATTCTGGCCACCTGGATTCTCCACCTCCCAGTAATCCCTTATGTTTAAGAGAACTACTCAAGTTTCTCTCAGTAACTAGTTAAGCCTCAAGTGCATTCCCCACTTGATAACACGTTCTTCTGTGGTACTGCCTTCTTCCTGACTGGTTCTTGGCTAAGGCTCCCTGAGCTATTCCTTCTAGAAATCCCATGCTTCCTGTTCCTACTATGTCAGTTTCCAGCAGCCTCCTGATCTTTTTCTCTCTTCAAAGAGGCATGGGTTCTTGCCACACAGCAACCTATCCCAACTCTCCTGGTTATTTCCACCTGCAAAACACTTCACACCACATGTGTTCTGCTGAGTTTGCACAATCTTTCAGGAGGTACCATTCATAAGTTACACCCAGAGAGGAAAAGCTAAGGGACCATTTAGTGTCTTCTGCTTACAAGACAAGTACACATGGATAATGTTAATGAAGACTTTTTTTTAAATAAGAAAAAGGAAATGAGTTTTTTCATTCTTTAATATCAACATTATCAGCTGCATGGACACACAGTTACACGTTGGGAAAATGAACTGCTCAGTGGAAACTCAACAAACACTGGCGTGTCACAAAAAGGACTCAATCCGAAGTCCCTTTAATGGATCACTGGGTGAATATATGGGACAATGCGACTGACAGTTTGTGTGTCACTGGAAGAGAGATCATTGAAGAGGGGTTGATGCAGAGTCTGCATTTGCAAGATCAGAGCAAAGTTAGAATTTGTTTGATACATTGTATTTAGGTGATCTCAATTGAATGGGCAATCATTTTGTGATATCCGTGCGGTTTTCTCAAAGTTGGTCTCAAGGAACATTACAATAAAGTTAAATGAACTGAGTAAACAAAAGTTTACTGTCAAATCAGAATTTGCAACTAACATAGTACTGGGATCCAGCATAGGAAAACCCATTTATGAATAGCTTCCAGACCCAGTTGAGTATAACAGTCCCTCAATTCGAGGTTCAGGAATTTGGTCCAAAGATGTGGAACTCAGAAGGCCTGACTGAAAAGCCATGCCTTAGCTTTTCCCTAATCTTGAAGTAGCATGACTTTAGGCACAGGTTGGATTGGTTGCTAAAAACCAGTCATCACGCATTCTCTTTAGTTCATCTGATTGGTGAACAGAATCATGCAAAGCTAGACACTTTTGAAGCCCGATGGTATCAGCTATGTTTAGCCTGGATACATATTTTTATTCTTCTGCTTTATGTTCTATTGTATCATAATTGAGGCAACCAATCGCTATGCATTCCTTTCTGATCTAATGCTTCATTCAGAACAGCTGGAGTGGACAAACTACAGCACGAAGGCTTAGCCAGCCTGCATCCCCATGGTTTGCAGCCCACATATCTTGCACATTATCTCTATTGTATCCAGCCTGCCAACCGTGGAAGACCATGGCTTGCAATATGTAGTCTATGACTAGGATCAAGAGCTTGGAGCAGTAGATGCTGTCTCCTCCTTCTGCAGCACTGCCCATCCAGCTTGACCCTGCTCTCCTCAAGCATTTGGTACAAGCAGTCTTGAGAGCACATGTTATAAAGACTCACTCAGGTACATGCTCAGTCTAGCCCTGCTACTCTTGCAAGATGGCTGGGTGCATGTGTTGGACTGATGCAGAATATTCAGCACACTATCAGCACAGTGGCAGGAGAAGGGGGGGGAGCAAGACATTTTAAGTAGAGCTTTAGATATTTTTATACAAAGTATACTAATTTGAAATAACTGAAATACAACCTAATGTGATAGTAGCAAAAACAGGGATAAACGCTGATTTTTGTACCTTCTAAGAACTCTTAATTAGTTGGAAAAAGACCTAAACGGCGATCCAAAGAGCAGATTAACAAGTTCTTGGGTAGTGGAAGATCTATTTCAATATCAAATGCATTTAATGAACCTGAACATTTACTGATCTTATATTATGTAAGAGTGTGTGCAACTGTGTGTGTGTGTATGGGGGGGGGGGGGGGGGGGGGGGGGCGCTAAAGAAGATACTGAATTGCCATTGAAGACACCTTGTCTAAATTCCAACAGGAGATCAAAACATAACCCACTGGGTGCAGTCTTGAAGGGGAAGGAAGAGGGGGAAGTTGATCTTAGGTTCAGAGCACCAACTCTAGAGTTAAATAGCTGTTTTACAATTGTACTGAAAATGTAATGCATTGTGCATACTTATTGTATGTACAGTGCATTCAGACTCCTTCACTTTTTCCATATTTTGTTATGTTACAGCCTTAGTCTAAAATAAGCATTTTTCCCCTCAATCTATACACAATACCCCATAATGAAAAAGCGAAATCAGGTTTATAGATGTGTGCAAATTTTTAATAAAGCCAAACACTATTTACATAAATTCAGATCCTTTACACAGCATTTTGTTGAGGCACCTTTTTCAGCAATTACATCCTCACGACGTCTTGGGTATGACACCAGTCTTGGCACACCTGGATTTGGGGATTTCCTTCCATTCTTCTCTGCAGATCCTCTCACGCTCTGTCAGTTTGGATGGGGAGCATCAATGCATAACTTATCAGGTCTCTCTCCAGCGATGTTCAATCAAGTTCAAAGTCCAGGCTTTGACTAGAGCACTTGAGGACCTTCAGCCATGTGCTGAAGCCATTACTGCATTGTCTTGATGGTGAGCTTAGGGTCATTGTCCTGTTTGAAGGTGAATCACCCATTTGAGGTTCAGAGTGCTTTGGAGCAGGTTTTCCTCAAGCTGCTCTCTTCATCTTTCCCTCAATCCTGACCAGTCTCCCAGGTCCTGCAGCTGAAAAATATCCCCACAGCATGATGCTGCCACCACTGTGCTTCACTGTAGGATGGTATTTGCTAAGTGATGAGCAGTGCCTGGTTTCCTCCAGACATGATGCTTGGCATTCAGGCCAAAGTTCAAGCTTTTTCAAACCAGAGAATCTGGTTTCTCATGCTCTGAGAGTCCTTCAAGTGCCTTTTAGCAAGCTCCAAGCAGGCTGTCATGTGCCTTTTAGTAAGGAGTGGCTTCTGTCTGTCCAGTCTAGCATGAAGACCCGATTGGTGGAGTGCTGCAGAGAGAGAGAGTTGTCCTCCTGGAAGGTTCTCCCATCTTCCCACCTGAACTCTGGAGCTCTGTCAGAATGACAATTGTTTTCTTGGTCACCTCCCTGACCAAGACCCTTCTCCCCCGATTGCTCAGTTTGGGTGGGTGGGCAGCCAGCTCTAGGAATAGTCCTGGGATGGTTCTGAACTTCTTCCATTTAAGAGCGATGGAGGCCCACTGTGTTTGAAACCTTCAATGCTGCAGCAATATTTTGTACCCTGCCCCAGAGTCTATAGACAATTTCTTGGTTTTGATTTTTCTCTGATATGCACTGTCAGCTGCAGGACCTTAATATAGGCAGGCGTGTGCCTTTCCAAATTCTGTCCAATCAACTGAATGTATCACAGGTGGACTCAAATCAAGCTGGAGAAATCTCTCAAGGATGATCAATGGAATCAGGATGCACCTGAGCATCATAGCAAAGGCTCTGAATACATAAGTAATTCTGACATTGAAGGTTTTTTGGTTTAATAAAATTTGCACAAATTTCTACAAAACAATTTTGCTTTGTCATGGGATATTATGTATAGATTGAGGGGAAAAATGCATGTTATTCTAAAATGGATAAGGATGTAATGCAGGGATGGCGAACTCCAGTCCTCGAGGGCTGCAAACAGGCCAGGTTTTCAAGATATCCACAATGAGCATGCATGAGAAAGATCTGCATCCAGATCAAAAACCATGTACACTTAATTATGAAGTTAGAAACCTCATCTCTCCCTACCCCCAATGTTCCACCATAATCATTTCCCCTATTTTAGGTTTTCAATTGAGGGCATTACTATGAATCCTAAAATGGATCAGCTAAAGGGGCCTGCAAACCATCTTACAAAGTAAATAGAATCAAACTCAGAGGCTGTCCAGATTAACTCTGAATATATACTGCCAAAAAGTGTGTTTGAAAAGTGAAATTAATATGGGAGGCCAGAGATTCCATGGACATCATCTCATGCAAGGAATGTATCCATTGCCAATAAGAGGGTGGTTCTTCTTTCTGCCACACTATTAGGATAGACTTCCCCCCCCCCCCCCCCCAATATATATGCCTTCTCGGCAAAACCACGAACCCCAATTTTTACAATATAACTGGGCAGATTGGCTTCAAACAATACTAACTCCATGTTAAGAGGGATGGTACAATTCAAAATCACCAACATAAATGTAATAACTTTCTAAAAAGGTATCTTGGGTCAGGACCAAAATGTATGAGCAAGAGCTCCTCTGAGTGTCACTTCATACAAACCTCTATCTGCTATTTAAAGGCCAAAGCCTGTGATATATATACACGCAACATATTCCCTGAAATAGTCTTCAATTATTAAAACAATTTTAAAGCGTTTTTGGACAGGGGAAAAAACCCACACTCCCCAAGCCACTTTTCCTATAGTGAATCTATCCAGAGTTCCTTTAGAATTTACATATATTTATGTAGCCGAGTCAAAGTTTTCACGCTCTCTATATATAAAAAAAAAAAAGCCAATCATGCTTGGTCTCGTCAAGATCCTCTACAAGGATGATACATGTTTCAATTGAAGAAAAAAAATGAAATCTTGTAGTCCCTCCCTTCACCCCCCCCCCTCCACTATTTTGGTCACCCTTCTCTGAAGCACCTCCGTCCTGTGTCTGTCCCTTCAGAGATACGGTCTCCAGAACTGAACACAATACTCCAGGTGAGGCCTCACCAAGGACTTGTACAAGGGGATCATCTCCCTTTTCTTATTGGTTATTCCTCTCTATGCAGCCCAGCATTCTTCAGGCTTTAGCTATCACTGTCACATTGCTTTGCTGTCTACTCTGTTGCAGATCTTTGTATCATCTGCCAAAAACTTTACCTTCCATCCCTTCCTCAATGTCACTTATGAAGATGTTGAACAGGACAGTCCCAACACCGATCCTTGAGGTACTCTGCTCAATACTGTTCTATCTTCAGAATAGGTTCCATTTACCAATCCCACAGTCTATCCGTCAACCAGTTTGTAATCCATGCCACCACCTTGGCACTAACTCCCAAGCCTCATATGTAGGACCGTATCAAAAGCTTTGCTGAAATCCAAGGAGATCAGAGTGCTCTTCCTTGATCCAATTCTTTAGTCACCCAATCAAAAAACAACAAAAAAATACAAAAACACAGATTTGTCACAGGACCTTCTCCTGGTTAATACATGGTGCTTGGGGGTCCAGCATCCCACCTGACTGTAGATAGGTCACTATCTTTTCCTTCAGAGTTTCCATTAATTTTCCCACCACCAAGATGAGGCTAAATTGGCCTGTAGTTTCCTCGCTGCTCCCGCTCTTGTGAAGCAGATCCACCACCTCTTCTCCAATCACTCTGCACCACTCCCATTTCCCAGGAATACTGAACAGGTCTTGCAGCAAACCTGCCAGCACAGAGCTCCCTCGATATCCTGGGATGAATCTCATCCGGCCCCATGGCTTTGTCCACTTTCAGTTTTCCTAGCTCTTCCCATACATTTCTTCTGTAAATGGAAATTGAAAGGTGACAAGTTTCAACGTGTGGAGGGAGACAAAGAAAAGGCAGAAATGTTAAATACCTCAGTTCTGTGGCTCACTAAAGATGACCCTGGAGAAGGACCATTGCTAGTTAACATTGGAGGAGGGTGGATTAGACAAAACTGTTTAAAGAAGAGAATGTAAGGGAAGTGCTAGGAAAACTCAAATTCTCTCCTCTACAGAGAGTAATCCTGGAACACCAAGACCAGAGTGCATCACCAAAAGATCCTCAGACTTCTGTGCAAAATCCAGAAATCTGGCGATGACCACTTGTGGTCCGTCTCTTTTCATGTCCCTGATCTGAGAGCTCGCTCAATATGCAGAGATGGTTTCACAGTGAGGCCTAGTTCTCAGACAAGGCAAGGTTTCCAAAAATTTAGGTAGTTCTCGCTTCACTCAAATCAGGTAGCCCCACAAATCTCAACTTTTTGCAGCATGACATCTTGATTGTCCGACACCTGCTACTCCAAATCAGTAGAGCATGATTCAAAAGCTTTTTTTTTTTTTTTTTTTTAAATTTACCTCTGTTTTCTTGAATTCTGGTTCAAGGGCATCCACCACCACTGTTTCTAGCTCTATAAGAGCTGTGGGAGCATTGCTGCTCGTTTGACAGGTATCCGCCAGCTTTATTCTATCCTTTTCCTTCTCTCCTGGCAAATCTTGCCAACATGCTACTTTATCCAGTGATAGGGGCAGGTCCACACAGCATCTCACCTTTTGACCTCGGCAGCCTGCATTCGATGTAATGTTGCTGTGGGTACGTTATCACATGTTTTTTGGTCCTGCCCTCTGATTTTGGCGCCGAGTGGCAGACTACCTGGCAGACTTACTAGATGTGGCATTTCCCCGTGTCCCCCATGTGGCTTTTATTTGGGTGCGTTTCCCCCTATTCAGATTAGAGATCTCAGCTTGCGTCTGTTTTTGCAAAGAGCCAGTTTAGTAGGGAGAAAAGACGATCTTATCCGTCTGGCGTTCGTCTGACCCGCCGTCCTTTTGGGCTTGGAGAAAATCACCTACATACCCTGATGACCATGGAAAGTATGGCATCCCAAGAGGTGCCACGCTGGCGACTGACATTTCTAGCAGTATGTAGTTCCTATCTGCAGCATCTGCCTCATCGTGCACAAAGTCTTGTAATGATTGATTAGTCCGCTGTACTCAAGCTCTTAACCAAATCTTCATCTTTGACGCTCATCCGCTTGGACTCAACTCGTTTGCATAGATTAGGGAGGGAAGGTGGATAGAGTTTGGAGGGGGAGGAGAGGGGTAAAAACTGTTGATAGCTACTTGTTTGTTAGGTTTGATATTCTGAGGTTGGGTCAGGAACCACCTGCCTCTGTTGTATTATTCTGGCGTTCAAAAACCAATAAAAATTGTTTGAACTTAAATCAATCGATGGAGGAGAGTTAAGCAGTCAGGGGGGGATCAAAGCAAAGCAACTCACATACTACTTTGCCCTCTGCACCATGTGATCCAACAGTCATCTCCCTGTTGCGGTCCTTTAAAGTCACACTAGCTTACAAGCAGGAACAGAAAACTTTAGATCTAGCAAATCTGATCTCAGTTAATGGGGACAGGACAGTTACAGACCAGGAATACAGTAACCAAAGAATATCAAAAACTGGTGATACAGTGTAAGAATGTTAGTTACTAAGAGACTAAACAGTGTTATCACACTGTCAGTAATCTAGAGGAAGGTGCACACTGCTACACCCTGCACTTTTCCCTCTGCTTTACATTAGCCGCTGACAATCTAACACTAGGTATTCAGAGAACAACCTGGGGAATGCAGGCGTCTGCAGCAGCATACGCTGACCAAGTCCTGCCCTCTTTGGCACATTCCATAAAGCCAACTCAGCCCATGTCTGTGCTAAATTCCAGGACCCCAGAGCCAGGTCTGGGTGTTAACTCAGTCACTGCTGAAAAGGACAACGAAAAAGACCAACATAATATCTGTTCAGTTTTTTTGGTGTTAAGGAAATTATTTTTGTAGGAATATTTTGGAACAAACTCCCATTAAAAAAAAACAAAACAAAAACCCACAAATGAAAATGGAGGAAACTATTGAATGGATGCAGATTGTGAGAATAAATACTATGCAACAATGGCTCCCAAATCCAATTCTTAATAGATGGGGTTTTCAGGATGTCCATGACAGTCATGAAATAAGATTGGTATAATAAATCTGAGTCCTTTACAGTTTGGTCACCCTAAAAACCAGGGCTGTTTGGGTTGAGTACCAACATTTATTAAACCCATTCCTCCCAGCCCCATGTAGAAAAGAAATCTTGACAGAGGTTGCTTCTTGCACGCAATGAAATGCACCAAGCAAGCCCCAGCCTCTTTCACGTTAAATACTGCTGGGCAGCTGTTTACTTAGAAAAGATATTTACTTTAAAAAAAAAAAAAAGGTACTAACCAGAGGCTCACAAGCTTTTAACATTCTCAGCCTGAGAACCCAAAACCACAAGTTCAAGGTGAGCCGATCCTGAAAGTCAGACCTGTTCCCAGCTCTCGAGAACCAGGGATGCCCATCACCGTGCTGTGAACATGCAGACTAGGGATGTGAATCGTTTGACGATTTAAAAAAATCGTCAGATATTTTTTAAATTGTCAAAAATTGTTAAGAGTCACGATACAATAGAAATTCCCCCGATTTATCGTGAAAAATCGTTAAATCAGGCACGGGAATTATTTGGGGGGAGGGCGGGAAAACCGGCACACCAAAACCACCCCAACCCTTTAAAACCAATCCCTTACCATCCCCCACCCCCCCAAACCCCCCCCCCCCCCCCAAAATGTTAAATTAGCTGGTGGTCCAGTGGGGGGTCCCAGCGCAATCTCCCACTCTCGGGCCATCGGCACCATTTTGGCTGCCAATATAAATGGTGCCGATGGCCCGATAAAAAAACCCACCAGACCCTTTAAACAGATCCCCTTAGCCTCCCCCACCCTCCCGACCCCCCAAAAACCTTTTAAAATTAGCTGGTGGTCCAGGGGGGAATGCGGGGAGCGATCTCCCGCTCTCAGGCCATCGGCTGCCACTCAAAGATGGCACTGATCGCCCTTACCATGTGACGGGGCCAGCCAATGGCATGGATACCCTGTCACATGGTAAGGGCAAAGGGCCATCGGTGCCATTTTTTTTTAGCGCAGCTGATGGCCTGAGAACGGGAGATCACTCCCCGCGGTCCCCCTGGACCACCAGGTGTGTGTAAAAAGTTTTTTAGGGGGGTTGGGAGAGTGGGGGAGGCTAAAGGGTTAATTTTAAAGGTTCGGGGTGGGGTTTTTTGTTTTTTTTTTTTAATCAGCGCGGGCCTCACTAAAAAGAATTAGTGATGTGAATTGGAATCGGAACCGATCCCAATTCACATCCCTAACGATCAGATTTCCCCCCCCCCCCCCCCCAGCCGAACCAGATCGTTAAAACGATCGGGCACACAATTCACATCCCTAATGCAGACCGATTCATTGAATAAGTGCAGGAGAGCCAGTGCTCCCGTGTTCAGCGCCCGCTCTCCTGACGCACGCCCAGGAACCTCTCCTGGGCACGTGATTTTGTATTTAAATTAGGGCCCGTGCTAAGGACCCCTCCTTATTAGTGGAAGCGACAACTGTCAGCGGGTCTGACAACCAACACTTACGGTAATTTTACAGGCATCTGTTTTTGATCCTGACAGCTATGGGATCTGCTATTAAGACTATTCAGCAGAATCAGATGATCTGTGGGTATAGAAGAGGGATGCCCTTGCATAATTTAATTCTTTCCTGGAACATCAAATGCTTCAGGTAGAGATAAGGATCCTCTTTTTCAGATCCTAGGAATTATGTTTTTTTTTTTGGGGGGGGACGTGGGAAGTGTACAAGGATCAATATCACCAATCACGATCAATATTTGTGTTCAGCCACCATGAATCAATTAGAGTAAGTCTTCCAATTCATTATGTAGCAGATAATCTGCAATTCTATTGTTAATAAGGTTCTTCACTGGTTTCTGGAGAGACTTAATGCAGCATCACCTGAAAGGTCATCTTGGCTGAAAAGTGAGCTAACCCATTTAAGAGTTTATTTGGATCAAGAAATATAGCAGACAGCTGTCCTGATATTTCTGGACAGTATTGTACAGAAAAAAAAAGGACAGCTAAAATATTCAGAGAGATCCAGATTTTAGCCCTCCAGCTACATGTTAGCATCTAAACCTCCCCTGCAATTATGCAGCATTGTGTGTGTGTGCACATCAGCAGCTAAACTCTAAACTGAATATGTGTTGAATATATTCTGTATCATTTACATAAGACTTCAGTCCATGATTTGATCAGAGGCCTAAAAAAAAAAAAAAAAAAGTTCCTGAGCTGGTGAAAGCAAACTTATTTTTTTTCGAGTAAAGCCATTCAAGAATGCGTGGTCATGATATGGGGCTACAAAGGAGTGGAAACCGTGTTAGGCCATATTCTCACAGAAATATTGGTGGCTGCATGGAAGAGCATCTTAGTAGAGATGAGAGGGAAAAATATAATTCAGAAAAAGCACAGGACAAATACAAGGTTTTGCTACTAGAAAGTGAAGGGTAGGCTAGATCAATTAGGATCTAGGGTACAGTTAGTAAACTGCTATCATATTTTATGATTTTCTAATGGCAAAGAGTGACAGAGAGACTCTTTATAAGGCCTTCATAGTAGTCAACTATTTATATCACTATAGAAGGGGCATCTAGTAACTCAAGGTGAGGTTTTGGATGTGACTTGGAATGACACCGTTCATACACCTGCCTGTGCATGTAAAACTGGCCCCAAAACCCTAGTCCATCACCAAAACCTCACCCTCCTATAGTGGAATAAAAAGATGACTAACGTATGCCACCCCAGAGGCTCTCTACACTACTCCACAATAAATATTTTGTGAATCCTGTTTCAGGAATATCATACAGTTTAACGCCAGGAAAAAGAGGTGTAGTTATTTCCAGCATAAAAACGTGCGCTAATGTGCGTTATGCTATCGCATTCAATGTTAATCACCCCACAATTTCATAAACCCCACCCAAACTCCTCCCCTTTGACTAAATTTTCAGAATTTGCATATGCATCATGAGATGCGAAAAAACAAATGCATTACGGCGTTAGGACCCTAACGCCCGCAATTACGCCCTAACGCATTCTGATGCATGACCCTAATGGTTCTTTAGCTTTTGATTGTTGGAGGTGGATAAGGAGCTGGAAGTATGTGGACTTTATGTACTATAGATTGCTTTTGAAATTGATTCTACTATTTCTACTGCAAGTTGTTGATTCTCTCATTTTTGTTGATTTTGTTTTGTTCTATTCTTTGGTCAAACTTAATACTTCCAAAAATTTCAGAATTTTTTTTTAGGGGGCGGGTGGTAAGAAAGGGTTACTACTTTTATGAAACACAAGAGCAAGCCTATTTCACCTGGACTGCTCCAACAAGGTTTTACTAAAAACAAGGCACAACATTAAAAAAAAAAAATTCTGCAGTACCTCAAGAATAGTTCTAACTGCAGGCACCTCTGAGGATGCGACCGCTGGCAGTGAACACTTTCACCAGCTACAATGAAATACCTGAAGCTCAGTAAAATGTTTTAATATATTTGTGTGGGTTTTTTTGTTTGTTTGTTTTTTTAAACTAGGCAGGGTGTACGTACAAGGCCCAGAGACAGTAGAAGATGAACAGGGAGAAATCCTAGAAAAGGTTTGGGATTCCTTTTCTTTTTAATATAAATGAGTTCCCCCCCAAGTTATAATATGGCATGAATGGCCTGGTTTATGAAAGTTCTTTTTTCATGAAAATTTCTCGGGATTCATTTTGGAAGGAAATCTGTAAGATTATTTGGCTAAAAATTGCGAGATGAATTTTCAAAGCACTTATGCATGTAAGTAGCTTGTACTCATGTACATGCTATTTTGTAAACATCAGAAGTACCAGTAAGAGGAACAGGACTCCAGGGAGTAGATTTTAGGTACAGCCCCCATGTTTCCTGCTACAGCTCAGGGGTAGATTCTTTGGCAAAAATGTGAGAATTCTGGAGTACACTGACAAACCTTTCCATTTTTTATATTACACTGTAAATCTCACTTGTATCTGTAAAAGGGATCATAAGGAGAGGAGAAAGACTGTGCGAGAACCAGAGACTAAAGAGGCAGGTTGACCCGCAACAGAGAGGACTGGAAATGAGGGAGGGGGAGGGGAGATCAGGAACCTGGAAATGGAGACGAGGAGGGAGAGGGGGAAGGAAATTCTGGGATTGATGAAGGGGGAAATGTGGGGAGAAGAGGTATGAAGGATCAGAGGTTCCTAGATCTGGGGATAAAAATCCAAGATCAGAGGATGTGATTTGCGCAGTGGCACGAGAAGGGGACAGGTGTCCATACTGTGCTCTTCTGTTCTCCCTTGCATCCCCCCCTTCTCTAACCTTACACCTAATCTGGCATGGACACAGCACCATCCGTTCTCTCTCACACACAGACATTGCCTCCCTCCCCATCCCCCAGGTGAGCTCCCACTCAGTCCCTCCTACCCTCCCCAAAATTATCCCTTTTCCTCTGTCTGCTCCAGGCTCGCGCCCTCCTCTCTCGTTACCCGTCTGCTGCCTGGGAGGGAAAGGGCACGATCAGAAAGCAGAGGGCTGCTCTCTGCCGAGGGAGATTGAGTTCAGTTGGACGGCAGCAAGACTTCAGCCAGGCTACTCTCTCCCACCTCCCAGATTTTTGGCACCTAAAGTGCAGGCTTGCATACATTTTAAACTACTTATTCACAATTTTACACCTGCTGATTTTCTTGTGCAATGGAAGCCAGACTTGTTTACTATTGGGTGGGTGGGAGGTCTAGGTGAACTGGTGTGTATGTTGGGGGGGGGGGGGGAGTTCGTGCTGAAGAAACAGGAGGGTCAACGATCTAAAGAAGAAGGACTGGGCAAACTGGAAGAGGAATCCAAAAACTAGCAATTTCAACTTATGTGCACATGTTTAAAAATTGACCGACTTTCATGCATAAAATCGGGTTTTACTCCAGGAAGTCTTACTTTCTTTCTCCACGCACAATATATGTGCTTGCTTTTAACATAAGTAGGAAAAGTACACAGGTTCAATACACTTACATACTTGCTTTCAATGTGTTCCAGGTATTAGTGCGTAAGCACACGTGTATTTTGTGATACATGCGAGTTACAGAACACCATGGTAGATCCCTATGCGGCCATGTACGTGCATATATTTTTTAAAGTGATCCTCATAGTAAATATAATATGGGACCCTAGTTACGCTACACTTAGGTATCACTGGATGCTGATTGGCTGAAGAGCACAGGCCCACCTATGCCCCAGACATTCTAATATGCCACATTGGTTATGAGGGCAGAAAAAGACTAGTTACCCCAGTCTGCCCAGTGGCACTACCCTGCAACAATACATCCCAGCTGCTAGCCATAGGAGTTTGACTGCATGCAAGGTAGCGCTCCTTATAACCAAGTCCGTTTTTGCTTTCTTGCTCATCAGTTCTCCAGTTCCCTAGCTAGGTGAGCATTAAGACCCATACTTAAACCAACATCCCCCCCACTGTCTTGACATCCATTTCTCTAATTTAAGCAGCTACCAAAAGCTAGTGAGGCTGTTTCCTAAACATCCAAACTGCTGCGTCTGCCAGAGCCACCATCCTCCCCTGCACAGTCCTAGCTCACCTGCTGAAAAATGGCTGGACTGCATTGCCTGGGGAGTGTTCCTGATTCTCAGCTGCTTTCTTTCCAGCTTTCTGGAGATCTTCCTCTTGGGCTGATTAGTCACACCAGGCTACCTTAAAAGCAGCTGCCAGCACACCAAAGGGGTTCACCACTCAGTAAGACCTTTAGAAGTACATAGGAATTAGAGATCATCAGAAGAGCCAGGAGAAATGTAAGTGAGCACCGTGCTGTGGGCTTGACCTGGCTGGGAGGCCCTCTCTGCCTGCCTTTTTCTATAAATGTTCTCTTTCCCTTAGGGAGGCTGAACCAGTCCTTGCCCTTAGGACAATCTCATGGATTGCACATGAACACTTTACTGCATAGGTGGGGGGGCCCTTGAACTCTGCAAGTTTGTGCTCAGGGAATCTCTGCCCGTTTCGTCCAATATCTGCTACTTTTCCTTTTATAATTTGGTTGCCTGTATAAAAAAAAAACCCAAACTACTTTTGTGCTCTAGTATTGAGTTGCAGTCAACTGAAGGGATATAGGCGAGATCGCCTCATGAAGGGGATGTGGGAAGATGTTGGACTTTCACGCCACACTAGCAATTAAATTCCCTCAGGGTGAATTGAAGATTTGAGATTGGCCTTATTGCTAGGTCAGTAAGGAACAAAATTACTCTTGCTTATGATTTGATCGAGGTTCGTAAGATTATACTGGCTTGCCATTACTGAAACCTGGGTTGCTCATGAGACACAGATTCTCTCCAAGTTCCATCCTAAGGAGTTTTTGTTTATTTGTAAATCTAGACCTTCTAAATAGGACGGAGGGGGACACCAGAGAGTAACTGACTACAGCACTTTGAACTATATTAATCTTGAATTAGTCCAATTAAGTTAACATTTGTTTTAAGAGGACTTTACATACTGGGTAGCAGCTAAAGTAATGGGAGACTGTATGTCAGTTGTGTTCAGGGATTTTATTAGCCATGTGGCCTGAGCATCAGTTGGGTGGATAGGCAGATTAGACGGACTGTACAGATTTTCTGCTGTCATGTTTCTATGTTTAGGATTTTTGTTTCAAGCTTATGAATGATATGAGTTTATCACAAATGGTACATGGGCGAACACAATGACGGGCACTTGCTTGAGCTAGTATTTTGTGTTTCGATGTATTCTATTCTAAAGTCTGAATATACTCCAATAACCTGATCAGACATTGAGAAAAATATTTTGAAAAGACTTTCCAATTGACTAAATTACAGGTCCAGTGTATTCTAGTATTTTAGAGGATACTGATATGATTGAGTTGGTTAGTAGAATACATACTTCCTTTTCTGAATCTGGGTTAGCCACAAAGCCAATTAAATGGTTAATATCAGGCAACCATGAACGAGTATTCCCAGAGTTTCACTAAAAGATCTGTCATATCATAAAGGATGGCATTTGTTGATGAGGCAGATGCACAAATGGGAGCATCACTGGCAAACATAAGTATGCTTTTACATTTGTTTACGTGCAAGGTCTAGGCCCAGACTTTAAAAGTATTTTGGCTTCTGACACTGCCGCTTTCCGAGTAATTTTTTACTCACTGAGAAACGACCTAGAAAGCTATTCCAGTTTCTTAAAAGGATTTATGACCTCCAAGTCAACAAAATCATGAAAACCTAGTGAAGTTGATATTGTGAAAAAAATTCTTCCAATTTGTTTGCAGATAATTCTGGGTACCCAAATATGTGCAAGCTTACTTTCTAAAACAGATGTTTTCATTGGCAGAACTGATTCTGTGCCAATGTCAAATGCTAGCTGTGATCATGTGGATGTTGTAGGTGAAGTGCAACTAGTAAACTATGTCTACTACGAATTTTTGGGGAAATGCTTGAGGTGACCAATGCTACTTCCTATTCAAACTGGAGGTGAATCACAACAGATTAATTCCAATCTAGTCAAAGGTAACATACCATCATTTTTGAAAGAGGCAATTGTGTCCCACACTGACATCTCACCTACTATTTGTTGACGACTTGAAACTCTACAGCTCCTGTTATGCCCATTTAGCAGAAACTGTATAGTGAAGTG
Organism: Rhinatrema bivittatum; assembly: GCF_901001135.1. Taxonomy (NCBI): domain Eukaryota; kingdom Metazoa; phylum Chordata; class Amphibia; order Gymnophiona; family Rhinatrematidae; genus Rhinatrema; species Rhinatrema bivittatum. The sequence goes on along the minus strand of NC_042619.1, from coordinate 245,704,346 downwards.
TTTCTCAGATAACAGCAGGATGATGATATTTGGCCTGGACAAATATGCTAAAGAGGCTAATCTTAAAGGAAAATTAAACTAAAAAAAAAAATTTCTCCCTAAGATTGCAATATAAAGGAAATGGAGCAGGAATGTATACATAAATATCTAGGAGTAGAGGAAGGTAGAAAAACTCAGCATAAAGTACTGAAAGAAAAGAGATCAGTAAAAAGAGTACTATAGGAGAGTGAAGTAGATATTGAACAGTGCCTTAACAGCATGGAATAAGATGCAATGTATTAATCAGCTTGCAATTCCTGAACTATCATACAGATTTGGAACAGTAGATTGGCTCCATAAATATCTTGAAAAATTGGATGTAAAAGCAAGAAAGCTCCTTATGGGCACAGAGAACGAGTATATGCTAAGATTATACAATCCTAGAGCTGAAGTCAGTATGGGCCTTATTGAAATTGATTACACATACAGAGCTACCACAATATGCCTTCAGGCATACTTAATGACATCGATGGATCCAAATGCTCAAATAGTGCTGAAATATGACAAAAACAAAACAAGCATTGTCCTTAAACTTGGACAATCATTCTGGCGAATGGAGGGAATGAGTGAACTAGAGATGAGGGTTTGGGGCCAGTTTTATATGCAGAGTGAGACGTACTAATAGCACAGTACACTTCAGTGAAGATCTGAGGTCATTTGGAGGGAGGAAAGTCTCAGATGAGATTTCTACAATGTTCTCTTATCTAGGGCAAGACAGACTTTCCTCCCTCCAAATGACCTCAGATCTTCACTGAAGTGTACTGTGCTATTCATACGTCTCACTCTGCATGTAAAACCCTAAACCACCACCAAAACCTCACCTCAAGTTATTAGTTGGCCCTCCTATAGTGATATAGTCGAATACTGTGAAGACCTTCCCAGAAACTCCCTCTACATGCCACTCCTCTCCCTCTGCCCAGAAATGGCCAAAATGCAATTTGCAATCTTTATCACGAATTGCATTACGGCTGTTTCGGGCATATCGCACAGTTTAATGCCAGGAAAGGGTACAGCTATTTCCAGCATTAAACTCGTGCAAAAGCATGCGTTATGCTATCGGACAGTGTGATAATGCCCCTCATTTTTATTAATCCCACCCAAACCCCTCTCCTTTGAAAAAATTTACATTTGCGCCATGCGCTACTGCGAGCCTTATGGCATTAATGCATGCGTTAACGCCACAACGCATTTTGATGAATAACCCTGAAAGATAGATACAAGGCAGAAGCACATACACAATGAAAAGTACAGAGAGCTACTCCAGAAACCCCATGTGGATCAAGATTTGACAGCAGTGGTTAAGGATCAAATGATGTAAAGACTAAAAAAAATTGGGTCAGAAAGATAGAGCTAATCTAAATTATAGTGGGTGCCACTGGCCAGATTAACAATTTCCAAGTATTCCCTACGTTGCCTATAAATAATATTTATAGGCAATGGAAAATAAAAAATATTTATTAAATATTACACCCTATGAACTCCAGAAAGTGGCTCTCTTTGGCACAATGCAAGTACTAAAAAGGGCGTTAACTGGAAAATTGAGAGATTGATATCATGCCTAACATATCCCTGCTTTATGAATGAGGTTCATTTCTGTCAGGGTACATGCAAAACAAGAAGTTAGGCTCAGATCGGAGTGCTGAATTTGTCATTTATATGGAGGTAACTAACAGTACCAGCAAGCTTCAATCTAACAGAAATTAAAGCATTTCATACTCGCCAAAAATCACAGTTCAGAAGCCATATTACTAGCTATAATCGACAGAGCATGCATGATAGCACACAGAGGCCATCACTTATTGAGCACCCCTCTTTGGCTGTGGCATTTAACACTATTGCTCATGATTTGTTAATCAAATGGCCATGAGCCACTGCAGTTACCCCCCGAAGCTATCAACCATGCAAGCCCCAGCCTCATATGCAGCTCAGATCCTGCTAGTAGGGATGTGAATCGTTTTGACGATTTAAAATATCGTCCGATATATTTTAAATCGTCAAAATCATTAGAGGCGATATTTAATAGGAATTCCCCCGATTTATCGTCAAAAATCGTAAATCGGGGGAAGGAGAGGGCGGGAAAACCGGCACACTAAAACAACCCTAAAACCCACCCCGACCCTTTAAAATAATCCCCCACCCTCCCGAACCCCCCCAAAATGCCTTAAATTACCTGGGGTCCAGAGGGGGGTCCCGGTGTGATCTTTTACTCTCGGGCCTCCGGTGCGTTGTAGAAATGGCGCCGGCGCTACCTTTGCCCTGTATGGCCGGCGCCATTTTGTACAGCAAAACGATTCGAGTGCAGGAGGTCGTTCCCGGACCCCCGCTGGACTTTTGGCAAGTCTTGTGGGGGTCAGGAGGCCCCCCAAGCTGGCCAAAAGTCCCTGGGGGTCCAGCGGGGGTCCGGGAGCGATCTACGTTCCTGACATCGGGGGACAAAAAACAAAATGGCCATTTCTACAATGCACCGGAGGCCCGAGAGTAAAAGATCACACCGGGAGGAAGGACAGCAAATTAAATTTAAGATTCTGTCCTGTATCTGCAAACGCATTTAGTTCCATAAAGTTCCTTCAAGATTAGTACGATCTTCTGAGTTAGACTTCATCTCTCACAAGCGAGAATGGTTACCACAAGGAATCGGCATTAAACTGTATGGCACCTATCCTCTGGAACAGCCTCCCACTTAAAATAAGGCAGGCAGTTTCATAAGTTGCTTAAGCCATGGCTGTTGAGGCATTTGGTTGTCATTTTAATACTGCAAGTGTGCTGTATTAATTACTGGTCAGGGGACTGAGGGGGATTGTCTGGTGACTACGAATGATTTATTCTATTATTCTTTTATTTGGAGGATTATATTTATTCTTCTGTGATAATGGGGGTGGGTGTTTTTAGTGTTATGGGGTTTTTTTTTATCTGGGTGGTTCATATGTTTTACTGTAAATTTTAACCTGGCTGGGTATATCAAGTTAGATAATTAGCCTAGCTAACTTGCACTGACCCAGTTGGTTTTGAGAAGTTGTAGCTAACTAACAACCCAGCTACCCCAAGGCATTTGGTATCCATTATCCACCCTTTGTTCTGTCCTCATTAACTCAGTCCCTGCCTCCACACTAGAGGAATTGAAAGGTGGGTTACTTGCAATCTTCCAACCTGGTTCCTGTCACTGTTTTGAATAAAATCTCAGACTATTAGGCCCATCCAGTCCACCCCACAGAACCCAGCCTCTCCTTCCCCTCCTCAGCTTTGATCCTCTGTGTTTATCCCATGCATTCTTGCACTCTTGTTACCATTTGTAACTCCACTACTTCCACCGAGTCAATGGATACATTCACCACCTTTTCCATAAAGAAATATTTTCTGATGTTGCTCCCGAGCCCATCCCCATGGACCTCCATATCGAGACCCCCCTGTTCTAAAGCAAGGTTCCCAAACTCATAGAAAATAAATTTAATTGTATTTCTTCTCTGTGGGAGAAGCTTATCCAGCAAAATTATTTGATTAGTGAAGAGCTGACTAGGCCCCCATGATACCTTAATAGTGGGAAATTTCTACCAGGAGAATGTTTTAAGGGAGCAGTATCACTTAGGAGTGACGAGAAGAACCATCCCCAAAAGGGTGGGGGTCACGTATGAAAGATTCTAAGAGAGGACTCCAGGCACTCTGGGGTGTGGGCTTCAAGGGTCGGAGAAGAGCAGCCAGGGAAGGGGTTCTGTTCTGGAATCTCTCTTACGCAGCAATGGGCACGCTCCTGTATGACTGGTGAAACACGGAGGTGGTGGGGAACAAAACTAGGCGGATTCCAATTCTGAAATCAGGGAGAAGACCACTTTCACCTGCAAGTTCTGAATGTGAGAGAACGAGGAGGAGATTCAGCTACTCTGCTTTCGGGGACTGAAGAGAGGAAGGCATTTTCTTGGGAGGACCATGGGATCTGTTCAAATCGATCTTAACGGCCAATGTAATGAGCCATGTGCTGAAATTCAGTATACAATTTCTTAATGCACACTGTAAAGAAAAAAAAAAGGATACTAACCCAAAAATGTGCATTTAAAAAAATGCTTAGCGCACATGTCTTCTGCACAGCAAATATGGTTCACGTGCACAAGTCATTGTCCATAAAATATGATGCATGCACAATAAATAATTTTCCACACAATCTTATTTACCGCTTCAAACTCACCCTCTCAAAGTGGGAACAAAAGAGTTAGGTGTACAAAAGTTATGCTCCTCACAATGTATAGCACAGAAAAACATTGTTTACATAAATCATGTTTTCGGTACATAAAATCTCAACTATAGGTCCTGGCCCTGGAACTGCAGTTTCCGCCCATAGACTAAACATTAACCTGGAAATTTTACGACACTTCTGACTAGGAGTTACATTTCCAGTGCCAAGGAAACAAGTTACGCCAGCATACCTCCTCAGATTGGGAGGGGGTAATAGTGAATACCATCATAAGCATGAGATTTGCAAGAGGGCACTAAGCTGTAAGCAGAACTCCATGCTGGCACATAAAACGTGCACACAACTGTGGGTTAAACTGTGCTGAGCAATGCATTACATCTGCTCTTTAAGCAGCCTAAAAAACTGCAGAGGGGAGTAGGCAAGTTGCTGGTATTTAATAAATTGTTTTTCCTACTTCTGATTTTGTAACCTGGACTTGTCATTTCTGTTATCAGTAGAATTTTTTTTTTTTCACTAAAAGCTATTTTCTGTTTGGAATACAATTTTTGGTGGGTGGACTGTGATTTAAGAGTGATCCCTTCTAGGGCCCCTACAGGTTTCTCCTATCCCATCACAGAATCTCTCTCTCAGGTGGTCTATGAGTGGGTGGATCAGGGCTCTGCGTGGATTGAGCATTCCATTAGTTTTACAGTATTTATTTTTTATTTTTATTTAAAGGCTTTTATATACCGGAGTTCATGCACTTGTGCATACCACTTCGGTTTACACAGAACAAGGAACAGAAAATTACATCAAACAGATTGAACAATTAAACAAATATACAATTACATCCAACAATTGGGTATAAATAACATGGCTAACTTAGTAGGAACTTAGAGTTTGAGGTAAAGGAGAGAAATAGTACCAAGTGGTAACAGAACAATGTTAATGGCTAAATAATACATATAAATAGTAAATACAAATTCTTATAATAAATACAGGTGTTTACAGATTACAGTCTTCATGAAAAGTTTACGTCTACAGAATAGGGTTAAGTAAATAAGAACTGGCGGTTATTTCTATAGGAGTGAAGACTTCAAAAACTGAGGTTACATCTGGATTAAGAGGTATTGGTGTAGCATGCTCAAATATTTAATGATTTGGAATTGTGAGACCAAGGATAAAATTAGGAGTTGTTTGATATGATTATAAAAGCGAGAATGATTCAAGTTCTGGGATGTGGTTCTGAGCTAGACCTTTAAGTGTAGGCTTTTGTAAAGAGCCAGGTCTTGAGTTTCTTTTTGTAATCCAGTAATGTTAAAGTGACCCTAATATGCATCATTAAGCACACTACAATTGCTGTTTTTTTCTGAGCAATTTTTAAGTGTTGCCTCCCCCAGTCCCCTCACCTTACAAATACACTTGACCCATATTAGTGAGAAAAGTTACCAAACAGCTCCATTTTTAATCAGGACTTGCGGATCCAGTCCTGGTTTTCTGCCAATCCATGAGTGCATGGGACAAACTCAGGACTGGCTCAGCCTGTCCTGAAATCAGGGAGTCAATTGGCAACCTTACAAGCCAGCAGGAATCCAATAACCACAGGTTTAACTGCTGCTGATAGTACCACAGTTTTATAATACAGATAGAATTCTTTATTTTAAAGAGTTTGCCTTAAATTTCTAGACAAAAAAGAAACTGAAGTAACCTAGGTCAGTGTGTTCGCTAAAGTTGGCCACTCGTAATGTTCATTGCAGCAGACATTTCGTTACCAGTAATGCTGTATTGCATTGCACAGTCTCCTCGACCTACAGGGTTACAAAAGGTTGCAATACAAAAGTAATTGAGCGCTGAGCTCTTTCCTTAAGCAAACATTGGACTTCTGCAAACCCAAGCTAGAAGAGTAAATATATTTAAAATAAGAATGGGGAAAGCACATTCGTTAATTATTGCACATTACCCTAATAACAGATACCCCCTCTTCCTTCTGAAAGCAGGTAGTTTACGATAAATCTTTATCTGGAGCTGCTACTAACAGAACAGCAGCATAGATCCTTAGACCACGTTGAAATATTATGAATCACGTTATCAGTTACGGGGGCGTGGAGGCAGTGGGATTTTTAGCTACAACGAAAGGAAAAAGCGATTCTAGCTCTCCCCACAGATTCCTAGTCCGAAAATGCACGCATCAAGCAAGTGACCCCCACCCCGAAAGAGGAGAGGCACTTACCAGACATAATCAGAGGCAGCCGCTTTCTGCTAACTAAAAAGTGCCGGGGGGGGTGGTCTAACGAGGACCCTGCAGGCCCGGGAGGGAGGGAGGCAAGGAAGGAGAGAGAGAGAGAGAGAGAGAGAGACTCTCCTCCTCCTCCTGCTGCTGAAGTGCAGGTTAATGATTATGGCAGCGGCTCCTCACTCTCTCCCCGGCGCCTCGGGTTTACACGGACTCCCTCCCACTTTTTTTTTTTTTTTAACCTGTTCTGCGTTTTTAGCAGCACGGACTCCGGGTTTCATAGGAGGTTTTTTTTTTGTTTTTTTTCCTTTTAGGAGCCAGGACTCACCTTCGCTGACCTTTACCGCCACCACCACCTGCTGCCACCGCAATGCGACCCGCGACCCGCGACCCGCTGCCCGCCCCTAACCTGGGGCGCCTCGCCCGGTCCTCCCCCCGGCCGCCGGAGCTTAACGGTGACCCGTCTGCGGCCTACGGGAGCTTCCCTGCCCCCTCCTCCACCAGCACCACCTACCCGGCGCGGCTCCCGCTCCTCCTCGGTTGAAAGCAGGGTGATGAGGCCCGACCCCCGACTATTCCCAGGAGCAGCAGCAGCAGCAGCGCCCGAATCCTGCGCCTTTTCTCCCCCCCGCTCTTCCTGGCACAGGTAGCAGTGCCGCAGCCTCGCTTCCTCCTCCTTGTAGCCACACGGAGGGGCAGGGAAGCTGCCGCTGCTGGCTTTATTTTCTCTTCAGGTGCTAAGAGTTGCGGTCAATTATTTTAATTTTCTCTCGCCCCCCTCCCAAAAAAAAAACAACCCAGACTCATGCGGTAAGACGTGAGCCAGACCTTCTTTCTAGGAATCAGTTCCTTTGCTCGCTGCAAGATAATTGAATTAGCACAAGGCAAAAAGCTGTCAGCAGTAACTCTTTCTAGGAAAGGCCTCGGCTCTTATGGGTTTTGTCACTAGGGGGGTACTGCCTGCAAAATGGCTTTGTTCGGTACGTGCCCTGCCAAGAATGAACCTCCCTCGTAAATCAGGGTATGGTGGGCAGGATCTCATTCTCTCTCTCACATGTATTGCCCCCCTACTCTTCTCCACACTTGCCTTTGTGCGAAGGTGTAGGGACGCTGCTGGCCCATGCGTGATCGGGGTCTGTGTGAGCTGGCAGCGTAGCCTACTGGCGGGGACTGGCATAATCTGTCAGGCACTAATGAGTTGCTCTTTCTTTGTCCATTTAGATAACTAAAAGTATAGGTCACCCCTTTCCTTTGAGTAATTTAATACATTTGTGGTCAGTTGAGGTGTGGGGGGCCTGATGAATAAAGTATAATTCTCAAAAGCTACTCTCAAATGTTAGGAGGTGGAACATTTTTCAGAAAACGTGGATGCCAATCACAATTTTTTAGGAGCCAGGGTGAGAAAATTATTTCCCTCCCCCATCCCCCTAAATTTTTATCTTGTTTTCCAAAGGCAGAGAGGATAAGGCACCAAACACAGGTATGGTTTCCTAGATTCACCTATTCCCCCACTGTGTCTTTTACATCAATTCTGCAGTCAGTCCACACCAGTTTTTTTTTACTAATCATCACTCATCAGGCGGTAACTCAAGGATGATGACAGGTATTTTCAGGGGAGCCACGACTTCAATCAATATCAATATACACTTACACCACCTCAGAACGTTTTTGCACTTACAACACCTAATAATGTTTTGGTTTATATCTAACCTGCACTAACATTTTCAGAACATCGGGGAGGGGGGCATGAGGATTCTGTTGGGCATTGCTTTCGGATTCACAACCACACATGCACAGTTACACCACTTAATGTTTTGGTTTTGCATTCAATCCACCAGATTTTCCAAACGTTGCAGCGGGTCTACAAGGATGACGAGTGGGGTTTTTTTGAGGAAGATTTGGGGGCAGGGGGGGGAATGATCCACATATTTCATGAATACATGCAGACTGTTGCATCAGCTACGGTAATCACTTTCTGGTTTTGTATCTGATTCACATCAGATTTTTAGGTGATGTGATCCTTATCAACCACCTGACAACGGGTGTTTTAATTTTTGCAGTCTACATCTATGCATATCCCATGAATATGCATGCACAGATCCAAAACTAAAAAAGTTATTAGGCGATGTATTTGATCCACACCAGTTTCGGGAGATGCCAAGTCTACGAGGATCATGGAAGAGTTGGGTTTTTTATGGAGGGGCGAGGGGAAATTCACATATGCCACAAATGCAAATGTGCAGTTGTCACTTTTGGGCTTTGCATCCTGTCCATACCAAATTTTCAGGTGATGTCAGGGGCCAAGAGGAGTTGGGTAGGGGTATTTTTTTCCCCCAGATTCTGGTAGGCGTGCGTGCGTGCATTCCAAAAGTAGATGGTTAGTTTGGGATGGAATTTCTACTATTCTGCTTCTTTTCTTTGTCTACATTTTGTGTTTTGCTTGTTTTTAGACTACTTTGAGTACACCAAATTTTAAGGATCATGAGTGTTTTGGGAGTTGGGGAAACCACATAGGGGGTGATAGGGCACATCCTGGAATATAGGACTGGGTGAAACTATTTTAGATTTATTTTAAATGCTCTTTTGGTGTTTGCTTTTGTTCTCCCTCCTATCTCTTCCGCTTCTCCTATCCTTCCACTTCTCTTCTCTAGCCTCATTACAGCCAGCACTGGCTCTGAGCTGGTGGTGACGGCAGCAGCAGCAACCTCTTTCCTGCCAGGCCTGAGCAGAAGCTTGTGTGGGTCTTGAGACAGTATCAGGCCTCAGGTTCTGGGTACCCAGCCAACCTGGTTCTGGGGAGTTTTGCAACCTTAACTAATGAATTTATTGAAGTAACTTAAACGGTTTCACCTACACTTTGGTTGGCTGATGAGGAGTTAAAATCATTAAGTGACCTTCATTAAAAATGCATAACTGCTAGCACGGACAGGAACAAAAGCTGTGTGATTGTGCCCAAGGGGGTGTGTGAATTGAATGGGTGCAGATAGCAGGATGCCAGAGGGAAATCACAGAAACAAAAGAAAAGCAGGACAAGCAAGGCACCCTGGGGGGAGGGGGACAGGATACATGACAAGACAGAGCACTATATATGTGAACCAAGGTTAGCAGGCTATAAAAATACTTACTTGAACACAGAAAAATGAGCAACAGCAGTGCCAGAAGAGCAGTATATTCTGTTATTTGGCTCTGTTTGCTCCCTTAAGGAATAGCAACCTTGCCCTTCCCTTGGGTTTCCTCTACCTTACCTCTTTATTAAGTGATTGTCAATCACTGCTGTTTGTTATGAATTTGCCTTTCAAACCATTAAAACACTTTTTATTACCTTTTTAAACACATCAAAGCATCGTTGTAGTATATGAGTTTAAATGTGCGGTGTTTCCCAGAGAGAGTAAGCTGAAACTAAACACTAACCTTTTATTTTTCTGCAGTAGTGGAGGAGTGTTTTGAAAAGGATTTTGTATGAAGTCAGACTAGTTAAATAAAAGATTACAACAATGAGATTACACTGATCAGACTTGTAAAAACGATCCATGGTTGCTGAAATCCAAGAATGTAATCTAAAATGCTAGAATGTATGTAAAAGATCAAAAAGTTTGTTAAGGTTCAATACAGTTTCTGTTTTGCCTTCTGCTCAATTTACAAGAAATCACATGACTTCCAAGTATTCGGTCTTATTAACATATATGAGATAGAATTATAATGCTAAGTAATTAGGAAAATGTTATGCAAGCAAATAAACTAACTGATTGGTGTATAAATTAGAGATGGTAACCTGGTAACCTATTAACCTAGTGTATCAATAACATTCTCTGAGACTGCTCCTGAATTGCCTTTCTGGTAATTGCACTCTCATAGAATATGCCAAGAAAGATCTTTCTCTTTTAGGTGCTGGTGTTAAGTGTTTATTTATAACCCATAACAACATACAATAACCCTTATTTTTCTACTCATGGCTTCATTTTTCTTGATCAAAAACCCAGAACAGTTTTTGCAATCCATACACATTCCAAGGCTTCCCAACAGAACACAGAGATAGGCTGTGAGCTTAGAGTGCCTCCTTTATCTACCAATTTAAAACAAGCCTCCTACTGTAATTGTGGAAGCTTTTGCCCTTGCACACTTCCTGTACACAGTGATTGTGAGTGTAACATGAACGTATACAAATATTTCATCTCTGCTAAGGCTTATCTTATTATAAGTTTCATACTTTTGTTGACCAATTTTGTGATTAATTGCTCTGTTAGTGGATTTTACAACTCTTTCAAGTCACCCTCCTTCCTTGTGCATTGCCTCATCTTGTTCCATCAAAGAGGTAATAGATCATAACTCAGTCTAACTGTTGTAAGTGATACAATTATCTTAAGAATTTGAAAGTTAGCCAGAAAGTTAGCCATTAATGAAGGAAAGCCTATGAGCAATAGATAAGAGAATTGAAAAAGTGAAAGACTGAAGGGCAACTAAGTTATTTTTACATGCAATAGGCTCTCAGCACACAATAGGCTGCAGAGATGACAGAGAAGAACTGTCCCAGGTCTTTTTACAAGAATTATTCTTAAAGATCTGCACAAACTACCATGAGCCTGAGTAGTGAAACATTGTCGGATTTTGTTTCAATTAGAACAGCATTTTATAAATCAGGCTCCATATGACCAATAAGCAAAGCTTTAGGATCTTAGAGTGACATCGTTCGACCTTTACTTTGCTATTAACATCCTGGAAGTTGTAGCAGTTTGCTTGGTGCATTTGTGCATTGGGATTATTGCTTTAGGCTGATAAAAGAAATGGGGACGAAAGCTCCATTTGAACCATTGAAGTGTCATGGATTGTGGAGTTCAGAAGGCCACTTTTTTAGCTAATTAGACAGACCCTGATCCACAGCAAAATCTGCATTAAAGAAATGGTTACTACATCCCTTTTGCTTCTGCCCAACTATCAATTACTTGAATGAGATTCTCCTCTTCAGGGCTGCCCTAGGAGAATCAGCTGAAGTGAACCATCTCCCCCCCACCATGAGATTGAAGAGAATGGGGTGGGAAACTCCCAAGATCAAAGGCAGAGAAAGTCTTTCCAGATCATCTGCCATTTTACCTCCTGCTCCCTGCTGATCTGTCTGCCACAGTGCATCCGCTGCAGCTCCTGCTCGCTGTCCCTCTGGTGCAGTAACAGGAGCACCTGTGAGGAGGAGCGGGAAGTGATAGCAGATGTTGAGGGTGGGCTTAGGGTCCTTATGGATGGCCTTGCTCCTCCCAATAAGGTGTATAGTTGTAGCTACAAGGGTTGAATGCCCTCAACTGCTGCTTTAATGCTGTGATGATCAGGGAGAGGATAGGGAGGAGGTATCCACTCTGGAGACAGCTGATCCCTACACTAAGCCCCAGGAGCGTATAGGCAGGGCACATAGAAATATTAGGAGTCCTAGGAACCCCCTTAAAACACTGCGGACTACCTTTCCCAGGGGGCCTAGCCAAAGCCCTGAGGATTGTGAAATAATGGTGAATTTTTTTTTTCTTAGTTTGAATTGTAGCTGGGTTCTGTGGGAGGTTGAACTCAGCAGGGCCTTTTGGCTTAGTCCTATGAAAGAAAAGACTGTACTATAGTTGTTTTTTGGTTAGTTTGAATGTGACTAGAGAAGCAGCAATTCCACAGCAGTGCTCTGAATGCTTGTAGGCACTGTAGTTAAAAAGGAAAGAAAAAAAGATCATGTGATGCAGTGAACCTGGATGGAAGTGTGATCCGGGGCTCTGGGCGTCCTCCCCAGAAAATCAAGTGCCATCGTTGCTACATTATACATGTACCCTCTATAATCTGCTTCCACTTATTTTTATGGTATATGGACAGATTTATTTCGCGGTTACCTAAAGTGATGAACACCAGATTCTCAAAGAAAGAGAAAGAGAAGCCGTGTGTAAGTGAACCCAAAATGGCTGCCACTAAGGAAAATTCTCCACAGACCCCGGGTAAGGATGCAAATATCATGGCTCTCACTGACGCATTGGTGTCGGAATTAAGCTCTCGCTTTGGTTGCTATTTCAGCCCAAATCTCAGCAGTGCAAGTGTCCATGTCAGAATTTAGGGCACGCCTGGAATCTGTTGAGGGCCGGGTAGGAGTAGTACAAGATGAGTCACTAGCAGAGACAGCAACAATTCATGCCTTGGAAAAACTCCTAGCAGACCAGTCTGATAAGTTAGACAACCTGTAGAATTGCTCCAGGCGAAATAATTTAAGAGTGGTCTTATCCCTGAAACGATTGAAGAGCGGCAGCTTAAACCCAGGCTCAAAAAAGAGCTGGTATTGGCATTGGGCCTACAAGGGGAATGTGAGCCTATAGTAATCGAATGGGCACATTGGCTGAGAGGAATTTCAGAGACAGAACCAAACCCATGATAGCTATTTTCAAGCTCCTCAATTATGCCCAGAAAAAAATCATTTTGCAAGCCTACCGAAAAAACAAAACCTTCAGCTTTTTGACCAGCGCGCATTACTATTCCAAGACTTCTCTCCGAAATTTTCACAACAAAGGAAGGGGTTCGCCCAAATCTGCTCAGAATTAACCAACAGACTGTTACGAACGCGCCAAGTGAGCCCTGGGAAGGGCGTAGAGGCGCGATCACTTGCTCCTGAGAAAGAGTGAGTCCTTGGGCCCCGAGGTGGCTCAGGGAGGAGCCCCAAGACACACCTCGAGGGAGGTGAGCAAGTACAGGCATGGGCGGAGCAAGAACACAGGAGGAGAATGAAGTGGGTCAACCCTCTGTTGAACCAACACGTACTAGTGAGGATAGACAGAGGCCGAGTGCTGGAAACAACAAGGCAGGGTACCGAAGTAGGAGATTCAGGACCCGAGAGAGTAAGAGAGTCAGAGTACATAGGGGAACGAGGACGACTGGACGAGACGAGACTCTCTAAGACTTGGACAAAACGGGACTCTTGAAGACTAGGGAGAGTGCTGTCCCTCAGGGTGCCCTACGTGGACTGGTCATGGACCACCCTGTCCCACTACATGCCCTATACAACCTGGAAGGCTGGTTGCAGACCACGTGGAGAGTGGGACATGCACGGAACGGAGAAGAAAGTATGCAAGAGGGGATGCCTCAAGCACAGGTCATATGGACACCTGGAACTTAGAACCAGAGGACATCTGGATGTCTGTACATCAGGGTCTCTAGACATCTGGACAGATGGATCCAAGAAGAGAGAACTACTGGACGAATAGAGATCAGAGGGTCATAGAGGAGAGGACACCAGACATCTGGACACCTGGATCACTTGAACCTGAGGACATCTGGGTGACAGGAACATCTGAGACATCTGGATAAGAACAAGGAACCCCGAGGCTTACGGGAAGGGAAGCCAAGGGCTGGAACATACCACGAGGACGATCAGACAAGGAATGAAACCTGGAGCATCAGACAGAGACATCATGAACAAGAAGACATGGAACATGAAGTCTTCCAGACAGGAGCAGGAAGATGGACCATGATGGAAGTAGTGAACTCCATGGACGAAGGAGAAGCTCCATCCGAAGGCACTGAGGAACTGAAGAAGAACCCTAAAGATGTCATCTGGAGGGCACAGGAGTACTTCCTGTCTCTGGCCCTTTAAGAGGAGAGAGCCACGCGGCCAGCCCCTAGAGGGAGCCCTGAAGGAAGATGGGCGGAGCTAGGTATGCAGCGACATCGTGGAGGAAGGTGAAGGCCGGCGGCAGCTCCTGCCGCTGAAGAGGAGCACGCTGGGGCCGGACTGTAGCCCCGACGAAAAAAGACGAGGCGGTGGTGGCTCCCTGCCGCTGCAGAGGACTCCCACGGCACATGGGCCACGGAGGAGGAGGGAATCCCGGCAAGGGGATTCCCCCTCAGGAGTCAGCGAAGCGGTTCCAGCTGCGCAGGAGAGAAGAGAGCGGCAGCATCTCCAGGCGTGAAGATGAGAGGAAGCGCCGCTCAGCGGCTTTCTGGGCTGCGATGAAGACAGCAGTGCTGGGCCCGGCAGAGGAGGAAAGGTGAGGGCCTGTCCGCGGGCAGGGTTGCAACACAGATAGATTCGATTTGCTCTCCTTTATCCGGCAAGACTGCGGATATGGCATGAGAATACTACACACAACTTTAATTCACCGGAAGAGACAAAGCCATTTCTGGCTAGAATTTCAGGTTTGGACAAATGCAACATGAAGCTACATGGGCACCTGTTATTATTACCAAAGATGGTGATGAGCCTGCAGCCATTATCTGGGCTAAAGTGTAAATTGCTAAGTTTTGCATTTACTCTGATACTTGGTGGTATTGCAGTTGGTAGTTATGTACACAGATTCTTAATGTGCGGGGCTTCCACAAATGTTGGAAGTTCCTAGTTGTTTGGTTGGCACTTTGAGCCAGGAAGGTGCTAGTACGTGAAGGGGAGGACACCTGTTGCGTTAGGAGTGACCTTTAGCGTGCAGTATAAGGAGGCGTCTTACACCATGGGAAAGGGACATCGGTAGGTATGTGGTAAGCAGTGTACTATATTATGTGAGCTGCATGAGTATACTGGCTAATGGGATTGTAGAGTTATTGTATAAGGTGAGGTGCTGTAAAGGGCCATACATGAAGGGGGTCGCAGCTCAAAATGGGACAGGTAGACTCCCTGGATCCGGATCTCTTTTTTTTTTTTTTTTTTTTAATGTTGCATTGGGCTCCAGCTGTGTGGGATGGGGACCCAGCTTGATTTTATTCTTGGAATGTAGCTGGAATGGGCACACCCATAAAGCGAGAAAAAGTACTTGCTCAATTGAAGGGGGGAGGTGTTATTTTCCTTCAGGAAACTCATAGGGTAGAGAGGGAACATAAAAAAAATAGCATAAAAACTGGGTCTCTGGTTTTTTCAGCACAAGGATCCACTAAAAATTGTGGTGTTGCCATTTTAATACATAAAAAGATATTGTTTCAGATGGAAAAACTTATAGCAGACTGGAGGGTCATTTCATATTAGTGGTGGGGAATCTTACTGGGAAAAAGGTGATCTTGGCATCTGTCTATGCCCCCAGTAATTACAATCAAATTTTTTGTTAAGCTTACTACCCAGATTCAGGAAATGGATGGGGCCCCTTTAATTCTGGGTGGCGACCTCAACTCTGTGGCAGATAATTCAGTAGACAGGTGGCCGAGTCAGCAGCCAAAGTAAACAATGTGGACAAGGGGATACATTTCTTATATGACACTACAACTGCTGAAGGGTTCTCCACTCGGGGGAGAGGCACTACATACAAGAGCCCACTAATCCAAATCCCATAGAGACATGTTACTGGTCTCAAAGTCTTTTCCATAACATTGCTTCGGTATCTATTGGCCCACTTGTGATATCTGACCACTGCCTGGTAACTTGTTCTTTATCTAATGGGAATCCTAGTGCTAATATCCCGCTTTGGTGTATGCCCTTATGGTTGACTAATGATCCCGACTTTAAATTGTACTTAGAGGGGAAATGGCAAGAGCTTGCGAACCACAACTCCCAACATCTAGCTACCCCGATTTTATTTTGGGAAACGGCGAAAGTTATGAGAGGGGAAATAATTAGCTATATAGCAGCAAAGCAGAAAAGTCAAAATAAAACTACATTAACACTTCATAAGCAATTAGCTACATATAAGGCTAAAATAATCAAATACGGAACTCCTGAATGGCAGGAAAAGTATCAAACTACTCAGAATTTTAAATTAACAGCTGCAAAAGATAGCGATGGGTTCACTGTTTCCTTTAAAGCATCATTTTTACAGATACGGCAACAAACTGGGGCGGCTGCTAGACAATTTGGTTAGATCGCAGAGAGGGTCTACACATATAGGGGGACTGAAGAACTCTACAGGTATTCTATGAACGGATTTGCAGGGGATGGGGGACATTTTCTGATCATTTTATCAACAATTGTACTCCACAGAGAGGGATGATCAGGCAGCCCGAGATGAGTTTAAGGCTGGCAATCAATTACCTAAATTGGGAATAAATGACTTAAAATAGCTTAATGCTCCCATTAGTAAGGAGAAATCAAATTATAGGTATTATTAAAGATTTGAAACCTTTTAAATCAGCAGGACCTGATGGTCTATCTGCTACTTTTTATAAGGTTCTACATGAGTATATATCTAAACCTCTACAATATACTGTTAAGGCTATGATTCAAGGAGGGAATATGCCTGAATCTCTATATGCAGCAGTTATCGTTCACCCAAAGCCAGGCAAACCCCCAAATGACTCTGCTTCTTACAGACCCATAATCACTTTTAAATCTGGATATAAAAATTTATGCTAAATTACTTGCTAATCGGTTAGTGTGCTCTTCCACATTTAATGTTTCTTTGTTTAGTTGGTTAGTCTGCTCTTCCACATTTAATCTGTTTCTTTGTTTCGTTATTTAGTTTATTCAGTTTTGCTGTCCTTTGCCTCCGGCTAACTTAGCCCCCCAAGTTACTACCTCCTTGTTTATATGTAACTTTCGCCTCTTGTTAAATGGTTAAGTTCTACCCCTTGTTACATGTAAACTGATTTGATTTGAATTTATTCATGAAGGTCTGTATAGAAAAGTGTTAAATAAATAAATAATATCAATAGAACAAACAGAATTTGTACAAGGGAGACAGAGTGCTAATATTAGGCGGCTTTTGCTGGCCATGGAAAGCAGTCTAGACAGGCGATCAGCAGATCCCCTGGTGGTGAGTTTCGACATGGAGAAGACCTTAGATAGGTTGTCTTGGCCTTTTCTTAAATATGTCCTGAAACAAAATGGGTTTAATGGTTTCATATTGGACGCAATTCAAATTTTTTTATTCCAGTCCCCTAGCTTATATTCAGGTTAATGGACCTCTATCGAAGGACTTTTCTCTAACTAGGGTCACAAGACTGGGGTGCTCCCTGTCCCATTATTATTTGACATCAGAGCCACTGGTTTGCCACATAAAGCAGGAGGGTGCTGTTCAGGGGATCTGGATAGGGTCCATGGAAACCAAAATAATGCTTTTTGCAGATGACATTCTAATGATCCTGTCCCGAGCTCAACAATCACTTCCTATAGTGTTAACCCTTATTATTGCGTTCGGGAAATTTTCTGCATTAAAACTAAATTTTACTAAATCTGAAGGCCTAGATATCACTGGCACTCTTCAGGGGTGATGGCCCATATTCCCGCTAAAATGGGCAGATCGTCGGATTAAATAGTTGGGGGTGCTGATTCATCTTCACCCAAATAAATGGTATAGAAGCAATGTCATCCCTCTATTGAATGTTTTCTAACAAGAAACCCCGAGCTTGGATGGAGTACCCTATCTCTGTAATGGGGAGAATTGCTTTACTGAAGATTATATTAATCCCAAAGTTGTTATATACATTACAGATGATCTCTGTTTTGCTTAGGAAGGTGGTCATTAAATGTTTCAATATTATATGCTCTCGTTTCATTTGGAGGGCTAAAAGAGTAAGGTTTTTGATCTCCAAATTATATTTCCCCAAGACAGAGGTGGGGTGCGGGATTTTCCAATATTCAATATTATAATTGGGCAAGTTATTGGAAGATGCTCTCCTCTTGGCTTGGTACAAAATGGTGGAACAGGATGCTTGAATTGGAGCATCAGTTTGCCTTCCCATTACATTTAAAATATATATTGCATGCTCCCAACGTTGAGCTTCCTCCTGTTATTAACAACTCTGTATTGTTTCATTCGCTGCCGAAGATATGGCAATACCCAACTTGAAAAACAATGCTGAAGTTTCCCCTGAGGCGACAGGAAGATTTTCTTCAACATCAGCGCTGATTTCAAGATAACAACTGACTTGCTATACCCCTGAGGAAGGAAGATTTCCGAAACGCTGCCGAGTCTGGGGTCAGTTGAAACTCTCATGGACTACATCAATTTGCTTGCCATTTCAGGGGAACCCATAATTCCCTTCAGAAGAACATTTTCCACAATAGGGCAAATACTGGAGTGGATGCTATGGGCTCCTTTTTGGATCTAAATTCTAGATTTATTTATTTATATATATGTCTATATTCATTTGAATATTGTGTCGAACATTTGTATGTGAGCACTAAAGACTATTTGGCATAGTTACAGATCTGGAGCTATTCAAAATCAATATTTAACGATGCCTGGGCCCAATACCATTCAGGGGTTTTCAACATTTTTTGCACCTGACGACCTCTGGCAAGATCTCTGTCTACAGTATACAGATATCTTCATTCCATTACCAATTATGGTTTGCTGCGAGCAACAGCTGCTATATGGGTATAGGATCTCTTAACAGATGTACAAGAGGATGACATCTTGGAGGGATTACTGGTGGTCAATAAAAGTACGGAGAACATGAATTTGAGAGAAATATACTTTAAAATAGTGCACAGAATGTACTTTTCCCCAAGGCAAGCTTACAGAGCACGTTTCACTATAAGTGCCAAATGGTTGAAATGTTTGGCGGAGGAGGCAACTTGTACATGGTCTTTGGTCCTGCCCCATGTTACAAAGGCTCTGGCAGATGTTAACTTTAATGCAAAACTTGAGTACACATCTCGTAGGGTCGGGAACATTCTGCATACTGGGAATTAGGGATGTGAATCGTTTTTTGACGATTTAAAACAATCGTCAGATATATTTTAAATCGTCAAAAATCGTTAGAGCCGCGATACAATTCCCCCGATTTATCGTCAAAATCGTAAATCGGGGGAGGGCTGGAAAACCGGCACACCAAAACAACCCTAAAACCCACCCGACCCTTTAAAACAAATCCCCCACCCTCCCGAACCCCCCCAAAATGTTTTAAATTACCTGGGGTCCAGTGGGGGGGTCCCGGTGCGATCTCCCGCTCTCGGGCCATGGCTGCGTTAATAGAAATGGCGCCAGTGGCCCTTTGCCCTTACCATGACAGGACAAAGGTAGCGCCAGCGCCATTTTGGTTCCTGTCACCCGACGTCACGAGTGCAGGAGATCGCTCCCGGACCCCTGATGGACCCCCAGGGACTTTTTGGCCAGCTTGGGGGGCCTTCTGACCCCCACAAGACTTGCCAAAAGTCCAGCGGGGGTCCGGGAGCGACCTCCTGCACTCGCGCCGTATTGCCAATATTCAAAATGGCGCCGGCGCTACTTTTGCCCTCACTATGTCATACGGGTAAAGGTAGTGCCGGCGCCATTTTGAATATTGGCAATACGGCGCGAGTGCAGGAGGTCGCTCCCGGACCCCCGCTGGACGTTTGGCAAGTCTTGTGGGGGTCAGGAGGCCCCCCCCAAGCTGGCCAAAAAGTCCCTGGGGGTCCGGGAGTGATCTCCTGGACTCGTGAAGTCGGGTGACAGGAACCAAAATGGCGCCGGCGCTACCTTTGCCCTATCATATGGTAAAGGCAAAGGGCCACCGGCGCCATTTCTATTAACGCAGCCGTGGCCCGAGAGCAGGAGATCACGCCGGGCCCCCCCCCACTGGACCCCAGGTAGTTTAAAACATTTTGGGGGGGGTTCGGGAGGGTGGGGGATTTGTTTTAAAGGGTCAGGGTGGGTTTTAGGGTTGTTTTGGTGTGCCGGTTTTCCAGCCCTCCCCCGATTTACGATTTTTTAACAAAAAAAAACCATGACGATCAGATTTCCCTGCCCCCCCCCAGCCAAAATCGATCATTAAGACGATCGATCACACGATTCACATCCCTACTGGGAATACAAGATAATGCCTCTACAACAACAAAAGAACAGGACTCTCTCCTACACAAGGCTTGCCTAATAGCAAAGAAATGTGTATTGATAAAATGGTTGGATTCAGAAAGCCCCACTCTGCACATGTGGAAGTTGCGGATGACTGATCTTTTAATGCTGGATCATCATTCCATAGACCCCCCTAGCACCTTGAAGCAAGAAAAAAATGTTGTTCTTTTCGGTGCTCTCTGAAGAGAGAAGTACCCTGGGTGTGAAAGTGTTCCAAGGTCTCTAAGGGTCCACAATCGCATTCTGGTTCAGAACACTGATTTTGTGTTCGTTCACTCATCTTTGGATCTGTGTCTGGTTATGTTTGATTTGACGTGTTGTTCCTTTAAGTGTACATCAAATAATCATCCTAAGTTATCAGGGAGGGGGGTAGGGGATGGGGGGCAGCTAGCAATAATGCTGGATTGTATAGTTGTTTCATGTTGTGTTAAAAATGTGAAAATTAATAAATAAAAATGTAAAAAAAAAAAAAAAAAAAAAAAGGAAAAAAATGGACTGCACTTTTTTTCCCCCCCCTGTGGATGGGACTAGAAGAGGAGCATCGCAATGGCTGTGATCTGAACACTTGCAGATGCTCCAGTTAAGAGAGAAAAAAAACCCCCAAACTTTTTTTGTTTTTGTTTTCTTGTGGCCGCTAAAAGGAGTGGCTCTAGAGCAGTGCTCTGGACATTCGTGGGCATGGCCGTAACACGGAGCCTGGCCCAATAGTGGGGAAAAACTGGGTTTCGGTTTTTACACTCCTAAGACAAGCAAGGCAGAAAAGACTGAATATGTCTTCCTTTCTTTCTTTCCGTTGGAAAGGGACCCCCCCCCCGGGGGAAAAGTTTGGACGATTGCCTTATTTACGTTCTTGCTGCCCCTGGGAAATCCACCTCCACAGTTTCTGTGTTTCTTCTGGCAGATACCTAACTGACCTTGCTGTTATAGTTACTTTTCAAGACGGGAAGAGGCGTAGCCATCCCCGCAACCCTGAAGCAACAGCACCCTTTCCACCCTTCTCCACAAGGAGGCGATGTCACCAGCCTGGACTACATTAGCCAGCCCTGAGGTAATCCTTAGGCTACGTCTAAGGTGTGTGCAAGCAGGGCCTCTCAGCCATTACCTCTCACTGACTTCCATATATGGAGGAATATACAGATCCATCTCTGTGACCACAAGGAGGTGCTACCTCATGATCATCACAAATACAATTCTTAGCCACCTTTGTTTTCAGTTTTTATTTTATTTTTCATGGGAATTTCTAAATTATGTCCAAAAAAAAATCAGTGGAAAAGCGACTGCCACTAGTTTTTCTCCTGTGTGTTATAACAAAAGTGATTTTTTCCACTGATTTTTTTTTTTCATCATAACACTGAAATTCCCAGGAAAAATTAAACTGAAAACGAAGCTTCCTAAATAGTCTCCTATTTAGTGCATATGTTTCAGCCACTTAGTAGGAGCGCAATTTAAGCACACCCTAACTTCTGCCAGTGATTAGCTATGGGCTCCCTACGTTTTCAAAAGGGCACCTAATAGAGTTAAAGCTGGAGTTTCAAAACCATTCCCCGTTCCGGATACTTGAATTCTGAAAATATCTGGTTACAAGGAAGCCAAACATTTTTCACTGCCATTGGTACTTTTCTAGCATACCTGGGAAATGCAAAGATTAGTATTTTGGCAATGGAATTTTAAGATTTTAAATCTAAAAACAGTTCCATGGTTCCCTCTCGCCAAGGTTTCGCTTCTGTAAAACTCATGAGTTTTGGAACCTGGGGCTATTCCACCTGACATTTACGCCAGCTCAGAGGATCATTTTATTTTCTACAGAGATACACTCCTGTGCCCAGTTTTTTTTTTGTGTTTTTTTTTTAATAAACTTTCCAGTTTCTTAGAATAGAAACCCAAGAAAAGATGTCCCAAATCCTCACCTTTACCACTTTCTACCTGCATTATATGAAGCTTAGCAGAAAAAAAAAGAGCCAGTAGCTGCCAGGTATTAAGAATGAACACACACAAACGATGCATTACAAAACACGCAGTTACTTTATTGGGTGCAAGATATAAAATACAAATACCAAGGAACGGAGCTGAAGTACATATTTTGCCCAATGGATGGAAAATGGTGTAAATCACTGAACACTTCAAAGGCTTTGAAAAGGAAAATGTCTAAGTTACCCGAACAAAAGACATGAAATTTGAGAAATTCTGCCCCCTCCCCCACTCCCTGGCTAAATTTTGTCCCGGTGACTCAGATACACCACATTTACCCACCTACAAAGAGGCAATGCCATTTCACTTTGTCCAGGTGGCACTGATATTCTGTGTTATCCTGACCAAATTAACTGGGTGAAACTGGTCAGAAAATTACCTGCCCTAAACTTACTGGATAACTTTAGTTCAGTATATTCAGTGGAACACTTAACCAAGTATTTTGCACTGAATAAAGTTATCTGGGAAATTTTTATGCTTGGCCTGCTGAACGCGACCTAAATGACAGCAAATATTTTCTGTTCTGAGCTTATACATCCTGTAGGGTAAAACATTTGTATAAACAAATGTTCAAAATCAAAATTTTGTAATAGCCTACTAGTGTCATAATTTTGTTAAAAAAAAAAAAATAGCCAAAAAAAAAAAATATAAAAATGGCATGAAAACAAAGCTGCTTCATCAAAATGAACAACCAAATACCTTGGCTTCCGACTTGGACAGCCGGGGGGAGGTGGAACAGACAGCTTGGCCCTGATGCAACCCAGTACGGATTTCTCTTGCTCCCCCCTCACGCACTGTCAGAGAGACGCCACATTCCAAAGAGATTGCAAAGATGCAGCTGATCATCAAACCCTAATGAAATACTTCCAGCTGTCATTCTTCACTTAAAACTTTTTTCCTGTGTGTGTGTCTCATAGCAATAGTCTTCCTTTGGCCTGAGCTCCAAGCACGGGGCCTGCACTATGAGCTGAGAAGGGTCCTGGCTGAGCCTTTTCATTGAGATTGAGAACCCTATGGGTAATCGCCCTGCCACAACCCCACTGGGGGCAGAATGACAACCAATGACAACCCCCCATAAAAAAAATATACCTACACTAGTTAGATTCCTTAGAATATTAGCTTGATTGTTTCTTTTACCTATTGCATTCTCTTTGGATCTTATTCCTAGGTCTCGTTTTTCTTCTAAAATTTGGTTTTCATAAGCTGTTGCACTCCTTTTGTTAATATAAAAAAAAAAAAAGCTTTTGGTCTGGATTTTTTCTTCAGCAGTTTATGCTGTATTTATACATTATATCTAAAAGGGTGAAGCCTGAACAGGATTTTGATGAAGGTCCGCACAGCAGACCCTACCTCCCTCCCCCCACCCCTTTCCTTCGAGTTTACTTGGCATCCATTGTGGACTTTGAAAACAAGTTTTTAAAGCACACCTCCACAGAATGTGATGCCTTTGGACCAATCCAAAAGTCAAAATGATGCTATGCTAAAGCTTTTGGGACCACATGCACCATTTTGAAAAAGGCCCAGAGGACTCCGCACCTCCAGAATAAAGTCTAAATTGAATAGCCTGAAAAAAAAATGTTTTGACTTTTTAAGGCACGCTGTATTCTGTGCAAGGGAAGCAATTCATATTTCTATGAATCAGTATACACAACACTGCACAAAATTATTACAATGGCCCTTGCCTCAAAGAGGTTAAATATCGCGGCTTGAGCACAAGCAAGTTAAGAGAGCTACCAAGGCCCCACAGTTAAAACCAGAGACTGGGTTAAGAGCTCCGCTATGCTACAATGTCAAGCTTTGTGAAGGGTCATCTAATTATAGCAAGACCCTGAATAATGATACTGTACCTACACAGCATGCTTGCCAGAGGTGCCTCTTCAGACTCATTCACAGTCTGACTTGCAAAACATTGGTATTGATGTTTTGAGGTTTGTTTGTTTTTTTTATAGTACAATATAAAATAATAATCAGTATGCTAATTTGGAGCCAGATGTGCTAAGCTTCCTGCTCCCCCCCCCCCCAACAGAGACAACAAGGGAAAACTCTATAGCACACCTGGCTCTTAGAAAGCTAAAAACTAAAGAGAATATTTGAATGTCACACCCAAGCTCTGTCTCTGCTAATTTCATTACCCTTTTTGCTGCTAAGCTGAAGTATCCTCCTCAGGAACATTTTTGCTGGTCCCCCCCTGTCTAAAGTTCAAACAGATATTGGCATTGTTACATGAGAGAAAACTATTACCCAGTTTACTTCATAATGCTTAAAGACTGCAGTGTAAAAAAGATAACTGATTATTAATTTCTAGAGGAATTTATGAAGTAGGAAGAGAGGGTTTAATTCAATCTAGTGTACTTCAAGACTTAAAAACCCCAGGTAGTGCACAAAATTGATGCTAAACAGGGGTGGAAAACCCTTAAAATTAGAATCTGGATATGTTAGCTTCCTAATCCTTCCCCTCTACCACCCCCCCCCCCCCCCGCCCCCACCCAGCCAACACTTCTGCAAAACCCTCTTGCTATGATAAGGTTGGTTCAGGCAGATTTGCAAGTTGCCTTCAAACATTTTCGTGGCCTTCATCACCATCTTTGGCTCAGACGATTAGTAGCTGTCATCAGTAACTGCAATGGAAACAGAAGAAAATTAAAAACAAACAAAAAAAAAAACCAAGACGACACCAAAATAAGTTTTCCTAGTGTGTAGACAGATGGACTCAGAACCAGTGGCTTTACACTCCCCTGCCAGCAGATGGAGACAGAGCAAGCTGACGTCATAGTATATATAACCCTGCAGTGACCTCAGCCTGCCAGTATTCTCCTTTTCCAGATAGCAGATGTGCATCTCCATATGGGGACTGCTTTGAGCTTTTTGAAAGGAGAAATTTGAAATTCTAAAGTCAGGAAAAGAAAGCCCCGCTCTCCTGCAGTGATACCTAAAGATCCCTCCCCCTGTTGAGAATTCCTGAGGTGATTTCCATGGTTCCTCAGAGGTGTGCCTTGGTCCAGTAGCTGGGTTTCCTGGCGTGGACATAACTGTTAGTTCAGCTGAAAGGCAGCGGTTGCAGGAGGCCGAGAGCAGCAGTGACGGCAGATGCCCTCTTCCCCTCACAGGCCAAAGACAGTCTCTGTACTCACCTGAGCTCAGCGCTTACCGGTTAAGGACTTCCTCTGGTCTCCATTCTCAGTGCACCGTGCAGATGTTTGTTCCCGCTCCTGTTGGGATTGGGGAACTGGGCAGCCTGGTGCGTTGCGTGGTCCCAGGTGGGCTAAGCCCTGCACTTAGGCTTTTTTCTTGCACACCATGTGGTAAGCCGCGATGGCTGTTTTCACACGTTCTTGTGCATGTTCTGCTGCCCTCTATAGGCTGTCAAGTATGCACAGTGTGTTGCGCTCAGTTTTTGGGTGCGCTTTTTACGCACCCAAACCGTTTTACGGCTTAACTTAGTGTACAGGTTGTGCATGCACCTTGCTGCGATTTCTTCTAGGCGCTTACTTTTTGGGCACATTTCACTTTTTAGCACGAGCCATTCTGACGCATGTTTACCGCAGCGATGGCTCCAGTAAGCAAGAAGCCTAAGCGTCTTCCTGTTTGTGTTGCCTGTCATATAAGGGCTTCTCAGCCTGACCTGGCTTCTAACCTGTGTCAGCGCTGCTCAGATGCTCAGGGAGAGTTGTCTTCCTTCGATTTTGCTAAGCCTGGCTCTTCCCATTCTGATGATGGGTTGGTCATGGCCTTGACTGGAGGGATGCCAGATCATGGTTCTCCCTTGACTGGCTCCTCCATAGAACTGTCCTTGCCAGCGGGAAGAGCTCCAGCTCCTTTTTCATGGGTGGAATTTTTTTCACGGCTTACAACCTTTTCTTCAGGCCCAGTCTTCCACTTCCCCCATTTCTGTCCAGTCAGCCCCTTAGCTGGTGGTTCCTCCCTCTTCCAGTCCTATGCTTAAGCACTGGGGCTCACCTCTGCTCCCTGCGGGTGTTCTCAACAGGAATCCGGATGGCACAGAGGATGAAGTTGATCCCAATTCCCTAGAAGATGGGAAATACCTCCAGGGCTGGAACTGTATTGAACCATGTTGCAGTTTTTTTCATGGAGATGAACACCCTGATTTCCCAGACCTTGAAACAGCAGGGAGTTCCTGGTTCGGATGCCATGTCAGAGCCGAAGAATCCCATTTTCGTTTCCTTATGTAAAGCCTCTTGTTTTTTCTCGGTGTGGCTGCCATCCAGGAATTGATTGATCTGGAATGGGATGGCCCTGAGGCAAATTTCTTTTAAAGGGGGCTGGGCCGGTGCAAGGGTATTAGGCACCCTAGGCAAACCTTACAGGCTGGTGCCCCCTCCCCATACACAATTTTAAGATACGCATTTATAACATTTTACATGAAAAATGACATTGAGGTAAAATTAATATACACGTTGTTGTGATAATTTCATGCACTGTTGTGATGCCAACAAGAAAACTTGGCATCTTGGAATTCATATGGCATCATACTTATTGTGATATGTTTTGGCATGGTCCTCCCGTATCAACACAATACTATCTGCCAACACTCAAAGAATAACAACCCTACCTATGAAAAAGAATACCACAAATATTACACCAGAATCTAAAATACCAATACACCTCCTATCAGGAAAACAGAACAGGCCAAGCTTCTACAGATCCCTACAGGGAAACCACATACTAAAAGAATGCTTCATCTCAGTCTTTGCATGCAGAACACAAACCCTCACCAAATACAGAATAAAGCCACAAAGTATAAATAGAAATGTGCAGACAAAAACTGTAAAACACATCTCGCCAGACTCTATACAGTGCAACAATGGAAAAACAAAAATTTCACCATTCCTCATGAAACAATCAAAATCAAGCTATATAAATCATCATAATAGTAAAATCATACTAATAAAATAATTTCAAAACAGCTGATGAATAGAATATCCAATAATTAAAGACTCATGCAAATTTGAAAGCTTTACCAAACACCAATAAAATATTTCAAAACAGCAGACATCACATACTACCCAATAATTAAAATGGTAGTCAATCAAGAAAAATGAACTTAAAGCCACCTTTACTTACCCTCTCCAGCAGTTCTCCTGCTCCTTTCCCTTGCAGGCCACACCAGAAGCAGCAATAGCTGCTGAAGCTGTCCTCACGGTCCTCTTCCTTAGGGACCACAACCAGTCTCCTCTCTCTCATGCACACAGGCACACACATACTAGTCATCTCCATGATCAATCTCTCCCAATCACACAATTGCTCCATCTCTCTCTCGCACACACACATTGACACACACAAGCACCCTCCCTGCCTCACATACATGCCACACACACACCCTCCCTGCCTCACATACATGCCACACACACACACACACAGAAGCACCCTTCCGATTTCAAATACACACAAGCCCCTAGCTGAACAGCTTGTCTTCGGCCCCAGCAGCCTGGTCTCCAGCGGCGGCTTAGCAGCACCGGTCTTCATTTTTTCGGTCCCTGCTGGCTGCGAGGGGCACGCAACACACCGGTTGAGAATTGCTGGCCTAGGTCCTGCAACTGCCACCAGTGTCGGGAATCCGGACAAATTTTTTCACAATTCTGAGCAGGTCCGATGGAAGCAGTAGGTAGCTGCTGGGTCACCCCTAAACCTGTGGCGCCCTAGGCGATTGCCTAGTTCTTACACCTGTTCCAGGGGTCAGACATTGGAAGGCCTGTACCCCCTGGATCCGGCTGTGAGAGAGCGCTTGCATTTTCCCCAAAGTGGATGCTCTGGTATGTGCTGTGTCTAAGCGGATGACTATCCCTATAGAGGGAGGAGCGGCTTTGAAGGATGTACATGATAGAAGGATTGGGGCTATTCTTTAACAAGCTTTTGAGGCAGTGGCAATGAGTTTACAGATTGCCTCCTGTTGCACCCTAGTGGCGAGATCTTGTCTGCTTCTCTCAGGAGGCTGATGAGCCTGGAGGGAATTCCAGAGTGGTTATGGAGCCTGCTGCCACCTTTTTAGCGGATTTGTCCAGACCTCGGCCAGAGGAGTGGCTTTGGTGATTAATGGCCAGGCGTCAACTCTGGTTGTGAAATTGGTCAGCTGACACAGCTTCCACAGCCAAGCTTACCAAGATGTCCTTTAAAGGCTCGCTCTTGTTTGGGAGAGAGTTGGAGAAACTGGCCAGTAAGTGGGGCGAGTCTCCGCTGCCTCAGTTGCCAGGAGGATAAGAAACAGTTACAGCGCACCTTTGGTATGAGAGGTCGTTTCTGGGGTTCCAGGCATTTTCATCCCTACAAAGGGACAACCTTTCAGTGGACTTGGCCTTTCAGCAGGTCTCAGTCCTTTTGTTGCCGGCAGCCCAAGAGAACAGCGGGCTCAAGTGGTGGACCTTCCCAATGAAGGTTTGCCGACCCATCTTCTGAACAGGAAATAGGAGTACATCTCTTACTCTTTTATCAGATTATGTATACTGTGACATCAGCTTGCTCAGTCTCCATGTGCTGGCAGGGGAGCATAAACCCACTGGTCCTGAGTCCATCTGTCTATACTAAGGAAAACAAAATTATCAGGTAAGTCATCTTTTCATTTTCTTTCGACTGGAAACTTTATATGATTGCTGCTCAAAAAACAAAAACAAAAAAAAGTTTGAATGCCTTTTTCTGAAAGGAGAAAAGTCCAAATTTGACCTGCTATGAGATATTTCCTATATTACAAAAACTTTCATAATGTGCTCTTTTATGCTGGTTTTTATAGCATAGATATTTGAAATATATTACATGAATTTCTTATGAACGCATCTGATTCTACTGGATGAGGAACATCAGAAGGACCTAGGAGACTGGATATCTAAATGACAGATACATTTTAATGTGGACAAGTGCAAAGTAATGTACACAGGAAAAAATAATCCCAACTACAGATACATGAAACTGGGTTCCGTGTTAAGAGTCACCGCCCAGCAAAAGGACCTCTGAGTCCTGGACAATACCTTGAAATCTTCAGCTCAGTATGTGTCAGCAGTCAAAAAGGCAAATAGAATGCTAAGAATTATTTGGAAAGGGACAGAGAACAAAAACAGATTATCACAATGTCTTTGTATAGATCCATGGTGCAACCGCACCTTGAGTATTAATTGCAGTTCTGGTTGCCCCATTTTAAGAAAAGCACAGCAGACATAGAAAAAGTATAGAGAAGGGCAACAAATGATAAAAGTGAATGGAAAAGCTGCCTTATAGAGAGGCTAAAGAGATTAGGGCTCTTTATCTTAGAAGAGATTAGACTAAGAGGTTATGATTGTGTTTTATAAATGTAAGTAAATAGGGAATGGTTATTTACCTTTTCAAACAACACTAGGACTAGAGGACATGCCATGAAACTAGCACTGGCAAATTTAAAACAAACAGTAGGAAGTATTTTTTCACTCAGCGCACTACCAATACCTCAATACTAATAAAACTGAACTCCTCCTCATATCCTCACACTCCTCCCCCACCCCCCTTCAGCCTAACAACATCACAGCACAACCCTTTGTCAGGGACCTCGGTGTCTTCCTAGACCATCAACTAAGTATGAAACCATACATCAACTCCATTCTCAAAACAGGATTTTTCAAGCTCAACATACTCAAGAAACTCAGACCCCTACTGTACACCCAGGATTTCCGCACAGTAATACAAGCCACCATAACATCCAAACTAGATTACTGCAACACACTCCTCCTAGGGCTCCCCCTCTCTACCATAAAACCTTTACAAATGTTGCAAAACGCGTCAGCAAGACTCATCACTAACACACGCAAATACGAAAACATTACCCCCATCCTCAAAGACCTTCACTGGCTCCCCATCCTCTCCCGCATTCACTACAAAACCTTGACCATAATACACAAATCCATCCACACCCACAACTCCAATTGGCTCAACATCCCCTTCAATACCCCACAGTCCACTCATCCCACCACATCCACCAACAAAGGCACACACTACATGTTCCCTCTCTGAAAACAGCCCACCTCTCTTCCACTCGCGATCGTGCCCTCTCTATTGCAGGCCCCTCTCTCTGCAACTCCCTCCCTGTACACATGCGCCTCGAACCATGTTTATTCAAATTCAAAAAGAAATTAAAAACGCTATTCAAACAAGCCTATCCTGAATAGATCCCCCTCCACCCCATCCCTGCTCCGTCCCATGGTGATCACAACCTCCTTATATTAAGGAACAAATTATATTGTTAACTTATGCTTGTTGCTGTTATGTTAATCTTTCTTTCCATGCTGCTCCTTGTTATCCCCCTCCCAGTTCGCTTCCCCTGTTAACATGTATTTTCAAGCCTTTTTTGTTCAAATGTAAACCAGTATATAAAAGTTTCTAAATAAATAAAAAATAAATATCAAGCTATGGAAATCTGTTGCCGGAGGACGTAGTCAAGGCAAGTAACCTAGCAAGGTTCAATAGAGGGCTGGACGAGGTCCTGAAGGAAAAGTGCATAAACAATTATTAGTCAAGTAGATTTGGTAAAGCCGGTGCTCATCTCTGGGAATGATTATAGATCAAGTATTTGGGATCTGCCAGGTACTTGTGACCTATTCTGGCCACTGTCAAAAACAGGCTGTTCGGCTTGATGGACTTTGGTCAGAGCCAGCATGGCACTTCCTACAATCTGTTGCATTTGGCAGCCCATGGGCCTGTCACTCTTACCCCCACAGCCTCGGATGCTGGCCACAGATGTTTACAGACCACCCAGTATGCATGCAGCTCACTGCCGTGCTCCATCCGCCTCCTCTGCCAAGCTTCCCACTAACTCGAGACAAGCCCCTGATCCTGGCCTACCGCCAATGCTGCTCCTGCCTTAGGTCCCTCCTAGGAGCAAACAGCATCCCTCTTAAAGAAGCCATAGTGGGAAAACCCCAGAGGTGCCTGAAGATGCCAGACACTGGAGCCTTTAAGAGAACATTTTAGCAGGCGTTTCTCATTTGGCAATAGGTTGTCTCCTTGGAGAAATGCATTGCCTCTATGTTCCTGACTCCTGTTCCTGATTCTTGCTGTGTGCTCCTGAGTTCCCATCTCTTGTTCCTGGTTCTGTTGGCAGTCTGGTTCCTATTGAGTTCTTGTCTTCCTGGTCAGTCCTCTGTCTTCAGCACCTGGTCCTGCTCCTGTGGTCCCTCGTCCTCCTCTCGTTCCTTGCTTCAGTTTGATCTTCTGGCCTTGACCTTGGTTCGGATTTCTGGCTTTGATCTTGGATTGGGCCTTGATGCTGCTTGACCTGTGCCTGCATATCATTATTGACTGAACTCTGTCTCCCTTGTCCACAACTCTGACAAAGCAAGGTCAGATTCAGGCTGTGGTCAGAAGCAGGCAGTTCTCTACCACCTACCCTGACTGGTGTTTGTCCTGTCTATGCTGCCTTGCAACGTCTTCCATGCCATGGATCTTCACCTGCACCGAGGCCTGCACCTAAGTCCAGCCGGCCCCAGCACCCGAGGGCTCAACCTAAAGGGAACAAGGGCTGGTATTGGTGAAGCTCCAGTAGGGCCTCTGCTTCAGCCAGCTCCACCTGTGGATGGTGGGGACCTGCAGGGCACCTTCCTGCAGTTTGCACCAAATTCCACCTTGGTCCAAGGATCCACTTTCACCACATCTTCTCCCCTACTTCCTTCTTTCTCTTTTACTATTGTTAATTTATTTTAATTTTAGAATATGGTTTATCCGATTGTCCTTATGCTGGACTCAGAGGCTGAAATTAAAAAAAAAAAAGCTGAGCTAAATTTTGGAACTTAAGTTAGGAGCCTGAATTAGATATTGTGAAAGTTGTTTATAATAGTCCGTACAATGGGAAAGCAAGTTATTAAAGACCAACCACACAATTTCTCTCATTTTGATTTAAAAAAATCATTTATTATACTGAGTGTCCTATGATGAAGAGTGGGAAAGAAAAAAGCTTACTTATCCCCCAAATGTTTTAGCAGGAAGTGTTAAAATGGCACATACCAACCCTATGGTTGGTCATTTTCATTTTTTAAAAATTTATTAGACGCCCTACACAAACAAGGTCTGGGCGATTTACAAGAAACATACATAATATTAAACATACATAAATTGGGAAAAACCAATACCCTGGCTGACCTGTTATTAAGGAGGACAGCGAATTTCTGTGGGCATCCTGCAGTTGGCTTCCTCAAAGGTATAGAGATTAGGGGAGCCTATCAATGAGATCCCCTTCACAAGGCAGGTCATGAATTGTGTGACAAATCAGCCTGCATGTCACTGGATTTGCAGCAGTTTGGAACCAGGGGGAGACTGAGAGCAAATGAGAACAGGGAGAGGAAGTGAGCCCATAGGAATTCTGGGGAATGGAATGTCTGAGGATCCTTGCCTTACAGAAAGTGACCTCATGGGGAAGAAAAGCCCTCTGGTTCCAGCACTGGACCCAATTAGGTTGAACTGGACACCCGGAAACAGTTTGGAGGTTTTAGCAGCTGGTAAAAACTCCACCTGTCAGGGTAACTGCATCCCTTTCCCCTACGTGACCCCCATGCCTTTTCTGTCTAAAGATACTTACTGGGTGGAACTCAAGAGTTGCCCTCCTCACCATTGTGGATGCACTCATTCTTAGCAGCATAGGTGGTCGACTTCTAATACACGGGCCGATACAGTAAAGTCCACGGGAGAGCCTGCTCTCCCGGCGCGCGCACAGGCCACTCTCCCGTGCACGCGATTCAGTATTCAAATTAGGCCCGGTGGTAAAAAGAGGTGCTAGGGACACTAGCGCGTCCCTAGTGCCTCTTTTTGGACAGGAGCGGCGGCTGTCAGCGGGTTTGACAGCCGACGCTCAATTTTGCCGGCGTCTGTTCTCGAGCCCGCTGACAGCCACGGGTTTGGAAACCGGACGCCGGTAAAATTGAGTGTCCGGTTTTCAACCCGCGAACGGACTTCAAAATATATAAATATCTTTTTTTTTTTTTTTTTAACTTTTTGTAACTTTCGGGACCTCCGACTTAATAGCGCCATGATATTAAGTCGGAGGGTGCACAGAAAAGCAGTTTTTACTGCTTTTCTGTGCACTTTCCCGGTACCCGGAGAAATTAGCACCTACCTTTGGGTAGGTGCTAATTTCTGAAAGTAAAATGTGCAGCTTGGCTGTACATTTTCCTTTCTGAATCCCGCGGGAATACCTAATGGGGCCATGAACATGCATTTGCATGTTGCGGGCACTATTAGGTTCGGGGGGGGGGGGGGGGGGTTTGGACGCGCGTTTTCCACCCCTTACTGAATAAGGGGTAACGTTAGTGCGTCGAAAACGCGCGTCCAATGGCTGAGCTTGAAAGGGCACAAGGGCACATTGCAACAGTTTCTTTTTTTTCTCTCCCATTTAAAGATGAGAAGGGCAGCCTCACTCCCACCCCCCCCAGGGAATGAAGATTGTATCAGACATTAAAAGCCCAAACTGCTAGTTCACAAGAGGGAGAGAAGGAGGCAGCCAAGGTGGGGGTAGGAAAGAGAACAGGAGGCAGCAGGCACTGAACAGCAGAGCATGAAAAAGGCCCTGGAGAGAGAGCTAATAGCTACAAGAAATGCTGATCGTTCATCTGGAAATACAGCAGCTTGGCATCTAGCTGCAAGTGCTAATATGTAAGGGGGCCAAACTTCCCCGGAATTAGAAGATTTGGGGGCTGCCTTAAGAGGATGGAGCAGAGGACATCTGCAAGCAGTAGGCTAATACCTGGATTGGAATGTGTGGAAGAATGTATACTAATAACTGTAAATAAAGTGGTCAGTAGTACAGTGGTCTTCTGCATAATCTTAGAGAAGAAAGAAAGAAAGTGAGAGAAGCCTGCTACTCCTGCGTGAAGCCAATCCCATAAGGATATAAGGCTTGCCATACTGGGTCAGACCAAGGGTCTCCAACAGTGGCCAATCCAGGCCACAAGAACCTGGCAGGATCCCAAGGGGCAGATAGATTCCAAGCTGCTTACCCCAAGAATGAGCAGTGGCTTTCTGCAATGCTCCCTTGGTAATAATTATTAAATGGACTTTTCCTCCAGGAAATTATCCAAATCTTGTTTAAATGCAGCTATAATAATAGCTTTCACCACATCTCCTGGCAATGAATGCCAGAACTTAATTATGTATTGAGTAAAAAAATATTCTCTCTTATTAGTTTTAAATGTATTACCCAGTAACTTCACTGTGAGTCCCCTGGTCTTTATACTTTCTGAAAGAGTAAACAGTAATGGTTTCTTGCTCCATTCCATTCATTATTTTATAGACCTCAATCATATCTCCCCTCAGCTGTCTCTTCTCCAAGCTGAAAAGTCCTAACCTCTTTAGCCTTTCCTCCTAGGGGAATCGTTCCATCCCCTTTATCATCTTGGTCACCCTTCTCTGTACCTTTTCTAATTCTGCTATATCTTTCTTGAGACATGGTGACCAGAACTGCCCACAATACTCAAGATGAGATCACACCATAGAGCGATACAAAGGCATGATGATATCCTGTTTTATTCTCCATTCTTTTCCTAATAATCCATAGCATTCTATTTGATTTCTTGGCTGCTGCTGCTGCACACTGAGCAAAAGATTTCAATGTATTTTCAATGATGACACCTAGATCCTTTTCCTGAGTGGTGACTCCTAATTGTGTACCTATAATTTTGGTTTCTCTTCCCTAAGTGCATCACTTTGCATTTGTCTACATTAAATTTCATTTGCATGCCCTGTCTCCCCGTTTTGCAATGTCCTCTTGCAATTTGACAACTTTGAATAATTTTGTCATCAGCACATTTGATCATCTCACTTGTTCCCATTTCCAGGTTATTTATAAATATATTAAAAAGCATCTGTCCCAGAACAGATCCCTGGGGCATTTTTTTCCATTATGCTAAAATGGTACATTTTCCCACTCTGTTTTCTATCTGTTAACCAGTAGGCAAATCCATAACAGGACACTGCCACCTATCCCGCGACTTTCTAATTTCCTACGAAATCGCTTATGAGGGACTTTGTCAAATACTTTCCCCAACCCTCTGAGCATATTACACAGTCAGGTTGATGCAATATTGGCACAAGTAAAACAGGCACTCATGATGGAGCGCCTACTCTCCTAACCTGCGCCAATCCACCTCTCCCAGGTGCCTGATTTAATATTAAAAAATGAGCTGCCAAGGTAAAAAGGAGGGACTAAGGGAAAACGGTGCATCCCTAGCACTTCCTTGGCATCAGGCACCCAGGGAAAGTGGCTGTCAGTGTGGGTTAGGATACAGACGCTCAATATGAGCATCCATTTTCTCCAGCTATCAGCACAACATACACTCACAATATATACGGACTGGACTGTGTAAACAGTGGGTGTATATTGGGCTCCCAGAAATTTTCGCAAGTTTATTTTTTAATTTTTTTATATGATTCTGCTTTCTGTGGTCCCTCCTATGTAGTATTGCGATGATACTAGTAGCAGGGATCATGGACAGCAGGAATTTTTGTTTTTTATTTTATTTTATTTTTTTTTTACAATGAGCCCTTTGAGCGTGGCAGTCCTTTAAGCCAGCCTCAGGCTGGCATAAAATTTGCTGCGTTGCAAGGGTGCATTGGCCGCACAGGAAGTTTTTTGCATTGCGGGAATTAGGCAATAGCCTCATCTACATGCATTGTGTGTGTAATGAGTGCTATTAGCTACATGCTCAATTTGACATGCATTTTGGACACGTTAATTCCCCTTTTGCATCGGGGGTTATGGGTGCCCGTTCAATTGCGTGTTGAGCCGTGCGCTGGTTGTAGCACACAGTTTTGCATCAGCCTGTCATAGCGAACACACTGTGCTTCCACATAAGTCGGCCCTGCAGCAGCTTTGCAAGGTGAGACCAGTGGCACTATGTATGAGTTAGCCCAGGTCACCATTAACGGGCCGATACAGTAAAAATAGTGGGAGAGTGGGCGAGCACCCAATCTCCTGCGTGTGCACAAGACACTCTCCTGTGTACGCGATACAGTAAATTAATTTATTTAAATTAGGGTCCGCGGCAAAAAGAGGCGCTAGGGACACTAGTGCGTCCCTAGCGCCTCTTTTTGGACAGGAGCGGCAGCTGTCAGCGAGTTTGACAGCAGACGCTCAATTTTGCCAGCATCTGTTCTCAAACCCGCTGACAGCCACGTGTCCGGTTTTCAACCCGCGAGCCATGGGCCCATTTAAAAATTTTTTTTTTTTAAATCTTTTGGGGCCTCTGACTTAATACTGCCATGATATTAAGTCGGAGGATGCACAGAAAAGCAGTTTTTACTGCTTTTCTGTGCACTTCCCCGGCGCCAGCAGAAATTAACGCCTACCTTTGGGTAGGTGCTAATTTCTTAAAGTAAAATGTGCGGCTTGCCCTCACATTTTACTTACTGTATCGCGCGGGAATACCTAATAGGGCCATCAACATGCACTTGCATGTTGCGGGCGCTATTAGGTTCGGGGGAGGGGGGGTGTTGGGCGCGCTATTACCCCTTACTGAATAAGGGGTAAAGCTAGTGCATCGAAAATGCGCATCCAATCGCGAGTTAACAGTGCGCTCCACCGGAGCGCACTGTACTGTAAAGTACAGGCCGATACTGTACTGTATCGGCCTGTTAGTGAGCTGTGTTCTATCTGAACCAAGAAATACAGAGTTACAGCAAAGCATTATGGATACTAAGAAGCAGTACGGAGACTAAAAGTGCTATTGCTCAATAAGCAGGACAATGTTTTGCACAGATGAAGTTAGCTGACACAGCTAGAGAAAGTTGTTGTAACTTCTATGGCATTGACAGACACTGCATCCAACCAAGAAGCACATTCTGGTCCACAAAATGTGTCTGCTAATAACCATTCCTCACCACATTATCTAGGCTCATTATCTAGGCTCTGAATCAGCTTAAGAAACCTTCTTCTTATCCACCAGTCCTATGCTAGTGGGCCATGGTATATCCAATCACATTTTCTGCTTTTGGAGCAATAAGACCCAAGGAAGGCTTAAAAAGAGGCCTGTTTATAAACTATCTTGGCATGCCATCTTTGGACTACAGGGATGTCATAACTCTGCCTCCTGCCAAAGTTGATTACTGCCTTTGTACCAATGGTTCAGAGAGAGACCTTATGAGCATATTGCTCAAAGTATTATGGCGAACACAGACTATGCATCCACATAAAAATCAGTATTGCAGCAGTTTTACAATGTAAAACCAGTGAAGGCCTGTGACAATATGTAGAAGCTAGCCCAGGTGACCATTAAGGGAGCCGTGTTCTATCTGAACCAAGAAATACTGAGTTAGAGCAAAGCATTATGGATTCTGCTAAGCAGGAAATACTGCCCAGATGTTTCTTCCCTCCTGCAGAAATCTCGTAAGACAGATCACATGTAATCTTTTGTGCTTGTTGTTTAGATAGCAATGTATCTGTAAAGTATAAGATGAAATTAATTTGACATAAGGTGTTAAGACTTCTGGAAACAGAGCTATTTTCATATGCCAAAGAAACAAAGCAACAGCTAATGTAGGGGGTCATTTACTAAGCATTTTTCCCATAGACACAGAATGGGAAAAAACCTTTAGTAAATGAACCCCATAATTTGTTACTGTTGTGAGCCATTTTTCCTGCCACAATAAAATTCTAATGAACCCAGAGGAGCTTGAAAGGTTCTAGTTATCTGATGTGTCTGGTTGTTAATTCTGAGAATTAAGTATTTCAAATGTTGTGGGCCATACATTCACTCCCCCCCCCCCCAAAAGATATAGTAAGTCCATTGGATAAGAATTCCATAACCACTAGGGAAGTGGAGAGCAAGACACACCACCGAGGAAATCAAAATAATACAGGGTGTGTCAAGACGGGTAAATCATCAACAGCCACAAGGACTGCAATGAAGGAGAGGTGGACTTTATTCTCACAGAACATATAGCAAGACATGGTTTAATGGAACACAGTCAACATGGATTTACCCAAGGCAAGTCTTGCCTCACAAATCTGCTTCACTTTTTTGAAGGGGTTAACAAACATGTAGATAAAGCTGAACAGGTAGATGTAGTATATTTGGATTTTCAGAAGGCTTTTGACAAAGTTCCTCATGAGAGGCTTCTAGGAAAAGAAAAAAGTCATGGGATAGACGGCAATGCCCTTTCGTGGATTACAAACTGGCTAAAAGACAGGAAACAGAGAGTAGGATTAAATGGACAATTTTCTCAGTGGAAGGGAGTGGGCAGTAATGTGCTTCAAGGATCTGTATTGGGACCCGTACTTTTCAATATATTTATAAATGATCTGGAAAGAAATACGACGCGTGAGATAATCAGATTTGCAGATAATACAAAATTGTTCAGAGTAGTTAAATCACAAGCAGATTATGATAAATTGCAGGAAGACCTTGTGAGACTGGAAAATTGGGCATCCAAATGGCAGATGAAATTTAATGTGGATAAGTGCAAGGTGATGCATATAGGGAAAAATAACCCATGCTATAATTACACAATGTTGGGTTCCATATTAGGTGTTACAACCCAAGAAAGAGATCTAGGCATCATAGTCGATAACACATTGAAATCATCGGTTCAGTGTGCTGCAGCAGTCAAAAAAGCAAACAGAATGTTGGGAATTATTAGAAAAGGAATGATGAATAAAACGAAAAATGTCATAATGCCTCTGTATCGCTCCATGGTGAGACCTCACCTTGAATACTGTGCACAATTCTGGTCACCGCATCTCAAAAAAGATATTAGTTGCAATGGAGAAGGTACAGAGAAGGGCAACCAAAATGATAAAGGGGATGGAACAGCTCCCCTATGAGGAAAGGCTGAAGAAATTGGGGCTGTTCAGCTTGGAGAAGAGATGGCTGAGGGGGGATATGATAGAGGTGTTTAAAATCATGAGAGGTCTAGAATGAGTAGATGTGAATCAGTTATTTACTCTTTCGGATAATAGAAATACTAGGGGGCACTCCATGAAGTTAGCGTGTGGCACATTTAAAACTTATCTGAGAAAGTTCTTTTTTACTCAACGCACAATTAAACTCTGGAATTTGTTGCCAGAGGATGTGGTTAGTGCAGTTAGTGTAGCTGTGTTTAAAAAAGGATTGGATAAGTTCTTGGAGAAGTCCATTACCTGCTATTAGTTAAGTTGACTTAGAAAATAGCCACTGCTATTACTAGCAACAGTAGCGTGGAATAGACTAAGTTTTTGGGTACTTTCCAGGTTCTTATGGCCTGGATTGGCCACTGTTGGAAACAGGATGCTGGGCTTGATGGACCCTTGGTCTGACCCAGTATGGCATGTTCTTTTGTTCTCAATAAAGTTGTTAGATATACAGTCTCAAAAAAGTTGTAATAGCACTATTGGTCCCCCGACATGGCCATGTTTCACACTGGCTGCACTGTTGAGACAGCCAATGGGAATGCAGAACCATACCTCTAGCTAATGAACTATTCCCCAATTGACACTTTTTCTTATTGGTAACATTTTATTGTTAGTGCTCCCTAAGTCCTATTTGGGTGCACTAACTTCGAAATTAGAAAACTAGGTAGTGCGAACTAACGGAACTGAATGCGCACTAACATCAAGTTAGTGCAGCAGAAACCTAATTGGAGCTTCACCAATACCAGTCCTTTTCCCCCTTAAGCTACTGAGAACTCAGGTGCTGGGGCCAGCTGGACTTAGGTATGGACCTCTGGGCAGGTAGAGATCTGTCAAGACAAGGGTGTGACTGGCCAGCACAGGAAGAGCAAGAGGAGTCAGGTTCAGGCTGAGGTTTAGGTGGGCGGTGTACAGTGTACAGTGTCATGGTTCTAGCAAAGGTCTGGGCAGGCAGAGTTGAGTCAGAAGCGAGAACAGCCAGAGGTCAGGGGCAGGCAGAGATCAAGTAGTGTTGAAGTCCAAGCCAAGGTCAAAGCCAGAAGGTAAATCCGAGAAGAGGCTAGGAGCCAGTCCAAGGTCAAAGCCAGAAGTCCAATCCAAAAGACAAGGGACCAGAGGAGCAAGACAAGACGCTGAAGAAACTAACCATAAAGACAGAAACTCAGAAGGCAAACCAGACTGCACGGAACCAAGAACAGACATAGGAACTCGGGAATACACTTAACACGATCAGGAAAAGAAATGTGGAGGAAATGTACTTTTCAAGATGAAACAACCTATTTCTGAGGCATTGGAGCGATGTCCAGGGAAGCCTTAAATATCTTAGAGGATGTGATGTCATCTGGAGCTGCCCTGCCGGATTTCCGCTGCTTGCCCTTCAAATTGTGGAAGATCAGCACACATGTCCCCTAAGGGGGACAAGGCCTAGAAATCCTGATGTCCCGCCACAACTGGAGAGGCAGCCCAACACTGGGCAGCCTACATGGAGTTCTGGGGGGATGGACACATCTTGCTGGGGAGGATGGCCCCAGCATCAGAAGACAAGAAAAGATGGGTCCAGGGTGGTGGTAAGCGTGGTGGGCCTCAGGATGGGCCCGCAGTCCACCGAGCATAACAGACCACCATGCTGGCAAATGCCACCACAAGGCTGATTACTTTTCAAGGGAGATCCACAAGAGAAAAGATGTTTCCTGGTATCTAAAAAGAAGGGGGCGATATATCATTTACATCCCATTTCACTATATAGCCCCAAAGAAGGGAAAAGCACAAAGTCAAGATACATTATGTATTATAGCTGAATTTAAAAGGGGTTTGGACAAGTTCCTGGAAGAAAAGTCCATAAACTATTAGTCAGGTAGACAAGAAAAACCACTGCTTATCCCTGGGAGTGGGCAACAAGCATTGGATCTACTCTTTGGGATCCAGCAGGTAATTCCTAGAGATTCAGATTGGCCACTTGGGCCATCCCAGCATGGCATTACTTATGTTCTTATCAAGTTTTCTCCCATCCTCAAAGGGTACAGGAAGGTGGCAAATCCTGAAACAGACAGGGGACAGAACAGAGCGCCTTGAGGGTGGAGTTCATTGGAGAGCAGGGCCAGGACTCCTTTCACGTCCCTTGCAGAGACCTGGGATAGAGAACATAAGAACATGCCATACTGGGTCAGACCAAGGGTCCATCAAGCCCAGCATCCTGTTTCCAACAGTGGCCAATCCAGGCCATAAGAACCTTGCAAGTACCCAAAAACTAAGTCTATTTCGGCTATTTTCTAAGTCAACTTAATAGCAGGTAATGGACTTCTCCTCCAAGAACTTATCCAATCCTTTTTTTAAACACAGCTATACTAACTGCATTAATCACATCCTCTGGCAACAAATTCCAGAGTTTAATTGTGCGTTGAGTGAAAAAGAACTTTCTCCGATTAGTTTTAAATGTGCCCCATGCTAACTTCATGGAGTGCCCCCTAGTCTATTATCCGAAAGAGTAAATAACTGATTCACATCTACCTGTTCTAGACCTCTCATGATTTTAAACACCTCTATCATACCCTCAGCCGTCTCTTCTCCAAACTGAAAAGCCCCTAACCTCTTTAGTCTTTCCTCATAGGGGAGCTGTTCCATTCCACTTATCATTTTGGTAGCCCTTCTCTGTACCTTCTCCATTGCAATTATATCTTTTTTGAGATGTGGCGACCAGAATGGTACACAGTATTCAAGGTGCGGTCTCACCATGGAGCGATACAGAGGCATTATGACATTTTCCGTTTTATTCACCATTCCCTTTCTAATAATTCCCAACATTCTGTTTGCTTTTTTGACTGCCGCAGCACACTGAACCGACGATTTCAATGTGTTATCCACTATGACGCCTAGATCTCTTTCTTGGGTTGTAGCACCTAATATGTAACCTAACATTGGCCTGGATTTATCAAAATGCAGTAAGTACCGCATGCGATAGCAAAAGGGGTGTGTTTTATGCTAATATAGTATTTATCGCAATTTGCGCTAATTACCTGTGCGAAGAGCTAAGTTAGTGCAAATTGCGATACCATTTCAGATTCTGCGTTCAACCACTGGGGGACCATTTTTAATGAAGAGAGAGAGAGAGAGAGAGAGAGAGAGAGAGAGAGACCGACCGACCATAATATGATGGCCCATAGGCAGGTATTTGTATCCCTATGGTAGGGCCACCTAGTAACTCGAGATGGGGATTAGGTATGAGTGTACCTGGGTAACATCAAGCTAGGTTGAGAGAACCTTGCCCAAATCTCATCTTGGAGTGAGTTTCCTCACTCCGAAGGCCAGCAAATCTTCACAAGAGACCACTGTTCTGTTCGTAGGTGTCACGTAGAATGTCAAAGTGGCCCCTAACCCCCTACACTCATACCTAATCCCCACCTCGAGTTACTAGGTGGCCCTACCATAGGGATACAAATACCTGCCTATGGGCCATGATATTATGGCCAGTCTCTCTCTCTCTCTCTCTCTCCCTCCCTCCCTCCCTATTTTTGGAATTTGCATCGCACCATACGATATGATGCGATCGCATGCGGTAAACACGTTTTCACATGCGTTAAAGGCCTATCACATGCGAAAACGGGGCTTTTCGCATGCGATAAGCCCTTAACGCATGCGAAAACGCCTTCCCGCATTTTGAAAAATGACCCCCATTGTGTAACTATAGCATGGGTTATTTTTCCCTATATGCATCACCTTGCACTTGTCTACATTACATTTCACTGCCATTTTGATGCCCAATTTTCCAGTCTTAGAAGGTCTTCCTGCAATTTATCACAATCTGCTTGTGATTTAACTACTCTGAACAATTTTGTATCATCTGCAAATTTGATTATCTCACTCGTCGTATTTCTTTCCAGATCATTTATAAATATATTGAAAAGTAAGGGTCCCAATACAGATCCCTGAGGCACTCTACTGCCCACTCCCTTAGACTGAGAAAATTGTCCATTTAATCCTACTCTCTGTTTCCTGTCTTTTAGCCAGCTTGCAATCCACGAAAGGACATCGCCACCTATCCCATGGCTTTTTACTTTTCCTAGAAGCCTCTCAGGAGGAACTTTGTCAAATGCCTTCTGAAAATCCAAGTATACTACATCTACCAGTTCATTTTTATCCACGTTTATTAACTCCTTCAAAAAAGTAAAGCAGATTTGTGAGGCAAGACTTGCCTTAGGTAAAGCCATGCTGACTTTGTTCCATTAAACAATGTCTTTCTATATGTTCTGTGATTTTGATGTTTAGAACACTTTCCACTATTTTTCCTGGCACTGAAGTCAGGCTAACCGGTCTGTAGTTTCCCAGATCGCCCCTGGAGCCCCTTTTTAAATATTGGGGTTATATTTGCTATCCTCCAGTCTTCAGGTACAATGGATGAGTTTAATGATAGGTTACAAATTTTTACTAATAGGTCTGAAATTTCATTTTTTAGTTCCTTCAGAACTCTGGGGTGTATACCATCCGGTCCATTTGATTTACTACTCTTCAGTTTGTCAATCAGGTGTACCACAACTTCTAGGTTCACCGTGATTTGATTCAGTCCATCTGAATCATTACTCATGAAAACCTTCTCCAGTACGGGTACCTCCCCAACATCCTCTTCAGTAAACACCGGAGCAAAGAAATCATTTAATCTTTCCGCGATGGCCTTATCTCATCTAAGTGCCCCTTTAACCCCTCGATCATCTAACGGTCCAACTGACTCCCTCACAGGCTTTCTGCTTCGGATATATTTAAAAAAGTTTTTACTGTGAGTTTTTGCCTCTACAGTCAACTTCTTTTCAAATTCTCTCTTAGCCTGTCTTATCAATGTCTTACATTTAACTTGCCAACGTTTATGCCTTATCCTATTTTCTTCTGTTGGATCCTTCTTCCAATTTTTGAATGAAGATCTTTTGGCTAGGTAATGAAAGACAAATAAAACTCACTCAGCCTGCAGAAAATACCAGCTGTTGGAACAAGAAAACAGCGAGTGAGTTTTCCTGTCTAAAATG
Organism: Rhinatrema bivittatum; assembly: GCF_901001135.1. NCBI lineage: Eukaryota > Metazoa > Chordata > Amphibia > Gymnophiona > Rhinatrematidae > Rhinatrema > Rhinatrema bivittatum. The sequence continues at coordinate 245,660,389 of NC_042619.1, read as the reverse complement.
GTGCGTTCTTGAGGGAGCGGTGGCAGTTTAGCTTAGAGAATATTTCTTTTTCCTGGTGAAATGGAGTTAAAAATTTGAGGACATGGCAGCAGCCAATCATGTGTCCAGGAGCTGGTGGAGGAGAAACAGGCTAGAGAGTCTGCAATTTCTCTTACTCTGCGGAACTGCACCAAGTACCTGTGAATGCGATGACAGACATAGGGACCGATGCAATAGTGTGCCCAGCCTAGCGTATGGGTTTACGTGCACGCTAACAAATGTGTAATCAATAGCGCCTATCACATGTAAATTCCATGTAGACATTCGCTATTACCCCCCCCCCCCCACCCCCGATGCAGGAAAGCACTGGGCACCCAACACACAGTTTTTAATGCAGGGAATTTAATTCCAGCTCCCGAGGTGGAGTAAAATCAATCCGTAAGTCAAGGGCTCATGAGAAATTAAAAAATATATATATATATATATATATGTTATACGTGTGTCCTTCTTTGTATCATTGTAGCACTTAATTTACTGCTTACAGTGGAGAAAAATAAATGAATATTTTGACTTGTGATTTAACTACTCTGAATAATTTTGTATCATCCGCTAATTTGATAACCTCACTCATCGTATTCCTTTCCAGATCATTTATATATATATATATATATATATATTGAAAAGCATCGGTCCAAGTACAGATCCCTGAGGCACTCCACTGTTTACCCTTTTCCACTGAGAAAATTGACAATTTAATCCTACTCTCAGTTTCCTGTCTTTTAACCAATTTGTAATCCACGAAAGGACATCGCCTCCTATCCCATGACTTTTTAGTTTTCTTAGAAGCCTTTCATGAGGGACTTTGTCAAATGCCTTCTGAAAATCCAAATACACTATATCTACTGGTTCACCTTTATCCACATGTTTATTAACCCCTTCAAAAAAATGAAGCAGATTTGTTAGGCAAGATTTCCCTTGGGTAAATCCATGTTGACTGTGTTCCATTAAACCATGTCTTTCTATATGCTCTACGATTTTGATCTTGAGAATAGTTTCCACTATTTTTCCCGGCACTGAAGTCAGGCTCACTGGTCTATAGTTACCTGGATTGCCCCTGGAGCCTTTTTTAAATATTGGGGTTAAATTGGCCACCCTCCAGTCTTCAGGTACAATGGATGATTTTAATGATAGGTTACAAATTTTAACTAATAGATCAGAAATTTCATGTTTTAGTTCCTTCAGTACCCTAGGATGCATACCATCCAGTCCAGGTGATTTGCTACTCTCTAGTTTGTCGATCTGGCCTACTACATCTTCCAGGTTCACAGTGATTTCATTCAGTTCGTCTGACTCATCACCCCTGAAAACCATCTCCAGAACTAGTATCACAGGGGCAGTAACTTACATAGCAGTGAGGGCAGATGTGCGAACATTTGTCAGTCCGGACCCAGGGACACAGTGATTTCTATGACATATATGTGTATATTTGCACGCATGGTATAAAACAGGCTGATCGCATGCAGTTTTAAGTGGGCGCGTATAAGTGCGCGCAAATGCCGCTTCTACTGCGTAAGTGGGGGGGAATTTTAAAAATCCTGTGTGGTGACCCCACTGACAATTTTACCAGTTATTTCCCCAGTTAAGGAAGAGGACTTCCAAACCCCCTAGTTTAACAGCCTTCCTTCTTAGCCCCCACATTTAAAATCCTGCTAATCTAAGTAGAAATTTATTATGTACATGTCATGCATAACAGAAGTAAAGTTACGCAGCATGGCATCCGGCGCGCAATAGCACATGCAAGTATTTGGTACACATCTCCTGGCCAGGCCCCAAGCCGCCCGCACACCACCCCCTTTTTCAAAACTTTTCATTTGTGCACGTAGTGGGAGATATACGCACACTGGGGAAGCTTTTAAAATCTTGGCATGCACCAGCCCAAGTTGTGCGCATATTTCCTAATTTATGTACTTGCTGGGCTTTTAAAATTCACTTATTAGTAACTTCATGGAATGTCCCCTATTTGTTGTACTTTTTGAAAGAGTAAACAATGGATTCGTGTTTACCCGTTCCACTCCACTCCTCTATCGTATCTCCCCTCAGCTGACTCTTCTCCAAGCTGAAGAGCCCTAACCTCTTTAGCCTTTCTTCAGAAGGAGCTTGTTCCATAAGGATGTGCAATCATTTTTCCCAAATTTGGCAATTTCAACAAAATTGCCTAATTCAGAATGGTTTGGGAGAACCGAAAAACGATTTAATTTTTTCCAAAATTTCAAAAAAAAATTCATTTTTGAGTTAGCGCATGCTAACCCGAAAATCAGGACCCCTGAAAAAAACAAAACAAAATAAAACAAACAAACCCCGAACCACGGTAAAAACTAAATTCCCCGGGGGGCCCCCGAAACGAAGCCCAACACGAAGATTTTACCCGAAGCTCATCTCTATTGCTCCATCTCGTTTTATTAGTTTGGTCACTCTTCTCTGTAACTTTTCTAATTCCACTATATCTTTTTTGAAATAGGATAACTAGAACTGCACACAATAAAGGTGCACCTGCACCATGGAGTGATGCAGACAAATTATGATAGTCTCTGTTTTATTCTCCATTCTTTTCCTAATAATCCCTATCATTCTATTTGCTTTCTTGGCCGCCGCTCCATACTGAGCAGAGAATTTCAACATTATTCATGATAATGCCTAGATCCTTTTCCTGGTTGGTGACTCTCAATGTGGAACCTTGCATTGTGTAGCTATAATTTGGGTTGCTCTTCCCTACATGCATCATTTTGCACTTTTTTACATTAAATGTCATCTGCCATTTGGATGCCCAGGCTTGCAAGGTCCTCTTGCAATTTCTCACAGTCCTCTTGTGATTTAACAACTTTGCATCATTAGCAAATGTGATCATCTCACTGGTCGTTCTCATCTCTAAGTCATTAAACACACACACACTAAAAAGCAGTGGTCCCAATACAGATCCATTTAGAAAATTGACCATTTAACGTCTATCTTTTAAATCAGTTCTCAATCTCGAATAGAGCATTGCATCCTATCCCAAGACTTTTTAATTTTTCAAGAGTCTCTCATGAGATACTTTGTCAAACACTTTCTTAAAATCAACTGGCTCACCTTTATCTACATTTATTCACACCTTCAAAAAAGAAGGTTAGAAAATTGAAGAGGTAAGCCTTCCCTTGACTACATCCATGTTGGCTTTGTCCCCTATGTATCTCTATGCTCAGTAATTTTGTTCTTTAGAATAGTTTCAACCATTTTTCCTGGCACTGATGTCAGGCTTACTGGTTTGTAGTTTCACAGATCACCACCTAGAACCCTTTTTAAAAAACCTGCGTTAAGCTGACCATCCTCCATTCTTCAGGTACCATAGCTGATTTTAATGATGTTTACAGATTACTAACAGTAGGTCTGTAATTTCATTTTTCAATTCTTTCAGCATTCTGGGATATATACCATCTGGTCCAGGTGATTTACTACTGTTGAGTTTGTCAATTTCCCCTAATGCATCTTCCAGGGTCACATGAGATTTGTTTCAGTTCCTCTCAAATCATCACCTTTAAATATCACTTCTGGCATGGATATCTGCCTTATCTTCCTCAGTAAAGTCCAAAGCAAATAATTCATTTAATATCTCCATTATGGCTTTCTTCTCCTTTAATGCCCCTTTTACCTCTCCATCATCTAATAGTCCAACTCACTTCCTAGCTTTTTGCTTTGAATGTACCTGAAAGTTTATTATGATTTTTTTTATTCCACAGCAAGTTTTCTTTTCAAATTCTGTCTTTTCCTGCCTTATCTATTTATTTATTTGCTCTTATATACGGCTTACTCAGAGAATTTTTAGTCAGTGCTTTGCATAAATTTGTAGTGCTTATACTGTTTCCTATTTTCTTCATTCAGATCCCTTTTCCATTTTTGAAAGATGTTCTTTTGGATAGAATAGCCTCTCTCTCACCTCACCTTTTAAAGTTCCTGGCAGTTGTCTGGCCTTCCTTCCATTTTTTTAATGGGTGGAATACATCTGGTCTGGCCTTTCAAGATGGTATTTTTAAACCATATACTATAAAAAGTCGTCCTTGAAACATTTTGCAAGAGACCTATTACAAAGATGATATGTCTCCCACACGTGTTAATGATTTTCTTTGGGCATCATTAGAAAAGCATTGTGGCTTTATGAAAGGGTTCCTCTAAGGAAGAACAAACAGTTTGAAACATGGATCCTGGGTCTGGATTTATGGGTATAAAAAAAAAATCATACGAAGATAACTGGATATTTACTTTTTAACTGCATAAAAACACACACACACAAAAAAAAAAAAAGACATTCTAATATGAAGGTGTGACCTATGATTACATATAAGGCTAAGAGAAAAAGAGCGTATTTTATTATACCATAGTAGATGAAGTAAAGTATGATGGTCACCAATGACGCCCATAGAAAATCATTAAAATAAGTATGGGAGACATCTTGAATAATTTTTAAACATCCATGCCGGATGAAAAATTCTTGACCTTTGCAGCTGCTCCTTTCCTAACCATTTTTCTCATAGTCTCCCTTTTGAAAGTTAAAGGCAATTACAGTAGATTTCCTTAGTGTCCTCCCTCCAGTTATTAAGTCAAATTTAATCATGTACTGTCACTATTGCCACGTGGCCCTAACCAAATCATGTGCTCCACTAACAATTTGATTTAAAATAGCTCCCCTCTTGTTGATTCTTGTACCAGCTGTTCCATGAAGCAGTCATTTATTACATCCAGGAACTTTACCGTCTTAGCATGAACTGATCTGACATTTACCCAGTCAATACTGGAGTAATTGAACTCACCCACTATTACTGGGTTGCTAATTTTTTTTTAGCATTTCATAGTCTATCTGTTCATTCTGGCCAGGTGGACAGTAGTATGCTCCCACTATTCTCTTCCCCTTCTCACATGGAATTTCTATCCATAAAGATTCTACAGTGCATTTTGTTTCCTGCAGAACTTTTATCCTGTTTGACTCTATGCCATCTTTAACATATAGCACCACCCCTCCACCAATTTGATCCATCCCTATCATTGTGCTCCTACCATGTGACAGGGGCTGGCCAATGGCACGGATACCCTGTCACATGGTAAGGGCAAAGGGCCATCGGCGCCATTTTGATTAATGGCAGCCAACGGCCTGAGAGCGGGAGATCGCTCCCGGGACCCCCACTGGACCACCAGGTACTTGTAAAAAGTTTGGGGGGGGGGTTGGGAGGGTGGGGGAAGCTAAGGGATCAGTTTTAAAGGGTCAGGGTGGGTTTAGGGGGTTGTTTTTGTGTGCCGTTTTTCCCGCCCTCCCCCAAAACAATAAGAGAACCCCACAAACAATTTCGGGGGTTTTTCTATTGGTTTCGGGGAGCCCCGATTTCTGACTACTTTGAAAATATCGTATGATATTTTCAATCGTCAGAAGCACGATTCATATCCCTAATATTGTGTGTCCTGCTATCAGTGTACCATTGGTTATCTTCCTTCCATCAGATCTCTGAGATGTCAATTATATCTGCCTCTTCATTCAGTGCTATGCAATCTAACTCTCCCATCTTTTTTTTTTTTTTTTTTTAGACTTCTAGCATTTATATACAGACATTTCAAAGTATGATTTTGTATTAGCAATCTGCTTTTCAGTTGACAGGGGTAATTTGGAATCTTTCGGCTCTGTCTGCTTTTTACTTAAAAAAGGTACCTGGGCTACTTTAGCATTTATTGCAACCTCTCGATTGGGATGCCCTAACTTTCCTGTTTTGTTGGTATCCTTCAAAGACACATCATTCTGAACCATGCACTTCTGAATGACTGTCAGCTTTCCTCCATCATCAAGTCTAAAAGCTGCTCTATGTTTTTGAAGGTTTGTGCCAGCAGTCTGGTTCCACTCTGGTTAAGGTGAAGCCCAGCCCGCTGGAACAGGCTCCTCTTCTCCAGAATATTCCCCAGTTTCTAACAAATCTAAAACCTTCTTCCTTGCGCCATTGTCTCATCCACACACAAACTCTGGAGCCCTGCATGTGGAACGGGGAGCATTTCTGAGAATGTAGCCCTGGAGGTTCTGGATTTCAGTTTCCTACCTAAGAACCTAAATTAACCTCCAGAAAATCCCTAGGTCATTCTTTGAGACGACAGCATAGGTTGTGGTAGGCAACTCCATTCTTCATGACAGCTCTTGATTTCAGGATAGTCAAATATGCAAATTAATAGGATTCTTAAATCAAAAACCATTGGCAAGCCTGCCTTATGAATATTTAGTATATGCATCACAAGAACCAGAGTTGCCTAATTCTGAAGTTAATACACAAAGATTCAGTAAATTATCGAAAACCATGCAATCTCTCTTCAAGACTTATGGGAAGGTAATGCCAAGGAAAAAAAAATCTGATAAGTTAATGTCAAAACAAAAAGGAAGAAAATAAGGTATTATATTTCTTATGACTTGAGGATCATCTGTTTTCATTTTCATTTATAACACTGCATAAACACCGGTGTGATATGTATATTTTACAGGAACGTCGGTTTATAAAAACTAAAAATAAATAAATAAACAAACAAACAGTGGTTCCCAAACTTGATCTTTAGGACCCTTAATCTTTCAAAAAGAAACCATGGGTGGCTCACAGTCCTAGCAGCCAAAGTAAAAAATAATTTAAAAAAAATAGTATCAATTCAGATCACGTCGTTAAAAGAGTATGGTGCAGCACTGCTGGGGAAAAAAGCATTTAGGTTAGATCCTTTATTAATAACCTTGTCTCCGTCTGTCTTGAAGAATTTCTCTCTTCGTGTCCACCGGTTCATCTAAAAACACACATGAGAAAAAAATGGATTAACTACCAATAAGCAATGACAAACTCCAGAAAAATAAAAGCTTTTAAAGGCAAAGACTGCTAATGTGCTGTTGAAATCTTTTGAATATCAGGGAAATATGTACTTTGGTCTGGGCAAGGTGGCTTGACTCTAGGGAGAGAATATCAAATACATTATTGGTTACACCTTGCTAGAAGAACTTTTGTATACTAGCAAATAAGTTTAAAAAATGAAATAAAATAGATGAAAAAGATATGAAATTCCATTTTTGAGAATTAGTCATTTTTCACTGAGTTTTCATTTTTGTGACCTTTTAAACAGTGGTGATTTTCTGCCAGATCATTCAGGTCACCGACCTGGAACCTTTATAAACTGGCTTTCTTTTCCCCCATTGGGAAAAAGTGCCTGGTGGAGGCTGTCATTGGCCTCCAACCCAGAATCTAGTTTTATTTTATTTTTTTTTAATTAAATTACCATTGCCTGTAAACCCCAAACCCATGCACCTAGATTAACGACAGGGTTTCCAACTGCTCTGTGACTACACTTCTTTAACCCATCTCTAAAATTAATACAACAGCATGCAATCAAGAAAAGAAACTTTATTCCTGTGCAGCTATTTTAGTGCGACAACAAAAGCAGAAATACAAAGTCTGATGCTATGAGCTACGGCAGTGTTTCCCAACCCTATCTGGGAGGCACATCTAACTGCTCTGGTTTTCAGGATACCATAATGAGTACGCATGAGCTTTAGTGACATACAATGGAGCTCCAGTATATGCAACTCTCATATACATATTCGTTTTGGCTATCCTGAAAACCAGACTGGTTAGGTGTGTCTCCAGGAGTTGGTTGGGAAATATTGAGCTGTGTTATAATTCATCTTTTTGTTTTCACATTTAGACTTCTTTGCCTCCTATAAATTTTTTTGTACTCTTCTTTTAAGAACAGGAGTGGGGAAATTAGGTTGATATGTCCCAGATTTGTGTTATGACAACAAACAAATTAATTCACTCAGAGCTGTCTACCTATTAACAGCAAGGTAGGTTTTACAGTGATAGCAACAAGGCATCAGCTGTAGGGTGCACGCAAACTAAGACACCACTATCACCACAAAAAAAAAAAAAAAAGGCACACATTTTAATTTCAAGAATAAATATGGTACCAGATGTACAATATGCAATGGGCAGAAATCCTGGAATGTTTTAGCACCATTTTCTTCACCTTTTTGTAGGTAGTTTAAATCCTGGGCAAAAGATATACCATTTCAATCTAATATACAAAGTGCCTTGCACTTGTAGACACTGTCAGGCCGATACAGTACAGTGCGCTCCAACAGAGCACACTGTTAGCCTGTCGTTGGATGCGCGTTTTCCCTTACCCCTTATTCAGTAAGGGGCGGAAAATGCGCATCCAACCCGCGGCACCTAATAGCGCCCTCAACATGCAAATACATGTTGATGGCCCTATTAGGTATGCGCGCGGGATACAGGAAGTAAAATGTGCAGCCAAGCTGCACATTTTACTTTCAGAAATTAGCGCCTACCCAAAAGGTAGGCGCTAATGTCTTCCAGCACCAGGAAAGTGCACAGAAAAGAAGTAAAAACTGCTTTTCTGTGCACCCTCTGACTTAATATCATGGCGATATTAAGTCAGAGGTCCTGAAGAGTAAAAGTTAAAAAAAAAAACCCCAAAACATTTTGAATTCAGCCTGTGGCTGTCGGGCCGAAAACCGGACGCTCAATTTTGCCGGCGTCCAGTTTCCGAGCCCGTGGCTGACAGCGGGCTCGAGAACTAACGCCGGCAAAATTGAGCGTCGGCTGTCAAACCCGCTGACAGCCGCCGCTCCTTTTGCCCGTTTTTACCGCTGGGCCTAATTTAAATACTGTATCGCGCGCACCAGCGAGTGGCCGGTGCATGCACCGGGAGAGCGGGCAAACGCCCGCTCTCCTGCAGACTTTACTGTATCGGCCTGTGTGTGATGAAGCGAATTTTCTAATGCATGTGGGAGTTATGTAGATGTGAGTTTTTTTTGCTTAAAGATGTTTTACTTTCAGTGTTGCTGGAGCAAATATTTTGAGATTTAACTTTGTCAGAGGTAACTAGGGAACCTTGATTATGCACATTTCAAAAGGGTGGAGTACCTTCACCACATTCCCCCCATCTCAGACATCCAACCTCACATTCATCCCAATCCCCCAGACATGCCTCCATCCAACTACAACAACCACATCAACCCCCTCCCCCCCCCCCCCCCGAGACCAGGGAATTCACTGCCAGGACACACTACAGCCTGTTCCCAACAGACCAGTTTAGGTTTCCTTTGGTAGAATTACAAAAAATGCTTGCCAACATCCCTCATAGTGCTTATTTCTTTTGCGAGTACCATCCAGATAGGCCATCCAATTATGCCAGTTGTGGGTGCAGGGGAGATAAAAGAAAACAAGGGCAGCGAGAATTGCACTATATCTATATATCTCAACAACTTTACCAATTCCATAACCCTGCAATTACCACTTATTGGCAAGTTTGTTCTTTGTTAAATTACTATCACCTTTCCACTACTCCAAGTTGTGTTATTTCCCTGTTTTATTGTAACTACTATTTTTTTGTTCAGCATCTGTTTATATTCTTATTATATTTCACTTTGTCACACCTTGTTACATTGTAAACTGGCATGATGCGATTCCCATCGCGAATGCCTGTATAAAAAAAAAAACCTCAAAATAAATAAATATATAAACTATTTTGGGAAAAAAAAAAAGAAGGAGGTGGAGTAATTTGACAAGTACTGAAGCAAAGCACATAATTCTTTGTTGTATATACCCTGATAGCATTTTAGAAGCAGACCCAGACGGTTTTTACTATCATCATTAAATGAAATGATACCATGATTCAACACTTCAAAAAATAAACTTTACATTTCCACATAATTCAAACATTTCTGTATGTGTGGGAGCATTAGCAGTCATCTGTGAGATTTTCTAGGCATCAGTGAGTAACTGAGGTAAACTCCTGGTGGGAGAAGGTGTTCATTGGAAAGTGATGCTTCTACAGAGAGAATCAAACAGACTGAGTTCACACAGTACAAACCAGGTAACGAAGGGCAGTGGTGTTTGCTGGGATTGGATTAATTGTACCAAGAGAAGAGTTATCCAAAAATGATATAAAATATAGCTTGCCAAAGCACTCAGGCCATCCCCTCCTGTTCTCTACTGGTTTTGCATTAACTATACTGGGATGCGAATGGGAAGGCAGACAAAAAAAAAAAAAATTCTGCTAATAACAGCGCCCGTCTCCCTGGCAGCTAGAAACATCTTCTTGCTGTCAATGGCTAATGGCTTGGTTCAGCCTCTACTGGCATGCTCTGCTTTACCCACACAACAAGATATTGATTTTCATGGGCAATCACATGGTCTGGTCACAGCAGTCCACATCAAGCCTACAACAGTTTCATTACATCAAACTGGGTTAGGCCAGTTCAGCTATTTGTAAGTCCCCCACGAGGAAGAAAATGGATGCCAGTCACAACTATATCAGCTCATTATTTAAATTGCTTTTTCCATTTTCTATGGAATTAAAAACAAAAAAGATGAAGTATTCATAGATTTTTCCATGCAATTTTCTGTCATATGGTTTTCCCCATTAGTTGTAATTTAGACAGAACTTATGACAAAGAAAATGTTTTGATAAAACCTCTGATCCTTTAATGCATATTAATACCTTCATTTCAACTCACATTTAGAATAAAAAGCATATGAAAGTGAAAGCCACATTTCTGCAACAGTAGATAAGACAGAGTCCTCATTCATCTCCTATTTATAGCAGCACTGCCAGCAAAGTTCTATTTTAAGATCATTCAAGTTGGTAAGTGAAACAGAACAAAAACACACGGAGAAGACATCTATGGGGCTCAGTACATGTGGCCCCAAGTGGCGGGTGAAAGTTTCTCCAAGCTGTCAGGAACCTAAAGTAAGCCAGATTGTTTCTCAGAGGCCCACCAGGGCACTAAACTGATAGAGGAAAAAGTAGATTACAAAACCAGCTGGAGAGAGGACACAGAAGGAGAGAGTAAAAAAAAAAGAACAAACTGGGAGTGTGGCTTTGCTCTTCGTTTTCAAGTAGTATACAAATCTAAGGCAGGAAAAAAATGTAAAAAAAAAAAAAAAGCTGCCCAACTTTCAAGACTGTCCGCAGTACAATACTAGCATTTTAGAGACACTGCGGAATGAATGAAGGCTCGAGGTCCTGGAGTCGAAAAGGAGGCTCAGGAGAAAACTGCTGGGCCAAAAACAGCTTTTAAAAAAATTACAGAGTTCATTTTGGAAACATTTCTCAAAGTAGATTTATTGTATAGCTGGGCATGCGCTATATTCCTGACGACACAAAACTTGAACGTATACACGTTTTAATTTTTTTTGCAGATTACTACTAGGATTGTTTAAAAAAAAAATAGAGCATGTCTTGAAAACAAAATATCTATACAAATATGGTTCCTGCTTTTCATCTTAGATCGTCAGACACAGTTGTACACTGCAAGAAAAAAAAAAAAATTCGGCTCAGAGCATGCTAATGACAGTTGTGGCAGCACGCTGGTGGTAGCCGTCAAAAAGCGAGTCCAGCTGGGCATTCAGACACAAAACTGAACAAAGTTCTGAGCGCTTGGCTCCGATGCACAGATCCCAGGTGGTCGGCCGAGGCGGCATTTCTCAAAATTCAAACCCTACCCTGCGTCCCTCCGGGGCTTGCGGACTGTTGACCTCTAAAGCTTAGGAGCTGTGAGAAGAGGTTACTCGCAGGACCTAGATGTGAGAAAGGAAGCAGGGGAGTTTGTTCTAGGCAATTGATTTCTCTCTCTCAGATACTAATAGGCACCGACATGCAGCAGCATTGCAGCCCGGAAAACTATTATCTGGAAACACAAAGCCGAGGTGGACCCACGCCAGGCACCTCACATTCTTAGCACTTTATTTTGCCCGCAGAGAGCAGTTACTGGCAGAACAGGAGACCGTGTCGTAGAACCATCCATTTGTTAAAACAAAAACTAAATGGATTATTGAGCAAAGCAGAACGTCAGGCAACACCTACCAGCCAGAGAGTATGACTACGGTCTACAGAGAGACTCTGTATGTCATGAAAGCAGAAAACCCCACACTCGCAAAGTCTTAAATAAGACCACATCTTGTTTTTGTTAAAGGGGAAGAAAGTCATGTTAGTTGCCTTTTAATCAAAATGTTGCAAACGACCATCAATTTCTGGTGCTCTCTGCTAGCTGTGAAGCCTGGAAATGTTGTTTGGGAGGGAACCTATTTTGTAGCCTTGACTGTCACAAACATGGCCCATCTTCGGAGCCAAAGTCTGGTTCATTGGGTACGTTTGGTCTACTGCTGTAATGTCAGACAGCTGCTCATCTCAACCATGCCAACAGCATGAATCATGCAGTGAACTTTCAGACACTGCATGATTCCTCCAGAGGGGCTCCTTTTTGACATGTCAGTCCTCTGTATATTGGGGGGGGGGGGGGAAGACAAATATTTACAAACTTAATTCTGTCCCATATGTCAGGAAGAACAGCAAAGTATTCCTTTAAGTAGGCTCCCATCACATTTAAAAGACCATGCTGCCCTGTGGGACTCATGGCTGAATTGCCTCAAATCTGCAGGACACGTTCAACGTGAAAGTAAAATTTGCAATACAAATATTAACATCCTAGAATTCATCTTGCTCCATGCTCCCTGGGCCCCCTTTGCCTGTTCTTTAAAAGGGAAGGAAAGCATGCAGGGACATAACTCTGGGAATGCTTTTCATCAGATTTGGCTAAGAGAGAGTGTCCTGGCAGTTAGTGCTCTTGGTGATCACTAAAGTGGGCATTTCAACCAGCATCTCAACATTGCCACTGAACACAGGCTTGACATGTTGAAATGTTGTCCTATAAGAAGCCAATCAATCACTTACAACACTTAAAAGTATTTGTTGACCTGCATCTCTGAACTTGGCCTGCGCCAGGCTGTCACTCCTATTAACTTATAGATTGATGCCACCTTGTGGATGATTGTGTTATTTCACTATTTCTTACTTCCTGCTTCTGTTTCTTTAATCTCGGGCGTTGCTTGCTGGGGCAATGCAATACAACATAGCAGCTTTCAGGAGTCTGTTTCTACCTATGAAACACAGACAGTCTGTGCTCCCACCCCAGTAATCTTTTAATCCTGGAGCCTCTACTCAGTCCATGTAAGCATACATGCAAACAGGCGGTGAGCACGCAACTTTACCTGCAATTTAGATGGGCAATTTTGTAAAATTATACTATACACACTGTGCCCAGTTCTCCATTACGTCTAGTTTTAGACATCCTTTTTCTGATTGGTTACTGAACTTTTCGCGCCAATTTCTTCAAGTTAAATGGCCGCTGCTGTATTGTTCGCGTTGCTCTCCCAGTGACGCCCTTGTTGAAAACCAAACTCAGGTATGTCTGAGTAAGGTGAATTTAAGTTTGGACTTATTGTTATTTAATATTGTTAATGGTCTTTACCCGTATTCAATCCGTTGTCAGCGTCCATTATCTTTATCTTAATGTACTGTTGTTTTTATCATTAAATTCTTTGTTAACATTTGTGTTAGACTATTCTAAAAATTGTGCTGGCTTTGTGATCCCAATCAAGTTTAGTTCATACTGCGTTATACTGTGAGTTTACAGTTTATTAGGCTGATGTTTTACAATAATTTTTGGTTACTACTGATACAGTTCGAGTTATTTATTCCCTGCGCTGTTTACTCCCCTTTTTTCCACTGTTTGTACTCAGTCTGCCAGATATGCTTACCTTATAACTGTTGATTTTCAGAAAATGACACAATTACTGTTATTTAGCATTGCCGTGCTCCTTTATGTTTTTGTCCACTGTTAATCAAGGGAGCTGTGAGTCACTCAGGCTGACTAACTAAAGTTAGACTGTTTGTAATTCCCAACCCTCCCACCCCTCGCCCACCCACCCCAAGCTCATCCCTTAATTTATAGGCAGGTGCCACTTGCACAAAAAAAAAAACCAAAAAAAAAAAACCCCATCAACAAAAACTTTATTGAGAATTCGATCAGACCCCAGTAGGCCACTACCAGACATATAGTGAATTCACTAATACATTTAAAGGAACTTAGACACATTCCTACTCCCATAGTAACCTAAAACTTAACTAGGAACTGATCAAAATTGAGATGAAGGCAGCAGTCCAGCAGCAAGAGGGGGGCTTCCCAGTCTTTTGCATCGAGTGTCACATGTATGAATTTTTACCCACCGGTGAGAAGTTGTACATGTGCATGCGATGCAAAGAGCTCCTGGCTCTCAGAGAACGAGTCCGATCTCTGGAGGCTAGAGTGGCAGACCTGGAGGAGCTGAGGGAGACAGAGAGGTATATAGATGAGACCTTCAGGGACATAGTAGTCCAGTCCCAACTTCAGACTGGCAGCCCTGGTGCTGCCTTGGAGGAAGGTGGTCTCATAATGGGAGAGCACCAACCAGATGTAGCAGGAAAGGATCCTGTAGCAAGGACCTGCTCTCTAGGTGATGCATTGTCCTTTCGCACTGAGGATATCTCCCCAAGGCCTACTGCCCAGGAGGGAAGGGTTAGGTCGGCCGTCATAGTTGGTGATTCGATTATTAGGAATGTAGATAGCTGGGTGGCGGGTGGGCGTGAGGATCGCCTGGTAACATGCCTACCTGGTGCGAAGGTGGCGGACCTCACGCGTCACCTAGATAGGATTTTAGACAGTGCTGGGGAGGAGCCGGCTGTCGTGGTACACGTGGGCACCAACGACATAGGAAAATGTGGGAGGGAGGTTCTGGAAGCCAAATTTAGGCTCTTAGGTAGAAAGCTTAAATCCAGAACCTCCAGGGTAGCATTCTCTGAAATGCTCCCTGTTCCACGCGCAGGTCACCAGAGGCAGGCAGAGCTCCGGAGTCTCAATGCGTGGATGAGACGATGGTGCAAGGAAGAGGGATTCAGTTTTGTTAGGAACTGGGGAACCTTTTGGGGAAGGGGGAGTTTCTTCCGAAGGGATGGGCTCCACCTTAACTAGGGTGGAACTAGACTGCTGGCGCTAACCTTTAAAAAGGAGATAGAGCAGCTTTTAAACTAGAACAAAGGGGAAAGCCGACAGTCGCTCAGCAGCGCATGGTTCGGAGAGATGTATCTTTAAAAGATACTAATGATGCATTAGAATTAGGGCATTCCGACAGTGAGGTTCCAATAATTAGAAAAGTAGTCCAAGTGCCTGTAACTAAAAACTCACCTGAGCTAAAAAATTCTAACTTATCCCTATCAATTAAAAAGCAGAATAAAAATACAATCAAAAAACAAACTTTGAAATGTTTGTATGCTAATGCCAGAAGTCTAAGAAGTAAGATGGGAGAATTAGAATGTATAGCAGTAAATGATGACATAGACTTAATTGGCATCTCAGAGACATGGTGGAAAGAGGATAACCAATGGGACAGTGCTATACCGGGGTACAAATTATATCGCAATGACAGAGAGGAGCAGTCGGGAGGAGGTGTGGCGCTTTATGTCCGGGATGGCATAGAGTCCAACAGGATAAACATCCTGCATGAGACTAAATACAAAATTGAATCTTTATGGGTAGAAATCCCTTGTGTATCAGGGAAGACTACAGTGATAGGGGTATACTACCGTCCACCTGGTCAAGATGGTGAGATGGACAGTGAAATGCTAAGAGAAATTAGGGAAGCTAACCAAATTGGTAGTGCAGTAATAATGGGAGACTTCAATTACCCCAATATAGACTGGGTAAATGTATCATCGGGTCACGCTAGAGAGATAACGTTCCTGGATGGAATAAATGATAGCTTTATGGAGCAATTGGTTCAGGAACCGACGAGAGAGGGAGCAATTTTAGATCTAATTCTCAGTGGAGCACAGGACTTGGTGAGAGAGGTAACGGTGGTGGGGCCGCTTGGCAATAGGTGATCATAATATGATCAAATTTGATTTAATGACTGGAAAAGGAACAGTGTGCAAATCCAAGGCTCTCGTGCTAAACTTTCAAAAGGGAAACTTTGATAAAATGAGAAAAATTGTTAGAAAAAAATTGAAAGGAGCAGCTACAAAAGTAAAAAATGTCCAAGAGGCGTGTACCATTCTAGAAGCACAGTCCAGATGTATTCCACACATTAAGAAAGGTGGAAAGAAGGCAAAACGATTACCGGCATGGTTAAAAGGGGAGGTGAAAGAAGCTATTTTAGCCAAAAGATCTTCATTCAAAAATTGGAAGAAGGATCCAACAGAAGAAAATAGGATAAAGCATAAACGTTGGCAAGTTAAATGTAAGACATTGATAAGACAGGCTAAGAGAGAATTTGAAAAGAAGTTGGCTGTAGAGGCAAAAACTCACAGTAAAAACTTTTTTAAATATATCCGAAGCAGAAAGCCTGTGAGGGAGTCAGTTGGACCGTTAGATGATCGAGGGGTTAAAGGGGCACTTAGAGAAGATAAGGCCATCGCGGAAAGATTAAATGATTTCTTTGCTTCGGTGTTTACTGAAGAGGATGTTGGGGAGGTACCCGTAATGGAGAAGGTTTTCATGGGTAATGATTCAGATGGACTGAATCAAATCACGGTGAACCTAGAAGATGTGGTAGGCCTGATTGACAAACTGAAGAGTAGTAAATCACCTGGACCGGATGGTATACACCCCAGAGTTCTGAAGGAACTAAAAAATGAAATTTCAGACCTATTAGTAAAAATTTGTAACTTATCATTAAAATCATCCATTGTACCTGAAGACTGGAGGATAGCAAATGTAACCCCAATATTTAAAAAGGGCTCCAGGGGCGATCCGGGAAACTACAGACCGGTTAGCCTGACTTCAGTGCCAGGAAAAATAGTGGAAAGTGTTCTAAACATCAAAATCACAGAACATATAGAAAGACATGGTTTAATGGAACAAAGTCAGCATGGCTTTACCCAGGGCAAGTCTTGCCTCACAAATCTGCTTCACTTTTTTGAAGGAGTTAATAAACATGTGGATAAAGATGAACCGGTAGATATAATATACTTGGATTTTCAGAAGGCGTTTGACAAAGTTCCTCATGAGAGGCTTCTAGGAAAAGTAAAAAGTCATGGGATAGGTGGCGATGTCCTTTCATGGATTGCAAACTGGCTAAAAGACAGGAAACAGAGAGTAGGATTAAAAGGGCAATTTTCTCAGTGGAAGGGAGTGGACAGTGGAGTGCCTCAGGGATCTGTATTGGGACCCTTACTGTTCAATATATTTATAAATGATCTGGAAAGAAATACGACGAGTGAGATAATCAAATTTGCAGATGACACAAAATTGTGCAGAGCAGTTAAATCACAAGCAGATTGTGATAAATTGCAGGAAGACCTTGTGAGACTGGAAAATTGGGCATCCAAATGGCAGATGAAATTTAATGTGGATAAGTGCAAGGTGATGCATATAGGGAAAAATAACCCATGCTATAATTACACGATGTTGGGTTCCATATTAGGTGCTACAACCCAAGAAAGAGATCTAGGTGTCATAGTGGATAACACATTGAAATCGTCGGTTCAGTGTGCTGCGGCAGTCAAAAAAGCAAACAGAATGTTGGGAATTATTAGAAAAGGAATGATGAATAAAACGGAAAATGTCATAATGCCTCTGTATCGCTCCATGGTGAGACCGCACCTTGAATACTGTGTACAATTCTGGTCGCCGCATCTCAAAAAAGATATAATTGCGATGGAGAAGGTACAGAGAAGGGCTACCAAAATGATAAGGGGAATGGAACAACTCCCCTATGAGGAAAGACTAAAGAGGTTAGGACTTTTCAGCTTGGAGAAGAGACGACTGAGGGGGGATATGATAGAGGTGTTTAAAATCATGAGAGGTCTAGAATGGGTAGATGTGGATCGGTTATTTACTCTTTCGGATAGTAGAAGGACTAGGGGACACTCCATGAAGTTAGCATGGGGCACATTTAAAACTAATCGGAGAAAGTTCTTTTTTACTCAACGCACAATTAAACTCTGGAATTTGTTGCCAGAGAATGTGGTTCGTGCAGTTAGTATAGCTGTGTTTAAAAAAGGATTGGATAAGTTCTTGGAGGAGAAGTCCATTACCTGCTATTAAGTTCACTTAGAGAATAGCCACTGCCATTAGCAATGGTTACATGGAATAGACTTAGTTTTTGGGTACTTGCCAGGTTCTTATGGCCTGGATTGGCCACTGTTGGAAACAGGATGCTGGGCTTGATGGACCCTTGGTCTGACCCAGTATGGCATTTTCTTATGTTCTTATGTCCTAATATCCTTTTTCTACTTGCTGTATTTGATTTTTTAGAATAACAAAGTTTTTGCTCGCCCATCCCTCCCGACGCAGCCTGGTGGCGAAACACGGGTCCATGTTGGGGGACCCTCCTGTACTACAAATTCTGTATCATTACACTGTGGAGTTGCCATCTAAATATAAAAATTGTGATTGCATCAAAGAAGTGTGGACATTGAATTTCTCTGCACATTTCCCTGTTGTGTTTCTGTGCGTGCAGCAGTACTCCTATTTCGCAATTTTGTAAAAGGCCATTTATTTATTTAAAAAATGCAAAAGCCCACATGACTGCCTGTTTTATATCGTGGAAATATCTTTAAAAACTGTCCTCCATTTGGACCTGATCTTTTAAAGTCTGGAGCCTTTCTTGCTGAATGAGATTAAAAACAATCGTGTCTTTGTTACGTTCTAATAGTTCTCTAATTTTTAAGAACATTTATACATGTGGCTTATCTCTGAAGCAGGCAGATCTAATGAAAACATGGTCATGTCAGATATTTTAAAATAACCACTTTAAAGCATGTGCTTCTATAGTTTATTCCTATTTTGGTTTGCATAATTGTGTTCAATATTTAGGTATTTTTAGTTAGCTTAAAAATTCATTTGAGTTTTTCTTTTAAAATTTTGATCTTTAGTGTTTTCACATTCCCACCACACCCCTCGCAGTTCTCCATTACCTTTTAGTTTTTTTGGTCCATATTACTAGATTAATGCAGCAAGGTACACCCTTTAGGGCTGCATTCCTGCCTAGTTCAAAAATAAAACCCAAACTTATTAATGACTAGGGAGAAACACAGAGTACCCTGTGTAGCTTATTTATAAGTGTGCAGAGAAGCAATGGTACCCACCCCACATAAAACTGAACATAGGGCAGCCAGTAACTGCTGGCAGCCCCCCTGGATTTCATATGCATATCAGTTACAGAACTCAGGAATGCCCGAGATAGCAGTGATGAGGTGCGGAGAAATTTGGAGATCAACCGAGGTCTCTGGCAATGCACCCAGGAGTAAAACTGGGCAGACTGGTCCTTACCTGCTGTCAGACTATGAAGCCCATTCCAGGTAGTGCAGCAAGCAGGAAGTTATCCAGATAAAAAAGTTATACGGTTAACTTTAGCTGGGACACTCAGCAGGACTTAGCTGAGCAAGTCTGCCGCTGAATACAACCACCTAAAGTTACCCTAAACAGACTTACCCCACCTATGTTTATCCGGACAGCCCTGAATATCAGCACTAGACTGAAATTTAGGCCATGCCTCTGGGAAAACACACACCCCTCCCTTCCTCCCTCTTTTTCTATAGCTAAATATTGCAGGTCAGTGAGGCAAATCGCAGAGTTAATTTGGCAAACTCCTTTTTCAATATGGACAGCTATACGTTCATATTGCCAATGACAAACAAATGCAAACTTGCCCTGTTTAAGAAAGACAGCCTCTTACTTGGCTAAGTACTTTTTTCTGTTCTTCATCCTAAAAGTTTCCTTAGCTGCAATGAATTTCAATAGGGGCTAGAGATGGACTATATTTTTCTCTCTCACTTCCCCTCTCCCATCTTTAAACAGCTTTCAGATCCTGGCATATGATGTGCCCACCACAGATGACATCACCGCACTACATGGCCCAATCAGATAGTGTGGTCATTCTTGGGGTGCCCAGGAATTGCTGAGAAAATTGAAAATGATTTTTTGATTTTTTTTTTTTTGTTTTTTTTTAACAGCAGCACATGAGTGAATTTTCATTTCAGTTAAGGTGCTGCAGAGCTTCATGAATGTCTACAAACTGCAAGTGTGTGCAGATTCCCTTAAGTTTTTTTCTGCCCTGCAGGTGCTGGAGAGTTTCCTGGGCAGGGCACGCAGTTCACTCCCTGTTCCGACTACCAGAAAGCGTTGACTACCATGCTGTAATTGTTGCTCAGTAAAGATGGTCTCCATAGTGGGGAAAAAAAACAAACAGGTAACCTGCTCCATCCCCAGAATATTCACACAATATTATTCTCTTTCTGCCCTATGCCTCTCAGCATTTCTCAAATTTGATTTTAATAACTGGAAATAAGACCAAAAACTGGCCAGTTTGCAACACTAGATGAAAAGTTTTGTTGTGGTTAGAAATTTGCTTAAAAATAAAAATCCACACCCACAAACAGCAGCTCAAATTTAGAGATCGTTTTTGCTCGTGAAGCTACCAGAGATGCAAAAACGCAGACAAGTTTTCAAAAGAAAAGGGGAGGGGGGAAAAAAGAACCCAACTTACCATCTGCTCCTTCTTTGAAACAGAATTTCTTCTTCCTGTAAGCAATGAAGCTTCCGACTGCTCCAACCAGCATTACACCAATACTTCCAACAATCCCAGCTATTGTGTTTTTCTGGCCATCTGTGATAGACAAAAGGAGTTCTTGTACACAACCACACGTCTCTCTCATGTACTCAGAAAATATCCTATGTACTTCAAGACTCAATTACAAAAACAATCCCTGATCAGAGGATTGCTAAGAATGATGTAACGATCCCCTCTTGAAATATAGGGATGCAGATTTTATTATACTCCTACCACTGTAAAAATTGTTCCAGAGCCGCTGCCTTTGATATATATATATATTTTTTGGCAGAACCTCCATTTGCTGCTCTTTGTTCCAAACATGTTTACTGTAAGACATCAGAAACCCAGACTGGAGTGCTGTGCAATACAACATATTGTATGCAAGACAGCAGGAAACATCTTGAGGAACACTGCCTGGGGTGGTAAAAAAAGGGAATCTGAAAGTCTCAAAATCTGGTTACCCCACCATTATATCCTAGCATCTTCATAATTAAGCCTTGCGTGTCTTTCAGTTTTGTGGCAGTATTATGTACCTAGTAATGACAATTTGAAACTGTTAGGGCCACAGAATGCTATGCTGTGGCGGCCTAAACTGTTTTACCACCGGGGTGCAGCAGCAGAGATAAGCAAGTCAGAGAAACAGACTTAAAAGCTTCATAGGAATTAGTTCAGGCCATCTTGCTTGCTTCAGTTTGCAGACAGCTTTGCTGCGAAAGCACCATTAAACAAAATTCAGCACTATTTCAAAGTCCACTGCACCAACCCCGATGGGGTTCCCTTGTAACTGTGCAGCAGGCCTGTGTATCATCCCCATGCTAATTTCTTCAAATAAGTGTACTTTACCATCAGTGTTTCCACCTTGTCCATCTGTGAAAAAAAAATAAGGTCAGGCATTAATGACCTGCATTATAACTGGAAAAAACTTCAAGGAATCAGCAAGAACACATAAAGCTAGATTTTAAAAAGCACACGCACATGGACGCGCCTATTTTATAAACACACGTGTGTCGCTGTGCACATGTTATAAAATACGATACCCATGCACGCATGTGGATTCTCAAAAAAAAAAAAAAGGCGCAGCAATGCAATAAGGCCTTCCCCAGTTCCCTCCCAGTCTGCTCCAATTCCGAACCAGACTGGGAGGGAACTTCCCTATCCCCCTAACGACCCTTCCTACCTTTTCCCTTCTTCTCCCTGATCCCTATCCAGCTTAAAAAAAAATAAAAAAAATTAATATCTTACTGCTCCTTTGGAGCAAAAGTAAATTCCATGCGCCAGCAGCTGGCCGGCGCGCACTTCCCTGGGACTGTCCCGGCCGGCCCCCGCCCCTTTTACTGAACCCGGCACTCCCGCGTGTATCGGGAGATACGCGTGTGGCCAGGCTGTTTCTAAAATGTGCTCAGCACGCACACGGCTCAACCACACACATATCTAATGGTATTTGTGCGCGCTGGGCTGTTAAAATTTGGCCTTAAGTGTCTGTACATTCAGCAAGCAAAATACAAAGCTATCAGCCAGCTCATGCAGCTTTAACGCTTGTAACCTTTATATAAGTACTGTCTATTTAGGGACTTTCGTGTTCCATTTTTATTTTTCCTGGGAATTTATCAGTGCTTATCTTAAACAAAAGCAGGAGAAAAATCAGTGCAAAAAAAAATGAATGAAAAGAAACATAATCCTAAGATATACAGTAAAATAAAAATAAATAATAAAAAAAAAAACGACATCTCATCCTTAAGAAATGACAAATACATAAATCATTCCTTTCATCCCTCGCCAAGATAATAAAAAACAAAAACCACACCAGACCACACCACATCCCCCATCACTGATAAGGAGACCACACTAAAATCAGCAGGAAATAACCAAGTTTTAACCTTTAGTCACAAAGAATATTTTTTTAAATTAGTTAAAATTGGGTCAACCCAGTGGCGCAAGCGGCAAATATGTACTGCCAGGCAAGAGGCATGATTTGATTCCCAAGCCAGGCTTCTGCATGCTGGACCAGCTGGTGCTAGGGATGTTGCAGAGGCAATGTTCGAAGCTCCTTTGAAGAGGACAGATTCTTACATTACATTGCTCAAGCATCAGTTAAAATGTACTCTCGCAGTGGCCAACGTAATAAGGAGAGTTCAGTAAAGTGCACAGTTTAACCCATAGCTGTGCCCACATTTTTCGCATACAAACTGTACTGTCAATACAGCAAAAGAGTTTTACACACAAAAAACGTGCATATAATATGTGCGCCCAGCTTAGTGCAAACCCCTTACTAATGATGGTATTAGCTATCATCCCCCAATCCACTGAGGTGCACTGGCTTACCTCAAGTTTCCAGCGATAAGAAAACACAACTCCTAATCAGAGGTGGAGTAAAGTTTCCAGGGCTAATGTGTTACGGGCAGAAGCTGGAGTTCTGGTGCCAGGACTTGTAGTCAGGATTTTATGTGCAGAAAACATGGTTTGTGTACAAATCCTGTTTATTGCACATAAAATATGATTTATGCACACAAAACTGTGTTCAGCTCTAAAAGCAAATTTTTGTGCACTTGAATCATTTTTTTGGGCACCCAGCTAAACTGGAATCCACACGGCGGTGTCATCACAGACCAGTCACAGTCGCCTAGGGCCTTCCTCTATTTTTAACCCACTTTCCCTCCCATCTAGCCCTTCTGGACAGATTCAGAAGGCAGTGGTAATAACAGGGGTAGGACGAGGTAGGGGTAGATTTAAAATCAGGGCCTAGATGATTTAAAATTGGAAACAAGCTCATTTTAACAAGAACTGTAAGGGGCCAAAGGTGGGCTCAACACACTTAGTCTGACCACCTATGCTTTAGATAAGACAACAGAGGTTAAGTTTGTGCGAGTGATAACTAGGAGATATCCTTCCCAGAACAATGCAGGCAGGTACAGCCAGGCAGACTGGGTGGGCCAACTGGTTTTACAGCTTTTACACCAAGTGCAATTTTTTATTACTTTTGTCATGCTGTGGTTTTGTTGTACTATACTTTGGTAATTGTTTTGTAATTGCTTTTTGTCCCCCCTCTATTACTCGCTGGGAGAGACTAGTACTGGGGACCAATAAGTCAGAATACATACATAAATATCTGCCAATATCCTCTGCACTACTCTGTCAACACTTAGCTGTCACTAAACCCATATACGCCTTAACCAGCAAGAGAATGAAAGTCCATGCAACCTGTCCAATGCAGGTCCATTTTTACAATGGAGTGCTATCACAGGCCGTAAAACTACTGTAATACAAAATAATATACAAAATAAAATGTATTATTTTACATGATAGGATGCCATACATTTCTGTGTTTTCTAGTTATATCTTGAACAACAAAGGCAGAAGAGCGACATAAGAAAAAAATGCAATGGAGAAATTACTTACCTGATAATTTCGTTTTCCTTGGTGTAGACAGATGGACTCAGGACCAATGGGTTATGTGCTCCCGTGCTAGCAGATGGAGATGAGTCAGGTTTCAAAGCCGATGTCACCTTAGATACACCCCTGCAGTGACCTCAGCCCTCCAGTATTCTCTTCAAAAGCCACTGTGGACAAACTATTGAAAAACTTGATTTCAAACTGACAACTGTAACTGTACTCAACCAAAACATAAGCACTGAATCCCAGCACGATTATAGATGCCCTGATCTACGGATTGGGTGACAGCTTACGCTTAACCTGTTGGAATCAGGATTCACCTCATGGGAGATTCCTTGGCACAGTTCTTGGGCAGCCATGGGTGGGATGCTGAGTGTCTACACTAAGGAAAACAAAATTATCCAGTAAGTAATTTCTCCATTTCCTAGCGTATAGGACCCAGGACCAATGGGATGTACAAAAGCTACTCCCAAATGGGGTGGGAGGCTGCCCGTGGTCTGCTCAGCACCGCCCTTACAAAGGCGCCCTTACAGACCTGAACGTCCAGGCGATAGAATCTGAAGAAGGTGTGCAAGGAAGATCACGTCGCTGCTCGGCAGATGTCGATGGGAGACAGTAGCTTAGCTTCCGCTCATGATATTACCTGGGCCCTAGTGGAAAAAGCTTTAATCTGAAAGGGTATTGGCTTCCCTGCCTCTACATAAGCTCCCATGATCACCTTCTTGATCCAGCGAGCTATGGTAGCTCGCAAAACTGCGCCTTGTTTCCTTCTAACATGAAGAAGAAGAGGTCCTTCTTGCACACCAGTTCAAGATTTCCAGATACTGCACTAAAAGCCTATCATCGTTTAGATGGTGGAGGAGGCGGTAGTCTTCCATGTCCTTGAGTCCATCCAGGGACGGTAAGGAAATGGACTGATTCAAGTGAAACTCCGAGACTACCTTAGGCAAGAAGGAAGGAATAGTGCGAAGCTGTAAGGCTCCTAGACTTCTCCGGAGGAATGGTTCCCGACAGAGATGCGACGAGTTGAGCATATCACCACCAGGAACACAGTCTTGAGTGTTAACAGACACAGGGATAGACTATGCAGCGGCCGAAAAGAAGGCCCTGTTAAAAAAAAATCCAACACTAGATTAAGATTCCACAGGGGGACCGGCCACCATAGGGGTGGTCGAAGGTGTTTAACCCCTTTTAGGAAACAGGCCAAGTCCGGATGTGCCGACAGGCGGGTTCTGTTCACCTCACCTCTGAAACAGGAGAGAGCCGCCACCTGGACCTTCAAGGAGTTAAGAGACAACCATTTATTCAAGCCATCCTGTAAAAATTCCAGAACCATAGGGATTTTGGTCATTCGAGGGGCAACCCTGCATTCCTCACACCAGACCTCAAATATTCTCCAGATGCACTAAGGACGTCAAGAACGTCCATGTGCTGAATAAAATGGAAATTACTGATGCCAAATATCCACGTTTCATCAAGCGAGCCCTCTCGAGATCCAGACCGTAAGGCAAAACAGTGTTGGGTCCTCATGAAGGACTGGACTTTGTTGGAGCAGGTCCCTGTGTGGAGCAAGACTTATGTAGGGGCTTTTAGTGGAGACCCCCCTGCCTGCATACCACGTACATCTGGGCCAATTCGGAGCCACTAGAAGAAGGACTAGTCCCCTGTGGCACTCTAACTTGCAAATGACCTGCCCAGCAGGGGCCACGGAGGGAAGGCGTACAGCAGGTCCTCCTCTGGCCAGGCCTGAACAAGGGCGTCTATCCCCAGGGATCGCCGAACTTTTCTGCGACTGAAGAATCAGGAGACCTTCACATTCTGAGGTGAGGCCAGCAAGTCGATGGATGGGAGGCCCCAGCGATCCACCAGCAGCTGAAAGGCTCTGGAAGACAACATCCATTCTCCTGGACTTTCTCTTTGCTTAGAAAGTCTGCTCTGATGTTGTCTTTTCCTGCGTTGTGGGAGGCAGAGATCATCTGTAGGTTCAATTCCCCCCATTCCATGAGGGGTGGTCTATCTCCAGACACACTTCCTGGCTCTTGGTTCCTCCCTGGTGGTTGATGTAGGCTACCGTTGTTGCGTTGTCAGACATCACGTGGACAGCCTGACCTTGAAGCCTGTGGCTGAACTGTAGACACGCTAATTTGACCGCCCGGGCTTCCAGGTGGTTTATGTTCCAGCGCGCCTCTTCCTTGGTCCAACGCCCCTGGGTCACCAGTTTCTGACAGTGAGCTCCCCACCCCGGAGGCTCATGTCCATCATGAGAACTAGCCATTCTAGAGGGAACAGGCTTGTACCCTTGCTCAAGTGGGCTTCCTGCAGCCACCACTGAAGCAGAGCACATACCTCCATTGGTAGGTGAAGGCGAATTGAAGAGTCCTGGGACAGCGGATGCCAACGTGACAGCAGGGAGCATTGGAGTGGACGCACGTGCACCTGCACCCATGGGGCTACTTCCAGGGTTGATGCCATCAGCCCAAGGATATGAAGATAGCTCCACACCATGGGGCGTATGGTGTTTGTCAACTGGCACGCTTGACACATCTTCCTTATCCTAGAGAATAAAAGGGAGACCTTGTCCTGTTTGGTGTCAAAACAAACCCTCAGATACTCTAGGGACGGGGAGAACTTGAGACTGCTCTTGTCCATGTTCACGACTCAACTAAGCATATCACCCTGGGGGTCACCTGGAGGCTCTCCTCTAATGACTTCGCCCGGATCAACCAGTCATCCAAGTACAGGTGCACCAGGATTCCCTCTTTCCTCAGTGTACCGCCACAACCACCATAATTTTGGAAAATGTTCTGGGGGTGGTAGCCAGGCCGAAGGGCAGCAGCCGGAACAGATAATGACTGCCTAGCAAAGCATAGGAAACGCTGGTGGTCTTGGATTGGAATATGGATGTAGGCCTCCAAGAAGGTTAAGAACTCCCCTGGTTCTACGGCCATTATAACAGAGCATAGAGTTTTCAGGCAGACATTAACTACCGTAGATGATGGTTGACGCTCTTAAGATCCAGGATGGGGCAAAAGGAACCCTTCTTCTTGGATACGATGAAATAGATTGAATAGTGCCCCGTATTTTCCTGGGGTGCAGGCACTGGAATTATAGCTCTCAAATGGAGGAGCCTTGACAAAGTAGATTCCACTGCCAGCCTCTTGTGCTGGGAGTGGCACGGAGACGACATGAATATGTCCTGTGGGATTGCTGCAAAACTCCAGGGCGTATTTTTCTTGTATGATATCTAGTACCCATTTGTCTGATGTGATCTCGACCCACCGCTGGTAAGGGGTAGACTATCCCTCTTCTATCTTCTCGTCCCGTGGATGGGTCGGTAATACTTCATTGGGAATTCGGTCCAAATCTGAACCCGAACCAGCCCCTCTCTTCGGTTGTCAACTCCAAAAGGACTGAGACCTTCCCGAGGACTGAGACATCTGAAATGATGAGTTCCTATAGGGCCGAAAGTGCTGGGAGATCCTGGCCCAACTCCTCATAAGTGAGGGGCGCTGTGACCTCCTTCTCTTATCTTCCAGTAGCCAAGGCACTGGAGATTCACCCCACTTACTGGCCAGCTTTTCCAATTCGCTACCGAATAGGAGGGATCCCCTGAAGGGCATCTTTGTAAGGTTTGTCCTCAAGGTCACGTCTGCTGACCAATTTTGCAGCCATAGTTGTCTTCTGGCTGCCACCACGCCTCCGGATGAGGTACAGACTAGGTCAGAGCTCACATCTGCTAGGAAGACTGCGGCAGGCTCCATAGCCTCTCTGGAATGGGCCCCTGAGCTATCTGCCCCTCTCGAGAGAAGCAGGCACAAGCGAACCACCAGGGCACAACAGGAAGCAATCTGTAATGTCATTGCTGTCGCATCAAAGGCTTGTTTAAGGGTGGACTCCAACCACCTATCATGTGCATCCTTTGAATGCCACTCCTCCCTCCACTGGGATAGTTGTTTGCATCAAAACAGTGCAGACCAGGGTGTTCACTTTGGGGAAATGCAGGCATTCTCTGGCTGTCGGTTCCAGGGGGTACACGGCCTCCATTGCCCGACTTCCTTTAAAGCTGGCTTCCAGGGTGTCCCATTCTAGGTCAATCAACTCCTGGATGGCTTCCCACATCAGAAAAATAGCAAGAGGCTTTCTGTAGAGACACCAGAATGGGATTCTTCTTTGGTTCCATCATAGGATCCATGCCAGGAACTGAGTCTTCAGGGTCTGGGAAACCAGGGCCGGAAATTCATCTCTATGGAAAAACCGTAACATGGTCCAGTAAGACTCCAAGCCTGGAGGGATTTCCCCATCCTCCAATGAGTCTGCAACCCCTTTGTCATCCGTGGTGTCTGGATCCCTGTCAGGGATACCCTTGTTGAGACTAGGCATGTCTCAAGGCATGCTGATAGGGCTGAGACAGCGAGGTCTTCACAGCTGGGGTTTGGTTTGGACAGGGGAAGGAGGGAAGGCTTGAAGGCCTTGAAAAAATTCTACCCAGGAAAAGGCCGCTGGGTCCATACCTAGCCCAGGAAGAACTGGGGTAGGTGTCACTGAATTGCCCTCTTCCGAGGCGGACACAGCCCCGGAATTACTCAGATATGGAGTGCTAACGGATAAGATCGTGGCTGACCCATCTTCTAAATGGGAAGAGTCGGGCTTGGAAAATTTCTGGGAGTCTAAGCCTCCCTGGGTCTCCTCACAGTACTGACAAAGGAAGGACTCCAGGTCAGACTGTGCAGCCCTAATATGGCAGGCAGCACAAAGTGTCGCTTGTGCTTCTTTGCTGCTGGAGCCATAATCAACAGTAACTTGTGCGTTCAGCTGGCTAGCACCTGAATTTGAGCGCGTACAGATCTGTCCCGGTGTGCGTAAGTATAAACTCCTCTAAGCGCGAAAGTATGCGCGCACCGATGGTCTATGGGGGGCAGTTGCAACGATGCACAAAACCATGCACAAGCTGGTGTTGCCGAGGCCTGCCACGCGGTGCCCACCAAGCCTGAAGGGGAGCCACACAACCCACTCGGAAGCCCCCCTCCCTTGCCCCAATGGGATCGGAACATCGCAGTATGGCATGCCGAACAAGGAGAGAGGAAAGACTTACTGAAGCTTTTCCACATCTCTGAATTGAAGGAAGCCTCTTGGGTTTTTTTTTTACTTACTTGGGCTCAGCATTTACAGGCTGAGTACAAAGACTGTCTCCGGCTGCAGGGGGAGAGGGCATTGGCAGTCACTGCCACGCTCTTTCTGCACCTGCTGCCTTTCAGCTGCTTCAGCAGCAAAGTCCACGCCGGGAGCCGGCTACCAGACCAAGGCACAACTCTGAGGGATATTTGGAAATCGCCTCAGGAATTGACTGTGGGAGGGACCTTAAGGTATCACCACAGAAGAGCGGGGCTCAATCGATCATTAATTTAAAGGTAAATTTTCCTCTTCGAATGATTACTACAATCCCACTATACCACCAATGTGGGTGTAGGGAAAGCATGTCCACATCTGCTAGGAGACAGAGATACTGGAGGGCTGAGGTCACTGCAGGGGTATATCTAAGGTGAAATCCGCTTTGAAACCCGATTGTCTCCATCTGCTAGCAGGGGAGCACATAACCCACTGGTCCTGAGTCCATCTGGCTACATGCTAGGAAATCATTTTTTACACAACGTAGAAAGAAACATACCAGCAGGACTGTCAGCAGCACGCCCTTTAAAGAGATTAGAAAATAACATTTTATAGCATTTTGTGCATAGCTAAAATGTGCATTATAAATATGCTTTATTAGCTATGATAAGCTGAGAGCAAGGTTCAAGCAGGCTCACTTGGGATTTTTCGTTACCCACCAAAAATCCTAGGTGACACTGCAATGCCAAAGAAAGTATAGCTTCCTTCGAGAAGGAAGAGAAATGCAAATCAATAATTTCCTTTACAGGATAAAGGACTGTTGAAAGATACCAGCCACCCATCAGCAAACAGTTAAGGCAAGCTGCCTTTAAAAGTAATTAACCTATGGAATAATTACTTCAAACATGTATGTTGTAAGCATAAGCCAAGCTAGCAGGCATTAACAGCTAGGACATTATATTCAGTTAGTCGTATAATTTATCCAGCTAATGCCAGTTGTGCCAAACAGTAGTCCAGATAAAGTTATCCGGCTATCTTCAATAGCCAGCTATATTTAATAGTTCAGCTGCATCATTAAATATCCTTCCAAATTTAACTGGATAAGTTTATCTGGCTAACTTTGCAACCTAGCCAACAACTGAATATTACCCCCAGTGAGTTTAAAGTTTTGACAGTAATCAAAATGAGTTTTAGATATAATCTAAATTTATTTTTTTTTGTTACTGGATTGTTTGCAGCCTGTGAAATATTTTCTTGGCTCAACGTAAGAATCATCCAAAGATTATGCTCATGAACTTTGAGCACACAGTTCCCTTCTTCAGATCAGAAGGGCATGGCCTGGGTAACATAGTAAATGATGGCAGAAAGACAAAAATGACCCATTCAGTCTGCCCAGCCAGAATTTTCAGGGTTGTGACTGCCGCTCCATGCATGTTACCACAGTGCTTCATTACTATCCTAGGATTCTGTGTGTTTGTCCCATGCCTTCTTGAATGCCAGTACTGTTTTGGGTTTTTTTTCCCCACCACCTCCAGTGGAACAGCATTCCAGGTATCCAGCACCCATTCCCGAGTTCACCCCCTTGAAGCTTCACATCATGCCTCCTCCCCCCTCAGCTCCAGAACTTACTTTCCACTGAAAAATGTTGGTCTCTTGTAAATATGATTTTAAAGCCATATGCATAATCAATGAATACATTCTTATGGTGAGTCAAAACAAAATGCATCGCAGCCTGCAAAGAATCCAGTTTATTTTCTACAGGAGAAAATAAAATACAGCTGCCAGAACTCAACACAATAGCTTTTAGTGCAAGTGTGTAAAACAAAAGCCACATGCTTCAACATGCTGACAAGACTAGCAAATTGAAAAACATTTCATTTTCAACTAGACTGCTATACACTATCTACAAGATTTGGGAAAGGAACCTTTGGTTTCCTTACCAGGACGGACGGAACCAAAAATCTGAAGCGGTACAGAGAGAGTAGTGAAGCAGATGTTTGGGTGTGGAAGAAGCAGATGGTGTGCTCAGAGCCTTTATAAACCCCTGCCACCATATTGTAAGATTGTAGGTGTGATTTTCAGGTGAGACACAAGTTAGCATATGTTGCCCTTCAAAAAGGTTATGCTGTACCCCTTTCATTATTTTTGAGTCAGGACTCTGGGGTTTCTCGAGAGAGGAGTGAGAGAGAGAGAGAGAGAATTCACTCTGTAGTTGTGGTAACTGTTTTTGTTGCCAGATGTTTCCACCCTTTCTATCTTTTGATGGGTTGCTTTCGTGAGGAATATTTTGTCTCTGTGGTTACTTGAGTCCTCCACGGCCCAGGGGTTCAGATGCTTCTGGTTTGAGTAGAAATGCCTTTCCTCTCAAAAGGACTGGAATTAGAAGAGGTGTCAGCAAGGAAGAATGGACTCATATCCATTTCCAGGAAGAAGCAGCTGAGGTAGGTGTAAGAATTCTGTATGGATTTGGGGATAAGCATCAGAGAAGAGCTGTGTGATAAGGTGCCCATCAGGTACTTCAAAGAAGAGAGTGATCAGTAGTGAGGGCTCGGGGAAAGGTATGAGAACTGGGACCTGGAGCAAAGTGAGAAATAAGGAGCCAAATTACTCAGGGAATTGGCTGAAATAATTGGAGAACTGTTGCTGGAAGAGTATGGTCACAAATTTATTCAATTTTCCTTTAGTGAAGATCAACTGGACTATTTTAAAAAATTTGAGTTGCTGCAACCCATCAATTCACTTTTACAACTTATCAGTAAAATTGAGGTGAAACCCAGTCTCCAGCGTGTTTATTGCTACCATCTATGATGAGAGATCATCAGTGCTGTGTACAAGGTGGGGACCAAGAGACTTACAGAGAGGTGTGGGAGTGAATAATGCAAAGGACCTTGAAGCTCAGTTTCCCCCTACAGGGGATCCTGGACTCTAAAAGGTTTGGTGTGGTGAGAACTGTGCAAGAAAGAAGAATTTTCACTTTGAGATGTGAGCCTTGGGTACAATAACAGGGATTTCCCACCCAGGGGTTGCATTTGTATCTATGAAGCTACTGCTACAATTGTTTCTGGAATGACTTTTGTACATCTTTGAAATAAAAAGTAGGACTTTAGTTAAATTATAAAAATGGCAGGACTGGTGCAGCCAAATCAGCCTTAAGCTTCAGCTATCACAGCTGACAGCAGAAACCCACTCCAGCTGAAGACAGCTGACCAAGCAAGATGCTGCTGGGCAGAGAGGCAGCATTATGGGGAAGGTGCAGGAAGACAGATGAAGCAGAATGGGGGTATCACAGCTGAGGAAAGAGACCCACAGGTAATGAGGAAAAAGAAAAAAGGGGAGGACAGCAGAAGTAGCTCATAAAAACTGACAAACTGACTGAAGGTTCACCCAGGGTGCCAAATACTCTTGCATCGGCCCTGGTGAGTGTGTGTGCAGGGCGTTTTGTGTATGGAGGTTTTCCATACTCTTAATCATCTTAGTTATCCTTCTGTTTACCTTTCGTAGGTGTACTGTGTTCCCTTTCAGATGGGGTCACCAGACACACATATAAAAGTCAAAATGTGGGTATAGTATGCATTTGTATAACAACATTTTCTGCTTTGCTTGTCAATCCTATCTTAGTTCCTAACATTTGATTAGTCTTTGAGTGCTAGAAGGCTCTTCTTAGTGAAACATCCTCAATGACTGAGATCTTTCCTATGTCAAGTCACAGTTCATTAATGTATGTTGGACATGATTTTTTTTTCTTTTGATCATTGATTTGCATTTGTAATTGCTGAAACTGAACTGCTGCTATTTTGCCTGCACAATTTTGTGAGATCCCTTTGCAGCTTTTCACCATCAGATTCGGTTTTGATGATCTTGTATGTTTGTAGCTGCATAGTTTGCCAGCCCCCTACTTACTCCTTTATATTTTGAACAGTACGGGTCCCGTGATTGGCCAGATACCTTACCTTTGCCTACTGTGAAAACTGACCGCTTAGGCCTACCTTTTGTTTGCCACCTTTCAACTAGATTTTGATCCATGAGACTTTTCTTCAACCAATCACAACTTAGAAATCAATATTGAAAGCCTTTGTGCAGGCAACTTTTGGAGTTACACCAAGAAAAAAACCCCACAGCTTTCAATACTTACAACCATTGACCACATAAATTTTGTATGCTTAAAATGTATCCAGACAAAGGGGCATCAAAGCTAAACTTTGGCCAGTAAGTGCACATATTGAGCCCTTTCTGGCTAGAGTTATGTGCCCAAGCCTGGTCAGAAAAATAGCTATCCTAACTTTATCCAGGGAGAGAGAGATTTGTGCATGTAGGTCGCACTGAATGTCCGGGAAAATTTACACATGTAACTTTCCTCGGATACGTTTTCCACTCACCGGCTCTCCAAGTATAGATTAGTTTCATTAGTGAGGGACATCCTGAAAATCTATGATTATTATATTAACTACCTCCCCTCTGTATCCACGTCTGTAGATACCCTCAAAGAACTCCAACAGATTAGTGAAACATGACTTCCCTTTAAAGTAGCCATGTTGATTATTCCCCAAAATGTCATCTTCATCTATGTAACTAATGAATCTTTTTAATTCTAGATCTTACCAATTTCCTAGAGGAGATGTTCAGACATACTGGTCAGTAGTTCTCTGGATCACTTGTGGAGACCTTTTATAAAGCCTCCCATCCTCTGGCAACAAGCCTTTTTCAGATTGCAGCGTACAATAGGCAGAGAAGACTGTGGGTGATACAGGCCAGATTTCTCTTGCTAGCCGTAATTTGAGCTCCAAAGAGCTGCATGCGGCTCACAGTTTGCCGGTTGGCCATCCCTGCCTTATAAGGTCACAACTTTTAATGGAGGTGTGGCATTTTAGCTGGATGTAAGAGTGAGGTGTGTTTCTTTTGAGTTCCTGTGTCTTACTCCTAGGATCCGGATTAGGAAAAGAATTCATAGATATTCCCTAAATTTTTCCTTTTTGAGGAGAGACCTGGCTTTTGGACTTTCTTTGAAGGAAGTTTTTCTATCCTTCTCTCTCTTTTGAATATTGGGAGTGATTTCATTCTGCTCTTCCATATGCCTCCAATCGAGAAATATAACTCCCATCTAAGCAAATTCTGAAGAGAGCTTGGACATAGAAACATAGAAATGACAGCAGAAAAGGACCAAACGGTCCATCCAGCCTGCCCAGCAAGCTTATAGTAGCATCAGCTGCACCATATAGATCTCCCCTATAATGGTAGCATCGGGGGGGGGGGGGGGGGGGGGGGGTGGCATCTGCCGTGGCATACAAGTTACCCCCATACATAGTTTCCCAAACCGTTAAAGTCAGGGCCCTTGTTGGTTACTACCTGAGTCCAATTCCCTGTTATCTCTTGCCATAGAAGCAGAGAGCAATGTTGGCGTTACATCACAAGTTTAAAGCTTATTGGTTAAGGCTAATAACATTGGCAACTACAAGTTACCCCTATAAAATTCAATTTCCTTGTTGGTTGCTGTCCAAAACTAAATTCCCCTTTTCCTTTTTTCCCCCTGCTGTTAAAGCAGAGAACAACTGAGTTGCATCAACAGTATGAAGGCTTGTTGGTTAAAGGTAGTAACTGCCACACCAGCAAGTTACCCCCATGTGCTCTTTTCCTCATTTCCATCCTCTAGCCTTTAGGGATCCACAGTGTTTATCCATTGCCCCTTTGAAATCTTTCACCACCTCCTCTGGAAGAGCATTCCAGGCATCCACCACCTTCTCTTTGAAGAAATATTTCCTGACGTTGGTTCTGAGTTGTCCTGCATGGAGTTTCATTTCATGATCCCTAGTTCTACTGGGGTCCGCAGGGAGTAAAAGTTGTAAGAAAGAGGCATGAAGGTGCACGAAGGTGCACCCTTCCTTTGCATAAACAGTGTATAAAGTAAATACCTATCCAATATCCAGAGACTGGAGACAAGATCCACCCTTCAGGTATAGCAAGAGTAGGACGTAGATACCAGGACTTCCGAGTCAAGGTATGTAAAATGGGGAGTTAAATTGTGCTTAGATACCCTGCCACTGTAGACATCCCAGGAAAACCCCCAGTTAACACCAGAGAAGGGATGGATCTGATTAAGAATGATGCAGATTCCCCGAGTCTTGGGAGGGGAATCCAGAGAGCTCCCAGGTATGCACATGATACCTATTTGTACCTGTAAATAGAGTAGGCAATTTTTATTCATAAAACACTTTTAGGTGCAGAAATGCCTTTCTGAATTGCCTTCCCCTGCAATCTTGCCAGCAGGACTACCAAAAGCAAAAGCACCTTATCTACAGGATTAGGTGACTCCTTTCCTTTTGCCTTAAGATACTCAACCTGTAGTCAGTTAGCTCACAGTAGAGCTTTCTGCATAAGAGAAGAAAACAGTATGGGATGTGCTTAAAATGTAAGAAATATCAAGAGGAGGGGGAAAAAAAACAAGGCCTTTTTGAAGAGGACAAGAAAATCCTAAGATGCAAGTAGGCAGTTAATGTTGTAGGGATTTGAAAGAACATTAGAAGTGATAGGGCCAGAGAAAAATCCTCTGAAGGTCGGTGCAGAAACAGGAAAGGAAGAGGAGGAGATAAGAATTGAAAACATAAAAATAGTCTTTCCTGAATTAGAAGGATAATTGCTATAGAACTTGTGGCAAAGTTGTTCCATTGTAGGAGTCAGACTACAGACTCAAATGGCTAAGGGACATTCGGTCAGGCCAGAAGAGTGCGAGTGCGCTTTTGTAAATCACTATCGGGCCGATTCAATAAAGTCCGCAGGAGAGCGGACAAACGCCTGCTCTCCCGGCACGCGCACAGGCCAGTGGCCTGTGCGCGCGATTCAGTATTTAAATTAGGTGGTGCGGTAGAAACGGGCAAAAGGAGGTGCTAGGGACACTAGCGCGTCCCTAGCACCTCCTTTTTGACAGGAGCAGTGGCTGTCAGCAGGTTTGACAGCCAACGCTCAATTTTGCCGGCGGTTCTCGAGCCCACTGACAGCCACGGGCTCGGAAACCGGACACCGGCAAAATTGAGCGTCCGGTTTTCGACCCGACAGCTGCCGGCCGACTTCAAATTTTTAAAATTTTTTTTAAACTTTTTACTCTCTTCGGGACCTCCAACTTAATAATCGCCATGCTATTAAGTTGGAGGGTGCACAGAAAAGCAGTTTTTACTGCTTTTCTGTGCACTTCTGTGCCGGTAGGTGTTAATTTCTTAAAGTAAAATGTGCGGCTTGGCTGCACATTTTACTTTCTGTATCGCGCGGAAATACCTAATAGGGCCCTCAACATGCATTTGCATGTTGAGGGCGCTATTAGGTGCCGCGGGTTGGACGCGCGTTTTCCGCCCCTTACTGAATGAGGGGTAAGGGAAAACGCGCGTCCAAGGGCAGGTTAACAGTGCGCTCCGTCAGAGCGCACTGTACTGTATCGGCCTCTATGCTTGGTTATAGAAGAGTTATAAATTCTCCTCCCACCTGAACCACCAGGCTGATGTGGTTTACCCCCTGCCGCATGATGCAGGTCATCATCTCCAAAGTTTCCGCCTAGGAAAAAAAAAACAGAAAACAAAAGCGTTCTTAATTTTCCTTTCCCTCACACAAAGTGCTACTTTTCTTGACAACTGACAGTTCTAAATCCACCTGATGGTCTAGAGAAGCAGACTGAAATCTTAAAGCCCAGTCTTCTGAACAGCAATGCAATTTCAAAAGTATTAAAGGTAAAAAAAAAAAAAAAGAGACTTTTGAACAGAGTGATCAAAAGGTTTCAGATTCACCGGGACACTGGTTTGCAGGGGAGGGGGATTTCTTTAAAAAAAAAAACAACAACTCTTTGTAAGTGATTTGAGCTTATTTTGTGAAACAAAACAGGAATACAAAAAGAAAACAAAAAACCATCACCAGGCAATGCTAAGACAAGTACCAAACTGGAGTCTGACAAATATCTCCAGGTGAGCATCAACTTAACTAGTCCCTTTGGCCTTAGTGTGACATGCCTAAACAGCAATAGCTCCATAACACACACACACACTTCAGATTATATATACAATCAAAGTGCATGATGGAGGAAAAAAAGTCCTGGCCACTTACTACAAACTTTTCGGAAGAGTTCTGCTTAACTACTTTGTACAGCATTGTCTACAGTGTTCATACTCCTTCAGTACAGGATACAGCTGGGCCAGCCCAGTGGCACGTGGATCCCAAACTCGGATTTTCCTCTCCCCAAGTTGGCTGGGGACACTGCGAAGGCAGGGTCCTCGACCCTTGGGGAGAGGGGGCAGAGACTCCGTCATGGTCATTGCTCATGGTTGGATTCAAGACCCAGGACTGCAGGTTCCAGAAGGAGCCCTGGTGCATGGTCAGTGGCCCCAGATCGTTGCTGCAATCAAACTAGGTACATTTGAGGGGGAAGAGGGGGAGATAGAAAAAAAAATAGGGAAAAAATAATCCTTGGGCCATTGAGAATGGCGCCTGGTTCTAACTGAGCTGGAAGACAGTCGGCATCACCCCATACTCTAGTTTTAAAGCTGATCTCTCTCCTTTCTAAAGATCAGCAACAATACAAAATAGCACCAGGACCTGATAATTATCCATTCTGTATCCTGTATCTTAATTACTGTTATTAGCACTATTCTGTATTCCTTCTTCCTATAACCACTTTATGTATTACTTTGGCACCACTTGTACAAGTTTTGTCATGACAGTAAAGCTTCCTGAATCTAAATCTGAAAAAAGCACCAGTGGAGGAGGGA
Organism: Rhinatrema bivittatum; assembly: GCF_901001135.1. Classification (NCBI taxonomy): domain Eukaryota; kingdom Metazoa; phylum Chordata; class Amphibia; order Gymnophiona; family Rhinatrematidae; genus Rhinatrema; species Rhinatrema bivittatum. The sequence goes on along the minus strand of NC_042619.1, from coordinate 245,622,687 downwards.
GAGAAGCACCAGTGACGCCTCTCTCTCACTTTAAACCTGCTTTTCTCACGCCAAGGAGGTGGCCAGAGGAGGCACTGCTGCAGGAGAGCGATGGTAAGGGGGAAGGATCATGCTGTGATTGAACTCGCCAGTCAGTTTCAAGGAGTCTGATTTCCCCCCTGCTCCAAGGACCACCCCACATCTAAGAATTGGCACCTTTCTTTCTAGAAAAAGCATTGATGACGACATTGGTAAAGAAATTAACAAGTGAAGAGGAGAGGATTTGTCAACTGTCCAGTTTTGAACGAGACAGTCCGGTTTTAAGTGGAACCGGTACAGGTGTCCATTCAGAAGTCCATTTCCCGCGGCTGGTGGCTCCTCCTTTCCTCAGGGGACGGCAGAGCTGGAATTGTCAGCTCGTCAGCATGAGAGCTGAGCTGCGGCCTTGCCCACACCTCCTCTCCCCATGCGGTGACTGGAACCTGCGAGTCGCGACGGTGGGACCTCACCTAGCACAGCTCTCACTAGCAGCTCCTCTACGGCTCCTTCCCCACCTCCTCTTTCTGCTGTGATTGGAAGCCATGGAGAGAAGGGGGCAGAGATGCAATTTGGTCTCCCTCCTCCTCCCCAACAATAGCCAGCCTCGGCTGTTCTAGCTCCTCCTCCTGCCCATTCTTTTATGTCCTCCTCCTCTTGCAAATGACCTCTGTCTGCCCCACCCTGCTGCCAGGTGACAGCAGACCAAGGGGAGAGAAAAGGGAATGGAGGGGAGGGAGAAACAGAGGCCAGAGGAGGGAAAGGAAGAAAGGGGGATTTGACTGAATGAAGGAGGGAAATTGAGAAGGGCACCGGAGCTGGAAGAGAGAGAGGTGGTTCAGGGGTGGAGAAAAAGATGGGGTGAAGAGGCTAGAGGAAGGCAAGAGAGGGGACACAGGGGCTGGAGGAGGGAGAGAGACTGGAGGCAACAGGAGATGGAGGAGTAGGCTGCTTATGGCTCGTGTACTAAGTGGCCTACAAATACTAAAAAATAAGAACATACATACATAAATAAAGGGGAGTGGAGAGAGGTAGTGGATTCACAAGGAGCAGAGGGGAAAAAGGGAGGAGGCATGTTCAGCAGTAGAGGGCAAAAATATGCAAATTTATGAAGGTGGGGCAAGGCTGAGTACTCATCCCCACCCTGGTCCTCAAGTGTCCAGCCATGGTATGTGAAAAAGTTAGCAACCATAAGGGCGGAGAAGGAAACATACTTCCCCCTATGAATGATTAAGTGTTCTGGAGTAACATTCATTTTTTATGGCCAGACTTCTACTGCAAGCTTCAAAGCAGTGTGTGGCATCCAACAAATAAAAATGCACATCTTAAAAAAACCCTTTCAGGTCAGTCTCATACCGCTGCTTGGGTTGTTGGGCTGGCCACCCGCTGCGATACCAAGATCATCATCTCCAAAATGACCACCTGAGACACAAAAAAAAAAAAAAGTGAGTGCTAGCTCTAGCTCGGTCTTACATGTTTTTCCTGCAGCTTTAATTTCTATTTGGGTACTCCCTACTCGCTTGCATTTTCAGAGCCTGTTTAGCACTTCAAAGCCCCAGAATGCAGAGCACGCTAAAGGCTGTTGCACCTTACCCCAGTCTAGAATAGGAACATTTCCAGGGAACAGACTCAGAAGACTGATGCTATCATACAGAATTTGGATTGTACTTTCTGAAACTGGTAACATGCAGAGATTTAAACTGGTTTTTAAATGTATAGTTGATTACAATATGAAAGGCAACATTCATGATTTAACAATTAATGTAGCGTCCCGATCGAAGTCCCTTCTTCCGGATGCCACAGCGAGACGAGGGCGACTCGGAGCGGTGCCAGGCCTGCGCGATCGGTGCTGGAGACCCGCCGGGGTAAGGCCTGCTTAACTGCACACTTACCCACGACCGCCTCCGACCCCGACCACGAGGCAGCCCCTGCCTTCCGCCGCTGTCTCGCCATCCTGCCGACCTTCCTCCGCCGCCGAGGGAACACGCTGCACGCTGCTGACGTCCAGCCAATCAGGGGACAGCCCTGATTGGCCTTTAAAGCTGAGAACCTCCCAGGCGCCGCGCGCCGAGCGTTGCGCGCCGAAGGAGCCTGCTCCTTTGTGCGCTCCTTCGTGCACTCCCTATGTGTACTCCCGCATACTTTTCTGCTTCCACAACCCTCCCCACCAATCCCTCCACAACCCACCACAACCCTCAGCAACCTTCCAACCCCTATATTTGCCTCCCAGCACTCAACCCATGAATCTACTAAAAGCAATCACACAACTCACAACACTCTAACCCCACACACAAAAAACACACACAATGGCCTTAGCCCAATACATCCCCAAACTACCTCATCGCTACAACCACCACCACACTCCTAAAGCCACACCCATCACTAGACGCCTCACCAAAATCCACACCAACCCTAACATACCCTATACCACAATCACACTCATTACACTACTCCTCATCAATGCACAATCGATCACCAAAAAAATGCCAATCATCCATGACATACTCACAGACGACCAACCAGACATATTCTGCATAACCGAATCCTGGCTGAAACACTCCGACTCTGTACTACTCAATCAACTACCCAGAAATACATACAACATATTCTCCATACCCAGAAGCAAAAGAAAAGGAGGTGGCCTACTATTCCTAGCTCACAAAAAACTTAAATTCTCCTCCCACTCCCTTAACTTACCACCTCCACTAGAAACCAACCTATTCAAATCTAAACATCTCCAAATCCTCCTCCTCTACGCCCCACCTGGATGCCTACAGCACAACCTCTCACCCCTAATCGAATCCATCACAACCCACATCAACTTACAAGAGCCAGCCATTATACTAGGAGACTTCAATCTCCATATCGACTCCCATCCACTTTCTCCCACCAGTGAACTACTCCTATCCACCATGTCTGCCATTGGATTCACCCAAATCATCAACACACCCACACAAAAAGCGGGCCACACCCTGGACCTAATCTTCCTAAACAACAAAATATCCGCAACTGGACCACCCTCCACAACCCCCATCCCATGGTCCGACCACAGCCTCATACAAGCCAAGCTTCAACTCCAATCAAACCCACAAAAAACAGACAACCGAATCATCGAATTCACCAAACCATGCTCCAGTGAAGATATCGCCGAACTGTTACCGGAGGCACTAAAAACAATCAACCTAAATGACGCCAACACCGCCACAAACTCCTGGATATCCATCAACGCAGACATAGCCAACACATTATGTCCCACGATAAAAAAGGAAATCAAACAATCTACAAAGCAAAAAGCCCCATGGTACACCCAAGAACTGAAAACCTCAAAGCGAACACTGAGACAAACTGAAAAACAATGGAGACGAACCCCCACCTCAAACCTGAAAGACAAATACAGAACGCTACTACACAACTATACAACAGATCTCAACACAGCAAAGCGCAATTTCTACACGTCAAGAATTCATGATTACCAATTTAACCCAAGGACCCTCTTCGCCTATGTCAAAGATTTAACCAACCCCATCCAAAATGACACAACGCCTAACTCCAGCAACATCTCCAGCGAAAAACTAGCTCAATTCTTCAAGGACAAAGTCGACAACATTATTGCCAAGATTCCCCAAACCCACAATGACCCCACTGCCATCCACCCCCCCATCCACATATGGTCACAATTCGCACCTGTTGCTTCTACAGAAATCGAACCCATCATCAAAAAAACCAACCCTGCATCCCACCCATTAGACCCCATCCCCGTCAAAACCCTAAAACTCATCAGAGAGATCATTGTCAAACCAATAACCTACATCATCAACTTATCCCTCGAACAAGGAATCTTCCCAGAAAAACTCAAAAATGCCATCATCAAACCAATCATCAAAAAACCTCAACTCGACAAATCAGACCCAGCAAACTACAGACCAGTCTCTAACCTCCCATTCCTAGCAAAAATCATAGAAAAAACAGTCAACAATCAACTTACAGACCACCTTGAAACCCATAATGTTCTTCAGCCAGCACAGCACGGTTTCAGAAAATTCCTCAGCACTGAAACCCTCCTCCTCTCCCTCACTGATACCATCCTCAGAGGCCGTGACAAAGGCAAATCGTTCCTCCTGATACTCCTTGACATATCAGCCGCCTTTGACACCATCAATCACAGAACACTCCTCGCCAGACTTAAAGAAATTGGTCTTCAAGACACCACAATCAAATGGTTCAAATCCTACCTCTCAAACAGATCCTACATCGTCAAGACAAACTCATCCGAATCCTCTCAAGTGCCCCTCACTCATGGGGTCCCACAAGGTTCTTCCCTTTCCTCAACCCTCTTTAACATTTACCTCCTCCCACTATGCAAATACCTTTCAGATGCAAACCTCACCTACTTCGTCTATGCAGACGACATACAAATACTTCTCCCCATAAACAAGTCCATCCAACTCACCATGGAAAAATGGAACAACCTCAGCTCAAATCTATCCCAATTACTATCCCAACTATCACTATGCCTCAACCAAGCCAAAACAGAAATCCTTCACATCCACGATGACCGTCCCTCTTCTCCCCTCAAGTGCACCCCCTCCAACCACCCAGGAACCTCAATCAACACGAAAGTGCCACAGATCTCACAAATCTCACTCAATCCATCCACAAGAAACCTAGGAGTAACAATTGACAGCCAACTCAACGTTAAACGACACATCTCCAATACAATTAAGGATGGATTCTTCAAACTCCAAACCCTGAAAAAACTTAAACCCCTTCTCCAAGCGCACGACTTCCGAACAGTCCTTCAATCAATCATCCTCTCAAAACTCGACTACTGCAACTCCCTTCTCATCGGCCTACCAGAAATCCACATCAGACCCCTCCAAGTTCTACAAAATGCCGCCGCCAGAATCATCACCAACAACAAAAAATCCTCCCACATCACACCTACCCTCAAAGAACTCCACTGGCTACCCATCACACAAAGAATCCATTACAAAACACTCACCCTCATGCACAAAAAAATACACAACAACAAAATAAACTGGCTAAACAACGCAATACATCCACACCCCACACAAAGAACCCTCAGATCCACCAACACTGGCCTCCTAGCCATCCCCAATCTCAAATCTGCACACCTCAACGCAACCCGCAAACGAGCCATAACAATAGCGGGACCCACCCTATGGAACACCCTCCCCACCTGTCTCAGAAATGAACCATCACTGCAAACCTTCAAAAAACACCTTAACACATGGCTGTTTTTAAAAGCCTTCCCACCCGACCCTTAACCTGCCCGAACGCAACACACCTCATCCCATACTCAGTCTTCTCACCCTCCTGAATCCCTCACTCCACTACCTCCTCCCACCCCACCTTCCCCCCTCCCTTCCCTCACCCCCCTCCCTCCTTTATTCCTAAATTACTTTACCAACAAGTCCCTAATCCTAAATTTATTTTATCAACAACACATTCATGTACATATGTTATTTCCTATAACCTTTTGTTATATCCTATAACCTTTTGTTCCATGTACTACTGTTATAATATGTTATAATTGTTTTTTTGGTTACCATGTTATAATGTAAAATAGGGCGGACTACGCCCTATTCTCTTGGTTATCTGGAAACCGATGTGATATCTCGATTGAATGTCGGTATATAAAAGAAATAAATAATAATAATAATAATAATAATAGCTACCTACCAACCACCCCCATGTGGTAGCCAACTCAAAGCATATTGGGTGGGAGACGGGACAAAAACTGTACTTGTGTTGCAGACAGGAGTTCCATTCCATCCTGCTGTAGCTTTTTTTTTTTTTTTTTTTTTTTTTAAGAATTTCGAATTTTAGGCACAACTGGTATGACCAACCCTAATTACTGAAAATGCACCAACTGTACCCACAAAATTATTATAGATTGTAGTGCAGTAAAGTGAAGAATTCAAACAACTAGTTCTCAAATTCTGTTCTAATGATATCCACTCTAAGCACATGTATGCCCTATCACCACCACCACATATTTGTTTCTCCATGCAATACTGCCCACTTGAATTTCGTATACTCCAGGAGTCTGAAATCGGATGTATTCTAACATTCTGTATCTCGCAGAATTGGGGGATAACTCACACTACATGAAAAATCACTGCCACTAACCAGGGCCAGATTAAGACTTATTGAGGCCCTAAACTATAACAAGTTTAAGAGTCACTATAACACACCAAAAAAAAAAAGGTTAAACTTGAAATTACTAAAGTTTTTTCTAATTTAGTCTCTTCATAATCGGAGGCCCTAAACTGTAGCTTAGATAGTTTGGGGCAGATTTTCAAAGGCTACGCGCGAAACCTGAGAAAATATGCCCCTGCACGCCCAAGTCCCGGGTCTTTCAAAAAAGTGGGCGGTCCGGGAGCGTGTCCCGAGCCCTCCTCCGTTCCGGCCGTGTCGGGGGTTCACGCGCAGGCATAACAAATAAAATAAGGTGGGGGGGGGAGGATTTAGGTAGGGCTGGGGGGTGGGTTAGATAGGGGAAGGTGGCCTTCGCTCCGATTTCGGAGCGGTCTTGGAGGTAACGGGGACAGCCATCGGGGCTCCCCTTGGGCTCGACGCGCGCAAGGTGCACGTGTGCACCCCCCCCCCCCCTTGCGCGCGCCGAGCCTGGATTTTATAACACGTGCGCAGCAGCGTGTACATGTTATAAAATCGGGCGTAGATTTGTTCGTGCCGGCTTGCACGAACAAATCTACGCCCGCGCATAAGTTTTAAAATCTGCCCCTTTATGCCTAAATCCAGCCCCGTCACTAACATTTGTTAAAAAAAGAAAAACTCCAGATAATGATAAAAAACACCAAGGGGATGAAAACCATGTAATCTGGAGCTGCATGCTTAACACTGCAAAGAGATGAAACGTAACTCAGGAAAGAGTCAGGTACACAGTCTCTCCTGCATTAACCATGGACCTGTTCTTTAATGAATCTTCTTGAAAATAAAAAAGTCAATCAATATTGCCACCAAGGCGGGCAAATACCTTATTTCCACCCCAAGAGAGTCGTCCCCCCCCCACCACACACACACACACTTCAAAGGAAAATTATTTTCAAAAAACAATTGTGGCAAGATGGAAAAAATAAATCTGTGAGTTTTGTTTTTTTTTTTTTTGTATGTTTTCTGGGGTGGGGGGGGGGGGGGGGCTTTTGCACCTGGAATTTATTTTTCCTTTGCTGTTCGTGATTAATGCTTAAGACACTAATCTCTTCTAGGCTGGGTCTTAAGCTATCAATCATGGTATCAACTGGTTCCATGTCAGGACAGGCTGATCCAGTCCTGGTTTTACCACCTCACTGCATCCATAAACTTGAAGTTTTAATTTTATTCTACAGAAAGCAAGACTAGAAAACTATAACTGCAACGGAAGAAAACCGAGATAGACTCAAAATCCAGCTGACATGGAGTCACTTGATGACTAAGCTGGCAGATGGATAAGGACCTGCGCTTTTAGTTTTATTGCTGCCTGTATATCATATATAAGCTTATTTGGGTAATTATTTTGTTCATAAATCAGATTTATATACTTATCTTCTGGCTTTAAGTGATTGTTTATTTTCCTCTTTTTACTAGTCTGCTTCAACAATGGGAGCATGCATGAAAAAAAAAAAAGGTTCTCATTTTATTTTGTATGTCTTGTTTTAGTTTGTGAGAGCTAAAAGGAAAAAAATGAAAAAAGAAACAAAGTTGGTTTTTTTTTGTGTCATTTTCATTGGAATGACACAAAAATAGAAACCACATTACATCATTGTTTCCAGGTCATTTTCAAACAGCAGCACAGGCCTGGATTTATCCTCAGGTCTGTAAGGTCTGTGCCTACAATGGCTGCAACCCTCCACCCCCCAACCTCATGGCTCTGGCTCCAGCAGTACTAACCAAACAGTAGACTGAGAGGGCATGGGGATGGAGTCAGTTTTTGCTCACAGCGTCCTCATGACTGCCCCCCCCCCCCCCCATTCAGGCATCCGTGTTGAAGGCAGAGGGGCCTGTGAGTTGCCACTGGAGTCAGAGCCATGAGACTGGTGGAAGAGAAGTGAGGAGTTTTATGTAGGTGGGAGAGACGGGAGTGAACGGAGGGGCCGCAGTCTGAAGTGTGATTAGACATCTGTGGGAAGGAGGAGCAGTGATGTAGACAATGCCCGAGGATGGCAAAAGATCCTAAAATCACTAACAATGCAAAAAAAATGTACCCCATACCATAAAAGGGGTTTCAGGACTTTGTGCCTTAAAACTAAGATTTAATAATGATTTTCCTTGGTTTATGTTTTCTTAGCCCCAGTTTTCATTTGGACTATATCCCTTCCCTAACAGTGCTAACTCTTTTACCAGTTGTTAAGATGAGGGTCCTCCATGCTGGTATGTACTGGTATGGCTACGAAGAATGACATACAGATTTCAAAATCTGCATCTGTGTATTAATGGCTTGTAAAGTCCCTGGACCTCAGCCAGGATATTTCTTTTCCATGTATAGAGGACCTAAAGGATCCTCTCCTAGAAGGACCAATCCAATTCTTTGGGAGGGGAGCAGAGTTAGGCAGTTAGCAGTAGTTGTGGGTTTTCGCTCCCCTATGTGGAAGATCCAGATGGTGTGCTCTAACGGTTTATGAACCTCTACCACCATTTTAGGGCGCAGATTCTTAGTTTGGTTTTCCTGAGTTATTTAAAATCAAATTTTTAGATAAACTAGTCACAGTGGTTTCCAATAAAAACGTACTGTTTTACCTATAAGTAATCAAACAATCAAAAACATAGCTTAAACAGACACCCGACTATCAGATGTGTGATCAAGACAGAGACTTATAGCTAGGCTTCAAGGTCAAAGGCCGCTGAAAGATGAGTTTAATAATTTTTCCTAAGGTTTGTGAGAAAGGAGAATTTCTAAGGCGTGCTGGCAAAGACTTCCAGACTCACACTGGCAACTGAAAAGGCACGTTCTTTGGCAACAGTAAGGAGTCTAGATTGCAATGAGTGCAGTGCTCTAGATGGAATATACGTTTTTAATAGAGCACTGCTCCATGGTTGTTCAGGGTTTTCTAACAACTTGTGGATTACACTGGTGACTTTATATTGCACGCGCCATGATACTGGCAACCAGTGGAGGTTGCATTGTACTGGGGTGATTTGTGTACTAACTGGTTCAGGTAAGAGACAGCACGAGGCGGCATGCTGTGTGATCCATAAAGGTCTTGGCATGGAGACAGGGATTCCGAGATAAAGCGCGTTGCAGTAGTCAAACCCAGTGAACAGTGAAGCCTGAAGGACCATTCTAAATTTATTAATTTCAAGCAATGATTAAAGATTTGAGAAATTTAAATGTTGAAAAATGTCGCTATCAATACAGCGTTGATTTGTGGTCAATGATAATCTCTAGATTCTTAATCTGGGATACCAAAAGGATCTGATGGCCCTCAAGGGTAAAGTGAGAAGGCACTGACAAGAATCATCTCTGTTTTTCCTAAGTTTAGAGTGAGTTTATTAAGTGACCACCAAGCCTTTACAGATGACAAGGATAGAGAAATCATCTGGACTGTCTCAGATCAGGTAGAGGAGAAAGGGGGGGGGGGGGGGAACAAAAAAAAAACAAAAACCCAAGAACAGGATGTCATCCCCATAAACTCAATAGTGAACATCAAGGCAGACGAACAGTTTGCATATGGAGGCCAGATATATGCTGAGAGTAGCAGAGAGTGCAGAACCCAGGACAACACCTGTTTCAATATTTATGCCAAGTTGAGGATAATGTATCATTTCTTATTGACGATGAGTTAAATAGGAGCTGAGCCATTTGAAAACTGTACCAGAGACTTTGCATTCTTGTAGCCGATGAAGTAGAATATGGTGGTTAAAGCGTATCAAATGCAGCAGTGAGGTCAAAAAATGTAAGTACTAAACATTTTCCTGTGTGAAAACCTCTGCGATAACATCCAAGCTGGAGATTAAAAGTGTTTCAGCGCCAATCTGGTATGAATCGAGGACAGAATGGTCATCAAGATATTGAATTAGTTGTCTGTGGACAGTTGCTTTGATGGCTTTTTCAAAAAAATAAGGAAGTGAGGATACTGGATAATAGTTTGTAATGCAAGTCAGAAAAAGTGAGGATTTTTGAGAAATTTCCTAAGTTGGCTCAATCACATGATGTGATAGGAAATCATTAGTGGGTTTAAGTTTTATACAGGTATTCATAATTGTGTTTGCTCAAAATAAGCTGCAAAATTGATTTATTGCATTTATATACTGCCATTTTGTGACCAATCATAATGGTTTAAAAAATAAAAAATAAGCAAAGAAAACATCGCTGCATTAGGCAGTAGTTAATATCATCTATACAAGGAAAACCGGTTTAATGGTTGCCTTTTTCCTATAAAGTTATATATTGCTTGTAATCCCCTTTAATTTGCATGTACTCCACCTCCCACTATTAGGGGTCTAAAGGGTTAAGAATAATAATGTAAGATGTATAAATTACTATATGTAATTGTAAAAATGGAATTTCCTTAATTTTTTTGTTTCCTTTGTTCTTAACCATATTTCATGTCAAAGTGGATGCTTTGTAAGTTATGTTTAAAATTAATAAAGATTAAATTAAAAAAAAAAAAAAAAAAATCAATAAAGTCCTAAAATTATAATAAGATAAACCATAAAAAAAACATTAAAAGAAATAGAAATAAGAGTTCAACATAAGTTAAAATAAAAAAACAATCCAAATTGTAAATAAAAAATAAAAGTAAACAAACAAGGAAAATAGAGGCCTTGATCATGAAATCTTCACATCTTGAAGGATTCAGTAGTGACTTTGGATCAAGGAAGCATTTAAATGTTGAATTAGTTAAGTATTGAACTGTACTTAATAGTTCTTTAGTATTATTCCCAGCTTGGGAGATTTATTTCGAGTTAAAAAGTATTTTTACTGTGCTGATATCCAATCTATAATGATGGATCTGACATCGGTATGTCTGCAGGTCAGACAACGATGAGGATTTACACCAAGCTGGTTCTGTTCTATGTAAGCATTGCTTTTGTAAACGCAGAGCAGGGGTGTATCAGGAAATTGCATTGTTAGTTCTCTTTGGGACAGCCTGTCTCTGCTGCCTCTACTTTATGGTTATTTTTGCTGGGAAAAGGACTCTGGAGATCTCTGGGACTGAGACCTAGGTAAAGAAATTGAGACAGAATGCCTCACAATTAATTTGGTCCATGGTTTTGGAAACCTTTGGTTGTCTAAGGAATTTTTCCCACGACTCCTGTCTTGTTTGCTTTCCCCTTTGAGTAAGCTTTTTTTCCTTTTTGTGTTTACTGAGTGCCCTAGGGCCCAGGAACTCCGATTTTGTGTCTTCTAGAGAAAGTGGGGTCTTTCACCTAGAAAGAGCCTAAGGAACATTTGTGTTATCAAAGTGGAATGGAATCACATCTACTGCCAAGGAGTGAAGGAGGTGGAAGGTTATCATTCAAGAGTATTCCATTACTGACCTAGACGAATAATGTTTGGGATGGGAGGAGCAACACAGTGCCAAATCAGTATGGAGAGGAGAATAGGAACAACTACAGGTGAGGTATGAGAACTGGGACTTTTCATTCCGTTAAGTAAGCTGGACCAAATTTCTAACCGTTTCACAATGGGAAGAATCCATCACTAAATTTATTGAGTGGAGGAGGAGTTAAATTACTAATGGAATTTGCTTATTCAATTGAAGACATTTGCTGGAAGCAGATGATCACAAACCTATTTAAAATTCTCATTGTAAATCATATGGACTTTATCATCAATGAGCTGTTTGTAAAGAACTTTTCATCCATCTTATCAACTATCAGTAAAACTGAGTTGGAAACCACCTAGCTTCCAGCGTGATTATTGCTGCTGTCCACTTCTATGAGCTCATTTGTGCTGTTTGCAATGGACTAAAAGGGCTTAGATCAAAACCACACAATTCAGGGCCTAGAAGCTTATCTTCCCCTCGACTAAGAGAATTCTAGATTTCACTCTAAATGGCATCTTTCTGAATACTGAGAACTTAATATCCAGGACTATCTACCCGGGGGCTCCAATGGTAATATTAGACCACTATGAATATCTCCATGAGTAATTGTCTCCCCATAGCAACATCATACTGTGCCCCTACACAACGACGTGGCCATCACAGCAACAAATAAGCTGATGCCACAGTGTTATGAACATGGACAACTGTGTCCATCTCCATAGCATTAGCACAATGCCATCAAGATGTTTCCTGTATCTCTGTGGTGGAAATTATATAGTGATACTACGTAGGGTGGTGGATGTATCTGTACTCAACCATGGGAACAAATTGCACTCATTTCTTTTCTTTGCTTGAGATTCCTAAACACAAATTTTACAAAACTTCCAAGACAAACATTGATAAAAGGAAAAAAAGAAAAAAAAATGTAAGCTGGCCTTACTACTTCAGAGGTTTTTAGGAAGATGAGCATAAGGCAGCTGAGAAAGGGGGGGGGGGAGGGGGGATAGGAAAGGGTGGGAGGGAGCTTGTGTTTCAAATTCCTCACTCAAGAAATATACTGAAGTGAATTTTATCAACTTTGGCAGCATGGCAAAATGGAGTGTGACTGGCAAATATTCAGACACTTCACTTTTTTTTTTTGCCCTGCTAGTTTCCCCCCTCAATCAGAACTAGGGCTGGGATCTGGCAACATAAGCTTTCGTTCACAATGACTTAGGGTAAAAATCCACATTTTAAATTCTTCCTCCCACCCCTGGTTGCTGCAGTGACAGTCGTCAGCCGCTGGCCATGCAGCAGGGCTCCTTCTAGAACCCTGTATTCATGGTGCCTGAATCCAGCCAGTAGATGTCACTCTTGAGGAATGACCACAAATCCCTCCCCCTGGGGGCTGTGAATGTTGGCTCTCTGCAGCATCCCCAGCCCCAGCCAACTTGAGGACAGGGTGACCAACTGCCCAGTTTTGGACCATACAGGCCGGTTTTCAAACTAATTGTAGTGTCCCATTACAAAGGTAACCAGACACCGAAGTATACGGTCAGCTACATGGCCCCCATCACCCAACCCAGAAGGAGAGAGGGGGCCAGTTGGGGATGATCCCTCTCAGTGACCAAAGGAGGAAGACACCAGTCACTCAGTGTTCCCATGAATCATTCTGCTCCACTGGGCAGGAGGGGCAGATGATTCGGCCAATCAGGCGCGGTGCAGTGCAGCCAGTGGCAGGAGGAGCAGGTAGGGACTTGGAGATTGTGTGTTAGGGAGAGTCACGGAATGGGAATCCCACAGAGTGGTAAAGAATTGTAGGCTGCGGGGTAATTGGTGATTAACTGAGGATAAAAAACACCTGTGTGCTGGGAGGCAGAAACAAAACTAGGGCAGGCTGTAGAGACCCCTAGCACTCAGACTCTGTATCTAGCTCACCACCAGGTACAGAACGGGTGAATCTCGTGGGGAAGAGGCATGGTCTGAGTGAGAGTTTGTAGAAGTATGTGTATGTATGTATGTGACAGAGAGCATTAGTATGTGTATGTATGTGTGGGAGATCATATATGAGTGGGAGAGAGAGAAAGCATATATTTGTATGAGAGAGTGTGAGAGAGAGTGTATATATATATATATATATATATATATATATATTAATGAGAGAGAGAGCATGGACGTGTGCGAGGAAGGGATTGAGAATAGCAGGAGGATGCAGGTTCACAGGCAGTGGGAGCAAATTTATGCAAAGGGAAGAAGCAGCATCAATCCCTGGTCCTCAAATGTTCAGTCCAGGTCTGTGGAAAAGTTGGCCAGCCTACCTGAGGATGCTGAAAACCTGACTCATGGTAGTGTGCAGAACTTGCTACCAGAGCCACTGGGCTGGCACTCAGCCATTGTTATCTTTCAACAGATATACCAATGAGGTTCTACAACTGCGGTTTGTGTTTAACATACTGGCATATGAAGCCTGTATTCATGTGACATAATGATGGGTTTGAAACTAAGACAATCTGGCATTGCACTGGGTCCAACAACAAAGATTATCACAAGAGCACAATTCATATGATCTCAGTTCTTATATATCACTCCTGGAGTCATTCTGCAAACTTTATATTGATCAAGACACAATATTTATTTATTTATTTAAAACTTTTATATACCGGTATTAGTATGCAAACATCATACCGGTTAACATTGTAACTGAAAGACTGAAAATACAAATAACAGGGCGGGGACGAGGAGGGAGTAAATACATAGTGCAGGAAGAGTAGAAGGAGAGAAGAGATAAACTTTGAACGGTACCAGGTAACATAATTACTGGGACTATATACAATATTTACAAGAGGCTATAAACAATATACAGTTAAGTGTCACTTATGTGGGGAGAGTTCGTGAGGATGGAGAAATTTATTCTGGGTATGCCTGTCGGAAGAGCCAGGTCTTAAGTTTTTTTCTGAACTTAGAGTAGCATGGCTCAAGTCTGAGGGTAGTTGGGAGGGAATTCCATTGTTTGGGGCCTGCAATGGAAAATGCACGATCCCTTGTGGCGGTGAGGTGAAACAGTCTTTGAATAATTAATTTAAAATGCAATACAGAAAAAAGTTAGTACTCAAAGATGCAGAGTTTTAAATATTTTGAGCAGAATTTCTCTAGAAGTGTAAGAGTGTCTTACACCTTCTCCCCTGGCCAAACCACTTTCACTCTGCCTCTCAGGCCCCAACTCTTCCTTCCACTCTCCACTTTTTCCCCTCCCCCTCCAGGCTCAACCCCTTTCACTTTGTCTTCATACACCAGCCCTCCACGCCCAGAATTTGACCCCTTTCATATATTCCCTCTATCCCTCCCTCTCTCACACACACTTCTCCTCACTTCACAGAGGCTTCCTCTCTCTTGCACACACTGGCTCCTCACAAAGGCACACAGGATCCCTTTCTCCTGCACATCCCCCAACACAGGCTCCCTCTCTCTCACACACACCCCTTCACACAACTTCCTCACTCACTCATTACACACAAGCTCCCAATCTCTCACTTATATACACACACTCATATAATCTCCCCTCACATTCACACAACCATGGCATGCACTCTCACACAGGCTCCCTCTCTTTCTCTCTCATACACAGATATCCCTTCATTAAGGCTCCCTCTATCACCCTCACATACACACACCAGCTCCCAATCTCTCTCATATACATACTCCCTTACAATCTCTCCTCACATGCACTCACACACACACACCCCTTGCACAATGGCTCCCCTCTCTCTCACACATACAGCTCTGCACACAGCCTCTCTTCTCACTGTTCCTCTCATGCTTCCAGGCCTGCCAGATCTTCACCACAAGAGGGATGGGCTCCATTCGTGACACAGCGGGACCTGCCAGATTCTCACTGCAAGCAAGGTGGACTCAGTTTGCAGCTGCAGGGGCCTTCCAGATGTTCGCCACGAATGGGATTGAATCCGCCCATGACACTACCACTAACTTTAAATTGGGTGCAGAAAATTGAAAATCTGTGCAGGAGAGGAATTCTGCACAAATTCTGCACTCCGCATTAGTACAGAATTCCCTCAGGAGTAATATATACTTATACTACATCGTACAGCAAACAGTCAGGTCAATACAGTAAAGTGCAGCCACGGTTACCCTGCTCCTAACCCGCTTTCTACTCACTTTTCGGCCGCGTTAGTCCAACCCGCGATACACTATCCCCTTTAACCTACTCTTACCGCGTCCTTAAATCACCGGGTAACCCCTTCCGCCCGCGGCATGTATATTGCATGCAAACGAGCGAATTAGCTATTCCCTCCCAAACAGTAACGCACGCCCCAACTATCGCTTTTTTACCATGCCGTTTTGCCGCGCGTTTAACCTGCTAACTTACCGCCTACCCTTACCCCTGCGTTAGAGGCAGGGGTAAGGGTAGGCGGCAAACTTACCCCCAAGCCCCCGCTCACCTGCCCTGGCCGCGTCAATGAGTGCTGGTCTCCGGGGCAGCCCCAGTCCTCTCCCCTCCTCCCGAAGCAACGAAAGCAGAAAAAAATCGAAAAAAAAAAGTAGCAAGAGAGAGGGGAGAGAGGACGGGCAATCCTACGCTCGGGATTGCCAGTCCTCTCTCCCCTCCTCCCGAAGCAAGGCGCGAAAATCAGCCTTGCTTCGGGAGGACGGGAGAGAGGACTGGCAGTGTAAAGCAACGAAGCGACTTACTTTTTTTTGCAGCCCCCCCTCCGGAGACGGACATCGGCGAAGACGACCGCGGCTCCCCTGCCTCCAGCTGCCCGCGAAGATGGACACCTGCACGGGCGAAAGCGGCCTCTGTGCGTGCAATTGTGCCGCTCAAGAACACGCACAGGGGCCGCTTTCGCCCATGCAGGTGTCCATCTTCGCGGGCAGCTGGAGGCAGGGGAGCCGCGGTCCGTCTTCGCCGATGTCAGTCTCTGGAGGTGGGGCTGCAAAAAAAGTAAATCGCTTCGTTGCTTTACACTGCCAGTCCTCTCTCCCCTCCTCCCAAAGCAAGGCTGCTTTTCATGCCTTGCTTCGGGAGGAGGGGAGGGAGGACTGGCAATCCCGAGCGAAGGAGAACCGTCCACTTCCTGGTACCTGTCATTTCAAATGACATTTGAAATGACAGATACCAGCGTGTCCGTGACGCGTTAGGCCAGCACACCCATGATACTGTATAGCACTCTATATAGTAAAATGGGTTGCACGGGCCTAACTCTTCACGGACGCTTCTTAGACGCAGCTTGCATTTGCAAGCTATTTACATACAGTATCGAGCGGTAGGTGAAATGGACTGTGCATGCGGCAACCGCGGGTGCGCCCGGCACTAACGCAGCTCTTCCTACCGCTCCTTACTGTATCGGCCTGAGTATTTGCTGCAGAAAACCTATTATTCTACAGCAACTTGTACATTATTAACCAGCCACATCCTTATGTCATCCCTTCCCTCAACAATTAAAATAAAAGGGTTTACCACCTCCTGGGTTAGGTTTCGGTGCAACTGGATTTTTGGGGTCATCTGTTTAAAAGAAATAAATAGAAAATAATGAGGGTTTTAAATTTTGCAATTTGGACAGAACAAAATTAAAATTACGCACTTTGGGACAAAAACAAAAAAACAAAACACAAAAAAAACACTAGTCACAGAAGTAAAAACAGGTACATTAATTGCTGAATTTTAAAATAAATGTGCATCCTAATCCAACCTGATCGTGTTTTGCCTCTCCCTTCAAACAAATACACATATTTAACACCTCCTAAAGAGAGTTATTCCAGTCTAAGAACAGTAGTTACAAGCAATATTCCTTCTAATTTTTGAAAGGCTATATGCACAAAAATTTGCTTGTGTAACTTTTTATAAGCCAAGTTGAAATATGCATCCAATGAAACAGTATAATGCAAATAGCGGAATTTCTAGTACGTACTATGTTTTGCTGTGCGCAGAGTTCATGACCTGTGTGCGTGTACACACGCACATAGTTTAGAGGGTACAGTGGTCACAAGACTTGGGCACTATGGAGATCATTTTCAAAGAGCTACACGGTTGTTTGTATGTGTAAAATGAGCATATATGTGCATAATTAGCATGCATGCGTGTATATACTATTTTACAAACCTCGAGCGCACACACGTACTTCAGTGTTACGCTTAAATGTTAAACAGAGAAAATAAAATGGTGGTTTAGGGGCATTCCAGAGTAGAGTTCCAAAGTTGACGCATGAGTTGCTATTTTGTAAGCAGTACATGCACATACATTAGCAAACGTGGCGGCACACTTCCATCTGCTCACACAGTTGAAATTGCAGTCGTCTTGTCTGTAGATCTAGGGTGGGCAGTCTGGGTTAAGCGGCAATGTTTCAGGGTGGAGGCTCGGGTGAAACAATGGAAGCATCAGCAAACTGGTGACTCCGAGTATGCATGCATGTACTTCATTTACAAAAGCGGGATATGCCCATACTTAATAACCCAGAATTAATAACTGATGCAGTTGTATTATGTACGCATTGTTATAATTATGACGTTCATAAAATGTTACATGTGGAAAAATTAGCATATACATGCACAAATAGCCTCAACTCACGTCCCATATTTTATAAAAGTGAAAATATACATGTATATTCACTTTTGTGTGCACATATACACATGTAAAAAAAAAAAAAAAAAAAGAGAGGGGGTCTAGGTGGGTTCCTGGAATGGGCCAACAGTTATGCATGTAAGTTGCTTACTTAGGTATATTTACATCTGCTAATTTGTATTAAGTGATGGTAAATGTGTTTATTGCGTAGTACTGTCTGGGCGGGAGGTTTAGGTGATCTGTGGGAGAGTTCAGGCCGAAGAACCAGGAGGGTCTTGATGATCTGGAGAAGGGCGGCAAAGTGGTGGACCAATTGCTAAAACTGGTAATTCATCGATGCACGCATGCTATAAAATACCCAACTTACATGGGTAAGTCCTATTTTACTTTCACATGTAAAATATACACACATTTTAAAAATAGGTGGATAAGGGCATTATATATGTGGTTTCAATGCATTGTATGTATTTGCATTTAAGCCTCCTTATGTGCATATGTTGCATTGTAGAGATACACGTGTTATAAAATACTATAGTAAATCTACGCAAGACAATACACAGTACAAACGCATATATGCCATCGAGGAGCAGTTGTTTGAAAGTTATCCTCTGAGGGTTCCATATTCAAATGTTACCTAGCGGGTAAGATAGACCTATCCGGCTAAGTGGTGGCCATTAAATATCCAGCTATACCACTTAGCCAGATAGTCAGTGGGCATAACTGGGCAGGATAAGTGGTAATGTTCAAACTTATCCAGGTATGCTAATCAGATAAACTATGGGAGATACCCAATACAACCAAGCACCGAAGAATATTTTTTGGGGAGATTCTACTATATTAATCAATTCACACTCAATCTCCCCTTATAAATTATTTTTATGTTCAATCTTTTCAACAGATATGAGCGCATCACGGCGTCTTCTTGAAAAAGAACTTTAACATCATAGAAGACTTGGGTACACCGACTGATTATGAAATAGGATAACATCCCCTGAGGAAAGGTCCGTTCGTGGACCAGAAACGTGGCTACGTCGGGTTGTCAACTTTTACCAGATAAGTCGGGACTTTTAAAATTGTTTGGTGAAGTCAATTGTTCATGACATTCAGAAAGAAAAAGAAAAAGTGAAATATCACACTAAAAAAATGTACACAGGTGCTTGAACTGGTTGCACATATTTTCTCAAAAATATCGGATGGAGGAGGTTCGGTTTATGATTATATTGATATAAATTGAGTCCACCCTGGCGGGGGTTTAAACTCATATATATGAAACCCTTCCTCCATTTTTCATAAATTTTTCTTTCAATTTAAACAGCGAGGCAAATTCGGGTCACAATTTAGGCCCGATTGCCTCTTAGTGAATAGTTGTGGCTTTTTGAATGAAATGACTCACAGTTTGTGAGCAATACAGCGTCTATAGATTGAACATAAAAATAATTTATAAGGGGAGATTGAGTGTGAATTAATCAGATAAACTAGACATGCCCCACAGCGGGTCTAAAGTTAGCCAGAATTTGTTGCCAGAGGATGTGGTTAGTGCAGTTAGTATAGCTGGGTTCAAAAAAGGTTTGGATAAGTTCTTGGAGAAGTCCATTAACTGCTATTAATCAAGTTTACTTAGGGAATAGCCACTGCTATTACTAGCATCAGTAGCATGGGATCTTCTTGGTGTTTGGGTACTTGCCAGGTTCTTGTGGCCTGGTTTGGCCTCTGTTGGAAACAGGATGCTGGGCTTGATGGACCCTTGGTCTGACTCAGCAAGGCAATTTCTTATGTTCTTATGTTAGATAAGCTTATCCAGCTAACATCTCGTGTAAGTCAGATGGATAAAGTGTTAACAGGCTAATTTATGTAACCGGCTATAATTTAAATATTGGGGCCTACGTGTTTAATTGTATAAAATGGGTAGGGAAAGTATGTGTTTTCTTGCATTACTAATATACGTCTGTACTGAAATATTCATATATATTTTTGAGGCAAAAATACAAAGTATTTTATAAATTGTGCGGCTCCTGCCACAGAGTTTATAAAATAAAGAATATATCTCAATGGGCCCACTCAGCATGCACAAATCGTACACCACAAAAAGTTTTGAAAGTTGGGATCTGTATTTAGTGTGCATGTATACCATTAAGTTGAGTTTTGCTACGCTGATGGATGGAAAGCACTATGAAATAGTACTAGGTAGCTTTTCAAGGCTAAAGGAAAGAAATTGCTGAAAACCTAGCAGTAGCTCTGCACTTCTCTGACTTGACCTGTTGATGCTCCTCTCTATTCCAGTCCAGTGTTACAGGCCAATATCTGATACACAGGCTTAATAACATGTCCTGAGAAAGGATGCAGTAAACTGGAGCTCCATATTTTAACCCAAACTTTGCAAAGATATTCTTCACTAAATAATGCAGTCACTATAATACCAGGTAGTGTGTCTAAAGCAGCCTGATATGATATTCTGAACAGTTTTTAAAGACAATTACTTTTCAGCCTCTGTACAATTCTATATCTCCTATCGATGGCCAAATTTCATTCTGCCATAAAAAGAAAGGCCCTTACCTGGACAGAAAGTCATGGAGATGGCTTTTGCTAGAGTGGTCCTATTTTAATAAGCTATGCCACAGGTCACATTTAATTAAACAGAGAATGGAGAAGATAGGAGCCAGAAGAAGGGAGGGTCAAGGGTCTGCAGACTATCACCAGGCTGTGGTGGCTTTTGGAGGGAAATCACAATTGCTTCGGCATTTCAAAATGTCAGCAAGAAAGAGATCAAGGGCCCACTGACCATTCTCTCAGCTACCTGTTCAATGTGAAACTTGGTTCAATTTCTAAAACAGAATTCTTTGCACACAAAAAAAAAAAAAAGTAGTCTCTCAAACTCTCTCCCCTTACTCCCAGTAAGGGCTGCACTGGTCATGGTAAAAATGAGATTTTGCTCCATGGGTTGGGGAGAGGCCACTGCTTCTTTACCCAACCAGTATTCACCAGATACATTGTGTTTGTCAGACAAAACATTTACCTCCTCCAAAAGCATCTTCTAAGTGAAAGTCATCACCTGAAAGATTAAAAAAAAAATGTTAAATGTTACTGTGCCTATTCTCAATAAAATCAGATTTTTTTTTTTTGACAGATACCATTAGAATTGTAAAAATGTTAACCTTTTCAAAGACATCCTAGAGGACAAATTGTTACCCAGACAGGTTACAGTGCTTTCTCTGAAATGCATTGCCTTCTGAGTTCCCAACGCACTTAACATAGCAACATAGTAAATGACAGCAGATAAAGATCAAACGGTCCATCCAGTCTGCCCAGCAACTTGCTCCATGCAGGTTACC
Source organism: Rhinatrema bivittatum (assembly GCF_901001135.1). Lineage (NCBI taxonomy): Eukaryota > Metazoa > Chordata > Amphibia > Gymnophiona > Rhinatrematidae > Rhinatrema > Rhinatrema bivittatum. The sequence goes on along the minus strand of NC_042619.1, from coordinate 245,601,274 downwards.
CCCATGCCTTCAGTCAAGGTTCTGAAGAGTCCTAACCTCTTTAGCCTCTCTTCATAGGGGAATTGTTCCATCCTGTTTTTCATCTTGGTCACCCTTCTCTGTACCTTTTCTAATTCTGCTATATCTTTCTTGAGATGTGATGGCCAGAACTGCACACAGTAATCAAGGTGAGGTCGCACCATGGAGCGATACAGAGGCATTATGATATTCTCTGTTTTATTCTCCATTCCTTTCCTAATAATCCCTAGCATTCTATTTGCTTTCTTGGCTGCTGCTGCACATTGAGCAGAAGATTTCAATGTATTTTCAACGATGACACCTAGATCCTTTTCCTGAGTGGTGATTCCTAATGTGGAGCTTTGCACTGTGTAGCTATAATTTGGGTTAATCTTCCTTAAATGCATCACTTTGCACTTATCCACATTAAATTTAATTTGCCATTTGCATGCCCAGTCTCCCAGTTTTGCAGTGTCCTCTTGCATTTTCTCACAATCCTCTTGTGATTTGACAACTCTGAATAATTTTGTGTCATCAGCAAATTTGATCACCTCACTTGTTCCCATTTCCAGGTCATTTATAAATATATTATAAAGCATCGGTCCCAGAACAGATCCCTGGAGGACTCCACTATTCACCTTTTTCCATTGGGAAAATATATAATTTAGCCCTATTCTGTTTTCTATCTTTGAACCAGTTGACAATCCACAATAGGACACTGCTACCTATCCCACGACTTTCTAATTTCCTAAGAAGTCTCTCATGAGGGACTTTTGTCAAATGCTTTCTGGAAATCCAGATATACTATAGCAACTGGTTCACCTTTATCGTCGTTTATTTACGCCTTCAAAAAAATGTAGCAAATTTGTGATGCAAGACTGCCCTTGGCTAAATCCATGTTGGCTTTCTCCCATTAAACCATGCTTATCTATATGTTCAGCAATTTTGATCTTAATGATAGTTTCTACCATTTTTCTTAAGTTTTTTAAATATCAGGCTCTTAAGCCTTTATATACTCAAGAAGTCTATGTTTGGTCAGAAACAACTACTTAAAGTTTACTAATTGAGCTTCTTAAATTAGTCTAAATGCCAGCAAATTTGGGCTGTGACCCAGCAGATCTGGGCTATTAATTTGGTTTCATACTCTCAAATCAAAAGTTATGAATAAGCTTTGAGGTAAAGCCCTCTCTCACTGTATCTGAAAATACCTAACCTGAAATACCCAACCTGTGATTCAGGACCTTCAGCATGGCTCCTTTCCAGCAATAAATTTTTAAAATGGCAAATCATTTCACAAAGATGAAATTTTAATTACAGCTCTACAAGGTGAAAAATGTGCTCCCTGCATGTGGGTGCATGTGGTACCTTTTTATTCTAATTAGAGAACTTTCTTATGAGATCATTTTCTTTAATTTTTATTTACATGGACACAAACTTTATAATGTATTTCAGTTTATTACTAGCAGAGTAAACACTTAAAAGTTTACTTTATCAGATATAGGGGTAGATTTTTAAAAAGGAGCGCACGCAAGTGGTTCCCAGCGCACACACATGGACGTGCCCATTTTATAATATGAGCGTAACGTTATAAAATCAGAAAGCCGTGTGAACACGCAGGTGCGGGTGGCGCGCAGGGGTGGAGGGGGCGAATTTTTGCTAACTATGCGCGGTGACACAATCAAGCCTCCCCCAGTTCCTTACCCCCTACACCCTTCCTAACTTTTTTTTTTTTTTGATTACTTACTGCTCCCCTGGAGCAGAAGTAGTTTGCGAGCACTGGCTGACTGTCTTGGCTTTCTTAGCCAGAGCCAGTTCCCAGGCAGGAACTACTGGAATTAGCCAGTCATCCACTTCCCATTGCATAAACCAATTTCCTCCAAACTCTTCTCTGAAAAATGAATGGTCCTATTTCATTTCTGAAGAGAAAGGAACAGAAAGAGCAAACTATGAGGGACTACTGTGACACAGCTGGGTTTCCCTCTGCTCTGGGGGGAGCATGGATTCCACACATACAAGGGCGGATTTTCAAAGGGTTACGCGCGTAACCCCGAAAACCCGCTCATGCACACGCCAAGCTTATTTTGCATAGGCCCGGCGACGCGCGTATGTCCCAGGGCTTGAAAAAAATAGGCAGGGAGTGGGTGGGCCAAAGGCGGGACCAAGGCCTCCGGCACAGTGGTCATGCCGGGGGCACGCGCGCTGGTACTCGGCCGGCGCGCGCAACCTACGCCTGCCCAAAGGCAGGCGTAACTTCAAAGGTTGGGTTGGGGGGGGGGTTTAGATAGGGCTGGGGACTGAGGGGACATGGAAAGCCATCAGGGCTCCCCCTAGGGCTCGGCACGCGCAAGGTGCACAAGTGTGCACCCCCTTGTGCGCGCCGAACCCGGATTTTATAACAAAATCGGGCGTAGGTTTAAAAATATGGCCCATAGCCTTTAGACGACCAACTGAGTCCAAAAGGAGATACAGCAGCAAGAAAAAGCAAAATTGCTTACCTTGTAATAGGTGTTATCCCAGGACAGCAGGATGTAGTCCTCACATATGGGTGACGTCATGAACGGAGCCCTAGTGCGGGAAAACTTTCTGTCAAAGTTTCTAGAAACTTTTGACTGGCCTCGAGAGGCCACTGAGCATGCCCAGCATGCTATGATATTCTCTGCCACAGGTGTCTCTCTTCAGTCTCGTATGTAGCAAAAAGCGTTAGCAAAAATAAAACAATAAAGGTCTAAGGCCCAACTCCGCGGGGTGGCGGGTGGGTTCTGTGAGGACTACATCCTGCTGTCCTGGGATAACACCTATTACAAGGTAAGCAATTTTGCTTTATCCCAGGACAAGCAGGATGCTAGTCCTCACATATGGGTGATTAGCAAGCTAACGGCTGAGTCAGTGAGTAAAGAAGCAACAGGTAATTATTGTTGAACTGAGGCAGCCGTAAATCACAGCAGGTTGGATGTAGAAGGAGTTGGGTTTATACTGGAAACAAGTTCTTTAAGACAGATTGTCCATAGGCTGAATCTTGTCGTCCTTCTTTGTCCAAACAGTAATGAGCTGCAAAAGTGTGAAGAGAACTCCATGTTGCTGCTTTACAAATGTCTAGAATTGGCACTGAACGATAATGTGCTACTGAGGTTGACATTGCCCTGACTGCATGTGCCGTTACTCGCCCTTGGAGAGGAAGGCCTGCTTGTTCATAACAAAACTGTATGCAATCTGCTAGCCAGTTTGATAAAGTCTGTTTACCCACAGCTTTACCTGGTTCGTTTGGATCATAAGATACAAATAGTTGTTTAGATTTCCTATAGACTGCTGTGCGATTTATATAGAAAGACAATGCACGCTTGCAGTCTAAGGTGTGCAAAGCTCTTTCGCCTTGATGAGAATGAGGCCTTGGAAAGAATGTGGGTAGAATTATGGATTGATTCAAGTGGAATTCCGTCACTACCTTGGGAAGGAATTTTGGATGCGTGCGGAGAACCACTCTGTCATGTAGAAATCTAGTGTAAGGTTCATATGTGACTAGTGCTTGTAATTCACTTACTCTTCTAGCTGATGTAATGGCTATGAGGAAGATAGTTTTCCATGTGAGAAATTTCGGATCACAAGAATCTATGGGTTCAAAGGGAGAACACATGAGTCTTGTTAAAACCAAGTTTAGGTCCCATGTCGTGACTGGAGGCCGAATTGGTGGTTTAAGTTGAGTTAAACCTCTCATGAACCGAGTGATAAGAGGTTGTGCAGAGATTGATGTATCTCCTATTCTGTTATGATAAGCAGAGATTGCACTTAGGTGAACTCTTACAGATGAAGTCTGGAGACCAGATTCTGAAAGATGGTATAAATAATCTAGAAGAGTAGTAGTGGGGGAGGTGAAAGGATCAGTACTCTTTTGCCTACACCAGAGGGTGAATCTTTTCCACTTGGAAGCATAATTCTTTCTTGTGGAAGGTTTACGTGAAGCTATAAGCACTTGAGATATATTGGATGAAAGATTGAGTGGTTGTAAGATCAAGCTTTCAACATCCAGGCTGTCTGTGATAGGGATTGAAGGTTGGGATGGCGCAACCGACCCTGATCCTGAGTTATGAGATTGGGAGCTACTCCTAGACGAATGGTATCCCTGACTAAGAGGTCTAGCAGTGTGGGAAACCAGACTTGTCGAGGCCAATACGGGGCTATGCGTATCATGGACCCCTTGTCCTGTTGTAGCTTCACTAGAGTTTTGGTTATGAGTGGTATCGGAGGATACGCGTATAACAGGCCTGAATTCCAAGGGTGAGCAAAGGCATCCTTGGCAGGTTGGTTCTTCTGTTGGTGTATGAAGCAGAAGTTCTGTACTTTATGATTCAGATGCGTTGCAAAGAGGTCTACTGTTGGTTGACCCCAGCATTGGAAAATGCTGGATGCTATTGCAGGATTTAGTGACCACTCGTGTGGGTGGAATTGACGACCGAGTCTGTCCGCTACTATGTTGTGAATTCCTGCTAGGTATGTGGCCTTGAGAAACATTGAGTGATTCAGGGCCCAGCCCCAAATCTGTGCAGCTTCTTGACAAAGGAGGTACGAGCCTGTACCTCCTTGTTTGTTGATGTACCACATGGCTACTGTGTTGTCCGTTTGGATTAGAACAGTCTTGTGTGAGAGGCAGTCCTTGAACGCATATCGTATAGCTCGAAGTTCCAAGAAATTGATTTGAAATGTTGCTTCGAGTTTTGTCCAAGTTCCTTGGGTTTGGAGGTTGTCTATGTGAGCTCCCCATCCCAAGGTGGATGCATCTGTAGTTAAAGTTATTTGTGGGACTGGTTGCTGGAAGGGTAGCCCCTTGCACAAATTGTCCATTTCCCCCCACCATAGTAGAGAGGAATGAAGCTGGTGGGTGACTTGAATTGGATAATGTAATGGTTGTATGGCTTGGATCCATTGAGATCGTAGAGTCCATTGGGATATTCACATGGCAAGCCTTGCCATAGGCGTGACATGTACTGTGGAGGCCATGTGGCCTAGTAAGGTCAGAAATTGTAGAGCTGTTGCTTGTTTTTTGACCTGCATGGAAGTTGCCAGAAGGGAAAGTGTTTCTGCTCGATCCTTGGGGAGAAAAGCTCGAGAGTGTGGTGTTTAACTCTGCTCCTATGAATTGAAGTAGTTGAGATGGAGTGAGATGGGATTTTTGATAATTGATTAGAAATCCCATGGAGTGAAGCAGAGCAATTGTCTGGTTGAGAGAAGTTAGAGCTCCTTGTTGAGATTGGCTTCTTATGAGCCAGTCGTCTAGATATAGAAAAACATGAACATGTTGTTTGTGCAAATGTGCAGCTACAACTGCTAGGCATTTTGTGAACACTCTTGGAGCAGAGGTTAGTCCAAAAGGTAGAAACTTGTATTGGTAAATGTTGATGGCCTACCATGAAGCGCAGGTATTTGCGGTGAGGTGGAAAGATTGGAATGTGAGCATAAGCATCTTGAAGGTCCAGAGAACATAGCCAGTCGCCTCTTTGAAGGAGTGGAAGTATGGTTCCTAGAGAAATCATTCTGAACTTTTCTTTTCTTAGAAATTTGTTGAGATTTCTGAGGTCTAGAATTGGACGAAGGCCACCGGTTTTCTTTGGAATGAGGAAATATTGGGAATAGAATCCTTTGCCCCTCTGAGAGCGAGGTACAAGTTGTATAGCTCTTGCTTTCAGAAGGGTGGATAATTCTATTTGTAGAGTGAGAAGTTGAGAATCTGTTTGATTTAAGAATCTTGGAGGGTTTTGAGGAGGAAGTGATAGGAAGTTCAGTTTGTACCCTCGAGATATTACAGAGAGTACCCACTGATCTGATGTGATTGTTTGCCAATTTTCCTGAAAAGATTTTACTCTTCCTCCTACTGGGAGATTTGGTGACTTGGCTTGCTCTCTGGATTGAGTTTCAAAAACCTGTAGCCGGTCCTGTTTGAGGAGGAGGCTGTGGCCTGGTTGTTCTAGGCTGTCTGGCCTGTGAGCGTGGTTGAGGCCTTGTAGATCTTCCCCTAGAAGACTGAGGGTAATATCTTCTTGGTCTGTAATATGGACGCCTAGTATCCCTTCGAGGGAATTGTCGAGGAGGTTGAGATACAGGGTCCTGTGTTGTTTGAGACAACTGTTTAAGGGTTTCAGAATGGTCCTTTAGCTGCTGGACTGCTTCCTGGACCTTGTCTCCAAACAAATTGTCCCCTTGGCATGGTAAATCTACTAGTTTATCTTGTACCTCAGACCTGAGGTCTATGGCTTTTAGCCATGCCCATCTTCTTGCAGTGATTGCAGTAGCTGCTGCCCTAGAAGATGTCTCGAAGCTGTCATACACCGCCCTCACCTCATGTTTCCCAGCCTCCAATCCCTTGGAGATAATGGATTGTGATTGCTCTTGTAATTGGGAAGGGAAAGAGGTAATAAGCTCTTCCATTTGCTTCCACATATTTCTTTGATGTTGTGTAATATATAATTGATACGCAGAAATTCTGGAATTGAGCATTGCACTCTGATACATTTTGCGGCCTAAGGCGTCCAGAAAACGATGATCTTTGCCTGGAGGGTTGGAGGAGTGTGGACGGATTCTCTTGGATTTTTTCTGGGCAGATTCTATCACAACAGACTGATGTGGTAGTTGCTATTTTTGGTAACCTGGAACTGGTTGTACCAAATAGGTAGAATCGATTCTTTTGTTGACTGCAGACACTGAAGATGGATGTTCCCATATCCTATTTTGAACTTCAAGTAGGACTTCATGTATTGGAACAGCTAAGACTTGCTTAGGTGGATCCACGAACTTTAATACCTCTAGTGTCTGTTGTCTTGTGTCTTGTTCAGTGGAAAACTTAAATGGAATGGAATCTGCCATGTCCTGAATGAAAGATGAAAAAGAAAGATCTTCAGGGGGAGATCTTTTCCTGGGATCAGGTGGAGATGGGTCTGAGAGAAAAGATTCCGATGAATCAGAGTCCCATGAATCATCTGGATCCTGTGTGTAGGGGGATGTTACAGATGGATGAGGATGATGAAGGCCTGAAGGGCCTGGCTGAGAGTCATCGATGGTAAAAACTTCTTGAGGTGTTTGTGGAAGAGTATCGATAACTTTTTGGTATCTTTCTAAAAGTTGTCGATACATTTCAATATTTTCCTTTCCTTGATTAGAAGGCCTCGATGTCATCGAGGGTAGCGGTGTCGAGGACGTCGACGGCCCAGTCATCGAGATCGGCATCGATGAAATAGGTGGTAGTTGGGCGTAGATAGACGTCGATGTCGTCATGATTCTCGGTCCTCGAGAAGTCGTAGACTCCATTGATGGAATCGGCATCGGTGATCCCACCGGCATCGGTATGTTTACCGGCATCAATGCTGGACGCATCGGTATCGGTGGTATTGCTGGAATATTCTGTTCCTTCAACGCTTGAATCACTGCTTGTCTGATTAATTCAGATAGCTCTGGCTGTACAGCTGCCGGTGGTAAGGCAGGTGTAAGCGGTGGTGGTGGCTGCGGTAGTATTTCCTGAGAAGGAACCAGCGGCATCGATGGAGTGGACCCAGGCGGTGATGCTGCCGGCGTATCCTGTATATGTGGCCGCTTTGGTCTCGATTCCTCTGGGGATGTCGAGGTCGATGGTTCCGGGTGTCGATGTCGATGCCTGTGCTTTTTGGAATGATCTGCCGATTTTGTCGACGCCACAGACGACGGCGGGGACGGTTGATCACCGGAGCCTTGCGGTCGAGATTTTTTAACTATAAGGCGTTTAGTCGTTCCGGCCGGAGACGACTTCGAGGATTTTGACGGTGAAGGGATTAATTGTAAATGGAATAGGTGTTCCATTTTTTCTTGCCGAGTCCTTCGAGTTTTAGCAGTCATTTCCGCACATTTATCACAGGCAGTTATGTCATGGTTTTTACCCAGACGAACTACACACTCTAAATGTGGATCGGTAATCGACATCGTTTTATTACAGACGGTACATTTTTTTAACCCGGTTGCCATTTTTAGCTGACAGCTGTCGAGCTAAGTGGGAATTCGTGAGAGAAAAAAGTTTTCAAAACTTTTCAAAAGTACTCACCAGCCGGTGGAACAATTCTGAGAGAGAGAATATCACCTGAAGTAATATATATCTTTAATTAAATGACTATATAGTCACTTGAAAAACCGAAACGGCTCCTGTCCCGCGATGCTAATGGCAGCGCGGAAAAAAGAAGACTGAAGAGAGACACCTGTGGCAGAGAATATCATAGCATGCTGGGCATGCTCAGTGGCCTCTCGAGGCCAGTCAAAAGTTTCTAGAAACTTTGACAGAAAGTTTTCCCGCACTAAGGCTCCGTTCATGACGTTACCCATATGTGAGGACTAGCATCCTGCTTGTCCTGGGATAAAAAAAAGATTCCACTCCATGGTTGTCCAGAAGGCTAGTAGGATTATCAAGGACGACCTAGCCAAATTTCCCCCAAGTTCTACCATGATGAGAAGGCACTTTTCATAAGCACTTTAAAACTAATTTCAGAACAAAATTGTTTTTGTGCTGGGGCAGGCAGTTACATTTTACTGACTAATCCCAACCCTCCATTAAAATTTGTATGCCAATCACAGGAATGGGAGCTCTAGATCACCTGCTATCACCATAAAACAAAACACCTGTTCAATAAGAAATGCAACAGCTGACAGTGCATTGGAGACATTTAGGGGTTCATTTTGTAACTGCCAGCATTGGTGCAAAGCCCATGGGGAAATTTTTCCTCGCAGCCTTTCTACCGGTTTTCAAAGTAAAAAAAAAAAAGTGTATGCATCCTTTTGCTCTCAAAATTATTCCAGGAACACTATTCACACACATTTACACCTGCTAAGCTGTGCAGGTAGTTTTGAGGAAAAAAAAATGCATATTTTTGAAGATTCAAAAATATGCATTTTAGCCGCCCCACTCCTCCTGGGAATGCCTCCGTTCACTGCAGATAAACCTGTTAAAGAATAAGATCCATGTCCAAATGCCAAGATCCTGAATTTAAGAACATTGCCCACAGTCTGACATTCCCACAGCAAGACTTGTTCTAGATAGTCAGCTCCGATCTACCTTTTTTTTTTTTTTTTACAGCTCAAATAAGACACTTAGTCTAGTAAGAGAAAAAAAAAAAAAAGCTTACCTGCATTTGGTTTCTTAGTTGGAATAGGTCTCTTTGTAGTAGTAGCTGTTGCGATAAGAAAAACAAAAATTGTAAATGCATAAAAATATTTGAAAAAGGATTCCATCACCTTCTGTAGAACTGGCATTTTATAGCCCCTGCTTTTAATACAGATATATATATATATATATATATATATATATATATATATATTTTATTTTTTTTTAACCCTCCAAAAAGCTATATTCTCCATCTCTACTGATAGTTTTCCATGGTTACTGAGCAACTGTATTAAAAATAACTTACCTATATTAAATTTCCTGGTACTAGAAAAAAATCTTGTGTCATAAGTTCACCCATAAAGAATATGAGTGAGTATGAGCACTTAGTTTAAGTTTTGCACTCACCAGCAAGCTTTTAATATTTGCTGCATTAACAAATCAAAATAAAAAAATATTTTCTTCTAGTTCTAATGTATTTTCATACTTTACTGATGCCTTGCTTAATAGATTTAATATATAAAATTCAATTAAATGAGGCCAGGAGGGTAGCCATCGTGGGTTCCAGCGGCCTGACCTCCCATGGTGCACCAGCAGGGGCCTTCCTACAGGCAGCAAGGGATGGCAAGTGCCCCAAACCCCCCCCCCCCTCAAAAAATGTCTTGCCACCTCTTCGCAACCCTAGCCTCATCTGGCATCTCTAAGCCAGTCAGGCTGCAGCTTCAGATATGGGTTCCTCCTCACTCCTTTGGCCTGCACAGTTAAAACCTCCATTTGTTTGAATCACGGTGATCTGTATCTGTTGAGCTCTGCGTGGTCCAACAGTCAGCTTTTGAAACTATACGGGACCCACATGGTACAAAGAGCTGATGTTTGAGCTGCGCAGGGCTCCTATAGATACAGAGCCCTGCAGTTTTAAAACAGCAGATGTTTCGACTGCACGGGCCACAGAAGAGAGGAAGTACCCTTGCCCAAATCACCTGCCTGTCGGCTTTCCGGATCCCCCAGCAGCCACAGAAGCTCAAACTCTCCCTCCTTCCATCACTGACCGCTCCCGCTGAAGCACAAACAGCCCCAGCCGCCTAGCCACCTTGACGAAATCTCCTGTTTCAAACTTTTTTTTTTTTTAACTTACTCAAAAAAAAAGATAGAGATGGATATATATATATATATATATATATATATATATATATATATATTTCTCTTCAAACATCGAGACATATAGACATGCCACTGAAGGTACTAGAGGGGAACCCATAGGGATTCCTTGTTTTTGTTTATAAAGCTTACCCTGGAAAAAGAAATAGAAATGCGTGATGACTATCTCAGCCAGTCGCATAGTAAAAGCCTTCCTCCGTTGAGAAAAATCCAGTGCACCCAACATCTGATAAACAATATCATGAACCCTTGACTGAGGGATATTGGTGTACCATGCTGCAATATCAGTTACCAACCACCAAGATGACTCAACTAGAGAAATGGAATTCAATTGATTGATAAAGTCCAAAGAGTCTTGTACCTTTGAGGTAATCTTCTGTACCAAAGGTTGGAGCAGTCTTTCAATGTATTTGGCTAATGGCTCAAAAACAGATCTGATACCAGAAACGATATGTCTCCCTGGAGGATCTCTCGTTGATTTATGTATTTTTGGGATAAAGCATATACAGGGTGTAGAAAAAGACAAATTCAAAAACCTAAACTCTTTCGCTGTGAAAAAATTATCGCGAAGTCCCTCTTCCAAGATGTCTAATCTGCATCTGTAAATTACATCCAGGATCCTCAAAATGTCTTTCATATCCTCTAATTGTCAATAAGCTTCCCTCTCATATTGTGTCTTATCCATTAGAACTACAGCTCTGTCCTTATCAGCAGGTTTAGCTATAATAGATTCATCATTCCTTAAATACCCTATGGACTGTGCTTCATTCCAAGTTAGGTTATATTTAAGGTGTTCCCTCTGTAATTCAAGTTGGGCCAAATCTTGCAAAACTAAAGATTCAAAGGCCAACACTAGGAGGGGGGGGGGGGGGGGGGCGGCTAGGGATTCAATCAGCATCCAACCCATAGACCTGGTGTCTTGATCCTTATTAGAAGGACCAAAATGATCAATTAAATGGATTTAAAAAAAAATAAATTTTAGGCAAACTCGGAGTATAAAAAGGATCATATTTGCTGGTGGGCATAGAGGATAACCCTTTATTCAACACAGAAATGTCATTAGTTGACAAATCTTTCATTGACAAATTAGCCACAGTACCTTTTTACTTATTGTCTCTCCTTGACCATTAGTGCAGTATAACTCATTTATGAAAGTTGTACAGTTCTAGATATACCGGGATCCTTTTTCGGCGATGATTAAACTCCTCTCTAGAATTTCTACCACGATTTTGAATTATAAACCCTCTCACCTCCCTTTACCAAATCACCTTCACTTCTACTACTATTTTCATGAATATTAAACAATCCTTTCCTACAAGTATCTCGCTGAAACGTGTCGTATTTTTCTTCATCAGATGACGAGAAATCCCCCTTCAATCTATATTGCCCCTTCCTATTTTTCTGCATCCATGGAGATATGTAGCCAACACTGTAATCTTTTTCGTTTCTATAAAGTTTATTAAGTTTAGTCTTCTTAGTCTCAATCCTAAATGTGTCAAGCTGCTTCTGACATTCTGATAACTGGGCTTCAAATACTTCCTTTGGAAAAGCTGATTGTAATGCTAGCGAATCCTTCTCAATCTTAATCTCTTCCATATGAACTTTATATTAGGGTAATAGCTGCTTATTGGATACAATTATTGGAATTGATATATATTCCATTTGATATTGGGAATATACTAATTTATTAACATACACTATTTTAAATGGAGGGGATCTTTTTAGAATGGGGTGTTTTAAGGTGTGAATTATGACTGGAAGTGTGAATTTCTATAGTATATAGTAGTTGTGGGTTTGTTAAAGGGTAAGCATATTTGTGGACACTGCAATATTGACAATTTGTTTTACATGTGGTATATATAAGGATTGGTTTTTAAAAGTTTTGTATTATTACTTTGTAATTTTTGTTTGAAATAAACATTGTATTTATCTGGGGACTGATTTGTGACCTCTGTTTATGCTGGGTGGCAAATATACATTTAGTCAGCTAATTTCTGAGTTTGGCTAAATGGTTTTGAATATGGACCTTGCAGTATTTTAAACCTGTGTGACTGCTACTGCATAGTTTATAAAATACGGCCATAACTTTAGACGTGCTGCCTTGTTTGTGCTGACTTAGGGGCACTATTCAAAATTATAGTCAGAGGTGAATTTTAAAACCAGCGCGCAGGCGCACATATATGTGCGTACGCCAGCTAAGGCAAAAGGAAGCGGCCATTTTATAGCATATGTGCATATTTATCTGCACGTTATAAAATAGGCTGAATGCGCGTACATGGGCACAAAAATGCCACCTCTAGCGTATAAGTGGGAAAATTTTATAAGGGGCAAGTGCCATTTTTCAAAACAGACTACTATGCATATCCAACCAAATCTACTCCACACACTCACAGCTGCTATGTAGTGGGCAGAAATGTGTGTTTTTTCAAAAACACTTATATTTGAATTGTCACACGTATGCATACAAGTCCAAACCCTCCCCCAATTCCACCTCCACTCAGTCCAGGTAAACTTAAGTGCAAACAGGACACACGCATGCCAGCTGACCCATATATCTGGCAGGCAGATTATTAAAAAGCCCATTCCTGCATGTAAACCCTGATTTACCCATGGAAATGCTTCTGAAAAGGAAAATTAGTTCTTACCCGATAATTTTCGTTCCTTTAGTACCACAGATCAGTCCAGACTCCTGGGTTTTGCCTCCCCCTCCAGCAGATAGAGACAGAGAAGTTTTAACAGACTCAGTCCTATACCCCTGAGGTGCCACCTAGAGTCTGTCAGTATTACACTGCTCCCAAGCAGAGAAAAATGTAAACTAGTATAACCAAAATTCCCCCCCCCGGACAGCAGACGGAATGAACATTGGTAACGAACGAAAACACGCCCATTCTCTTACCCTTTGAAGGCGGGCGCACAATATGAAAAACGCATTTAATAAATCTATAGAATAAACATCAACCAGCCGAGCAGACTCTCCATTTCCCCATGGGTGGGACTCTGGACTGATCCATGATACTACAGGAACAAAAATTATCAGGTAAGAACTAATTTTCCTTTCCCTCTATGTACCCGGATCAGTCCAGACTCCTGGGATGTACCAAAGCTTCTCTAACCAGGGTGGGACTGAGAGAGACTTGCTCAGAGTACACTGGCCCCGAAGAAACCGGGCTCTGGGGCCCAGACATCTAGATGGTAATCTCTAGCAAATGTGTGTGGATATTTCCACGTAGCTGCACAACAGATTTCCTGCGGTGACACCTGCTGACATTCCGCCCACGAAGTCGCCTGCAATCGTGTAGAATGAGCCCTAAGACTGACCGGAATCGGACGGCCCTGAACTAGGTAAGCCGAGGTAATAGCTTCCTTCAGCCAGAACGCAATAGTAGCCCTTGAAGCCTTATGACCCTTCCGGGAACCACTCCATAGGACAAGCAAACGGTCAGAGAGACGAAAACCGTTCATGACCTCCAAGTAATGCAGCAGCGTGCGGATGTCCAACTATCTTAACTCCCTAGACTCGGAAGTGGAAAGATAGAGGCCCGCTAAGGATGGGAGCTCTACCGTCTGATTCAAATGAAAAAAAGAGGACACCACTTTCGGCAGAAAGGAGAGAACCATCCGTAAAGAAACTCCTTCCCCCGAAATCCTCAAAAAGCCAGCACATCTGGAAAAGAAGCCCTATACGGCTCCACCGCATGATTTAGACACCCCAAACTCTTACGTATGATAAGGAGGTAGAAGTCTTATGGGACTGCAAAAGCGTGGTAATCACCTCTTCTGAGTAACCTTTGCTCCTCAATCTACCCCTTTTAAAAGCATGCCGCTAGACAAAAGTGATCTACCTCTGTGAAATAAACGGGACCTTGCGGCAGTAGACTCTGGGACGGATTAAGTCTCAGCGGGCTGTCTACAATCAGATTGAGAAGGTCCGCAAACCACGGGTGCCTCGACCACTCTGGCACTACGAGTAGCACCTTGCCCGAATGAGCCTCGATGCACTGCAGAACCTTGCCGACCAATGGCCATGGCGGAAAGACATACAACAGAATGTCCCTTGGCCAGGGAAGTACCAGAGCATCTACACCTTCTGCTCCCGGATCCCTTCGACGACTGAAAAATTGAGGAGCCTTGGCATTGCGATACGTAGCTATCAATTCCATCGCCGGCCTGGACCATCAGCTGCAGAGAAGACTGAAGGCCTCGGAGGACAGCTCCCACTCTCCCGTATCAAACTGGTGGTGGCTGAGAAAAATAGGCCTGCACATAGTCCACCCCAGCAATGTGAGAGGCTGCTATCCTGTACAAGTGCTGTTCTGCCCAGCTGACTAAACATTGTGCCTCCGTTGCCACTGGATGACTCCGGGTTCTGCCTTGATGATTGATGTAGGCTACCGTCATCGCATTGTTGGAAAGAATCCTCACTGATCTCCCCTCGACCTCTCTTGAAGGAGGTCCTGGAACGCCAACCGAACCGCTCTGGTCTCCAACCAATTGATCGACCACGAAGATTCTGACCTCGTCCACTGACCTTGCACTGCCGTTCCTCGTCAAACTACTCCCCATCCGGAGAGGCTGGCATCGGTGATTACTACGATCCAGGATGGAATTTCCAAATCCACCCCCCATCGTAAATTGTCTGGGCACAGCCACCAAAGACTGGACCATGCCGCATCAGTTAGTGGAAGGAGAAGATAAAACTGTTCGGAGAGCGGATTCCACCGGGAGAGCAAGGTTGACTGAAGAGGACGCATATGTGCAAAGGCCCAAGGCACCAGTTCAAGCATGGAAGTCATCGAACCAAGTACCTGCAAGTAATTCCAGACCCTGGGATGAGGCATGGATCGCAAGGTCTCCACTTGAGCGAGAAGCTTGGACAATGTTTCCTTGGTAAGAAAAACCTTTCCCAAGACAGTGTCAAACCGAGCACCCAAAAACTCCAAGGACTGGGAGGGAACCAGGTGACTTGTCGGGGTTGACCACCCAACCCAGTGAGTTCAACATCTGTAGCACCCTCTGCACCACAGCCCTGCAAAGGTGTTCTGACTTCGCTCGAATCAGCCAATCGTCCAGGTAGGGGTGTACCAGAATCCCCTCTTTTCGCAGCGCCACTGCCACAAACACCAAAACCCTTGGTGAAGACTCTGGGTGCTGTCTCCAGACTGAATGGGAGAGCACAAAATTGAAAAGGATACCCCAGGATCGCAAACCGCAGATATTTCTGATGACCTGGGCATATAGGAATGTGCGAGTAAGCCTCTGTCAGATCCAAAGACGCTAGGAATTCCCCTTTGTGCACAGCCGCAGTCACCGAGTGAAGAGTTTCCATCTGAAACAGAGGTACCTTTAGCGCCCGATTGACCCTCTTCAAATCTAGGATGGGACAAAAGGTGCCCTTCTTCTTGGGCACCACGATCTAGATGGAGTAGCGCCCTCGCCTGAGCTCTCCTGCGGGTACCAAACTATGGCGCCTAGGTCCTGTAACCACTACAGAGTGTCCTGAACCGCCCAGCGTTTTTGGTGGTACCTGCATGGGGAAACCATGTATCGCTCGTGGATCGGCCGCGCAAAATCTAACGCATAGCTTTGTTTTACTATACTGAGGACCCACTGATCCAAGATTAATTTGGTCCACTCTTCTAGAAAAAGGGATAACCTTCCCCCTATTATTGGGATGGGAGAGTGGACCGCCTCGCTTCATTGCGCAGACTTGGGGGCCCCCATGGGCTTACAGGGCTCCATCTCTGGCAGGACAGTGTCCTCGAAAGGACTGATTCCAGGAAGATTGCCGGCCGGGACCCTGCCGAAAAGATGAACCGGTGGACTGTGAAGAGCGAAACTGGTGATTTCCCCGAAATCTTGCCCATTGAGGAAAAGATCCTCTCGTCCTGGGTCTATCCTCCAGCAACCTATGGACTTTATTCTCCCCTAGAGATTTTATCATGTCCTCCAATTGTTGCCCGAACAGCAGCTTACCCTTGAAGGGTAATGAATCCAGTTGAACCTTAGATGAAACATCCGCTGCCCAGTGCCTAAGCCAGAGAAGCCTGCGGGCTGACACAGCCAAGACCATAGTCCTGCCAGACGTCCGTAACAGATCAAAAAGCACGTCAGCATTATAAGCTACAGCTCCAGGCGCCCCACTTGCACCGCCTCACTCGCAGAAAGGGATGCTGCTGCTTGCAAATTCTGCAACTAGCGGAGACTGGCGCAGAGCGTGAAACTGCTGCCCATAGCGGCTCAGACCCCTAGGGCTGAAACCTCAAAAATCTTTTTTAAGTTGCAATTCCAATTTGCGATCCTGCAAATCCTTCAGGGCCATGGCTCCTGTTACCGGGATGGTGAGTTTTTAGGCCACTGCAGAGACCGCGGCATCCACCTTAGGGAGGACAAGCGCTTCCTCCGGAAGCGGGTACAGCTTGTCCATAGCTTGACTTACCTTTAAGCCAAGGTCCGGAGTGTCCCACTCCTTAAACAAAAGATCCATAACAAACATATGAAATGGAAGAGATCGGGCTGGACCCCTAAGCCCTACCATCACCGGATCCATTGCCCCAAACCGTGAATCCTCCAGAGGAACCTCAATGCCCAGCTCCTCAAGAATAGCTGGGCTAAGCGGACCTAGTTCATCCCTTCTGAACAGCCGGACCACCTTGGAATCATCGCCTTCTACTAGAGGCGCGCCTACCTGCTTGGCCGGCTGGAGCTGGAGATCCAGATCCGCATCCGGTCCCTCACCAGGGGCTTGCGGAGGTGATTCAACCTCATCCGCACCATCCGTATCCGAACTGTCTCCCGGACAGGAAAGGTACCAGAGAGGGCTTTTGGCCTTGGGGGCTTCCATGGCACTGCATGACTTGGGACGCCTGTGGAGAGATGAGGTCTCTTTCCCCGCCCCCACAGATGCCGGGACCTCATGGGGTACTGTAGTACCCTGGCTCTTTGCTGCCTTTCATTCTCTGAAAGTTTTATGCATTAACAAAACAAACTCTGAGAACGAGGAAGACGACTCATCTGAGTCTTTCCCCCTGTTCGCCCTCAGAGGAAGAGATCTGAGCTGCCTGCAAATCGCTCCCCCCAGGAGCAGCAGGATGCTCCCCTCCCCCAGGGCAGCCTTCTCTTGCTCTCTAAATGTACGCAGCAAAGCCTCAGTACCTGCGCTGAGAAGAAAAGGGTCCTGAGGCTGCCGCAGCAATTCTGCCCTTCCTGGGTCCCTGCGTGCTCCAGAGCTGCTGCGCTGTAATTTCACTGAAATTGGGATCCCCGACGAGCCTTCACCGCCCGACAAGCACACAGTCAAATTCCAGCACGCGCGCTGCCGCATGAGGAACAGGCCGCACCATGCGGCATGACCCCCATGGTAAATTAGGAGCAGTGCCCGAAAAAAGAACCAGCACGTCGAGGACTAACCCCCGGGGGCTCGAAGGTACTGAAACGGGCAGTGAAATGGCTCAAAACAGTTTCGGAAGGAAGGAGGGCTGAAGGAGACCGCTGGGCCGGCTGAAAAAAAGAAAGAAATTACCTCAGCTTTGATCTTTTTCCTGGGTGCAGGCCTTCAAAGGGTGAGTGAACCGGGCCCCCTAGTGTCACCCTCAGCTTTGGGCAGCAAGAGAGTTCCCAACCCTCTGCCCCAGAGCCTCTGCTACCAGAGGGGATGGTCCCACCAGGACCTAGCAACCCCCTGGGAGGCTTAAAGAGATATTTCCCCTTTTTTATTATTATTATTATTTTTTTAATCCTTGTCTTCTGCTCTACCATCTGCTGGAGACAGAGAAATACTGACAGACTCTAGGTGGCACCTCAGGTGTATAGGACGGAGTCTGTTAAAACTTTTGTCTCCATCTGCTGGTGGGGAGGCAAAACCCAGGAGTCTGGACTGATCCAGGTACATACAGGGAATTGCTCTTTATGCTTTAAAAATTAACTTCTGTTTTATGAGGTCTGGATGATGGAATTTCAGCATCAAAATTAGGCACTTAAGTGTCTGAAAATTGTCAAAATTTTAGGCCCCTAACACTATGAAGATCAGATTTAGTTGTGCAGCCCTGGTTTTAATGAAGCTATTGCTAAAGAAAATGTTGAGAATCATGGAAAGGAATGACTGTAGCTTACCTGTGGAGCCAGAAATAGTCTACAAAAGCAAACGCTGCTATTGCAGGAGATTCCTCTATCAGATTTCCTATCAAATACTTACATGATCAGAAATTAATTTCTACAAGTTAAGGCCCCACATGTATGATGCTTCAAAAAACCACCCAAGTGGTGCCCAAGTTTCAGATGAGTCATGAAGGTGCTGAGAGGAAGCAGGCTATGCCAGGCTTCCATGCAGCATTGCCTGGCACCTTGGTTAATGCTTTAACTGAAGCTCTATTTTAATCAGAAGTCAGTCCTTTCACATTCATCCTGTACCCATTCTATTTGAAGAACATTAAATGTATAAATGAGAGGCACTGTTGCTTTACTTATTAGAAATATATAGCCCCTTTGTATGTCCAAATGTATTGAGATAGTCAAGTGTGATATTGCCAGAAATCTATTAAAAGTATTATTGTAGGGCGGGCTGGGCAATTCCAGTCCTTGAAGGCCACCAACCCAGTTGGGTTTTCAGACTATTGCCATTGAATATGCATGAGAGAATTGCATGCACATTGCCTTAATTGTATGCAAATCCCTCTCATGCATATTCATTAGGGGTATCCTGAAAACCTAACCAGTCTGTGGCCCTTGAGGACCGGAGTTGCCCACCCCCTGTTCTAGGGAATTAGCCTAAAATAGAAAATGTCTTACATTCTGTAAAACTTCATTACTTACTTTTTGGGTCGTCAAATGCATCACTTAGATCAAAATCCTGACCTATCAAAAAAAAAAAAAAATTTAGTATAAAACAGATTATATATAACTTGGATTTTGCTGTACTGCTCAATAATTAGATTAGCTATAGTATTGTCCTCTTAACTTTCTCACAAATGAGTTTACTTATTCCAGTTGGAGTTTCAAACATTTACTCAAATATAAAAAGAAAAGGACTTGAATTCACCAGAGCGAACGTTGCATACAGAATAGTGGCATATTTACACAAATCGACAAGCAGAGCTGTTTGAGACTGGATTATGTAGCGACCACATACAACAAGGTGACCAACAATAATATATCCAAAAAATAAAAATTTATAGCATCAATTCCAGAAAACTATGTAAAAATGGTGGGTTCATATGCACACTGCAGTCACTTGGCAGCAGGTAACTGTATAATCATTACACACTGTGGGGGAAAAAAAACAAAACTCAAAACTTTCAGAGATATATTAAATTTAGTGCAGAACAGTCAGTCTCTTCATGTGAAGCGTTCTATATGACTCACAGCATTTGCCTGGGGCACCGTGCTTCCCAGGGTCGGTCCTGGGGGCGAGCATTGACATGGTATAGTTGGATTTCATGGAAGGCTTTTGAAAACTTCACTGTGCTCCCTAAACTGGATCATAAAAACCACATTTTAAGCAATATTTAAAGTGGGAGCGGTTGGAAAGATTTGTCTTTTTGCAGGTAGTGCAAAGATCTGCAGCAGGATAGGCATTCCAGTAGAGTGTGAAAAAAATAAGGCCTGATGTAAGAAAGCTCAAGGAATGGCCACGTCTTTGGCAACTAGAATCCAATGCAATAAAGTAAGTCATGCCTTTGGGTTCCATAGGCATCAATAGGAGCAGTACTGGATGTGGGGGAGGGGGTGCAGAGTAGGGATGGTACTGATGTGCACCACACACAGGAGAGAGAAATTTCAGGCTGATCTAATGATCTCAAGCTAGCAAAATAAAGGTGACAAGACAATGGTAAGAGCACAGGGAATGCTAGAGTTCACAGGACGTGGGATAATCAAAAGAGTAAAAAAAAGGTGATAATGCCTCTGTGCAGGTCATTAGTGAAACCTCATGTGCAGGCTGTGAGGTTTATATTTCAAAAAGAGTTTGTCCAACTCCTGAGGGAATTCCGCGCAAAAAAAATTAAAATTCTGCAACCTTTATCTTGGTCAAAATAACACAGTTTAATGACAGTAAGTAATTAGATTTTAAATTAATACAGAAAAAAAAGTTAAAGGTGCAGAATTTTACATATTTTGAGCAGAATTTCCCTAGAAATTCACTGTAAGAATGTCCCTTCCACTCACTCTCCCTACTACCTTGGCCACTCCTCCACCTGCCAGACGATGGACTGATTGATGTGGAAAGCAGTCACCAACTTGGGCAGAAATTTGGGATGCATACACAACACCACACTATCATGGAAGAACTTCGTGTAGGAAGCATACGTGACCAGGGGCCTGGATCTCACGGACCTGTGAACAGGAAGTGATCACCACCAGGAACATGGCCTTCCAGGTAATGAAATTCAGGTCACAGGACTTGAGAGACTCAAATGGATGTTGCATTAACCGCGCCAGGACAACGTTGAGATCCCACGGGGGTTGCTGGCAGTCAAAGCAGGGGCTTCAAATGAACAAGGCCCTCCCTGCATGAAGCATCCGAAAAGAGGCTGAACTGAAACGGGCGCACCAGCAACATCCTGGTGGTAGGCGCAGAGGTGGATGTGAACCGAGCTGGTTTGGAGGCCAGACTAAGATGCCAGAGGTAATCCAGCAGGCAGGGGAGTGGACAGGAGAAAGGGTTCGGTCCATGACCACTGTACCATATGGAGAAACAATTCCACTTCGAGCTGTAAAACTTCTGAGTGGAAGGTTTCCGGAACTCAATCAAGACTAAATTAAATTAAATTAAATTAAATTAAACCGGTTTGATTTGTATTTAATGCAGGAAGATCGGTATATAAAAACCAAAAATAAATAAATAAATAAGACTCTTGAGACACCAATTCGAGAGCTGCAAAGGCTGGAGGATCATGCGTTCAACATCCACCCCGTGAGGGCAAGGGTCTGGACTTTCGGGTGGCACAGGGTGCCCTGGTTCTGCGATATGAGGTCCGGAGCCATCCCCAGTGGGACAGGTGTGCTCACTAACAGGTCCTGGAGAAGAGGGAACCACAACTGCCTTGGCCAGGAGGGTGCCACCAGGATCATGGTCCTCCCCCTCTTGCAGAGTTCGAGAGGAGCGGGATAGGGGGCAATGCGTACATGAGACCCTGTTCCCCAGTGAAGGGAGAAGGCATCACAGGCCAGATGACCCTTCTGTGGTATCAGGGAGCAGTGAATGTGGGGGAAAGCATACAAGTCCATGTTCGGCATACCCCAGTGACGGAACAAATCAGCTGCCACCGCAGAGTTCAGGGACCTCATGTGGCTAGTACGCCCGGCTGAGGCGGTCCACCAGTATGTTTAGGTGACCCGGCAGGTAGATGGCTGGAAGTGCACAATCCTAGACTTGCATTGCCTCCTGGCAAAGGAGGAACGAGCCCATGCCACCCTGCTTGTTGATGTACACATCGCCACCTGGTTGTCCGTTCTGATAAGGATGACCTTGGAGGACAGATTGTCCTGGAAGGCCCACAAGGCGTACTGGATTGCCCGAAGTTCCAGGAAGCTTATCTGGCAGCAAGCTTCGACTGCAGTCCAGAGGCCTTGAGTATACAGACTGTCTGTATGGGCCCCCCCCACGCCTGAGGTGAGGCATTGATGGTGAGAGTCATCTAGGGCGGCGTGGGCTGAAACGGGAGCCCAGTTTCCAAATTGTGGGAGGGCTTCCCACCAGATCAGGGAGAGATGGAGAAGGTCCGTGACCATAACCGGAGCCTCCAGATCCTGGGATGCCTACCGCCACCGGGACTGCAAGGCCCACTAAGGGTTCCTCATGTGGAAGCAGGCCAAGGGGGGAAGGGGGGTCACAAGGGCAGAGGCCAGCAGGCGAAGCAGTAGGCAGGCCAGCATCCTCTTGCTGTTGTGAACAAGGGCAGCCAGCAAGGAGAGGATGACTGCCCAGTCCTTGGGCAGGAAAGCCTTTGCTTTTTCCATCCTGGCACCTATAAAGTATAAAAAAACAAAAAAACAAAGAACCGCAGCACTTGTCTTGTCAATCAACCAATAAATAACAAAAAGAACAAGATATAGTCTTTATATTCCTTGTGCTGTTGTAGTCAGAATTTTTAATATTCAATAGAAATTATTCTTAAAGATGATGCCGCATCAGCAAGCCAGACAACAGCAGTGAATACCACTTGCCGTCCGGACTACTCGTCATTTGCGGCGTGATGTTATATATAATTTTTTTAACTGTTGCAAAATGTCAATATTTAAATTTGAATTCCATCTGCATCCCGCTTAAAAGTAAAGTACCATCTGTGCCCCGAACCATGAAGAATTGCACCCGCACCCGACAACGGCCGGTGTTTCGCGATGTCAATCGCTTCCTCAGGAGTATTTTAAAGAAACATTTGTAGGACAGATGCTAAGTCAAAAGAACGAAAGCAGACATTTTAGACATATTCCAAAACAAGCAAATACTTAGATAAGGGTGCAAGCAGATAAAAATTAAACAGTAACTTGAGGTAGACAGTAGGACCACCCTGATCCAACTCAATTACTTTGTTTCACCATTCTAAACCGTAATTTCAAAGCAGCTAGACAGACCCATCATTGTCACAGCTTGTGACCTTTTAATAAGAAGAATAATGGCTGCCATCTCCGGCATCAATAGATTGTCCTTGGATTATACATTTTGTGCAGAATGACAGGAGGGAAGACTGAAGACATGCAGATTAATGCTTTGCCTTCAAACCAAAAGCTCGATTCAGAAAGCAGGTTCCTCACTTGCTTTTTGAAGAGATGAAGGTGGGCGATCAATACCTTCAAAAGACCCTGCTTTCTGAAAAAGAAGGAAGGGACCACTGATGAGAGAAACTGGTCAGTGTGGTGTTCTCAAGACAGCATGATCAGTATCCAGATTCTTCTTAGAAACACAAAATAATGATGGCAGATAGGACCATACAGGCCCATCCAGTCTGTCGAATTTAATTCCTGTCGCATTGCCAATGTCCCCCCGTTGATCTCTGGGTTCCCCTCACTCCTTCATAACCAAGGATCCTCTACCCTTACCCTAGGCTTTCTTGATTCCTGTTACAGTTTAGGCCACCACCCACCACTTCCACTGGGAGGCTATTCCATTTTTTCCATGAAGAAATGTTTTTACTCCTAAGGGCCAGATTTTAAAAAGCATTTACTCAAGTAAGTGAGATTTTGAATATTGCTACAATATGCGCTATTGAATTGTGCATAGGATTTACTCGTGTAAGTGCACTTTACTTGAGTAAATGGCTTTTGAAAATTGCTGCAATAGTAGTTACATTTATGCATGTTGACTCCTTTTAAAATTACCCCTTAAGTTTACTTCCTCCAAAACACCATCAATCTTACCTGTTCCTGTCTCTTCTTTCCCCGTTTTATTTCTACACTTTCAGAATAAGAGACGTTTGGTTTCATTAAAGCCATGCTCCCTTTCTGTGTAAAAAAACAAACCCACAAAAACCCCTTCCCTCACACCCATAGACCAGTTGTTTACATGCATCCATGGGATACCTGGATGGGGGCAGAGGGAGAGTCAGAGGTGGCTTAATGTCCATAGTACTTACATCAATGCTGACAGAACTAACTAAATAAGAGCTCCAGAAACTTTAAACACCGCTAAAATTATATTAAAGGAAAGAGTAAGTTTACCATAAACTGTGTTTTCCGTGGATAGCAGGGTTGATTATCTATGGGCATTGTCCTCCGATCCTCTAGGTAGCGGAGCTCCTCAAAGCACTGTCCTGGGAGGAGGGATGAGGTGTCGCCAGCACATCCTTGGAAGGTTAACATGAGATATGATGAATTTGAGGGGGATCCCTGTACTCCCCTCTGAGCCTCCTAAGGTCCTTCTGGGCTCCGCAATTTATTCTTCTCCTTAACGGTGACCGGTTCAGGTGCTCCTAGAATTCCAATTAGGTTTCAGTGCAGGCTGCATCAGCGGTCTGCGTGGCTCGATGTGAATACGCCATCCGTTGCGATTGCAGGCAAGATGAAAGAGCATGGATCTCTGAGAGACAGCCCATACCCTCATTCTTGAATTTATCCCTAACCATCATCTCAACTCCCCGCTAATGATGGGTCTGTTGTAGCGCCTGGCTGCCTTCCAATCCTTCGGAAACAAGGGTGCAGGGAACACCCCCCTGGTCGGGAAATCAGGACTCTACAGATACAGCACTGATAGAGTAACTGGAGGTTTGAGGCTATGGCTATCACTCGCATTGCCCCTATGCAGTGTCTGAGGGTCTCCATTGGGCATAACTCCTACCTTGGCCCTATGCTGCCACCCTCTGGAGCTTATCTTCGAGGGCTATCTGATGAACTGATCTGGAGCCATGCCCAATGCCTGGCCGCAATAGCTCCAAGCAATTCCGGCCGACGTACCCCGTGTCCCAGAGATAGCATGGGCCATAGCATGCTGCCATTTTGGCGGGTGGTTGTTTGAGCGGCAGCGATAGTCTGGCTTTGAGGGCTAAGGCACTCATGGAAGCACTGTATTTCCTGGGATGTGTGCTGTGCAGGGTCCCCAAGCACTTGTCATCACCTTTCATAGAAATGCATAACTAATAAGGTCTTCCGCCTCTACTGGAATAACCTCTCTTTATGGGGGGGGGTCCTCCCTAGGCCATAAGCATCGCTGGGAACTAAATTGGTCGCTGCAAGAGAAGGTGGTTGCTCCGCTCTCGATTCCTCTGCACACCCAAGGCTGCACTTGGTGGAGGTCCTGGGAGACAGTGCTTCAAATAGATAATCATGTTGGGCAGCTCCCTACATTGGGAGCCCCCTCGGGCCATCTTCCACCAGGTTCCTGCCGACTGGGCACTGCATCCTAGTTGAGTTACCCCTTAACGGATGACCTCTGGGCAGTATTGGATGCAGTGGCTGAAGCAGCTCAGCATCTTCGGCCTTGAAGGGGAGCACTAATGCCCCAGTATCTGCACGAGATGTTGGCATCAGCCAGTCATTTTGGCCCATAGTCTCAGAGCATGAGCTCATAGGACTCTGGCTTGTGCAAGGCAATGAACACTACCATCTTCTGCTGCACTCCACTTTCTTACTAGGTAGAACATCCATTCCAGGACCAGTGGCCCCCAGCACAGCTGAACCCTCCACTCTTGCTGGGGCTCAAAATGCACGCGTGAATACCTCAACGCGCCGGTCTCAGTGTGCTGGTCAGCTCTGATGCACCACCTCCTTGGCGCATCAGCATTTGTGCATTGGACCCCGGCACACCAGCTTTGATATGCCAGTTTCAGTGCGCTCACCTCAGTGCGTTGCTGTCGTCTCGAAAGATGGGTTTGGTAGACAGACTTCAGCGCTGGCCTTGCCTCAATAGATGGGAACTCTGTGCCGGCTTCCACGAGCTGCTCCAATATCTGGTATCGATCCCTTCGCACTCTAATGGCATCAGCATCGATAACCATGACCCATCGAGAAGGCTGTCCTGCGACACTGGGAAGCTCCTCCAGGGGACAGCCTTCCAGACCTTGCTCCTAGGTAGCCCGATCGGGGGGCCTGGAGGAGGGCTGTTTCCTGAAAGTTCCCCTTGCCACTTCCTCTCCACCGAGGTCTGCAGTGGATTAGGAGCACAAGCAGATTCTAGCTTGCCAATGTCTTCAGGCAGACTTCCCTGGGGCATCGCAGCATCTGCCTCTCCCATGAGGCCTGCCTCTAGGCCCGGAGTGAACCCGGGGCGCCCCTTGGTGACTGCAGCATGCCTTCCACTTAGAGGTAGGATGGCAAGCTTCCTCAGTATAGTATCTATTGAAAGGGAAATTTTTTTTTTTTTTTTTTAAATTAAGAGGAGACTCCACATGCACCATGCAGCGCGGAGAAACAACAAAAAATTGAGGCAGGCTGGGAAGCATGGGGTTATGTAGGCAAGCAGGCACTCAGAGCTCAGCTGTGTGTGCTTTGAGGAGCTCTGCCAACTAGAGGACTGGAGGACAATCCCCAGAGTACATGGCTAATCAACCCTGCTTATTTGTGGAAAAGGGAAGATCAATTATTTGAGCTAACTGAATAATTTTAAAAAATATATAGATAAACATTTATAAATATTGCTGAGACGCTGCCAGCCTTGCTAAAAATCAGAACGGCTCATTTATAACCCTGATGCAGCAGCAAAGACCGAAAAACCAGAGCAGCAAACTCAGCCACAGCTCAACAGGAAATGGCTCGATGTGTGGGTACTCTCACTGTAGCTTAATCTCACAGAGAAAAGAATTGTGCAGGGAGGGAACAGGTGCAAATTGCACTGGAATTTACTGCATACAAACAGATTTGAATTATAACAGGATCGCCTTTTGCAAGCATTTTTGTTTCTCTTCTATGGTGCAGTAACAAAAATGAGTGCATTCTGCTGATGCTCCAAGGGCCAGACTGAAATTTGGAGGCAAATGTAAAGTAAAAAAAAAAAACCCCAAACAAAAACCCAAGCATTTGCTTGCACGGTTATGAAACTGTGCATATTTTGCCCAATGATTCATATTTCCTGTAACACAAAAAAAAAAAAAGACCTTTGTAGATTCCTAAATTGAGCATTTTGGGGCAAAAGATCCATTCCTCATTCATATCAGTCTCACAGAAGTATAAAAATGTAAACCCTCACCCAATTTTCACATTTTTAGAAATGGACTATTTTCAAAATGGCATTTTCTGGTTGAAAAAGTTTAAAAAATGTTAGGGTTGATCATGTTAAAACTAGCCGTTAAGCCCGTTAGAACGGGCGAGATTCCATCGTTCAGACCGGCACGGTTAGAGCCGCTCTGTTCTCCACAACTTCCCTTTTCCTTCCATCCTCTCTCACCTCATCTACAACCCCTTCCCTCTTCCAGCCCTCCTCCTCCACTTTTTTCTCTTCTCCATAACTTCTTACCCTTCCCACTTGTTCAGTCATATCCTCTTCCCTTTTCCTTCCCCTCTCACCTTCCCTTCCCCCCTCTCCCTCAGCCCTCCTCCACTCCCTCTTTTTTTCTACTCCACAACTTTACCCTTCCCACTTACATCTTCTTCCTTCCATCCCTTCTCATCTTCCCTATCCCTCCCACCTCCTCAACCCCTTCCCTCCCTTTTTCTGTACTCCACAACTTTACCCACCCCACTCACATCCTCTTCCTTTCCCTCCCACAACCCATTCCCTCTCCCTCTTCTTCTCTCTGGCCCGCCTGACACTTAACCGCTGCCGCTGCTCCTCCATTGGAGGTCTCCGGGGGGGGGGGGGGAGGGTCTCTCTCATGCGGGGAGAAGCAGAAGCAGCAGCGGCGGCACAGACAGAAATAGGAGGTCTCCGGGGATCTCTCTCGCGCACGCGCGCCACTCCACTGGGCTCGGTGATGAGGCGCGCGTGCGAGAGAGAGACTCCCGGCGACCTCCCATTTCTGTATCTGTGCCGCCGCTGCTGCTTCTCCCCGCGCCCGTGAGAGAGAGACCCCCCCCCCCCCCCCGGAGACCTTCTGTGCTGCCGCTGCTGCTCCTCCTCGCTTCCAAGACAGCCGTCCGCTGGGCTCCCCTCTGACCGACGTGCTCTCACGCATGCGCAGTAGAGCTGCTCTCTACTGCGCATTTGCGGCACGTCGGTCAAGCCCATTTACATGATAGATTATATGAAACTGTTGCCACCGAGGTAAACAGTTACATGATATATTTTTTATAATCATAAACTCTACCTCCTTCCATCCTATAATCATTTTTTTTTTAATGTTTTCAAGTGTTCAAAAATGTAATTGTATATCCAAAATCTTATAGCACTATATAGTGTTATTTCTGAAAAATGATTTGTGGACATTCTGCCAAAACTGTACTATATCCTAGTGCAACGGAGTTTGAAACATTTAAATCTGTGCAAAGGCCACGCTCAAATTAAACCATCGCCGACATCCAGATATAATACTTGTTATCCTCCCAACGGGGCCTCATTTTAGAATGAGTCCTTCCTCAAGGGATATTACTTATCTTTTAGATGAGCTGGTACAAAGGCTTTCTCCTGTAGCAAAAACAGTCTTCTCAGAGATTCAAAAACCAAATAAAATCAAATAATTTTTGAACATTTGAAAAAAAAAATTATAGGAGGGAAGGAGGTTGATTAGTTTATTATTATAAGATATCATGTAACTGTTTACCTTGGTGGCAACAGTTTCATATAATTTTAACACAATCAACCTTAACAAGCTTTAATTTTTTCAACCAGAATTGCCATTTGGAAAATAGTCCATTTCTAAAATTGTGAAAATTGGGTGAGTGTTTACATTTGATATTTAGAGAAACACCTGGTTGGTGGTGAGTTGGGTAATTGGATTATTACATTGTGTATCACAGAAGTATACGTCATCTGGACCTACCCTATACACAAGAACGTATGCACCTGCTTTCAGACCCACTATTTATGCACCCTCATCACTCAGCCTAAAAAAAAAAGCACACCAAAATAGCAACAAAAAATATACATTTTACAAATACAAGTTTTTCCCTTCCTGAAAGACGGGGAAAAAAAAAAAAAAAAAAAGTGTAGGAGTCTGCATCCTAGCCTAAAAGATACTGTCAGTCAATATGTTTGATGGCTGCGTTGTACAAAGTGGCAGCAGGGTGCTTACAGAAGTGGCATAGATACAGGCAGCATTCCTTCTGTTCTGGCCTAAGTGCTCCCAGGCTTGCTGATCTATGTAGTAGTGGTTTATGAGGACCGAAGGTCATGACAGCAATGCAGAATTTGAAGACTGTATAGTGTGTTTAAGGGAAAAGTGTACTAATATCTTGTGAATACTGTCCCTTTATGAGGAGAAAGAAAAAGGATGCAGAATAAAGAAGCTCTTGTTTTCACTTTTAGATACATGCTGGCCATGCATGCCAACAATTCCTTATGGCCACTAGCTTCCCAGGACATTGTTGCATTGGTCTGGCATGTGAGTGCAATCAAATACCTGCAAATGCATCAATGACAATATTTGCACCACAATACAGGGAAGCTTGGTTCGCATGAAGCCAAGATGCAAGCTTTTGTCTTACAGATGCCTATCTCAACGACAGGAGCCAGGTGAAAAGAAGACTTTTTAAGGTTACAGTTTTAATTAAAGTCCTGGCGCCAGTAAACGGAATTCAGGCCTATTTTCTATTCAGAACACAGACTTGCTATCTGTTTACACAACACAGTGGATCAAGAGAAGATCAGAAGAAACAAAGGGCATCAAAGCCATGTTGATAAAGGAACTTTTATGGTAGCAGAGGATGGTTTCGATCCATCGACCTCAGTGCTGGTGTTTTTCCACTTTGATTCCTATAAAGCCACAGCAAATAAGGCAGTGGCAGACAGAAGTGTGGTCAGGCATTTTTGGCTTCTTGCTCTAAGACTGTACTGATATTTGATTTTTTTTTTTTTTTTTTTTTTAATATACCAACCTTCGTTAATAACATCACATTGGTTTCCATAAAACAGGAATGCAGCAACAGGCTTTACAATTAAACTGATATAGCCTGAGAATACCTGCTCTGGAGTTTTGGGGTTTTTTGGGTTTTTTTATTATAAGAGAATTACTTTCCGAGAGACTTTCCATATCTGAAAAGGATTAATAATGACATAGTAGAGGACAGTAGTTAAAGAACTGGCCCATTCTGCTCTACACTGTTATGAATATATTCCAGCTGCCAATGATTGAAGTTTGCTGTTTGTAGGTCATTGCTCCTTATTTAAATTCAGTTTTTGTTTTCTTCCTCTTTGGTTCTCTACCATCCTGAGTAGATGAACATACAAGTTCTCATCCATAATACAATCCCCCCTCATCTATCTTTTACCACCAAACTTTGCAATAATTTAAGTTGAGGTTCATGCATAGGGAAAAAAGGCAATTAATACATTCTTTTGTTGCTCTATTTATCCTCCCACACAGACTCTGTCTGTTCTAGCCTCGAATAGTCAGCAATTTTATTCACAGTCATGACTGAATACGAATTCACTTTGGCCTGCTTTCTAGGTGAGACCAAATAAATAGTAAAATCTTCATTGATGGCATTCAATATTACATTTAACAGATTAATGCATAAAAAATTCACCACTTCAGATTTCTAAAAAGGGGAATACTAATATTTTTAGAGATTTATATCCAGCTGATCAAGTTAGCCAGACAAACTTAGCTGGGACATTCAACACCGTGGAGGCACCACTGAATATACCCAGCTACCTAAAACATTAGACTTGCTCAATAGCAGATCTAACTTATCCAGCTAACTTAGCCAAATAAAGCTGGATAGGTTAGACCCCAGAATGTCCCCGTCCCACCCCCACTTAGCCAGATAAATGGTTGTCTGGATAAGCAGTGGCTGCTGAACATGACCGAATATTCAAACTGAGCCACTTAGTCAGATAAGTCCAAACTTCTCTGGCTAAGGGGGTCATTTACCAAGCGGATCGCACGCGAAAAGTCCCTTATCGCGTGTGATACCAAGATGGGGGCAGAGTCGGGGGCGGCATCAGCCCCAGAAGGAGGAGGAGGAGGAGTCTGGGTGGCACCGGGGCTGATGCCGCGAAGACTGCGCAGACAGCAAAGGGTAAGCACCTTTATCGCTGTCAGTTTCGCACCAAATAACTACACCTTTTATGGTGTAGTTATTTGGCACAACGCCACCAGCGATCGCACTGCGGAGGTGCGATCACTGCTGGCTAGCGCAGGACTGCCCCCCCCCCCGCTTCGCCCCCCCCTGCCCCCCGTTACCGCGGGATTCAAAGAGCCCGGCGGTATTAATAAATCCAGCCCTAAGTGGTGCTGAATACTGATCTCTTAGAATTTTTCAGTGCACACACTGAAATATGGCAATCCATTCTCAACCACCAGCTGGCTAGCAAAGTTATCCATGCTGCTGAACATACCTGGTTAGGTCAAAGTTGGCTGGATAATTTTATCCAGCCAACTTTAGGACTGCTCATCCGCAATCCCAAACGTTAGCCAGCTATGTTAGCTGGCTAATATTGAAAATAGGCATTTATCAGGCTAACTTACCAGATGACCAGCTCCATATCAGAATGCCCCTGCCCTACCTCAGAGCTAACCAAGTACATTTTTAGCCAGATAAATTATCCAGCTGTCTCAGGGCAGGTCAGCGCAGCAGGATTTTTCAAATGGTGCTGAAGATGAACCTCACAGATTACTTCTGAAGACCGGATTTATGAACTTGTAATTACGCTCTAAAAATTACATATAATTACTCTATAGATTTGAAATACATTGTATGAAAAGCTCCAATCTGGAGCTCTACAACATTTAAAAAAAGAAAAAAAAAAGTCAGAGAATCTTCCCACCCAACTAAAAATGAGGGTCCCAGCTAAGAAAGAAAAGCAAAGGATTTTGCTAACTCTAGAGCACTTAGGGGGTTATTTTCAAATTTTACGCACTGGCGGAAAGCTCCTGGGTGCTTTTGACATATGACTTCAAACATCCCCCTATCTTCTCAAGTCAGAGATCTAGGAGCCATTATTGACAATAATCTGAACTTGAAAGCTTTTATAAACCGCACCACCAAGGAGTGCTTTTATAAACTACAGGTATTATAAAGAATTAAGCCTCTATTCCACGTTCAAGACTTCAGAACCATACTTCAAGCAATAATCTTCGCAAAATTAGATTATTGCAACGCCATACTTCTGGGACTTCCATCCTCATACACCAAACCTCTTCAGATGGTACAAAACACAGCGGCCAGAATCCTTACAAATTCCAGAAGAGACCACATCTCACCCATCTTAAAAAATCTTCACTGGCTCCCCATCCAAGCCAGAATCCTCTACAAAACTATCACCATCATCTACAAGTCAATCCATCACTACACCTCCCTGGACCTTCAATATCCGCTCAGCCTTCATATCTCTCAAAGACCTATCAGAGAAGTACACAGAGGATCCCTTCAGATACCGAACACAAAATCCACATGACACACAACAGCAAGAGATCGGGCTCTCTCAACGGCCGGACCCTCACTTTGGAACTCCATCCCCACTGATCTGCGCCTAGAACCCTGCCTACCAACTTTCCGCAAAAGATTGAAGACCTGGCTTTTTAAACAAGCCTTCCCGGACAACTCATAACCACCACCATCTCCTGTAACAATGTTACTGTAAATATTCATTAAGTTATTAAGTAATTATCCCCTTACAAATCTTTACTCCCCACAGTTCCTCTTTTTTCTCTCTCCCAGTTATCTTACCCCTGGTTTTTGTAACTGCTTCCCCTTGCACCAGTTTAGTTCTACTGTTCTATGCACCCCTTGTTTCTATGTAAACCAGCATGATGTGACTTGTTCATGAACGCCGGTATATAAAAAACCTAAATAAATAAACAAACTTGGTCCCAATTTTCAAAGTGAAAGCATCCATGTAGTTTCACTTTAAAAATGATCTGAAAAAAGCTTAAGCAAACATTTACACCCTGCTCTTTTGCACGGGAAGTTTTCCTGAGGAAATAATTCACGTGCAAGTGCAAGGCCCTCCCAAACCTTGCCCATGGGAGCACCTCTTCTCCCCGTAGGTCAAGTTATGGGTGTAGTGGCAGAAATGGCTTTCAAAATTACACCCCCCCCCCCCCCCCCCCCCCCCATCAGCCCTAATCGGAAGAGTTTGTCCTGGAGCTCTGTCCCCATGCTCTTCCACCCTTCTCTCATCTCACCTAGACAAGACCTTCTCCATCCAGGGCCCCAATGTAAAGCTGGTGAAGAAAGTTATTCGAGAGGAATGACTGCATTAATATAAACGCAATCCCTGGTGCAAGCTTCTCCAAAAAAGTCTTAGTGCCGTGTTTGTTTTGGCTAGTTGCACTTATACAACCAGTGGACCATGCTGCCACGAGGGGGGGCCCCTCGTGGCACAATTGGAAGAAAAAAAAAAAAGTCACCATTATTGATGCTCCAATGCAGACCAGCAGTTGGGCTCTGCTCTCAGCACCTTGCAGCAACAAGGGACACCAGCAGTGACCCTTCACATGTAGGAGCTCCTTCCCGAGAGCCCTGGACTGGGGTAATCCGTGGGCAGCATGCACAGCATGGATAGCCGGGTCCCATTTTATTTGGTGCACACAGTAGTATAGAAAGCACCACCTCATCTTTCTCAGAGTCCTTCTGGCCTCTGTTCTATCCCCAGACCAAAAGAGACGAGACGCACGTGCACTGGAGGAGGCTCACTATAGTGCAGGGAGCAGCAGCAGCAGCAGCAGCAGAGGAGCTCTAGCAGCGCTTGTTCAGGCTGATGGGCCACACTTTTTTTTTTTTTTATTAATGCAGGTGTACTTTGGGCTTGAAAAGGTTGTGAAATACTGGAGCACACTGATCTGTAACTAAATACTGTTGGTACATCTGATAACATACAACAAACACAACAAGGTAACTGGTATTTCTTCTATCACCAATACACATACAGAACCTTCAACACAATTACTATTCCATATTTCTTATGTATATGTAGGACCTCTAAACTGAATGAGCCTGTCAGACATACAGACTCATTTTTTAGTGTATAGGTCCAAATTACTTTATTAATCAAAAAGGTCCAGTTTTTTTTAAAATTTTTGTTATTTGTTTCTCTTAAAATTGTTAGACCCAAACCTATAATTGTCAATGAATTACACAAACTAGTGACTCCATATGCTGAACGAGACCGGAGGTAATAAACACGTTGCAACAATTTTGTGAACTTCAAGTGCTCGTCTACTATAAATGTCCCGAAGGAATACTCATCTATTTTAAATGTCCCGACACGATCGTGTTTCGGACCGTCCTGGTCCTGCTTCAGGGGCAACGGCACATCCAAAAAAGATGGGGTCTCCAAGCGAACATTTTTAAGGTTCCATTACGTTTCAATTCAGTTTCCGCGGCAGTCAGCGTTCTCAACCGCAATTTAATTTAAAACATGGCGAATCATCCGGTTTAAATATCCACGCCGGAAGTAAAGCTTTGGCAAGTCCAGTCCTCAATTAGGTCGTCAACTCGTAGACCGAGGCAATAAACAAGTCTTCCATCAGGTCATGAATTGTGGCGGCAATGAGGCTACAACAAATACAGTCCTCAATTCGGTCGTCAACTGATATATAGAGACCGTAAGCAAGTCTTCCATCAGGTCGTGAATTGTAGCGGGAAAACATCAACTGCGATGCATATTGAAATCCAACAAATCTGTGCTTATAGCATAACGCAAATAACATTTTTTTGTGTGTCAGCAAATGGGAAGAAAACACAGTACCAGCGGAACTCAAATAAGCGAGTACCTTTTTGGGCTTATATATTGTGATTGGTACATCTGATAAGACATATCAAATCACCTACATGGGTTAATCTGGCTAAAAGGCTGCCTTTGAAGATATGCCCAAGCCCATAACCTGTAGCCAGTTTCTTTATGCTTGCAGCGCACTTGGAACCAGGACTGGAGTTCGGAGCCACGAGACTATGTGCAACTACCCGGAGATTTTTTTCTCCTATGTTCTATTCCCTTCCAACTTAGGGGTCATTTACTAAGCTGGAGGGATAGGGAAAATATACTTCAGAGACCCGCTGGCACCAATTTGAAAGCAGTGCAGCTAGACCCGAAACCCTACAGGCGATTTGGGCCACCTGACCACCAGGGACTTTATGATACGTGCAGAAGTGCCGGGCCCTGAAGAAGGGGGCGGGATGGGGCAGCAGCCATTAGGCCCGGTCCCGGGGATGCGCTCACCGTAACTTACAAAAAAAACCCCAAAAACTAGTTATACGTAGCATAAGGGTAGATAAGAGTAAAGGAAAGTTCCCTCCTAGTCTGCTGCTTAATTGCAGCAGACTAGGAGGGAACTGGGCAAAGGCGTAGATTACAAAATCCCCCCCCTCCCCCGTGAGGATTTTAAAATACGGCTCGCATGTGCGTGCGGCCATCTGATTCTATAACGTTGGGAACCACGCAGACATGGACTTTTTAAAATCAACCCCTTATTTAGATTTCTTACATTTTGTCTATTTTAAGGTGTGGCTGGGGAGAGAACAAGGAATCTCACATCGGACTTGCAGGGGAGGAAGAAATGGGAACTCTCTGAACCTTTAAGAAAACAAGATGTGCATTGGCAAAGAGCCTTTCTGTCAACTTTTAAATATTTACAAGAACATAAGAAATTGCCATACTGGGTCAGACCAAGGGTCCATCAAGCCCAGCATCCTGTTTCCAACAGAGGCCAATCCAGGTCACAAGTACCCAAACATTAAATAGATCTCAAACTACTATTCCTTATTGATTAAATAGCAGTTTATGGATTTTACCTTGAGGAACTTATCCAAACTTTTTTAAACCCAGTTACACTAACTGCCTTAACCACATCCTCTGGCAACAAATTCATGTCCCAGGCTACTGTGGTTGTCAATGGGCACGTCCACTGAGCACTCAAGCCCCACTGAACATGACTAATATGGAAGCAGGATAGTAGAATTACATGAACTGCTGCCATATTGCTCAAGACAAGGAATATCACTCTGGATGTCGAGCACTGCAAGGCAAATAGCTAAGAAATGAGTGATCTCATGGTGTTTGCTTGTTTGGACAATAAAAAAAAACCCCACCAAACAAAAAGAAAAAAAACCAAACTAAAAACTTTAGCTGGCTAACACAGGGGCATTCTGGGGCAGAGTTAAGTTAGCTGGCTGACTGTGATACTCAGAGTTATCTGCATAACTTATCCAGCTAACTGGTGAAAATCGTAGAATAGTCCTAAAGTTAGCCAGATAAGGTTACAGTATTTGGCAAACTTTAAGAAAGTTTGTTATATTCAATGGAGCGGTTCTGCCGCCGAATATCCTGCCAACGTCAGCCATATAAATTCATCCAGCTAACTTTGCAAAGTTTCAAAAATAACTTTACTGGCTCCAGAGGAAGACTTCTGCATTTCAAGTCAGTGAGGGTTTTTTTTTTTTTATTATTATTTACTGTATGTGTCAGCATAACTAATGATGCAAAGAGCTGCACATCAAAGCAAGGCTGTGTGCTAAATCATCACGAGGCACCTACATAAACTAAAATTAACATGGGGGGTGGAAAACATTTATTGTTTACCATGCAGTAAAGCCTCACTGTGGCTTAGAGCAGCAGGCTACAAACCAGGGTTCAAAACCCGCTGTCGTTCCTTATGATCTTGGGCAAGACACTTGACCCTCTGTTGCCTCAGATACAAAAACTTAGGGCCTAACTCATCAAGGCATTTTCCCCATAGACAGAATGGGAGAACGGCCTTGATAAGCCCACTGGGGATAGGGAAATGCCTACAGTCCCTGAATGTAATCTGCTATGAAGTGCCAAAAAGCAGAATATAAATAAAACAAACAAATACTAAATGACCCCCTCAGTTTGGTGAGGGTCTTCATTTAGGGGCCGTGCAGCAGGGCTCCTTCTAGAACTCCAATCACAGTACCCAAATCCAGACACCGGGTGTCACCATTGTGCAACTACTACAACTCCCTCCACCCCGGGGGTCTTTGAACATTGCCTCCACATTATCCCCAGTCCCCTTGGACGACCCAAGCTAGAAATCAAACCCAGGTAAGACAGGTCCATCTGCATGACAGCGCATAGCACAGACACCCGCGGGCCAGCCCATGTGTAATTTTTAATCCCTTTCTCGCGGGCATTCTAGATTCAATGATAACATTTAAGAACTCTTGGGGGGGGGGGGGGAAACACCCGCCACCACTCCCTCTAATGCTGCAAATGTCATTTGCGCAAACCGAAGCAGAAGTGTCGCTCCCTTCTGCCTCAGGCAAAATCAATTGCTGCTTCTAACCTTTGTGGCAGGTCTGCGGCTAGATGAATCATTGCCCTGGGCCTGGAGAGCATGATCCAACAGGCTGGAGTGTTCAGGGATTCTCTCATGGCAACCTCAAAACCGTCACGCAAAAGAAAAACAAAAAAAAAAAAGGTAGGCAAGGTACAGCAAAAGAAACACAAGGCTTATGATGTGCCCTTCTGCTTCCTGATGAGTCACAGATGGAGGCGGAAGCAAATCTGGATTTTAAATAGAAATGTAAAACAACTGCCCGCTTATGTGCTTCATGTATAATGGAGTGAAGAGATATTTTTAGCCTCTTTTCTGTGCGGCTTTTTTGCCGTTGCACATTTGACTGATTCATTCCATACTTGCTGATTTCCTCATTTTCCAGCAGGACCAGGTGTTCTAGGACAAGCCGACAGCGGCAGGGCTTGTGACCACGGCAGACTCCCAGCCTTGTGCAACAGCTCATGGGTAAAGACTGGTGAGAGTAAATAAATCTCTGCCTCCCCCGTCCGAAGTGCAAAATCTCTCCAAATCATAAAGATGCATTGCACATGGAAAGAAATGTTTAGTCAGACAACATCAAAAGCAGGGATATTATACAAGTGAAAAAAAAACCTCACCTCAGCTCCTTTAAATATCTATTGGTTTTTATTTATTAATGTAATGTATTTTTACAGACTATTTGCAGTTGCACCAAATGAAGAAACCATATTGATCCTCCAGAACAAAAGATTTTTCATAGGCTGCAGTATCGTCTCTTGGACAAAACATACAAATGTTACAAACTTATTGAACATGAACTACTGAGATCACATTAATCCCTTTAGAAAATCAGGGACATCTTCAGAGAACGTTTATGTTGGTCTAGTGAAAACGGCATCAGCTGAGGTGGCCTGATCTGGTGGCTTGGGTGGCAAGTGCTCCTCAGCTGGCCAAGTGCCTTTGCTCAATCCCCGAGTCAGGTCTTCTGCTTCCTGGAGATGCAGCAGAGTGGTGGTCACTGCTCAAAGGTGACTGCTGGGGACTGGAATAAGGGCTCCAGCAGGAGTCCTGATGTCCTGATGCATGGCCACCAGCCCAGGATGGGGGGAGGGGGGGGGGGTGGTGGTTCTATAAAATAAAGGGAAAATGGAAAAATCCCCGAGTCGTTGTGAATCAAGGTTCAAGGCTCACAGTGCCAGGATCCCAGCCCTGGTTCTAACAGAGGTGAAAGTACAATGGAGGAGGAAACTTGAGTCAAAAAAATAAAAAAAACAAAGCATCAGGAATCCACAAACAGGGTTTACCCTGGGGAGGGAAACGGGTGCAGGACCTGGGGCAAAAATCAGCCAGAACACCGATGTAACTACGCCTGTGCACCAACAGGGTATTATGGTGCCAGAGGATGGGGTTACCATGACAGCAGAGGGACCCCCACGGCCAAGGAGGGCTCTGCCTGCAAAAGAAAGAAACTCAATATTTAAATGTAAAATCCACATGAAGGACAGACTGGCTTTCTGTTCAGTATCAGCTAACCAACCCCCCACAGCCAATTCTCAATGTAAACAGTCTGAGGGAAGGGCCAAAAAAAAAAAATCAAAT
Source organism: Rhinatrema bivittatum (assembly GCF_901001135.1). Classification (NCBI taxonomy): domain Eukaryota; kingdom Metazoa; phylum Chordata; class Amphibia; order Gymnophiona; family Rhinatrematidae; genus Rhinatrema; species Rhinatrema bivittatum. Next base: position 245,562,676 of record NC_042619.1, on the reverse strand, counting down.
CCCATAGAACCTCCAGAAAGCATCAGAGTACTGGAAACAAGGGACACTGACCCAGCTTCCCGAGGAGAGGCGTTTCCCCGCCCGCTTCTTTCATGCTGCCCCCTGACTGCAAGCGGCTGGTTCGTGCACCTTGGCGATACTTTGTTCGCCCACCTTCTCCCAGCAGCTCGTCGTGTGGCGAGGAATCGCCCGCACAGAGGAGGCTGCCAGGAGGCCCCTGAATAGACTGTGGGTGGGGGGAGAGGCATCATTAATCTTCCTGTAGCCTGCTAAGGCCCATAGCAAAGGGGTCCCAAAATGGTAAGGGGTGGGGGGCACAGAACTGTAATTCAGGCACTGTGAGAACAGAAGAGGACGACCTCATGCATTTCGCAAGTCTGTCAATTGTAAAACAGGCTTGAAAGAAGATTTTAAAAAAAACTGCAACCAAATAAAACTGATGTATCCAGGAAACTGACTTCACCACTGGCTTCACCACTGGCCACACCACTGGCCACATGAGAGAAAAACAAAATTCTGCAGTTGGGTAATGTTCATAATTGTGGCTGGCCAAATAGCTCGCTGTCAGAGTCACAGCTATGCAGAAGGCATGGATTCAGTTCCTGGCCTCTGCTCCTCAGGCCCGGATGGGGTTATTGCTGCAGAGGCAGCATTCATAACACTTCCTGCCTGAGAACAAGGATGTCCCAGCCATTGAGCTAAAGCGCCACCTGCTGGGCAGCCTCAGAGTATATGCTTTCATCAGTTTCTACAGGGATCCATGGTCCATGACCCCAGTCAAACAACTGTCAAAGCAACAAGGACTGCACTAGGAGTGGAAACCCAATGGATCCAAACAGCCAAATTAAATAAGCTGTATTGTTGCAATTGTACAGCACATACAGTATTTTAAATACTGCTTTAGCATAACACAGGTTTCAAACATAATGCTGATATGTTTTTCTCCCCTTGTCATAAGAACTTGACATGGGGAAAAAAAAAAAAGTATTAACATTTTAAGCAATGGTTTTTACACAGATCTGGTAAGAAAGTATTTTGACTGGGTATTTTTTGTTTGCTCTTGCTCACGTAACACACAGCTTCCTGTATTCAGGATACATGCAGAACTGGTACTTGTAAAAGTAAATTTTATTTTAATTAGTTTAAGTGCTTCTGACAAAGCCTTCTAGGAGTTAGGAAGTTGTCTGCAACTGCTGGGAGGTTCCCTTAAGCTTCAGACTAAACAGAGCTTTCAGAACAGAAGTAGCTTCGGTAGGTTACTAAGGACACGCATCAACATACGTCTAAAAATGTGTTTTGCTTTTGCCAGGTGCTGTGCTAGGAAACTATATTCCGTGCAGCTTCTGAAGGCTACAAGAACCACACACAACTAATTCCGACCCTCATCTAAGGCGATCAACTGGCTCTACCTCAAGGGGACATCGCCTCTGGTTTCAACCCATTGCATTAAACGCAAAAGAGAAAAGCCAGGACTGGCTTACAGGCCGGTACAGTAAAGTTCGCGGGAGAGCGGGCGAGCGCCTGCTCTCCCGGTGCACCCAGGCCAGTGTCCTGTGCACGCGATACAGTAAAACAAAATATTTAATTGAGCGTCTGGTTTTCAACCCACGAGCCGATTTTAATTTTAATTTTTTTATTTTTAACTTTTTGGACCTCCGACTTAATATTGCCATATTACTTCCGCAGCACCGGCAGAAATTAATTTCTTAAAGTAAAATGTGCAGCTTGGCTCCCTACTTATGTCAAACTACAGACACACTCCAGCAGTGAGCATCACAAAGAGGCATTCTGAAATGGCTGAAGGGTTATTACTTTTAAAAACAAAATCTTCGAGGCGAGGGCCTGCAGCACATTACCAGGCTCCAGTCCAGCCCCCTTTCTGAAGATCTAACAGTAAAAGCAGCAGGCAGCGCTGTAATTTAAACCACCAAACCAGGAGCTCTCCTCTTAACTGTGTATTCTTTCCTGTGGTCGCACTTGGAACAGACGCTTGCATAATGCTGCTGGAAATGGGAGAGGCTGGCCCAGAGCACAGCATGCGCTAACTCTCTCTCTCTCCTCCTGCACTCACTGCAGGCTCAGCCAGGCTGCCCTGGAAGCAATTTTAATTAATTCTGGGTATTAACTTTGGCAGCGCATATAAAATTGTGGTGCCAATAAAGTTATCTGAAGCTGATGTGCATGCTGCGGCTCCTCATCGTCCTCCCCTTCCTTTGCAGTCTCCAAAAGCCTGACAGCCATCATTCCTCCCACCCTGTGGCGTTTTCATATTGGCTGGGAGCCCATTTTCTGGCACACACCCCCCCTTTGGTCAGTGGAAACGGCTACATCATCAGAACAGTTTCAAAACACTGCAAACCTGACCAGAGTAACTCATCTTTATTACTACCTGTCTAGAGAGTTACTTAACGTACACAGCACTGTACAAGAAACATAAAAGAGGCAGTCCCTTCTCAGTACAGCTTGCAATGTAAATCGAGACACTTGCAAGGCAAAATCCCCTCAAACATTACTGCTGTGAGAGGGGAGGGACCCACTTCGATGCTCACATTAGAAGGAACATAAATATTTAACATCCACCTATAAAATATGGGTTGCCCGCCCTCTATGTCACGGGCAGACTGAGCTCGTCCCTGCCCCTTAAACAGCATGGAAGTGAATGCAGATTATTTCTGGCATTTCCCCATATAATACAAAGCATGGTTAGAGCAGCGAGCTACAAACCAGGGTTCACATCCCACTGCTGCTCCTTGTGACTTTGGGCAAGCCACTTTGCCTTCTATTGCTGTAGTTACAAACTTGGTGAAGTCTCTGGTGAAAAAAAAAACTTCAGTACCTGAATGTAATCTGCTTTTAAAGTGCCTGAAAAGCATAAAATAAAATGCTTATAAGTGACTTTCTTGCTGTTTTGTTTGTTTTTTTTAATTAAAAATTGCGGGTAACCTGCTGGTATTGATGCCACACTTCGAAGATGCCCAGAGCAAACAAATTGGCAAGCACTGGGCACTCTTCCTCTTCCCAGTCAATAGGAAGAAAAAAAAAAAAAGGCATGTGAGGAGAGGAGCAAGGCTCAGCCTGGGCTCAGGCAGAAAGTGCCCAGGTGGGAAGATCCCAGCAGCAAGTGAAAGAAGCCTGATGACTGCTGCTGTCGGTTTCTCACTTGCTAAACTGGCAGGGAGTCTCTTCCTTGTGAAGTAAAGCTGTCAGACCTCAGGCTTCACCTTTTCCCCTCTATAATGCAGTTATTCATACGCACACACACCCCCTGAGCTCCGATCTGAAGTCTCAGACCTGGTTACTACCTGGCCAAAAGATTGCCAAGGCAGACTAGTTACTGCAATTGGTGGGGCAGTAAGGGGTACTCTTTTGTCTGAGTTAGAACAGAGCCAATGCCTTCAGTACCGTGTTGGAAGGGGGAAGGGGGCACATTACTGCAGGGCTTCTGTCTGGGCTGATCTAATCTCCCATTACCTTTTTTTTTTTAAGCAGGCGTAAAAAGGTTTATCCCAATACCCTGGCTAAATGTATCATCCTATTCGCTGGGAGTGTCAGTACCCTGCATTCCCTATTTATAACCTGAGGAATCAGGATTAAAAAGGGGGAAAAAAACCCACAATAGGCCCATATCACCCCAAGCATAGGCCTCACCCTGAAACTAGAAACAGACTGCATAATCCTATATGCACAGGGCTACATTTCCTTATGCTCCGAGCTGCAAAACAAGTTTAGATAACTCAGTAGCTTAAAAAAAAAAGGAAAAAATTGTCCATTGACACTCCAATTAATATTTAATTCCTGAAGAAGTCTTAATATTTACCAAGGAGAAAAAAAGTTAGCGTCACCTTACAGACCAACCAATTTACTGAGGGCCAGAATCCACTTCATCACTTAAAAGAAAAGTTTTTAATTAAAAAAAAAAAAAAATCGTGTATATACTGCATCTTTTCAAAATTCTGATTCAGTACAGTTTACAATGAACACATGCTTCAAACAGCAGGGAGAAATGTGGAAAAGAGGATTTACATTCAGACAACATCCAACATGTGAGGTTATCAAACTTGAGGATGATACAAAATTATTCAGAGTAGTTAAATCACAAGTGGATTGAGATTCATTACAGGAGGACCTTGCAAGACTGGAAGATTGGGCATCCAAATGGCAGATGAAATTTAACATGGACAAGTGCAAGGTGTTGCATATAGGGAAAAATAACCCTTGCTGTAGTTACACGATGTTGGGTTCCATATTAGGAGCTACCACCTAGGAAAAAGATCTAGGCATCATAGTGGATAATACTTTAAAATAGTCGGCTCGGTGAGCTGCAGCAGTCAAAAAAGCAAATAGAATGATAGAAATTATTAGGAAGGGAATGGTTAATAAAATGGAAAATGTCAATGTCTCTATATCGCTCCATGGTGAGACCACACCTTGAATACTGTGTACAATTCTGGTCGCTGCATCTCAAAAAATATATAGTTGCGATGGAGAAGGTACAGAGAAGGGCAACCAAAAGGATAAAGGGAATGGAACAGCTCTCCTATTCGGCTTGGAGAAGAGACAGCTGAGGGGGGATATGATAGAAGTTTTTAAGATCATGAGAGGTCTTGAACGAGTAGATGTGAATTGGTTATTTACGCTTTCGAATAATAGAAGGACTAAGGGGCATTCCATGAAGTTAGCAAGTAGCTCATTTAAGACTAATCGGAGAAAATTCTTTTTCACTCAACGCACAATAAAGTTCTGGAATTTGCTGCCAGAGGATGTGGTTAGTGCAATTAGTGTAGCTGGGTTCAAAAAAGTTTTGGATAAGTTCTTGGAGAAGTCCATTAATCAAGTTTACTTAGGGAATAGCCACTGCTATTAACTGCATCAGTAGCATGGGATCTTCTTAGTGTTTGGATAATTGCCAGGTTCTTGTGGCCTGGTTTGGCCTCTGTTGGAAACAGGATGCTGGGCTTGATGGACCCTTGGTCTGACCCAGCATGGCAATTTTTTATGTTCTTATAACAAGGCATTTGCTTGATGCGGCGGTTACTACCCTTAATCATTAAGCCTTATGCTCACCTTTGATGAACTCCAACATTACTCTCTGCATCAATGGCTGGGGGTGGCAGGAAATTTGAATCAAACAATTACCAACAAGAGCCCTGAACTTGGTGATCAGTGAAACAGATAAGTATGGGAACATAAGTGTGAGACCTTGCAGGGCAGACTGGATGGGCCGATTGGTCTTATTTCTGTTTCTATATGCATAAAACCAAGCCACTCTCAGTTAGAATACACTTGTAGTGCTCTTTCTGTGAATATGATATAGACATCAACATTGTGAAACACTATAAAGTGATGACAGATCTGTGGACCCTACTTCCTGGAATGCATGAACATTTGTGCATATGAGTGGATTAAAAAGAACCTCACCCCTGTCAGATACCTCATGATCCCCCCCCCCCCCCCCCAAAAGACATGTCCTGAAAATCTGATGGGCTTAAGGACACGAAATACTGGGAGGGTGATGAACACATCGATCTCATAAGCCTTCTCTTAGGAAAGTCAGCTAAAAACATGGAGGCCAAATAAAGCACCCAAAACAAAAAGGAAGGAAAGGAACCCTAGCAACCTACCTCCTCCCTCCACGATATACCGTATTTTTCGCTCCATAAGACGCACCTGACCATAAGACGCACCTAGGATTCAGAGGGGGAAAATTTAAAAAAAAAAAAAATTGTGCTAAACCGGCTCTGCGTCTGGGCGTCTTATGGAGCAAATTAGGGGAGTGCATAGGTTTTTTTTTTCTCCCCATTTTGTTTTCGGGTCTGGGGAGGGCCATTTCGGTCCACTCCCCAGATCAGAAAATTTTTCTTTCTGTGGGAACCCCCAAACCCTTTAAATTAACAACCTCCACCCCCCTGACCCCCCCCAAGACCTGCCGAATTAATTTCCTGCAACCCCCACCCTCCTGACCCCCCCAAGACCTGCCGAATTAATTTCCTGCAACCCCCCACCCTCCTGACCCCCCCAAGACCTGCCAAACGTCCCTGGTGGTCCAGCGGGGGTCCAGGAGCGGTCCGGGAACGATCTCCTGGGCATGAGCCGTCGGCTGCCAGTAAACAAAATGGCGCCGACGGCCCTATGCCCTCACTATGTCACTGAGACCGACCGCTGCTATTGGTCGGTCTCAGTGACATAGTGAGGGCATAGGGCCGTCGGCGCCATTTTGTTTACTGGCAGCTGACGGCCCTATGCCCTCACTATGTCACTGATACCGACCAATAGCAGCGATCGGTCTCAGTGACATAGTGAGGGCATAGGGCCGTCGGCTGCCAGTAAACAAAATGGCGCCGACGGCCCTATGCCCTCACTATGTCACTGAGATCGACCAATAGCAGCGGTCGGTTTCAGTGACATAGTGAGGGCATAGGGCCGTCGGCGCCATTTTGTTTACTGGCAGCCGATGGCCCGCGCCCAGGAGATCATTCCCGGACCCCCGCTGGACCACCAGGGACGTTTGGCAGGTCTTGGGGGGGTCAGGAGGGTGGGGGGTTGCAGGAAATTAATTTCAGGTCTTGGGTGGGGGGGGGTTGTAGGAAATTAAGTCGGCAGGTCTTGGGGGAGTCGGGGGGGGGGGGGGTGTTTGTTAGATTTTTGTTTGGTTTTTTTTTTATATTCGCTCCATAAGACGCACATACATTTTCCCCCCACCTTTGGGGGAAAAAAAGTGCGTCTTATGGAGCGAAAAATACGGTATATATATACGCAAGAAGCTGAAGTGTGTCACTGCAGGGCTTCTGCACAGCTCAGGGCTGAGTCTAGCAAGCAAACAGTGATAGCCCAAGTCATCGCAGGACAGGGGACCTGGGTGCATAGCCACGACCGGTCGCACACCACAGGGGTGGGAAAGCTAAGGTGCCTGGTTGCCTACCTTGGATCACATTTTCCCCTCCCACCAGCATGCGCGCTTGATTTTTCCCTCCCTCCCTGTTTTGTTGTATCATTATCGCAGTGGCAGGAAACTCAACCCCTGTTATGAGGGGTGTTGCTGAAGTTAAACGGTGGTTCCTAGTAAATGGCCATTAAGGAGGTGCTACGATGGCAGACAGGCCCGGTTTACCTGCAGCCAGTTGGGCAGTGGGCTCACTGACCGGATGCCACAGGACCTCTACCGTTGGGGGGAGGTCTTGGCAGTTGGCTTGTTGGGCTAGTTAGCGTGGGAAGCCAGGACCGGAGCCAAGTCTGTACCACTGGGAGGTGGTGGTGAGGGTTACTCACTGGCTCGGGGGGTTAAAAATTAGATGGATAAATGTTGTTTTGGGCTACGGTTAAATTATTGTGTAAGGCCTTGTGTAAGCCAACTCTGGTGTCTGTGTGATTATGTGGGGACTGGGCTGGGGGGAGGAGACAGATTAAGTGACAATTTGTCCCAACTAATCATGTTAGTTTTCAGTTCCTTTCCAAGTTGAATCATTAATTGGGTTTTCTGAAGAGTTCAAACCTATGACCAGGCAGTTCAGCTGGCTGTTGACCAAATGTTTTCAGAGACGTAATTTTGGTTCCAATTTTCACTCCCCCCTCCCCCCCCCCCCCCCCAAATAGATATCACTGTTGCAAGTCTTTGAAAGCTCCTTCTTGTCTTAATTAGTGCACCATCCTGAATCTATGTGAGCTGGCTCACTGCTGTCATGATCCTCAGATGAAGCCCAGGCAGGATCACATGTAAAAGAGCATGTTCTCGCATGCTTGGGAAAAGAGGTTTGTAAAAATAGGGAGAATACAAGATGTACTCCTTGGCAGAGATATTTAGCAGGCTTCAAAAGCACAAAAGGAGACTTCCATAAAAAATACATTCAAAGACCAAGGTTGATAGGAAGCCGGAGGGAGGCTGGAAATGCTTCTTTGCTAAGAAGTTGGTAGATCACCTGGAATAGCCTGCTAGTAGAGGTAGTAGTTAGTAACCAAAAGCATGACAGATTTTAAGCTTGCTTGATTGGGAGAGAGGGCAGTGGTGAGGAGGGATAGGAGGGAGGGAGTGTAAATGAGGGGTTTAGATATGGAAACCTACATTCACAATTATCTGAACACTAAAAACGGAGAATGACAAAGCAGCTCGAGGCGGTGCTAGGGCTACATAAAGAAGAGGCGGCAAGATCATCCAACATGAAACAGCACAAGAGGCTTGGTTGTGTTGTCAGCCATTAGAGAGAGAGAGGTGGTAGGTTTTCCTGGCACGGGCCACAGAGAGACGCTGCTACACTTCCCAGCTAAGGACAAAAAAAAAAAAAAAAGAAGGGGTGAAGTCCTGTTAACAGATACCTTTAGAGCTGTGGGTGAGGATAAGGACAAGGAAGGGCAATCACCACAGCTAGAACAGTATAGGTGGTCAAGCTTATACGGCTGACAGCTGGGAGAGATCCTTAACTAGAGCAGCATAGCCATGGACAACCTCGCAGGACAAAAAGGTCCTCATCCACCAACATTTGCTATATTACTATAGACGTGTGTCCATAAGTTAAAAAAAAATATATCTATCTATCATACTTTTTCCTCTAGAAAAGTGGGAAAATATAAAACATTAGGCCAACAAATTTACAAAAAGATGACCTAGTAATAAGAATCAAAGAATACAATGGAGCCAAGGAGGCAGCAAGTTGCCATTTTGAACCCTGCAGCTTTAAGATAAAAGAGCCGGGGACCTGCTGGCGGTGCCAGCTATATTTCACACTTATCAATTGTGAGTCGCCACAACCAAAGTGTCACTTAAACAGGGATCCAAAGATTCCAATGCAGATTTTTCCTTCTTTAAAGAAAAAGAAATGTTCATTGTTCCTAGCCTGCATTCAAATTTGTTGATAGATTTGTAATGCAAAAAAAAAAAAAAAAAGAGTTCCCTTTCAATTTTTGGTCTCTGGCCTATTGCTGTCTCTCTCATGCTAGTCCTTTATTTACCTGCAAGCACACTGCAGAGAAAAAAAAACAACTCACCAGTAACAAATCCTAGTCTTCTTACTCAATTGTTCTAAGGCATAGAAAGATGAAAAACTTCAAGATTACAGTCCAGCATATTGACAGTTTCTCATAGGCAAGCAAGTACATGGAAAATTCATCATATGACTTGTTCATGTTTGCTTAACTACACTTTGGTGTACAGGAACAGAAATGATGTATCTATGAGTAACTGGGCACAGCAGACACTGCTCTTGCTTACTCATCGCCTGCTGGCTGCTTTTATTCTTGGGGCACCACCCCTTCCAGTCACGGGACTCAACCGTTTATCATTACATGCCAAAGAATACGCTGAGCTCTGACAGACAGACAGACATTCAGGTTCTGTGAATCCTTCTTCCCCATCCCTTTCTGATCGCAGTCCTAGCAGGGAACTTTTACAGGCCTCCCCTTGAGCCATCTCTTTGACCTACAATCTACTGAAGATTTAGCAGCACGACTTGTCTTCTGCCAATGTTGCTGCACCGATATGATCCCTCTTCTCATCTCACTACATTGGGTGCTGTCTGCTTCCACGTACAGTTCAAGCACCTCTTAAATCTTAGAAGAGCTTGCACTCTGTAGCTCCTCATGAACTCCGCTCATCATGCACGTCACTCCTATCTAGGCCCTTCTCCTCTGCCACCACCGTGCTCTCTTCCCCCTTGCTGCACCATGTGCTTGGAATAGATTTCCCGAGTTGACGCATCATGCTCCCTCTCTGCTCATTATTCAAATGCAGTCACTTTCAAATCTTAACTCCAGATTATCTTGTTCACATCCTAATTGATTTTAACCATTTTTTTTTCTTAATAAATGAAATTTCCCCAAATCTCCTTTGTCCAACAGGTTTGTCTTGACTAGACTGTAAGCTCTAAGGGGCAGGGACGATCTCTTAGGCGTGCTTGTACAGCGCCGCAAACATCTAGTGGTGCTTTACAAATGATTAGTAGTAGCAGCTATATGTAAAAGCTAGTGCTGGAAAGAGAAAAGGGCACACAGGTTTGAATACAACATGCTTTGGTCTTGGATTGTTCTTTCCCCCTTTAAAAAAAAAAAAAAAGCCCCTCTAATACACAAATCCAAGTTCTGAAAGTGACTCGGGGCTGGCCATTAGGCCTCACTTTCAACAATACTAATAGATTACAGAAGGCTAAATAAAGCCTATTTGAAGATCAAACAATGATTTTGTTTAGGAGGTGGGCAAGATATACACAGTTTGAAACAGACAGACCATTCTGGCCTGTTTCTTGGGGCCCAAAAGTTTTAGCCCAGGCTTAAACTTCCCTCCTCATTTCGCGCCCTTCTTACACATGTATTTCCCTCATTTCTCTATTTGCAGGCGAGCACAGGCTCTTTCAGAAGCCCTGCGGTCTGTACTATACCTTACTACCAGCTCCTTCCTCCCTGCCACAAGTCGCACATCCTCTCTCCACTACCGCAAAGCTGCAGGGCAGCAGGGTGGGGTAAGACCCACAGAAGCAGGTGCATAGTAAGGGAGAAAAAGTTACTTGTACTTTTTTTTTTTCCTCTTTGAGAGTGTTATAAAGAATATAGCACTGAGTGAAATGTTTCTTTATATATTAGCAAGTATTAATGCAGTGGCTGAGAACAGATTTATGCTAAAGAAATTATGAAAAAGTGTTTTAAAATAAATAAGCAAGCCGTATAAATGGAGGGGTACGGCATCCTTTAATGACAGATCTGTGAAAGAACTGGAATGCAGACTTTCCAGTATACTCACTTCTATATCTGTTGAGGTTTATTCAAGAACATTTACTAAGTTGCAAGTTCAATTTAATTCACTGTTCTCTTTTATGCAGGCAGGCCCTATACCTTGGGCTCTTGACGTGAATTTATATAAAATTCTGTCTTCAAGATCTTTGTCAACACGTTCTCGTCCACAAAGATGTTTTAAGTGTGGTTTTGCATTTGAAGCTCCCCTTTACCACTAAGAGCCTGGGGGTCTGGTTCTGAGAAGACGGAGCGGTCCAGAAACGGGAAGGACTTGATCCTGGAAATTCTGTCCTTCAAGGGAACGGTCCTGCTACTCCAGGACAAGGCTCTCCCTGTCAGCCAGTATGCAGTGCAGGCCTGACCTCCCCTTCCAGTGGTGACCACAGCCATCTCCAGGGCTGTCATCGCCTTTTAGATCAAGTGACAGTGTGCATGGTCCAGGAAAAAAAAAAAAACCTAAAAAAAAAAAAGGGAAGGGAAGGTCTTTAACTCCCTTTTTTTTTTTTTTGCAACCGCGTCAGAAACGTCCCAAGAAGCAACACCAAGGCCCTCATGAGGTATCTATACCTCATTTCTTCCTTCTCTCAGTCTGGAGGAGATTAGGCAGGGACGAGTATGAGGTTTCACTTTCTTACCAAGGAAAAAAAACTCTGTCCTCTGTACTATAAAGGGGTGGTGTCCCACAAAACGGACCGGAAGGTGGTCTGTCAAAGCCAGAAGGCAAATAGAAAGCGAGACAGACCAGTTGCCCAACTCTGGCCGGAGTGTCGCACTAGGCTGTTTCAGGGGCTAAAAAAATAACCAAACACAAAACTAGACTCCATAACTGCCCTGGAATTCACTCCAGATTCATCAACATCCTGAGAGAGAAGCAAACAAGAGCAAGCCACCAAAGAACACAAAAGAAGCAATCTGCAAGGTCATCGCCACTGCTTCAAATGCTTGCTTAAGGATGGCCTCAATCCTTCTATCGTGCACATCCTTCAAGACCGTTCCCTCCCTCCACGGGGATAGTCGTCCACTTGGAGATGGCACGGACAAGCATTTCCACTTTCAGAAAACGCAGACGCTCTCTCACCACTGGATCCAGGCCTTCCAAATCCCGACCCCCTTTGAAATTAGCCTCCGGGCGCCCCACTCACGATCAATCAATTCTTGAATGGCCTCCATAACAGGGAAAAATAAGAGGCTTTACGCAAAGAAACCAAAATGGGGATTTTTCTTTGGCTCAGACACGGAATCTGCCTCCGGTACTCCCAGCATCTTTAATGTCTGGGAAATCAGGGCCGGCAGTTCATCCCTATGAAAGAACCACAACATAGTCCTTTACGGTTCTAATCCCAGAGGAATTTCCCCATCCTCCGGAGTCAGGATCAGCCTCATCATCCGTGTCATCCAGATTCTTACTGGAAGGACCTGCTGCTGATCTAGGGGTACTTCAGCACTTAACAGTAGTACTGGGCAAGTGAGAGATCACAGCCTGAGACTCTGACCTGGCAGCACTGGATGGGGCTGAGGACTGCGCATGAAGAAAGGATTGCAATCCTTGGGAAAAGAAAAAAAATCTACCCAAGAAGAGGCAGAAGGATCCATGCCAAAACCAGAAGGCACCTGTGCTGTGCCCACTGAGCTACCTTACCCGCTGATGAACCAGTTAAGGGAGTTCCAAGGTCAGGCGCCCCTCCTGACAGGACTTTACCCAGGCCGTCATCAGGCTGGGAAGAGCCAGGCTTAGTAAAATCAGAGGAAGATAGTTCTCCCCGAGCCTCTAAACAGCACTGGCACAAGTCAGAGGGCACACCAGGCTGAGATACCCAAAGGGAAAGGCGCTCAGGTTTCTTTGCCACAGGCACCATCAGTCTGTCAGTACACTTAACGGGTGAGCGTCCAGCTGAATTCACGCTGCAAAATATATATGTCCAAAATTTAGGAGTCCCAAGACCTAGGTGTCAGAGCTAGGCGTCCCAAACTTAAGCCGCTATCATCTGGATGCCCAAGCAGGCATCCGACTAAGTGCCCAAGAAACTGGGCATACAACCTAGATGCACAGCTAGACGCATTGGCATGCACCAATGATCCTAAAGAGGGCAGTCTAACATGCAGGAAGAGGCGCGTGAAATCACCGTCACAGCCTACCACGTGGCGCACAGAGAAAAGCCGAACAGAGGGGCCTAGCCCACTCAGGCTGCTCAACCCGCCAGGTTCCCCATGTCCCTTAACCTCCCTTGCGGGGCAGGAACGAATGTTGGAACTGTGCGCCAAGCACAGAGATTGGAGGGTGGGAGGAGGCCTTACGATCAGCCCTTCTACTCTATCTTTCTGGGTTTGTTTGTTTTTTAACTTTACCTGAGTTCAGCCCTTCCCAGCTGAGCCCAGAGACAGTCTCTGGCTGCAGGGGGAGGTGACATATACCGTCGCCGCTGCACTCGGCTTCCTGCACCCGCTGCCTTTCAGCTGTTTTAAACAGCTAAGCCCACACAGACTAAGAAAACCAGCTACCGACCAAGGCACTCATCTGAAGGACCACAGAAGTCACCTCAGGAATTCTCAACCGGAGGAGACACCATTTGCTATCATCGCAGGAGAGCAGGGCAAATTACATTTCCTTTTATTTCTCCTTCTAAAACATGAAGCAATCCCCAGAAGGGAGATGCACATCTACCATCTGCTGAGACGGAGAATACTGGCAGGCTGATGTCACTGCAGGAGTATATAAAACTGTGACGTCAGCTTTGCTCTGTCTCCATCTGCTGGAAGAAGTGCATAACCTACTGGTTCTGGATTCAATCTGATTAGACGCTAAGAAATAGCGCATTATTTGGCAGCCTGGCATACGATAACAGATCAGTGGGTCCTCTATTGTGTGGTAGGAATAGCATCTGAATTTCTCATAGCTTCCCCCTCTGACGTTCGTGTTGACCAAATCATGAAGATCAGCTACTGCAGGTGGAAGTCCAGAAGCCCAGTTCTTCTCCCCACCAGTATCCCCTTTTTAAAAGGATTTCTCAGCCCCTCTCTCAACCTCCTTTTAGCTCATCTGTCCCTCTTTTTTTTTTTCTAGCCCTTCAATCAGCAACTTTCTCCTTTCCACTGCACCTCAGAAAGCCTGGCTATCCTATACTGCTGCTGCTCTCTGGTCCCCTATTGATCAGACATTCCACGGCCAGCCAATACGCTGAAGAGGAAGGCGGGAATAGTACCTAGGAGACAGAGGTGCAGTGCCTGCTCCCCCACCCGAAGTCCATTGGTCAGACCTATCACAACTAGCCAATGGACTGCAGGGGGGGGGGGGGTGAGAGGGAGCAATAGCAAGGAGACAGCAGCACTTCTCTGCTGCTTTCTCCCAGAGCTCTGCAGCATGCAGCTCTCAGCTCCCGATCCATGGGAAACAAACACAGGAGACAATATTGAGGGTGCTCAAGCACTCAGAGCTGGCGCTTATGCTTGACAATCCAAGCCCACAAGTTCTAGTTTAGGCTCAGAAGCTAATGGCACTCTACATGTGTTCAGTGAGCTAATAATAAAGAAAAGGAAAGTGCTGTTGGTGCAATGTACTGTGGTTGCCCTAATATTTTAGTGCACTCGGAATTGGAAAATGACAGATTAACGCATCTATACCGAACAATCCCTGCCAGCGAGCACTCTCTCTATATATCTTAACCTTTTCTGATGTAGTTTGCAACCACCATTCAGTATTCAGAGAGATATCTGCAAGCTGAAACTTACCATACCTAAGAACTTTATATCGTAAAAAAAAAAAAAAAAGAATTTTGAAATAAAATGGTCTGATTTAGCACTGTGAGATAGCGACAGCCCAGAGCTGAGATCACATTTTGAGATAACCAAGCGTATCTAGCAAAGTTTCTCTATGACTATCCACATGCCTGAAGATTAGCTAACCACATATAAAACACCCACAAACAGTAACCTTATTTGTATCCACAAACAGTAACCTTATTTGTATCCAACAAATCAAACACTGTGGTTAAACTGGTATCTATTTACTAACATGTCTATTAGCCAATGAAGTTTGTAGGCCCCTTACTCAGAGTGAGTGTTCCACAGTAGACACTGATATGGTGTAGGGTCACATTATTTAATTGCCTTTTGTTCATTTTTTACCATGTTTTTTATATTATTGATTTTATTAATATAAAAAACATGTAAAAAAATGAACAAAAGACAATTAAATAAAGTAATGTGACCCTACACCATATCAGTGTCTACTGTGGAACACTCACTCTATGAGTAAGGGGCCTACAAACTTCATTGGCTAATAGACATGTTAGTAAATAGATACCAGTTTAACCACAGTGTTTGATTTGTTGAAGATTAGCTAAAACATTTCTCCCTTATGAAAAACTGATTTTGAACAGGCTCCATAAACCCACTGTTTCCTTAGAACAACATGGCTGCAGATGAAGAGGTACAGCCTTTGAATAACGTGGTACATACGTATGGGACTCTGGTAAGATACTGCTTATATTTATTTATTTCCCTGTTATGCATATGTAAAAACACAGCTGTGTATAGGAGTTCAGTGGTATTTGCATAAGCCCTCTCAAGGGAGGTGTTTTACAAGTTCCCATTAGTTAGGGGTGTGCAGGGGTAAAAATTGTTTCGTTTTTTAATTTTGTTATTGGGGGTGGGTTTCCACAAATTTTCTTTATTTTAAAAAACAAAATAAAGATTAAAAAAACAAATCAAACACACATTAAAAAAAAATTCAAAAGCCAACAAAATTAAGTCAGATTTTCAATTGTTTCATTTTGAGAACAAAACAAGAAATTCTATTTCCTATTTCTCCTGAATGCACATTTGTACTCATTAGTATTAAAAAGTTAAACCTCTGGAGCAGTAGTGGCCAAATCCAATCCTCGAGCCACACACAGGTCTGGTTTTCAGTATAGCCTCAATGAAAAAGAGATCAAAGCGATCCAATGAGTTTCATTTTGACTTGTGCTGGACTATAATTTTGGGACCTAGTTTTTTCTGTCATTTCAACTACTTTTTTCAATTGCCATCAGTAAACGTTCATTGAACAGTAACAATAAATTGGTGTGTGAAGAGCTTCATTTAATTGACTTTTATACTGATGATCGTCAAGGGCCTAGAAGCACTTTGCTTCCTTCCTATCCTGAAGAACCTCGACAGAAGTACTGACTACTGCTAGGTCTTAGCAGCATCCAAATGTGACTAAGCTTTGAGAAAAAGAGGTAAAACTATGTTAATCACATTTTTTTTTTTAATTTTATTTGCTGATGATACAAAAAAATAAATAAATAAAATAGTGGATTAGTTCAGTGATTCCAATTCAGTCCTATGGACACACATAATGAATCCCAAATGAATATTCATGAGATATATTTGCATACAACTGAGGCAGTGCATGCAAACATCCCACACATATTTATCATAGGTATCCTGAAAACCCAAATGGCCACTTTGTGCTCAGTTTCTAGGTTGAAAACCACTGGATTAGATGAATCTTGCATTACTTAAGATTTTATTGAATTTGTGTATGCTGTAGAGGCAGAATTCACAGCCCCCAATGATGGGGGCAAGAGTCTTGGCCATTATTCAATAGCAACAACTACTGGCTAGACCTAGGGTATATGTGCACCAAGTTCCGGAGCACAGCATTGTACGGCTTCTGCCCAAGGACTGCCACTGCGATGGCTGGGCTAAAGGAGGTTATATTTGTGGCAGGGTTCCTACCCACCTGAACTTACATTGTGCTGGTATTACTTACTTATTGGTAAAAATGTTTAAGACTGAATTGATAAAACTATGTCTCAGACCTGCTAATGGCACTATAACCACTGCCAAGCCTACCAGATGTTCCCCAGCTGGGAGAAGAGGGGTACAGAGATAGCTGTCTGTCTGTATATTAGATTTGTCTGTCTTTGCATGAAGCTTATGCCTCTGCTGCAGAACCAGCAGCTACACGGTTAACATGAGGAAGCCACATGACCTTGGTGAGCCTATGAGAACTGGCCAGCAACCAGGAAGGACTGGAAAGAAATGTTGCACCCATCAGGAATGAAACCAAAAAGGAAAGAGGTGGGTTTTCTACCTGCCCTGTTTTTTTTTTGTTTGTTTTTTTTGGGGGTGGGGAGTGGCTCTAAGCCGTGCAGCAGATGAAGGGCAACAAGCTATTCCCCCCCCCCCCCCCCCCCGAGCTGGAGATGGAGGTTGCTGGAGTTACAGCCTGCCAACAGCCAGCCCTAGGAATCCAGATCTGGAAGTTATAGTTGCAGCCAAGGATTTCCCCGACAGACAAATTAAAAAAAAAAAAAAAAAAAAAAAAAAGTTGAGGGGACTTTCTCTCAAAACAATTCAGACCACTTGCGGCTGCAGCTACAGTTGTTAACAGCACATCTGACAGTCTGGTGTGCGAGTGGCACGGTCCCTGTAACCAGGGGACTGCATGGAGAAAGAGGAAATCCCAGCCTGTGTTTGTTTTCTCTACTGAAAGGGATGTTTCTTGGGCCAAAAGAGAAAAAAAAAACCAAAGTGGAAGTGGAGATGCTTTTTGCTTCAGGGAAACTGACATTCTATTAACTGCAGTTTTCGAGTTTTCTGCCTTCTGCATTCTCGTAGCATAACCTGGGCCCCCACCAGGTGTTTTTGTGCAGAAAAACTGTGACTGGAACAATAAAAGTATTAATTTCCTGGGTACAAGTAGCTACGTATCAGCTGAGGGTTAACAGTTCATAACTTTGTTCAGTTGCCTGGCCTGTCATGCAACACTGGTATTCTCAGTGCTGTTTGAACATTGTGCTTCAGTGATTTTCCTATTGACTTCTGCTCTATTACCCGTCCTCCCTTTTAATACCTGGAGTTCAGTTATACATTGTTAAGGAAAAAACCTAACGCTATCCCAGTTGGGGTGACTGCCTAGGAAGAGGGTGGAAAAAGGGGGTCCTGGTAAGAAAGAGGGAGCACTGGAAGAGACTGTAAAGTAACCTGCGGCCCTGACTCCGTCTGCCTTTACCCCCCAGATGCAGGTGGGCTTCTTTCGTCTGCTGCAGCATAAACCACTCTTTTCATGGCAGTTCACCTGTATTACCCGAGGCGGGGAGGGGTGCTAAATATTAATAAAAATGCCAAAAAACTAATTGTGAATGAAAGCTCATGTCACGGTTACCCCTTAGAGGCTGGTTTGAGCAGGAAACCCAAGGATGCAGCAGAAATCTGCTGAACCACAAAAATACAGGATTCTCCAGAACCAAATATGGGTCTTGGACCCTTGCAACTGCAAAAAGGGAATATGGCAATTCCATCACTTTCAGTTCCAACCCTCACCTTGCTCTCTGCAATGCCACCACCTATTTTTCTCCTGCTCAAAAACAGAAAAAATCATATCACCTGCTGTTCTGGGTCAGGCCTGGGATCCCACTTTTCACATTTATTTAGTTATAAAAACTTATCTATCACCTATTAATTATCCTAGGCAATTTACATAAAACATTCACAATTCCAAAATAGTAGTAAATATATAAACTAATAAATAAAAACAAAACAAAAAAAAGACTAACAAATTAGTCAAAACTTCACTCCGAGCAACAATCTTTGGCTTACAGATTATAGGCTTGTGCAAACAAAAAGGCTTTTAGCATCTTTCTAAAATGTCAGCACTACTTCATTTTTTAATTGTGGTATTGCATTCCAACAGTGGGCCCTTGAGTCTAGGGATAGTTTATTTTATGTTCATCTAAGCATACATATCTATAAAGTCTATTTTCCAAATGGGAATCTCTAGATTGAAACTTACAGCCTTCAAGCTTCATAGCAGGGACTCTACAAGGCAATGTAGAAGCTCCCTGGCTGCGCTGTTAAGAGAACCCTAGTTACTCATTTCCCTTCCCCTGACACATCAGGATCTTTCAGTTCTCAGATGAGGAAATAAGTAAACGCTTTCAGCTGTAGCTTTATATTCAAGGTTTCATTGATCAGGCTCACCACCTTTTGTCTTCCTTCCTGAAATTAGGGAGATAAAGAGAGTATGATCTAGGAAAAAAGACAAGCAGAATAGAACAGAACAGCTGGAACAGGAGGTGTTAAATGAAATCAGGGAGGAAGTCAGACAAGTTTGGGAAAAAATAGTTGCCATTTAAGTTTTTTTACTTCCTTTTGGCTACCATGTATCAGCCATCTGTCAGCTTCCAGCTACAGTTTCTTCTCTTTTATAGATCTAACAGATGTCTGAAAGCAGAACTGAATGTATTACTGTCACATGTGTAACACCCCACCCAGTCACCTTCCCAAGGTGGGGGAAAAACAGTTCTCTAGGTCCCCTGGAATAGGGGGAAGGCTACCCTGTAAGGCCAAACTGGACAGAGTACCTTAAAAATAAACTCATAGTCCAAACTAAGTTAGTGCTCCAAACAGAACATTTACCTGAAAGAATAATTCCATTTCAGCAGGTACAATGAAGCCCACAGGGGAAATAGCAAGAAAATTCAGATACGAGTAACAGTTCCCTAATCTTCCAAAATTACTCTTCAGATCTGCAGACTCTCATACACCGAGAGTCACTCTTGGTCTCTCTCCCAGTACTTGCACTTCTGCAGAAAGATCCATGAAAATCCCGCCACTTTCTCTCAGGACCAGATTCTGGACAATCCGACAAAAAGCTCTTTCCTTCAAAAAGTCCATCCTGGAGCCAGCAAGGGCACCTTCTCCTGGTTGGATCTCCCCTCTGTCCAGCTTTTCACTGCACAACACGTTGCAGATCTTTACCAGACTAACCACCTCCAGTGTTCATGGGAACACCAGCTCTAAAAACTTCCCTACAATATCCTGCATGCGTCTCCCATCCCTTTTGGGAGAAGAAGCACCCTGATACTTTATCAAAACACTGTTCTGAACCTCCTGTGCCAAAAGATTCGCAATGTTAACAGACAGAAAACGCTCTGTAACACCTCTGAATTCTTAGAGGCCAATAATCAGTAATGTGGTTAGAGGACAACGCTACCAGCTATGAATACATCTGACTAGATTTATTAGTTGTCCAGCCTTCTGCGGCACAGCAGCACTACATATATTTAAAAACTGGGAAAGGGGGGGGGACGGGACACCTGCGCACCCTGGAACATGTAAGAGGAGATTAGGGGGTGAGGGGTGCACAAGCCAAGAGGGCCATATACTTACAAGTTATCCATCTAAAATGGCTTTGAACGTGGACCTCTTAGTGAAATCTCCACTGCTGGAAGATTCGCCATTTTAAGACAGACTCACACTAGTAGACCTCCAGTGGCCAAAGAAGGGCCGCACATGCACAAAGTTTGGTGAACTGAGCAAATTCCAAAACAAACATTTCATGTTTTCCTATCCTCATGCGAGGCTGTGTGGGATGTGCTATGCTTAGTGGTTCCTGAATTAGTCTTAGCAGTTAAAAATGCAGAACCAATATAAAACTGCAGGATTGAAAAAAAAAGCACTGGTGAATTTCTCATGGCTCTCCGAGGGTCATGCTGATGCCCAAGGTGCACTGCAGTAGGCCTAATGCCATATAAATTCCAAGAGTCTCTTGCTTTTTTGCAGGGTTTTCTGGTTGGCACCACAGCAGTGCATGCAAATGTAATATACGTATTGTAAGTGATATTTTTACCTCAGAAGACTGCTTTGAATGTTCTTTTTCATGTAAAGTCTGTATTATAAAATGCATAATTTTTCATCGTGTGTGAGGCAGGTGTGATGGGGGTCTGTAAGGTTTTCCTAGGGCCTCAAATACCCTTGTTCTGGCCATGGACACTGCTGTACAAACATTGAACAGAATCTCCCAACTCGTGGTGTCATGTGTCGTGTAAAGGGGGAAGGGTGCAGATTGTCTGCCTCCAGCTCTGGGAAAAAAAACCAGGAGGGAAATGAGAGAGAAGACAGCCAGCTGCGTGCCATCGGGTCAGCATGTCAAACTGCAGGTCCAAATGAAAGGCAACATTACAGGGCCTATGCACTATACCTTGGGTGTAAAGCATTTTACTGTGCGGCACGCTAAATAATTAATCACATGCCAAAATACCACCTAACAGGCCATGCATTGCTTATAGTGTTAGCCTGCACAATAACCCACAAAACTAACTTCTGTATGCCAATAATGTCTGAGCTAAATGTGCACAAGCACATTTAATTTTCCTCATCGCTCAGCTCTCTTGCTGCAGCCTCACAAAAGTAAGCCTGGCACATGGGAGTGCATGTCCATGCTAAGGGACAAGCAGGAGACGAGAAGAGACTTCCACGAGAGGAAAAAAAAAACCAGACCAAAAGCCCACACCTCAGACGTCTGGCATTCTCATCGGAAGGTGCCTTGGCCATCCCCAGCACATCTATCCCACTGATGGCTGGCAGATTCCCCTGCCTGCCATCCCACTGTTCCCCCTGTAGTCTTGGGAACAGCAATGGCATGTGAACACCTGCTTAAATCGACTAACCACAGCAATGGCTACCCCCATACACCAGCAAGACAAGTTTAGGGCACTGATGCCACCACTGTGCCCCCCTTCCCAAGAAATTACTCCCTCCTCCCCTTCCAAAGCATTCACGTTACACAGGCGTGGCCATCTCATAGGGCAATGGACTAGAAGTGAAAAGGCTGGATAGAGAAAAAAAAAAACCACCTCAGATGCGAAGAGGCTACCTCATGAGCATCCCCTCCCCCACCCACTCAATGCCATCTGTGAGGGACTTCCAGCTTAATGGCTGCAGCCTTGTCTCCATTGCAACAGCTGCTCTGCAGCCTGTTCAGACCCTCCGAGACCAATGCAGGACCCAGAGTACTTGCAGTGCAATGTTTCTGTGCAAACGCGGCATTAAAATGAGATTTGCGAGATGGGTTTTTATTTACCTTATATATAGTTACACCATACAATGTTCAACAATGTTTTGAAAAACACTTGTCTTCCGTGAACTTTGTTTGAAATTATATTTTCTTGTCTAAATATGGAATTTTTCCCCCGAAGTCCTCTCAGTGTGTAGGCTCTCCCCTCTGGCCTCCATATCTGTCCTGCTTTCTCCCTTCCCCACCCTCTCTGCCCCGTCCTCTACACACATCCCATAGCATCTCCCGCTCTAACAGCCCCACCACCACCACCATCTGTAACTCCCAATGCATCCTGTTTGCTGAGCCCCTGAAACGGCAGGTGAGCTGAAGCGTTAACACCTGGGTGGAAGGGGCTGACATTATTTAGTAAAGCCTCATTTGCACACAATATTCCTTTGTTTACATGCATGCTAATTTTATTGTGCATACACTGATGCAAATTCTTAATGTTTGTTCTTAGGATTTTCAGACGTGTTCAGCTGCACATGAAGCTGTTTCTGCATGTGCTCTCTTTTTAGCATATGCTATATGCATTAAAACTTAGCAAAATGCTTAATCTCCAATAAAAGGTGTTAAAACTAGGAGTGGACCAGCCTGCCTAGCAGAAACGGAGCCAGTTGACAATACATGGCTACATGTTTAGCATTAGACAAAACTGCCTTCAGATTTCTGGGGGCCTCTCCTCAGTGCTTTAGCTGCTTCCTGAGTTGCTGGCAAAAATCAGAAATTTAGATTCCTGGACAGGGCTCAGAACAAAACATCCTGGGTAGGGGGAGACAGCGTTTCTAGTACATACATATTAAACACAAACATCCAAACTACAGAGAAATTATTATTAAAAATGCAAGCTTCTTAAAGGCGTCCATACTTTGTCTACGCTCACAGGGGAGAAATCCAACCTTGCCAAGCTTTTGGCAATGTCTGTTGAAATGTTGCTTTAATTATCTTCCGCTTGCTGTTTTTAGTTTTTGTCATGCTGAGCTGTTTAGATTTTTTTCTCTCTTTTACCCTAACCAATGAGCCTGCCTTTGGAGAGTCCAGTCTCCCTGAGGCTGAATTGTTTGATCCTTCTTAGCAAATGAAGCCAAGATGGCCCAGCCACATCATCAATCATTCAGTCAGATTTGGAGTCCCCTCTCCTGCTACCGGTATAAGAGGGGTGCACGCACAGAACAGACTAATATTGTGTTCTTGCAATAATACTGGACTGTTAACTACCACAAGGGAATATTTTGTGCTTTTAAGGCAAGGTGGCTCCATAAATATGGACACAATAAGACACCAAACAAGGCTATCGTTAGGGAAAGCAGGATGAATGCCTCTGACCAGCTTTCAGAAACGGATATAAAATATAAAAAAAATGTTTTGTTACCCATATTCTGCTGAGCACATCAGGACTAGGAATAAAATTTCTGGATAACATTTTCATGACGGAGAGGAAAAAGGAAGGCAGCCGTGATTTCGTTCCAAGCACGAGAGGAAGGGCGCAAGAAAGCCACAATAAAAGAAACTGGGGTAAAATTTAGCCAGTGAGAAGCGAGAGATGCTCGATCATAGGTTTTTGTCCGGGCGCCTATACAAAACCCCCTTGAATACGGGCCTCTGAAAGTCTAATGGAAAACGTGGCCTCTAGGAGAAAGAGAAGCATCTGATGGCAAAACACGATAAAAACCAGGAGACTATATCAGCAGCGATATAGAAACATAGAAATGACGGCAGAAGAAGACCGAATGGCCCATCCAGTCTGCCCAGATAGTTTTATGGTTTTGCCGCTCCTCAGCACTGCCACGCTCACTCCTTCCAAGGAAGGTCAGGCATGACCTGGGGCAGGAGCCAATGTTAGCGTCTCAGGGGCCCGGCCACTGTGTTCCAGACACCGCGAAGCAGCAAAAGCAGGCAGATGCCACCAAAAAAAACTTTCCCCAGCACAGGCCGCCGGGGCTGCAAAAACCACTCTTCTTCCCTTAACAGGAAGTATAAAAGTTCTGTTTAGCAGGGGTAGGTAACGAGGCGCCGCATCCCGCAATCCTCAGAACTTTCTTGCCCCCACCCCCACCCCTAGCAGATTATCTTGCTGCCCCAGGTGCAGGCCTAGTGGGGCCTGGGTGAAGAGTCAAGCATGAAGCGCTTGCGTTTCTTTCCTAAAGAGCCCCAAAAACAGAATGGGAGTTGTGTGCCCAAGGCAGGGATTCTGTCCTGAATACAGAGAGCACCAACCAACCTGCGTCCTGTTACAGCCCCAGGGTAGGATGGGGTGCTCACACTTCTTCCAGCCTCAGGGACAACCCACGTGGCAGGTTTCCCCAACACCACCTCAAGGCCTGGAGTTAGGGAGCCACTTAAACCCTGGGCGAACATTTCCACTTCAGGCCAAGGATTTTCCCCAGTGAATCTGTCCTTGTTATGTGCACTGGTGCAACTGTTTGACTCCGGCCTATTAGCCTCCATGTGTCTGCCGTGCCTCAGCAGCTGGAACAGAGATGGACAACTGCTGCTAAGTATCCTGATGCTTGCCTCTGGGTACCTGCTGACCAGAATCTCTGCCAGGAGCAAAAGCAGCAGGTCATCGGCCCTGGTGGCTACAGGAGAGCACGGAAGGATGGTGGTCTTTGCCAGAGCATAGACTAGAGGTGAATCCTCAGGACCTGGGGAGTTTCAAGTCTTGCCCCTCCCCCCCATAGTATTGAACGGCAGTAAATTTGATCCACCCTAGATATAAGTAAGGTTCCCAACTGGCCAGTATTTGGCTGGCCTTGCCGGTTTTAATGAAGAGAGGCTGTCGTTGGATATGATCTTTAAACCGGCAACATAAAAGCTGGTAATCTGCAACCATCACACGCCACAGCCGCTGCTCTCCCCTCTCCTTCCCTTTCCCTGCAGACCTGTTTTTTTTTTTGAAGCAGTGACCTGTCCAAGGCCCGAACTCGGTGGCAATTGCACTGGGAACACAGTTTGAAGGAGCGAGAGCCGGTGACTGAGCCAGCACCCACTCCGCTTCCAGGCCCAGTGTTCGCCTCACCCTTCCTGGCTTCTTAATAGAGAAAGGACCTCTGAGCACGCTCTTAGCTTAGTTCCTGCCCCGTGGTCCTTCACGCTGCATCCCTACTATTGCTGTCGCCTCTGGACCAGTTGATAAATCAAAAAGGACAGGTTTGCTGGGGAGTGAAGGTTGTGAAGCGAAAAGGAAGCTTGTGAAAGGGAGAAAGTTAGGAAGGGCTGGCCAGGTGTTTAATTTATTTGTTTTTAAAGCTGGCACCTCTACACGCAGGACTAGTGTGCAAGTGCAGAAATCCATGGCTATATATAAGCCTCACATTTCTACCTTCTCCGCCTGACTGCCTAAACTTGCTGGCTACCACCACCACGGCCTCTCTCCTTTCAAGCCCAGCAACTGCAGCAGCAGCACTAGATAGTGAGCACCAGCTATATCCCACTCGCAAAGTCACGGAACCATGGATAAATGAATACCCAAAAAAAAAAAAAAAATTACGGCTGCTCACGTTTAGAGAGGAGGATTCAAGGGTAGACTGCAAGTTAACCGAGAATTAAAAGCAACAGCTGTCCTGCAAGTTACTACAGACCATGCTTTCTTATGCATGAATTTGAGATTTTCCATCGTGTTCTTTTTGAACGTTTCCCCATTAAGTGTTGGGATACGTAGGTACAGCGGGTGTTTTGTGGGGGGTTTGCACATAAGGCGTAATGCATGGATGCTGCCACTGTATACGGAGCCACACTCTCTCTCTCTCTCTGAACAGACTCGGCAGCTGCTTGCCGTTCAGCGAAGGGCTGCAGGGCCTGCCCTCTTGCTGCAGAGTCAGTCAAGAGCACGTGAGCCACTGCGGCATCTGCATCATTAACCGCTCCTCAGCGAGCGCAGGAATGTCCTCCTGCAGCACATCTTACTCTATGCATCAATAAAGCAAGGATACACCACCTTTATCAAGGCCTTCCTGTACTGGTGTATGGAGCAGGGGGGAGAAACAGCTTCCAGAGCTGAGCCCCAACCTTTTCTTTCCTTTGGCAGGTTAAAAAAAAAAAAAAAAAAAGAGAAAAGCCTGCAATATTTCCCCTTCAAACATTTATTTTAAACTTCTTATACTGCGCTCATAGTAAACATTTCATTCTAAGCGGATTACAATCCCAACACACAACATAAATAAGGTGAACAGCACAACACTACATAAAAGGCTAAAAATCAAATAGGCGAAAGCAACATAGTGCGCTCAGCTGAGCTCATGGGCTTTACGTTCGATTGGACGCGTGGCCAAAACCCCTCATGTAATAAAGGGATTAGCGACTCCAACATGCACATGGCTAATACCACTCATCGCATGTAAATTCGTATTGATGAGGCTATTAGCTATTACCCCACAATGCAACAAATACACAAATAAAGTGCACCTGAGCTGCTTTTCTGTAAACTTTAGATCAGGAGAAAAAAAATGTTTAAAAAGTCGCTGGCGGTCAGGAACACGGACGCTTGTAAAATTGAGTGTCTGTTTCCCTAAGTTGCACAGATAGCTACTTTTCCTGGGCGCCCGATGCCTTGTTACCACGGCGGCCCATTTAAATAATGAATCGGCTGCTCGGGAGAGGTGGAGCGGCACGCGTTAGGAGAGCTGGTGCTCAATTGACAGTAGCTAGCCTGCTTCGAAGTATCTCAACTTTGGGCTTTTAGGAAAAAGACTCCTGAAAATAAGAAACTTATGCCTAAAAAAAAAAAAAAAAAAAAGAAGTGTAACCATAGAAAGTGAATTCTGCAAAAATTGCTCCAGTAACTGAGAACACTTGCTTACAAGTTTCTTGTACACAAGTCTTCCTTATCGATGGGACAGTGAAAAGATTTTTTTAGCCTTTCCTTTTTTGAAAATATTAAGATCCGCCACAAATCTAAGACAAAGAACTGTTATGGTTTCTCCTCCCACCCATACAACAGGACCTACTAGTGAAAAAGTTAATAATCATGGTTATTAAGTTTATTCATGGCTTTCTGAGGGCCAAGCCCACATCAAACGTATTTTACAAGAGGCCTAACAACAAATGTCTTTTTTTGCAGAGTTTTCTGGTTGGCACTAGTGCATGTAAAAATAGTATACATGTTGCTGTGAGATTTTACCTTGGAAGACTAGGAACCTCTCTCTTCGTGCATCTGCATTTACAACAGTTTTTGATTGTGTGTGGTGAGGGCTAGTGTGTAAAGATCACCTAGTGCCCCTGATATCCTTACACTGACCTGGAGAGAGTGTGCCACACACCAATCCCCCACTATTCACCCATTTCCCACTTCTCCAGGGGGCAAATGCTGCAGAAATGTGGAGGCAGGTTGCAGTGTTCCTGGGAGTGTAGCAGGGTTGCCAGCTTCCAAGAAATATCAGTGATGCCCTGTCTGCCACTTCTTTGGGAATTCTGACTCTTCCTTGCCCCCTTCTGTGCCATTTCCGATCTCCAGAAGGGCCAGACTCCAAGGGGACTCTCTGCCCCCCCCCCCCCCCCCATGACCCTCTCGATGATTTGACCTGTGCTTTGCCTTTGGGGCAGGCGGAGTTGCCTTGAGCCACCCCTGCAACTGCCACCAAGCTACAAAGCAGGAGTTCTCCTTGTAATATTTCCAGACCCCTTCCCAAATGCCTTATCTTGATTCTCAATTAAGTGTCCTTCCTCAATTTAAACCTGCCTAAAATTCCAGAGTTGTAGTGTGCCTATGACCAAGAGGCACCATAGCACTGCCATGTGCCAATGAGAGCAGTGCGGCCGCAGGTCCTCAGCAAGAGAAAAAGCAGCGCGGCCCCACCAAAGTTTATGGTGTGATAAGCGCGGCCATAGTATGTGGAAAAGCATGTCAGCCCCGCTGGCAATGCTGCTGATTCTGTCAGGGCCTCGCTGCTTTTATTTATTTATAGATTTTTTTCTATACCGGGGTACGTAAATAACATCACCTCGGTTTACATTCAAACAGTAATTCAGCATTGCGCTTTACAATATAACATGGTAACTGAACGAATACAATACAGTATATAACTTTGTATTAATAGAATATAAGCAATATATGAGAGATTGTGGCAGTTAGGAAGAGTAGTTGAGGATTCAGATCATTGATAGTAGGCTTTTTTAAATAGCCAGGTTTTAAGGTTTTGCTTAAATTTTTTGTGACAGAGTTCCTGGCGTAATTCAGAGGGCATGGTGTTCCATATTGTTGATCCAGCAATGATGAAAGATCGATCTTTTGTGCTAGAGAGTTTAGTCAGATTGGGTGCTGGGATATTTAGTTTGGCTAAATTCTGGAATCTCGTTGGGCGGGAAGACGTTTTGAATTGTAGTTGATCCCCACTTACTAAGGCCACACTTACCACGCTGTCAATTTCGGCAAGGCCGCACTGCTCCAAAGAAGGAGGAATATGCCCTGCCAGAAGTAGTCCAATGCTAGAGCTGGCTCGGCCTTGTGGCTGGAAGTTGTTTCCTTGGCCACAGGGGCTGAAGGAGACTGCTGCTGCCTGCTAAGTCAAGGAGGAAATGAGTTAGAGAGCATGAGGGCCTGTGTGGGAGAGAGAGTGAGAGCGCATGTGCATATGTATGTGTGGGAGTGAGAGAACTACCCCAGCTAATCCATGACAATTTCAGGGCATCTGGAAATCAAAAATTCCAAGGTATGGATAATGAGGAATTTTTTAAAAATCCTTATTTTAATTGTTGGGTGTTTGATGTGTCTTTTTTTAAATATTTTATTGAAGTTTGGAAGATTTTTATAGGAGTTTTTAATTACTGAATGCTATTCTATTCATTAATTGTTTTGAATTATTCTTTTTGTTGGTATGGTTTTACTAATTTTGTTTTATGAGGAATGGTAATGTTTCTGTTTTTTACACTGTTGCAGTGCATACAGAATTTGGCTTGTTGCGGTTTCCAGTCCAGTTTTTTTCTGTACATTTCTATTTATACTGTATGGTCTCTTTATTCTGTATTTTGAATGTGTGACTGAAGTGAGTTATTCTGTTAGTGTGTAGTTTCTATATAGGGATCTATAGCAGCTTGGATTGTTCTGTTTTCCTAATAGGGAGTTTATTACAATTTTAAGCCTGGTGTAATATTTATAGTATTAACTTTCATAGGTAGGGTTGTTGCTGTTTGAGTGGCTCTCTGAGGGTCCTGCCCATGCCCAAGATGCATTACATTAGGCCTAATACCATATAGGTCACAAGTGTCTCTTGTTTTTTTGCAGGGTTTTCTGGTTGGCACCTCAGCAGTGCATGTAAATATAATATACAGATTGTAAGCGACATGTTTACATCAGACTGTTTTGAATGTTCTTTTTCATATGAAATCTATTATAAATACATAATTTTTAATTGTGTGTGAGAAGGGTGTGATGAGGTCTGTAAAGTTTTCCTAGGGCACTGACCATGGGCATTGCTGTACAAACATTGAACAGTGTCTCCCAGCTCGTGGTGTCATGTGTTGTGTGATGGGTGAGGGCTCAGCTTTTCACTTGGCCATAGGTGCCAAATTGCCTGACTACAGCTGTGTAAAATCCTCTCAGCCATGCCCTTGCTGATTTAACTCCAAGCCTCTTATTTGTTTTTTGTTGGGCATCATGTGTCTGGTCTTCCTTGATTAGACTGTAAGCTCCAAGCAGCTGGGGGATGTTATGCTTTACATGTCTGTACAGTACTGTGCTCTCTACAAATAGTAATATGGTCTGTACTGTACAAATAGGTACCTTCTGGGAAGGGGGCTTCAGTTGAATTTTAGTTTTTAGATATTTAAAAGTACAAAATAAAACCCCCAAAACAAGTTGCAGCATTCAGAAAGTCAAAACAATGCTGCTGCCCCCCCCCCCCCCCCAGTGTTTAAAAGAAAAAATATAGTCCTCTAATAGTTAATAGCAACCCCTTTTGAAGTTGAAAAGTCCAGAAACCCATTTTGGTTAGGGGAGTAACAGCAGAGCCTTGCTGGCTCTTTGTCACTGGGACTGCAGCATTCCATGTGCTCAAGGACTTGTCTATATTTACTCTGGCAGGGCTGCTTGCCACTATTTATGGAAACCTCAAACCAAAATAAAAAAAAAGGCAACACATCATTGGGCTTCCCTTCACATGTGTGAGTTCCATGTTCACAATCTTTGTTGTTGTTTATCCACATCCAAAAGAAAGAAAAAAAAGAAGTGTTTGTGCAATCGTATCATATCATTCAGGCCGATTCACCAAAACATGCTACTGCATTCCAGTGCGTTATTCACCACAGCTCCCATCATTTGTGATGGGTCCTATTCACTAATAATGCACATTATCATGGTTGCAAGTGCTAGTGCGTTGGCCATGAGGATGCATTACTAAGCTTGGTGATAAAAATAGGAAAAATAATCTCTAGCTAACATGAGTACTCCTGAGAAATTCTACGCACAAAAACTTAAAATTCTGCAAACTTTATCTTGGTTAAAATAACACAATTTACATGACAGTTTTTAAGTAATTACATTTTAAATTAATACAGAAAAAAGTTAAAGATGCAGAATTTTAAATAAATAGTTTGAGTAGAATTTCCCTAGAAATTCACTGTAAGAGTGTCCTTTCCACTCGCTCTCCCTACTCCCCTGGTCACTTTGCCCTCTCAGGCCCCAACTCCTCCATCTGCCAGTATCTCTCCCCTCCACCTCTAGGCTCAACCACTTCCACTTTATCGCCAGTCCCAGAGTTTGACCCCATTCTCAATGCTGCCCCTCACACAGGCTCCCTCTCACACACACACGCTCCCTCTCTCTAGTACACATACCCTCATACAGGCTCCCTCACTCTCTCGCACACACATCCCCTCATACAGGGCCCTCTCTCTTGCATACACACCCACACAAGCTCCCTCTCTTTCACATATACATCCCCACACAGGCTACCTATGTCTCTCACATAGGCTAGCACCCTCACATACACACGATCCCCTTTTCATACACACCAGCTCCCAATCTCTCTCACACATCACACTCCTTCACAATCTTCTCATATAGGCTCCCTCTCTCTGGCACCCACACTCAAGGGTGTGGGTGCCAGAGAGAGGGCACCCACACCCTTGAGTGTGAGTGCCCTCACCACACTCCCATGCTCTCTCTCACACCCCTCTCCCTCAGACCTTCATCTTTGCCGCGAGCAGAGCACAGTCAGTTCATGGCACATGGTGGGGGGCCTTCATTTTCACCACGAACAGCGCACTGGGGCCATCTTTGCCACGAGTGGCGCACGTCCCGCAGCGCTCTGGGGCCTTCATCTTCGTGTGCTCGGTTCGCGACATGCAGGGAGGGGGGAATTCTGCACAAATTCTGTGCTCTGCAGTAGCGCAGAACTCCCACAGGACTACATATGGAGGTACCTACACACATTGATCCTAATGAAAAAACAAACTGCATAACCAAATAGGGCGGTGATATTAAATTATAATAATTTTTAAAATAAAACTACACCCGTGTGTTCAGCGCTGACCCATTGGGGTCAGTTTCCTCCTATCTAAAGAACTACACAACTTAGATTATTCAAATGCAAACTCAGCCATCTCCTCCTGGTTCAACATCATGAACTCAGTAGCCAACAAGATCTGCCCCTTAACAGCTAAAGAAATCAATCCCACCCTCAAGAACCAAAAAACCTTGGTTTTCACCTGAACTAAGGAAACTAAAACAAGAGCTAAGACATAAAGAACATAAGTGGCGTAAAGACTCCTCCCCATACTCGCTGACCACCTACAAAACATCTATGCACAGCTACAGGACTACCATACTACGTACAAAGAGAGACTTCCACGCACACAAAATACACAACTTTCACTACGACACGAAGGCCCTGTTCTCCTATGTTTCAGATCTTACAAAATCCACCCCCCCCCCCCCCAATCCCTGATAACCAAGCCCAAACTAAGTCTAACGAACTTGCAACCTTCTTCCAGAATAAAATCTCCAACTTCTTAGCCCTTCTCACCTCCCCCATACCCCGCCAACCTCAACCAGAGAGCCAATTTTGATTCCTTCGAAGTCACTTCATTCCTTGAAATCGAATCTATTCTCAAGAACATGAAACCTCATTCCATCCTTCTGACCCCATCCTAACAAACTTAATGCTCACCATTCCTAACACCATTTCCAAACCCTGGCCAAAATTATAAACTGCTCCCTGTCTCAAGGAATAGTCCCCGACCCTCTGAAACTTGCCACCCTCAAACCCCTACCGAAGAAGCCAAACCTTGATCCAGGAGACCCTTCTAACTTCCGCTCCATATCCATCCTACCATTTATCACCAAACTCATGGAGAGACTTGTCAACTCCCAACTCTCCGACTATCTAGACAAACATAACATTCTCTACCTTGCGCAGTTCGGCTTCCATAAATTACTAAACACAGAATCCCTTATCTCTCTCTCGGATACCCTTCTCATAGGATTAGACAAAGGACAACCTTACCTACTGGCACTACTGGATATCTCATCTGCATTTGATACCGTGAACCACTCCACCCTCCTAAACCGCCTCTCAGACATAGGTATCTCAGGAACAGTCAGATGGTTCAAGTCATTCCTCAGCAATAGATACTACAAGGTCAAAATAAGCAATAAGGAATCCCCCTCCATCAGTTCTACACTTTGAGTACCTCAAGACTCCTCCCTCTCCCCAACCCTCTAATATCTCTTATCCCTCTGCCAGTTCCTCGCTAATCTAAATCTATCTCATTTCATTTATGCCAATGATGTGCAGATCTTGATTTCCATAACAGACTCTCTCCCAAAAACCCTCAAGTTCTGGGACAGCTGCCTTGACTCCATCAACCTCCTCCACTCCAGTCTCAATCACGTCCTCAACATGGCCAAGACTGAACTACTCCTCATTTCCTCGGACCACAATAACCTTTCCCTCCCTGACCCCGCTCCCACCACAGCTGCTCATTTAAGAGAGCTCGGCATAGTACTGGATAACCGACTAAACTTAAAAAAAAGTTCGTTAACATGACAAAGGACTGCTTCTTCAAATTACAAATTCTGAAAAAAAAACAAACAAAAAAAAAAAACAAAAAAACTTAAGCCACTCCTCCACTTCTATGACTTCCGGACAGTCCTCCAAGTTACCCTTTTCTCTAAAATAGACTACTGTAATTCCCTCCTTCTAGGCCTCCCCTCAACTACCACAAAACCCTTGCAGATGCTCCAGAATCCTAACCAATTCCAGCCGAGGAGACCACATCACACCCATCCTCAGGAATCTCCATTGGCTCCCTATCAGCTTTAGAATCCTTCATAAGTCTCTCACTATCATTCACAAAGCCATCCACAATCAGCACTTGCTCGAGCTAAAAATCCCGCTACGACTCCACACCTCAAAAAGACTGGCTTATAAAAGAACCCTACACATTCCCCCTCCCAAATCCATTCTTCACACCTCCACCAGGGAACGTGCCTTCTTCGCAGCTGGGCCATCCCTTTGGAACACCCTGCCTCCTGACTTACGCCAGGAACACTGCCCATTGACCTTTAAAAAAAACACAAAAAAACTAAAGACATGGCTTTTCAAACAAGCCTATCCTTAACCATTTAAGTTGCAATGTTATATTCTTCATTCTATATATTGTGCTCCACATGTTTATTTTGTATATTCTATTGTTATAACATATATCATTAATCTGTTCCTCTTCTGTTGTTATTCCATATATTTATACCGTCACTTAACTGTTCCTTTCTCCATACTCTCTTCCATCCTCCAAGTTCCAGTAACCCCGCTCATTGTAGCTTACTTTCCTCCCTTAACGCTATCATTAGCTCTCCAGCTATAATCACTGTTAATGGTAATTCTCCCATGTTTGATGTAAACAGACGTGAGATGACGTGTCATGAATATCGGTATAGAAAAGAATTAAATTAAATAATTAAATAAAATTGTATAGCTTTCACTTACTGGTGCCCAGATGATCACTGGGAGGCACCACAACAGATTCCTGACAGCTGTGTTTGAAGTAACATGTATCAGCTACTGAGATATCAACAATTTCCTTGATTCTGAAGCAAGTGATAGGCATTTCAATACTTGAGAACTTTTAAAACCGCAGCAGCGGGTGGCAAAAGATGTCTTGATCCTCCCTGAAACGCACAGAGTCCTTAATATTTTCATAAGGAAAGCAATCTGTTACAGACAACCAGCTTACTCTAACACATGATCACTACTGATCACTTTTACACTGTTTCACTAGTAAAAAGAAAACCAGTTTGGGACAAAGTGTGCACTCAGCAACACCATAATGATATGAAAAAAAAAAACAAAAAACTATATGGTCAGGGATCTTCGTTGTCAAGTTTTATTTTATTTTGCTTAGGAATTTCAATGTTAGCATAAAAGATGTCAATGGGAAACTGAGAACAGGAGAAAAAGTAGAGGAAAAGTCATTTTTCCATTGACTTGTTTATGCTAATATTGAAATTCCCAGGCAAAATAATAAGAGCTGAAAATGAAGGTCCCTAAATATGATTAATGTTCCAGGGTCATAATGGTAGATGACAGGAAAGCATATTGACCTCACTACCCATTTTCTTCCTATATTTTCCATTTTAATATCCCCGTGTCATTGCTGAGTGAATGCTTCATCTTGTATCTGTTTTTTCCTACTGTTCTTCTCCAATTGGGTGATTTCTCCATCCTCCTTTTCGCTAGATTACTTGAAACTGCCTAAATCCTACCTGGCCAATACCACTCCTGAAACTGCTCTTGCCTCATGGAATAACCTCACCCTTGACATAGCAAATGAATTGTCCCCTCATCAGCCGAGAACTACACCCAAACACAAAAAAAAAACAAAACAAAACCACAAAACAATAAACCATGGTACACCCCTGAATTAAAAAGAATGAAAAAAATGAGCTCAGACAGAAATAGAGAATCTGGCGCAAAGACCCCACCCCGCAATGTGCCTATTACAAATCTGCCCTACACTCCTACAGACTCTCCACACTTAAGACCAAACGCGACTACTATGCAACCAAAATACATGAATACAAGTACAACCCCAAAGCCCTCTTCTCCTATGTTGCAGATCTCACTAAATCAACTCCACCCTCCATCTCGGACAAAGAAGCCAGTAGCAAAAGTGAAGAACTCGCCCTCTACTTCCATAACAAAATAGCAAACATCCTCCTCTGATTCCCTATCACCATCCCCCCCATTGTTAATTCTAACCTAAATTTGCTCGACCTAACTTCCTCCAAGGAAATTGAATCTATCCTTAAAAAGACCAAACCAGCATCCCACCCCATTGACACCAACCCTACCAAAGCACTTCTAACGATCCCTAATACCATCGCCAAACCCCTAGCGGACATTATCAACTGCTCCCTTTCCCTTGGCATAGTCCCAGATACCCTCAAGCATGTGGTTGTCAAACCCCGCCTCAAAAAACCCACACTTGACCCCAAGGACCCAGCTAACTACCGCCCATTTCCAACCTTCCTTTCATTGCTAAGATCGTGGAAAAGGTGGTCAACTCAACTCATGGAATACTTAGACAGCAACAACATCCTCCACCCTTCTCAATTTGGTTTCCGTAAGCACCTTAACATGGAAACACTCTTACTCACCTTCACTGACTCCCTCCTAAAAGGCCTAGATCAAGGTCACTGTTACATCCTAGCCCTCCTCGACATCTCATCAGTGTTCGACACCATAAGCCACAACCTCCTCCTCGCTTGCCTCTACGACATTGGTATTTCAGGCTCAGCCCACCTTTGGTTTAAATCCTACCTGGCCAATAGACAATACTCTGTCAAAATAGGTAACTCTGAATCTATACATATCAGCCTCACCCAAGGAGTTCCCCCCCCCAAGGTTCCTCACTCTCCTCCACCCTTTTCAATATATACCTTCTTCTCCTCTGCCAGCACCTCTCCAAACTTGGCCTCAAATTCTACATCTATACTGACAATGTTCAAATCATCATACCAATTCAAGAATCTATTTCTAAATCACTAACTTTCTGAGAGAAATGTCTCGCCTCCATAAATACCCTCCTCACAAACCTCCACCTTACCCTCAATACCACTAAGACAGAACTGCTCCTCATATCCAACCAAACTCCAAAGCCCCCATCACAAGTGACCCAGCATACAGCTCAATTTCCTCACTGCCCTTTGTATGAGATCTGTGTCATGATTGGCCAGCAACTAAAACTTAAAAAAACATATCCACACCGTCCTAAAGGAAGGCTTCTATAAGCTCCATGTGATGAAAAAACTCAAACCCTTACTCCACACCCACGACTTCCGTACTGTCATACAGGCGACCCTCACATCAAAAATAGACTACTGCAACTCCCTACTCCTCGCCCTCCCCTACTCTACCATCAAACCGCTTCAAATGCTGCAGAATGCAGTTTCTAGAGTCCTCACAAATACCCGTAGATCTGACCACATTACCCCTCACCTTAAGGAGCTCCACTGGCTCCCGGTCCCCTTTCGCATCCTCTACAAAACCCTTACCATCATACACAAATCCATCTACAATCACAACTCCAACTGGCTCGACGAGCCTCTCCGCTTCATCTCCTCCAACCCGCCCCACCAGAGCATCCTTCAAAGATACCCCTCACATCCCTTCCCTCAAGAATGCTCACCTCACCTCTACAAGGGATCAAGCCCTCTCCACTGCAGGCCCCACCCACTGGAACTCACTACCCACAGATCTCCACCTTGAGTCTTTCACCACCAAATTAAAAAAAAAAAAAAAAAAAAAAAAAAAAAAAAGAAGGTTAAAGACCTGGCTCTTCAAAACAGGCATACCAGATTAGGTCTCCCGCGCTTCAACTCCTCTGCGACCTCACTATACCCCCAAGTTATTTATTGTTCCACTCTTAAGTTTTTGTTAAGTTTTGTTCTCTAGTTAGAATCTCCTCCTCCTTTCTATGCTATCACTGTTTATATCCCCATACCCCTTCCCCTGTTCTATGTACTTTCTATCTTACGGGTCGATACAGTAAGGACGCGTTAGAAAGAGTGCGGCAGTGCCGGGCGCACCCTCATTTGCCCCACGCACTGTTCTGATCACATACCACTCGATACTCTATTGAAATGGCATGCAAATGCAAGCCGCGTCTGCGAAGCGTTAGGCCCGCGCAACCGATTTTACTGTATAGGCGCTTAATACAGTGCCTATACAGTATCCTGGGTGCGCTGGTACCTGTCATTTCAAATGACATTTGAAATGACAGGTACCAGGAAGTGGATCCCAACTTTAACCCATGAAAACCTAAAATCCCCTCCTCCCAAAGCGGCTCGACATGCGCCAACTTACCTTTTGTTGTTTCAGCCCTTTCAGCCTTCTCTGCCGTCCTCCGGAGGGGGGGCAGCCGGCGGCGAAAGCGGCTTGCAGCGGTGTCCCCCCCCTGGTCCCGGTTCTCCTGGCTCTCGATGATGTTCTAGCAGGTACTCCAGCTCGACTTCTGGCTGACAGCTACCCCCTCCTCCCCCCCCCCCCCCAAGACTGCTGAGTTACGGCCTTGAAACCGAAGCGAAGCGTACTTTCCTGGGCTTGAGCGCCGTCACGCCCGCCCGTCCCTGTGCTTTCATTGGCTTGAGCGCCCGTCAATTTGGACGCTAAAGCCCATAAAAGTTCGCTTTGCTTCCAAGGCCGTAACTGAGCAGTCTTTTTTTGGGGGGGTAGCTGTCAGCCAGAAGTCGAGCTGGAGTACCTGCGGGAACATCGTCGAGAGCCAGGAGAACCGGGACCGGGGGGGGGCCGCTGCAAGCCGCTTTCGCCGCTGGCTGCCCCCTCCGGACAGCAGAGAAGGTTGAAGGGGCTGAAAGCAACAAAAAGTAAGTTGATAACGTCGAGTAGCTTCGGGAGGAGGGGATTTTAGGTTTTTAGGTTTCTTTTTGGGGGAAAGTTTGCTGTCTACCCTTACCCCTGCCTCTAACGCAGGGGTAGGGGTAGGCGGTAAATGAGCAGGTTAAATGCGTGGCTAAACTCCAGGTTAAAAAGGCGATAGTCGGGCGCGCGTTACTGAATGGGAGGGAATAGCTAATTCGATGGTTTACATCTAATATACATGCCATGTGCGGAAGGGGTTACCCGGTGATTTAAAGAGGCAGTGAGGTTGGGTTAAAGGGGATAGTGTATCGCAGGAAGGGCTAACGCGGCCGGAAAGTGAGTAGAAAGCGGGGTAACCACGGCCCCACTTTACTGTATCGGCCTGTTAGTTATGATGTAAACCGATATGATGTAACCACTAATATCAGTATAAAAAAAGCTGTTAAATAAATAAATGTCATAAATGGTAATATTTTTAAGGTATCAGTATAAGCAAGTCATCATATTAAATTCCTAGATACACTGAGCCCGATATACAAAGCTACTTAGCCAGATAAGCAGCAACTTATCCAGCTAAGTTCAGTGGCTACCACTTAGCAGGATAAGTCACTTATAAGTAGATAGCTGGATAAGTTGTTGGCAGATCAGGGCAGCACTACTTAACCGGATAAGTAGCAATATTTTTACTCATACAGTTAACTGGATAAATTGGGCCTGTCAGAGCAGGTAATTTTGACAGGTATATTTGGCATGTATCCCATGTAATTTAGCCGGTTAAAGCTTACCTAGCTAACATACATAAAACTTTTATCTTTGAATACTGGACCCATTGTTTTCAAAGCTATTTTCACAGAATGTAAACCAAAGTAACACCACTTTTGGAAAGTCAGAGGTCTCATGAGTAACATCAGGTTTGTGAATGAACAAAGGCTTTTCTTCTTTTCCTGCAGACTGAAATTGAGAAAGATCACCTTGCTTGCTTGGCCCCTAGAAAATGATCTGCTTAGCGTGTACTTGCATAAAAAGAGTTACCTTGCTGTAAACAATCAGAAAAGTAACCATGTTTAGTCAGTCAGACTGCACATTTCTGATTAATGTAGCCAGCTGCCAGTTAAACCTCTCTGCATGTGTTTTGGATATAGAACAAATCTTAGAAAACGGGTCCATAGATAGTTTAAGAAAGAAGGAAGGTAACTCTGCATAGGAAAAATAATCTGGGCAGAATGTGAGGGGCGTTGGCTTCGTGCCTTGTCACATTACAGTAAAACAATAGAGGCCTGGCACACCCTAATGTTAGCTTGAGAGGAGTTTGGTCTGTCATGAGTCAGTGTCTTATATAGCAGTGAGGGTGGGGGGAGGTGAAACTCAGAAGGATGGACTGTGCCATATGGTCAGGGAACTTCATCTTCAGGTTTTAAGGAATGTATCCATGTTTATTACATAAAGAACAAAAACATAGCAGCATAGTAATGATGGGAGAAAACAGTTGAAAATAATGACTCATTTTTCCAGGTAAATATTTTTGCTCCTGTTGTAGTAAGCACTGATAAGTACATGGGAAGAAAATAAAATAAAAACTGAAAACACAGATCCCTACAAATGGTATTAGAGAGGGAGATAAACCATCATACCCCCTTTTGTCAAAGCAAGCCTGGTATCAGACGCGGTAATGGGAACGTTGCCCAAGAAGTCTCATGATGCCACAGATAAATCTTGTTCTTTTCACGATGAAGTCCTCACTTCACAGTTCTCTTCCCTGTGAACACTCACGCAGGCCAATGTACGAAAACACGCTATGGTTTTCACGTTAAATGGGGCTGATGCAAAATGTGCGCACTCAGTTTTTCTAACGCGCACCCAGCTATCTCTCCTGAGCGTGCAATGCAATATTTAGGTTAGGGGGTCGCGCTAAAAAGGAGGCACTAGGGAAAGTTGTGCGTCCTTAGCGCCTCCTCGGCATCAGGCACCCAGAAGAGGGGGGGAAAACAGATGCTCGATCTACAAACGTCTGTTGTTTTCTCCCGCTACTGGCATAGATATGCACAACATACAGATCTGGACCATGTTTCTTAGACATCCAGAATTTTTTTTTTTTTTTTGCCAAAACCCCTTTTAGTAGGAGGAACCTCTCTTTGGTTCCTCCTACTTAGTATCAGGACAATACTGTATTAGGAAGAAACACAGAAAGCAGGATTTTTCTTTTTCTCCCCAATGCGCCCTGGAGTGTGGCATACCTTTACGCTAGCCCCGGACTGGTGTACAGTTTGCCGCGTTGCAATGGGCGCACTGGCCGTGCGGGAAATGTTTTCATCACGGGGATTAGCCAATAGACTCATCTACATGGAATTTACATATGATGAGCGCTATTAGCTATGCCCGCGAATTGGACGCGCTAGTCCCCATATGGGGGTTACGAATGCACATCCAAAATGGGCATGCAATCGCATGTTAAACCGTGCACTAGCCACTGCATCAGCCTCAATGTGCGTTAGACATGGTGCCAGTGCACACAATCTAGTTTACATGCATTAGGAGCACTTTTAACATGCATTCTTTAGCTTATGAGTTTTAATGCAAAACAAAAAAAATGCTGAGGTAATGAAATACAAAACTATGTAAAAAAAGCTCATTGCCTATTAATACACCAAAAAATAAGTTTAAAAAAAACCTGTTAATGCAACAAACTTAACTAAACATTAATTGCTAAGATATCTGCATACTAACTTAACATTAGTAAATTAACACAAACTCATTTGCATGTCATTAACATGGGTTGTCAAACACAAACTAGTTAAAGTGCTTTAGTACACTGTCCTCACTGTTTGCAGATTCCATGTGAAATATATAGGAAGAGCACAGTACAACTGGAGTGGGGAGTCTAACATGCTTATTAAATTTCCTCACCCCTTCCCAACGCAGTCTTCTGACAGTAATACGTCACAGGTAAAGTGAGGAGTTTGCAAAATGCCACAATGTACTAAGCCTGCTACCTCAGCAGAGAGGCAAGCCGATACACTGCCTCTACAGGGATTACAAGTTGTTTTCTTGACATAGCTTGCAGTGTACCAAGAGGTTATCCTCCGGGTAAGGTGAGGTAGAGAGACCAAAATGACTTGCATTAGTGCTAGATCATGCCAACAATCCAAATATAAGGAAGGCCGACCAATCATTCCGAGCGACGCAACAAATATACTTACTTCGGAAATTCACCCATACAGGGTTCGGCAAACCTTTGCCTCACCGCGCCTACCCCCGACCCCATCCCATCCCATCCCACCATCCGTATAAAAGGGAGTCCGACTTTTTCATCCTTACCTCTGATCTCACATATAGCAAAGGCCAGGCAAACGCAAACGGATATTCTTAAAGCCAGCATTATTGTCTCCTGGGGATGGGGTGCGAAAGAACAGATTCAATCCAGAGCAGAGCAGCGAACTATTTCCTCGGACCTTTAAAACTAGAGATCAGCCTCGGGTGCTAAAAAAAAAAACCCAAAAACTCTGGGAGCTTGAAAACCAAGGGAGCACGGAAGAATCACCTATGCCCCTAAACTATAAAATACAAAACAAAAAAACCTCCACCGCATTAAGCCTACAGTAGTTTCCACCCCGTCAGCCAGGAATTCACAAAACGTATGGAACTCACCGCCCCCTCCTGCCCGTCGGTCTCCGATAGAACCAATGGGCTGCAAGCTTGCTAGGAAGGCAGCAAATGAAAAGTTACATTGAAAAAGCAAAGCGGATCCGTCCCGCCCCGCCCCCTCTCCCTCCCTGGAAAGGGAGCGTCACGGGACCACCCTCGGTAATAAGACACCAGCTGCAGGGTGGGGCCGCTCGGAGCAGGGCTCCGCGGCGCTGAGGCTGCTGCTGTTGTCTCGGGATGTAAACAGCAGCGAATCGGCTGCGGTGCGGCGCATGCAGTCTCCGAGTCCCATTCAGAAACATTTACGGACATGTGTTGTCAAAGGAGCACATACATGTATGTGGCCCCGATGTGCCACAGAAGAGCAACTGTTGCTTATCTAAGGATTATGCAATGGCAAAGTAGAGATTTTCCCCTTACAGGACGTCTGCAAAGGGTAAAAAGTTTGAAAAGGCTGCACCAGGTGCAAAGATTACATTGAAGTAAGGTGAGAGTGTACCAGTACTTAAAGGTCATCTTTTGGTCAGAGGATAATACAGTTAGTTCTCTGATTTAAAGAAACCTGTACTTAACTGTGGTGGGAATTGCTTGGACCAGGAGGCAAACTGTGCCAGCAAAGACTCTGCAGAACCAGAGGGATTTCCTCCTTGAGTTGATCAGGACTAATTGTGAGTTACTAATTCTGATACTGGAAAGGAAAAGGGGCCCAGGGTAGGCTGAAGAAGATACTGTGAACAGAGAAAGTAGTAACTGTTGCTTAGAGAAGATTTTGAGTAAAAACTGTGTTTTGTTATCACTGCATCCTGTGCTGTATCACCGTGTTTTTATTCTGAAGCTATAGCAGTCAACTATTTTTATGTTGGAGCACAACTAATATGGGC
This sequence comes from Rhinatrema bivittatum, assembly GCF_901001135.1. Lineage (NCBI taxonomy): Eukaryota > Metazoa > Chordata > Amphibia > Gymnophiona > Rhinatrematidae > Rhinatrema > Rhinatrema bivittatum. Next base: position 245,520,800 of record NC_042619.1, on the reverse strand, counting down.
AGCCAGGACTTACACTCCTTCCACTTCGCCCTTTTACAATAACACTCCCATACCCATTCCCCCCCCCCCCCCCCCCCGCCCCCTTCCTTGAAAGAATACACAGCACCGTATTGGAATCCAAAAGGCCGCAGCTTTATTGTACAACATCGGTGCCTGAGCCCTCAGTACCCGATCTAGGAACTCAACCGACCATCCGCCACCTCCCAGCAAGATGATCAGTCCTAGCCAACCGGCCATCCAGTTCCTCCGTTCATTGAACTCATTATCCCGGCCCCTGCCAGCAAAGAGCCCAAGCCAGTGTGACCCCCGCCACCTCCCAGCAAGGAGCCCTGTCGCTACAACTGCACCCAGCTGTCTGCATAAATTATAACTTGTAACCAAAACTATATTGGCACTTTGTAAGCTACCATTTCCCAAGCTGAACATTAGATATATGTGCCTCTCTGTAAACCGCTGTGATGGTGCTTGACCAAACGATGGTATAGAAAAGATTTTAAATAAATAAGTAAATAAATAAATAAATGTTATGTAACACGGGCGCTGTTAGCTGTAAACTTTTTATTTGGTTTCAAAAGTTTGTACTATCAGATGGATTTTAAAAGCATTGATCGTGCAAAAAGGCTCCATACACGCGTATGTTCCTTGCATGAGCAAGGCAAATTTTAAGAAGCCGAGAAGTCCGCGCATACATACCTGTGCGCGTTAAGAATAAGGAGGCAGAAAAGGGGTGGAGATGGGTGCTCTGGGGTGGGGCCAAGACATACGCATGTAACCCCTGAATTTTGCCAGGCTGACCATGGTAACACGTGCCAAGTTTGGAAATTTTGAGCCAGAGGGATCCTGAACACTGGGAGGGGAGAGAGAGCATCTTTTAAAGGGCCAGTCTGACACTAATTATACCCCACTGTAAGAGGAGCACGTTCAACATAGGGTGGCTTTTGGTGAGGGCAGTATTACGTTGGTCTGCCTAGGGCACAAAGGTCTGTAAACTCTTCTAACACTGCCCCTCCTAAAACCCACCATGTTGAAAGTGCCCCTCTTACAGTGGGATACATATAATGTCAGATTGGCCCTTTAAAAGAATCTCTCCCCCCCCCCCCCCCCCCCAGCCAGTCACTTGTGAGTACACACGTAAAGGCTCCAACACATACACACAGTAGGGATATTTTAAATGGTACATGTGTACTTGCATGCATGATATAAAATTGAGCGTATTTTTGCTTGTGTGCCCAATATGTACATTTATGGGCACACGCATGCATCTTTTAAAATTTACTTGTATGTGATTGCAGCACACGGCTGGTGCATAGTCTGTTAGATGCCGAAACAGGCTCAGGTCGAGCCCTAAACTAGTTGCAAAGTTACAACTAAGAACTCAATTGCGTGCCACCAACGATCCCATGACAGGTCTGATCCCTAAACCCTGGCCCTGTCCTAAAAAAGAAATAGAGAAAACCCTTCCAGGTCCTCTCTCCACCCTCCTCAATCTCACTGCATCCACTGGTGGTTCACAGGGCAGGGGCGATCCCCAATCACTTCTGCCCTGCTGGTGAGCTATTTCACTATGATGCCAGGGTGCCGAGGCCAGCGACATTTTGCTATATGAACTGTACAGTGAAATGACGCCAGCCTCAGATCAGCTAGAACTATTGAGAAACAGAGCATCAGTGAGGCAGAAGCAACTGGGGATAGATCCTGCCCCATGAACAACCAGTGGATGGTAAGAGACTTGGAAGGGGTGGAGGGATGGCAGCAGGGAGTGGGTGGGGAGTAGGCTTGGGAGGGTTTTCTATGTTTCTTTTTCTTTGGGGATGCAGAGGTTGGGGGCTGTTCCCTGGTTTAGATGATATGCAGAACTTGGATTGTGGCTAACTGGAATTCATAAATTCACTTCCAACCTTAGGTCCCACAACAAAGATAGTTTACGGAGAATGAATTGCAGTTGGTGTTATGCCTGGGCTTCAGATGATCAAACTTAGGGGTCCATTTACTAAGCTGTGGTATTCTCCCCTGGAGGTGGAATATACTGCAGGGTTTACTAAGCTGTGGTACTCGGTACCACAACTCAGGACACCTTGTGGTATTTTCTCTGGCAGTAAAATACTGCTCGGAAAAATATCGCAGCTTAGCTGCCCCAAGAAATTACATAGTATGGTGGCCCCACAGCCTGGGACTGCAATCTTGTTAAAGGGCCCGAACGGCCCAGTGTCTCCCTCCCCTAATAATGTGGCAAACACCCCCCCCCCCATCTTACCCCCTGCTGCCCCTAGAGATGACCCCAGTGAGCAAAATTTAAAAAAATCACAAGGCCCCCATCCTTTCCTCCCGACCTTGCCCCTTTATCTTGAGGTCTTCCCCCAGGGGCTTCTAAATCCCAAAGCCTCTGATCCCCTTCCCTCCTTGATTCCAACCCTTGCCCTACCTTTCAATCCCTGGTGAGCCAGTGGGCCCTGGAGCGACCCCTAGGCTCCAGGCCCTCCACTGTCTGAGTACAAATGGCACTAGCTGGCTGCTTTCCAGCTTATGCCTCTAGCATTCAGTCACTTTATGGATCCTACCAAGAATGTTCAGTTTACAAGTCACCTGTGCGGAATGTGTCAAAGGCTTTACTGAAATCCAGTTCTTTCCCCAATCCAACTCTCTGGTCATCAAGCCAAATAAATTGATCAGCTTTGTCTGACAGACCCTACCTCTGGTGAAACCGTACCATCTCAGATCTTGTAATCCATTGGATTCCATAAAGCGCATTATCCTCTGATTTAGCAGTGATTCCATTAATTTACTCACCACAGAAGGTAGATTAACCGGCCTGTAGTTCCCAGCCTCCTCCTTACTTCCACTTTTCTGAAGAGGAATCACATCTGCCTGTCTCCAGTCCTCTGGAACTGCTCCTGACTCTAAAGAAACATTGAAAAGGTTAAGTCAGTGAAGCTGCCAGAACATCTTTCCCTCAGCTGTACTGTTTCAGGCTCCCATTATTTTAATTACTTTATGTTGAGCTAACTGCTTGCAAACAGTTTTCTGAAAATAAATTGTTTACCTCATTTCCAATCCTATTTGCAGGCCTACTCCTTTTTTTTTTCCTCTTCCTTTTATTTACTTTCCTATCAAAAAGATTAGCCACTTTTGTAATATCCTCTTTTAGTTTTGCCTACTGCTCGACTTCCACTACATTTTCCCATCCAGCTAATGATTCCTTGAGATATGCCCCCATTGTAACAAAATTAGTATTCCTGAAATTTAGGACCCTCACCTTTGAATTAACCACCGCTTGCATTTTGATACTGACCCACGCCATCCGGTGATGACTGGATTGTAGATGATCATGCACTATGACATCGGAGACACTCTCCTCATTGATAAAGCTCCAGGCCCAGTGTCCGTCCCCCCCAATGTGGGTTCCATTGCCAGTGATGACTGGATTGTAGATGATCATTCACTATGACATCAGAGACACTCTCCTCATTGGTAAGCTCCAGGTCCAGTGTCACCCCCGGTGATCACTGGATTGTAGATGATCATTCATTGTGACATCAGACACATTCTCCCATGTGGGTTCCATTGCCGGTGATCACTAGATTGTAGATGATCATTCATTGTGACATTGGAAACACTCTCCTCATTGGTAAGCTCCAGGCCCAGTGTCACCCCCCCCCCCCCCCCAATGTGGGTTCCATTGCTGGTGATCACTGGATTGTAAATGATCATTCACTGTGACATCGGAGACACTCTCCTCATTGGTAAGCTCCAGGCCCAGTGTTACCCCCCCCCCCTCCCATGTGGGTTCCATTGCTGGTGATCACTGGATTGTAAATGATCATTCACTATGACATCGGAGACACTCTCCTCATTGGTAAGCTCCAGGCCCAGTGTTACCCCCCCCCCCTCCCATGTGGGTTCCATTGCTGGTGATCACTGGATTGTAAATGATCATTCACTATGACATCGGAGATACTCTCCTCATTGGTAAACTCCAGGCCCAGTATCACCCCCCTCCCCTCCCATGTGGGTTCCATTGGCAGTGATGACTAGATTGTAGATGATCATTCACTATGACATCGGAGACACTCTCCTCATTGGTAAGCTCCAGGTCTAGTGTCACCCCGGTGATCACTGGATTGTAGATCATTCACTATGACATCAGAGACACTCTCCTCATTGGTAAGCTCCAGGTCCAGTATCACCCCCCTCCCCTCCCATGTGGGTTCCATTGCTGGTGATCACTGGATTGTAGATGATCATTCACTATGACATCGGAAACACTCTCCTCATTGGTAAGCTCCAGGCCCAGTGTCACCCCCCCCCCCCCCCCCATGTGGGTTCCATTGCCGGTGATCACTGGATTGTAAATGATCATTCACTGTGACATCGGAGACACTCTCCTCATTGGTAAGCTCCAGGCCCAGTGTCACCCCCCCCCCCCATGTGGGTTCCATTGCTGGTGATCACTGGATTGTAAATGATCATTCACTGTGACATCGGAGACACTCTCCTCATTGGTAAGCTCCAGGCCCAGTGCGCCCCCCCCCCCCCCCCAATGTGGGTTCCATTGCTGGTGATCACTGGATTGTAAATGATCATTCACTGTGACATCGGAGACACTCTCCTCATTGGTAAGCTCCAGGCCCAGTGTCACCCCCCCCCCCCCCATGTGGGTTCCATTGCTGGTGATCACTGGATTGTAAATGATCATTCACTGTGACATCGGAGACACTCTCCTAATTGGTAAGCTCCAGGCCCAGTGCCCCCCCCCCCAATGTGGGTTCCATTGCTGGTGATCACTGGATTGTAAATGATCATTCACTGTGACATCGGAGACACTCTCCTCATTGGTAAACTCCAGGCCCAGTATCACCCCCCTCCCCTCCCATGTGGGTTCCATTGCCAGTGATGACTGGATTGTAGATGATCATTCACTATGACATCGGAGACACTCTCCTCATTGGTAAGCTCCAGGTCTAGTGTCACCCCCCCCCCCCCCCCAATGTGGGTTCCATTGCCGGTGTCTTGTGTTTCTTTAGACACATCTGGATAAATCCAGATTTTTTGTCCCAGGTATAGGGAGACCCGTTTAATCATAAATGCTTTTAAAACTTTATCTCTGTTGAGAGGCAGAGCAAATTTAACCATAAGGGTACCTCTCTTCTCTACCTGAGAACTAAAAGAAGATTCAATTAACTCAGTAACATTTAACGATATATCTTGTATGGCTTGATCTGTTCTTTCATTTTGTTTCCTATCATTTATAAAATAAGCATTCGCAATTTCAGGAAAATTATCAGGTTTCCATAGTAATATTTCAAGAAAATAATTTCTTAATTGCTCCCAAGGGAAGATCATCTTACACTTCGGAAAATTAACAATTCTTAAATTTGTATATCTAACAATATTTTCCAAAGACTCAACTTTTTTTGAAAGAGAAAGCTCACCCTGAATTATTGAAGCTTGAACATTCTTAATAGAGCCTATATCATCTTGTACCTTCGCCAAAACTGTAGCATAATTAGTTACCATAGGATTTAAATTCAATATCACATTTTGCATTTCTTTTATGTTAAGATTTAATTTCACTATATTATTTTGTAGCATAATTAAAGCTTGCCATAACATTTCAATTGTTACATTATTTATTTATTTGTTTATTTATTTATTTATTTATTTAAAGGATTTATATACCGGAGGTTCCTGTATAATATACATATCACCCCGGTTTACAAGGAATGGTAACTATCGCTTCATTTAGCGGTTTACATTGAACAGGTTTACATTGAACAGGTTAAGACGAAGTAACAAAACTTAAACATGAAACAGTAACTATCGCTTCATATAGCGGTTTACATTGAACAGGTTAGACGAAGTGACAAATTAGAGTATCTTACTAAGCATCTCATAAACATGCGAGTTAATAAATAAATAGCATGGTAATATGTTTATCAAACATGAATATATGTATATATGATTATATAAAGGATCCAAAAATGGTTATATGATAGGAACAATTCAAAATATATCTCTTCAGTAAGTTATATGCTAGGGGCTGGGGAAAGTGCAAATAAAAATGGGAATGCCTTTCTTCCTGCTCTTAATTCTAAGGGAATGCTTGTTTGAACAACCAAGTCTTAAGTTTCTTTTTAAATGTAGCGTGGCATGGTTCCATTACTTGGGTTACCTAACAAAACTTCAGGCATTGAAGGAGGAGATTCAAATTTTATTTGTTCTTGTGTTGGGTTGAAACCAATTGAGGGAGTAAGTACCGCTCCTGATGGTAAAAGAGATCTCCCATCGGCTAAGCTCATGCCTTCACTGCATGAAAGCACTCTCTGGGGGGGGGGGGAAGTTTCCTGGTCCCCCTCCCCTTCATGCAGCACCCTTACATCGCGATCCTCCTCGCTCGGACTCGAATGTAACAACGATATACGTCTCCCATTAGAGCCAGAAATAGCGATGAATGAGCTGCTCTTAGGTGGTGCAGGTATAGTTGGAGCCCAGGGACTTAGACTAACTTCTCCCAACATTGATGAAGCTTGCTCCCCTTCACTCAAAGTAGCGGGACCCTCCGGGGTTGAACAGTCTGCTGGTGGGTAAAAGGTAGTTAAGATTGTGTGTATTGGGCTCGGCCCGATAGGGGTCGAGGCTTCCTGTCGGACCTTGCCCTTCCGCTTAGTGTGCGGCATTGAAGAAATATAGTTGAAGTAAATGAACTGAAGCAAAATTAAATCCTTTACTCACTGTTCTGTAGAAATAATGTAATTATAGTATAGAGAGAGATCCAGTTGGGGAATCAAGCCTCAACTGATAGGAGGGTTGGCCTTCCCAGCCTTTGCCGGCCTAAGCTGGACCAAGCCGCGCACCCCTTACGGAGAGCGCGGCTTAGGCAGCTCGCCGACGGCAGCAGTGCGCCATCTGCCCTTCAGCTTTATGGGCAGATGCTCTCCTCTGACGTCATCCAGCCCTCCTCTCACGTTCCCAAAATGGTTGGTCCGCCTCCAAGATGTTACTCAAGGTGCAAGCTGTTCCGTGGAGGCTCCTTGCCGAATGCAGGTAGGAGCTGAGGCCCCACACTCTCCTCTCTCGAGCTCCCTACTGGATCCTTTTAATGATGGTCCAAGAAAACAAAGAGGTAGGCGATCTATGATAGCCGTAAGGTAAACACAAACAATAGATGCCTGATCTTTTTCTAAATGTTTATTAAGCAGAGACGTGTTTTGAACCGCGAAACTCGGCCTGAGTCGGGCGATTTTTGAACACGTCTCTGCTTAATAAACATTTGGAAAAAGATCAGGCATCTATTGTTTGTGTTTTCCTTTTAATGATGGCAGGGATTTCCCCTGATGCAGAAAGCTGACGGGTTAGCGCTCTCAAAATGCTGATTGGAGTCAGGTGCCCGGTTTAAATGTGGCTCTCATTGTCCTTGCATTGAAAGCTAAAGATGAAGCTAAGTTTTCACTATGGTGTGAAAGTTTTTATGTGCAAAAGACTGAAAATAAAAAAAAATATATGCAGACTAAATATATAGAGACTGATGATGATAGTGTTTCCCTACAGCATTTCGGCTGTTGAGATGTAATAGTTTGAGGTCTCCATTTCATTTGATCCTTGAGGTGTGTCTATTATACCAATACAAATAGATGTTCCATTCCCTCTTTCCACCTTAACCCACAGTGCCTCCTCCTTACCTCATAAACAGTTCTGTTGCTTTAAAATTATTTTTTTACATACTGCCACTCCTACGCCCTTTCTTTCTTCCCTGTCCTTCTGAATAGATGTCACTCACTTGAAAAAGGGCATTTGGCAAATTCCCCTCATGTGTCCCTCTAAGGAAAAAAATTGCTTTTGTCACTTCTTCTGGACTATATCAATTCAAAGTGCCGCTATTTGGCTTGTACAGAACAGCAGCCTTTCAGCACTTAATGGACCATGAGTTGAGGCACCCAGGAGTAACTGCAGCCTGTTTAGGTAATGGAGTGATTTACAGCATCTCTCTGAGGGCTGCAGGATTAACTGCTAACCCCATGAAATGCATCCTGGGAGCCAAGGAAGCAAAATATGTGATAGGCAGTGGCTGGGTTGTATTCAAGATACAAGTCACATTGCCACCTGTCCAGCCCCCATTACTAAGAAACTAGTAAGGGCCTGCCCGGGGTTTGCAGGTTAATGCAAATTTGCACCTCATTTCTCAAATCTAGGAGACCCTTTGACAAAAATCACCCAGAAGAGCTTGCCTAATAGAATTATTTGTACATGAAACTGCAAGTGGTCCTTTATAATGGTCCTTTTGTGTCAGGAACCAGTCCTTTGAAATTCAGTCTTTTTTGAGGGACTTCATACTGCAGATCGACACCATGAGAATAAAGTTGGGGATGGTACTAATGCAGAATGATGACGCTAGAGAAAACCCAGTCCTGTATTCAAGCCAAATGCATTTGAAGAGAGCAAAACTATTCAACAATAGAACACACATATCTAACACTCAATTGGGCATAGTAAGTCTGTGATAGTATCTACAGGGAAGATGGATCATCTTGGTAACAAACCATGAACCCTTGAGATAGTTACACATAATGAAGGAAATGAATAGTCATATCATGCAGTGGTACTTCATAATCCATTGTAAAGCCGCACATTTTACTTTCAGAAATTAGTGCCTACCCAAAGGTAGGCGTTAATTTCTGCCGGCACTGAGAAAGTGTACAGAAAAACAGTAAAAACTGTTTTTCTGTACACCCTCTGACTTAATATCATGGTGATATTAAGTCCGAGGTCCCAAAAGTGAAAAATAATTTAAAAAAAAAAAAATTTAAATCGGCCCACAGCTCGCGGGTTGAAAACCGGATGCTCAATTTTGCCGGCTTTCGGTTTCTGAACCTGTGGCTGTCAGCAGGCTCGAGAACCGACGCCGGCAAAATTGAGCGTCGGCTGTCAAACTCGCTGACAGCCGCCGCTCCTGTCAAAAAAGAGGCACTAGGGAGTCGGGACGAGCTAGTGTTCCTAGCGCCTCTTTTTACCGCAGGCCCTCATTTAAATACTGAATTGCGCGCACAGGCCATTCTCCAGGCACTCGCCCGCTCTCCCGCGACTTTTACTGAATCGGCCTGTTTGTTTGCTTCCTTTTCTATTCCTAGCTAAATGCTGCATAGTGTATTACATGACAGTCAGCTAGTCTTGTCCCATCATTTTATTTATTTGTAACTTCAGTCTGATTTGTCATCTCTTTGGGGCAGGAACCCTGGCTAGCCATTCCTTCAGTCTCTTTCCCCAGGGTGTGGATTCTTTTTTTTTGGGGGGGGGGGGAGGGGGAATGAGTTAACTTTCAGGGCCCAGAGTGCTAAGTGCGACTTTCCTTCCATTATCCCTGGGAGAGGGGAATGTATCCTCCCTGCGTGCTGTAAGCACCAAAATAAATACTCCGGAGTTACTTGTCTAGTGTCCCAAAATAAAGTCTTTACTGTTTAAACACTGGTGAAATGTGGCACAACACATTCATCTTTAGCACCACAAAATTCCTTTTGCATTGCAGTCTCTTCCCTCTACCCGTGCAGGGTATCTTGAACCAGGGCAGGGAAACATCCATCCTTCAAGGCATGGAAAGTGATGTTCCCAAGGGAATAGGGGATCCTTATGTGTGCAGGAAACCCCCTCCAGAACCAGCACAAGAGTCCAATTCTCTCTCTCTCCCAGGGGGTGAAGACGCCGGATCGGTGCCCTCAGTGATTGCTGGTTCCTATTACTCACGGACAGCAGCTCTTCTAAATCTCTTAGATTCTCATGGACTCTTTCAGATCCCTGAGGAGAGGGATTCCCCCGAAGCAGGCAACCTTCCCTGCTCCAACCAGGATAGAAGAGGCAGTCAGAAACCTTCCTCCTGCATCTCAAAACCCAAGTCCTGTTCCCCTCCAAAGGAAGGTTAGCACCGGGGTTCCTCCTTGCAGCAGGTCACTTACACCTCTGACCTCATTAAGCACATGGAGGGCAGGTCATCCCTAACCTGAGCAGCTCCAGACACAGGGTTTCCCATCCCTGAGCCCAGGTGGAGTACAGGCGCTCACAAGGCTCCTACCAGAGGGAGAATTCTGACCAGCCAGCGAGTGGACTGGAAAAGGAAGGACCCCCCCCTGACCCTGGTCAGGCTCACCAGGCAGGGTTTGCCTGGCTCCTCTGACTGGGCCTGAAAAAAACACACCACAAGAAAATCTCCTCTCTGCCTGCTAACATCTAGCAAACCATAAGGCACTGCCTCTAGACTTTCTGGAGAGGGCTGCATAAAAAACTTCCCAAGGGGGAATGGCCGTTCCAGACCTCTCCAAGGGAGGGGCTACATTTGAATAGTAACCTCCCCCATTCACTAAGATGTACTGGTCTTACTAAGAGTTCAACCAGGTCTTAATGGTAACAGAACTAGATGAGCTTCCAAAACCCCCCATGTGAGTGATAAACAAATATTTTCATCAAATAAACAATCGGGTACAAAACACAAGCATAAAGCCTCAAGTTATAAATCTTAAGTAACTATTGCACAGTCCCAGAGTGATATACAGCGCCTCACAATTTAGAAAGAGAATAAGCCCACCCTTCATCAATCCAAATCCATCCCCCAATTTACAGAATATAAAAATAACAGAAAATAAAAATAAAAAAAGGTCCAAAGGAAAAACAAACAAAAAACCAACCCTTCCACTCCAAACAAAACCTGATAATTAGTACCAGGACCTATATTCCTGTTGATCTGCTACCAAAGGGCTATTCAGAAAGCCCAGTCTTGGTTTTCCTATGAAATGCAAGGTAAGTGGTATTAGGGTCCGTCCCACTTTTTCTGCCTCTGTAAATGGTGCTCTCATTCTCCCAGTTCCCTTGCTTTTACCTTAGGGTCATCTTTGATGCTTCTCTTTCCTTCTCTACACACATCCAAAACACTGCTAAAGCGTGCTGTTTCTTTCTGAGCATGTTACAGGACACTTATTCTCTCTCTCTCTTATTACCTCCCGCTTACACTACTGCAATTTCATTTTTTTTTTGGGGGGGGGGGGGCCTCCTGCTGAACCACCTTTCTCCACTGCAGTTGATTCAAAATTTGGCTGCACGACTTATCTTCCTTCAGAGTCGCTTTTTTTTTTTTTTTTTTTTTTTTAGCATGTAACCCCTCTTCTCAAGTGGCTACATTGCCTCCCCACCCTGCTTCGGCATACTGTTCAAGTTTCCCCTACCCGGTTACAATTGCATTCACTCTGCAGCTCCTTGTCACCTGTGTCTTCACTTCTCTCCCCCTGCGTCCATGCTCGCGAACTCCGTTAATTGGGAAGGTTGCTTTTATCTGTGCCCTTCTCCGCTGCCAATTCCTGACTGTGCTTTTTCTACCTGGCTGCTCCGAATGCCTGGAATAGACTCCCTGAATAGGTGTGTCCCGCTCCCTCCCTGCTCACATTCAAATCTAGTCTAAAAGCTCATCTCTTTGAGTCTGATTTTAACTCCTAACCCCATCTTTACAATAAGCACGTCTTCCAATGATTGTTTGTCACGTTTGGTTTTCTTGCCTAGATTGTCACCATGGAGCAGGGACTGTCTCTCTCTTATGCGTGTGGCACCTATGCCACAAGAGTGCATAGAAGTTAACGGTGCTAACAGGTTTTTTATGTTGAAATAGAGGTATCCCACCCCCCCCCCAACGGGAGCCCTGAATGGTCTCAAACAGGATATTGAGAGGGCAAAAGATAATCTGAAGGTGTTATCTGTCCTTCTAGATAGACCAGGGGATACATCCCCTGGGGGCTGAGTCAGGGGCTGCTCCAGATGCAAGGGACAGAGACTGGGATCCTCCCCCGGGAATACCATAGGGAGCAGCAGGAGCAGGACAGGGATTTTTCTCTAAAAATCCCCAGAGGCCTGAGGAGAAGAAGGAAAGGGTACAATACAGCCTGGACGTGTAAAAGACAAAGCCCGTGCTTAACTAAGACAAGTACTCGGCTGGACCAGGAAGCCAAACTGTGCCAGTGGGAACTTGTTTTGGGGCTCGGTGGATCCTGAGGCTGCACATTGTTGTGAGGAACTATTTTGCCAACTGAGGAGACTAGAGAGAGGACCAGGCTAGGTTGTGCAAAAGGCTGAGGAGAGAGAAGAAACAGAAGTAATCAGAGACCTTGTGTTGCTGTAAGAAGAAACTGTTAGGGGAAGGGGAAGCGGCACCATAAGGAGAAGACTTAGAGATTTTCTGGAACTGTAATTCTGTTTCATGTCTGCATCTACCTGAACTGTCATTATGTTTGATTCAGAAGAGTCTCTCAGTAAATTATTTATTTTTGGAGCACAACTTAAGTCTGGAGAGTGGTTCTCAGCCCGGGACTGGCCCTGCAGGTTATCCTGCCCCCAGAGATTTAATTGCCCAGCTCAGGATAATAACTCCAGTGCTCCCCGAGCCTGGGAACAGGGGGTTACATGTGATTGTGTGTTATAGAGAAACGACCCTGGCTAGTCCAGGGTCGTTGAGGGTAACCTGGGCCGAGCAGAGCGACGGAGGAAGCAGGGCGGGGAAAAGGAAAGGGGGGAACTGGGGGGGGGGGGGTGATCCGGCCATGCACCAATGGGAGGCGGTGAAATTCAAAGCTGTCCTCCCATTGGTGCATCGCGGGGTCCCTAGGAAGCCAGAGCTGGCTCATCGGCAGTTGGAAATCAGGCAGCGGAGCAAGCGGAGGGTTCTTTGCTTGCTGCGTGCCTGGGTTCCAGCTGCGGCGCGTGCGGGGGTCTGGTAGTTCGGGGAGAGCGGCGGCGGCGGTGCGATCGCGATGCGGCGTTCCGCGGGTCGGCAGCGGTCGCAGCGGCGAGGGCGATACGGCGGGCGGGCCGGAGACGGCAGGGCGGGCGATGCGGCGGCGCGCGTCGGTCCCCTGAGGTGAGTGCGTGGGCTCGGGCGCTGGGTTGGGGGTCACGCATGACCATAGCCCCCCCCCCCTCGCGGTCCCGGCGTCGTCGCAGCGGGAGGCCGACCCGGGGGAGAGTGGCGCGGAGCAGGAGAGCCCGCCCCCTCCCGGCCTTGTAGCCCGGGCTCTCATTTCGGCCTGCGGCCGGCGAGCGCGGGTGGGACGCGTGTGGCCGCGGGCAGGCGGCAGGCTGTGGTGAAGCCTGGGCCTTCCTTCCTCGGGGGTACGCCACGTGCCGCCGCGTTCGGCCTGCGGGACGCCCTAGACCGCGTGAGGACTGGGGGCTCGGAGGTCACGGCGAGCGGGGGGTTGTTCGCGGCGGGGGGGGGGGGGGGGGGGCGCAGCCTGGGCGGCGTCCTAACCCCGGGCGGACGGCACAGAAGCGGGGTGAGTAGGCCTTCGCGGCCAGGGACCCTGGCCCCGCCCGCCCTCGTGGGCGCGCGGGTTCGGTCGGACAGCGAGGGAGTGGTGTGCGGGGGCTCCAGGGGGGCCTCCCCGGTGGCCGTCCCCAGGAGCCGCGGCGCCTCGCGTCCGGTGCGGCGTCATCCCGTGCGGCAAGGGGCAGTCCCTTCACCCATGCCGCTGCTGCTGGAAGGCACCCTCTCCCTCCCCCTCCCCCGGAGGGTAGCCCGGTAGCTGCAGCGGCCTGGATAGATATTTTGGGCCGCATGGCGCGGGCCGGGTACAGTTTCCTCCAGGGGCCTACAGACTCTGGCGCCCGGGGAGGGACGGCCAACTGGGGCGGGACAGGTAGTGTCGGTACTCCCCTGGGTGAGCACTTTTTCCCGGGCGCGTCTGGCACCCCCGGGGACGTGCAGGGCGCGGGAGTGCAGGGAAGGCTGCGCCCGAGCGCCGGCGCGGGCCCGAGCGGGTGGTCGGCATGGGGGGCGGAGGCCCCACACTGTGCAGGCAGCTTTGGGGGTTTTGTTGCAGCTGGAGAGGAGGAGGAGATCCCGGGCCCGTCCAGCCGCGAAGCATGGTGGATGCAGGAGGGCATGGTGCCGGGAGAGGCTGCGGATCGGTGGGCGAGGGGTGGCGATGGAGGCGCAACGGTGGCAGCGTGCGTGGAGGTTCCCGGATGGCAGGAGGCGGGCGCCCCAGGAGGGGCCGCGGTGACGGGTAAGTTGGAGCTGCGGCGTGGGGACAGGGATCGGGGGGGCAGGAGGCGACGGGCGTGGGGGGATTCCAGTTCGAGCTCCTCGACCTCTACATCGCCCTCTAGCGCGGAGGGGCGGTGCAGGAGGGGAGTGTTGGGGGAAGGGCCCCGGTGCGAGACGAGCAGCCCCGCGTTGGCGGCGCTTTCTGATTTGTGGGAGGGTGTCCCGAGGCGATTGGTGAAGCGGCTCAGGAAAAGGAAGTTCGTCAATATATTTACGCTGTAGGAGGGTAGGAGGGGTGAGAAGCGGTTATCCAAGAAAGCAAAGCAGCGCATGCGGCGGAGCGGGTCGGAGCCGAGACTCGCCAAGAATGTAGTACATTGGATGCGGGGGTTTCTTAGGTTGGTGAGCGTGGTCAGCCACTTCGATCAGTCCCAGTATGGGGCGTTGCTGTCCTACGCGGACAGCATTCTGGGTGCGTTTCGGGCCTTTGACGGTTGGGCTTGGCTCACCTATGATGAGAAGTTCCGTGACAAGATGGCGGGGAGTAAACTCATGTACTGGGGCACCCAGGATATACATCTGTGCTTACGCAGATGACCAACAGGAGGACAAGGGGGGCACGGAAGGGCCTCACAGGGGGCGCGGTGGGGGGCTTGGCGCCGGTGGTCGGGGGGAAGGGGCAGCCCTTTCGTGTTGGGGGGGCACGGGCGGGTGAGACAGGAGTCCGGAGCGCGGGGGGGGCTGCAGACGTTAGAGGCGCTTCAACAAACTCAACTGTTTGTTTCCTGAGTGCAAATTCCGGCACGCCTGCGCTACTTGCGGGGGTGCTCACGCCGCCACTGAGTGCGCTCACGGGGCGGGAGGGGGGGTGGAAAGGGGGCCCAGTAAGGACGTGTTACCGTCCAAGGCGGACTCCCCTATCTGTGTGGAGGCGCTGGTGGAGGGGCTGCGGGTTTACCCGGATCGGGTAGCCGCGGTCTTGCTGCAGGAGGGTTTTAGGGAGGGGTTTCGGATCCCATATCAGGGCCCGGGGTAGGGGGGTAGGGCAAGGCATTCCAAGTCGGTGTAGAATCGGGCGCATGTGGCCAGGGCCAACCTCTGGGACGAACTGGACTTAGGAAGAGTGGTGGGGCCGTTTCCGGACAAGCCATACGCGCAGATGCACTTGTCACCGTTGGCGGTGATTCCGACGAGCTTATCCCTAGGGAGGCGTGCACGGTGAAGTACGCGTCTTTCGTCGAGGCGGTGGGCATTGGTCCGTAAAGCGGGGAGGGGGGCGCAGCTAGCCAAAGCGGACATCGAGTCCGCCTTCCGGCTGCTCCCGATCCACCCCTCGTCGTTTCCGCCGTTGGGATTTTACTTCGAGGGCGGTTACTTCTTTGATCGTTGTTTGCCAATGGGTTGCGCGGTGTCCTGCGCCTTCTTTGAAGCGTTCAGTACGTTTATTCACTGGGCCACCAGGATCCATACGGCCTGCGCGGATTCGTTCCACTACCTGGACGATTTCTTATTTGTGGGGCGGGGTGACTCGGAGGTCTGTTCGCGGCAGTTGCAGGGTTTCCTGGGGGACTGCGCAGCGATTTGGCGTGCCCATTGCGCGGGACCAGACGGAGGGCCCGGTCACCAGGTTGACCTGCCTGGGAATAGAGTTGGATTTGGAGGCCATGGTGTGCCGCTTGCCGGAGGAGAAGGTCGCTCAGTTGCGGGATTTGTGCACAAGGTGAGAGGGGCGGCGACGGTTACCTTGCGACAGATGCAGTCGCTTATCGGTTCCTTGCATTTCGCCTGTCGGGTGATCCCCATGGGGAGGGCGTTCATTCATCGCCTGTCCTGCGAAGACGTCGGGAATTTGGGCGGGGCATCACTTCATTAGGGTATCGTGACCGGTGCAGGAGGAGTTAGGACAATGGGAAGCCTTCTTGCACTCGTTCAACGGGATCCGGATGATGCCCGAGCCGGAGGTGTCCAACATGGATCTGGAATTGTATCTGGCCACGGCAGGGGCATTGGGTTGCGGTCTATACTTTCGGGGCAAGTGGTGTGAGGCGCCATGGCCGGCGTCCGGGACCGACGGGGCGTGGTGCGGCACATTACTTTCTTGGAACTGTTTCCTATCATTGTGGCACTGACCCTACGGGGGGAGGACTTGGCGAATAAACAGGTAGTCTGGTGGCGATAATTTGGGCATGGTGCAGGTGGTCAACAAGCAGGCGGCGCGATATCCCAGGGTATCGGCTTTATTGCGGGTCATGGTCCTGTTGTGTCTTCAGTGGCATGTGACTTTCCGAGCGCGGCATGTTCCGGGGGTTCAGCGCATTATCGCTGATGCTCTCTCTCGTTTTACGAGGGATGTCTTTCGGGCGGCGGCGCCTCACGTGGCCCGGCGGGGAGAGCAGGTCCCAGAGTACTTGTGGAACCCGGGGCGATGACCAATGGGAGTTGATCCGGCGTGGGGACGATGCTGTGACTCGTTTGCTGTTATCTTTGGGCTGGGGGGGAGGACGGGTGCGGGAGGCTGAGGTGGTGCGGTTCATACTGTGGGCGAAGGGCGCGGGCTTTTCCTTGGCGCATGTCCGACGCCAGTTGGCGGGGTTCGCGTTCTTTCAGAAACTGGAGGGGCGCGGTAACCCGACTCGTTGTTTCCTTGTCAAAAAATTGTTGGACGGGTGGGGGCGTAGGGAGGACGTGCGCAGGCCAATCCGGTACGGCGATTTGCTCAGGTTGGCCACTGGGTTGCGGGGGGTATGTAGTTCTGGGCATGAGTTGGTGTTGTTCCGTTTAAGGCATTCTCCTGGGCGTTCTTTGGGGCCCTTCACATTGGGTAGCTCATTGCTCGGGCAGGAGGGGTTGCTGATAGGCGACGTGCGTGTCTCCACGGCGAGGGTAGCGATCCGTATTCAGAGGTCCAACACGGATCAGACAGGAAAGGGCGCGTGGATTGCTTTGGGCCGTGTTGAGAGCGGGCGGGAGTGTCCGGTGCGCTTGGCGCTGGCTTATGGTTTGGCAAGACCGGGGGTGGGGGGTCATTTCTCGGTGCATGCGGATGGTTCCCCTCTTACCAGATATCAATTCGTGACGGTCTTGCACAGAGTGGTGGTGAGTCTTGGGTGCGCAGAGTGGTGGTGAGTCTCGGGTGGGATGTGACGCAGTACACGTCGCACTCGTTTCATATTGGTGCGGCCACGACGACGGCGGCGGAGCTGGGGTGGCCGGCGGAGCAAATACGGGCGTTGAGGCGGTGGAAGTCGGTGGTTTTCCGGGCTTCTGTGCGGAAGTGACGCCTCCGGCGGGTAGGGAGGCTCCTCCGGCGGGTAGGGGGGCGTCCTAGCATGGCTGTTTGTAACGGGTCTGTTTGTATTGCAGATCGAACGGGAGGTGACGCGACCAGGGTGTGCCTGGATTATGGGCCATTCCTTTGTCCAGAGAGCCCACCAATGGGCTAAGCGGAGGCCTTATGGAGAGAAGTTGAATTTGACTCGAGGTGGTAAAATGGTAGGGCCGCAGTGGGGGTACAAAGGCCGTAACCGGTCTTTGTTGGTGGCGGAAAACCCGAGCCATATGCTGGATTGTGTATTGGAATAATGTTATGGACTGTTCGGAGGGGGGGGAGGAATGCCCGTGTAACTTGGGGCCGTTACACGGGAAGGCCTAAAGAGCAAGGGGGGGGCCGATGCTCAGGCCGCAAAGCTTACCCTCGCTCATGCCGTGGCGGGGTAAGTGGGGGGGGGGAGGGGCAGAGCGCTAGCTTACCACCGGGCCGCGGTGGTAAGCGAAGAAGAGGAGGCGGCCAAGGAGGTGGAGGGGGGCATTGTTATTGTTATTTGAATGCATGTTAAGATAGCGGCTCGGGTTAGGTTAATAAACTGCGGCCTTTGTTAATACCATACAGTTGTCATGTAGTTTTATTACAAAGGGGGGAGAGAGAGGAAATGCAGCTGCCGGAGCGAATGTCTCGAGTCCCCATGTTACTAATATAAATGATAAATAGTAGTAGTGGCCATGAAAAAGAAAAAAGCACATTATTTTGTGACCAGCGATTTCACAGCAGAGTAAAGATGGTTCTTCCAAAAGATCTCGCTGAAAGAATCTTAAGAATTTCCGTGCCTTGGAATGAGAGAGAGAAATAGACACATTTTGTGGAATAACTCGAAGAAATCATTTGAACGTGATGGAGAGGATCTTAAACTGAATTCTCGGCTCAATATGGAACAAATGTAATCCCCAAACTGAGATGGTCGTATAAGAAATTTGGCAAATACGCAGATAAGTTTCACCAATTTTCAAAGTGAACCTGGGCGCATATTTTCGCTTTTGAAAATTATCCCACCAAAGCTACCCACACAAAATTACACCTGCTATTTTGTGCACATGATCTTTTCATGGAAATTTACAGGTATACTTTTGAAAATGCAAAAAGGTGAATTTTCAAGGAAAAACGCATGTAAATAACAAATACCTGCTAGTTTATAAACCTCAAACGCGCTTATTTTTTCTTTTGCACCCACATATGTGCAAAAAAAGGGGACATCTAAGGGCATTCTGGGGCAGGGCCAACATTTGCACACATAGGCCTATATTTTCTAAAACACCGCGGTTGCGTGAATCGCGAGGTGCAGGGGGCGAAGCGGGTGGTGGGCCTGCGATGCGATCACTGCCGGCTTTCGCACCCAATAGCGCCATCGTAAAAGGTGGTGCTATTGGGCGCAAAATTGGAAGCAAAAAGGCTCCTTACCTTTTCACCGTCCATGCTGTCTTCGCGGCGTCCACCCCGACTCCTCCTCTTCCGGGGCAGACGCCACCCCCAACTCCGCCCCTTTTTAGCTATCGCATGCGAAAAGTCCCTTTTCGCATGCGCTAGCTTTAGAAAATGACCCCCTTAGGTTGCTATTTTAAAAGACATGCATGAAGATTTACCAACTTACTCATAGGGCCGGATTTTAAAAGGGTTACGCACATAAGTTATGCGCGTAACCCTTAAAAAAAAAACCTGCGCGCGCCGAGCCTATTTTGCATAGGCTCGGCGGCGCACGCAAGCCCCGGGACGCGCGTAAGTCCTGGGGCTTGCAAAAAGGGGCGGTCAGGGGCGTGGCCAGGGGGCGTGGTGTCAGCTTGGGAACGTGGGGGCAGACCGGGGGCATGGCTGAATGCCCCAACACAGCAGCCTGTGTCGGGGCCTGCCGCGGCAGCAGACAGCCGGTGCGCGTAAGTTACGACTGCCCGGAGGCAGGCGTAACTTCGCGGATAAAGGTTAGTAGGGAGATTTAGGTAGGGGTGGGGGAAGGGAGGGGAAGGTGGGGGGAGGCGGAAGGAAAGTTCCCTCTGAGGCCGCACCGATTTGGAAACCTTAGATCCAAGGCAGGTCAAAGGAAAAATGAGAGATTAGAAGAAGTGGCTTTTTTTTTTTTGGTTTATCAATTTTATTTTATTTGCTTGGGATGTTTTATCAGTATTGCTTATAACCTAAAATCAAAAGCCCTATTTATATACACAGCTCTAATGATTAGAAGTGATTTTTTCTTTTTACAGTGCATAGTATCATGACCTGTTATCTGTGAAGAGCAGTGTTAGATGCATATGACTCACATGATTAATGTCCCTTTCAAACAGTATATTTTGTGATAAGGTGTTTTATCAATTGTTTTAGTTTATACCTGGAGATATATTTGTTTACCCTTTTGTTCTGTACAGGGCACATAATTCATGGCATGCCTCTTGCCAGTTAAATATTAATGCCTCAGCCATTTCTGCTCTGATCTCAATGTTGAATTAAATAATTAATCTCCTGTCCAATTTTAACGGTGACAAATAGTTCTACCATGATCACTAAACTCTTTGAAAACTATTTTTCTTGTATGGCTGTGAAACATTCATGTGAAACTCAGGATTCCAGTTCTGCCATCCTGATGCCATAATTTGGAAACTTTGTTTTTAGTTCATCCAGAATGAAAAAAAGTATTTATCAAAATTACAGCTGCAAAGTGCTTTTAAAACCACAATGAAATGGAGAGATATCGAAGAGTAGCTTTCAGAGTAAATAATTACAATTATGAATGGCAACACCCCCATCCTGTCCTAGAGGGAAGGAGTCACATCCAATAATGCCACCTCTCAGCTGTGCGATTTACAATGGGCATGTGTAGCATGCTTACACAACTAAAGGTTCTTCCAGGGGTGGGGAGCAGAGGCTGGAGCAGAACAAATATAAAAGGCAAAACACAATTGCAAATAGCGTGCACTATTTCTCAAAACAAAAAAAAAAGGAAAAAAGCCCACCCAAAGTAAAAAAATTAAATTCAGCTAAAAAAAACCCCCTCCCCACAATGAAACATGACAAAAGCTTGCTGCGTGCTTGCACACCACTCTGAGGAAGTAAACCTCTCTTTCTGCATTTGTCTTTCTACAAAGGAAAGAAGACCCTGGTCTGAGAACTGTGAGTCAAAGATCTTTGCAGAAGGAGCAAGAAGCGAGCATTAGGCACCTGTCCAGAGAAAAGGAGAGTGCTACCCATCCAGTCCAGAAAGGAGAGAGGTGAGCAGAGGTGAGCATTGGAGAATTGGGTGCCTAAGAGTCCATGGGCATCAGTCCAAGAGAGCCTTAAACCCCATTAAATGGAGTGTGGGATTCCCAGGAGTGCACAGCAGCAAGGATTAGCAATCCCTGGTGAAATCTCAGCACCTGCTTTTTGGATTGTCTCTACTAAAACACTATAACTTGCAATGTTTGGTTTACAAGACTGAGTGAGGACTAAGTGCTGGTCCCCCCAGCTTAAATGTATTTGCTATTTTTAACTTACCTCTGTGAGAGAGAGAGAGAACATCTCTGTAAAGGCCAATATGTAAGTTTCCTATTTATACCACTATAAGAGGGGGCACTATTAACTCGGGGGTGAGGTTTGGAGGTAGGATAGGTTTTGGGGGGCAGTTTTACATATATAGTTAGAGGTACGAACAGCAAAGTTGACATGAGTGAAGAGTTTCTGTCATTTGGAGTGATGAAAGATAAAAGAGGACATTGATTTGTACAATGTATTCTCTACCTAGCTTGATTGCAGCTAGCATTAAGGTCCTAATGCGAAATGATAAATGACCCCGTTAGATGGGATATTCAGCAGCACAATTAGGCTATTGCTGCTTAGCCAGATAAGGATAAGAACTTAAGCTGGTTAAGTGACTTAAGTGAGTTTCAGTATCAGCCTCACTGTGATTAATACTGGGTGCTGTCTGGCCCCCTTTTTATTTATTGCACAATTTTGAAATAGTGTATTTGATGGCCAAGAACTGAATTCATAGCAACTTCAGAATGGGAGGTAAATCCATCGGGAAAAATCCAATTTTTCCTAGAACCAATAAGGAGATAGATTCAGGTTTAATTTGAGAAAAGAAATAATGTGCCTGTCAATTTTCTTGCATAATTTTCGAAAAGCACAGGATGAGTGTAATTTACAAAGCCACTTTCACAGCTAAAACAGTGCTTTACCCGCGGAAATGGTCTGTTGCAGAATGCAGGTAAAGCCACGTGCGTGTGTCATGTGTGCGCGTAAACTTACCTGCCGTGTGCGAAGGCACTCCCAGAGCGGGCTTGGGCAGCTGAACAGCCGAATAATTCGGTGAAGATTTGTTGTATTCGTGGGGAATCGCGAGACGTTTCACTTTCCCACGAATATGGCCATTGGTCAGCCCCTGTCACATGGTAGGAGCAATGGATGGCCGGCGCCATCTTGTGCTCCTACCATGTGACAGGGACTGACCAATAGCACCTGTAGCCCCTGTGACATAGTAAGTCAAAGTCAATTTTCCTGATAAAAACAAATATCTGTGCAAAAATGATCAGGTGTGTGGGTAGTTTTGGTGGGATAATTATCAAAGGGAAACTATGTACACAGTTTCTTTGAATATTAGTGTAACTTATGTGTTGTACCTATTTTATTTTAAATTTCTGCGGGCTGTTGAGAAACTCCTCCCCCCCCACCCCCTTATGTCTAAGAATGGAATTTTCTGCAAATTCAGAAAGGCAAAAAATATTTCCTCATCCCTCCCTGCTACAAGCGCAGCAGAACGTTTGCCGGAAAGGGATACATTCTTTTATTTTGTTTTTTGCAGATGTTCTTGTTTGGACATTAAATTAAATCCTTGGGTAAATGATGCAAATCTCTCGCACAAAAAAAAGATAACGTACTCAACCATTTTTATAGCATCTAAAAAAAATTATGTTTTTATCACTTCGATGTTGGCAAAAACCATGTATGAAATAAAAAAATAAGATATTCCAAAAATGAAAACCCCGTGTTAGATGTTTGGGCTTTGTCCGGGGCTGTTGAAATTCTCCTGCGCGGAGATTATAACCATCTTTTCTTTTTCAGAGGTGAATGTTACAAATAAGGATCTCCTGATGCTGTGATTTTGTTCTCAGTTGTATTGCAATTACTTTTAGTGGGGCCATTTAAGTGTAAATGCTTTAAAAAAAAATAAGTCCCTTAAATGTTTATAAGTTGTGGTGTTTAGAAAACTCTTCATCCTATGAAGCATGGCCAGTGCAATGATATTAAGGAGCCCAGGGTACAATCCTTATTAACACATATTCAGTACTGTCAAGTAAGGAACTAGGGTATTCATTTTGAATAAAGTGGTGCAGCCACATTAATCTGCTTATAATTGTAGAAATAAAGGTCAGTAATTAAGTTGTAGGCAATACCTTTTCAGCCTAGTTCTCTCTAAGGAATCTGGCCTTAAAGGACAATAATCATGTCTGTGAGTCTGTTCATCTCATTTCATTGAAATTTCTGCCACAGATGGCAGTAATCCCGCCCCCCCCCCCCCAAGCTCACCCTTTCCACGTGCTCTCGACATCACAGACAAGGAGAATTCCATTTCCTTTTTCCTTCCTGTAGGGAAACAGGCCAATTCAGTTCAGCTGAAATCTCGGGGAAGTCAAGAGGGCTTCATGATGTCATCAAGTATTTTTATAGCTTCCTTGCCCACTAATTAGTGCTCATCTTCATTAATTGCCTGGTTTCCTATTGGGAAAACGGCCTCTAATATTTAGGGGGCAATTTTGTAACCGTGCATAAGTTAGGCAGGAAATACGCACATGAATTACCCCAAAGTTTCAAAGCAGACTTACATACGCAGGTCCTCTCTGAAATCTATCCCACCAGATCTATGCCCGCAGATAAGTATTGACTTATCCAGCTAAGTAGTGGCTGATCTTAACTGGCTGTTTGGCAGAGGGTAACAGCTGCCAGATAGCCTGAGAAGTACTGACTTATTGGGCTATCTGGTGCATTTTATACTTAGCTGGATAAATATCATTTATCCAGCTAAGAGGCAGTGGCTGCTGTCACTTATGGCCATCAGGGATTCCCCCCCCCCCCCCCCCCTTCCTGAGTTAAACTGTGCATTGGACCTGTGATAAATGCACATTTTACTCTTAAACATGTTTTAAAACTCCCAGTGCATTTGATTATCTTACTGCATTGGGAGTTAAAACAAAACTTAATCTGGACATTAGAAATGTGTGCTAAAAAGCAGCGCACAGTTTCTTATCGCCCAGATTACTGCATCAGCCTGCAAGTTAGCTGCTGAACATTCTGTGTTGGAATACTGGTCATTTTGATTGGCAAGTGGTTTGGCCAATAGGATTATTGGATGTGATGGAGAGGATCGTCAAGTGAAAACAAGCTCTGACTCATGTGATAAGGCATATTTTGCTGCATAGTCATAAAGCCTGTTTTGATCATAATGAGAATTATTTGCATACACAGAATCACCACCTCCTGCCAACCTTTACAAACTTAAGCAACTTAAGCCATTAAGGGGTGACTCTCTTGCAAATAAGAATGCTGTGGACATCCTGTGAAATAACAGACTAGATAAAATGATACAGAGGAATGGGCTGCTAGAAGTTTCTAACCTGCCGGTACCGGTTCAGTCAGATCCCCAGCTTCAGCCTTACTTCACCTTCCCCCATTCTGGTTGTCTTGCTACTCTCCCCAAAACCTGGCTGGCTATCCTCTCCCTTCCCTAGCCTGGTTAGCTGTCTTCCTCCCTGCCCCTGTCCTTCACTCTCTCCTGAATCCCAGTGTCCCAGTCCCAGCCTCTAGTGATACTGTGGGAAGAAAAAAAAAAACCAACTATCATTGAACAAGGCCTCTTCCTCTGAACTGACTGTTTCTTCTATGGCCATTTGAGCACTTCCACCAGAAACACCAGTATTATGATAGCAGGGAAGCCATTGCCCGCTACTGGGTGAAGCACATTCACTATGCAGCCAGCTGCTTCCTGCTCTAGTGACGTGGACCGGAAAGGATAAGAAATTGCTATTTTAAGAGCTACATTGTGCCCATGCCGGTTTTATGCAAGGGTGGCACTGATTCTGCTGTGATTCTGCTCCTGTGGGGGGGTGGGTTCTGACATTAGCATTGTGCACATCCTGCTTAGAACAGATGTTGATGTGTCCCCAGGAGCCTGTCAGAGACTCTGTTACATACTGTGCTTTGTGATTAGTTCATCTACCCCCCCTTACACAAGGATAACAGCAGTTGGTTAAAAACTGCTTTCAACCAAAATATGAGTCATTCTGTAGTCATTTTTCATCATAAAAGATTCCGATGTATGGCCATCACGTTGAAAGCACATTTTGTTGGGCTGCAGAATTCAGCTTGTATGTGGCAATCTTCTATTCTAAAGTGTATTTGTAAGCTTTGTTTACATGGACGCTAAACATTTGTAAAGCGCACACTTCGCTTTCTTAGCTGCATTTCTTTTCTTAGTCTCCCCCCCCCCCCCCTTAGAAAATCCTGTATTCTTTTCCAAATCACTGCCTGGCTGAAGACGTAATTAACTGCAGGAGAAGAATGTGTGAGTCAGAAAAGCAAGAGGTGTCCCACCCTTTTGGGTTTAATTAGTAAAAAAATGATTTAATGGAGTCAATCGGTTTCTTAATGTTTCCCATCTGGTTTGCTAAGAAATCCTCTTGCAGGCCTAATTTCCATGTATTTACTAGTTTACCCAGGGCAAAAACTCATAAAGACAAAATTACATTGCAGCAGAAGAGCATCCTGCAGCAGAACCCAGCCCTAATGCACATCACTCATTCCCGTAAGCAGTCCGGTGTTCTGGCCGAAAGCATCAGAGAAGAGATGCCAAATTTTAAAAGCAGCTCAGCTCTACGGCCTACATTCTTCCCTTATCAGTTAAGAGGAAAAAAGTTGGCAAAATGCCAGGCAAGAAAGGAACCAAAGAGAGGGACGTACCTGAAGGCTGCCAATCAGATTAACAAAAGCAACAGGGAATGCTAACTGTATCCTTAGGAAAAGGATATGAAACCTCACCCTGAGCACTGTATCCAGATCCGGGAGCCATTCCTTCAATGACAGCAGCTGAGAGAGATGCTACCAAAATGGTACAAGGTCTGCAACACAGACCTCCTACTCAGAGGCTTTATAAAATTATGTGGGAGCTCTGTACATATGTGTATAACTTAGTTTCGCATATACTTTTATGCGCATAAAACAATAGCCAGTGTGGGGGGAGGGGGATTTACACACCTACTTTTGATTTCAAAGAGCATCTTTTTCAAAGCACTTTGAATGCATAAATCTCCGTTATATGTAGGTGGTGCTTTGAAAGTCAAGCCGGAGGACCTGCATGTAAAAGTATGCAAGAAATCCTATTTCACGCGTACTTTTACCCTCACTGCCAGTAGGCGTTAATGGGGGTAGAGTTGAGATAAGGAGAGGATTTACATGCATACTTTGGATTTTTGAAAGTATTCATGCAAATCCATACTCAGAAAATTAGAAGATAAGAACACAAGAAATGCCATTTGCATTATTTGCTGAAAACAAACCTTGTACACATTTATTTTTTTGTTAATATTTCAGTTCGTTTGAAACAAAACAAAAATAGGCTCAGTCATCCTATTTTACACTTTAATTTCAAATGGAATACACATGCCTAGGGTGTCTGACGGGGAAAGGTTACCTGCCAGGGTGTGCAGCATGAGCCACTGCTCGAGACTGTTTCTTTTTCGGTACTTCTTTTAATGGATTTTATTTTTCTGTACTGACTGATGCACTAATCTTTAGTGCGTTTTGTTTCCCTGCCATCATAAGAACATAAGAATTGCCATGCTGGGTGAGACCAAGGTTCATCGAGCCCAGCATCCTGACAGTGGCCAGCCGAGTCACAAGTACGTGGCAGATTCCAAAAGATAGATCAATTGCTTATTAATCACTCCCAGGAATTGCAATGGCTTTCCCA
Source organism: Rhinatrema bivittatum (assembly GCF_901001135.1). Taxonomy (NCBI): domain Eukaryota; kingdom Metazoa; phylum Chordata; class Amphibia; order Gymnophiona; family Rhinatrematidae; genus Rhinatrema; species Rhinatrema bivittatum. Next base: position 245,494,532 of record NC_042619.1, on the reverse strand, counting down.
AGTCTACCTGGCTCATAATGCTTTATGGACTTTTCCTCCAGGAACTTGTCCAAACCTCTTTTAAACCCCGCTATACTATTTGCCTTGCCTCCATCCTCTGTCAACAGATTCCCCAGCTTGACTGTGCTTTGAGTGAAAACGTACTTTCTACATTTTGTTTTTTGAATCTGCTGGTTGTGGGGCATTGTGCTTTATTCTTTACTGGATTGGAGATAGAGGAGCGCCAGGTGAGAGCAATCCTTATTGGCCTTGAAAGACCGACTCTTTCTCCTGAGTGTGGGAAGAACCTGGAAGCATGGATGCTGCCGTGGCTCATACAGCCCTGGATTTGTCAGTAGGCATCCATTATACCTGGGCCTAGGGCAGCCAATATTTAGGGGCAGCAGGATAGCTAAGATTTGCTGCCTTCCATCTCTGATGAATCTTTTTCAGGAGAGAACAGCCTTCCGCTACCCTGTAACAGAACCTTATAGGAGATGGGAGTGTGAAGCACCAAAAAAAACCCTAAATCCGTCCCTGGGCTCATGTTCTCTCCTGTGTGTTCCTGCATGCCAGGAGAAGCTGGAGCAGGAGCTACATAGGAATAGCAATTTGTATATACATTTGAATGTATCTTGTGTATCCAACGATAATTTCATGGTGGTTTGTCACATAGTACTATAAAATGAGGGAGGGATATCAACCAATCAAGAGGTACATATTCAAGCAATAACCAGCTAGGGAAGTTAGCTGGATAAACATATCTGGCTAACCTAGTTAGGATATTCTACTAGATACACCCAGATAACTTTTTAGTTAGTCAGATAAGTTTATCTAGGTAACTTTAGACCTGCTCAATAGCAGGGCTAACTTATCTATCTAGTTTAGCTGGATAGATCTAAATATCTCCACTTATCTGGCTAAGTTGGAACTTATCTGGTTAAGTGGCACTGAATATTGACCTCTCAATAGTTTGATTGGTTAACTGCTCCCTATACTTTATATTTCCAGCCATTAAAATCTGAATTGATGCTTAACCCTTTGTTCAAACAGTCGTTTCAGGTCGATTCTTCCATTAATTGGACTGAATATATTACTCACAGATTGGAAAGGCAGGAGGAGAGGTCAGGAATCCTCAGCAGGTCAGGTGCAGAGCATGGACTGGATTACATTTACAAGGAAATATCGGAGGATTTTCTAAAAGTGATTCATCAGAGTTAGGAAAGTTCCACTTCATAACATGCTGATAACAAATCCAAATTATGCAATGACCATGGGAAAGAAGTACTTTACAGCAGAAATATTAAAAATTTATTTTTTTTAGATAGTTCTAACTCCTAACAAGAACAATCTCATATTTCATTCCTGAAAACATTATAGTGATTTAAGTTATGCTGATTCAGAGTTTCCTGCGGGCACCACACTGATCTATTTAGAGAATAATAGCATGACTAGGTTCTTGGCCCTTTGGCTAAGATGAAATGTAGGATCTAATCCACGGAGCAGGTTGTAGGAGTCGCCTAGTAGCGAGCCCAACAACCTGTTAACCAGGGAATCCACGGTTCAAATTCCACTGTTATTCCTTCTAGCTTTGAGTAAATTGTTTCACTCTCCATTGCCCAAAGGCCTATTTTACAAAGATTTCTTTTCCCATTCAATGTCTATAGGAGAAATTCTTAGTAAATGAACCCTTTAGATTGTAAACCCTCTGGGGACAGAGAAACATACAGTACCTGAATGTGTAACTCACCTTGAGCTACCAACGAAGAGGCATGAGTTAAATCTAAATAAATAGAAATGAGCTGAGGAAGGTGCTACCACCAAGAACCAAGTGCAGGGTTTGAGGTATAAATTCAGGATAGTCCCTTCTTAGCATTTTGGCTGAGACTGAGAGCCTGTGCAATAAGGGGGAGGGGTATTAATGCCCTCCAAACCCCACCCCCCCAATGGGGAGATGAAAATATTATAATCATGGCCAACAGAGGATAATTAAACCTTCTGCTTAAAACTAGCTTCAGTGTGAAATCTTGGGAAAAGGTTTTTTTTTTATAAAAAAACGGGATATGACCATAACAAAAAGGCACACATCTTTTTCTCTAGCATAGTGTGAAAATATAAAAAATGCAGTAAAAAAAAAAAAAAAGGAGAATTAAATTTAAGAGGTAAAGCTAAGAAATAGGCATGCTCATATTTTGATAAATCTCATTAATACTGCCAACTGCATTAATGATGCATTTGTTTCCTGGAGTTTGATTTTTTTTTAAAGAATTTTTTCAAGCAAAGGGAAACATGCACTATAGTAGGACAGATTGTATTCCTGAAACAGGCATTTACTATAACCTTAATTTATCAAGGATTATTACAATAGGCATAGAATGGAAGAAAATCCTCAATAAATGCAGCCCTTTGTTTTCGCTGCATCACAAAACTATATGCATGATCTTACAGAAAAAAAAATGGTGAGGACTAGCATTTTGATGCTAAGTAGGGCGATGTCTGCAAAGTTATGTAAGTATGAAAGGCATGACTGGGAACTGACTCAGTAACATGCATTCATAGTGACTCATCCATCTAAAAACCTCAGTTTGGTGGAGGCAAACTGGTTCCTATTTGAGCCAGCTGTGAAACCAGATTCTCTCTGTTGCCTGCAGCTGAATTTGACCTTACACAGCTAGGTTTAAAATCACTCTCTTTCACCTGTGTAACATATGTAACCTGCCCCCACCTATAGGAGGTGCCACATACTTTACTCCACCTCTCAGCTGTGTGATTCAGAATGGGCATGTGTATCATGCTCACACAACTAAAGGTTCTCCTAGGGTGGGGAGCAGAGGCTGGAACAGAAAATGAAAACATCAATTGCAAGCAATGCAAACAAAAGCAGTGCATGCACATCAACATAACACACAAATTCCTATATTCTACAGAAAACAGAAACACATAGGAAGACAGGAAACAGAGAGTAGGATTAAGTGGTCTGTTTTCACAGTGATCTGTACTTGGACCGGCGCTTTTTAATATATTTATAAATGATCTGGAAAGGGGTACGATGAGTGAGGTAATCAAATTTGCGGATGACACAAAATTATGCAGCATAGTTAAATCTCAAGCGGATTGTGATGAATTACAAGAGGACCTTGCAAGACTGGAAGATTAGGCTTCCAAATGGCAGATGAAATTTAACAGACAAGTGCAAAGTGATGCATATATGGAAAAATAACCCTTGCTGTAGTTACACAATGTTAGATTCTATCTTAGGAGTTATCACCCAGGAAAGAGATCTAGGCGTCCTAGTGGATAACACATTGAAATCATCGACTCAGTGTGCTGTGATGATCAAAAAAGCAAATAGAACATTAGGAATTATTAGGAAGGGAATGACAAATAAAGCGGAAAATGTCATAATGCTTCTGTATCGCTTCATGCTGAGACCGCACCTTGAATATTGTGTGCAATTCTGGTCAGCACATCTCAAAAAAAGATATAGTTGCACTGGAGCAAGTGCAGAGAAGGGTGACCAAAATGATAATGGGCATGGAATGACTGCCGAATGAGGAAAGGCTAGTTCAGTTTGGAGAGGAGACAACAGAGGGGATATGATAGAGGTCTATAAAATCATGAAAAAACTTGAACAAGTTAATGTAAATCTGTTATTTACTCTCAGATAATAGAAGGACTAGAGAGCATTCCATGAAGTTAGCAAGAAGCTCATTTAAAACAAATAAAAAAAATTAGTTTTTACTCAATGCATAGTTAAGCTCTGGAATTCATTGCCAGAGGATGTGGTTAAAGCAGCTAGTGTATCTGGGTGTAAAAATGGTTTGCATAAGTTCCAAGAGGAAAAATCCATAAACTGCTATTAATAAATAAGCAATAGTAGCTTGTGATTTAATTTAATCTTTGGGTTCTTGCCAGGTGCTTGTGACTTGGATTGACCACTGTTGGAAACAGGATACTGGGCTTGATGGACCCTTGGTCTGACCTAGTATGGCATCTTCTTATGTTCTTATAGTAAAAGAAAAGAAAATATTAGGGATGTTCATTTGTTTGAAACAAATGGGTACAATGCAACAAACAATACCATTTTTATTTCATTTATGGAACCCTAAAATGAATTGAGGGTGCTCATGAATTAAACAAAAATTTTAGTTTAATTTATTTTTGTTTCTCATTCAAGTCTACGGCACACTCTAAAGTGCTGCAGTGAGTCTAGTATGTATAGCAATCAAGAAATTCCTGAGTGAAATAGTAACCAGGACAGCGAGGTAAGAGAAGAGGACAAATTGACAAGACAGTCAAGGTGAAGCTATCCTGTTCCTGATGATACACCTTGGGGGTCTTGCTACCACTCAGGCCGATGCAATAAAATGTGCGGGAGAGCCGGTGCTCCGAGGCGAGCGCCAGCTCTCCTGACGCTCGCTCAGGCACTTCTCTTGGTGCGTGATTTTGTATTTAAATTAGGGCCCGTGCTAATAAGGAGGCGCTAGGGACACTCGCGCATCCCTAGTGCCTCCTTATTAGTGGAAGTGGCGCCTGTCAGTGGAGTCCGACAACCGACGCTTAATTTTATCGGCGTCAGTTTTTAAACCCACTGACAGCCATGGGTTCGGAAAATGGACGCCGGCTAAATTGGGCAGATTTTTTTTAAATTTTTGGTGCCTCTGACTTAATATCGCTATGATATTAAGTCCGAGGGTGTACAGAAAAGCATTTTTTTCTGCTTTTCTGTACATTTTCCTGGTGCTTTCTATGGCTAACGCCTGCCCTTGGGCAGCTGGGAGTTTTCTAAGTCAGGGAAAAGAAGTTTAGTTGTAAACCAGGCTCTAGCAGGAGAAAGCCAGAAATAACATGTAATCTAATCTAAACCAGTGTGGCCATCCATAGTCCAGAAATTAGTCTCTGCATTAGTGTTCAGATACCTTATCCCTAGTTATAGCTTTAGGAGGTCCATTTTCAAACACCAATCAGCTAGCAAAGTTAGCCACATAAACTTATCTTGCTAACTGTTATGCTCCAGCCACCTCTCTATGTTAAGTCCCTCACCTTTGAATCAAAGCAACTCCAGCATAGCCTCCAGAAGCAAGCTGTTCCAAGTACCCAGGAGGGAAGTTCCTGTAAACCTGGATGGCTTTTATAGGTCCCCTAGCTGGGACTTCCTGTGGGCACTGGCTGATGATGTCACATCCTCTAGGGGTATATAATGAAGTCTCTTGCAACCAGCTACTGGCTTGGCAACAGGTCTCTAGAGTAGCCTGCGCCTCACTGTGTGGTGCTGATTTGTGGTGTCTGCCTCTGTCTTCCTGGTTTTGATTCTGGTTGTAGACCTGACTTCTGCTTGCTTGCTGCCTGACCTGCCCTTGGATTGTCTTCTGGTTTCTGCTGTCTGCCACCTGCCATGACATTAGCCTACCTTCTGGAAACCACTGCTTGCTGCCTGCCCTGGCCTGTACTTAGACCTAGACTCTCTCTTCTGCATGCACTGAGAACTGCCTCTGTTCTGCCAACTGTCTGCACCAAGGGCTCAACCTGTGGGAATGATGGCTAGTACAGGTGAAGCCCTCATTGGTGCCTCTCAGGCACTTCCACCCAAGGTCAGGATAGTCACACAGGTTTCCCTGTGCACTGCATTCCACTACCTCTCCACACAGGACTCCACATTGTCAACAGTAGTCTAAATGGGCTCCTGGAGTGGCTAGGGATGTGAATCGTTTTTTGACGATTTAAAATATCGTCTGATATATTTTAAATCGTCAAAAATCGTTAGGGCCACGATACAATACCAATTCCCCCGATTTATCGTCAAAAAATCGTAAATCGGGGGAAGGGGGAGGGCAGGAAAACCGGCACACTAAAACACCCTAAAACCCACCCCGACCCTTTAAATTAAATCCCCCACCCTCCCGAACCCCCCCCCAAATGCCTTAAATTACCTGGGGGTCCGTAGCCTTAAATTACCTCCGTAGCGGCGGTCCGTAGCTAAATCAGGGGAAGGGGGAGAGCAGGAAAAGCGGCACACTAAATCGTGTAGTCTTCAGCCGGCGCCATTTTGCAAAATGGCCGCCGCAAAATGGCGGCGGCCATAGACCAAAACGATTCGACACAGGAGGTCGTTCCGGACCCCCGCTGGACTTTTGGCAAGTCTTGTGGGGGTCAGGAGGCCCCCCCAAGCTGGCCAAAAGTTCCTGGGGGTCCAGCGGGGGTCCGGGAGCAATTTCCTGCCGCGAATCATTTTCCGTACGGAAAATGGCGCCGGCAGGAGATCGACTGCAGGAGGTCGTTCAGCGGGGGTCCGGAACCCTCGCTGAATGACCTCCTGCAGTCGATCTCCTGCCGGCGCCATTTTCCGTATGGAAAACGATTCGCGGCAGGAAATCGCTCCCGGACCCCCACTGGACCCCCAGGAACTTTTGGCCAGCTTGGGGGGGCCTCCTGACCCCCAAAAGACTTGCCAAAAGTCCAGCGGGGGTCCGGAACGACCTCCTGCGTCGAATCGTTTTGGTCTATGGCCGCCGCCATTTTGCGGTGGCCATTTTGCAAAATGGCGCCGGCTGAAGACTACACGATTTAGTGTGCCGCTTTTCCTGCTCTCCCCCTTCCCCCGATTTAGCTACGGACCGCCGCTACGGAGGTAATTTAAGGCTACGGACCCCCAGGTAATTTAAGGCATTTGGGGGGGTTCGGGAGGGTGGGGGATTTAATTTAAAGGGTCGGGGTGGGTTTTAGGGGGTTTTAGTGTGCCGTGTTTTAGTGTGCCGCTGGACCCCCAGGTAATTTAAGGCATTTGGGGGGGGGTTCGGGAGTGTGGGGGATTTAATTTAAAGGGTCGGGGGTGGGTTTTAGGGGGTTTTAGTGTGCCGGCTCACGATTTTAACGATTTTCACGATACTTTACACACCCAAACGGCAACAATACGATTCCCTCCCCCTCCCAGCCGAAATCGATCGTTAAGATGATCGAGGACACGATTCACATCTCTAGGAGTGGCTGGAAGGCTGACTCCCTAATACTAACTTTGCTGGGATATTCAGCAACATGGCTGCACTGCTGAATATACCCAGCTATGTCAAAGTTATCTTGGTAAGTTTATCTGGCTAACTTTAGGACTGCTTAACTTAGCTAGATAATGGGCCATACCCTACAATGCTCCAATCCCATCCAAAACTTATATGGCTAACTTTTTAGCAAGATAAACTGATAGCCTGCTAAATCAGCGGCAGTCAGACTAGAGGGATTTTAAATCAGAATTTTTCAAATAATTACCAGCATAAATTTGTGCGCATCTCCTCTCAACCCTTGTTCAACTGTTCTACTCTAAATTTGTGCATGAGGACGTTGCTGAGTTTATTTTAACAGGCCGATACAGTACAGTCCGGTGGAGCACACTGTTAACCCGTGTTTGGACGCGTGTTTTTGACGCGCTAGCTTTACCCCTTATTCAGTAAGGGGTAATAGCGCATCGAAAATGCGCATCCAACCCCCCCCCCCCCCCGAAACTAATAGCTCCCACAACATGCAAATGCATGATGGCCCTATTAGTTATTCCCGTGCGATAAGTCTGTACACCCTCCGACTTAATATCATGGCGATATTAAGTCGGAGGTCCCAAAAGTTAAAAATAAAAAAAAAAAATTTAAATTGGCTCGTGGGTTGAAAACCGGATGCTCAATTTTGCCGGCGTCCGGTTTCCGAACCTGTGGCTGTCAGCGGCTTTGAGAACCAATGCCGGAAAAATTGAGTGTCGGCTGTCAAACCCGCTGACAGCCGCCACTCCTGTCAAAAAAGAGGTGCTAGGGACGCGCTAGTGTCCCTAGCGCCTCTTTTTACCGCGGCCCTAATTTGAATATTTTTTTTTTACTGAATCGCGTGCACAGGAGAATGGTCTGTGCGCGCGCCGGGAGAGCGTGCACTCGCCCGCTCTCCCACGACTTTTACTGTATCGGCCAGTTACATATTTCCCTAAAAAGTGCAGCTATTTGTCCCATTTAGAAAAAACTCTTCTGCTGATCCCTGTCTTGTCCCTACCGTTTCTCTCACAAATAATTGAGAATGTTGTGTTAATTCAGCTCTCAGATTTCTTTGATTATTCAGTATTGGACCAGTATTAGTTCGGTTTCCAGAAACTCTATTACTGTCCAATTTCGACTCTGGCATGGATTCAATTCAGGAACAAAGTATATGTTCATGCTATTAGATTTATTTGCTGCATTTGACACCATAAACCATGGCATCTTACTCTCCCGTCTCGCTGTTTTAGGAATAACAGGTTCAGTACTGGACTGGTTCAGGTCTTCTCTCGCAGATTGTACTCAACAGAATAAACTCAATTCTGCTACCTCTTCTAGCACTCCATTCCAACAGGAACACCCTAGTGCTCGGCTCTACCAGAGCTTTGTTTTAACATCTAATTAACAATGTTGTGTCACTTGTTCACTGGACTGGGCATTTGCTATAAAATCTATGCAGTTCTCTTTAAAATCATCTTGGGCCCTTACTGTTCAGTTTGCATTTCTTTGTCTAGCTACAATTAGGAGCTGGCTACAGTCACAACAAACTCTCCCTTAATATCAAGAAATCTTACTCGTGTATAAGTCGATCTCGTGTATAAGTTGAGGGTATTTTTTTTGGAGCCCCAAAATCAAGAATTATCTGTCACCTGTGGATAAGTCGAAGGTAAAACCTAGGGCTTGTGCAATAATACTAAGAAACAATCTGATAACTTAAGAAAATTGCTTTTATTTATTTTTTAAAAGCAGAATAGTGTCTCATAAACATCATTTTACAAGGTAAGAAAATGTCCCTCAGTCTCCTGTGTCTGCCCCTCCTGTTTGAATCCTTCCCATCCCCCCCCCGGATTCCTTAACTCATCCACTGTTCTCTGAACAATGAGGACACTTGCGTTTGCTCAGGATTGTCTCCCAGTGTAGCGGTAGGAAAGCTTCTCCCTCACAATTCCCTCCAGATCTCTTAGCTCGAACACTCGCTGCCGCTATGAAGACGACGATGAACTTGCGGTCACTCAGGCACGTCTTCCCTCCTCCCCCACGGGATCCCAGTGGTTCTAAGTGCACCAATCAGACCCTGGCTTGGGAGGGGGGGAGGACGTGCCTGCGCAGCCGCAAGTGCCGTGGTCCTGGAGTTATGTGGATTGACCCGTGGATCAGACAACCACAATTTTAAGGACCCGTTTTGGAGGCAAACATTTTTCAACTTATACACAAGTATAAACAGTAATCATAATTATTCCATTTTCCCTTTGGTAATATGCCTCCCACTCTTTCCTCTGATGGTCATGAGACCCAAATTTCTAATAAATTCTGCAGCCTCTGAGCAATGCTAAACCCCGCATTGTCCATGCAATCTCATATCGAATCAGTAGTCTGGGCATCGTTTGCTAAGCTGTACTCAGTACGCTCTTTAAAGTCTCTACCTAAACCTAATGATTTCTGTGCAGTTGTTCAGTCATTGACACTCAAGGAACTTGACAAGAGGCGAGTGGCACCTTATAGACTATCCAATTTATTGAGTCATGAGCTTTCGAGAACAGAGTCCACTTCGTCAGATGTATGAAGTGTAGTGCAGAGGTGGGTAACATATATGGGGATTGGAGGTGGGGGGAAGAGGAGACAGAACAAAGAGAAGGCCCTGATTTAGGAAAGCAGGGTGTGGAAACAGAGTGTTAATAGCACTGTTTATAGTGTATACTGGAAACCCACTGGCTGGCACACATAACTACGTACCTCCAGCTTCCACCCCCTCCTCACCACCAGCTCCATTGTCTACATCTGTTGACCCCTCAGAGGACCTCCCATGTGGAGAAATTACAACAGACCCAATGAAGTAAGAAAACAGATCAAGAGAGCCAAACAAATACCCAGGAACACTCTGCTACAGGATCATCTCAAAAAAGAAAATAACAGAACACCTCTAGTTGTTACCTATAGTTCCCAGCTGAAACCACTGAAACATATCGAGGATCTACAACCAGTCCTGGACAATGATATCACCCTCTCACAGGCCGTGGGTGGCAAGTCTATCCTGGCTTACCGCCAGTCCCCCCCCGGCCTCAAACAGCAATACTCGCCAGCCACCACAAACTGTACAACAATGACGCCCATCTGCCAACTCCATTCACATTATTAACCCAGGCAATGCCATCACAGGACCCAACATCGGCTAAAGCATCTGGGGCTCGTTCACCTGCCAGCAGTGCCCCTCTGCTCTCCTCACAGGACAGTCACTAAAGAAAAGAATAAATGGACATAAATCTAACATTAGAAATGTCAACATTCGGAAACCAGTAGGAGAACATTTCAAGCTTCCAGGACATTCTCTATCTGGCCATACTCCTACAGAGAAATGTCAAAACTCATCAAAAAAATTAACACCATCGCCCTAGGTCTGAACAGAGACAATGGCTTCATGGCTCACTGGAATTAGCTATGAATTTAACTGTTCTCAGATCATTCTGTATTTGTCACACTTACCTCACTTGTCGGTAGTCTGGATTATAATGCTATTAACACATTTGTTTCCACACCCTGATTGCCTAATTCAGTGCCTTCTCTTTGTTCTGTAGCCCCCTTCCCCATCCTCATATATTTTACCCACCTCTGGCATGCATTTTTACACTTCATGCATCTGATGACATGGACTTTGCCCTCGAAAGCTCAAGCCTCAATAAATTGGTTGGTCTATAAGGTGCCACCTGCCTCTTGTCATTTTTGCTACACCAGACTAACACAGCTATCTCTCTGAAGATCAAGGTACTTGACTACTGTAATTCTCTGTGTATCACTTTACCATCTAATACACTGAGATCTCTCCAAATTGTCCATGAGGTAGCTGCCTGAGTGTTGATAGGTACTCAAATACACATTACCCTGGAACTCCAATCATTACATTGGCTCCAGCTGCTCTGGCTTTTTCATTATGAGTTAGAAGTCAGTATCCAAAATTTGTTAAACAATGTTTCCTCTCCATGGATTCAGGTGTACATCCCGGTATGCACTCTTTGGTCCTCAGTTCTGGGACTTTTGGGCATTCCATCTCGGAAAGTTGCATGTCTGGCCAAGATACGCAAAAGAGCCTTTTCTTCCGCAGGCCCTATTTTATAGAACTCTCTGCCAGTAACCATATGCAGTAGTTTAAAAAAAAGATGTTTAGAAAAAAAGACATTTCTGTTTAAGGAAGCATTTGAGTGACCCGACTGAAGTCTGTTTGATACAATACTTAATATTCATGATTGTGTTTCTCTTTAGTTTTTAATTGCATAAATTGTCTTATTATATATGTTGTGTTGGAACCCACCCCAAACTTTGGAAGTCACGGGTAAAAAAAATATTTGAAATGTGACGACCCTTTGGGATCATCACAATAAGGCCCTAGTCTTGAAACCTGTGAGCTAGGATGGGAAAGGTAAGGAAGGGAGGAGGAGCTCCATTTCTGAACAGCTCCTCCACTGAGGTTGCGGGAATGGCCAGCCCCCTGCTGCTGCAGCAATTCTAGGCGTGGCATTTTGGATTAAGAGTTAGAGGGAGCAGGAGTGTGTTTCTTGAGTTGTTCCCCTGCTTGGGTACTGGGTTTCACAGCCTGGGCCAATACCCTAGTGGGAAGGGATCAGTGCCTGCCTGAGTGCCGGATCTACTTTTTGTTTAAGATTTTTGGATGTTTTTGCCTTTTTTGGAATTTCTCCTGTGAGATGCTTGGTTGGTACCCCTGGAGGAATCTGGGGTATCCGCCAGCTAAATTAGATCAGGAGATAGGGAAGATTTCAAATGATGACTTGCTGCAGGAGGTTTCCAGATTTTTCTAGCTTTGTGTGAAGATTTTTTTCTGAGTTCCCAGGAGGACGTTTTGGCCACCCTTTCTGCCTGAAGAGGAAATATCCGTAGAAAGCTGCTGTGTTCCCTGCTACTGGACTTTTCCTAGGAAAATTCCTGTTGAGTCAACTGAAGAAGGGAATTGTGAATAAAATCCCTAAATTTCTATTCTGAGGACACCTCACGGAGCATTCACCCTGGGAGAGAGAGACACTTAGGGGAGACTGTGCGCAGACTGTAATCCTTTTTCCCACTCAGTAATTTTGGAAGGTTTTTTTTTTTATCCCAACTAAGGATACCCTGCCCAGCTGGGAACCTTGCTTGTCTAAACCATAGAGGGTGAGAGTTTTCCTGTCCGTATTGAGATAATTGCACAGATAAATTGGATTACTGTAAATTTTACCTTTCATGCCAAGAACTGATGTGAACAGTACCATTTTCTGACAATAAAGATTTAATATTGTACACTCAGTCTGAGCCTCCAGAATCTTTTGTTGGCACTCACATCCCTTAAAGCTGATGAAGACCTGTTACCCCTCCAGGGCAACAAAGTAAGGGTCACCTCAGCCATCTTGTTCCCTGGAGGATTTAATCTCTCTCCCCCCCCCCTCCCCACTGGGAAAAAGGACCCTGTCCCGGGGCCCTTGGACTGTGTCGGAGTGAAAAAAAAGTTGGAGGACTGACCCTGGGACCCTCATGGGCTCTTGCCCTCCTGGCCCCTAAACCGGAAAGGGGGTTACATAAATAAACCCATAAATAAGTCCAGGACCTCTGCATTTCCTTAACCCCTTCATTAGAACCGTGGGTCACCATCTGCTTTAGATGGAGAGGTGCTGTGCCTGCTTCTTCCACTGATGCTCCTTGTGATGTTGGGCAAGCCACTTCACCCGCCATAGTCCCGGGCACAATTTCGATTGTATGCCTTCTGGATTATAATTCACCCTGAGCTCGGATTCTGGAAAAGGTGAGTACTTAAATATGAAATCCAAATCCAAAACAACTGGTGCAGACAGGAAGTGCAGACAGGAAGCGCTTCTGCTTCTCCCACTTCCTATGGCCTCTTGGCTCATTCTGCTCAGCAGAGAGATTGCGCACAGGGACCGTGCGTACAACGATTCTATCGTAAAACAAACCACAGAGGGGAGAAGAAGAGAGGTGGGGGAGCCATCAAAGGGAATCGAGAGAGAGAAAAGAGGGAAGAATGATATGATGATGGATATGGAACCAACCTCAGCAAGCAGCTTCTGAAACTGCAAAGCGGGCATGGTTCTTGCAGCTTCAGGTGATTCGAAACTTATGACCCTAGTTCTCGCAGTAAAATCTAGCTACAGTGATCCATGTTTCAGTTGCAAGTCAAATGGATTACTGTAACATTTGGTTCAGTATAACCCAAATCGGTCGACCGTACCAAAAGCGTCAGTTAAAACCAGAAGAATCACCAGAACATTCTTCCCCCATCTCCTTCTCGATGCGTATCACCCAGACGTGATAACAGAACCATCTCACTGCTATATCTGATTGAAATGTATTCAGTAGTGCTACAGTTTCAATGTGATCTGCCACAACATTCAGGCCGATGGCGCGCACTGTTAACCCACGTTTGGATGCGCGTTTTCGACGCGCTAGCTTTACCCCTTATTCAGTAAGGGGTAACAAGAGCGTCGAAAACGCGCGACCAAACCCCCCCCCCCCCAAAACTAATAGCGCCCGCAATATGCAAATGCAAGTTGATGGGCCAATTAGTTATTCCCGTGCGATACAGAAAGTAAAATGTGCAGCTAAGCCGCACATTTTACTTTCAGAAATTAGCGCCTACCCAAAGGTAGGCGTTAATTTCTCTCGACACCGGGAAAGTGTACAGAAAAGCAGTAAAACTGCTTTTCTGTACACCCTCCGACTTAATATCATGGCGATATTAAGTCGGAGGTCCCAAAAGTTTAAAATAATCAAAAATTTAAAAAAAAAAAATTTAAATCAACTCGCGACTCGTGGGTTGAAAACCGAACGCTCAATTTTGATGGCGTCCGATTTCCGAATCCATGGCTGTCAGCGGGTTTGAGAACCGACACCGGCAAAATCGAGCGTCGGCTGTCAAACCCGCTGACAGCCGTCACTCCTGTCCAAAAAGAGGCACTAGGGACGCGCTAGTGTCCTTAGCACCTCTTTTTACCGCGGGCCCTAATTTGAATAAATTATTTTTCTGAATCGCGCGCACAGGAGAGTGTCCTGTGCTCGTCCGCTCTCCCGCGCCGTTTACTGTATCGGCCTGATTATAAGCTTATCCACAAAGGGCCAGGTTCCAGACAAGGCTAAAATTGTCTTTAACAAATCACCAGGATGGTGTTCACCTCCCCTAAGTTCTGAAGGAGCTCCAATATGAAATTGCAGACTTGCTACTGGTAATCTGTGGCCTATGATTAAACACCATTGTTTAAAAAAGACTCCAGGGGGTTTCTAGGAAACTGGAGACCAGTCAGCTTGAGGTCAGTGCAGGTACAGAACAAAATGGTGGATGCATTTAAGAGCAGGATGATTGGGCACATGAATAAATCTGGCTTAATGGAGAAGAACCAGCACAGATTCAGCAAAGGAAGGTCATGCCTTACTAATCTATTAGAATTCTTTGAAGGTGTGAATATTAAGCATGTGGTAGGGGTGAGCTGGTTAACAGAGTATATGCAAGTTTTCAGAAGGCATTTGCCAAAGTCTCATACAATTAATTGTGGTTTCATTTTTTCTGTTGGTTTTTTTTTTACATCATTTGCGATTGTTACCAGAATGTTCGGTTATATTTCCTCCTATTTGCTAAAGTCTGTTATGAGACTCCTCAGGAAATTAAAATCTCATGGAATAGGATGCACTGGCCGATATGATATGATAGGGGATATCATCTAATATAATAGTAACTGCTTAAAAAATAGGAAGAGAGTTGGACTAAACGATTAGTTTTCCCAATGGAAAGCTGGTGGAAACTGGAGTGGCCAGGCATGTGAACCTAAACAAGGGCGGAATGAGGGAGGCAATCAGATTTGCAGATGACAAGCAGACAGTGAGAAATTACAGGAGGACCTTATCAGACTGGGGAACTGGGCATCTAAATGGCAGATTAAATTTAGGGGGCAAATAATCAAACTACCCAGATTGGTGCAAACTCTAAGGATATGTTTTACCTGTGGGGTTTGCACTAATAATCAAAGCAAAATTAAGGCAAGTGCATACTTTTGCTTTGGTTAGTGCTCCCTCAAACATTACCTGCAGAGATTTGCACCTCCTTTCTCTGTGTGTAAATTTGTTTAGTAAAGCAATGCATGTAGTTTTGATTATACAAATGTGATGTTCCATCCACTGCCTTCTCCCCGCCACCTGGGAACATCTCTTTGCCATGCTGGGCTCAATGGAACATTAGTCTGACCCAGAGTGGTACTTTTAAGGTCTGGAAAGCTTGTGTATTACATCATATTATGTTGGTCCAGTACAAAGTATCACAACCTACATTCGGGCCGATGCAGTAAAGTGTGCTCAGGCCGAGAGCACTGTTAGCCCCCGTTTGGACGCGCGTTTTTGATGCGCCATTTTTACCCCTTATACAGTAAGGAGTAATATAGCACGTGGAAACCGCGCGTCCAACCCCCCCGAAACTAATAGCGCTCGCAACATGCAAATGCATGTTGATGAGCCTATTAGTTAGTCCTGCGCGATACAGAAAGTAAAATGTGCAACGAAACCGCACATTTTACTTTCAGAAATTAACACCTGCCATATTAAGTCGGAGGCCCCCCCCAAAAAAAAAATTAAAAATCGACCCGCGGGCTGGAAGACAGATGCTCAATTTTGCCGGCGTCCGTTTTCCGAACCCGTGGCTGTCAGCGGGTTCCAGAACCGAAGCCGGTAAAATTGAGCGTCGGCTGTCAAACCCGCTGACAGCCACCGCTCCTGTCCAAAAAGGAGGCGCTAGGGACGTGCTAGTGTCCCTAGTGCCTCCTTTTACCGCGGGCCCTAATTTGCATAACTTTATTTACTGACTCACACGCCCAGGAGAGTGGCTCTCCCGTGCATCTTACTGTATTGGCCCGAATGATTCTAATTATTTTTTTTAAATGGGTACTGAGTTTACTTTATTATGTGCTCTTTCGACCAAAAGATAGATGATTGGGACATGTTTAAGCTTCCCTTATTGCTTTTGTTGTGGATACTGGATACAGTATTGGTTAGTTACTATTTTGCTTATGTGAGTTACCATATGTGGCATAATCACATTATTGCATCAGGCTCTTCCATCTCTACAGAGTATCAGATTGCACTAGAGATGAAGTATGTAAAGCATGTTTGCTTCTGCATTTTGTGGTTTGCGGACAATCTTATGAGGAGATCGAAACTTGGCAACCAAATCCATTTCTGATCCTGGACCCGTGGGTATGTTGGTCTGCTTGCTTGTTTATTTTTTAACCCTGCTAGTTCCCTCTTGATCCTGTGGGCTTCCAGTTCAGTTGGAACTAGGGAGCTAGCACCAGGGGCCTCCATTCCCAACTATCCTGGGAATTTGTTCTTAACTCACTTTGCTTAATAATTGCTGCAATAGCTCTGGCTGGTGGCCACACATCAATGTCCCTTCCAGTACTCTAATTATGGGCCATAAATTCAGTCATTAGGTGTCACTGTTGTGGTTTGACTGGGACTCTCCCAAATATCTCCCGCCCTAGGGACTGTGAGCACTGCTTCCTCGGCATAGTCTGGTTCAGTTTTGCTACAAATACATTTTTCCTCAGCAATATTATCAAACTATTGCCTCTAGTTTGTATAGATTTCCTTTATATTATAAGGGGTCAGATTATTTCCAAGGCATTATTAATAACAATGGAGATGGACAAATTTAATCTTACTCGACTATTATTATTAGTTTGTAATTTTTTTTCCTTTATCATTCTCACTTTGGCAATACATGTAAAATGGTCATGCCAGTAAAGTCACTGGAATCTGATTAATACCCATCCAATGTTTAGGCCAAGACGTTATTGGACCAAAAGGACCTGGTCAAATATGGCAGCAAAATATGCTCCTACGCTGATTGGGGCTGATTTTCAAAAACATTCACAGGCCTAAAACATGGTTTTCTGCACATAAATGGGCTGCTTGAAAATGACCCTGGAGCTGGATGCATTAAAGCATACGTGAAGTGATTTACACTTAGGCTTATTTAAAAGACGCATTTCGGGGGGGGGGGGGGGGGGGGGGGGTTGGGAAAATCATTTACATTTGTACTTTTGATTTTTGAAAGCGTGCACGTAAAAATTTGGGTGAACGTGTAGACCTGCTTCCTGCAGGCGAAAAGTATCAGTGCAGGCAGTTACCAAATTAGCCCCTAATGGAGCAATCTTCAAACTGGGCAGTTTGGGACAAAATCCATCGCTACATTTTACCTGCCCCAATTTTCAAAGCAAAAATCCATGGGCTCTTTTGCTTTGACGCTTTCGCCGTGGGTAAAAATTTTTTAAAAAAGTACCTGTGGACCTTTGTATTGGCTTTCTCTGCAGGTTCTTTTTTTCATGGGAAAAACTGCCGCCTACGCACGTTAATTTTCTCCTCCGACCAAAACCCGCATCCAGGAATGCTGCCCCTAAACGTGGCTCAACCATGTGCAAGCTGCCAGCCGCACCGAGGGAGAGCAATTCTCAGAAGATTGATTTACGCCTGGAAAGTACAATTTGCACGCGTAAAGGGCTTAGAAAGATGGTTCTCTCTCTGTGCATCAATACTGGTCCTAAGTGAATCTGACCATCTCTCCCATATTCAATAAACGAAAAACATAAATACGAACCAAAAGTGGTTAACAATTCCGTGCCTTTTTGTCACTGCATCTTCCGCTTACTCAGCCATGAAATCCTGCAGCAATGTATTTCCTTTAATTCACAAGGTAGTAATTCCATATGCAAAACAATGTTTTCTTGGGAGTGCAGGAGTCTGGCCTTCAGCCTGGTGATTCATCCGGAATTCCAGGCATTCATACCTTGGCAAATGACAAAGCAGCTTATGTCATTTACCCTGAAAAAGTCTATCTGCAACAGCATGATACCCAAGAGTGTCGAGATTATGCATCAATGGAAATCATCAGCAGCTGCCCCTGAAAACACCCTCCTCACACCTAAATGGTCCCTTCTATCCCCTCCCCTCCCCACTACTTTGTATATATGCAAACGTTAAAGGTATATATTCAGTGGGAAAAAAGTGCTGTTTCATGCATGTGGTGTGCAACAGTTCAAGGACGCTATGGACCGGATTTTAAAAGCTCTACGCGAGTAAATCACCTTATGCTCGCCGGACCTATTTTATAAAGGTCCGGCGATGCGCATAAAGCCCCGGGACGCATCTAAGCCCCGGGGCTTGCAAAAAGGGGCGGTCTGGGGGTGAGGTATGGGCGGGGCAGGGTGGTCCAGGGGCGGGGCCAGAGGTCTCCGACATAGCAGCCATTTGCCGCTGTGTCGGAGGATCGCATGCCGGCAGGCTGCCGGCGCGCGCAACCTGCGTCTAAGGTTTGATAAAAATTTTTGGGGGGTTACAGTAGGGCTAGGGTGGGGAAAGGTTAGGGGAAGGGGTGGGAAGGTTAGGTTAGGGGGGAGGGAACGGGGAAGCCCACGGGTGTTGGCGTGTACAAGGTGCACTAGTTTGCAACCCCTTGCGTGCGCTGACCCCTGATTTTATAATTTGCGTGCGCAAGTTATAAAATTGGGCGTTCATGTGTGCGTGCCGGGTAGTATGCGCACATGTAGGCCCGCGCGCAGGTCTTAAAATCTACCCCTGTGGGGCGGATTTTAAATGCCTGCGTGCGCCGGTGCACCTATTTTGCATAGGCCGCCGGTGCACGCAGAGCCCGGGACGCGCGTAAGTCCCGGGCTTCGTAAAAGGGGCATGTCGGGGCGTTCCCGAAATGACGCGGCATTTCGGGGACGTGACGTGGCGTTTCGGGGGCGGGCCTGGGGGCGTGGTGCCAGCCTGGGGGCGTGGACGAGGCCTCCGGACCAGCCCTCGGGTCGGGTGATGGCGCTCCAGCAGCCTGCTGGCGCGCGCAGATTTACGTCTGCTTTTAGCAGGCGTAACTTTGCCGACAAAGGTAGGGGGGGGGTTTAGATAGGGCTGGGGGGTGGGTTAGGTACGGGAAGGGAGGGGAAGGTGGGGGGAGGGCGAAGAAAAGTTCCCTCCGAGGCTGCTCCGAAATTGGAGCGGTCTCGGAGGGAACAGGCAGCGCGCGCTGGGCTCAGCGCGCACAGGTTGCACAAATGTGCATCCCCTTGCGCGCGCCGACCCCGGATTTTATGATACGCACGTATCTTATAAAATCTAGCGTACTTTGTTCACGCCTGGTGCGCGAACAAAAGTACGCGATCGCGCAAATTTTTAAAATCTACCCCTATATGTGTTAGGAAGTGAGACATCAAAGTGCACCGATCAGGAGAGTGAGACCTCAGGGTGATCATTTGTGGGGTGGAGGAGAAGGAATCTAGTGGTCAGAGCAGCAGGTTGAGTACACAACTGGAAATTACTGTCTACTCTCACAATGGTAACAGCTAGTGGCCACACTCAGGATGCATGCAAACAAGTTCCAGAGGGAATTGTGGTACATAAGAACATGAGATTGCCTTCTCTGGTACAGAGAAGGGCGATCAAAATGATAAAGGGGATGGAACAGCTCCTCTGTGAGGAAAGGCTTTGAGAAGAGACGGCTGAGGGGGGATATGATAGAGATCTATAAAATCATGAGAGGTCTAGAACGGGTAAATGTGAATTGGTTATTTACTCTTTTGGATGACAGAAGGACTAAGGGGCACCACATGAAGTTAGCAAGTAGCACATTTAAAACTAATTGGGGAAAATTCTTTTTCACTCAACACACAATTAAGCTCTGGAATTTGTTACCAGAGGATGTGGTTAGTGCAGTTAGTGTAGCTGGGTTTAAAAGAGGTTTGGATATAAGTTTTTGGAGGAGAAGTCCATTAACTGCTATTAATCAAGTTGACTTAGGGAATCGCCACTAGTATTACTGGCATCAGTAGCATAGGATCAACTTATTGTTTGGGTACTTGCCAGGTACTTGTAGCCTGGATTGGCCACTTTTGGAAACAGGATGCTGTGCTTGATGGTACTTTAGTCGACCCAATATGGCAGTTTCTTATGTTCTTATACTGGGTTCAACTAAGATCCATCGAGCTCAGAAGCCTGTCTCCAACAGTGGCTCGTCCAGGTCCCAAGTACCCGACATTTCTTAAAACAGATTTCTTCTTACTCACTCCTAGGGAGAGCAGTAGCTTTCTTTAGTCTCCCTGGCTAACGGGTCGATACAGTAAAAATGTGAGAGAGCGGGCGAACTGGCCACTCTCCTGTGCGCTTGATACAGTATCTTAATTTATTTAAATTAGGCCCGGCGCTAGGGACACTAGCGCGTCCCTAGCGCCTCTTTTTTGACGGAAGCGGCGGCTGTCAGTGGGTTTGACAGCCGACGTTCAATTTTGCCGGCATCGGTTCTCAAGCCCGCTGACAGCCACGGGCTCGGAAACCGGACGCCGGCAAACTTGAGCATCCGGTTTTCGACCTGACAGCCGCGGGCCCATTTTAAAATTTTATTTTAAAATTTTTTACTTTTTTAAACTTTCGGGACCTTCGACTTAATATCGCCATGATATTAAGTTAGAGGGTGCACGGAGAAATTAGCGCCTACCTTTGGGTAGGCGCTAATTTCTGAAAGCAAAATGTGCAGCTTGGCTGCACATTTTGCTTTCTGAATCGTGCAGGACTACCTAATAGGGCCATCAACATGCATTTGCATGTTGCGAGCAACATGCAAATGCATGTTGATGAATAAGGTAAAGCTAGCGCGTCCAAAACGCGCGTCCAAATGTCGGCTAACAGTGCCCGAAAGTGTGTTATGGACTTTTCCTCCACACCTCTTTTAAACCCCGCTATGCTAGTTGTCTTGATCACATCCTCTGGCAACAGATTCCACAGTCTGCACTGAGTGAAAAAGTACTTTCTACAATTTGTTTTGAATCTGCGGGTTGTTAGTTTCATGGCGTGTCCCCTTGTTTTAGTGTATTGTTTTGTTTGTAACTTTTTATTTTTTACATTTCAATTTATGAGCAAAGCCCAATACTTTATAGAGAAACAGTGAGGACTCCGAAAACAAAAAGGAAAAGACCACTTTCCAAGCATTTAAAATAGAAAAGCACATCACTGTTAATGAGTCCCCGTACATTTTTAAAGAAAAACTACTGAGAGAGGCAGAGGGAAAACTTAGGTGACAAGAAATCACCAAAGTAAATAGCAATAGCTAGAGGTAATATATCCTATAATATATGTGCAAGAATATTAAGATGCTATGGGAGCAGGAGATGATATCTAAATTTTCCGAGCATTCAGCATTTCCTGGCTCAGGAGAGAAAAAAAACATAAAATTCAGAGCAAAATGTAATAAACATGTATAAGGATATCATAAAGTGAAAGTTGCTCCTATTTCCTTAATGCCAGGAACCCCCCTCCTTCTCTCTCGGGTAACTCCGCATATGTCTGGAAAAATTCTAAATTTTTCTGACCATGAAATACAGAATCCAAATTCTAAGATGGGAACACAAGAAGTGCTAGCTGACGAGTGTTGAATTTCCATGGGGCCAGCACATTAAGAGGGGCCGCAGAACGGCTGCTCTCCACAAAGAAGAAGGTGCAGGCTGGTGGCAGCAGCAGCAGCAGAGGAGGAATGACCCCTGGACCCTGACTGCCTGGTCTGCATGTGTATGGGAGTGAATGGGAGGCTTCCTGAGATGGGGGTGGGTGTGTGCGTGAATGGGAGGCTGCCTGAGATGGGAGGAGTGTGCATGTGTGTGTGTGTGTGTGTGTGTGCACATGCATGCACGGGAGCCTTCCTGGAATGGGCAGGGTGTAAATGAGAGCTTGTCTGGGTGTGTGTATATGTGTGTGTGTGTATGACAGAGAGAGAGAGAGAATGGGGGCTGCAGGTGGATTTAAACCTGCGAGCAGCTGAAATGAAGAGAGGGGCCTGGGGCTGCTGGCAGATCCCAACCGAAGAAGAGCTGGAGATGTCTGAGAGGGAGCGTGTATGTGTGTGTAAGAAAGAGAGGAGAAACTTTGTGCATCCCTCTCCCATTAATCCACGACAGTCTTAGGGTGACTGGAAATCAAACGTTCCAAGGTGGATTTTTAAAATCTTTTTCACTTTTATTTTTCAGGTGTTATTTGCTGTGTCAGCAGTTTTAAAATATTTTATTGGTGTTTGAGACATTTAAAAAAAAACGTATGTATGAGTTTTTAATTATTTGATCTTTTATTCATCAGCTTTTTTTACAATTATATTATTAGTATGTTTTTAGTATTGATTTTATTGTTTGATGTTTGAGGAGTGGGGATGCTCCTGTTTTTTCATTGTTGCACACATAGGGGTAGATTTTAAAAGAATGCGTGCGCGCGCGTCCATGTGCGCGCACTACCCAGCGTGCACACATGGACACGTGATTGTATAACATGCACGCGCTGGTATGCGCATGGTGTAAAATCGGGGGTCAGCGCACACAAGGGGGTGCACATTTGTTCAACCTGTGCGCACCGACGCCCACGGCCTTCCGCCGTTCCCTCCCAGGCCGCTCCAATTTAGGAGCGGCCTGGGAGGGAACGCCAGGGGATTTACGCGTGTAAAGTTTTGAAAATCTACCCGATAGAGGGTCTGGCTTCTTGCGGTTTCCAGTTCAGTTTTTGTCTGCGAGTTTGTATTTCTACTTTAAGGTTGCTCTATTCTGTATTTGGTGAGAGTATGTGGCTGAGGTGAGGCATTTTCCTAACAGGAAGTGTATTAGTATATTTGGGCTTTCAGAGGGTCAAGCTCATACCCAACACACATCACAATAGGCCTAATATCATATGGGCTCCAAGTGTCTTTTTTTTGCAGGGATTTCAGGTTGGCATCACAGCAGTGCATGTAAATATAATGTAAATGATATTTTTACCTCAGAATACTGTACTTTGACATTTTTCATCTAAAATATAAATGCATAACCCTTAATTGTGTGTGTGGAATGGAGCGGGGGGGGGGGGGGGGGGGAGAGGGAGCTGTGCAAGGCTATAAAATTCGCCTAGGGCACCTAATACCCTTGCACAAACCATGGGTTCGGGGGAGGGGAATGTGTCAGTTTTTAAAGTTTATATCACTGAAGGGAGCTGGGATTTTTTTTTTTTTTTTTTTTTGGTAGACCCGTGTCAGAGAATGAATGAACAGCGGGGGGACGGACAGCACAGTAATTGTTCACACGGGGCAACAAAAAAGCTAGCACCAGCCCTGTGTCTTGGGGAATTGTTCTCTTAAATTAGGCAATTTAAATGTATAGAAATCTTTGGAGTGGGATCCTCGGTTTTATTCAGAGGATAAACAGAAAACATTTTGTAATTTTTTTGAAGTAACAATCAAAATGAAATAAAACAGAGTAAAAATGACAAAATGCTGAATGTTCCCATACTTGCTGGTGGATTCCAGTGGAGCCCAGTAGATGGCGCTATTAGATAAAAGTCAGGTGAGCACTCTGTTAATGAACTACGGAGAAATGCAGCTTCGGAGATAATAATCCTTCTCCATTGATATGTTTCTTATTTTATTAACATATGAGCAACTATTTTTTCCTCTGAACAAGTTAAAACTTCAACAAATAAGTAGGGTTTTTTTTCTTAATCGTGAACACTGTTTCTTGGACAATGTCAATCAAGGACAAAGGGAAAAAAAATCAGGAAGGCTAGAGAGTTTTCAAAAAGTGCTGTAACTTACACATTTATTTACCTGTTTTGTTCCCATTTGATTACTCACTTGCCACTATATGCCTTCAAGCGAGGAGCGATAAATAAGTAATAAAACAATCATATAATATAAACCATTCTAATAATAATACAAATTTCTAAATAGAAAAAACACTCCTCAAGGGGAAATTTTACAAATTTAGTAACCAAATAAACCCACCATCGAGCGATACATACAACAGTAAATCTCTTATCTGCAGTGGGGTGCGGTGACATTTATAGCAAGGGATTCAGTCTTGCTCCCTCAGACCCCTCTCCACCTCCATCTCCACCCACCCCGCTCGAGTCACCCAGCAGTCTCACTCCCTCCATTCCCGCTCCCAGCCTACACCCCACCCCCAAGTCTTCACTTTCTCTGTCCCCTCTCCCCAACATACAAAATTCAGTTGTAACCCATATGTATCAGCAGAGGTGTACTAAGGGAGGGGGCAAAGAGGTGGTCCGCCCTGGGTGACAACAGGGGGAGGGTGCCATTGCCACCAGTATATAGAAAGTTCCCATGGCAGCATAGAGAAGTGACATGCTGGTACGGTTCCCACTCCCCACCAGCAAAGGTGAGGTCCTGCCGAAGAAGAGGTCCAACAGATGAGGAAGAGGCTCTGAGGTGTCACCGGCTTTTCCCCAGAGCCGACGGCAGAAGAAGAGGCCCTGCTGTGCAGCCAGTGGCCGAAGAAGAGGTCCAAAATGTATATGAGAGAGCAAGAGACTGGCCCTGTGAGAGTGAGTGTTGGTGTATGAGAGAGAGTGTGTATGAGAGGGTGTGTATATGTGTTTGTGTGCATGAGAGGGTGATGTGTGTATGTTTGTGTAGATATGAGTAAGTGTGTGCGTGCCTGTGTGTATATATATATATATATATATATATATGAGAGGGAGCCTGTGAGTGCATATGTCTGAGAGGATGCCTGTGTGTGGGGGTGGGAGTGAGAGACAGAGGAAGCATGTGTATGCGTGTGTGTGTGAGAGAGAGAGAGAAAGATGGAGGAAATGTGTGTCTCTCTCACACACACACACACACACACACAAGCTCCCTCTGTCTCTCACCAAGCGTGTATGTGTGTGTGAGACAGAGGGAGCATGTTTTGTGTATGTACCCCCAGTCCACGACAATCTCAGGGTGAAAGTATAGAGAGTGGGGGATTTTTAAAATCCTTATTAGCTTTAATTACTAGGTGTTATTTGATGTCTACTGTTTTGAAATATTTTATTGATGATTAGGAAATTTTTTAAAATTTGACAAGGAGCTTCTAATTGTTGAATATTATTCTATTCAACAGCTGTGTTGAAATGTATATTTTTTAGTATGGTTTTACTATTCTGATTGATTTATATTTCTTGAGTGTATTGTTTTGAGGAATAGTGATTTTCTGCTTTTCTACTGTTGTACTGCATACAGAATCTGGCTGGTTGTGGTTTCCAGTTCAGTTTTTGTCTGCATGTGTGTGTGTTAGTGTGTGAGAAAGACACACAGAGGAAGCGTGTGTGTGTGTTTGTGTATTAGCGTATGAGAAACAGAAACTAAGGAAGCGTGTGTGTGTGAAAAAAAGAGATGGAGAAAGTGCGCGCGCGTGTGTGTGTGAGACAGAGGAAGTGTGTATATGTGTGAGAGAGAGAGAGAAAGTGTGTGTGTGTCTCACACATGCTCCCTCTGTCTCTCACCAAGGGGGTCATTTTCTATCGGTATTGCATGTGAAAAGGAACTTTTATCACGCGAAAAGTCCCTTTTCGCGTGCAATCGCTTGATAGGGGCAGAGTCGGGACCGGAAGAGGAGGAGTCGGGGCAGCGTCGGGGCGGACGTGGTGGTATCTTCGCTGTCGGCAATAAGGTAAGATCCGTTATTGCCGCCAGTAGCGTGCCCAATAGCACCTTTCACGATGGCGCTATTGCGTGCAAAAGCCGGTAGCAATAACACCGCAGTGGTGCAATCGCTGCCGGCTTTCGCAGGCCCGCCCCCCGCTTCGCCTTCCCGCCCCCCGTTACTGCGGAATTCAGTAAGCTGTGCGCCATAGAAAATCCAGGCCCAAGTTTGTATGTGTGTGTGAGAGAGAGCGGGAGCACATTGTGTGTGTGTGTGTATGTGTTTTTATGCATGAGTGCCCCCAGTCTACAATCTTAGGATGACAGATATGGAGAGAAGGAGATTTTTAAAATCCTTATTAGTTTAAATTATTGGGTGTTATTTGATGAATCTGCCGTTTTGAAAATGTTATCAAAGTTTAGGAAATTTTAAAATGATATATTGGGAGGGGGGGGGGGGGGTACCAAAGGACGTATCTGCTCCGGGTGCCAAATACTTTAGGTACACCACTCGGTATTAGGCCTTTTGTAACAAGCACTGGATGTAGACCTGACCCTCAGAAAGCTATGAATAAACAAATTACAATAGAGTAAACCTCCCGTACCAAATCAACACTGACTACCAGCACTCAGACAGTAACAACCCTTCCTATAAAAAGGCAACACTGCAAATATTACATTAGGCCCTAAAACACCACTACCTATTGGGTAAACAGAACAAGTCCGGGTGCCTAAAAATACTTACAAAATATACCTGGACCTAAAGATATTGCACAAAAGCTTTTAAAACTACATAGGTCCCTTCTTCAGATGTCAGATCAGAGACAGTCACATCTAAAGACGAGTTCCATAGTCTCAATAGCTCATGTACAATACTTACATAGATCCAATAAAAGCTATCTCAGTCTGTCAAGAATACAGTTACCCCAAGAGACAAATCTGCCATATTGAAACAACATTAACTTCCACAACTCAAACATCAACCATCCTACTCAGGAAACAGCAGCACTGCAAATAATTACATCAGTATGTGAAAACAGCAGACATATCAAATATCCAACAATTATAACTAATAGGAATTAAAAAAACCCCAAAACATCCACTGTTCTCCATACCTGGGAACTTTTGATTTCCAATCACCCTGAGATTGTCCTGGATTAGTTGGCAGGAGAGAGGGTGCACATACTCTATCCTCTTTCTCTTCCCCATACACAAACTCTTCACACGTGTTCATTCTCTTTCATATATAGGCACACACACACACACACACACACATATACAAAGGCACACTCTTACATTCAGTGGCTCTCTCTTACACCCCCATACACAGGCACTCTCTCACACTCATTGGCTCTCTCTCTCTCACTCTCTCACACACACACACACACACACACACACACACACACACTCTCACATTCAGTAGCTCGCTCTCCCTCCACATTCATAGTCAGTGGTGGTTCTTTACACACATTCAGTAGCTCTCTCTCCTTCATACACAGGCACACACATACTCAGTGGGTCTCTCTCCTTCACATACACATAGGTGACTCTCTCTTTATCAATCACACACATATTCAACCACTTTCTCACACTCAGTGGCCGTCAAACACACAGGTACTCTCTCACACAAAAAGGCACTCTTTCCCTTACACACATTCACATTCACTGACTCTCCCTCCCTCACACACACATGCACTCTCTCACACTCAATGGCTCTCACACACACATACACACAGGCACTCTCTCACATTCAGTGGCTTGTTCCCCCTTACACACTCACTCTCACTCACATAGACTGAGAGTCTCCCAGTCACTTGTCTGCCTCTTTGTCATGCTACAAGGTCACGGGTCCTTCCTTTGGCCGCTGCAGTATGGGCTCCAATTGGCCTGCCAGGACTCATCTTCAGCCGTCAATAGGATGGGCTGTGCTGGTGGCCACGGGATTTACTCTCTTTTCCAGCAGGCAACAGGATGGTCTCCGCGCTAGCCTGCCAGATCACGTGTTGTTTGTCGCATGGATTGTAGCAGCAGTCGCACTGATGCAATGTCATCTGCTATCACGGGGCCGATCTCGCAATAAGAGCTGCGAGATCGGCACTATGGCAGCAGGAGATGACGTTCCCTTACATGCAACTTCTGCTGCCGGGCCACCTGTGGTAGCATGGTTGAGGATAGCTGCCCAACTCGAAGAAAACAACGTTACAAAAAAAAGAAACCCAAAAAACCAAAAACAAAAAATCCCCAAATACATTAAGGAAATCAGTTAGAACTGGAGATTCACTGAATTCCTTTAAGGCCCTGACCGCATGCCACTGCTTATCCAAATGTGCCATGTTTGGCTCAGACTAAAGGAAAGCACTTTCTGGGCACGTGCTCCAAGGTAAACAAAGAAAAATAGATGCCAATTGTCCTTCAAAGTAATTTATTGAGATGGAGACGAATTATGTTAAAATGGCATCGTCCTAATAAGATTGTTTATAAGAATGAAGATAAGTCAAGATATACTTATGAACAAAGAGGATGGCCTTTCTCAGGCCCCTCTTGTGGGGCCTGAGAAAGGCCATCCCCCTGACAAACTTTATAACAGCTCTCTCCCGAGAATCTGTGGGCAATCCCTTATGGTTTGTCTAGAGTTAGGAGGTGGGGTGGAACTTCTGCCTTTGTTATTTTTTCAGACCCAGTCAGAGGAGCCAGGCAAACCCTGCCTTGAGCATTTTCCTTCCAGTCTACTTACTAGCTAATATATCCCTCAGGGTTGTTTTCAGGCATCTGAGAGTTTTCGTGGTAGGAGCTACACTGAACACCTGGGCTTTCTTGGATTCAGGGCATGGGGAACCCTGTATCTGGAATGCCCAGGGATAGGGAAGACCTGCCCTCAGAGGTGGTGACACAATGGGGTCTTTTTAAAACCTGTGCACGTGCGTCGCCGCTCGCATGTTATAAAATACGATATCTGTGCGCACATGCACGCGCTGATTTTATAATTGGCGCGCACATGTGCAGGCGGGTTCATAGTTGCGCACGCAACGGGGGGGGGGGGGTGGTAATTTTGAAAACCAAGCCTTCCCCAGTTCCCTCCCAGTCCGCTGAAATTAAGAAGCAAACTGGGAGGGAGCTTCCCTATACCACTACCTAACCTTCCTACCTTTTCCCCTCTCCTCCCTGATCCCTAACCCCTACTATCTAACTTGTTTTTTTTGTTTTCTAACTTACCTGCTCCTTTGGAGTAGGAGTAAGTCACGTGCACCGGTCGGCTGCTGGTGCACGCTTCCCCAGGACAGGGCCTAATGGCCGATGATCTGGCTGGCCCACCGACCCTCCCTGCCCAGACCACATCGCACCCCTCTTCACTGGCCCGGCACTTCTGCATGTATTAGGAGCTACGCGCGTGGCCGGGTCCTTTCTAAAATACGCTCGGCACGCGCATGGAGCAGCCACGCGCATAACCCCTGGTTTTAACACGCACGGGTCATCGAAAATTCAGGCAAGAGTGAGGAGTAAGTCCAGTGTTAAATCTGGTTAAGGGAAAGGGAAGATTGTTTGTTTTTGGCTGCCCCTTCCTTGCTGCATTGGAGCAGGCTAAGATACCTGCTTCCAGGTATCCCTCCTATCAGGGATCCTGAAGAGAATCTGAGACTGTGAGAAACTAAAAGTTCCTGAAGATCAGTTAATCACGAGTGAAAGAACAGTAAATACCGCTGAGGACACCCATCTGGAGTCTTCACCTTGGGGAGCGAGAGAAGTGGGGACTCTCTGTGCACGGATAGGATTTTTTTGCCACCTATGAAAAGGGTTCCTGTGCAGTCTAAGGTTCCCCGATCCACTGGGAGCCCCACTTCACCTAATCCAGGGGGTTGGACAGCACCTGCCCTGCATGTCAGACTCCTGCACAGAGACAGGCATATATCAGAAAGGAAGTTAGTCACTCCTGCGCTGGGCCCTGAAAGTAAACCTTTCCCCCCAACAAAAAAAAGATCCACACCCTAGGGAAAGAGGCACAAAGAAGAGCTAGCCATGGTTCCTGCCCCAAAGAACCTATACATTTTTAACTTGTAATTTTTTCATGGCTCCACCCATGCAGGACGGGCAGACCAGAGTGGGGTTAGACATGCAAGGGGAGAAGACAAGAACTGGATCAGGCCGAGTCAGTTGACCTGGGGTGAGATGGCAACCCTAGGCCTAAACCCAGCTCCATCCTGCTCTGTTTGGCTGATGGGAGGATTGGGGAAGCTTCACGTGCCACAGCCGGATCTCAGGTCCATAACACCTTCTTTGCAGCTGGTGGAAAATTGGAGGAACAGCATGAGTCATAGCCCCAACTCCCAGCCCAGAGTGCCTTAATTCTGCAGGATGGGAATCGAGGGGCAACCGGTCATCTGATTCTTCTTGTGAAGTGAGGAGGAAAAGCTTGAGAGGCAGCAGTTTAAAAAACAAAACAAAACCAAATCTAATGCTCATGGAAAAAGTAGTTCAAAAATGTATTTTCCCATTACTGCAAATGTTCTTTTTAACTACATATTCCATGGGCCTGATGTGCTAGAGGGTTATTCCTATCTTGTATCAATGGGAGAAAAGGTACAAAGTACTTCCAGACTTCGGCCCACATTTTCGAAGCGGACTTTTTATATGTGCATAAGTTCACTTGGAAAATTCACAGCTTGTCTCGGTAGATGTCTACACAGATGCATGGGAAGTGGCTTGAAAGCATGTGCATAAATAATTCTCCCGCTCGACTCTGCCCTTGGAACGCCTGCCACCAGTGCACGGACAAGTATGTGTGTGCTTTGTCCTGCATAAATGCCCAGGCAATTTTCAAAAGCCAATTTACATCCATAAAGAGGGGTTTAGGCACCAAGTCCTTTGGAAAATCACCCCCCTTAATAACTCTCTGTTCCATAGGGAAGGTAATTGCTGATGCAAATTGATTATTTATTAATGCTATTGCATTATTATTGTTTATTGCTGATGAAAATTGATCATTATATGTGTTATATGTGATATAAACTGCTTCTGTGAAGGAAGAAGGTGTTGGGTTTGTGGACTCTTGAGCCGGCTTAAGAATAGATGGATCCACTGAGAGGAGGCCCTCTAATGGTTCTCTTAGCTGGGAGGCAGTGCAGGACCAGGAGACCAGTCTGGAGCTTCACCTTTACCAGCCCTCGTTCCCCGCAGGTTGAGCCCTTGGGTGTCGGGGCCGGCAGGACTTAGGCGAAGGTCTCCTGGCAGGGAGAGTCCAGTAGGCGGTCCGAGTCGAGGCTGGCGGAGATCCGGAAGAACAGAGACAGTCCAGGAGTCGAGGAGGGCAGCAGCGGGGCTACACGGTAAACCAGGCCAGAAGTCGGGGCAAGCTGAAGACAAGCAGGAACCAGAGAATTCGCCAGAGGTCAGGACGGGCAGGAGAATCAGGATACCAAGTCGAGGTCAGAGCCGAGGAGACAACCGAAGACAGGAACTGGGAGAGGAGTGGAACCACAGGAGCAGGAATACAGGAACGGAAGCAGGAACGAAGGAACAAGCAACTAGCTACTCTCACGAGCTGACCTGTTGCCAAGGCAAGGAAGGGAAGCAGGAAGTGGGGGCTGGGCTGAGTTTTCCCGCCGCAGCCCCTTTAAATGTGGAGCTAGGCCGCGCGTGCTCGCATGCCTAGGGAGGAGGAGTCCAGGAAGGAGCCGGTGGCGTCTCCCTTGTGGGGAGAACGCCACGGCAGAGGCCCAGTGCGGTCTGCCCGGCAGGACCGCAGAAGTAGACGGAGGCTGGCATCTGCCGGGTAAGTTGGAGGGACCCGGTCGTGGTGGTCTGCGGCCGGGGTTCCCAACAGAAGGTATAAAAGTCTGAAAAGGAGTGGAACTGAAATGAAAATACCCTGACCGAGTCCTCCACACTCAGACATGTACTGGTATCATTTTTAGTCCTTCTGTAGCCCACCAACTCCTTAAATGTGTCTCACCACAATGGAAAAATTGGAGAGCTTCACCACATAACAGCAACAGTGAACACTCAGTCTTCTGTTGTCTGTTGCCACTGCCGTATGAGTCATGAATATCTCCGACTCTTTCACAGATTTTGGATAAATGTTAACTTGTACTTCAAGTATCATCTTTGGCTGCTGTAATCCTGACAATGTGGAGGAAACTAGATTACCATCCACATTTAACTTTTTTTTTTTCAAACGAGTTTGAAACCAATATGAAATCAGTTTTGAAAACTGAATAAATGAACCTGTCTTTGCTTGCATGAGAGTGCCATTTAAATGGGCATAAACTCACTGCTGGGCGGACTAGATGTTCCTTTTGGTCTTTATCTGCTGTCATTTACTGTGTTTCCTAAATGGGTTTGAAATGGATTTTAAATGCATCTTTGGGAAATGTTTGAGAGAAGAATATGTCCTCTTGATGGTCCCAATACTTAAAACATATCTCTTGTGTTATTGGACATAGTGGGATGAATTTTCAGAATCGTGCATGTGAGTAAAATGTGCTTTTACATTCATAAATGTACTTTTTGAAAATTACCCCGGGGGTGGTAGGCACAAAAGTAGACAAAGACGCAATTTTGTATGTACTTTTACGCGTCCTGCAAAAAGGTGTGACTGGGGGCAGAGGATCATTTGGTTTTTTGAAAGTATGTGCATATATCTTCATGACTCTAGTGGGTGGAAATGTGTGCATCCAGGCCGTGCAAGGAAGGGAGCCCTCGGTGCTGTGGTGTAGTTGACGCAGCCTCATAGGCGATTCAATCTATGAGGCCTACGCTGACAGTGAGCAAACACACTTTTAAGAGGGGGACAGACTGGAGCTTCAGCTATGCCTGCTGCCTTCCCCACAGGTTAAGCCTCTGGGTTCGGGCGGCTGGCAGGTCTTAGATGGTCTCTAGGGTGATGGAGAGAGAACAAGAGTCTGAGGACATGCCAGGATCAGGACAGGCAGCAGACTGGAGATACAGGGGACAGTTATTATTTATTCAAAAAATGTAGTAGCAACAACATTTATTTTGTATACATCAATGCAGCTAAACATGTATTGCTTAATGCATTAAAAATGCCATACACAATTTTTTTTAACATAGATATCTTTTAGAAAATATATATGAAAGGGCATCAAATGGACCAGTCATAACAGCATCTCAAACCTCTGACTTTACATCCTTACCATCATCAATTGCCCTTAATGTCACATATTTTTTTCCAAAATTTTCAGAATAATCTTAGTGCAAAATCCATGTGTCAAACCTTTCACTTATGTCTTTCCAAATACAATTTGTAGTGTTCCAACAAATGAAAAAGTAGATATTGTGCAACCTGTACTTATCGTATACAGGATGGCAGGCTAGGATTCGAGGTGGGTGGCAAGCAAGCATAGTCTGGTACAAGGCATGAGTCAGATCCAGGCGGCAGGCAAATGTGGTCCGGTCCAAGGCTAAAGTCAGTACCAGGAGAACATCCAAGGGAGGACAAGGCCCGACAGAGACACACTGGATGCGACTAACAGGATAAGGCTGCTGTATCACTGACATACCGAGGGGGGAAGGGGGCATTGGGGGGTGCTGATGGCCATAGGGGGGTGCTGATGGCCATAGGGGGGGTGCTGATGGCCAACATAGGGAGGCTCATGCGGTTGCTGGTGGACCTCATCCCACCAGCAGCTGAGCAGGGAAGCATCCTATTTCTATGCTGTGTGCCAGTCACTGTTCCCTCTAAGCTGCGTGTGTGTGGCCACATCCAGCCAGAAGATCGGTGGGGCTGTGGTGGAGCTCATCCTACCACGACCCGGAGAAAAAGTCACCTCCAAACCTCCAGGTGCTCCTTCTCCTTCCTGCCTGTGCGGCCCCAGAAGAAAAACATTGCCGGAGCCATGCAGACAGGGAGGAGGAGCATCGGCCGCATGCAGAAGAGGAGCAGCATTTGTGGCATGGCCGCTGTGGATCCTGCCTTGCGATGGCTCAAGAAGAGGAGACCCGCTAGCAGGGCCACTGCGGATCCCACCTCTCAGCGGCCCGAGATTGTGTGTGTGTGAGAAAGAGTGAGTTAAGAGGCTGTGTGTGGGAGTGAGAGCCTGTATGTTCTGAGACAGCATATAAAAGCCTCTGTGTGTATGTGTGTGTGTGTGTGTGTGTGAGAGAGACAGCATGTGAGAATGAGAGCCTGTGTGTTTGAGTGAGACAGCATGTGAGCACGAGAGAGCCTGTGTTTGTGTGTGTAAGACAGCATGTGAGAGTGAGAGCCTGTGTGTGTGTGTGTGTGTGTGTGTGTGCATGTGTATGTGTGAGAGACAGCGTGTGAGAATGAGAGCCTAAGTGTGTGTGTGAGAGAGAGACAGCATGTGAAAATGAGAACCTGAGTGTATGTTTGAGAGAGGAAGAGAAGAAGAGAGGTGGAGAGACAAGAAACAGAAAAAAAGAGACCCTGTAAAAGGAATTGGCAAAAGACCAAGAAAGGGAACGTGGGAAAAAAAGCATGTGACCAACTGATTAGAAAACTAAGATCAGACAGCAAAAGTGAAAAAAAATGGTGAATTTTTAGTGATTGGCATATGTTACCTTTGGGAAGGTGCAAGAGTAGCAATTTCTTTTGCTGATCTCACAATGTACGAGATCAGCATGAAGGAACTGTAATCCCCACAAATTTTTAATACTGCGGGGCCTGCACAGAGGAGGCAGGAGAATAGGCTTCAGTGGCAGTAGCAGAGATTGGTAACTCCCCAATATCCACACAGGAGCAGTGACAGTGGCAGCAAAAGAACAAGAGAGGCTCCAAGGTTGCTGGCAAAAGAAATAGAGGGGGGTCTGCCTTCAGTGAGTACATGTGAGTGATTGGGAGTCTGCCTGTGTGTGTGTATGTGTGTGAGAATGAATGTGTGTACTTGAGGGAGCCAGTGAGCGTGAGAGCGTGTGTGTGTATGAGAGAATCTGGGGGAGTAAAAACTTGTGTGTGTGTGTGGGGGGGGGGGGGGGTGGAGATAGAGAGGGTCTTAGAGCCTGAGAGTGTGCTGTGGGTTATGTATCAGAACATGTATGTGTGTGTATGTGACAGTGTATGTGTGAGAGAGAATGGACATGCGAGTTTGTGTGAGAAAGAGAGGATACAGTTTATGCGCCTCCCTAACCTCCTAATCCTCGACAATCTCAGGGTGACTAGAAATCAAGAGTTCCCAGGTATGGACAACAGGGATTTTTTTAAAAAATCCTTATTAGTTTTAATTATTGGATGTTATTTGTTATGTATGCTATTTTGAAATATTTTATTGGTGCTTGGGAAATTTAAAAAAAATGTATATGATTTTAATTAATAGAAGTTATTCTAGTTGTCAGTAGTTTTAAAATATTCTTTTATTAGTATGGTTTTACTATTATAATTGATGCTTTATGTTTCTTGATTTTATTTGTTTTATGAGGAATGGTGGTTCTGTTTTTCCATTGCTTCACACAGATTCTGGCTTCTTGGGGTTTCCATTTCAGTTTTTGTCTGCATATTGCTGGTTCTAATTTGTGATCCTTTATTCTGTATTTGGTGAGGGTCTGTCTCTGCTCTGTGTGTGACCATGATGAGAGATTCTGCTAGCGTGTAGTGTCTGTATAGGGATCTATAGCAATCAGGTTTGTTTCGTTTCCCCAGTAGGTGGTGTATTTGTGTTCTGGGACCCAGTGTAATATTTACAGTGCTGCTTTTTCACTGGTAGGGATCTTGTTGCTTGAGTCCTTGGTGTTACTACTGTTACGTTAGGATAGGTTTGCTGTTTAGATTTTGAGTGTCCTTTTTGCAGGGTTTTGTGTTAGTTCACAATGGGGTAGATTTTCAAAGGGTTATGTGCGTAACCCCCGAAAACCTACCCCTGCGCATGCCGAGCCTATTTTGCATAGGCTCTGTGGTACGCGCAAGCCCCGGGACGCGCGTATGTCCTGGGGCTTTGAAAAGGGGGTGGGCCGGAGGCGGGGCGGCAGGCCGGAGGCAGGCCGGGGCGGGGTCGTGGACGTTGCGCCGATCAGGGGGCGGTCCCGAGTCCTCCGGCACAGCGGCCGTGCTGGAGATTCACGCGCTGGCCGGCGCACGCAAGATACGCCTGCAAGAGGCAGGCGTAAAAAATAAAATAAGGTGGGGGGGATTTAGGTAGGGCTGGGGGATGGGTTAGATAGGGGAAGGAGGGGGGACCGAAAGAAAAGTTCCCTCCAAGGGCGCTCCGATTTCAGAGCGGCCTTGGAGGGAACGGGGACAGCCATCGGGGCTCCCCTCGCTTGCTCACGCTGACCCTGGATTTTATAACATGCGGGTAGCGCGCACAAATGTATCCCGCGCGCGTAAGATTTAAAATCTGGCCCAATGTGTCTGGCAGTGGAAAGTGTTTGTGCTGCTGTTACTGTGACTGACACCAGAATTTTTGAAAATATCTTTTTGTATGATGAG
This sequence comes from Rhinatrema bivittatum, assembly GCF_901001135.1. Classification (NCBI taxonomy): domain Eukaryota; kingdom Metazoa; phylum Chordata; class Amphibia; order Gymnophiona; family Rhinatrematidae; genus Rhinatrema; species Rhinatrema bivittatum. The sequence continues at coordinate 245,458,702 of NC_042619.1, read as the reverse complement.
CTTTAAGGGAAACATCCAAGCTCCATTGTTTGACAGTGGATGCACAGAGTTACAGAACTGGAAATGCAGGATTTATATTGACATTCTGTCCCTTCCTATATATTCCAGACTTCACTCTCATAGCCATATAGAATTAGGTGAATGAAGCTATCAAATAATTTTAATAGTAGATTTACTAGAAGGGTGAAACTAGCCAGCTTTTTAAAATTACGCAGAAGACCCTTGGGACTTTCTTACTGAGACTTTTTTTTATAGTCAATTTGAAATTAGGGGGCCATGCTATAGAGGTGGGTGTGATAGGAAATGTCATCTTAGCTTGCCGCCCCCCCCCCCCCCCCCAAATTCTTCTGTCTAGAGATGCCACTGATTTTCTGAGACCTTAAGCATTAGTACAAGAAAGATGGGGGTGGGTGGGTGCTGGAGAGGCACACAAATGCATTGGCTTCTGAATGCCAGAGACCCTTGGTGCACCACTGGGCTGGAAAGATAGGCAGACTAGGCAAGGCAAGGCTGGATGTAAGAACACAGGAATGCAGGTGTTATGCCCATCGGTCGCAGACGGTTGTGACCGCATCTACTCACGTCCTGCACCATCCTGCTTCCCTCTCCAGGCCTGCTCGCAGCGCGAGCTAGTCTCTGCTGCCTCGTTCCTCATGGCGGTCAATACGCCGACGCCACCCACGCTGACTCCGGGCTCTCCTAGGCGCGCGTGCCACTGGGCCCTCCTTTGTACCCACTTCGGTGGGAACCTCGGGGGCATCCCTGGTTGATGATGTCATTGGATCAGGGTTCTTAAACTCCACCTTCGCCCTCAGCTAGCCGACTTGGCAATGAGTTCCATTACTACACTATGAGCTCCTGTCTCTGTTGTTCCTGTGCTGACTTTACCGGACCTTCTTGGACTCTGGACCCTGCCTGGTACCCACTCCTCGGGGGCCAGTGTGCACACTCTACGGGGACTTGGTCTCCTGGTCTCCCCCGCTCCTTGGGCTGGCCCTGCGCCTTCCAGAGCTCCTGTCTTGCTGGCTCCCTGCTCCTCGGGGCTGCCTCTGGGAACACCTTCACTACCTGGAAGTTCTACCTCAGTGCTTCCCCGCTCCTCGGGGTGATGTCTACATTCTACACTTGGGTCTGGTGGGACCTCCCGCTCCTCAGGCTGGCCTACATCATCATCTGGAGACCGGACTCGGGCTTCCCCGCTCTGAGGGTTGGCCAAATCATCGCATCAGTACTTCCTTCGCTGCGCAGCTCCACCCCTCGCTTCCTGCTCCACTGGCCTGCCTAGTGCCATCCCCTTCGGGGGTCTCTGCCCAGGTACTGACTTCCAGCCTGCCTACTCTCTCCGGGGATCCCTTCTTGCCGTGTCTCTTACCCCGCTCCTCAGGATCTCCCCACAGTTGCACTCAGAGCTTCTCGCTGTGCCTGACCTCACCTCCCGACAGTGTGGATCTGTGGGGCTCCTCTCCACAGGTGGCAACAACTCACACCTCGAGCCAAGGGTCCACAAACCCACAAACCATTACAGCAGGAACTCATGGATACAAGAGCAATACGTTGTGCACAAGGCAGGAGACCCATAGCTGAGGCAGCATTAAGCAGTCCATGCTGTGCTTAAATAGTGAGGGCCTGCTGATGTCATCACTAGGCGCCACGGGGCTTTTCCTGCCAATGGCCCTTTAAGTAGAGATGGGTGGCGCATGTGCATGCCTATAGAAACCCCAGGGAGAAGCAAGATGATGGTAGTGTGCAGGGTTCGCTGGGTCATGGTGGCATTCCTGCCTCATCGGGAGGGCACAAGAAGTGCTGCAGTGAGTTGACGAGAGTGGCTGGTCGTTGGCCTGCACCCTGTGGCCAACCAAATGTAACAGGCACGTGCAGTCTCACTAATTTTCAAAGCTCACCTAAGCATAGAAATCTGCTTTGAAATGTACGCGGGCTGTTATAAAATTGGGCGCTTTCAGGATAACTTTTTACTCGCAGGCTTTAAACTCATTTTCAGAAGGAAACTGCATGCATGCTTTCCCTTGGAAAATTATCCCACCAAAACTACCTGTACACATTTATAGTATACCCGCAGCTGTGTGCACATAGGGTTTTTCTGAGAAAAAGCAAGTGCAGAGCTCACCCCCAACCCCACCCTGGGACTCTGCTCACTGCAGGTAAACTTGCACACATGCAGGCCCTACGCACGTAAGTTTGCCTGCATATCATCCAGGCAATTTTATAAAAACCCATTTCAGTGGGTAAAATTCTGTTTTACTCACAAAAATGGCTTTTAAAGCTTCCCTCATTGAGCCCAATTTCCTAGAGGCATAGAATTGAGAAAAAAAAGTCTTAGTGAATCAGGTCCATCGTATACTTTATCCAGTCAAATGTGTTCACCGCTCGACGGTGCATCCATTTTTCTAATTTCAACAGAGTGTACACGGGTGATTTGAGTGCATGGAAAAATAAGAAGGTTCAGGGGGCATTCCAACAGAATTTGGAAGGGGCCGCAGACCCCTCGGCTAAATCCAAACAGCAAATGTCAAACATTTTTGGAAAAGTCAGGTTAGATCAGGGGTGGCCAACTCCAGTCCTCAAGAGCCAGAAACAGGCCAGGTTTTCAGGATATCCACAATGAATATGCATGAGACAGATTTGCATGCACTGTCTCCCTTGTATGCAAATCTCTCATGCATATTCATTGTGGATATCCTGAAAACCTGGCCTGTTCGTGTCTCTCGAGGACCGGAGTTGGTCACCTCTGGGCTATCTGTTGTTTTCCCCATCTTATTATGGCATGCTAAAACAGTACTGGAAAATAAAATCTATAGGAAAGCACTTCAGCAAGTAAAGGGAGCAAATTCATATTTAGGGACCTTCATTTTCAGCTTTTATTTTATTTTCCCCAAGAATTTTTCAGCGTTTATTATCACCAACAAAAACAGCAGCAAGTCAGTGGGAGAAAAAAACCTGCTTTTCTCCTGTTTTTGTTGGCTATAATAAAATAAATAAAAGAAAAGCTGAAACTGAAGCGTCCTATTCATATTCCACATTGTAACAAAATGTTCCAGCCAGAACTCATGTCGTCAGCTTTTCATGGCGTGCACATGGGCCCGTTATGGTCCATGCACCTGGCCTTAAATGAAGCCCTTGAAATACCAAGTGATTTCCAGGCTTCAGGCAACGGGCTCCAAGGGCGGGAGCCTTGTCAGAGGTGAGGAAGATGAAAGGCTTGGTTATTTCACCGATTTTAACCCCTTTCAGCCCAGGGCTACAGTCATAGGACTGCATTGTGCTCCCTGGAAGACCCGGGTTAGCCTGTACACAGCAGCAGATGCAACTGTAGCTGGATTAGGGATGGGTTCCATGTTGAAATTTTAATCTACCTGGGGTAAATATGCATAAAATCATAGCAAGATAAGTACATTTTTCGGATTTAAGCTTCCAACATTTGAGCGATCCGATTTGGAAGTACTCACAGACTTAAAGTGCATACGGGCAGCTTCTTATCGGGAAGCGCCCTTTATAAACAGCCCATAGAGACCAATGATTAAAAGACAATTCAATGCCATCAAAAGCTTACATTAGCTTAGCCCTTTGGCATTTAAATATGAGGTCTCTCTGAGCTTTGCAACCCACTCCTCATATGTCTCAGGATTTGTATATTGTAGTTTAAAATCATTGCTGAGCAGACTGGATGGGATTTTTTGGTCTTTATCTGTCATCAATTACTATGTTACTATGTGCAGGGATAAAAAAAAAAACCCCCCAAAACCAACCCACTCCGTCAGAATCTTCATGTCCCCGCTGACATGTCCTGAAAATTTGCTGTGGACAGGGTCTTTTTCAAAATGACATCGACTGGCCTTTGCCCCTAACACATGAATCTCAAGCAAATCCTTTTCGCAAATGCACTGACTAATCTTTTACAATTCTTGTTTCTCTTTCTATATTTGAGAGTTTTATTTTATTTTTTATTTTATGTTAAAACTGGTAGTACATAAAACTCTTGTGGGCTCTTTAGTGTTTCAATGCATTAAGTTCGCCCTGGACTGTTAAGAACTGTGCCCTATTAACACCTGTATGTGTCCTGTTCAAAGCAGCTCGCGCTCTATTTAACTGAGCAGTCAGGGACAAAAGTCGGCGGTCCAATGTCTCCCGCCTATGGGCAGTATAGGAGATGATATCCTCCCTCAGAACTGCCTTAGCCATATACTAGAACAATACAGGAGAAGTAACATGTTGAGCATTCGACTCGACATATTTTGCCCAGATATCCCTCAAGTACTCTTGAAATTTAGGCTCCTTAGTTAAGTAGTATGGATAGCGCCAGGAACGCATGGCCTTGCTAATATTCCCGAACTCCACCTCCATCCACACCGGGGCATGGTCCGAAATGAGGATCTCCTCAGTGCGTGCTGCTGCTACCTTAGAAAAGGTCTGGGCATTGATTAAGAAATAATCCAGCCTGGAAAGAGTGCCATGCGCCCGAGAAATATGAGTAAAATCTTTCTCTCCGGGGTGTAAGGTTCGCCATACATCGATGAGGTATAAAGAATGCTCCAAAAAGGAGGGGCCCTGACCATAGCCCACATCATGGCGGGAGGGGGGGGGGAGACTTATCTAATTGGGGGTCCCTTATGGTATTGAAGTCACCGCTAATTATGATGTTATCACCTAAACGGGATATTAAGGACTGATATATTTCCCTAAAATAACCGGGATTGTGAGTATTGGGAGCAAACAGGTTACAAAGAATGACCTTGACCCAATGTAGTTCCGCTACCAAAATAATATACCGTCCCAAGGGATCTTTAAGTTCAACATGTATTGGAAGCGGCAGGCTCTTAGCCACCAAGAAGATGGCTACCCCCGCTGAATGAGTAATAGCCGAGGCATAATATACATCCCCATCCCAATAACGACGCAATTTTTCATGATCCCCATCATTTAGATGAGTTTCCTGGAGAAACACTAAGCCCACTTTTTTCCGTTTCAAGAACGACAGAATCTTTGATCTCTTAATGGGCGAATTAATCCCACATACATTCCAAGTGATTAAACCCGTACCCGTATTAGCCATGAAGACCAGAACAGCCGTCAATGAGAAGAATACAATGTAGGCCCTGCTGTGAGAGCCCTCCCAGCGTAGGCTCCCACTCACATAACCAGGGGCCCCTTGAAATGACCACACCCGAACAGCTAAGAATAGAATGGAACACAGAACATTCGCATGCCCTCCCCCTACCCTGCCCAACCCCCCCAGCCCTCCCCCTCCCCTCGCCCCCCGCTTTCCCTCTAGTCCCCTCCCATCTCATACCAATTGATGAGAACACTACCATGCTGGTCGCCCTCCTCTCCCCCATCTAAACCCCATCTGCACCACCATAACACCTTGCCAAGAACAAATATCAAAGTTAGGTAATACAATCCTATTATCATCCACATGTAGCTTCCCAGCCCACACCAGTAAACATTGGGAATGGGTAGGTAAACTGTGCAATGTGCCCAGCACCCATGGCAATATAAGCAATCAAACTGCCCTAGGCCATAAGCCCATCAGCTATATTTATTTTATTTATTTATTTAACACTTTTTTTATACCGGCATTCGTAGGACACATCATGTCGGTTTACAAGTAACTGAGAAGGGAAATTACAATGAACAAGGGAGGGGCTAACTGGGTAATATGCAAAATACAAAGGAAGAGAGTCAACAGCAGAATTACAACTTTTTGCATTCAAGTTAGGGTTAAATATGCAAAAGAACTTATAAACAAATTAAGCGAGGCATGTACACTTGAGAAATTAGCATATGAGGGCTTATTTACAGTAAGAGGAGGCAAGTGCACATATGTATAGTTAAAAGCTAGTGGGGGGGAAGAAAGGAGGGAGGGAGCAGGGGGAGAGGGGCGGGTGGGGTAGAGTGAAGAGGGGTACAGTAAGGCACGGGTACTTTGAGGGAGGGGTTGCTAGGGGGTGAGAGGGAGGGGTAAAGGGGGGCTAGGAGTGCAAGGGAAGGAAACAGGGAGGGGTGGTATGAAGGCTGAGTGTGAGCTGAGGTGGTTCGTAGGACAGCCAGCCACACCAAAAAAACCCATGACTGGCTAAGCGTCAGGACTCTCAGCAACAACCAGCCACATACCAAAACCATGACTGGCTACGCTGCAAGGCCGGTGGCACGCAGCAGCCCTAGAGCAAAAACCAGGGCTGCAAAGGGTCAGAAGCAAATAGCGGCCAAGAGAGAGAAGCAAGGAGAAAGGAAAGAAAAAATATAAATAAACAGGCCTTAGGCACGGAGAAACACCCCCCACCCCCGGGTCTACCCCACCAAAGACTCCACAAAAAATATAAAAACCCGACCCGCTAAAATGTGCAGGTTAAAGAGAAAAAACCAGGCTGCGAACAACCTTCAGGTACCCAGCCTATGCATGGAAACATGTGAACGGGTAGTAGCCGCTGCAGGTAACACCAACTTGGTGAGGCAAAGTAGGCACTTGCCCTACCCCGGTTTTAGATATCGGCAAGAAACCAGCCATATAAAAAGAAAAACTTAATTGTCAAACCTGTAGGGCCATCAGCACTCTGTAGTCAAATAAAAAAACCATGACTACCGGAACAACTGGGCTGGTGAGCGCCAGGTAACTGTCCTGCACTGAGTTCAGGGGAATCCCCGACCCAAGCCCAGTCATGGCTCGCTGAAAGATGTGCCATCGGCTAGTAGTCTTCACCTTGCCATCCCAAGGCTCAGGGAGCTGATCCAGAAAAAACATGGGGAAAAAGGAAAAAACTGTCCCTGTGCCCACCAAGCCGTGGCCGAGCAGCCGATCGCCTCGGAGCGTGTTCATTCCGGTGTTGCGTCCAATCCGGCAGGCTGTAGAAGGCTGTGTTATACCAGCAAACTCCCTTCGCAGTAACCACGCGGAGACGAGCCGGATAAATCAGCGTGGCCCGGGTTCCTTGCGTTATAAGTTGGGTACATATGGGGGCCATAGCCTTGCGTTGCGCCGCCACAGCCAGGGAAAAGTTCTGAAACACCAAGACCTTTGCATTATCATATGAGATCCCGTTTTTAGCCCGGATCGCCTGTAGAATTTCCTGTTTGTGGGCGTAATTGAGAATTTTTGCCACAACTGCACGGGGCAGGGTCGCTTCTGCAGCCTAGGCCCCAGTCTGTGAGCCCGCTCGATGTGGAAGCAGCCATGTTTTGAGAGAGGCCTAACTCCTTCTCCAGCCATGCCTCTAGGACCGCGGATATCTGGCGGTCATCCAGGGTTTCGGGCAGGCCAATAAACTGTAGGTTCGAACGACAAGACCTATTTTCCAGGTCTTCGAGCTTTGCCGACTGCTTTGCTACCATAGCCTGCAAGGATGCAATAGCGAGCTGCGCATTTTGAAGGCCGTCCTGGTTGTCGGATACGCGGCTCTCCAGCTCTGTAAAGCGAGCCTCAAACTTTCCCAGGTTAGCGGAAATTTTGGTTACCTTACTGGAGATAATTTTAATGTCCAGACCCAGAGCTTCCAGAACCGCTGATTTTATATCCACATAGCCTGTGCCCGCAGGAGATTCAGGCGGGCTGCTGACAGCCATCACTGTGGCTTCGGAGAGTTTCTGGCATTCCTTTACCTTTTCTTTCTCTTTATGGACAACACGAGAAGATATTCAGGACTAGACTGCTCCCCCTGAACAAAAGCAATAAATCACTGTGAGTGCACACATCCCTAAGGTATCGTTAATAGTGCAGATGGGGTCTGATGCAAGAGGCCTGGCTCCAAGAGAAGAGAATCACATCCTCTACCCTCACTCTTATTTTTTATTCTAAAGGAAAAATCTGGGCGTGACAAAAGATACCAACCCTACTCTGGACAGACATGTGCGCTGCAACAGATTTGTGTGCCCATGCCCTGGGGAAATTAGAAGAAGCTGGAAATTAGTAAAAAAAAAAAAAAAACCATGTAAAAACAAAATCATCAAGAAAAAAATCTTACCTTGTCACATAGGGGAGTGCATTAAAACTCCTGCACTTCCTTTGTTCTATAGAAATGTATGTATGACCCCCACTGGTTCCCTACTAGGGTATATGTTTCTCATGAGGACATATTGCAATTGGAAAAAGTAGGAAGTGGTATGATGCCATATCCATTTATAAACCAAACTGAACTGGTCCAGAGAGCAACTACTAAAATGGTCATTGGTCTTCATCCTAAAACATAAGGGGACACACTTAAAGATCTAAACGTATATCCCGGAGGAAAGGACTGAAAGGGTAGATAAGATCGAGACATTAACAGTACCACCAAGGAATAAATGCACAGGAGGCGGGCCTATGTCAAAGGAAAAGAGGCTTTGGAACGAGGGGGGTCATGGGGCGAGGGTGAAAGGGAGTAGACTCCAGAGTAATCTAAGGAAATATTTATTTACAAAAAAGGGTGATGAACACATGGAACAGCCTCCCTGTGGAGGTGGTGGGGATGAGAGCAGTGTCAGAATTCAAGAAAGCTTGGGACAAGCACAGAGGATCTCTGAAGGAAAGGAAAGGACTAAAAAAGCTGAACTGGAGATGAGGAAGGGCAGAATGCATGGGCCATATGGTCTTTGTCTGCAAGCATGCTCCTTGTTTTTATATCAGAGGCATCCCCCATAGGGTGTGCAATAATGGTGCATTCCAGAGTGTTTAGATACTGAGCTACAGAGAGTTCTCAAACGATGAGACGAAAAGAGAAGACTTTCAGTTTGAGTGAAATGAGCACACAGGGTTGGGCAGGAGCTGCAGTAACAGGTAAGTGAAAGCAGAAAACATCTAGTCAAAAACACAAATTGCTTTCACAACTAATTGTCCAAAAATTGAACAAATATTCTTCAAAGGAAAACTTTACAGAAGGAGGAAAAAGACCTCAGAACCACGTATGCATTGTTCTCTATGGAACAAGTCAAGCATACTCATCGGATTCAGTCACAGGTCTTACCTCCACTTTTAACTCTTTTATTACAATTCTCATATAAAAAAATCTTGTATATTCAATTTCCAATATTTTTTTCTTTTTTAAAGTTATTCATAAAATGTAGCTTGTTGTGCAGCCATTGTGTGTCCTCTCAAATTTGAAATCGTGTGGCTGGTTAGCCTGGTACTATTAGGCTGAATATTTAAACAAAGATGGTAGCAGCGGTCTATCTGCAGTGAAGAAATGTGGAATACTGCAGTGATCCTAAAAATTGCCTTGAGACAGCCATTGGGCGAAACGTTGGCTAACGTCGGCATTGTGGCACTCAGCCTTACAGCTTTTGGGAATCCAGCTTTGTGGCTGAACAAATTGAGTTTATACATCATGACAACAAGATAAGTCTTTTTTTGAAAGTTTCAATATGGATGTTTAAATGAATAATGCATACGTGGTTCTGAGGTCTTTTTCCTCCTTTTGAAAAGTATTCCTTTGAAGAATATTTGTTCAATTTTTGGACTAGTTGTGAAAGCAATTTGTATTTTTGTCCAGGAGCTGCAGTCCCAAGGTCCATGGGTCTATCAGTTTCTGGTCCCACTGCATCGAGGATAAGGAGTTGGGGAGTAGGTTGACACTTCCAGATCCTGTAGGGAGATATCTCATGTATTACCACTACCCACCAAGTATGAATCATAATAGCTGAGAAATGTACAGGCCAGTTGCTGACAGCCCCCCCAAACACTGTCACAGCAAGAGAAAGAACCTATGGCCCTAGCAAACCAGCACTATCTCAGTGGAAAAAGAAGAGACTTTTCTCTGATACACTGAAAGATACTTTATCAAGATGTGCCCATTTGTCAGTTCCTGTGCAAATATAAAGAAGACAGAAACAATGCAACAAATTAAGCCCATAAGCAGGAGTCATGGATGAGCCAAGGCAAGTCCACAGGTCAGAAAGACCCCCACCCTTGGAAGAAAGAGGGGGAGGGCAGTCGGAGACAGAGAAAAACACTCTAGCACACAGTTTGGCATATAGATGTGGCAGTTCTCTCCCCAAAGAAATGGGGAGGGGGGGGGGGAAAGACCTGAAATGCATCAAAGACCCTTCACCCACTACCTGATTCTGCATGAGCTTATGCATATTTATCAAATAGAAAGTATAAGACGGGGAGAGGGGGCAAAGAAGAAAGAGTGCAACCCAAAAAAGTGAAGGATCCCCTGGGGAAGCAAACCCTGAAACCAGAGAAGGGACCCCTGAAAGAAAAGAAAGAGGAACCTGAAGCAGACCAGCAGCCCTGTTATCAAGGAGGGAGAAAACTAGATGTGGCCAAGAGACTGGGGCAGGAGACCAGAGAGAGGAGAAAACTGCTCAGGTGCGGAAAGTGACACGGAGTTTGGGACACTGAGGGGTGAGAGCAAACCCAGATAGCCCAGCAAGTACCAGAGCCAGAAGCAAGTATTCTTCTGGCACTACCCTCCCGCTCTGCCAGTACCAAGCCCAGGAGGCAAGCCTCTCCCCTGCCCACCTTCTCCAGACCTCCAGCCAGCGCCTGCTTCAGAGATAAAACAGAGGGATATCACCTGAAGCTGGAATCAGGGGTAAGTAAGTTATCCATAAGTATTAATGTATTAAGCAAGCTAAGGTTTATGGCATTTTGTTACCACCTATGAAAGCAAACTTTCTTTAGGGAAAACTGGTGCTTAGTGGCCAGGATGTTAGAGACAGGAATTGTTATTTTCTGAATGCTACATCCTGCCAAATCAAAGTCTGTTTCTGAGGAGAATACACATCGTCTTTTCCTGACTTAGGATCATGAAGTAAGGTGAGAGGGCATTTGGAAGTGTCCTGTAGCAGACAGGTCCCTGCACCTCTAAACTTGCTTACAGTCCTATTTTCATCTGTGGTTTTGTATTTTTTTGGAGCAAGGGTGTATTTGCCAGGACAGGTTCTGACAACCACACTGAACCAAGTTGGAGACTGGTGCTGAGAAAGCAGGCGTTGCACAAACTAATCCAGTTCTTGCATAACCTACTTTGGGGTGGTGGGGAAGATAAAGATAGTACCAAGGCAGTACTTACATCAAGAGCAATCAAGAAGAGTCATGGCAAGGAGAGAGTGGAACTTCGCCTTTAAGTACAGATAACCAGGGATTATCCCAGAGCTATAGGGGGGAAACCTAGGACTGTTTGGCCACAAAAGTCATTCCATTAAAGCTCGGAAAGGACTTTGGAAATGTTTAAGGTGATTGCTATTTTGAGACTGAAAACAGGATTTATCTTAAGGATTCAGCTCTCAGCACTGGACATTGAATCAAAATGTCATCACTTCAATATTTTATTATTTTATTATTTATTATTTTTTTTGTTATACCGAGTTTCATGATAGGGATCACATCAACCCGGTTTACAAATAACAATGTGTGCAAAATATAGCGTAACGTAATACAAATTTCCAATAAAAATTTGAACTTTAAATACAGAGAATCAATTGAAAGGTGTGAGAAAGTTACAATGAAACAGGGAAAGTAAACTTGGAACTGGAAGAGGGGAGAGAGGTTAAACAATGCAATATTTACATTTAATACAATTCAAGTGATAGTGTATCAGAGTAGGTAAATAAGCCTATTTGAGAGAATGTGACGGTACATAAATATGAGCGATAATATAAATAAGAGAATAAATATGACATTGTAGTGAATGGTGATGATATGATAAAACTCAAAAGGTAATAGTGAGAAGTTTGTGATGGGAGGATTCTTATTTGAGTCCAGGTGTTACATAGGAGTTTGTGTTGCTGAGTGCGTTTTATTCAAGGCTTGGAAATGCTTTTTTGAAAAGCCAAGTTTTTAGTCTTTTCCTAAATGTTAGAGCACATGGCTCTTGTCTTAGATCAGGTGGTATAGAGTTCCACAGAACTGGACCTGCTGTAGAGAAGGCTCTGAGACTCAAAGATTTATGTTGATAGGTTTTGGCATTTGGAATTTGGAGTGACTCTTTGTAGTATTCCCTGATAGGTCTGGCGGAAGTGTATTTTTTAAATGGTATTTGAAGATCGAGATGCGTGAGTTGGTTGATGGTCTTGTATATGATGTTGATGGATTTATACATGATTCTATAGTGGATTGGTAGCCAATGGAGTTTTTGTAGGATAGGGGAGATGTGGTCCATTTTCCTGGAATTTGAAAGGACTCTGGCTGCGGAGTTCTGAACCATTTGTAGGGGTTTGATATACGAAGCTGGGAGGCCTAATAGTAAAGAGTTGCAATAATCTAGTTTTGAAAAAATTATTGCTTGCAAGATTGTTCTAAAGTCCATAGCGTGGAAAAGTGGTTTGATTCTTTTCAGAATGTGTAATTTGTAGAAGCAATCTTTGGTGGTTTGGTTAATGAATGTTTTAAGGTTGAGACGATTGTCTAAGATAGCTCCTAGATCTCTTACATGGGTAGATTGAAGGAGTGCAGTTGATTTTGGAAGTGTGTTATTGTTTTCCGGTGATATGAGCAGGAATTCCGTTTTTGAAGCGTTAAGTACGAGGTTTAGGCTGGTGAGAAGAAGTTTAATTTCTAATAAGCAACTGTCCCAGTGTTCCATTGTTTTTGAGATTGTTTCTTTTATGGGAATCACGATCTGTACATCGTCAGCGAAAAGGAAGTGTTTCAGGTTTAATTTTGTAAGAAGTTGACATAGTGGTAACAGGTAGACATTAAAGAGCGTGGGTGAAAGTGATGAACCTTGCGGCACTCCTCTGTTAGAAGGGTGGTATTGGGATTCTTTATTGTGAATTTTGACTCTATATCCTCTGTTTTCTAGGAATGTTTTGAACCAGTTTAGTGTAGCACCTGTCAATCCTATGTTTGCCAGTTGTTTTAGGAGTAGGGTGTGATTGACGGTGTCGAAGGCCGCCGAGAAGTCAAGGAGTATTAGTAAAAATGTTTGGCCTTTGTCAATTCCAGAAATGAGGAAGTCCGTGAGAGAGAGTAGTAGGGTTTCGGTGCTTGCAGCTTTGCGAAAACCATATTGGTTTGGGGACAGAATACTGTGATCCTCTAAGTAGTTGGATAGTTGGGTGTTTACCAATTTTTCCATGATTTTAGCTATGAATGGGAGGTTGGAAATCGGGCGGAAGTTATTGGGATCACAAGCATTTAGATTTGGTTTTTTTAGCAGTGGCTTGATTGAGGCTGTTTTTAGGTCATCTGGGTAGATCCCATGTGATAGGGAGCAATTTATGATTTCTGCCAGTGTTTTTGCTATGGTATCAGGGATGAGAAGAAGCAATTTGGAAGGTATTTGATCAAATGGGTGTGATGACGGTTTCATTTTCTTTAACACCGAATGTATCTCTGTGATTGTGATGGGTTCGAAAGGGTTAAGCTGGATGTTTTTGTCTTGGGGGAGATATGTGATATCTGGAGTAGAAGTGTTTGTAATCAGCTGATTGAAGAAATCTGTTATTTTTTTATTGAAATGAAGAGCCAATTCATCTGCTTTAGTCTGGGCTAACTCTGGTGGGATATCTGGAATGATGGGTTTAGTGAGGCTGGAGACAAAGGAGAATAGGGCTTTTGAATCAAAGATTAGATGATGAACTTTCCGGGCGTAATAGTCTCTTTTTGTTTTCAGCGTGGTACTTTTGTATGAATGGAGTGAGCGTTTGTATTCAGATAGTGAGGCCGGTGAGGGGACTTTACGCCATTTTCTTTCTTTCTGCCGAAGTAGTTGTTTGAGCTTTCTCAGTTCATCGTTAAACCAGGGTTGTCTTTTGGATGCATTAGAAGACCTTGTTTTGTTTGTCAGTGGGCAGAGAGTATTTGCTATAGATTTAGTTATTTTGGACCAGGATTGGAGGGCCGAATTGGGCGTAGAGACATCTATGAGTGGTAGATCTGAAGTGAGAAGGTTGCTGAGATGTTCCGAGGAGCAAGGTTTTCTGTATAAGAAAGAGGGTCTTGAGTTTAGATTGTAGTTTGATCTTGGTAATGAGAAGCTAGTGGAGATTAGCGAATGGTCAGACCATGGGACTTTTTTGCAATTTGGTTGATTTGTAAGAGAAATACCGGAGTTTGTAAAGAAAAGATCGAGCGTGTGGCCTGCTTTGTGAGTGGGTTTGTTGATTTGTTGTTTGAAACCTATCGCTGACATTGCGGTGAGGAAAGCTTCACAGTTTGTTGAAAGAGGGACTTTGTCAACATGTAAGTTGAAGTCGCCCAGGATTATAGCAGGGGAGTCAAGATTGAGATGTAAAGTTATGGTTTCAATAATAGGTGAGGCGTCTGACTCTAGTAATCCTGGAGGGGCATAGACTAGAATGATTTGGAGATGTTCTGATTTGAACAGTCCTACTTCTAGTTTAGTAGCTGTGTTGATGTGGTGGTGTGAGAACCTTAAAGATTTTTTTGCAGCTAAGAAGATACCCCCTCCTCTTTTTTTTTGTCTTGGGATGGAGAAGAAATCGTACGTCTGTGTTGGTAGTTGGTTAATGAGGGCTATATCGGTGGATTTGAGCCATGTTTCTGTTATGGCACAAAAGTCTGGGGTTGAGTCCTGCAGTATGTCGTTTAGTATAAGGGTTTTGTTGGTGAGTGATTGAGCGTTGAAAAGGATGATGGTGAATAGCGTGAGACCTAGGAGCTGAGTAGTGGGGGAGATCATGATTGGGATGAGTGATTTGTAGGTGCGTGGGCGGTAATGCATAATTGGATACGGTTGGATCGGTACTGGAAGAGTGTTGTTAGAGGCTGGATGTGCTGCTAGATGCGCTACTGGAGTCTGAATGTGTGCTGCTGGAGACTGGATGAGTGCTGCTGGAGACTGGATGAGTGCTGCTGGAGACTGGATGTGTTGTTAGATGACTGGATGTGCTGTTAGATGAGCTGTTGGAGTATGAAAGTGTGCTGCAGGGGACTGGATGGGTGCTGCTGGAGACTGGAAGAGTGCTGCTGGAGACTGGATGTGCTGTTAGATGAGCTGCTGGAGTCTGAAAGTGTGCTGCAGGGGACTGGATGGGTGCTGCTGGAGTCTGGATGAGTGCTGCTGGAGACTGGAAGAGTGCTGCTGGAGACTGGAAGAGTGCTGCTGGAGACTGGATGTGCTGTTAGATGAGCTGCTGGAGTCTGAAAGTGTGCTGCAGGGGACTGGATGGGTGCTGCTGGAGTCTGGATGAGTGCTGCTGGAGACTGGAAGAGTGCTGCTGGAGACTGGAAGAGTGCTGCTGGAGACTGGATGTGCTGTTAGATGAGCTGCTGGAGTCTGAAAGTGTGCTGCAGGGGACTGGATGGGTGCTGCTGGAGTCTGGATGAGTGCTGCTGGAGACTGGATGTGCTGTTAGATGAGCTGCTGGAGTCTGAAAGTGTGCTGCTGGTACTTGGATGAGTGTTGGATGTGTCTCTGATCTGGCCGCCCTCTGTTAGGCCTGAAGCCTGCTTAGGGGCGCGGCTCACTCAGCTCTGGACTGGTTAATAGGTATTGGTTTCGTTTTTTTTTTTTTTTTTTTTTTCTTTTGCCTACCTGCTCTCCTGCACGGCTCACCTGGAGTGTCTGTTGAGCAGGCTTTTTGCCCAATGGGCCGCGCTGATCAAGCACACCTCAGCGTGAAGGAGGAATAGGTAGGTGGGTGCTGGTGGGTGCCGGGAAGCAGGCCGTTGAAATGAAATATAAAGCAGTGAGTCCTACCAAGGGTATGGCTTGGGGCTTCCTCGGGGCTGTACGAAGGGGCGAAACCCCTTTGTTTCGCCCCTTCGGCGCGCGACGCTCGGCGCGTGGCGCCGGGCCGAATCCTGATTTAAAGCCCCTCAGGGCTGGCTCCTATTGGTGGAGCTGGATCGGGGGTGGGGCTCCCGTTGTCGGCGCGGTTTTTTTGTTAAGTTTTTTGTTTTCCCTAGAGATGGCTTAACTTAACTGTTTTGCCGCGTGATCGACGTCGAGCTCCCCCGGGTGGGGAGAGAGAAGCCCAGGCCTTCCCCCGGCGGGGCTCGGCGCCGGTTGCGCAGGCCTTCCCCGATCGTGGCTAAGCTGAAGAGGAAATATTTTGTTTGAATAAACTGATTCTTTTCTTGGGCCACCAAATCGCTGTGAGAGTGATTTTTTTTTCAAGACTAATATCAATTCACAAATCAATGGCCATGGAGAGACTTCTCCCCATCCTCCAAGGTTCAGAACAAACCTGGAGTTGCTCTGGGTTGCATTGGATCCCAGGAGCGACACAGTGACTCCCTTATCGGTGGAGAGATATGGGAGGCAGATTAAATAAATGACTGCTACAGTGTGCTGTAACTTCACTTAATAGTTTTAAGGATGGACGCTGTTGATTTTTGTTGCTTTATATTCACACGATGGCATAATTAGGGATGATCCCCTCATGCAACAATTTTGTGTTTCTAAACCATTGGAGAGATTGAATGTGTATGCAGATCTGACCAAGCTTGAACAGAATATAAACTTTATAAATCTGGCCATTTGTAAGGCTTGTGCTGTATTGTTTGGTACACTGGGGGAGGGGGGGGAGTTATTAAATAAAGAGTTAAAAAAAAAACCCAATGAAACCCACAGTCCTTCCTTTTCACTGTGTGCTGTAAATTTTAGCAGTGCACAACATATTGCTAGAAAGCAACATGAATTTCATGAAAAATGGCAAAATGTGATTTCAAAAGAAATTGGCATCTTCAACCCTTTTCACAAAGCAGAAATAGCCCTGCTGAATTCCCTTAGCCCCCAGTCATTACAAGAATAAAAAGCTGATAGTTTAAAAGAATGAATAGCATTCATTTCTTATTTAATTACATTTTTTTTAAATCTGATTCTAATAGATTTGCAAGCTGACAGAATAGAGTTTGTTTTTCTTGCTGTTCTAGGCATGCAGGTTTTAATCTGAGTCTGGGAATTTGGAATTTAGGAAGGAGCCACTTGATTGTGAAATGTTCTCTACTAATTCTTTATTACATTCTGAAATACACAGTGGATAACAGTGAATCCATTTAAAGAAACCAGTGACCCTACAATTAATTGTAGCTCAATTTATATGTCTGGTGAGAAATTAGTCTCTTTATTAAGTCCCTGGGGATAAGGAGGGGGGTAATGCACACAGAGTGGTAAAGCGAAATGTTTCTTACTGAGAAGGTTTTGAAACGTGTCCTTTCCCTTAGTTTGGGAGGGGGGAAGAGCTGTCTCGCCTTTTTCCAAACCTAAGCTTTCAGCTCCCTAGGTAGGAACACTGCTGCTTAGTGCCATTTGCCTTTTATGACGAGTTTCCAAGGGTGAGGCACCCTTACTTACCAGGAGTTTTCCCTTACTGGTGAGTAGTGACTACACCCCTCCCTTTCTAACCTACCCATCATAGCAGTGGTTCCCCTCCACTGCTCCTTTCAGAACTGGATATAGTCCTCTACCTGGAATGCCACCTGCTGTTGCCCGACAGTAGTGACCGGTTGTGGTCACCAGCTCCCCAGCCTCCCCAGCCTCTGCTGGCCCAGTGAGCAGAAATCAGGTTCCGGATTTTAGCGCTGCTCTCCAACACTGCAGCACAAATCAAAGCTGCTGTCCCTCCTCTTTTTCAGATTACTAACCAATACCCTTGGAACCTGAAATCTTCCCGTCTCCCTGCATGGACTGTGTTAAAATGTTCAGCCATGGAATACAAGTTATCATCTCTTTCAGCCAGGCCCGGGCCCAGGTCCTCTGATCTAAAACCCCTGCGGGTTACTGCCGATGCTCCCTTTCACAAACCAGAACCTCAGCATTCCTGACTTGGCCTCAGCAAGGGCTGTTTTTAAGCAACGGGCAGACCAAATCTAATTTCATTTTAATTTCATGTCTTCATTGAAAACCTGCAGAAAAGTTCCAATTGACTGATGCCAGTATTTAAGCCCAGTCGACTGATACATTTGCTAGCACTCATCTCCTGGGAAGAGCTGTTCTGTCCTGCTTTGTCCTACCTGACCCTGAAGCTCTTACACCTTGCCGGCTCTGAGAAACTTGGCTCCTGGAACTTGGACTAGTGCCTGCTTCTAAAACCCTGGACCCAGGAATCCCTGCTCCTGGAAGTTTGATCCTGCTTGGCTCCTGGGCAAGCTGCACCTGGAACTCTAACCCCAGATCAGAGGACTTTCTTCCTCCTGGATATTATACCTTGACCTTTGGCTGCTGCGGACAGATCATTGCGCAGAACACCATAAGAACATAAAATATGCCATACTGGGTCAGACCAAGGATCCATCAAGCCTAGTGCCATCAGTGGTCAATCCAAGTCACAAGTACCTGGCAAGTAGCCAAACATTAAACAGATCCCATTCTACTAAGGCAGGCAACACGTAGTGACACTAGTCCCTATTGATTAATAGCAGTTTGTGGATTTCTCCTTCAGGAACTTATCCAAATCTTTTTTAAAGCCAGCTACAATAACTGCGTTAACCACATCATCTGACAATGAATTCCAGAGCTTTATAGTACATTGAGTTACAAAGAATTTTCTCTAATTTGTTTTAAATGTGCTACTTGCTAACTTCATGGAGTGCCCCCTAGAATCATTATGACATCCTCCATTTTATTTGTCATTCCCTTTCTAATAATTCCTAACATTCTGTTTGCTTTTTTGACTATCATAGCACACATATCAACTATGACACCCAGATCTTTTTCCTGGGTGGTAACTCCTAAAATGGAACCTAACATCGTGTAGCTACAGCATGGATTATTTTTCCATGTGTGCATCACCTTGCACTTATCCACATTAAATTTCATTTGCCATATGGACACCCAATCTTCCAGTCTCGCATGGTCCTCCTATAATCTATCACAATCCGCTTGTGATTTAACTACTCTGAATAATTTTGTCATCTGCAAATTTGACGAGTGAGGTAATCAAATTTGCAGATGATACAAAATTGTTCAGAGCAGTTAAATCACAAGCAGATTGTGATAAATTGCAGGAATACCTTGTGAGGCTGGAAAATTGGGCATCCAATGGCAGATGAAATTTAATGTGAATAAGTGCAAAGTGATGCATATAGGGAAAAATAACCTATGCTATAGTTACACAATGTTAGGTTCCATATTAGGTGCTACAACCCAAGAAAGAGATTTAGGCGTCATAGTGGATAACACATTGAAATCGTCGGTTCAGTGTGCTGCGGCAGTCAAAAAAGCAAACAGAATGTTGGGAATTATTAGAAAGGGAATGGTGAATAAAACGGAAAATATCATAATGCCTCTGTATCGCTCCATGGTGAGACTGCACCTTGAATACTGTGTACAATTCTGGTCGCTACATCTCAAAAAAGTTATAATTGCAATGGAGAAGGTACAGAGAAGGGCGACCAAAATGATAAAGGGAATGGAACAGCTCCCCTATGAGGAAAGGCTGAAGAGGTTAGGGCTGTTCAGCTTGGAGAAGAGACGGCTGAGGGGGGATATGATAGAGGTGTTTAAAATCATGAGATGTCTAGATCAGGTAGATGTGAATTGGTTATTTACTCTTTCAGATAATAGAAGGACTAGGGGGCACTCCATGAAGTTAGCATGTGGCACATTTAAAACTAATCGGAGAAAGTTTTTTTCACTCAACGCACAATTAAGATCTGGAATTTGTTGCCTGAGGATGTGGTTAGTGCAGTTAGTGTAGCGGTGTTTAAAAAAGGATTGGATAAGTTCTTGGAGAAGTCTATTACATGCTATTAATTAAGTTCTCTTAGAAAATAGCCACTGCTATTACTAGCAACAGTAACATGGGATAGAGTTCGTTTTTGGGTACTTGCCAGGTTTTTATGGCCTGGACTGGCCACTGTTGGAAACAGGATGCTGGGCTTGATGGACCCTTGGTCTGACCCAGTATGGCATGTTCTTATGGCATCAGAGACAACGAACAGATTGAGTAAGGGGAAGAGTAAGAGCTGGAGAGAGTTAAAGGGCCTGAAGGAGACCGGAGAAAGAGAGGGCACAAAAGAATGAAATGATTGAGAAGGAATGAGAAGACACAGTAAAAAGTGAGATTGGGATGGGAGGAATTTATTTATTTATTTATTTGTAGGGTTTTATATACCGTTATTCGGTAAAGCCATCATAACGGTTTACAAATCTGCAATTATCATCCAACATATACAATTATCTTACAATCAAATGGAGTTAACATAGTAGTTGGGAACAGTAGGGTTTTGTGAACAATCAACATATTTTCTTAGTCGTTGAATAACAGAATATTGCGGAGAACATTTTCAAATAACTTAACGGATCAAGGGAGTGAGCAGGGAGGAAAAGGAGGGTACATCAGGAGATATGCAGCAAGAGATGAAAAAGAGAGAAAAAGAGAAGGTACGCAAGGGATAGACAGAGAATGTGGTCATGGGCACAAGGGAGAAAGAGTGAGGTGGGAAAGTGGTGTGGCTGTGATGGAGAAAATGGACAAGAGAGAGAGAGAGAGATGCACAAGCGGCAAAGGCTAAAGAGATAGGATAAAACAATAGGGGTGTGAATCGTTTTTTGACGATTTAAAATATCGTCCGATATACTTTAAATCGTCAAAAATCGTTAGGGCCACGATACAATACCAATTCCCCTGATTTATCGTCAAAAAATCATAAATCGGGGGAAGGGGGAGGGCAGGAAAACCGGCACACTAAAACACCCTAAAACCCACCCCCGACCCTTTAAATTAAATCCCTCACCCTCCCTCACCCCCCCCCTAAATGCCTTAAATTACCTGGGGGTCCAGCGGCGGTCCGGAACGGTCTCCTGCAATTGAATCGTGTTGTCTTCAGCTGGCGCCATTCTGCGCCGCCATTTTGCAAAATGGCGGCGCAAAATGGCGGCGGCCATAGACCTCCTGCAGTCGATCTCCTGCCGGCGCCATTTTCCGTACAGAAAACGATTTGCGGCAGGAAATCGCTCCCGGACCCCCGCTGGACCCCCAGGGACTTTTGGCCAGCTTGGGGGGCCTCCTGACCCCCACAAGACTTGCCAAAAGTCCAGCGGGGGTCCGGAACGACCTCCTGCAGTCGAATCGTGTTGGTCTATGGCCGCCGCCATTTTGCGCCGCCATTTTGCAAAATGGCGGCGCAGAATGGCGCCGGCTGAAGACAACACGATTCAATTGCAGGAGACCGTTCCGGACCGCCGCTGGACCCCCAGGTAATTTAATGCATTTGGGGGGGGGGGGTGCGGAGGGTGAGGGATTTAATTTAAAGGGTCGGGGGTGGGTTTTAGGGTGTTTTAGTGTGCCGGTTTTCCTGCCCTCCTCCTTCCCCCGATTTAGCTACGGACCGCCGCTGGAGCCCCAGGTAATTTAAGGCATTTGGGGGGGGGTTCAGGAGGGTGGGAGATTTAATTTAAAGGGTCAGGGGTGGGTTTTAGGGGGTTTTAGTGTGCCGGTTCACGATTTTAACGATTTTCACGATACTCTAAACACCCAAACGGCGACGATACGATTCCCTCCCCCTCCCAGCCGAAATCGATCGTTAAGACGATCGAGGACACGATTCACATCTCTATAAAACAATGGAAAACACAAAGGTTAGAGAATTGAGAAAGAAAGATAGAAAGTCTAAGATGAGAAAAATTTAGGAAAAAATCAAAGGAAATAAAGCTGGTCCCCTGGCCTGGTGGCAGTGCTGTGCATGGCCATGCAGGAAAACTGGGTCTGATTCCCAGGCCAGGGTCCTGTTGCTTGAGCCAGTCGTGGCTGGGAATGCAGGGAGGAGGAGGGCAGGGAGTCCTTGCCAACGCACAGTGATAACACCAAGTGGCCAGACTCGGGTTGCATGTGCATTGGCTTTGGTAAGGAACCACAGTCTATGCCATTGCGATGGCTGGGCCTAGACGGGAGTTGGGGGTGGGGGAGGTTGGGAAATGGGGAAATCCATGGGTAGCGGTGAATGCACGCTAATGGTGCTGGAATGCCACAGGACAGGAAGAAACATCTAAAAATGTAACAAAGAGAAAATGAAAGGAAAAAGAAATAAAACAAAGAAAGCTTAAGTAAAAATACAAAACAGAAGAGAACAGAAGGGCCTTTACTAATCTGAATGACAGGTAAAAGGATCCCATGTGGATATCATGATGACATCTTGTGGTTTAAATCAATCAGAGCCAGGTAGGTTATTTTACTGTGCCAAACTATTATTTTCTAATTATAAACAATAAGGGATTTTGTGACCGCACAGACATGGTTGGTTTTGTTTGCTTGCAATGTTGACAGTTTCACAAATATTAAGATTTCTGGCACTCTTACGTTGATTTTTCTCTCAGGCCTTGGCTACTCCGGGCCGATACAGTAAAGTTCGCGGGAAAGCGGGCGAGCGCCCGCTCTCACGGCGCGCGCACAGACCAGTGTCCTGTGTGCGCGATTCAGTAAACTAAAATATTTAAATTAGGGCCCGCGGTAATAAGAGGCGCTAAGGACACTAGCGCGTCCCTAACGCCTCTTTTTGGACGGGAGCGGCGGCTGTCAGCGGGTTTGACAGCCGATGCTCAATTTTGCCGGCATTGGTTCTCGAGCCCGCTGACAGCCACGGGTTCGGAAACCAGACGCCAGCAAAATTGAGCGTCCAGTTTTCAACCTGCGAGCCGCGGGCTGTTTTTAAATTTTTTATTTTTTACTTTTTTTAACTTTTGGGACCTCTGGCTTATTGTTTTTCGGTTTGTTTGTTGTTTTTTTTTTCATTAGTAACATCATATTGTTTCAATGTCATATTGTTATATTGTTATACTGTATCTCCCAACTGAGTTCATTGTAAACCGGCATGATGTGCTTCATGAATGTCGGTAAATAAAAGTTAATAAATAAATAAATAAATATTAAGTCAGAGGGTACACAGAAAAGCAGTTTTTACTGCTTTTCTGTGCACTTCCCCAGCAAAGCAGTTTTTACTGCTTTTCTGTGCACTTCCCCAGCGCCGGCAGAAATTAACGCCTACCTTTGGGTAGGCGCTAATTTCTTAAAGTAAAATGTGCGACTTGCCTGCACATTTTACTTACTGTATCGCGCGGGAATGACTAATAGGGCCATCAACATGCATTTGCATGTTGCGGGCGCTATTAGTCTCGGGGGGGTTGGACGGCTATAAACCCCTTACTGAATAAGGGGTAAAGCTAGCGCACTGTACTGTATCGGCCTGTAGGGTTGCCACTTGGCTCCAGGCCTGATGGTACCCCAATGCATGCAGGGATTTGTAGTTTTGCTCTCCTTAGGACAGTCAGAAGTACAAGTTCCTGTACACAGGTGGATGGGGGGGGGGGGGGGGGGGAACCAGGACCGCATCAACATGTCCTAAAAATCTGGAGCCAGCTGGCAGCCCTACTCCCACTGTTTGCCAGCTGTCTTTTCCTTTCTCTGTGTATAATGCTTACCGTGTCCCTTGTCCTTGAGCGGGTTTAAGGGAGAGTTCAGGAAATGATTATGCTTCTCTCTTTCCAGCCAGACAGTGGCATGCTGCTCCAGCAGTTGCAGGATCGGGCGACAGCCAGAGACCATCAAGCCCCCCCCCACCCCCCATCCTCCCCTGGAAATAACAGTGCCCAGAGGGACATGCAGGGGCTTTATCCACATCCGACTCCTTTTGCTATTCCCTTAGCCCACCAAGAAACATCAAATGCTGCAATTTCATTTCTTTATATATGCATGCATTTCTAGTACCAGCTCCTGCATGCACTGTTTGCTGTGTGATGTGCACGGACTGGAAAATCTTAGTGTGGATTTGTAAGACATGGTGTGTGTGGGGGAGTGGCGGGTTGCGTGCCAGAGGTATGACTGACTGTTGTAGTGCCGAGATCACTTCCTTCTCTACTAGAAAGCGCCACCAGCCTGGCTCGAACCAGTGCCATTTTCTCCTACGGAAGAAATTATTTGCCTGTGCCATTTACAATGGTAACGCTGGCAGAGCAGGAGTGACATGGGATTGGTCCTACCCTGCAAAGAAAGATTGGGGCTAAAAAGATCCAGGGAGGCTGGGAAGGATTAAGGGAGGGCCTGGGAGGGGTTGATTTTTTTTTTTTTTTTTGGATGGGGGAGTGGGAATGTGCAGTGGGAGTGACCAACTTTGTTTTATTTTTTCATGTTTTTTTTTTTTATAAATGTTGTTTATTGTGTATTTGTTAGTTTCACATAAATGAAACAAACAACAAACAAGTGTGTGCATTCCCCTCTAGGGTAGCCTGAAGTAGGAGTTAATATGTTTGTGTTTTAGGGCTTTCTAGAGGTGAATAAAAGGTGTATATGTAATTGGGGGAATAGTGGGAATGAGCAGATGGAGGACACTATTGCGGGGTCTATGGAGCTTCAGCCACCAATATGATTTGAATAATTATTTTCAGGCTATGACCAATGTCTTTTCTTTGTGCCTAATATCTCCTGAATATTTCTTCTTTTTACAACAGTTTGCTATTCTGCAGAACTCACATTTTTTTTCAGCTGTTCCCCTCCTCCTCTCCCGCATAGGTCAGGATAAATTTGGGCGAACGGGGCCTTTGTGAATTCCTCAGAATGGAAAAACTTGACTCAGCAGTGAAAGGTGACATGAATGAGGGGAAAGAAAACCCTATGATCAGCAGAATGTTGCCCAGGCACAAACAGGGCTGCCAGCACGAGAGGAAACGTGGTTTGGAAATGCACAGCCCAGGAGCAGGAGCACAAGCAAAGCAGCTCATGGGCCAAATGACTCTCAAAAGGGTCAGCTCAGAAAAAAATGTTAGCATTTTATGCTGTAGGCAAGGATTCTTACTTGAGAGCAAGTGAAAGCAAAGCCGGAGAGAAAAATGAGGTCTACAACGGAATAAGGCAGGGTCGATGGGGCTTAAGGGCTGCATCAGTTGCCATGTGAAAATAATCCAGCAGGTCGCAATTTGGAGAACTCAGAATAAGAAAACAGAATGGCAATGCATCATGGGGAGCACCGGAGTTGCTGGTTGAAATCCTACTCTCCTCCCCCCTCTCCCTCTGTTATGTTTCGGCTCCTGTGGAAGGGAGGAGTTAGCAAACAGTTATGATCTACTCCTCAAGAAGGGACGAGTTAGCAATCTGTAATGAATCTGCTCCTGTGGAAGGAGGAGATAGCAATCTGATATGCTCTTCTCCTATAGAGGGAGTAGTAAACAATCTGTAAGGGTTTAGACTGCGGAGTAGCAATCTGTTATGAATCTGTTGCTGAAGACTCCTGATGGAGAAGGAGTAGCAATCTGGTACCAGCGGAGTGCTTGGAGAGGGCACTCAGCTGTAAAGGAATGTAGATAGGTGGATCCTTGGGCCAATGGCAGATGAATGCGCCCCCAGGAGGATATCCTGAGAGGGACCACCGGCTAGGCTTGGATACGGAGACAGACACAGATAATTCTTTTATTAGACAGGTTAGTAGAACCACCAGAGGTGGCAGTAGTGAGCTGACATGCCCGGCAGGGCTGAAGTCCCTCAGATACTGGAACAGCGATCCCAGGGTTGAGCTGTAGAGAAACTATAGATAATGAGTAGATAGGGTATGCTGTGTTCATAGCCAGAACTGGATGACAAAACTCACATAAGGTCTTTAGGAAGCTCAGTAGCTGGAAAGGGTTAGGCCCTCGAGGTGCGAGTACCTGGTTCCAGGGAAAGCTCTGAGAGAGCGATGGTAACTCACAATGTCTGTATCTGCGATAGCTTCCAGGCAGTAGAGAATCTTCAGAGTGTTCAGGAACATGGGCCCTCGAGGAGCGAGTACCGGTTCCTATCTGCAATCTGAAATAAAGAAAAGAGAGCGAGGCCCCCAAGGAGCGGGTACCCCTGGTAAGTCCAAGGAGGCAGAGTAGCTTGAGAGTAAAGCCGAAGCAATCCCCCTTTGCTAACTCGATTCGTTAGCGAATACTGAGACCTTTTATATTGGAAGCGGATGACATCATCTCAGGGGATGCCCCCGAGGTTTGTGCCCTTGCTGGTACATCAATCGGAGCGCGCGCGCGCGCGCCTTACGTCAGCAGGAATATGGCAGATCCGCAGCATCGTGCTGGTCCAGGGACGCTGGAGGGAGACGGCAAGAAGACGCCGCGGCTGCTAACCGTCCATAAGACCCGGAGGGAGTCGCCACAAAGGTAAAAAGGGCAGAGTGAGGGCAATGAGCAGTGATGGACGCAACACCCTCCACATATCCATCACTTACTGTGCGACCTTCACTTAATGACATAACCTCCTTTATGCTTAGTTGCAAGCTGTTTGTCAAGAACCTGGCAACTATGCTATTTATCTGTATTATTAGTACTACATAAATACTGTGATGAATAATATAGTAAAGAAACGTGAAGGATTCCAAAACAAGCCAGCAATCTCATTAACATCAACATGCACTGTAGAACTGGAAATTAGTTACCCAAAAATTGAAGAGAGTAGAATTTCAAACCCTGTTGTTAGATTAAACAGAAAAAAAAAAAAAAGCTCTAACCTGTTTCAGCTGAAGGCCACGGAATCCTCAATAACTTTTGCTTGGCTATATCCGAAAGGTGCTTGTGTAATACACCGGTAATAGTGGTAATTGCAGCCGAAATCCGCTAGATGGCGGTATTGGAGGAGCCTTTCATTAGAAAGATTGAGAGATCAGAGGTGGAGAGAAGGCTGGAGGCTCTGCAAGAGCTATGTAGGCTCGCCGTTGGGTACACTGGCCACTATGAAGTCTTTGAAAAACATGTTAATATAATATGAGGGAGGGAACATGCAGCGCCCGAGGGGGGGGGGGGGGGGGGGGGCCTGCAGTGAGTGCTAGAGTACAGAGAGATGGGGAGGTGGGGGTGGCAGATGTAGTGTGAGAGGAAGGGAGGGAGAGAGGGAGAATCTGCTGGTTGGAATACTAATCAAGCGGGTTCCCAGCCTGCAGCAGCAGCAATCGCGCTGCAGACTCTCTCTCACACACACACACACACACACACTCGCTGATGGACAGACTGTCACCCACGATCGCACTCTGACTGGCGCACTCCCTCTCTCCCCCTCACACAAACACACGTACGCATTTTTCCGCCCCCCAATGACAAACACCGAGCGCCGCACGGGAAACACCAGCAGCTCTCCAGCCTCTGCAACTTTCCACCCTCTCTGGGCTTTCTTCCCCGTCGGATGACTCCTGACCGCAGTCTCCTCGGGAGCGCTTCCTTTTCCTGCCGCTCGCCGATTTCCCCTGTTGCTTTCCTCAACTTTGAAGGCACTTGGGTCATCCGCGCTACCTTAAAAATAAAAAAAAAAAAAGCGAGAAGATGCGAGCCGGGCAGCGCGCCCACGGCTGGATTATTAGCGCCGCTGACATGATTTTCCGCCAGTGAATTTTTTTTTTTTTTGCGCCTGGCTGGAGCTCTGACCTCCAACGCTGCGGGGCATGTGAGGGATGGATTTTGAGCCTTTCGTGCGTTATCCCCCCCACCCCCACTCCTCCCGCTTTGGCTGCAGGCGTGGAGAGGAAACCCGTGCCCAAATCGCTGTCAACTTGGCACGATCCAATGCGGATGCTCCACAGGTTCTAGCCGGGTCCTTTTCTGCGCGGCGGTGCCAGAGTCCATCGAGGATCCATCATCGCACTAATCGCCCCTAATTGCTGAAATAACCTTCCCCCCCCCCCCCCCCCCCCCCGGCTGCGGCTCCAGGGTGACATGCAGTCCCTCATTTCCCCTGTGACCAAGACTATTCTGGTAGCTTTGTTCATTTTTGCCATCCTGCTGATCCTCTATGTCATTCTCTGGTACATCTGCCGAGACGTGGATTGCGATCATGGAATCTAATTGGTAGGATGCCGAGCAAAGAATTAACGACAAGGGGAAAAAAACCCAACACGAAATAGTTAAGACATCGTTAGAGGGGTACCTAACGATCGAGAGTTGACCTTCAGAGAGCAGGGTGACCCGGTAAGTCTTAAGTTCTTGTTGACAAACAAAAGACAAACCGTGAAAGAAGGAATGAAAGAAAAAACTTCTTGTCTTTTGAATAAATTAGAAATCTGCATCAAAACTGCTAATATTACTTTTGCATAGAAGAAAATACTGTAGACTTAGAATTGCGGTCCCAGAAGGAAACACTTGTTATTGCTGCAGAAGGACGCTTTTTTTTCTTTTTAATATGCTTTGAAAGTTTTTTTTTTTTTTTATTATTATTTCGGATGGGTTTTATTTAGAATAAGGAAAGCCTGGTCGAGTCCTCCTCTCTAGCTACGGACACAGTCATCATCACTTTGGCAAGGTCTCTTAAGAGGAAGAAATCCCATGCATTTTCTAATCGATTAGCTTTTGCTCTTGGAAGCTTTGAGCTTTTCCCTTGGCTTTTTTTGTTTTTCTTTCTTTCTAGGCCATGGGGGGAGGGGAGGGCTGGAGGGCACAGGGAAGCCGGACTGCAGGCAGCCCCCGGTGTCATTGGTATGCAGGGGGGCACTGCTCCGCTAAACAGACCGTAAAGGTGAGCCCCTGGGACTGGGAAAGGATCGGCGGCAGCAGCAGGGGGGGGGGGGGGGGGGGGGGGGGGGGGATAGCAGGCGAGTCCCAGGAAAGAGAGAAGGAGCGGAGACTGAATTGGATGCAAATGGGAAGCAGCCCGCGCTAGGAGCCTTTATTTCAGAGGTTGCTCTTAAGGAGTGGATTTGGGTCAAAGGTTAGCGGGGAAGGGGGGGGGGGGCGGGCCTTGCAGCTTTCCCATCCACAGTGAAACTTCGCGCTGTTCCGTTCGCACTGTATCCCAGCCCGCGGTGAGAGCAGCGCCCTGAAGGGATCCGGGACGGAAAGAGCCCAGCCGGAACGCCTCAGCGGATGCGTTCCCACAGCCCGAGGGCTCTCTGTGCACGGCTGGCAAGCACGGGCAGAGCGCCCGGCCTCGCTAGATTTTGCCTTTCAGTCATCACGATTTGCTTTCTTTTCTTCTGCTGCGACCTTTAATGTCACTGAAACCTCTGCCTCTGAAGCTTTGCATTTATTCTCTGGCTGTTAATGCAATCGCAGTTGAAAGGAAAACTATTCTGAATTGCTGCGTCGGTGACACAGGCTTCTGCAGTCGTTTCTCACACTTCTGATTTAATACTAAGGACGATTTTTTTTTGTTTTCAAAGGGGGCTCGAGATTTATATCCTGTTTTGCTGGCCGGGACACTCCTGTTCATTTAAGAGCTTAGCTACAGTACTCATTTGATTATCTTTCTGATCTGTAAAAGGCAACGAGAATTTGCGGTTTTCTTGGTTTCCAGTTAGAAATTCAGCTGTTTAGTCCTGATGCAGACATTCTCCTTCCTCTTTTACAGCTCCTTAATGTACACAACAAACGATCCTTTTGCTTGATGTGTGCATCAGAGACGTAAAACCAATCATAATCCAGGACTACATAAATACAATTCCTTTTCTCCCCCACCTACTTTCCTGTCATGTAGAGTATGCCCTGCTCACCTGGCAAGTTTTGTTTTTTGTTTTGCTTTTTTTTTTGTAGATTTGTTTTGGCAAAGTTAATATGTTCCAATTCCAAACTACTTATTCACAGCCATCAATTCGCAGTTAAGGTTCCAGATTTGAGTTTTAATCTTGTTTTCTGGTACTGGATGATGCAGAAGAGCAAAGAATGTATCTTTCTTTTTCTTATGGTCTCATTTTAGACAGAGTGATGTTTTAATAAATGGATAATTCAGGATCACTAAAAGTCCTATAATGCCTAGGGGATGATATGTGAATAGCCGTAGGCAGATTTTATAGTACAACTACATTGTAACAACATTATCTTTCAAGACAAATTTGCTTACCACCATTTGTATTTACTGCAACCATTTTTTTTCTGGCCAGTATCTCAAGTATTTGTATAAAATTCCAATTCATTATAACCCATAATATGACAATATGGTGACATTTTACAGTAACTATACAACTGATTAGCAATGACACTGTTTTAAAAGGAGAGAAAAACTGTATGTAGCAAAAACCCCTGCTGTGGATGGATCAGTACATAGAACAGTTTGTAAGATGTTTATTGCGAGGAAGTCAGTTCTGCCTCTTCCATTATCCTTCCCCCTATCATACATATCTTCCACACCTTTTTGTACCACTAATTCTAATGCTCAGCCAGGAAAATAAATCTTCAGTAGGCAAATACATTTTTTTCTGATGTTTTTGTTTTTTTGTATAAGTCAAAGAAACCATACATTCACTTTTCTCTGTGTAATGTGATACACCGTACTGTCAGAACTCATTTTTCTCTTATTGGCATGATAGGATTGCAATATTCCTTGAAACAACACTGAGTACATTGCATGATATCACTTTCTTCACTTGCTTACCAACTGATGCTAAATTACAGTGGACATGCCGTGGAAGCAAAAGTAATTGCTCCCATTCTATGATGGCTAAAAGAAATTTTAATCAGTTGTGGAATGATTGGTTACATTGGAGAAGACAATTTCAAGCAAGGAAGAAGTCGCAAATAGAAAAGAGGACGTCATATTGAAAAGCAGCATAAGATCACCTTCTTGTTTTTCATACCACCTAGAGTGGTGTTCTTGTTTCTTAAGAAACAATTGGTGCTACTTGACATTCTTCGTAGGTGAGGCTAAAGGCACAATGGACATAGGTTATTATGCCTACCTGTGCACCATCTAGAACAGAGCTATAGGTACATTGCTCAAATATTGTAGGGGAAACTTGCATTGCCACTTAACCATATACTGCACCGAACTTGTTTTATAGCTTCATGAAAGACTTCAGTTACTGTTGCTTTCAGTCTGGCATGTTTCATGAGTACTTCATACTTTTTTTTCACTTGTGGTTTTTATACACATCGTTGAAGAATACATTTCTATTGTTACATCACAGAACTTGGAGATGCTATCTTTTTACTGGACCTGCTTGATACATTTGCACCAGCTCAGGGAGGGTAATGTTCAAAGGAACTGGCCCTTTAGAAAACTGTGTGCCCAATACTTCCGCAAAATTAGACATATACACAGCATATGTGCCCACTTTTGCATGCGTAGGTGAGAAGCATTCTGGGGGTGAAGCCCGGACGGGGTTGGGACTTTCATGTATACTTTTTGATTTTAAGGAATATGTGCGTACATTTGGCAAAACTGCACGCACAAAATAGCAGGTGTAATTGTTGGGAAAACTTTTGAAGCAGACTTACTTGCATAAGTCCCCTTGAAAATAGATGGTAACTTATGTGCATGGTTGCCGGCTAACTTGTGCACAATGTTACAAATGCAGCCCCAAAGGAAATGATATGTCATCTTGTTTATTTACCTTTATTTCTACATGGATAAGTGGAATAACATAGTAACCACCTTGCTTAATTATTAAATTACAGTTTTTTGAATTAAGCAATGAAACATAACATGGGGTGGACTGTTAGGAAGCTACACACAGCTTGTAAATGGAGACACAATATAAGCATAGTAACCTAATAACAGCCATTTCTCTTCCCTCCCTCTCCCCAAGAGTCATTATACAGTGATGTGTTAGAGATGCACAACAGTGGAATAATGGCGTGGGAATGGCATGTTTTTTGTCATTCAACCCATGCCACTTCCTCTTAGCAGTAACTCCCAGTCACTTTATAGTGTTGCATAACTAACTGCTGTACAGAGGCAGGCTAAGGAGACACTGGAGCATGAGGATGAAAACCATCGGTCATGCAAATGAACTACAGTACCAGCTTTGCTAATCAAACTCAATCAAGTCATAATATACATGGACTTAATGGGAAACGTGCCAAATGCTTCTCAGTCTTGTATGAAGGAAACATTTTCTCTGTTACGGATGAGTTTAGCACCTGATCCTAACACTTTGCTAAACTGTATGCTTGTTCTCATCTCTTGTGTAAGCTCTTCCCAACAACCATATGGCTTGACATTACTGCTCCAATAGTTATAAGTAAATTTGATTTAAAAAGTACCTGGGAAGGTTAATGCTGCCCTTGCATGATAGTTGTTTTGTAGTGCAGAGGTTTAGTGGCTGTGTAGGAAACTTAATTCTTTGCCGTTTGAAAATCCTTTCACTGGTCCAGCATTACAATTATCCAAGGATGTTTCTGTAGGTGAGCTTTTGAGATCTTGTATGTCCCCCATCTTCAGATGAGACCAAATGTGTATGGAAGGAAGGGAGGGAGAAAAATAGCAAGGTAGGAGAAGGAGAGAGAGAGGATGCCACAAGGGGATGAAAAGCAGTAAAAAACCATATATCATAAT
This sequence comes from Rhinatrema bivittatum, assembly GCF_901001135.1. Classification (NCBI taxonomy): domain Eukaryota; kingdom Metazoa; phylum Chordata; class Amphibia; order Gymnophiona; family Rhinatrematidae; genus Rhinatrema; species Rhinatrema bivittatum. The sequence continues at coordinate 245,426,647 of NC_042619.1, read as the reverse complement.
GAAAGCAGAGGCACTCCAGTGAATTCAACTGTTGAAAAGTGCAAGCAGTGCAGAGCATAGTGCTTGTCTCAAAGGGTGGGGGCTGTCACTTCTATTTATAAAAATTAAACTTTAGGTAACTACAGTATTGAGTATTAGGAAACAAGCTGACCTTGTTTTTTTTTTTTAATTTGCTAGACACATCTATTTTTATTTCATATGCTGTGTGTGCAAATAGAAAGAAACAATGAGAGAGATAGAAAGACAGACGTAAATATACAGTAGGACCTTGTAGAGACATTTTTTCCATTTCATTTTGGTTTTCATTGTCTTTTTTAGTTTTTGTTTATTTTATTCTTTTATTCGGTTTTGTTTATTTAAAATGAAAAATGAAACAAACAACAAACAAAATTTAAAAATGAAAGAAAAAAACAAAAAAGAAAAAAAATGTTGGGCCCCATTGGAGAAAAAAAAAAACCTCCTGGGTTTCCCTTCTACTTCTGCCTCCCTCCTCCCGCACACTTTTATATTTTTCTTTTTCTTCGTGGTTGCTCCTACCATACCGGAGGTACTCTTTGAAATGGTGCTGTCAGGTCGAAACCAGCGCCATTGTTAATTTCTTCCACACAAAATGGCACCTGCCTCAGTGTGCCAGCACAATTTGTATGCATAACTCTAGCAGGGCAAGACCAAGCGGGGATTGCTTCTGCCCCATGAAATAAAAATATGGTAAGAGGGTTTGGGGGCGTGGGAATGGGAATATGGAGAATCAGAAGGAAGGCCTGGGAGAGCTTGCTATTTTCTTTTGTCTGTGGTGGCATTTTAAAACAAAATGAAAGAAAGCTAGCAAATTTTTTTTAAATTTTTCTTTCATTTTAAAAACAAATTGAAACGAAATGGGAAATTTCACTGAAATCTCCCATTTCGTTTCAAACAAATGCACATCCCTATTATATAGAGAGAAGTACAGGGTGGCCCATAGTAAAGTAGCCTGTTTTCAATACCAGTGCCTTGCAGGCAGGCTACTTTTCCATGGGCCACCCTGTACTACAAAGAGACGATGATTTATGTAAAGTAAGGTCATCTTGCATGCTCCATTAAATATTACTGAGCTTATTTTGTGTATAAATGTGTCCTAGGCAGCTTTTGGTGCATGATAGTTTATTCACTTTCATTAAACAAGGAAATGAAAAACAAATCCACTTCATATTATTCATTGTATCATGTAAGAAAACTTCATAATAATGGTTTTTATAGTATCAGTCTAACAGGCTTTACAGACAAGGTGGAGAATTATTTCCCAGCACATTGTTTTAGGTTTTTTCCATAAATTGGCAGGTAGATAAATGTCCACTGAGTGATAAAGCTAGATTCCTGTCAGGGTCATCAGACCAATGGGAAGAGAGAAATGTGGAAGCAGGACTTTCTGATAGTCTCCACTGTTCACTCTGTTTTGATTATCTTTAGGTCAGTCTGATGGAATTTACAATGTTCACAGGACAAGGAATTTTCCTTATCTTCTGCAATTTTTTTCTGGTCATTTAAGGGGTCGATTTCAAAAAGATGTACAAGCATAAATCTTGGTTTTATGGCTTTTTAAAACATTATCCTTAGAAGTTGTGTGTAAGAACATAAGAACATGCCATACTGGGTCAGACCAAGGGTCCATCAAGCCCAGCATCCTGTTTCCAACAGAGGCCAAACCACGCCACAAGAACCTGGCAAGTACCCAAAAACTATCCCATGCTACTGATGCTAGTAATAGCAGTAGCTATTTTCTAAGTCAATTTAATTAATAGCAGGTCCTTGTATTATTGAAAAAAGTAAATAACCAATTCACATTTACCCATTCTAGACCTCTCATGATTTTAAACAGCTCTATCATAACCCCCCTCAGCAGTCTCTTCTCCAAGCTGAAAAGTCCTAACCTCTTTAGTCTTTTCTCATAGGGGAGCCATTCCATCCCCTTTATCATTTTGGTTGCCCTTCTTTGTACCTTCTCCATCGCAATTATATCTTTTTTGAGATGCGGTGACCAGAACTGTACACAGTATTCAAGGTGTGGTCTCACCATGGAGCGATACAGAGGCATTATGACATTTTCTGTTTTATTAACCATTCCCTTCCTAATAATTCCCAACATTCTGTTTTCTTTTTTTGACTGCTGCAGCATCATTTTCACATGTACCTTTATATGCACCACAAAGGAGGCATTCCGAACTGGAGTAGAGGCAGAGATATGATTTCAATTTTGGAACGTGCATGCATAAATATATGAGCACACAATTGCACTGGCATCCTTGAAGGTGTAAATTTGCATGTGTATGTTGGCACTGGTTCTGTGCATAAATCCACTTTGAAAAATCAGGCTGTTTGCCGTAAAAAGTACCTGCAGTTTTTAGCCTCTGTGGGCTTTTTGAAAACTATCCTCTCCAAGTGCAGTCCTTTGAAAACATAAGCACATAAGATATGCCATACTGGGTCAGATCAAGGGTCCATGAAGTCCGACATCCTGTTTCCAACAGTGTCCAGTCCAAGTCACAAGTACCTGGCAAGTACCCAAACATTAAATAGATCTCAAGCTACTACTGCTTATTAATGAATAGCAGTTTATGGATTTTTCCTCTAGGAACTTATCCAAACCTTTTTTAAACCCAGTTACGCTAACTGCCATAACCACATCCTCTGGCATTGAATTCCAGAACTTAACTATGTGCTGAATGAAAAAGAATTTTCATTCATTTGTTTTAAATGAGCTACTTGCTAACTTCATGGAGTGCCTCCTATTGCTTCTATTATCTGAAAGATTAAATAACCGATTTACATTAACCTGTTCAAGTCCTTTCATGATTTTGTAGACCTCTATCATATCCCCCCTCTGTCACCTCTTCTCCAAACTGAACAGCCCTAACTTCTTTAGCCTTTCCTTATAGGGGAGCTGTTCCATTCCCCTTATCATTTGGTCACCCTTTTCTATTCTTTGTCCAGTGCAACTATATCTTTTTTGAGATGTGGAGACCAGGATTGCATAGTAGTCAAGGCGTGATCTCACCATGGAGTGATACATAGGCATTATGACATCCACCGTTTTATTTGCCATTCCATTCCTAATAAATCCTAACATTCTGTTTGCTTTTTTGACCTCTACAACACGCTGAGCAGAAGATTTTAATATATTATCTACTATGACGCCTAGATCTCTTACCTGGGTGGTAATGTTGTGTAATTACAGCAAGGGTTATTTCTCCCTATATGCATCAGCTTGCACTTATCCACATTAAATTTTATTAGCCATTTGGAAGCCCAGTCTTGAAGTCTTACAAGGTCCTCCTGCAATTTATCATAATCCACTCTGTATAATTTTGTGTCATCTGCAAATGTGATCACCTCACTCGTCGTACCATTGCAGATCATTGACATTTATAATATATTTATTAAAATGCACTGATCCAAGTACAGATCCCTGAGGCACTCCACTGTTTAGCTTTTACCACTGTGAAAACAGACCATTTAATCCTACTCTGTTTCCTGTCTTTTAACAAGTTTGTAATCCACAAAAGGACATCATTCCTATCTCTTGACTTTTTAGTTTTCTTAGAAGCCTCTCATGAGGGACTTTATTGAACGCTTTCTGAAAATCCAAATATACCATATCTACTGGCTCACTTTTGTCCACATGTTTTTTTCACCCCCCTTCAAAAAAATGAAGGAGATTTGTGAGGCAAGACTTCCCTATGGTAAATCCATACTGGCTGTGTCCCATTAAACCGTGTCTATCTAAATGTTTTGTGATTTTATTATTTATAACAGTTTCCACAATTTTTCCCGGCAGTCAGGCTCACTGGTCTATCATTTCCCAGATCACCCTGGAGCCTTTTTTAAATATTGGGGTTACATTGCCCACCTTCCAGTCTTCAGGTACAATGGATGATTTTAATAATAGGTTACAAATTAATTGAAATAGGTCTGAAATTTCATTTTTGAGTTCTTTCAGAACCCTGGGGTGTATACCATCCGGTCCAGGTGATTTACTACTGTTCGGTTTGTCAGTCTGGCCTTCCACATCTTCCAGGTTCACCATGATTTGATTCAGTTCATCTGAATCATCACCCTTGAAAACCGTCTCTGGAATGGGTATCTCTCCAACATCCTCTTCAGTAAACACCAAAGCAAAGAATTTGTTTAGTCTATCCGTGATAGCCTTATCTGCCCTAAATGCCCCTTTCCACCCTCGATCATCTAATGGTCCAACTGATTCCCTTGCAGGCTTTCCGCTTCGGATATATGAAAACAAGTTTTTATTATTAGGTTTTGCCTCTATGGCAACTTCTTTTCAAATTCTCTCTTAGCCTGTCTTATCAATGTCTTACATTTAATTTGCCAGTGTTTAAGCTTTATCCTATTTTCTTCTGATGGATCCTTCTTCCAATTTTTGAATGAAGATCTTTTGGCTAAAATAGCCTCTTTCACATCCCTTTTTAGTCATGCCAGAAATTGTTTGACCTTCCTCTTACCTTTCTTAATGCGTGGAATACATCTGGACTGCGCTTCCAAGATGGTATCTTTTAACAGTGTCCACACCTGAAGTATCACTACTTCAGGATCACTTATTTCCCTCTTCTCCCCCCTTTCCCCACTCCCTACAAACAAAATGCAAGGCATCCCCAAAATTCAGGCCACTACTAGAAATTACTTCTCCCACTCCCACTCCCCTTCTAACTAAACAACTGCTTCAGCTTGTTTGCGGCAGAAGTTATGTCTTTAAGAAGCAACTCCCACCACAAGCAAGCTTAAAAAGGGCTTGGAGCACAGGTAGGCCTTTTTGCTGACTTAACTTTTCCGGGCCTGTTTCAGCCGGGCCTGTTTCAGCCGATCTACCATGTGCGCCGAACCATCACTGGGACTGCCATTATCTCTGGCCAGAACCTGCTTTGATCCTTCACAGCCTCTGCTGGAGCACAGTTTGTGCCACGGCTGTCGTGTGCTGTTGCCCTCCATACTCCATGGGCCTGAACTCCATTTGTCCAAAGTCATCTGCTGCCTGCCCCTAACCTACTTTCTACAGAGCAGCTGGATTGCCTCTGTCTTGGGAGCTGGTTTCAGGATCACTCCTGTTGCTCTCCTTGCAAGGTAGAGCCCCTGGTCTCCCGAGATCCCATAGCCTCAGTAAGGTCCACAAAATTCATTCCTTGCCATAGAATTGGCCAGTCCAGGCCAAAATGCCATGTAAGACAAGGGTCAGGGGTCAGGTCCAGCTAGAGCATTGGTGGCAGTGGAATGGCTCTTTCCTCTCTCCCCCACCTCTGGAAGAGTAGCCTCATTGATGGAAGGTAGGAGGGCACTTTATTTCCTATCCATGCTTCTACCCCTGGCAGCTGTTGCTGCCACTGCCCCGATCCCCTCACTCACCCTCCCATGTTCTGAAAGAGGAGGAGGATCATGGTCTTGCAGCACCTCAACGTGCTTCCCCCTGCTAAGCTGCTGGCACCTGAATGACATCATTCGGGTGCTGGCAGCTGAGACGGAGGAAGTGGCCTGAGGTGCTGCAAGGCTGCGATCATTCTCCTCTTCCAGAAGGGGTGAAGATCAGTCAGGGAGAAGGAGTGAAGGAGGAGAGGGGATCATGTAGGGATGAGAGTGAAGAAGTGAGGGGATTGTGAAGGGTGGGAGAGAATGAGGTGAGTGAGGGGATTGTGCTTGATCCATGCTAGTGTTGATTCTCACTGCTCAAATATCCCAAGGAAGTTGATGCTCATCTATTAAAGAAATGATGTTTCCACTTTTGGTCTAGAGGGGGAGGGGAGGGGAGGGGGTATCATAGCTCAGATTCCCCTTACATTTTCAGTCCAGGAGGAGAAATCTCCACAATAACCATCCCTTTCCCATCAGGACAGTTTGCACAGGGATTTTAACCACTAGCTTGTGTGAACATTACTACCTACAGTACCTGAATGTAATCTTTTTTGATGTGACTGAAAAGCAGAATAATAAATCAGATGAATAAATAAACTACCATGCGATGGAGAAGGTACAGAGAAGGGCAACCAAAATGATAAAGGGGATGGAACAGCTTCCCTATGAGGAAAGACTGAAGAGGTTAGGGCTGTTCAGCTTGGAGAAGAGACAGCTGAGGGGGGATATGATAGAGGTCTTTAAGATCATGAGAGGTCTTGAACAAGTAGATGTGACTTGGTTATTTTCACTTTCGAATAATAGAAGGACTAGAGGGCATTCCATGAAGTTAGCAAGTAGCACATTTAAGACTAATCGGAGAAAATTATTTTTCACTCTACGCACAATAAAGCTCTGGAATTTGTTGCCAGAGGATATGCTTAGTGCAGTTAATGTAGCTGGGTTCAAAAAAGGTTTGGATAAGTTCTTGGAGGAGAAGTCCATTAATGGCTATTAATCAATTTTACTTAGGGAATAGCCACTGCTATTAATTGCATCAGTAGCATGGGATCTTCTTAGTGTTTGGGTAAATGCCAGGATCTTGTGGCCTGGTTTTGGCCTCTGTTGGAAACAGGATGCTGGGCTTGATGGACCCTTGGTCTGACCCAACATGGCAATTTCTTATGTTCTTATGTTAATAGAGTCTGCAATGTATTGCCATGGGAGGACAATTTTATTTTTGTAACATACTGTTCACCATGATGTGACTTTTTTTTATGTCCCCTTCTGGGATCTGAATCAAATAACTATTACTATAGACTACATATTTTCTTTAAGGTGGATGTTGGTGAAATCACAAATCAATCAGTGCTCAGTATCTGGGCAGTACATTAAAGGCATTCATTTTTAAGATGATGCTAGAACTTCATTATATTCATTTATTTATATAAAAATATTTGTTAATCGCTTTACAGTTTAAAATAAATCACCCAAAGTGATGTACAAAATTAAAACATCAAGATATAGTACATAGTATTACTTCATCATAAACTATGAGACTGCAGGGCAAAAGAGTTATCTACTGTCAGAGGGCAATTTTCAAAGTCATTTATGTGGGTAAATATCTGTCCCTGCTCTTCCACTGCCGACTCCGTGCTTTCTCCCTTGCTGCGCCGTATGACTGGAATAAAATTGCCAGGCTGGCGCATCTCTCTCCCTCTCGAGCCGTATTCAAATCCAGTCTAAAAAGTGCACCTTTCTGAGGTTGCTTTCAAATCCTAACCACTTCCCTACAATAAGTACACTGATGCCCATACGTGTGTCTGCCTTGACCAGATTGCAAATTCCCTGCAGCAGGGACTTTCTCTTACGTGTGTTCCCACATAAAATGATCATCTTAAAACAACACCCGTTTTTTGCTTAATGGCTGTAGATTGAATTGCGTTTAGAGGAGATATTATTATTGGGGGTATTTAGGTCAGGAGAGGGTAATAACAATCTTAGCACATGCTATATATTCCATGCAAAAAGGACCTGTGCAAAAAGCAAGCACTGCTGTCTGCAGGTGCTCTGTACCTGTGGCAAGTTTGAGATTTGGTTGAAAGTCTGTGGGTAAAACATATCCGTGGACCTCGGTCCTAAAGTGGACAGTTTGCAAATTGTCCCCATCAAACGGTGATAGACTTTTTTTCTTTTAAGATTTTTAAATTACTATTTCAGCACAAAGATCAACAAAATACCTATCTTTTTGTTTTACTGGGGTTTGGTTTTTTTTTGCTTTTGCTAGAACTTTCTGCTTGATGTTTGAAGCTCTCTCTCACCTGTTTCTTGATTAGCTGCAACTTTAGGCAAACTGACACTGCAAATGGAATGGTGCTGTGGGAAGATTCCCTCATTCATTAAGAACATGACAGACCCTGCATATTTTAAAATCTTATTTATATTTACGGTCCGGTGGGAAACCTGTTATTAGAAACTATGGTACTTTCTTCCACAGTAACATAGTAAATGTTGGCAGAAAAAGACCAAAGTGATCCATCCAGTCTGCTCAGCAATCTTTTTTTTTTATTATTATTATTATTTTATTCTTAGGATAATTGTTGGTCTGTGCAGGTTCCCCCAGTCAGCAAGGGTTCCCCTTTTGTTTGTCGCCATCATTTAGCCACTAGGGATCCTCTGTGTTTATCACATGCCATTTTGAATTCCATCACTGCCCTTGTCCTCACTGCCTCTTCTGGGAAGGGCGTTCCATGCATCCACTTACCCTTTCTGTGAAGAAATATTTCTTGACATCGGTCCTGACTCGACCCCCTTGGAGCTTCATATTATGACCCCCCTTGTTTTACAGTTTTCTTTCCATCGAAAAAGGTTTGGTTCCTGTGCACTGTTACTAGCTTTCAGATATTTAAAAGCCTGTTTCCTATCAGCCTGTCTCTCCTCGCTTCCAGTAGACACGTATTTAGGTCCTTCTGTGAATGGGTATGCAGGAGAAAACCACAGAACACCTTTAAGGCTCCAGAGAGCCGGCCCGTTCCACCTTAAAACCCAATAAAGCAGGGAATCCTGGTCCTGGGTGGAAGCCCCTGGGAAAGGTGTATAACTATCCAGGCTCAGGAGGGCAACAGGAGGCCCGGGTGAGAGAAGGAAGCCTTAAGAAAGAGAATCCTACTGAACTATAAGTTGAAATACTATATTTGTGTTGTTGAACAGTAAAGAATAGCAGAGCTGTTTTTGTTTTATTGTTACTAATAGAGAAATGTATGCAGGATATCTGCCAGCCTGAAGCTGTCCTCTGGCTACTGTGATGAGTATTATATTTCCCTGGTTAATAAATGAAAGCTGGCCGTGAGGAAAACCTGGAAAGGAGATCCAGTAAGTAAGTGAAGCCAGAATAGAAATCAGACTCCAACTCCCAGAAGACACAGGGGTTCTGCAGCGGGAGGAACTACCCAGACTACATTATTTAGGGGATGAGAGAGCTCAGGTGTAGGGGGAGAAGGCGGAGAGCTTGTCAGGATGGAGGGCTCAGGCAGGAACAGGGAGGAGTTCTACCAGAGGAAGAGACAGAGGAGATGGAGGTGGAGGTGTTCAGCAGTCCTGAGCATGAGCCTGAGTTGATGGATTTGGACTGGTAGAGGACCCCCCACCCCGTCCCAGAAGAGGATACACTCAGGGAGTCTGCAGGTCATGAGCTTTAAGTGAACACTGCAGTCATAGTGAAAGGAGAAGCACAAACCCCAGCTGCAAATTACCATGGGAGGTGGTAATAGGGCCTGGCTCCCTTAGAACCAGGCCCATCATAGAGCACAAGCCAAGCCTAGGCTGTGAAGGAAGCAACTCTGAGCAGTGTGCAAGAGAATTAAGGAAAGAGTTACTTTATTACTGTATGATTTTTGGAACTGATCTTGTTTGATCATGTAAAGCTATAGAGACTAAACTACCAGGACAGCTGGGGACTATGTTTGCTTAAGTCCAGCTCACCGACTTGGGTGAGAGAACCCAGATCCATAGCTGTGATACCTTGGAAGGAACAGGGTAAAAGTAGGCAATAGAGAACTGGAATTCCTAGCCTGGGGAGCCTCTGCGAGAGTAACCAGGGGAAACATGCAAGAAGGGGGCAGGCAATGGGACCTTGGAGACACATCCCCAGAGACTTAACCAGTGGTTCAGTTTCTTATTTAACCACAGAATCCCTGCCGGATTGGGACTGGGAGAGAGGCTGGTGGCACGAACCCACGCCACTACCCTAAGACCGCTCATGGTGCTGCAACTTCAATCTCATCTCATAACTCTTTTGGCACAGGCCCCACACCATTTTGGTTGCCTCTCTCTGGACTGCCTCCGTCCTGTCTCTATCCCATTTGAGATACGGTCTCCAGAACTGAACACAGACTCCAGATGAGGCCTCACCAATGACTTGCACAGGGGCACTATCATCTTCTCTTTTTTTTCCTGCTAGTTATGCCTCTCTCTCTCTCTCCTTTCTTTTTCTTGCTGGTTATGCTTCTCTCTATGCAGCCCAACATCCTTCTGACCTTAGCTACTGCCTTGTCACATTGCTTCGCCGCCTTCAGATCATCAGACACTATCATCCTGAGGTCTCTGTCCGTGTCCGTCTGACTTTCAGCCCTCATCACTTACAGCTTCTCTGGATTTCTGCATCCCAAATGTGTGACTTTTCACTTCTTGGCATTGGATCCCAACTGCCAAAACTTCAACCACTCCTCAGGTTTCTCAGATCTATTTTCATTCTCTCTATCTCTTCAGGCATGTCCAGTCTGTTGCAGATCTTAGTGTCATCCACAAAAAAGCCAAACTTTTCCTTCTAAACCTTCCATGACATCACACACAACTTCAGAGGTGACATTTTAAATATGAAAGAACTGTTACATTCATTAGGCAAAATGAATTTTAAAAAACTGGGTGTATCTTGAGATATCAGATTGTGCATAATGGCCACTATTCCATGAAATCACTGTTTCAATCATTTTATTACCGCACTACTTTGTTGTTTCTGACCAAACCACTCTTAGTCAGGAATCGCAGTTTCAAAAGAAATTTTTTCTTGACAAAGCAGCACTGTACTAAAACAGGGGAAACAGTGATTTAGAGGAATAGTGGCAGTTATGCATAGCCTGGTATTTAAGGTACAGCCAAATTTTTAAAATTCATTTTGCTTAATGAATTTAATAGTTCTTTCACATTTAAAATGTCACCTGGGGGTTATCTTGTCAGCACTAATTCCATGGGAAAATAGACAGCTAGACAGTCACACACTGCGCTGTTGAAAAGCACGTCAGGGTTTTGAAAACGAGGAACCGGCACGAGTGGCAGTATCATGGCAGCAGAAACCCTTTGTTACTTCATTACAAGTCAACGGGAAATACAAAGGCATGATTTGAATGTAATATATGTTGTAGGTTGAAAGGTTACGCCCACCATCTGTGACCAATATAAACATGACACCTACTGAATAATTATCCCTTTTATTTTGTGTGTACTGTGTACAGCGTTTTATGCACAACAAAGCAGCACGCATTCATTTCCTGTATCATGACAGCGGACAGGGTTTCCAGATTAAAATCCAAATGGAAAACTACAGAGCATATTATACCAAATCTAGATAGTAAGCAATATTTATTAAAAAGGATTTATAGGCCGCATTATCTAAGTTCTAGGTGGTGTAGTAGTGATCAACATCCTTTGTCTCCTGTCTCCATCCCACCACCAGGGAAATTATATTCCTCCCCCACCCCACCCCACCCCCTCCACCTGAAAACATATGACTGTTCTAAAGTGACTTTACTCCTTAGGATTCACTGGCGGGAATTTACCGTTGGAATTTCCTCCGTAGGAGCCATTGGTAAAAATGCTATAGAGCAGGGCTTCCCAAACCTGTCCTGGGGACCGCACACAGCCAGTTTGGTTTTTAGGATATCTGCAATGAATATGCATGCAGTGAGGTACAGGGCTGGAGGCAAAATTCTTCTAAGCACAAAAGAAGAGCAGGATCTGGGGGGTGATTGTATCTGATGACCTTAAGGTGGCCAAACAGATGGATAAAGTGAGGACAAAAGGGTGGAAAGATGCTTGGCTGCATGGGGAGAGGAGCTGTCAGGAGAGAAAGGGCAGTGATATTGCCCCTGTATAAGTGCTGGGTGAGACTTCATTCGGACTACTTTGTACAATTCTGGAGACCCGCACCCTCAAAAGGAAATAACCTGGATGGAGATGGTTCAGAGGGCGGCTACTAAAATGGTCAGTGGTCTTCATTCTAAAGCGCATGGGGACAGACTTTATCTAAACATGTATATCCTAGAGGAGATATGATAGAGACATTTAAATATCTCAAAGGTTTCCACGCACAGGAGGTGAGCCTCTTTCAACGGAAAGGAGGCTCTAGAATGAGGGTGAAAGGGGGTAGACGTGGGGTAATCTAAGGAAATATTTCTTTGCAGAGAGAGTAGTGGATGCATGGAGCAGCCTCCCTGTGAAGATAGTGGAGACAAAAACAGTATCTGAATTCAAGAAAGCACGGGATAAATGTAGGGGATCTCTGAGGGAGTGATGGGAATTGTAAGGGTTACATAAATTGGACGGATGGGCTGACTAGATGGGTCAAATGGTCTTTTTCTGCCATCGTGTTTCCATAGAGACCCAGTATAAATATATTTATGGGTAATCTTTGTTCGACTGGGTACTAGAGGTTTGGGGCACAGCGGGGCAAGGAGATTTCCATCAGGCTCTTTCCTGATTGGGGGAAAACTAAAGTCTTTCAGGGCCCTGAGGCAGTTTGGAGGCCTCCTGCCACCTTCCAGTAAGGAAAAACCGCACCGCCACACAATCTGGCATTGCACAAAAATAAATCCTTTACTGGAATAAACAATGCACATGAATAAAATTATTAGAGTGTACAGTGGGGATTGGTCCAGGCGTACAGAAAACAAAAGATCGTCTGAAAGCTGCAGTCACGGTACGATCCTCACACTCTGGGGGCTTTCGTCCTCCATTAACCGCTAGCTGTGAGGTTCTCTTCAAGATGGGACCCTCCCTGGCCTTTCCCCTTTTGCTGCATGTTATCTGGGGTGCAGATCTCCGTAATTCAGCAACCACACTGGAAATTGGAGGTGTGCACGTACAATTTTTTTTTTTTTTTTGGGGGGGGTGGATGGTTCATATTTTTTTTTTTTCAGTTTGTTTATTTGCAATGAATAAACACAATACAAAAAAACCCAATGACGCAAAAATTAAACATTCAAGGGTCCCATGGCCTCCTCCCCTCCCCCTTGGATGTCTCTTACAGCATCGTTGGTCTATAAGGCACCATTTTTAAAATACTGACCTGGTGGGGGCAGAAGCGACTGGCATCCCCCTTGCTCCATTTGGACTTTAAAGACCAAAAGCAGGTTAAGAGAAATCCAAGGTGGGGTGAAAGGGGCAGGCTGGGAGGCCTTAGACTTTTCTAAATGTTTGTGGCAGAGGGAAGGAGCAGCAGGGTCCCGGGCTAGGATTGATGGCTGCTCAGTGAGGGAAAAAAAAAAACAAATGAACTTGTTTTCCAAACAAATAAATCGAAACAGAAAATTTTGTTAACATTTCCTGTTTCATTTCAACAAAAGCCCATCCCTATTGGAAACTCTCCTGAACAGATAAGTGTCTGCTAATTCATCTTAAGCGCCAACTCTGAAAGTAGATCTCCCAGTCTGACAATGCCTTTTCTTACTCCTCCCCAAAATCCAGCCTGCAAACCTTACGGCAAATCTTCAGTGAAGTGCAAAGAAAGTGGGGCTAACTCCCCTTTCTTTGAGATCACTTCTTGGTTCTTTCCACTCTCAAGATCCTCCTTCAATCCTAAGAAAATCTCCCAAGCCCTTGGGCCTAGAACCCCCCCTCCCCCACCCCCGCGGGTCCTAGACACTTTCTCAGGACAGGAAATGGAAGAAACAGAACATGAGTGAAAGTGGGCTCATGAGGTTTTTGAAAACACGCTCCCTGCAAGACACCTCCCACTGGAGAGTATCTCTGATATCATCTGATATCAGATGATATCAGAGATGTATGATATCTCTGATATCATACATCCAGTTTCTGTGAAGACTCTGATGTGTATATCTATCTATCTATCTATCTATCTATCTATCTATCTATCTATCTATATATATATAGTAAGGGACAATTTGATTACACATATTCATTAGGATATCCTAAAAAACAGACTGACTTTAGATCCTCAGAGGCTTGGGAATCCCTACTATAGACAACTTAGTTCAAGTAATGTATATGTCATAAGATATGCCATACACAGGGTCAGACCAAAGGTCCATCAAGCCTAGTATCCTATATCCAACAGTGGACAATCAAGTCACAAGTACCTGGCAAGTACATAAGCATTAAATGAATAGATCTCAAGCTACTAATTCTTATTGATTAATTGCAGTGTATGGACTTCTGCTCTAGGAACTTATCCAAACATTTTTAAAACCCAGTTACACTAACTGCCATAATCATATTCTCTGGCAATGAATTCCAGAGTTTAATTATGCGTTGAGTGAAAAAATAAGTTTTCTCCGATTTGTTTTAAATGAGCTACCTGCTAACTTCATGTAGTACCCTCTAGTCCTTGTATTATCGAAAAAAGTAAATAACTGATTCACATTTACCCATTCAAGTCCTTCCATGATTTTATAAACTTCTATCATATCCCCCCTCAGCCATCTCTTCTCCAAGCTGAACAGCCCTAACCTCTTTAGTCTTCCCTCATAGGGGAGCCATTCCTTACCCTTTATCATTTTGGTTGCCCTTCTCTGTACTTTCTCCAGTGCAACTATATCTTTTTTGAGATGCGACGACTAAAACTGCACACAGTATTCAAGGTGCGGTCTTACCATGGAGCGATACAGAGGCATTTTATTCGCCATTCCCTTCCTAATAATTCCTAACATTCTGTTAACTTTTTTGACAGCCACAGCACACTGAGCCGACATTTTTCAATGTATTATCCACTATGATGCCTAGATCTCTTTCCTGGTTGGTAACTCCTAATGTGGAACCTAACATCATGTAACCACAGCAAGAGTTATTTTCCCATATATGCATCACTTTGCACCTGTCCACATTAAATTCCATCAGGCATTTGGATGCCCAATCTTCCAGTCTCATAAGGTCCTTCTGAAATTTATCATAATCCGCTTCATATTTAACTATGCAAAATTTTGTGTCATCTGCAAATTTAAGTACCTCACTCGTCAGCTCCCTTCCAGATCATTTATAAGTATATTAAAAAGCACTGGTCCTAGTACAGATCTGAGGCACTCCACTGTTTACCCTTTTCCTCCGAGAAAATTGACCATTTAATCCTACTCTCTGTTTCCTGTCTTTTAACCAGTTTGCAGTCCACAAAAGGACATCGCCTCCTATCCCATGACTTTTTAGTTTTCTTAGAAGCCTCTCATGAGGGACTTTGGCGAATGCCTTCTGAAGATCCAAATACACCACATCTACCTGTTCACCTTTGTCCACATGTTTATTCACCTCTTCATAAAAATGTAGGGGATTTGTGAGGCAAGACTTCCCTTGGGTAAATCCATGCTGGCTCTGTCCAATCAAACATGTCTATCTAAATGTTCTCTGATTTTATTCTTTATCACATGATTTTTCCTGGCACTGAAGTCAGACTCACCATTCTGTAGTTTCCACGATCTCCCCTAGAACCCTTTTAAAATATCGGGGTTAAAATTGCTACACTCCAGTCTTCAGGTGCAATGGAAGATTTTGATAGGTTACAAATTTTTACTAATAGGTCTGAAATTTCATTTTTTAGTTCTTTCAGATCCCTAGGGTGTATTCCACCTGTTCCAAGTGATTTTCTACTCTTCAGTTTGTCAGTCTGGCCTACTACATCTTCCAGGTTCATCACAATTTGGTTCAGTTCATGTGAATCATCACCCTTGAAAACCATCTCTGGAATGGGTATCTCCCCAACATCCTCTTCAGTAAACACTGAATTAAAGAATTTGTTTAGTCTTTCTGCAATGCCCTTTACTTCCCTACGTGCCCCTTTAACCCCTCATGTATTTAATGGTCCAACTGACTCCCTCACAGGCTTTTTGCTTTGGATATTTATAAAAAGTTTTTATTATGAGTTTTTGCCTCAATGGCCAACTTCTTTTCAAATTTTCTCTTAGCCTGTCTTATCAATGTCTTATATTTAACTTGCCAATGCTTATGCTTTATCCTATTTTCTTCTGATGGATCCTTCTTCCAATTTTTGAATGAAGATCTTTTGGCTAAAATAGCCTCTTTCACCTCACCTTTTTTACCATGCTGGCAATCATTTGGCCTTCCTTCTACTTTTCTTAATGCATGGAATACACCTGGACTACGCTTCTAAGATGGTATTTTTAAACAATGTCCACGCCTGTTGCACACTCTTTATCTTTATAGCTGCACCTTTCTTTTTTTTTTTTTAACTATTTTCCTTATTTTGTCAAAGTTTCCCTTTTGAAAGTTTAGTGCTAGAGCCATGGATTTACCTACTGTCCCCCTTCCTGTCATTAATTCAGATTTGATCATATTATGATCACTATTGCCAAGCGGCCTCACCACTGTTACATCTTCTCACCAGATCCTGGTCTCCACTAAGAATTAGATTTAAAATTGCTCCCTATCTCGCTGGTCTCTGAACCAATTTCTCCATGAAACTGTCATTTATTCCATCCAGGAACTTTATCTCTCTAGCATGTCTGATGTTACATTTACCCAGTCAATATTGGGGTAATTGAAATCTCCCATTATTAGAGATGTGAATCGTGTGATTGATCGTCTTAACGATCGATTTTGGCTGGGGTGGGGAGGGAATCTGATTGTCGCGGTTTTGTTTTTTTAAAAATTGTTTAAATCGTAAATCGGGGGATGGCGGGAAAACCGGCACACTAAAACAACCCTAAAACCCACCCCAACCCTTTAAAATAAATCCCCCACCCTCCCAAACCCCCCCAAAATGTTTTAAATTACCTGGGGTCCAGTGGGGGGGGTCCCGGTGTGATCTTCCACTCTCGGACCACGGCTGCGTTAATAGAAATGGCGCCAGCGCCATTTTGGTTCCTGTCCCCCGACGTCACGAGCGCAGGAGGTCGCTCCCGGACCCCCGCTGGACTTTTGGCAAGTCTTGTGGGGGTCAGGAGGCCCCCCAAGCTGGCCAAAAGTCCCTGGGGGTCCAGCAGGGGTCTAGGAGCGATCTCCTGCGCTCGTGACGTCGGGGGACAGGAACCAAAATGGCGCCGGCGCTACCTTTGCCCTGTCATATGACAGGGCAAAGGTAGCGCCGGCGCCATTTCTATTAACACAGCTGTGGCCCAAGAGTGGAAGATCACACCGGGACCCCCCCCCCCCCCACTGGACCCCAGGTAATTTAAAACATTTTGGGGGGGTTCGGGAGGGTGGGGGATTTATTTTAAAGGGTCGGGGTGGGTTTTAGGGTTGTTTTAGTGAGCCGGTTTTCCCGCCCTCCCCTTCCCCTCCCCTTCCCCCGCTTTACGATTTTTGACGATAAATCGGGGGAATTCCTATTGTATCGTGCCTCTAACGATTTTTGTCGATTTAAAATATATCGGACGATTTTTTAAATCGTCAAAAAACGATTCACATCCCCACCCATTATTACTGCACTACCAGTTTGGTTAGCTTCCCTAATTTCTCTTAGCATTTAAGTGTCTGTCTCATCGTTTTGGCAAGGTGGATGCTAGTATACTCTAACACAGTGGTTCTCAACCTTTTTTCTGTCGGGACACACCTGACAGATGGTTCTCACATGCGTGACACACTGACCCATGATCGTCACGGGGCTAGATGTAAAAGTTCAGTTTGCATCCACGGGAACCCCCCTGACCCACAATAATGGATGTAAAGCAGAATTATGACATTCCCCATACAACTCACCCTACAAAAAAGATATTCTGGTTCTGGTGTCATCTCAGTAACAGCAACTCAAACTCCTTCTACTTCCAGGCTCAATAGCCCTACTTATGAAAAGACAGCAGTTTACCACCAATGCATGTCCTCTTGAGAAAACACAACAAATAAGACTGATAAAACTCTTACATGCTAGTAAAATATTTCATCTCGGTAACAGACACAGAACCGACCTAACATACTCCCAGGATCTGTAGTAATGCACATAAACTAATCCACACACATTTACACTTGTATTATGGAATACACTCAAATAGGAGCAACCCTATCTATGAAAAGGCAACAATATAAATATTAAATCAGGCCCTAAAAACCAATACACCTCTTATTAGGAAAACAGAACTAGCAAGCAGCTATAGATCCCCACACAGAAATAATTGTAAAACTATACTAATAAGCAGAATAAATGTTTCTAAATAGCTATGAACAGAATAACATCCAACAATTAAAAACTATTAAAAACTATTAAAAAATTCTCCAAACACCAATAAAATATTTCAAAAAAAGCAGACACATCACATAATATTAAATAATTAAAATGGCAGTCAATCAAGAAAAATAAACTTAAAAAGCCACCTTTACTTACCCCCTCCAGCAGCTCTCCTGCTCCTCTTCCATGCAGGCCGTAGCACACAGCAGAAGCAGCAGTAGAGGCTAAGCTCTATACTCATGGTCCTCTTCCTTAATGCCCATGTCTCTCACACACACACACACACCATACCAGTCATGCCCCCATGACCAGTTTCTGTCTCTCACACACTAATAATCTCCCAGTCTTTGACACACACACCAGTCACCTTCCTGAACAGTTTCTCTCATGCCATACACACACACAGGCTTCCCACTCCCGTGTTCTACTTACATATATGGGCTTCTCACTCTCATAATCACTTTCTCTGTCTCACACACACTCACCAGTCTCCCATGCTTGTTCTCTCCACATGCACAGGCTTCTCATTTCTATAATCACTTTCTTTCTCTCTCTCTCTCACACACACACACACACACCAGTCACCTGATCTCTCTCATGCATACACACACACAGGCTTCCCACTCCCATGTTCTTTCAGATATACAGGCTTCTCACTCCCATGCTGTGTCTCACACACACCCAGGTTTCTCACTCCCATGCTCACTTTTCACATGCACAGGTTTCTCATTCCCATAATCACTTTCTTTCACACACACACACACACACACACACACACCAATCACCTGATCTCTCTCATGTATACACACACAGGCTTCCCACTTCCATGTTCTGTCTTACATATACAGGCTTCTCCCTCACATGCTGTGTCTCACACACACCCAGGTTTCTCACTCCCATGTTCACTCTCTTCACATGCACAGGCTTCTCATTCCCATAATCACTTTCTCTCTGTTACACACACATACATACACACATACATACACACACACACACACACACACACCAGTCTCTCTCTCATTTCCATGCTCGCTCTCCACTGCACAGGCTTCTCATTCCCTGAATCACATTCTTTCTCTCATATTCACACACACCAGTCTCTTTCTCTCACACACCCCGTCACCTTACCAACCAGTCTCTCGCTCTCATACATGCACACACACACAGGCTTCCCACTCCCATGCTCTTTCTCTCACATAATCAGGCTTCTCACTCCCATGCTTTTTTTCACACACACACACACACCCTCCCCCCCAACACCAGGCTTCTTACGCCCTTGCTTTCTCACATACCCAGATTTCTCACTTCCATGCTTTTTCTCTCTCTCACACATCAGTCACCTCCCTGACTAATGTCTCACACTCTCACATACACATCAGTCATCTCCCTGAGCAGTCACTTTCATTGTCTCTCACATATACACCACATCAACTCTCTGACCAGTTTCTCTCACTCACAAACGTGCTCTCAATCACACGCAGGCTGGCTGCTTCTTTCTCTCACTCACTTCCTTCCCCCCCCCCCCCGGAGCACAAATGGAAACTGCAGCAGCCTCCTCCTCCTCCAGCCCCCGCAGGCCAAGAAAGTAGAATCCCATCGGCCGCGGGAGGCTCAAGCTGCTCTCTCCTTTCTTGATTACCGGCTGCTTCGATTGCCCGGGGGCCGATGACGCTGCTGCTGCCGCTGCTACTTTATCACGCGGCACGGGCCGGCTCTTTCTCCTTCCCGCGCACCGCGTATCACTTCCTGTTCCGGGTCACGGGGGGGGGGGGGGGGGCGCGGGAAGAAGAAAAGGCCCAGCCAGAAGTGCCACAGCTTCTTTTAGCGCCGCTGCCGTTCCTGCTGGGCTTGAACGTGCTGATAGCCCGGCGGCAACGGCAGCAAGGAAGAAAGAGCAGCGGGAGAGACCCGGAGCACGCGACACACTACCCGGTGCTTGGCGACACACTAGTGTGTCGCGACACACCGGTTGAGAACCGCTGCTCTAACACACAAGGGATTTCTATCCATAAAGATTCAATTGTTCATTTAGTCTCTTGTAGGATCTTTATCCTCTTGTACTTTAAGCTATCCCGGACATAAAGCACCACCATGCCACCAAGGTGCTCCTCTCTATTATTGCAACACAATATTTACCCTGGAATAGCACTATATCCATTGGCTATCCTCCTTCCACCGTGTCTCTGAGATGACAATTAAGTCTATGTCATCATTCACTGCTATACACTCTAACTCTCCTATCTTACTTCTTAGACTTCTAGCATTAGCATACAAACAATTCAAAGTGTGTTTTTTGTTTGTATTGACACTCTGCTTTTCAGTTGTCCTGGATAATTTGGAACCTTTTAGTTCACGTGATTCTTTACTTATAGGCACTTGGACTACTTTTCTTATTTTTGGAACCTCTCTTTTGGGTTGCCCTAACTCTAATGCTTCATTAGTATCCTTTGAAGATACCTCCCTAGACATCAAAGCACCGCATGGGGATGCTAAATTATGAATCTGAATGTTTAATACTGCATGAATTGACACTTTTATGCCTGAATAGGTTCAGATGTTTAGAAATTACTACTATGAATGTAGAAGCAGAACTGCCTAAACAATTAAGAGCATGATCCATAATTGCAGTGACTGGTCATAATCCGTTGGTAAAGGTGAATTTTCAATTCATTTTTAACAGTGTGCTAAAGTAAAAGAGCACACTCTAAGCCTATGTAAACAATATCATGGGATTTTCAAAATAATTGTGTATGATCTTCAACTTGGGAGACATGTTACGGACAGTTATTACAATTTGCATGAGCCAGATGAGGATAAGGTGATCCAGTAACACTGAGCAGCATCAACCTGTTCACTGTGGAATGAACAATGTGCTGTATATTCAGAGATATGGAAGACAAAGTCTGAGGTTTGATAGGGATGCAAATCATTGATTATCTGTGTGCGGTGGCTGTGTGGGGGTATATTTTATATTATGTCACAGAACACTCTACACACAATCTGGTAAAGCAAAACTTAGTTTACTAAATTAAGTTAAATATATGGATAATAAATCAGCAAAGTAATATCAATATTGAATACAGTATCAGAGTAAGCTGTACCTAAATCAATACAGGTAAATAGGAAACAGACAGAAATAAAGAGAGAATATTAATCAAAGAACAATAAAGAATAAAAAAGAGCAGAACACCTTCCTTATACGTCCTCCTCTCTATAAGCCAGTGTTCCTAGAAATCTCGAAGTCTTGGGCCTGTGGACTCTGAAAAAGAACGACTTGCTCTGTGTTCCTTTCTGCTCATCCAACTAAAATAAGCAAATGCTTTGCTTTATATATCCCTCTGCAAGTGAAGTGCTTCAATTTGCACTTTACCCAGGAAGGTATTTCAGTACCAATCTTTTGAACTCCCATTTGGTAAAAGACACCAAATGTTTAACTTATTATCAGCTCATTGGTATCGGTACTAGTCTTTAGCTTTTGATCTTCTAAATGTGTTACGAGATACTAAATGTCATAGCCTTTGATTTTCCCAGAGACACCAAATGCTATTTTGACAGTCTATAAGCACATTGGTGCAAGGAAGTCTCAGGAATGAGGGAACAAATGGTGATAGTGTCGTGCCTTTGTACAATCTTTGTACTTAAATTATATGCAATATATTGGTTCACAGTCATCAATCATTAGAGTCTGTTCTGATCCATAACTCTCAAGTCTTCTGGGGATCTAGCTAAACTGTCTAAAATTATCTTTCTACAACTCCATCCCCCATCTCTTTGGATCAGAACAGATCTGGATGATTATGAATTCTCAGATCTTGATTTAAGTGGCTCTTCATGATTGGTAATTGGCATGAGATGAATAAAAAACTTTTGCAATAGTACCTTTAAACATTATAATGAAAGCTACTGCAATGCAATATGCAAATCCTATGAGGAAATGGATTAATAATTTTGTTCCCCATCCTTCAATTTGTTCCCATAAAGATAAAATTTTCATCACTCTGGTTCAAGTAATTAATCAGGGGACAATTTATAATTGTGTTCTAAATGCTTGGTTAAATTAAGAATTATAGGGGTACCTGTTGTGTAAGAGGTGGATCCTTTGGCTGAAGTAGGGTTGACGCAATCCGTAGGCGAGGGCCTACAGGTCCCCAACATCAGCAGGTGGAGTGGGCTGAAGCTGGAGGCCACTGGAGCTTCACCTATACCAGCCCACATTCCCCTCGGGTTGAGCCTTTGGGTGCCGGGTCCGTCAGGACTTAGGCAGGCCTCAAGGTTGAGTATAGGTAGGAGATGCTTCAGTCCAGAGACAGCAGCCAGCAGGTGGCGTGGTCCTATCTTGTATGGGACGTGGAACAGAAACCCCAAGCACCAAGGGACAAGGAAGAACTGAAGGTGCCTGAGCAAAGGAAGGCTGGTGCCTTAATAGTCCATGTCCAGAGGATAGGGACAGAGGCGTCACTGTCAAGCTTGAATAGAAGCTGGCGGCTCTTAGAAGGTGTAGCAAGCAACATGGAACTGTGCACTCAGGAATGTCTGAGGCGAAGTCATTCGTAGCAATGGTCAAGGCACAGAGAAGGCAGGTGTGGTCAGATGTAGCAATGGTCAAGGCATGGAGAAGGCAGGCATGGTCAGACGTAGCAATGTCAAGACACGGAGAAGGCAGGCATGGTCAGATGTAGCAATGGTCGAGGCATGGAGGAGGCAGGTGTGGTCAGACATAGCAATGGTCGAGGCATGGAGAAGGCAGGCGTGGTCAGATGTAACAATGGTCGAGGCATGGAGAAGGCAGGCATGGTCAGGCGTAGCAGAGGTCAGGCTTGGAGAAGGCAGGTGAAGTCACACGTAGCAGAGGTCAGAACCAGGTAGTCGATCCAATAGACAGAAGAGACGAACACGAGGAGCAGGAACCAGGAAACACAGGAACAAAACTAGCACAAGGCAACTAGAACTCAGAAACCGGAACAGGAGACCAAGGCGACCTGTTGCAAAGACAGCGCTGAGGAGTGCTGCCTCAGCTTTTATATGTTGAGGGAAATGACGTCAACATCCGGGTCTGCGGCCAGGTTCCCACCGCGGGCCCTTTAAAGGTTTCACTGGTGTGCGCGCCTAGGGAGGGACACAGCGCTGCCGGTGGCATCTCTCCACAAACCCCGCAGAGAGTCCAGCGGATGGCGGCATCCTGGCTGGAGGTCCTGGGAAGCGGAGCAGGGCCGGAATAGCTGGTGGAAGTTCGAGGTCGAGACTGGCGGCCCACCGCCGCCAGTGACAAGGAGCAGGAGCCTGAAGCTTGTGTAGAGAGGTGAGAGGGCCGCACCGTGGTGCTGCCGTGGGTAGCAAGCGTACCAGTAACCCCCCTTTACACCCCCCTCCTGGAGGTCGGGGTTTGCCTGGATGGGCACGATGGAAACTCGAGAGGAGCATCTTGTCCAAGATGTTGCGAGCAGGCTGCCACGAATTTTCCTCAGGTCCATAACCCTCCCAAGAAAGGAGGTATTCCCATCGGCGGCCTCTACAGTGGACGTTCAGCACTTTATGGACCTTGTACGTGGTATTGATCTCTGCCACCAACGCAGTTGGCTCAGGAACCTTCCGGGTTAAGCAATGAAAAATGAAAGGTATTATGTATACCCAAGGAAGGAGGCAACCGGAGCTGGTATGTCACAGGTCCGATGCGTCGGGTAATTGGGAACGGTCCAGTGAATCTTGGAGCAAATCTCTGTGAAGGAATTTGGAGTCTAATATACTTGATACTCAAGCAGACTTTCTGGCCAGGAAGGAATTCAGGAGCTGCGCGGCGATGACTGTCAGCAGTTTTCTTGGACAGGAAGCGGTCTGGAGCAGGCGAAGATTTGTCTGTTCCCACAATGTTTTGAGGGTATCCGCAGTAGCCTGTGCCACAGGAGGTGGCACGGAGAGAGGTATGGGTAGTGGTAGTCGAGATTGTTTCCCATAGACTATAGAGAATGATGATGTTCCAGTAGCTGTGGTGATGTGAGAGTTGTGGGAAAACTCTGCCCAGGATAAAAGGTCCGACCAGTTGTCTTGTTGGTCATTGATATAGGTCCGCAGGAACACCTTCAGGGAGCGGTTCATCCGTTCAGCTTGCCCGTTGTTTTGGGGGTGATAAGCAATCGTGAGGCTGATGTTAATACTGAACTTTCGGCAAAGGGAGCACCAATATCTGGCGACGAATTGAGGACCTTGATCGGAAACAATATCCATTGGTAGGCCATGCAGTCTGAAAATATGATGAAAAAAAGAGACATACTAGCTCTGGTGCAGATGGTAGGCCCGGAAGAGGTACAAAATGGGCCATTTTTGAGAAATAGTCTATGGTGACCCATATCATGGTATTTCCCTTAGAAAGGGGCAGATCCACGACGAAATCCTTAGATAAGTGAATCCACGGTTCCTCGGGTGCTGGAAGTGGTTGTAAAAGTCCCCAAGGTCGCCCGACCAGGGGTTTTGTTGTGCACACACATTACAGGATTCGTCGTATGCCTTAGCATCGGAGACCAAAGTAGGCCACTAGAAAAACCTCTGGAGCAGTGCCACAGTTCGCGCACATCCTGGGTGGCCTTCAAATTTGTGCCCAGTGAAAAACTCTTTCCCAGAGTTGTGCAAGCTGGGTCGATGATGTGAGTTGGCTCTTCAGGGATGTCTTTAAGTTCAAAAGACCGGGATAAGGCATCTGCCCAGAGATTCTTATCCGCAGGGCGGTAGCGGAGCTCGAAATTGAACCTTGAGAAAAATAAGACCCATCGAGCTTGACGGGTATTGAGGCACTGAGCGTGACTTAGATGTTCTAAATTTTTGTTGTCAGTGAACACCGTGAATTTATGTTGTGCGCCCTCGAGCCATGGGCGCCACTCTTCAAGAGCCAATTTAATGGCGAGCAGTTCGCGGTCCCCAATACTGTAGTTCTGCTATGCCGATGAAAATTTCTGAGAAAAGAATGAGCATGGAGCTGTGGTACCAGAAGCAGTGAGCTGACTTAGAACAGCTCCAGCCCCAATAGCGGAAGCGTCCATCTTGACTAAAAATGGACGAGTCAGGTCAGGGTGACATAAGCAGGATCCCTTTTCGAAGGCTTCCTTCAAATGATGAAAAGCGGTAACGGCTTCAGGCGGCTAATTCCATGTATTTTGGCCCTTCCGGGTCAGGGCCGTCAGAGGAGCAGCCAGTGTGGAGTAACGTGGGATAAAGTGGCGATAATAATTAAGGAATCCCAAGAAGCGCTGGAGTGCTTTAAGTCCCACTGGTTGTGCCAATCCCGGATTGCCCTCAATTTATTTGGGTCCATGGAAAAGCCTTGAGGAGAGATTATGTAGCCAAGGAACGGCAAACTGGACCTCTCGAACAAACACATGTCCAGTTTGGCAAACAAGTGATTTTCTCGTAAGCGTTGTACCATTCGTACATTGGCTCGGTGGGTGTCAAGGTCCTTCGAGAATATGAGGATATCGTCCAGATAGATCACGGCCTTGATATATAGCAGATCCCTGAAAATTTCATTCATCATCTGCTGGAATACAGCTGGTGCGTTGGACAGGACAAAAGGCATCACCAAGTATTCATAGTGGCCGTCTCTTGTGTTAAAGGCGGTTTTCCAGATGTCATCAGGGCGGATTCACACCAAATTATATGCCCCTTGTAAATCCAACTTCATGAAGATGGTAGCACCTTGGAGACGATCAAATAATTCAGAAATCAATGGCAAGAGATATTTGTCCTTACGGGTGATAGCATTTAGACCGCTGTATTCAAGGCACAGTCTAAGTGATCCATCTTTCTTGGTCACAAAGAAGAATCCCGCTCCGGCGGGTGACATGGATGGACAGATAAACCCTTTTGCCAGATTCTCCCGAATATATTCGGTCATGGCCTTCGTCTCAGGTAATGACAGAGGATAGGTGCATCCACGAGGAGGCTTGGTTCCAGGAAGAAGGTCGATTGGACAGTCGAACCGACGAAGAGGCGGGAGGAGATTGACCTTTTGTTTAGAAAATACATCCTTGTAGGCGGTGTATGGAGGAGGGATGCCAGAAGAGGTGGTTACCAGAGGAATCATCGGAGATGGAGTTACCTTCTGAAGACAGGATTGGTGACAGGCTGGGCCCCACTTTACCAACTGTAGTGAAGTCCAATTAAATTGGGAGGAATGTTTCTGTAACCAAGGAAGTCCAAGCACAATGGGATGGATTGACTTATCCAACACCAGTAACTCGAGTTCCTCAAGGTGTAAGGCCCCTGTACGTACCTGGAGAGGTTCAGTGGTCAAAGAGATATGCCCAGGAAGTGGCTCTCCATAGATGGAGGCAATAGACAAGGAAGGGTTAAGCGAATGGGTTTAATACCCAGGAGTTGCACAAGATCTTTGAGGATAAAATTACCTCCTGCTCCGGAGTCTACCAGAGCTAGAACCAGAAAGGACCGGGAGTCCCAAATTAGTGTGACTGGAACTGAGAGTTGAGGAGCCAGAGAAGTTGCACCCAAGTTCAGGGCCCCTATTGAACTTGGGCCCTGGAGTTTCCTGGACGGATGGGACAATTCTATAGATGATGGCCTGGGGCTCCACAATAGACACAAGTTGGCCTGTCTTCGCCGGAGGTGCTCTTCCAGTGTCAGTCGCCCTTGACCCAATTGCATGGGCTCTTCCGCCTTGACCACCCTGCTGTCACTAGATGTGGAGTTAGTAACAGGTGGTGAGCGGTAGCGAACCTGCACGGGCCCCTTGAGCATCCGGCTCTCCTGGTGGTCAGACATAGCAATGGTCAAGGAACGGAGAAGGCAGGCATGGTCAGACGTAGCAATGATCAAGGCACAGAGGAGGCAGGCGTGGTCAGATGAAGCAGAAAGTATGTGAGGGAGTCAGTTGGACCGTTAGATGATCGAGGGGTTAAAGGGGTACTTAGAGAAGATACAGCTATTGCGGAAAGATTAAATGATTTCTTTGCTTCAGTGTTTACTGAAGAGGATGTTGGGGAGGTACCATACTGGAGAAGGGTTTCATGGGTAATGATTCAGATGGACTGAACCAAATCACTGTGAGCCTAGAAGACGTGGTAGGCCTGAATGACAAACTGAAGAGTAGAAAATCACCTGGACCAGATGGTATACACCCCAGAGTTCTGAAGGAACCCAAAAATGAAATTTCAGATCTATTAGTAAAAATTTGTAACCTATCATTAAAATCATCCATTGTACTTGAAGACTGGAAGATAGCTAATGTAACCCCAATATTTAAAAAGGGCTCCAGGGACGATCCGGGAAACTACAGACTGGTTAGCCTGACTTCAGTGGCAGGAAAAATAGTGGAAAGTGTTCTAATCATCAAAATCAGAGAACATATAGAAAGACATGGTTTAATGGAACACAGTCAACATGGATTTACTCAAGGCAAGTCTTGCCTCACAAATCTGCTTCACTTTTTTGAAGGAGTTAATAAACATGTGGATAAAAGTGAACTGGTAGATGTAGTGTACTTGGATTTTCAGAAGGCGTTTGACAAAGTTCCTCATGAGAGGCTTCTAAGAAAAGTAAAATGTCATGGAATAGGTGGCTATATCCTTTCGTGGATTACAAACTGGCTAAAAGACAGGAAACAGAGAGTAGGATTAAATGGACAATTTTCTCAGTGGAAGGGAGTGGGCAGTGGAGTGCCTCAGGGATCTGTATTGGGACCCTTACTTTTCAATATATTTTAAATGATCTGGAAAGAAATACGACAAGTGAAGTAATCAAATTTGCAGATGATACAAAATTGCTCAGAGTAGTTAAATCACAAGCAGATTATGATAAATTGCAGGAAGACCTTGTGAGACTGGAAAATTGGGCAACCAAATGGCAGATGAAATTGAATGTGGATAAGTGCAAGGTGATGCATATAGGGAAAAATAACCCATGCTATAGTTACACAATGTTAGGTTCTATATTAGGTGCTACCACCTAAGAAAGAGATCTAGGCGTCATAGTGGATAACACATTGAAATCGTCGGTTCAGTGTGCTGCAGCAGTCAAAAAAGCAAACAGAATGTTGGGAATTATTAGAAAGGGAATGGTGAATAAAACGGAAAATGTCATAATGCCTCTGTATCGCTCCATGGTGAGACCGCACCTTGAATACTGTGCACACAATACTGGTCACCGCATCTCAAAAAAGATATAATTGTGATGGAGAAGGTACAGAGAAGTGCGATCAAAATGATAAAGGAAATGGATCAGCTCCCCTACGCGGAAAGACTAAAGAGGTTAGGACTTTTCAGCTTGGAGAAGAGATGCCTGAGGGGGGATATGATAGAGGTGTTTAAAATCATGAGAGGTCTAGAACGGGTAGATGTGAATCGGTTATTTACTCTTTCAGATAATAGAAAGACTAGGGGGCACTCCATGAAGTTAGCATGTGGCACATTTAAAACTAATCGAAGAAAGTTCTTTTTCACTCAACGCACAATTAAACTCTGGAATTTGTTGCCAGAGGATGTGGTTAGTGCAGTTAGTATAGCTGTGTTTAAAAAAAAATTGAATAAGTTCTTGGAGGAGAAGCCCATTACCTGCTATTAATTAAATTGACTTAGAAAATAGCCACTGCTATTAGTAGCAACAGACACATGGAATAGACTTAGTTTTGGGGTACATGCCAGGTTCTTATGGCCTGGATTGGCCACTGTTGGAAACAGGATGCTGGGCTTGATGGACCCTTGGTCTGACCAGTATGGCATGTTCTTATGTTCTTAGGTAGCATTGATCAAGGCATGGAGATGGCTGGCATGGTCAGACGTAGCAATGGTCAAGGCACGGAGGAGGCAGGCATAGCAATGGTCGAGGCACAGAGAAGGCAGGCATGGTCAGACGTAGCAATGGTCGAGGCATGAAGAAGGCAGGCATGGTCAGGCGTAGCAGAGGTCAGGCTTGGAGAAGGCAGGCGAAGTCAGGTGTAACAGAGGTCAGAACCAGGTAGTCAATCCAATAGACAGACGAGACAAACTCGAGGAGCAGGAACCAGGAAACACAAGAACAAGCTGAGGAGCGCTGCCTGAGCTTTTATATGTTGAGGGAACCGATGTTAACGTCACTGGTGCGCACACACGTGCGCGACTAGGGAGGGGTGCGGCGCTGCCAGCGGTGTCTCTCCGTGAATCCCGCTGTGAGGCCCGACAAATGGAGGCATCCTGGCTGGAGGTCCTGGGAAGCGAAGCAGGGCTGGAGGAGCTGGTGGAAGTCCAAGGTCGAGACTGGTGGCCCACCACCGCCAGCGACGAGGAACTGGAGCCTGAAGCTTGTGTAAAGTTACCATCAGTAACTTTTACACATCCCTAACAACCATAAGTGTTTTAGAGTGTATGGCATAGACCTCATAGTATTATTAATAGCAAATCCAGGGCCAATCAAAGTAGTTGTTATTTCTCTTTATTGAATGATATGTTTCTGTGATTAAAGATCCAACCTTATTATTCAATTCCTATACATCATGTCTCAAAAAATGTGTGTGCACTGAACTGAAATGTATTCATAAAACGTAATATTCCGTTTATTATTAATTTTAAATAGCTGTCAACTTATTTCAGCACTCAGCACTAGGAGAGAACTGTTTCCATTAGATTCTCAATCTCCTGTCTTACTCTAAATAAGTGGTTTTCTTCATGTCTCTATTTTGTATGTGTGACCTTGCACTGTGGCCTGTGTAGGTAGCAAGGTACCAAGCTACTTGTAACAAAAGAAGAACGCAACCCTAAAATGTACTAGAAAAATATATGCTCATTGGAATCATACAGGACTACAAAACACATAGTGCAGTTCTCCCACCAAAAATTTAGAGATAACCACTAAGAAAGGAAATGTCCAGACAAGCATACATTTTCAATTCAGTCGGAAGGAAAAATAACTTAAATTTATATCCCCTTGACAGGAAAATTACTATTACTATGTGTACAATTAGTCATTAGGGCTAATGGTATAGGATATTCTATGATATACCAAACATGAGATGGTGTAATTAAGAAATATTAAGAAAAGCCAATAATATCCCAAGGGTTAAATTATTTCACACTTACTACGCATATGAATGTTATGTTACAATAATTATTATATCATGTGATATTTGTGAATGATTCTAATACTAAGCAAATAAAATACAATATCAAAAATTTAAAGCAATCAAATGAAACAACAGCATTTTGTATAGGATGTTCATAAAGGTAGTCCAAAAAATAGAGAATGAACCAGAATTTGCAGCATAGATGGTCTTTTGCATCTCTACTTGGTCAGGGCTTGTGAGTTCATTTTGATTATAGACAAGTAGTTCTAACAATGTCTGTCTACAATGTACAAAGTACCTTCACTAAAGAGGTAAAGCACAGTCTGTTAGTCTATTGTTTTCTCTGTGTAATTGGCCATATGACCTTTATCAATTATTACCTAAACCTCATCTAAACTTAAGTGCACCTGGAGTTTAATTGACCTAGAAATTGGCCAATTTAAAATAGCAAAGCGTACCTCTTATCTGCCAGGAGCGTCCACTGCTTCAGTATCTTCTTTCATCTGTTGCGATCTCCATTCAGGTAGTTGTACACATGGTTAGCCTATTCTGACTTTTGGGGGCCACCCACTTGTCAGAGTACATAGGCCAGCTTTCATTGTATATTCAATGTAAGGTTCACTGTGCTCAGTGTAGCCTGCATAACAAAAGCTTCACAGGTGCAGTTATTTGGGTGTTTCTCCAACCTGCAGTGAAGTATGATCTCTGGTCTGATTAGCATCTCCCACTGGCAGTGTATAGCTTGCTAATTATTTTTAGGTATTCAGAACATTTAAACTCAGGTGTGGCATATACTTCCCCCACCCACTGGTGGTACAAGAGGTGAAAAACAAAACAAACCCTTGTTTCAAAAATCTATCCTAATTCTTTCTTACAAAGAAAAAGTACTCTCTGAATGTTAGGTGAACATACAGACAGCTCATACCAGGAACACAGAGAATAGCAACTAAGAACTAATAAAACTGCATCAATTCAGACTTTATCATGTATGTGAGCACCAAATAGTGGTATCTGCAAGTACATATGTAACTAAGTATTAACTAAGTGTATCATAAAAATATTTCATCATGACAGTCAGTTATTACATTTCAAATAGAGACATGTTGCTTCATAAAACAAATAACAGGAAAGAATGAAGACAAAGCTTATGCATAAATTCTAAGCACTTCAGTCTAAAAATGAAAGGTGAAGAGGACTTTCTTTTACAAAGAATGTGATGGTTTTCTCTCCTTCTGGTTATAGTGTGTACAGTTCTCTCAAGACAGCATTAAAGCAAAATCTTCGATCTCCCATCATTAAGTCAGATACATATGTACAATTAATACCCGATATGAAATAAGCAAAAATTAAAATTAAGTAAAAGAAATTCTATGATAGGAAGAAATCTTTCTCTATTTTTGAAGCAATAAGATAAGGAAGCTTATCTTTTATATCAGATCTCTGTATAAACAGCTACAAATATCTGTTTTGTTCAAAGATCAAGGCACTCAGAAACTAACTGCATGTTTCAACTCATTCTCCATACAGGTTCTTTCACTAAATAAACAGTATCTATAATATTTCATTACATACATATAATAGGGATAAAAAATAAAAACTTATGAATACATTTAGTCATGTGACAGGCGTTCCAGTCTGATGATTCAGGACCAGAAGAATTTTCTTTTAATCTCGTCTCCCCTTTGTAGCAGGATCTTCGCTATCAGACATAAAGACTATATTGCACATCTGACTGATGCAGAAATGAAAAAGAAAGTTGAACCATAGAGCAATGCTGATCCATTTCACACAAGTATTTACCCAGTGCTTAAAGAAACCAAACCTTATTAGTTTTGAATAAATTCAATGCTAGTCATTAAGAGAGGCATACATTCTTGTTCTGACAAGATACAGATTTCACTTCACTGCAAACAAAATTAAACATTCTTGCTAAATCAAGTTCATTTTCTGCAAATATCTTTAATTCCCTATTAGTCTGTTCGTAGCTTTTAAACTAAAGGATCATTTCATTTAAAGGATTTTTCTCCTCAGTTTGTATTTGTATATGAGAATCACTTTCTTGCATCCCCCACTTGCTTCCCTTTCTCTCTGCTGTTAACCCCTTAATTCCCTGAGTCCTTTCAAGTTCTAAAACTTTAACACTAGTAATTGCTTCTACAGCAAACAGAATGTCAATATTCCCAATAGAGGAGCTTCCGTGTTCCCCCATGAACCAATTCTGAATCCCTACACACTTGTGCAAGTCAAGTGTAAATTGAGAGTGGGCTGTAATTCCTGGATCTGAAGTCATTCCCTGCTCTGGGAATTGGGCAGACAGAGGTTCTTCACTGCAAGGACAATCAGATGAAAGCAAATAGTTCCTAACATTTGCCACCCTTGGCTGGAAAAGTCAGTTAACAATCTCTGAAATCAAATCAGAATTTTGTCCTAATGCTATAAGTTTCCTTAAATCTGCAGTGTCTATTTGGTACTGTAATTGTGCTGGAACATTAAAGTGTTCATAACTAGCCCAGTCAGAAGTGCTATCAAAAATCTGGTCATCAGGAGTAGACTTTCACATGATCCCAGTATTAAACAGCAAGAAGGACAGATATTCTTTTTGTTACTTTCTGAATATATCTAACACTCTGGAAAACAATCAATCACTAATTCCATTCCCAATATTGTGTTACAATGACATATGTATACAATCCTGTTCGTGACATCAAATATGTGCAGTGGCCGTGTGGTGGCATATTTTATAATATGTCATAGAACACTACACACAATCTGATAAAGCAAAACTTAGTTTGCTAAATTAAGTTAAATATATGGATAATAAATCAGGAAAGTAATATCAACATTGAATACTGTATCACAGTAAGCTATACATAAATCAATACAGGTAAATAGGAAACAGATAGAAATAAAGATAGAATATTAATCAAAGAACAATAAAGAATAACAAAGAGCAGAAAACCTCCCTTATACGTCCTTCTCTATTTAAGTCAATGCTCTTAGAAATCTGGAAGACTCGGGCCCGGTTCTCTGAAAAAGAACGACACTCTCTGTTTCTTTCAGCTCATCCAACTAAAATAAGCAAATGCTATGCTTTATATATCCCTCTGCAAGTGAAGTGCTTCAATTTGCACTTTACCCAGGAAGGTATTTCAGAACCAATCTTTTGATCTCCCATTTGGTAAAAGACACCAAATGTTTAACTTATTATCAGCTCATAGTCTTTATCATTTGATCTTCCCAGGTGTTAAGAGATAACAAATATTATAACCTTTGATCTTCCCAGAGACACCAAATGCTATTTTGACACTCTATCAGCGCATTGGTGCCAAAAAGTCTCAGGAATGAGGGAACAAATGGTGATAGTGTCATGCCTTTGTACTATCTTTGTTAATTTTATGTAATATATTGTTCATACTCATCAATCATTAGAGTCTGTTCTGATCCATAACTCTCAAGACTTCTGGGGATCTAGCTAAACTGTCTAAAATTATCTTCCTACATTATCTGATGATAAGCTGGGAGAAAACAAAAACCTGTGAACTTTCCGGGGGATTTGTGTGCTGTGGGAGAAGGATGTGAAAGTGAGCTGGCAACTTTATCACAAACCAAAGTGCATGCTGTCCAACATGAAGGGCCTCAAAATCAGACCCTAAGACTTATCTTCAGAGTTATTTAGTCCTGAAGTTTAACTTCAGTAACTGTCAATTCCTCCATTGAAGGAATGGGATTCTTTAATTCTGAACATACTTGTGATTTTCACCATCTAGCAGGACTTAATCATATACAAATTTGTACAATCACTAAAAAAGCTTGTAGAAATAATTTAAGAAACTTCAGAGACAATTCAGATATAACTATAGTTATGTATGTTCAGGATGCTAGAACAGGAATGCAATATTGCTACAGAACATTTCTGACCGATCAGTTTTAAAAAATCTCTCAAAAGTAATCACTAAGTAAAGCAGTTTACTTATCAGAAAGACTCTTGACATTTTTTTCATCCTCCCTGAAAGGCTGATTTCATTCTCAAACACTTTTACTACACTTGGGGATGGCAACTTTTTTTTTTTTTTTTTAATTTATATTTTAATGAATTTTAAACATTACAATCAAGAAAACAATTCTTGTTTGAAAACATGTACAAACCAAATCATATAAGAAATATTTCAATACATAAAGTATATCATTTTGTATCATCAATCAAGGTCCACAATCCGAGATCCAAGGTACTACCTGAGGAATTCAATTATTAAAAATTTTAAAGAAATTTGAAACAAAAGCACAGTGATATACATCATTAATGAACGAATTATCTAGACAGATTTCCCTAATCTTTCGGGGATGAACTTTCAGGCATTACCCTCTTACCCACTAGAAAAGTTGTAAGCTGGTTCGGATGGAAGAAAACATAGGATAAACTTTGATATTTAACTAAACATTTACAAGGGTATTTCAAAAGAAACATTGCACCAATTTCTAACACTCTTGGTCTTAAAATGAGGAATTGCTTCCTCCTTTTTTTAGTATTCTTGGCCAAGTCAGGAAATATATTAACCTTGTATCCCATAAACAATTCAGTTCTATGTCTAAAGAACATTCTCAAAGTCATTTCTTTATCTGCTTCCATTAAATAGGAAACTACCATAGTAGCAGGCAAAGTTTGGTCATTTTGAGAAGTTTCTAGAAATTCAGTTAAGTTAAGTTGGATAGAAACATTGTTTACTTTTTTGCCTTCTCCTTCTTTACCAGTACTACTACTTGGGATATAATATATCCTAGTAGTTATTGGTAAAGCCTGTTCTGGTATCTTTAATACCTCTAGCATATATTTTTTCCACATCTCTTTCGATGAAATTAATTGACTTTTGGGGAAGTTGATGAAACGCAAATTTTTCCCCCTTAGGGTATTTTCAATATTTTCCAATTTATTTGTCAAAATTATATTATCTTTAATTATCGCACTCTGTTGTGCTTTATTACTTTCTATTTCAATCTTTAATTTAGCGGTATTTAGATTTTCAATTTGAATTCCCTTTTCAACTTCAACAAGTCTCATATCCATTTTCTCCATATTACTATATACTGGGGACATCTGAGTATAAATATTCTCATTTAGAGACTGAATAGCCTCCCATATTGATTCCAGAGATATGGTTTCAGGCTTTTTCAATTCTAGCCTCTTCATTTGTGGAAGGATAACTTTTGCCTCAGAGTTCTCCCTTTCATTAGGTTTACTGGCATAGACCTCAGGTTCCGATGACACAACAGAGGGGCTAATCAAATCCAAGGATGAAACATGACCTTGTTCCGGTATTTCCAGGCCCTCATTAGCCTGTTCCGGATCAGGTGCTTGAGTTTGTGGCCTCAACTCTGCTGGATTACCTGGGGGACTTCGTTCTATCGGGGATAGTGTGGTACAAAGTTCAGGAGAGAGGCCAGGTAAAACTCCCTCCTTACCTTCTCTCAGCGAACATTCACCCGATAACAGCGCTCCACGGTATACATGTGCATCCATCGGGCCCAGTTTAGTGGAAACACAGTCTATGGAGGCCTCTTTTTCTTTGGCCCTCCGATTTCTAGCTGAATGCGGCATTATTAATAATCTGGGTCAGCGGTACTCACGTTTACCGGCATTCCAAGTCCAACTCTTAGATCTCTCGATTTTAACTGGAGCTGTAGAAGTCTTTCAATCCCTCCCAAATCCTTCACAAAGCCGCACTAAGCCGCGCGCCCCTTGGGACAGCGCGGCTTAGGACCAGCGCCGACGTCGACAAGCGCCGTTACACAGCCGGTCTTATGGGCTGCGGGTCCCACCCCGATGAGGTCACTTGGTGGGCGGGGTTTCCGGCGGATGGCAACTTTTAAAAAGCTGCCCAGGTGAATATGTACACGTATATGGCAGCTCACATGAATGGACATGAGCAATTTATAGCATATGCGTATATGTGCGTATGATATAAAATCTGCTGTATGCGTGTACACGTGTGTGCAATTTTGTATGGATGCGCACTTATGCACGCAAATGCCGGTTCTACCACGTAAGTGGGGGGATTTTATTACATATGTGCACCGACATAATTACCAGTTTCCCCAGTCTGTTCCCAATTCGCCTAGGTAAAGGCTCCCGACTTCCTAACCCCCCTAGCCTGATAGCATCCCTTTTACCCTATTAGCCCCAATCCTTCAAACCTCACTGACTAGCCCTGATTCTTTTATTTCAAAACTTACATGCCATCCATAGCAGAAGTAAAGTTACGTGGTAGGGGACTCCTGTGTCTGCTTGTGCGAGTAAATACTTACACGCATACTTCAGGTTACAGACCCAGAACACCTTTGTCCCACTCCTTTTTTTACTTCCTGATTTGTGCATATATCAGGAGATATGCACGTACTCACACCCCTTTTAAAATCTGTGTGTCGCATGCTGGCTCAAGATATGCGCATATCTCCCGTCTTTGGTGCACATAGGACTTTTAAAATCTACCTTTAATATGTTCCTGTTGCGCCTTGCCGCAAGCAGGCTCTTACCTTTCTTCAGGCCGGCCTGACCCCCGATGTCATCTCCGGCATGGCAGGAGCCGTGCCGGGGTCCTTCCTCTTGGCACGGAGCCGCACTGGTCTTCTTTCGCAGCCTGGAGACCGCCATCTTCCAGCAGGCCTGGGGGCCTGCCCTCACATGGCAGGAGCCACAGACGCTAGAGGCTTGCCCTTCTTCTGGCCAGGAGGCCGTCCAGGAGTTCCCCTTCACCGCGGCTGAGAGCCATCTCCCACGTCGGGGCCTGCCCGGCCTGGCTCTAGCTCCTCCTCAATGTCGGTGTCTGCAGGGCCGCTGTCCAGGGTCCTGCAGACTTCCTGTTCCTGCCCTACTAGGGGCGGGCCTGCGTCTCTCCTCCGGAGTTAAAGGGCCAGGAGGGAGTGGTCCCTCTGGCCCCACCTGCAAGCTCCTCCCTGGGTGTTTCCTGCTTCAGCCTACAAAAGGCTTCCACCATCATTCCAGCTTCGCCTTTGCAAGGAGTAAGTCCTCCTTAGGACTCCATGTCTGCTTCTCCTCCTAGGCACTCTGTTCCATGTGGGATCTCGTGTCTTCGTCTGTGTTCCATGTTCCAGTCTCTGCATTTCCTTCTTGTTCCTGAAGTCCAGTTGTCCGCCCATTCCTGATGTCTAGATGTCCACCCATTCCAGATTTCAGCTCCGCCTGACCCATCCCTCGTGGTCCGTGACCAGCCCGGCTAGGCTGGTAGGGTGTGTAGTGGCCCAGTGATCCGCGACTATCCCGGCTGGAGTGTGTAGGGCGCTGGTGGGCCTTTTCATCAGATGGCGCTGAGGAGTCATCTCTTCCCTCGTCATTCTGCCTTGATGTCCGTAACTCTGAAGTCTGCCTTGCCTTGATGTTCTTGTCTAATGTCTTCCTCCCCTGGACAGGTCCTGCCCTTCGGTGTAGTCCATGACCAGTCCGGCTGGACTGTATAGGGCACCTGAGGGATCTGTCCACCTGCGCGTTCCTGTCCTTGGATTTCCGTGGCTCTGATGCCTTCTTGTATGGTCCGTGACTCTGCCCGGCTGGGCTGAGTAGGGCGCCAGAATGGACATCGTCTGCCTGGAGGTTCCGGACTTTTAACCATTGGTTTTAGTCTTGCCTTGTCTTGCCATGCCTTGCCTGTCCTGCCTTGCCTTGCCTGTCTGTAGCTTGCCATGCCTTGAGTCTTCGTCTGCCCTGCCTTGTCTGATGTCTTCGTCTGCCTTGCCACGCTTGATGTCTTTGTCTGCCCTGCAACGTCTTGAGTCTTCGTCTGATTTGCCACTTCCGATGTCTTTGTCTTGCCATGCCTGATGTCTTCATTTGTCTTGTCCTCTAGCTGGCCTGCTGCTTCCCGCCGCTTCCTAGCGGCAGTCCGAAAGGGCTTGGAATGGTCGGAGGACCATTCAGAGACCACCATTGTGTTGGTGGTCTCAAGGAAGCGTGCAGGTCCGATTGAGGCTCAGGGTAAGAACGTTTCATCGCAAGGGCATACATCTCATCCCGCGCTGGAGAGCACCCCCTGGTGCTCTCTCCCATCTGCACCGCAACAGTTCCTTTTCTCGCACAAAAATGTACAACCACATAGCTCACCTGGATTGTAGGTTTTAATAATGTTTTCCAGCAGAAAGGCTTTTGGCATCTTTTGCTGAATAAATTAATTGGATTCTATGTTTAAAAAACATGTTGTGGCCCAGAGGTCCTGGGTATCTCATGAAAATCAAATAAACTCCCTTCACCTGGGCTTTTAGACCAGTTCCCACTCAGATTTGCAAAAATATTTAGTTATTTATTTGTTTATTCTAAGTCATTTATGTTCCACATGATCCAAAGTACTCTGCGGGTCATAATCGTCAATATACCTAATAAAATTAACCAAAACACCAATACATAAAACACCTAAAAGCAGAAAAACATCACATAAAACATATTAGCTAAAAAAAAACATGTTGTTACGGCTGTGGCTGCTGTGCTACCGCCTCACCACCAGGGGTCCCTCTAGTGCTGGCTTTCCTGACGGGCCCAGTCCATCTCCTATGTCCACTCTATGCTCTGGGTGTGCCCTCATAACCCTGCCTGACAGTTGCCTCGGTGCTTCGGCATCGAGCTCACCTGGGCTTCCTGCTCTAGCCTGCCTTGCGCGGCCTTCGGGCCTATCCTTGCCTTGCCTTGCCTTGCGCGGCCTTCGGGCCTATCCTTGCCTTGCCTTGTGCGGCCTTCGGGCCTATCCTTGCCTTGCGTGGCCTTTGGGCCTTCTTCCTTGATTTCCATACCTGGCCTACGGGCCTTCCGTGTGTGTGTGTGTGGCCTACGGGCCTTCTGACCTGCCTTTCCCCGCTATTGGTGTGTGGCCTACGGGCCTTCCGTGTGTGTGTGTGTGGCCTACGGGCCTTCTGACCTGCCTTGCCCCGCTATTGGTGTGTGGCCTACGGGCCTTCCGTGTATGTGTGTGTGGCCTACGGGCCTTCTGACCTGCCTTGCCCCGTCTATGGTGTGTGGCCTACGGGCCTTCCGTGTGTGTGTGTGTGGCCTACGGGCCTTCTGACCTGCCTTGCCCCGCTATTGGTGTGTGGCCTACGGGCCTTCCGTGTATGTGTGTGTGGCCTACGGGCCTTCTGACCTGCCTTGCCCCGTCTATGGTGTGTGGCCTACGGGCCTTCCGTGTGTGTGTGTGTGGCCTACGGGCCTTCTGACCTGCCTTGCCCCGCTATTGGTGTGTGGCCTACGGGCCTTCCGTGTGTGTGTGTGTGTGGCCTACGGGCCTTCTGACCTGTCCTGCCCTGCTTACTGTGCCCTGACCCAGCCTGGACCCAGACACTGCTGACTGCCGCCTGCCCTGACCCAGCCTGTACTTGGACACTGCCTCTTGCCGCCTGCCCTGACCCAGCCTGGACCCAGACACTGCTGACTGCCGCCTGCCCTGACCCAGCCTGTACTTGGACACTGCCTCTTGCCGCCTGCCCTGACCCAGCCTGAACCCAGACTCTGATTCTTGCTGCCTGCCCTGACCCAGCCTGGTACCTGACTCTGTTTCGAGCTTCCTGTCTCTCTCCACCTGGAGCCACCCTGCCGGGTGGTGTTCACGACTCCTGACCGGAGCCCAAGCGTAACAGTATGCCGAAGCCATCACATTTTCCAGGGGAAGAGATAGGTCTGTGTCCTGCCGGTGAGTCAACTTTTCACTAATTCAAGATGCCTCCTTCTTTAAAGTTTTATACCTGCCATTCCTGTCAGACTTTGAATTATCCAAGCTATCAGAACTGTCTAGCCTGTGAACTTGTTGGTCAGGAACACTGGTCATGCAATAACTGCAACAAGAAAAATGTCTCTGTCTATCAGGAGTGTTTGAACTGTCTGGCTCCTAAACCAGGGTGGTGGAAATGCTCCTGTCTCCCGTGTTTGTTACCTCCAGGCAAACCCTGCCCCTGTTGTTCTGCTCTAGGACCAGCTGTGCAATTAGAAAAAGCTATCAGCTCTCCTAACCAGTATTCTGTTTCTGGCTCTACTAAAACAGACATTTTTGCTGGCAGTTTGTGGGTAGAAAAACCCAGGACTTACCTGGCCAAGAAGGCTTCTGTGAGACCAGTGCTAGAGCCTCGGGAACAGGTTTCTCTACAACGGAGAGAGCTGATTAACTCTAGCAGGGCTCAGCTTCCCACAGCTGCCAAGTGGACACTAACGAGCACCTTCCCTAGACGTCCTAGAACTGCCTGTGCCTTCTCTAAACTGCTCCTCCAGAAACAAAATCAGGAGCATCAGACTTTGGCTCGAGGTATCAAGCCCACGGCAGTACAATCTGTGTCTTCCATGCACACTACCTCTAACCATGCTACTCTGCCATCTGAACCTGCTACAACGCCCCGAGAGGGGTCCGAACCTGCTACAACGCCCCGAGAGGGGTCCGAACCTGCTACAACGCCCGGAGAGGTGTTCGAGCCTGCTTCATCGCCCCGAGAGGGGTCCGAACCTGCTACAACGCCCCGAGAGGGGTCCGAACCTGCTACAACGCCCGGAGAGGTGTTCGAGCCTGCTTCATCGCCCCGAGAGGGGTCCGAACCTGCTACAACGCCACGAGAGGGGTCCGAGCCTGCCTCATCGCCCCGAGAGGGGTCCGAGCCTGCCTCATCGCCTCGAGAGGGGTCCGAGCCTGCCTCATCGCCCCGAGAGGGGTTCGAGCCTGCTACAACGCCCCGAGAGGGGTCCGAACCTGTTTCATCGCACCAAGAGGGGTCCGAGCCTGCCTCATCGCCCCGAGAGGGGTCCGAGCCTGCTACAACGCCCCGAGAGGGGTCCGAGCCTGCCTCATCGCCCCGAGAGGGGTCCGAGCCTGCCTCATCGCCCCGAGAGGGGTCCGAGCCTGCCTCATCGCCCCGAGAGGGGTCCGAGCCTGCCTCATCGCCCCGAGGAGGGTCCGAGCCTGCTACAACGCCCCGAGAGGGGTCCGAACCTGCTTCATCGCCCCAAGAGGGGTCCGAGCCTGCTGCACTACCCCGAGAAGAGCCTGCTAAACCGGTCCTGTTGCCACCCCCGGAGGGGCTCAAAACCGGTACCACTAACAGACTTTCTATCTGAGCCTGCTGGACCGGCCCAGCTGCCGCCCCTGGAGGGGTCCGAACCGGTCCTACTAACAGACTTTCTAACTGAGCCTGCTGAACCGGCCCTGCTGCCGTCCTTGGAGGGGTCTGAACTGGCCCTGCTGCCACCCCTGGAGGGGTCCATACCGGTCCTGCTGACGCCTCCGGAGGGGCCCGAACCGGTCCTGCCAACTGACTTTGTTACTCAACTATCTGAGCCTGCTGTACCGGCCCAGCTGCCGCCCCTGGAGGGGTCCGTACCGGCCTTGCTGCCGCCCCTGGAGGGGTCCGTACCGGCCTTGCTGCCGCCCCTGGAGGGGTCTGTACCGGTTTTGATGCCTACCTTGGAAGGGTCCGGACCGGTCCTACTATCGCCTCAAGAAGGGTTACGGACTATTTCTCTGCCCCAGGTGGGGTTTGTGTTCCCCTTGTCACCCCAGGAGGGGTTATGGAAATCTGCACCGCCTCTGCTACCCCAGGAGGGGTCTAACCCTGCCGCCTTGTCCCAGGTGGGGTTATGGACTGCCTTATTTCCTCAGGAAGGAGTTGACCCTGCCGCATCACCCCCGGAGTGGTCTCCCGTTATTCTTGATTACCTCCTGCACAGATGGGATCCAGGAGGAGGGGGAGGCCTTGAGGGGGGGGTACTGTTACGGCTGTGGCTGCTGTGCTACCGCCTCACCACCAGGGGTCCCTCTAGTGCTGGCTTTCCTGACGGGCCCAGTCCATCTCCTATGTCCACTCTATGCTCTGGGTGTGCCCTCATAACCCTGCCTGACAGTTGCCTCGGTGCTTCGGCATCGAGCTCACCTGGGCTTCCTGCTCTAGCCTGCCTTGCGCGGCCTTCGGGCCTATCCTTGCCTTGCCTTGCCTTGCGCGGCCTTCGGGCCTATCCTTGCCTTGCCTTGTGCGGCCTTCGGGCCTATCCTTGCCTTGCGTGGCCTTTGGGCCTTCTTCCTTGATTTCCATACCTGGCCTACGGGCCTTCCGTGTGTGTGTGTGTGGCCTACGGGCCTTCTGACCTGCCTTGCCCCGCTATTGGTGTGTGGCCTACGGGCCTTCCGTGTGTGTGTGTGTGGCCTACGGGCCTTCTGACCTGCCTTGCCCCGCTATTGGTGTGTGGCCTACGGGCCTTCCGTGTATGTGTGTGTGGCCTACGGGCCTTCTGACCTGCCTTGCCCCGTCTATGGTGTGTGGCCTACGGGCCTTCCGTGTGTGTGTGTGTGGCCTACGGGCCTTCTGACCTGCCTTGCCCCGCTATTGGTGTGTGGCCTACGGGCCTTCCGTGTATGTGTGTGTGGCCTACGGGCCTTCTGACCTGCCTTGCCCCGTCTATGGTGTGTGGCCTACGGGCCCTTCCGTGTGTGTGTGTGTGGCCTACGGGCCTTCTGACCTGCCTTGCCCCGCTATTGGTGTGTGGCCTACGGGCCTTCCGTGTGTGTGTGTGTGTGGCCTACGGGCCTTCTGACCTGTCCTGCCCTGCTTACTGTGCCCTGACCCAGCCTGGACCCAGACACTGCTGACTGCCGCCTGCCCTGAC
This sequence comes from Rhinatrema bivittatum, assembly GCF_901001135.1. Taxonomy (NCBI): domain Eukaryota; kingdom Metazoa; phylum Chordata; class Amphibia; order Gymnophiona; family Rhinatrematidae; genus Rhinatrema; species Rhinatrema bivittatum. The sequence continues at coordinate 245,384,209 of NC_042619.1, read as the reverse complement.
CCAGCCTGTACTTGGACACTGCCTCTTGCCGCCTGCCCTGACCCAGCCTGGACCCAGACACTGCTGACTGCCGCCTGCCCTGACCCAGCCTGTACTTGGACACTGCCTCTTGCCGCCTGCCCTGACCCAGCCTGAACCCAGACTCTGATTCTTGCTGCCTGCCCTGACCCAGCCTGGTACCTGACTCTGTTTCGAGCTTCCTGTCTCTCTCCACCTGGAGCCACCCTGCCGGGTGGTGTTCACGACTCCTGACCGGAGCCCAAGCGTAACACATGTATCATTCCAGACTATATAAAATTGTCTATCCGTAATTATACTGCAATAGGGCTTCCCTGTTAGATACTAACAAAAATCCCATTTTTTGTTATATAGCACTGTATCCATGATAATGTTCTATCTCACTGCTGTACACTAGTTTTAAATAGGGAACTTTTTCCTGCTTTCTAAATGATAAGTACCATATTTTTCGCTCCATAAGACACACCTGACCATAAGATGCACCTAGGGTTCAGAGGGGGAAAATTAAAAAAAAAATATGGTGTGCTAAACCGACTCCGTTCCTGGGCATTGTGCATCTTATGGAGTGATGGGTGTGCATACTGTTTTTTTTTCATTCCCGTTTCATTTTCAGGTCTGGGGAGGGCCATTTCGGTCCACTCCCCAGATGGGAAAACTTTTATCATGCTATTTTGTGGAAAAAAAAATACCCCCCACCCCAACCCTTCAAATTTAAATAACTACAACCCCCCACCCTCCTGACTCCTCCAAGACTTGCCAAATGTCCCTGGTGGTCCAGTGGGGGTCCTATGAGCGATTTCCATCTCTCAGGCATTCGGCTGCCAGTAATCAAAATGGCGCCGGTGGCCCTTTCCCCTTACTATGTGACAGGGGCTACCGGTGCCATTGGTCGGCCCCTGTCACATGGTAGGAGCAATGGATGGCTGGCGCCATCTTAAAAAATGGCGTGGACCATCCATTGTTCCTACCATGTGACAGGGGCCGACCAATGGCATCGGTAGCCTCTGTCACATGGTAAAGGCAAAGGGCTACCGGCGCCATTTTGATTACTGGCAACCGAATGCCCGAGAGGGGGAGATCGCTCCCAGGACCCCCACTGGACCACCAGGGACTTTTGACAAGTCTTGGGAGGGGTCAGGAGGGTGGGGGGTTGTAGTTAATTAAAAAAAAATTTATATTCACTCCATAAGACGCACAGACATTTTCCCCCCACTTTTGGGGGAAAGAAAAGTACGTCTTATAGAGCAAAAAATACAGTAGTTCTCAGTTTGTCTTGAGTTATCAAGAAACTCATTCCAACATAAAGGACCCATGACAAAAAAAAAGTTCTTTCTTGTGTTTCATCTAACCTTACCTGCCAGGGAGAGAGAACCTCCAAAAGATAACGACTGGCAGATTTTCATGTTGTAAGAGGGTTAGAGATTTTTAATAGAGAGCTTAATAGATATGGTTTCAACTTACACAGCTTGTAAAATACATTTTTTATGTCATGACCTGTGTGAACCAGGTCTCATCTATAAAGGACTGTTTTTAGTATCTGGGTAGTTTAAAGATGAGTACAATTTGTTGTGTGTCCCGTCTGCTCTCGGCCCGCGCCCGGGCCTGCTCACCTCACTAAGTCCTCCACAGGTCCCGGGTCGTCCTCCCCAGCTGCAGCAGTGAGTACAGCCAGGCCTCGGCGTCCCGCAGGGGAGGTCGCTGGGCCTTCCACCTCCAGCCACGCCTCACGTGGGGCTCGGCGTCCTCCGTGGCGTCAGCCCCGCCCCTAGGCGCGCGCGCCTGGACCGCCCGGTCCTTAATAGGGCCAGGGGCGGATCCCAGCTCTGCGGCGCGCCCTGATTGAATGCTATATAAGAGGAAATGCCTACCTGCACTTCCTTGCCTTGCAATTGGGTCGATCACGCTTTGATATCTAGTTTGCCTCTGCGTTTCCAGTCTTTGTTCCAGTCTCCTTCCAGCCTTGTTCCTGTCTTGTTCCAGTCCTGTTCCAGGCTCATTCCAGTCCTGTTCCAGCGTCCGTCTGTTCCAGCATCCTTCTGTTCTTGTGACCTCCTGTTCCTTCGTCTCCCCAGGTAGTACCTCTCGGACTGTCTTCTCGGTATTGACCTCTGCCTGTTCTTGACTACGTTGATCGCCACCTGGATTTGACCTTTGCCTGTTTCCTCGCCCATGTCTGCATGCTGCCTAGAACTGACCTCTGCCTGACCTCTGACAACATCTGACTGCTGGCTGGAACCTGACCCCTGCTTTGGCTGACTATCCACAGACTGACCACTGGTATTGACCCCTGCTTTGGCTGACTACGTTACCTTGACTCTAGCCTTGATCCTTGCCTTACATTCAGCGACTCTCTTCTGGCCTTCTTTGGCACCCCAGACTTCTAGCCTGAACATCGACCGCACACCCTTAATCGTGGTGGGCACACCTCTGAACTTTCTCTCAAGGAGATCCTGCGAGGCCCACCTAAGACCAGGTGGTCCAGGTAACCAAGGGCTCAACCTGAGGGAACCCCGGGTTGCTGGTGGTGAAGCTCCCGCTAGCCTCTGTCTCCTACTGTGCTCCGCCTCCTGGTGGCAGGCACTTTCTGGGTCCAACCAGGGAGCCTACCAATCCTGCACTAGGCCAAGGGTCCACCTCCCGGTGCAACACAATTTGGGTGACATACCATTGCCTTTGTTTTTATGATGATCCCATTCTTCTCAGTGGACTCCATGTTTTGTTATTTATCTTTTTGCTGATCTACTAATTTCCCCCCTGTGTTATGCTAGTGCTACTTATTGCTATAAGTAGTCAATGTGAGTAATTCATGCTAGCTAGTGTAGCACTGCTGTATGGCAATTGTGTCAGTGTCTTCTGATCTGCTTGCAAACCTGGGCATTCATTGTACCAAGGATGTATGCGACGTGGTAGAAAAGATAAAAGGTGTATATGAGAGAAAGTATTTGAATGCTTTTTAAAAATTCTTTTGATTCCTATAAAGTGATGTTTTACATATGGAAGGCTGCTGTATTTATTTTAATTCTTGTGAGATATGGGCTTTTTAACCGTTAAATCATGCAAAGTGTTGTTTGGAGATTTAGATGCATGCAGAATATATGTGGAGTGTGTGAGGTGTAATAGAATAGAATGAGCATGAAAGAGAGACCTTATAAAGCTGTGAAAGAAAGAAAAAGAAAGGGAGAAACAGTGTGAATGTTGTATGGACTAATGCTAGGCTTCCCAAACCTGAACTGGGGACCCCACAGCCAGCTGGATTTTCAGGATATCCAAAATGAATACGCATGAGATAAATTTGCATATACTAAGCCTTCATTGTTATGCAAATTTATTTTGTGCATATTCATTGTAGATAACCTGAAAACATGATGGGCTGTGGGGTCCCCAGGACAGGTTTGGGAAGTCCTGGGCTGATGCAAGCATGAGGGTAGCCCAGATCAGGGAAAGCAGCAATGGTCATTTAATACAGGCAACCAGGCTTGTATGACAAACAGCTGGAATATATTCATAGAACAATATAAACAGACACAACCAGGCAGAGTGATGGGCCAATTGGTCTTTATCTGTTGTCATCTACTATGAGATTATAGGCTTTAAGCATTAAGCAACATTTTCACCAGATACAACATGGGAGAAACCCCTGCACACATCTGGCCCTATATTAAGTATTCAAAGAGAAAATTCAGTGAAAGCTGTGCTACAGGTAAGCAGTGGCCTATTCCTTAAATTACCAATGAGGACATTTCTAATCAGTACAAAACTGGTCATTTCAAGTGCTGGGATACCATCAAAATAAAGAAGGGGAGAGAACGCTGCATGAAACAAATGAAAAGCCCCTCCTAGTCAGTAGGACAACATTGCCATCCTTGGACTGGCTAGAAGACAGTAAGTTAAATTACAGTCCATTTCAACTATGTTTCTTTTACTCTTTTTCTTCCAGGTCTCCTTCCTTTCTTCCAGCTCTCCTTCCTTTCTGAAAATTGCACATTTCACAGTAACCTATCTAGCAGATGACAGTACATAAGGACAAATTAGCCCACTGCTGCTCTATCTAAGCATTTGCCAGCCGTACACATTTGACTACCAGCAGAATATCACTCTCTGTTAGGGATGTGCATTTATTTTAAATGAGTGCTGAAAATGGGATGAATGAGGCCATTTTCAGATTATTCTATTGTTCCGAATGGAACAAACTGAAAATGGCCTGTAGTGAAAATACTCACAACCTTTTGAGTCTTTTCATTTCTGGGAGGAGGGGGAAAATGAAAAAAAGGCATTCTGAAGGCCCTCTGACCCCCAACCCATCCCAACAGAAATCTCGGAACCTGGCTAGGCCTACCCATTGCCTTCCTGGGCCCGACTGACCCTCCTTCTGCCATGGCTTTGGGCCCAGGCTTACCCAGCTAGGTTTAGGGTCTGGCTGGGCATTTCTAATCCCCCTCGCTTCCCTTCCAAAAATGTTCAGAGGAGAGAAGGGGAGAGGGAGAGGAAAGGAGTGGAGTAAAGAGAGAGAGAGAGAGAGCCTCTGGGGAGGGCCTCACAGTGTGCAACTATTTATATCTCTATAGGAGGGCCACCTAATAGGTTGGGGCGAGGTGTTGACGCTTTAGGGTTTAGGGAGTCAGTTTCTCATGTAGAGTGAGTTGTATGTAGAGCACAGTACACCTTGGTGAAGATTTGACATCATTTGGAGTGAGGAAAGCCTCACACAGATGCCGGCCAGCACACACAACTTACTGCTGCTCCATAGAGCAGGTAAGTTGAGGGGGAAAAAAAGGGCAGTTAGGGGAAAAGGCGGGTAGGTTAGCTAGGGAGTTAGGAAGTTTTCTTCCAGTCCGCTCCTTTGTTGGTGGAGCGAGCATGTTATAAAATGTGATACTCGCGTGCATGTGCGGGTGGGTGCCGACTCGCGCACGGGGGGAGGGGGAGAACTTACTTACCTGCTCTCCTGAGCAGCAAGTTCCATGCACTGGCCGGCTGCCGGTGCACGCTTCACTGGGACGTGTGTGGCTGGGCTGCTTTGAAAATGCGTGCGGCACATGCGCACGGCCTCGGCCTTGCGCGTATCTCCCGATATTGGCGCACATCAGGTTTTAAAAATTAGCCCCTTAAGTTTTAGCCAGTTAAAGTTACTCAGTTCTGAATGTTGATTGGTCCAAAGTGAATAAATTGATACTAAGGTGCCAGGAGCTGTCAGTGCTATCGCACTTAGGACTGAATTTTCAAAGGGGTTTTGACTGTACGTACGTACATAAGTAGCATGTGTGCATTTATATGCTATTTTATAAACCTCGAGAACATGCATGCACTTGCAGAATGGCATGCACATTTTACAGCGGTCTAAGGGCGTTCTGGGGTATGCACATAAAACTGCCATTTTGTAAGTATACACACATACATTACCAGTGTTGACTTCCCTCTATCAATCCTTTCTGTGCACCTTCTTCCACTGCTGAAATCATACCACTGATCTCTTATTGCATGCTGCCATCTTGAGAGAATTTTGTATTCAGAAAGGCGGGAAATAAATCCAGATAAATAAATCCTTAAGGGCTGCAAACTGGTCTGGTTTTCAGGAGTTCCCTAATGGCTATGCGTGAGATCGATTGGAATGCACTGACTCAGCTAGATATCACGCATAGTCATCAGTTTGCTCCTGAAAACCAGGTGAGTTTGTGAGCCTTGAGGGTTGCAGTCGACACCTCTGTCCTGGTGTATCTCCACCCCTACCCAGCCTCTGAGATAACCCATGCTGCCCACATTGCTATGAAATGGGGCTTGCAGAGGGAGCAAACACTCCAGTGTAAGGAGCGTTTATTTTCCGGCCACAAGGACCTCTTTTGCAGAAGATCAAATATTGCTTAGCACCACTACAAATAACATGCCTGGAGTATATTAGGGGTGTACACAGACATTTTTTGCATTTTGCTTGGGTTTTATGCTTTTTTTTTCCCCTTGTATTTTCCTTGTCTTTGTCTCATTTCTTTTCGATTCTTGCCAATAAAAAAAAAAAAAAATTGAAATGAAATAAAATGAGAAAAAGTAAAAAATGCTAACCCCACTCCCCTCCCCCACACTCTCAGCTCCCTGTCGCCGCTCTTGCCGTCTTGTTGAGAATTTCTTCATGGGGGCAGGAGCAATCCCCAGTCACTCCATCTCCGCAGCGGCTGCGATTATAAGTGGTGCCGTACACCCAGGCCACAGCCATTGCAAATGTCTGCACCTGCCTGGGTCTGGCTGGCACCAATTTTTAAGGGCAAAACTTTACAATGACGCCATCCTTGGTCTACCCTTTTCAACAAGAGGGTAAGAGTATCGGGAGGTGGGGAGAGTGACTGGAGAGGATTGGAGGGGGCCCTGGAGTATATGTTTATGTGTGTGAGGGGGGGGGGAGGGCTTGGCTGCCCTGGCAGCCTTAGTTTTTTTGTTGTTTTTTTTACAAAACAAACAAAAGTGAATGCAATTTTGTTTGTCTTTCTTGTGTTTCACGTTAAAACCAACCTGAAACAAATGTACATCCCTTGAATATATGGAACAATCATAGGTTAAGCAAATAGACAGATCTGCCCTGTATCTTATTACACAGATGTGCATTTCATTCAGATTTGCAGCCTCACTTCCTGGTTTATTCCGGCAGAAAAGTAGAATCAGCCCTATTACATACCATGTTTCAGTCGGTGAATATTGTAATTGGGATGAGTGGAAAAATGATAGACAGACCAACATGTTTACATTCATTATGGCTTATATTACAATTGGGTGTCTGCCCACAACATTTACATATTTACCCAGATATTCTCAACATTTATTTAATTACTGTGAAGCTGACAGACTCTAGTAAGTAACATCTCCTGAAGGGATTTTTTTTTTGTTTCTCTTTTGTTATGACTGTGCTGTTTATTCATTCGAGACCAAGCTGTTTGCTTCAAGAGAGATAGTATTTGTCGGCAGCAATCACTTGTTTTAAATATACCCCCCACTGCTTTAAAAGTACATTCTGCTTTCAAGGTTAACATTCACACCTTCTAAAATATGCATTTTCACTTGACAACCTTATAAGAGATCAGAGTGATTCATTTCTCTTACATAAGGATAAAAGTTCACATGAATTCTAAATCTAAACCAAAGTGGGTCACCAGTGGCACCAAGAAGACAAAGCTAAAGAGAAGAGATATCAAGGTCATTTCAAATCGTGTCAGATTGGGCCATATCATTTCCATTGTGAAAGAAGTCGCAATTTTTCATTGTCTGATACATATGAATGAGGAACACTGCCGACAGAACTTCTGTCTTATTTAAATGCATGAAACCCAGAACTTCAGTATGAGGGTTACAGCAGGTAACCATTGTGCCACATGAAATGTATCCTCACTCGTGTAATAAGAGTTTTATTATATTTTGTGGCTACAGCATATTCATTGGAAAATAGGTTATTTTGTAACGATGGACAGAGTTTGAAGGGGTTTTTTTTTAGATTATCTTCCTGAAATGTATTCATTTTGATATTTATTTACTTAATATAAGGCAATTCCATTGGTACCATTAAAGCAAAACATCCAAATTATATTTGGGTTCATACTTGATTTTTTTTCATGATTGAAAAATCAGGCTTAACAATATTAAATTCTATGGCATCTAAAAAGCACATTAATTAATATACATTTATTTTCTGGCTACTAGATTATTTCAAATAGTGCTAATATTTAAGGGGGGTAATTTTATATTATATGCATGCATACAGTTGCACCAATTTTCAAAGAGAAAGTACATGTATATTTTCCCTCTGAAAATTATTGGATGAGTGTTCAGGAAGACAGCATATACATATTTTAAAACAAGTAAATGTAATAAATGTATCCACTGCATAATCAGCCAAGACTACAAAAGAGGTTTACAAAATGTTCATGCATAATGAAGTGTACTTAGGGATGTGCACTGATTTTTGTTTCGGGTTGTTTTCGTTTCGGATTGTTATCTGTTAGATTTCATTTTTAAATTGGTTCGGGAGGTATTTATTTCGTGTTTTCCTACTTTCGGAGTTAGTGCACACTATCAGGACTAGGCTGCCTCTCTTTCTCACCAATCACCACCCCAACCAGACTCTCTCCCACCTACCACCCCATACATTCTCCCTAGTCACTTCCCCTCTCACCAGTCATCCCCACACACACCAGGCTGCCTCTCTTTCTCCAGTCACCACCCCAACCAGTCTCTTCTATCTGTCACCCCATTCACCCCCTCTCACCACTCATCACTCCAATCAGTCTCTCTCCAACCTGTCACCCCATATTGCCATCCCAGTCACTCCCCCTCTCACCAGTCACCCTCCCCCCACACACCAGGCATCCTCTCTCTCACCAGTCACCACCCCAACCAGACTCTCCCACTCACCACCCTTACATTCACCCCAGTCACTTCCCCTCTCACCCAAACACACAGATAGACACCAGGGGAATTAAAAGAATGCATGTTACAAATGCCAGGGGCCCTTTCCTAAAATACAAAGGATTGGCAAATTCAAAATATGCATTTGCAATACATGCTTTTGCATTTGCTGACTAGAAACTTGATGGTATTAAATATTTATTATATCAATTGTTTGCTTATGTTTGTTACCAGGCACTGGCCATCCCCCCACAAATACCACCTTACAACCCTGACAACACAAACAAGTAACTATGGGAATGCATAACCATAACTCTAGCTAACAAACTGCTCCCCCAATTGACACTTTTTAACTGATTGCTAACATTTTCAGTTAATGCGCACTAACATCCAGTTAGTGCGCACTAAGTCCCGTTTGTGTGCACTAACACGAAATACAAAGTTTTACAATATTTCATCATTTTTTGTTTCATTTCATGGCACTTCCGAAAAGAGACGAAATAGACAATTTTGTTGCCATTATCTATTTCGTTTAAAAAGAATGCACATCTCTAGTGTATATTAACAATATAAACCACAAACATATACCACCAAAAACTCCTACATTCAATTACATCTGCTAATTTGTGACTGATTTTGTTCTGGGAAAATGTACATGCGTACTTCTGAAAATTCAAAAATAGGCATGTCAGTGTGAGCATTTCCTCACCCCCGCCCCGAAAACACCTCCGCTCAGTGCGGGTAAACGTCTGTGTGCAGGTTACCCGTGCATAAGTATACTTGCATATTGGGTAGGCGACTTTATAACAGGGCCATGTCCTTGGATAAAGCACTGTTTTACTCAAGGGACATGGCTTTATACCCTCCCTGTGTTTTAGTTTATATAGATAAGGATCATAGACTAATCCATTCAGTAGTGAGTCTTCAGGTATACGGAATATAATCTCTGTGTGTCACATGATCTACACTTAGTGACTTAAAGGAACAGTGTTATTACTATACATTCTAACCTAAATAGAAATGATGTTCCATTCCAGGTCCTTTAATTAAATTTATAAAATAGTCCAAGAGCTACCATTAAGTCAGAAATAACAGTTAACTTTATTAGTTTTCAGAAGAACTGTCACTTGAACCAGTAAAGGGAAGAGCTAACAATTGTATATATATACAGATAGATAGATATAGATATAGATATATATGTGTAGTTTTACTAAGTAGTGTACATTTGCATGAAGAGAGATTAGGTGTGTGCTATACATAAAAGTGTGCAAATTTTATGCTATCTTCAAAGTACAATAAGATGAAATGTAATGTTATTGGATATAACTGCAATTACATATTTTCATGTCTCAATTTCTCTAACTCAGTCACAGCTGTGGATGAACTTGGATGTGATGACAAGGAGGACGCAGACCCATGCATGATGCTACATGAACTCCATATCTCTGAAGACCTCACAAGAAGAATAACAAACTCCATTGATATAGCGGTTACTGTGCTAAGTGTGTATACATATAGATTGCCTCACTGTCTTGAGCTGTGGTTTTGCATGGGGCTACAATACAAACCACACTACACACCAGTGCATTATGTTGCAGAACAACTAGGCTCAATTCTCTGCTCCACTCTCCCAAGCTTTCAGTCGCTGACATCAGGTAATGACAGCACCAACACTTTCCCTGGACTAGACAAGAATAAACTTCTCCAACTGCTACACGATTCCAGCTGTAATCAACAGAATTTGCAGCAGCTTGAAGGAAGCGTGGAACTGTCCATGGATACACTGCGATTGTATGAGAACCTTGTAGGTGCCATGTATGTCTCAAAGAATGCTGAGAATACAGCAAATGATATGAGGGATTGGTTTCTCTGTCACACACAAGCAAATGAAACCCTTCCACTTGCATCCAACAGTATTAAGCGCCATCTAGAAAGAGCCACCTTCCAGGCACTTGCATGGAAAATCAGACTGCATGCCATTCTGAAACTCCACTCTCCAAAAGGACATGGCTGGCACCTTTCGGATGGTCAGCTCAGCTCTAGTCTCATGTCAGGAGGACCTGCTCCACTCCAACTACTGGAATTTCCATCATGCAGATATCAGAAATTTGCAGACACAAGGATTGGTCAGTGCCAGTGCAAAGCAAACTGCTTAATCAGCACTGAAGCCTGCTTGTACACAGCAGGCAAATTACGTGAAACTGTCCATAGAACAATTCCTTATGAAGATGACTTGGATCAAGACGGTTAAGAAAATGCAACATGTATAAACATTTTGGAATTTTCAGCCATGTGCAGAATGCTTTTGCGTAGTTATTTTTTATTTGATCTGTATTACAAAATAGTACTTCAGAATAGCTGACAACTGTTGTGTACCTGTGGAATCTTGGTGTATTCACCGTGTGTTTTTGGATGTAGAAATTTGTGACGTCAGCCTTCAGAATCTTGTTTAAATGTCTTTTCTTTTTTTCACTGTAAGAATTCAATATGCCACATCCATACACATTCAGTGTAACCATGCCTTTCTTCCAAAATAAGTATTTTGGCAAAAACGAACCCAGTCGTGAACCAAGTCCCCATTCCTTTCCTCAAAGAAGTTATTAAAATGTAGGCATAGCATCTGAGTTCACTTGAAAAAGGCATTTTGCATAACTTTGGCAAAGCATTCAATCTTATATTTTTCTAGGTTTGCGGTGAAAAAATATCCATACTTGCCTCATTGTCTTTCAGCTCAATCAGAAGTGGGCTATAGCATCATCAGCCTTCATGTTTGGTGACCTAGGAATTTTCTACATTTGTATTCCCCTCCCCCCATGTCATCCAGATGTGCAGTCCTGGGCCAGTGGCCCATAGACCATAGCTCCCTCCAGAACTTGGGATGCTGGCACCATGCGACTGGCTGTCAGATGCCACTGTCGAGCAGTAGGTGAGATTCCCATTTGTACCCTCACTTCCCCATGATTGTGAACACATAATTGCAATGGAAATGAAACCTATGCGATCACAAATTTATACTGCTGACATATTGGGTCATGCTGGTCATATGCTTCAGATTTGGGAAAGGTCTAATGGATGTATATGAACCAGACTTGTACATGAATTTTTCACTGTAAAAGGCAGGCAAAAGGGTGTTCAGACAAGAAAATGAATGCCGATCATTGAAGTGATAGTGACACCACAAATTCAACATGCAGCAGATCTTAGGGAACACCCAAAACACTCCACTAACCGATTATAAAATGATACCTTCCGAATCCTGGATGCATTGGGCAAGACGTTTTCTAGACTCTTTTTGAAAACTGGCTTGTCAACTAAAAAGGTTATCATCACATTTTGGCCCAGGTTTACTGAAGGGTTTCTTTCATTTTGTGCCTATGGGGAATAATGTTTAGTACATTTGGCACATGTGCCTGGGGGAAAACAATTGACAATTGACAACTCAAGCCCCAGGTGTTACATTTCTAGAAATGTAATTTCATGCAAGACCTTTGTGAGAATTGTAAGTTTTACTAAGAACATAAGAAGTTGCCTTACTGCGTCAGACCAAGGGTCCATCAAGCCCAGTATCCTGTTTCCAACAGTGGCCAATCCAGGCTACAAGTACCTGGCAAGTACCTAAATAATAGTAGATCCCACGCACAAGGGCCGGGCCGGGAGCGTGGTCTGGGTGGGGCGGAACGGAGGCTGGCCGGGTCAGTGGCCATTAGCCGCTATCCTGGGGAAGTGTGGGCCGGCAGCTGGCCAGCGCATGCAAACTTCTTCTGCTCAGGAGGAGCAGTAAGTAGAAAATAAAAAATTTTCAGGTAGCTAGATAGAGGTTAGGGGTCGGGGTGGAGAGGGGAAAGGGAAGGAAGGTTAGGCAAGGGGTTAGGGAAGTTCCCTCCCTGTCCGCTGCTTAATTGGAGCAGACTGGGAGGGAACTGGGGAAAGCCTGATTGTGTCACCGCACAAAATTTACTAAAATTCACACCCCCCCCCGTGCACGCTGCCTGCACATGCGCACACGGGCAGATTTTAAAAGCCCTACGCACACGGCGCAAGTAAAGCCCCGGGACATGTGTAAGTCCTGGGGCTTGAAAAAAGGGGCGGGGCCGGAGCCTCCAGGCACAGCGGCCATTTGCTGCTGTACCCGGGATCGCGCACCGGCACTCGGCGGGCACACGCAACTTGCACCTGCCCAAGGCAGGCATAACTTGTCAGTTAATTTTTTTAGGGGGGTTTAGCTTAGGGCTGTGGGGTGGCAGAGTTAGGGGAAGGGAAGGGAAGGTGGTGTAGGGGGTAGGGAAGCGCTCCCCCTTGCGCGCACCGACCCCGGATTTTATAATCTGCGCGCGGCTGCACGCGCATGTTCTAAAATCGGGCGTACATTTGTGCGCGCCGGGTAGCGCGCACAAATGTACACCGCACACGTAGGTTTTAAAATCCGGCCCACAGATTTTAAAATCCTGCACGCATGTGTGCACAGCCAACGGATTTTATAACATGCGCGTGCTGGGAACCGCATGCACGTGAATGCGTGCGCACTCCTTTTAAAATCTACCCCAAGCCATCTTGATTAATAGCAGTTAATGGACTTCTCCTCCAAGAACTTATCCAAGCCTTTTTTAATCCGAACTATACTAACTGTTTTTAAACTTAGCTAGGCAAAGGGGTTGATTTTAAGACCCGCACAGGTCCATGTGTGCACAGTTCCCGGCACGTGCACATGGACGCGCCGATTTTATAACATGCGCCTGCATGTTATAAAATCTGATGGCTGCAGGCACATGCGCGCTGGATTTTAAAATCCTCATGCACATGTACAGGTGGCGGGCGGCTCGCTCTCACGGCGACATGATTGGCCGGTCCACAGTTCCCTCCCAGTCGGCTCCAATTAAGGAGCCGACTGGGAGGGAACTTCCCTAACCCTACCCTTCTTCCCTCTTCCCCTCTCCTCCCCACCCCCTAAACCTACTCTATCCCCCAATTTATTTATTTATTTTTTTGCAAACTTCCTTCTGCTCTGGAGCAGAAGTAATCTCCACGCGCTGGCTGGCTGCCGTTGCACGCTTCCTCAGGACAGCGTCGAATGGCGCTGCCCCAGCCCACCCCTCCCCGCCCAGACCTCATCCCCGGCCTAGCCCTTTCTTTGGGCCTGGTACTTCTATGCATAACTCCTGTAATTTACACGCGTGGCCCTTTTAAAATCGGGCTGTAACTTCTTTACTCTTTCATGCTTACCAAAATGCTATAAGGGGAAGTGACATTAGACAGTTTCTACAGTTCCTGGACATTATAGACTCTTTTGAAATTTATACCATTGACAAATGTGCTGATAAAAAATTACACCCCATAAGTTCTTATGGATTGGATGTTTGGGCAACAGCCTTGCTAGTTTTGATCATTGCTTAGATTATTACAAAGTTTGGAGGTAAGACTCAGCAAAAGGAGGGTGGTCTGCTGGATGTTGGATCAAATATGAAAACTTGTATGCACAGAACCAAAGAAGAAGACAATAAAAAGTGACTTGGATATGGCACGATCTCAAGACATCAAGCTTCTTTTCCTTAGCACTGCAGTGTTATAAAATAGCCTGGGCTCGTATGTGTGCACCCTATTTTGCAAACGGGTGCTCATGGCTGCACACATCCAGGTATGAGTTGCACATCCATGCCGGGACCAGTTTCACCAGTTTGTCCAGTGTAGAGCTAGGCCCTCCAAATCCCCTGGTTTGATAGCCTGCACTTCCCCTAGTTATCCCAGACCCTTCAAACCCCTCAGGGATGGCTGTTTGTTTGGGTTTTTTTTTAAACTTACACCTCCTCCATAGCAGAAGTAAAGTTACATGACACCGGCCCTGGCTGTGCGCTCAGGTGCTAAAGCATTTGCGTGCACAACTCTTGACCCTGGCTCAGGAAGCCCACACCACACCCCTTTTGGAATCAAAGTGAGATGTGCGACGTGCGAGCTTTTGAAGTCCTCTGGGCGTGCGCATGTCCTACATGCACGCACGTTTCCTGATTTTGGCACACGCTGGGCTTCTAAAATTCACCTCTAATTGCTTTTCTGATGACATTTACGTGTTACAGTGCCAAACTAAAAAAAAAAAAAAAGTGGTTATGAGTAAGACAAATTAAGGATGCACAATCATTTAGAAAGATAGAAATGTGCGCGTATGTTATAAAATACCCATGCCCCTGGGCGATGTTCCACACGTGAGCTTTTAAAATCCTCTGGGCGTGCGCATGTCCTACAATCATGCACGTTTCCTGATTTTGGCACACGCTGGGCTTTTAAAATTCACCTCTAAAATGTGCGCGAATGTTATAAAATACCCATGTCCCTGGGTGCGGGCCAACACATGTGCGCCCACATGCCACCGTCCCTGGCATTAGAACGAAAACCACTAATTATTTCGATAGCCACCCTCTGGACCAACTCCAACCGGTTTATAGCCTTTTGATGATGTGGTCTCCAGAACTGTATACATTATTCCAAATAAGGGCTCACCAGGGGCAATATCACTTCCTTTTTCTGTTGACCATTCCTCTCCCAATGCAGCCAAGCACCTTTCTGGCTTTTGACTTTGCCTTATCCCCCTATTTGTCCACCTTAAGATCATCAGATGCAATCACCCTCACATCTTGCTCTTCTTTTGTGCTTAGAATTTTACCCCCATAGTGTACTGCACCAATGGGTATTTGCATCCGAAAAGGTGAATTTTAAAAGCACGGTGCATGCCAAAATCAGAAAATTCACGCACAGGTTGGGCCAGTGCACCCCAAGCAGATATTAAAAGCTGTCCACATATGCGTGTATTTGCTGCTATGCGCACAGATGAAAAGTTCCAAAAAAGGGGTGGGATGTGGGCATGGTCTGGGTGAGGAATGTGCCAGGGTCCCCTGCTGTACATTTTACTTTTGCAGTGGATGGCGTGTAAATCATAAAACAAAAAAACTAAACAGATCAGTGAGGTTTTAAGGGTCAGAGCTAAAGGGGGAAAGAGCTCTATTAAACTGGGGGGGGGGGGGAGGGTTGGAAGTCCTGTCTCTTAACTGGGCGAACTGGGAAAACGAGCAATAATGTCACTGCGCATGTCTTAAAATCCCCCCACTTTTGTGGTAGAAGTGGGATTTGCACCCACAAGTGTGCGTCCACTTAAAATTACACACACATTTGTGCGCAGCCAGGCTATTTTATAATATACGTGCTTAGGCTATAAAATGGCCGTGTTCCTGGGTGTGGGCTGACGAACAAGTGTGCCATGAGCATGTTTAAAAGTTGCCATCTATATACATAAGTCTGCATTTTTGTAGCATTAAATCTTAGCTGCCAGACCCTTGACCATTCCTTAAACTTTGCTAGATCCCCTCTCATGTTTTCCAAACCTTCCTGGCCATCTATTTTATTTATATTTATTTATTTATTTGTCTATTTATTTATTTATTTGTTTGTTTGTTTGTTTAAAGATGTATATTCCACCTATCTACAATACTGGGTGGGTTACAATTGAATACCCATAAAATGCATAGAAGTCAAAGATACAAAATCGATAAAAAATAACAAAGGCAGAAAACTTAAAAGTCAACAATACAAAATCCATAAAATAGTGACAAAAGCAAAACACATAAAACAAAAATAACACATGAAAATAATATAAATATACACACTTTTATCATGTATGTGTCATCTCTCTCTCTCTCTGCTTAGCAAAAATAGAATTAAAGTTACCATCCACTGTTGACAAAAAGGTGGCAATAAAAATAAACATGACAACCTAATTAAGAACAATTCTTTCAGATTTTAGTATCATTGGCAAAAAGACAAATCTTTCCCAATCGTCCTTCCAGAATGCCGCTCACCAAAATGTTGAAAAGAATCAGTCCATGGCAGGGCCGGTGCAAGGGTATTGGGCGCCCTAGGCAACCCTTGCGCTGCCCCCCTCCCCCCCCACCTGTTTCAGCACACAGTCTCTATTTCTCTTTGCCGCAAGCGGGATAGGCCCCGCTTGCGGCACGACGTGGCCGCTCTTCGGGGCCTCCTATGGCTCGGCGCCCTAGGCCAACGCCGAAGTTCGCCTAATGGATGCGCCAGCCCTGGCCCATGGACTGATCCACGAGGCTCACCTGCTAGTAACGCCTCCCCTCCTCAGAGTGAAGTCCATTTACCACTACCCTTTTTCACTTCCCACTCAAGCAATTCCTAACCCAATTGCTTTATGACCCATATCTAAGATGCTCACTTTATTTAAGGTGAATTGTTAAAGCCCATTAATTGGGGGACGCACGAATATGTTGAGCTTGTGCACAATGAGCGGATTTTAAAACCCGCCGGGTTACGTGCGTAAATGCTGCTGCGGGCACATCTTGGAACTTCTCAAAACATGGGCAGGGCAAGGGCATTTCAGGACTTGAACCAGAAATTCGCAATCTGGCAAGGCCCCCTGCCGCGTAACTTTATTCTGCTATGGATGGTGTGTAAATACAAAAAAAATAATGAGCCATTTTGAAGGGGTTTAAAGGGTCTGGGGTAACTGGGGAGTGTTTTTAGGCTATCAAACTAGGTGGGGGGGGGGGGGGGGTTGGAGGATCTATCTTAACTGGGTGAAATGGGATTGAACTGGTAAAACTTGAAAATGCGTTGGCGCGTGTCCCTTTTAAAATTCCCTCACTTATGCGGTAAAAGTGGGATCTGCGTGCACGGGTGCGCGCCCACTTAAAATTCAGCGCACATGTGCGTGCAGGAGCCTATTTTATGTGTGCATATAATAGCTGCGTCCCTGGGCGCGGGCTGAATGCGCACACATTTGAGCCTGTGTACAGGTTTAAAAATTATCGTCCCTATTTATAAGTCATCTGTGCAGAACCATGTCAAAGGCCTCCCTATTTATGTCAGAACCATGTGCAGAACCATGTCAAAGGCCTTACTGGAATCCAAGTAAGGAAATGGGGAAATTTGAATGGAATTTCCCATTTTGTTTTGGTTTTAAACCAAAATGAAAGAAAAATGTTCTGTTTATTTTCCTTCATTTTATTTTTAAAAAATGTTCACTGCCTCCACTGCCAACAAAAATCTCCTGCTCCTCTGGAGTTATGCTTACAAATGGCCCCGGCAGACTGAGGCTGGAGGCATTGTTCATTTCTTCCATACCAAATGGAAATGGCCTGGGTCTGGCAGGTGCTATTTTGTATAGAAGAAATGAACAATGGCACCAGCCTCGCTCTGCCAGTGCTAAATCTGAGCATACTACTGGCAGGGCAGGAGCAACGAGGGGATGACTCCTGCACCACGAAGACATTTAAATATGGAAAGAGGGTTTGCGGGATCAGAATGGGTGGCCTAGGAAATGTTTTTTTCTTTTCCAGTGGAGTCCTCAACATTTTTTTTTTGTTTTGCTTCTTAATTTTTTAAATTTCATTTGTTTGGTTTCATTTCTTTTCATTTTAAATGAAAAAAGTCTGTGCCCTCCCCAAACACTAATCAATAAAAGCAAGGAAACTCATAGTCACAGAATCACCCTCTGAACTAAAAGTTCTTATAAAGGACTAAACACTGGCATGCGATTTTAAGGATGCTTTTGTCAGCTGTGATTGTATTTCCACTTTAATATGCTAGGGCAGATTATCATCTTGATTTCATGATCTTAGAAAATACATTTCCACAGGCAAGAGGGGCCAGTTCTTTTGTACTTATCTTTGACACCTGTGTAAACCTGCAGCAGATGAGTTTGTTGACTTGGTCAATCATCCTTCCATGGGAAAATAAAATACATACCACCTGTAAGCGAACAATAGCAATGCACCCTAAGACCTTAGGCTATGATGTATTTAAGCACAGTACATTATTAATATGAATAGCAGCGTCTCCATCAAGTTGGTCATCAAGGACTGCTGGGATAGTAGTTGGTGCCTTCCACTTCCAGCCATCAGGTCAAATGCATATTTTGAAGTCTGGGCACCCTGACTTTGCCACTGCAAGAAATATAATCTGTATAAATTGGGGTAGTAATATATTTGGTCTACACAGAAGTATGAGTGAAATGGGTGTAAGGAAGGTGGCCACAGGAAAGCATGGAATATACTGATCCCTCCTTTCAAAGCCATTTACGCGGGCAAAAAAGTGGTTTCCCTATGCACTTTGGCTTTCTGGTAACTGCCCCCTCCCCCAGAGCGACTAAAAGCAGGCATGTCATGGAACAACACAGGTGCCATTAGCCACGTTTAGAGGCGGCAACTCTGGGGGCAGGTTTGGGGCGGGAGAGGAAAAGTTGGCATGTTTAAACCTACGGGCATACCTGCCCAGAAAGATTCTACCCATACGAAAAGCAAATGCAGTCCGCAGATACTCGGTGCCCTCAGCAAAGTCCACGGGTAAAAAATATCTGCAGACTTTGTCCCAAAATGGAAAATCTGAAAATTGCTCCCTGGATGGTAACTTTTAAACAGCCGCACAGGCGCAGATATACACACGTGTGCCAGCTTGTGCAAATGGACGTGGCTACTTTATAATATCTGTGCGTATATGCGCACATGATATCAAATAGGCTGCATGCGTGCATGTGTGCTCAAATGAGATCTCTACCATGTACGTGGGGAGATTTTAGTAGACATGCGGACCGACGGAATTACCAGTTTCCCCAGTTCATTCCCAGTTTGCCCAGTTAAAGGATAGGACTTTCTAACCACCCTAGTTAACTAGCTCACCTTCTACCCTGTTAGCCCCAACCCTTAAAACCCCACTAAGCTCTTTAGTTTTCTTAGTGTCAGAACTTACACGCCATCCATAGCAGAAGTTACGTGGTAGGGGTAGCTGAGGACAAGAAGCATTGAGGAGAGGAAGATGAGGAGGCAGCAGCAGCAGATCTACAGAGCATGCAACTTTCTCCCTCATGCTCCTGCTTTCCCATCCAGGCCCTATGGGATGAAGAGAGCATCAGCAGCCTCACTGCCAGGACAGGCAGGGGAAGATAAAGTTGGTGTCCTGCCAGACCCATATGAACAAGAGTTGGTGATATCACGCTCTGATGTGGGAGAAGGAGGACGGGAACAACCTCCCTCTGGCCAGGAAGAAGAGAAAGAAGCAAGAGCAGCTTCCTGTCATACCCAATAAAAGAGAAGTCTGCCAACTCCTGCCCAGACTGATGAGGAAAGATCAGCCTTCTGCTGGCTCAGCGACACACTTCCTGGGACTTCATGACACACTAGTGTGTCCCGACACACCTGTTGAGAACCACTGCTCTAGGGTATGTTTAGATCTTTCAAGTCTGTTCCCAGATGCTTTGTGCGCTGAAACAGCAAGAAGTGCATGCTATCACAAATATATAATGTGCACTATTTGCCATTATTTTGCACCAAGTCGACTCTGCAAAATGTTTGCATGGTTTAGTACACTGATCTCTAAGTTGATATAATCTTATTTCATTAAAAAACAAGAAAAATGTATTAATCTGATCTGAGTTAGAATCAGTGCAATAGACACCTTGAACAATTTTCAATTCAAAATGTATACACACAAACTTTCATATTTTATCAAATTACAGCAATTTCAACAATTACTAACTCAGATTTGTTTTTCACTGAACTGCTACAATTTCCCCTTCCACTTATCTCCGTAGCACATTATCTTTTTGACTTTATATAATATAACGTGGCTATATTTTGACATCATCAAATGTATTCCATAGTTCCATATATTTTTATCTTCTCCTTTTTTCTAACTGATGTACAGTATGTTCACAATTTCATGCTAGACTCCTAAATTTTATATTCTGGGTGTTTTTATCTATCCACTCTGAGAGGATATATTTTTTGTGCTGTAACTGTAGATACAAAGAAAAATCGTTTTATCCCTTTCCTAATTCCACTCAGAAAAAAAGACCGTATGGCCCATTCAGTCTGCCCATCCAACCAATTCATTTAGCTCTTTAATTCCCATCATGCACTCAGAGATCCCCTGTCTTTATCCCATGCTTTATTGAATTCAGATACTATTTTTGTCTCCAGCTCCTCCACTGGGAGGCTGTTTCATGCATCCACTACCCTATTTCCTAAGATTACTCCGAAGCCTATCCTCTTTCACCCTCATCCCATGATCCCTTGTCATGCTTCTCAGTGTTTTTTATTTTCCATGTTATGATACTGAGCTTCAGAATTCTCTTCACTTATGACATTCAATAAATATGCTGCTTAATATAGCATCCTGTTAACTCGTGATTTCAAATGAAAGGACATTTATATTTATTTACTTTATTTTTATTTTATTCTTCTTATATTCCGCAATTCTCCAAAAATATTGCAGAATACAATTAACATACATAATAAAAACAGATTCATACAATATAATAAAAACAAAATATAAGAGAAAACCTAACAGTTAAAAACGTTGTGTCTGTGGGCAGAGGGCTATCAGAAAGAGTGAGAGACCAATTTACAGAACAATCCATCATTTTTCTGTTGCTGTAATGATAATTTAAAATCATGTGGTAAATTCCTTCATTACCAACTTAGAGAATTTTATTCTGATTTCCAAAAGAATCCAATGACACTTCTATTTGTAATTCTTTATTTTGTGGGGGGACTGATGAAGGTGGTCGAAAATGTAATTTTTGATAGTCATCCAAAATTTCAGTTGTTTTCCGTTCCACAAGGTTACCTGGAACCAAATCTTAGATGAGATAGAATTGATCTGATAAAATTGAATTTGATATATTTATATATTTGATGGATTGTTTCCAGTGTATCGCAGATTTTGCATCAATTAACCCCCGCTTGAAGAGAAATACCTGGGTCATTATGAATGTTATGAATGGGACTTTGCATTGCAAATATGATGCACGATTTTGCAGTCCATCTCTAATTTTTATGCCACAAATAAAGACAGAGGACTTAGTCCCCTCAAGACAGAGCTGCCATATGGCTCCGTGTCATAAAGGTTAGATTTTTCCCCATTGTATCTGTGGACTTGTACTTCCAATTTCTCTTTGCAAAGCAGTGCTACTGTCACAGATGTGAACCTTTGGGCTGTGGTGTGGTTGACATAGCCTAGCAAGCAAACCTAATAGGCCCATGGTAACAGCTGGTAGACTTGCTCTTATTAGGACTGGATCAGGGGTTTCACCTATACCAGGCCCGTTCTCTGCAGATTGAGCCCTTGGGTTCCAGGGGCCAGTAGAGCATAGATGAGAGTCCTGTAAGGAGCAGTCAGATGTAGTTGAGTCTCGGGCAGTGGTCAGGGCAGGTAGTAAGCAAATGGCATCCGGATCTAGGCCAAGGTCGGGGCAGGCAGCAGGCATGTCGAGGTCCAAGCTGAGGTCATGGAAGGCAGCAGGCAGGCAGGTCGAGGTCCAAACTGAGGTCGGGGCAGACAGCAAGAAAATGGTATCCGGGTCCAGGCCAAGGTGGGGGCAGGCAGCAGGCAGGCAGGTTGAGGTCCAAGCTGGGGTCAGGGCAGGCAGCAGTCCAGAAGAGTAGTCAGTGTCCGTAGCAAGGGTCAGAACCAAGAGTTAGGCAGAGATGGACAGGTAAGACAAAGACAAGGCCATGGGGACCAAGACACAAGCTGGACAAGACAGGGCAAGGTAATGGCAAGGCAAGGCAAGTAACAATGAAGCAACGCAGGCAGAGTAATGGCGAGGGAAGACAGGCAAGGTAACAACAAGGAAAAGAAGCATAAGGGAAACAACACGCACTGCAAGCCTGCAGGAGGACCTGTTGTTGAGGCAACTGTAGGTAGCGCAGCTGGGGTTTAAATACCCAGCTGTGTGACATCATCACTGGATGCCGGCAGTAACCATTCCTGTTGCAGGGCCTTTGAGTGGTGATGAGCTGTGCGCGTACACGCACCTACGGAGGCCCAGGGGAGAAGCCACATCGTAGCATCTTAGCCGCAGCATGGCAGCATTGGAGGCATTTGGGAGTAAGTACGGCAGTCACAGGACATCCCACAGCCGGCCGAAAGTTTACAACTACAAACCCATAGATACAGTGAGAAAACTCAGAACTGGATCCGGCTGGTCCTGATGACGAGAAGCAGCTGTCTGGTAGGTCTGTTGTATCAGAATACTTCAAACTAAGATTAAGCTTCTTAATACCTCATGCTTCATATCACACCTCACAACTCTGAGCTACAGACACACACATTTTATGGCAATAGGTGATTCTGGTGCCTACCTTCTTTATTGATTGTCAATTTAACCTTAAAGGAGAAAAATCCAAGTAAAAATAAGTGGCAACCAAGAAAGGATGAACCAATGAAATTCCAGGTAAATTGTTTTGAAACTTGCTAGATATTTAAACATTTCTATCAAAGAGGATATTATAAAAATATGAAAGTATCTAGCAGGCTTCAATAAAGTATAAGAAGGTAGAATTTTCCAAAGAAAAAGAAACCTCATGCACAAGGAGTTACGATCAGGAACACAATTTTTTTTGACCAGGCAATCTTCTGCTCCTTTGGGCCTCCAGCTCAACTGGAAACAGGGCTGGAGTCATAAGAACATAAGTCTTGCCATACTGGGTCAGACTAAAGGTCCATCAAACCCAGTATCCTGTTTCCAACAGTGGCCAAGCCAGGTCACAAGTACCTGGCAGGATCCCAAGGGGTAGACAGATTCCAAGCTGCTTATCCCAAGAATAAGCAGTGGATTTCTGCAACTGTACCTTAATAATGGTTAATGGATCTTTCCTCCAGGAACTTATCCAAAACTTTTTTAAATGCAGCTACACTAATAGCTTTCACCACATCCTCTGGCAATGAATTCCAGAATTTAATTATGTGTTCAGTAAAAAAAAAATGTCTCTTATTAGTTTTAAATGTATTGCCCTGAAACTCTTTGTGTGTCCCCTGGTCTTTGTACTTTTTGAAAGAGTAAACAACTGATTAACACGTTCCATTCCACTCATTATTTTATAGACCTCTATCATATCTGCCTTCAGCCATCTCTTCTCCAAGCTGAAAAGTCCTAACCTCTTTAGTCTTTCTTCATAGAGGAATTGTTCCATCCCCTTTATCATCATGGTCACCCTTCTCTGTACCTTTTCTAATTCTGCTATATCTTTATTGAGATGTGGTGACCAGAACTGCACACAATACTCAAGATGAGTATTGCCGGTCCAGTGCCATAAACTTTCATTTGCAACTATCTGGAATTTTTTTTCCTCTGTTTTGTATATCCTCCTCCCTACCCCTCGCCATTATACCTAGTCTGGTCATTGCAGCAATGACCTAAGCTGGGAGCCATGTACCAAGGTTCCTTCCAGAGCCCTTCAATCCACAAGATGTGACCCTTGAATGATGACCATGATTCCCTTTCCTCCCCCTTCACCCATTGGGACTGTGAATGCTGCTTCTGCAGCACTTCCAACCCCAGTTGACCTGGGGAATAGAAGAATCAACTTGGGAATTGAACTGGGGACCTTAGATATGGTACTAATGAGTGACCAAACCAGCCCAGAGAACTGATTTGATTGCAGATCCCTGCCAGGATGCTTTGGGCCACTCCTCAAAGAGCAGCCTCTCTCTCCCTCCTCCCCTCAATTGATCCCCTGGCTGACAGAAGGAGAGCAACGCTTCATGTTTGTATCTGCCTGCACTATTGGTGCCTACAGTCTTACAATTTGAACCATGGTACTGACAAACCCCATGAGACTATGGGGGATCGTGTGGTTCAAAGTTTGAAGTCAGCCAGCAGATGAAGCAGATGTGGGTACGAAGCTCTGCTCTCCTCCTTCTGGCCAGAAAGAGGAGGGAAAGTGGGAGGTCCAGAGATTGGGAAAGGGTATGGAGAGAAAGAGGCCTCATGTCCAACCTGGCTTCTTTTGGGGGAACCAAGTTTTTATAGTTCCTTGTGATTTTTTGGAACCACAATAAATGTGGGTTCCTGGTCATGATATACCATTGAAAGGAGAGAAGCTCAGAGGAAATATGAGCAAATTCTACTTACTGAGATAGTAGTGGACGCTTGCAATAATTTTCCAGCAGAGGTCAAAGTAACCAAAACAGTGTCAGAATTTGAGCATGCTTGGGACAGATACAGAGGACAGTGGTTGATGGTAAGGGAGGAAGATGCCTGGAGATTGGGTAAGGTCTATGACAACACAATAGGCAGCAGCAACTGGACATATTGGATGGGCCATGAGATCCTTATCTTCAAATAAATTATGAAACCAGTTTGTATAAATATATCATCCACAAATATTAGCAGCTTCAAAAAGAATATCAAGCTCCATCAACTGCAGAATGCTTTGTATTTTCAGATAAAATGCAAAACATCAAAAGGTGCCTGTTACGCGTGCCACCCACAGCAGACCCACGGCACAGACCTCTCACCTTCTCATGTGGCCTCCAGCTCCTGCTTCCTATTTGCTGGCGGCAGTGGGTTGCCAGCTCCGACCTCGGGTTGCCTCCGATGCCTCCAGCTCTGCCATGGTTCCCAGTGTTACCAGCCAAGATGTCCTTGCTCATCGGGCCTCTCTGCGTGGCCCGCAGAGAGATGCCGCCAACTATTCTAGTCTTCATTCAAGTAGCAATCTGTATGGAGAAGATGCTTGGTAGGAGGAGCAGTCAGACAGGAGGAGCAATCTGTAGAGAAAGCTCTGTGTAGCGGGCTCCTGAAGGGGGGGGGGGGGGGTCAGCAATCTTGTAGTGTCTCATATATCATCTTGCTAAGGTGTAGCAATCTGTAATGAATCTGATATAGTTGTGGTGGATCCCTGGGCCGATGGCAGACGACCACGCTCTCGGAAGGATATCCCAAGAGGGACCACCAGCTAGGCTGGTGTATGGAGACAGACACAGATAGTTCTTTTATTAGACAGGTTAGTAGAACCACCAGAGGTGGCAGTAGTGAGCAGATATGCCTGGCAGGGCTGTAGTCCCTCAGGTACTGGAACAACGATCCCAGGATGGCTGAGCTGTTGAGAAACTGTAGAAAGTGAGTAGACAGAGTAGGCAGAGTTCTTGAATAGAACTAGATGACAAAACTCACGTAAGGTCTCAAGTAAGCTCAGAAGCTGGAAAGGATTAGGCCCTCGAGGAGCAAGAACCTGGTTCCAGGGAAAGCTCTGAGAGAACGATGGTAACTCGCAATTGTTTGTAGCAGTGATAGCTTCCAGGCAGTAGAGAATCTTTAGAGTGTTCAGGAACATGGGCCCTCGAGGAGCGAGTACCGTTTCCTATCTGTAATCTGAAAATAGAGAAAAGAGCGAGGCCCCGAGGAGCGGGTACCTTTGGTAAGTCCAAGGAGGCAGAGTAGCTTGGGAGTAAAGCCGAAGCAATCCCCTTGCTAACTCGATTTGTTAGCGTTTTCAAAGACCTTTAAATATTGGAAGCAGATGATGTCATCTCAGGGGGATGCCCCTGAGGTTCGCGCCCTTGCTGGTACAAGAGTCGGGACGTGTGCGCACGCGTGCCCTAGGCATCAGGACAAGATAGCGGAGTTGCAGTGTCAAGCTGGTCCGGGTACGCTGGAGGAAGACTGCAAGGAGACGCCGTGGTAGCCAGCCATCCATCAGACCTGGAGGGAGTAGTCACAGAGGTAAAGAGGGCGGAGTGAGGGTGTCGAGCAGTGACAGACGCAACACTCTTCAGCTTATCTCCAACCCCGAACCTCAGCTACGCTTGACTACACCTGCCTTCTCTGTGCCCTGACCACTGCCTTGATTGACTACGCTACAGACCTTTCTGTGTCCAGAGTCCTACACTGCTTGCCATGACTTCCACTTGCTGCCGGCTCCGATCCTAGCCTGTCAGTGACACCTCCTCTCGCCTATCCTCTGGACGTGGACTTAGAAGGATTAGGCCTTTTGCTTGAGGCCTCCAGTTACTCATTGTTCCTTTGGTGCCTGAGTTCCTGTACCAAATGCAGTCCAGGGTAGGACTATGCCATCTACCGGCTGCTGTCTCTGGGCTGAATCACTTCTCGCTATTCACTAACCTCGAGGCCCACCTAAGTCCTGCCGGCCCCGGCACCCACAGGCTCAACCCGAGGGGAACGAGGGCTGCTATAGGTGAAGCTCCAGCGGCCTCTAGCTTCATCTCACTCTACCTGATGACGGTGGGGACCAGTAGGTCCTTACCTATGGGTTGCGTCAACCCCACCTCGGCCCAAGGGTCCACCTCCGACGCAACAACCTTAGGAATCGGCACGGAAGCAATGTAAGAGTATCTGAACAAACTGTACAAAGTTCCTAAACAGAATTATAACAAAATCAGAAGAAAACGTATTTACTCATCTGAAAATGTTAACAATGCACACACACTTTCCACATCCAAGTCTGAAGATATCATTGGACAGGCTTACTGCATGTAATAATACAATTGTGAATGAAATGTAGATGGATTCACCCTGAAGAGAGTAAGCTTTGCTAGGTGAACAGTTTACTAAGGCTCAGTTTATGAAGGTTACTTAAGGTAAAAGGAATATAAGCAATAATACAAAACAAATAAAAACCTAGACAAGCTGCTATTTTGAGGATCTTAGGTGATACTGGGGCTTCAAGTCAGGTCTCGGATCACGGAATATGGCAGCTAGATAACATAAGGCCCATCTTGTCTGCCTGATTTACTTCTTGGTACAATGCCATCTCTGGATTTCCTTGCAATTCTTCACCAGTAATGATATTCAAAACTTATCCCAGGTTTTCTTTAATTCTATTACTGTTTTTGCTTCCTCCCACCTCACCTGGAAGGTTGTTCTTTCTCTGAAGAAATATTTTCTAATGCCATTTATAAGTCTACAGCCTTTGAACCTCATATCAAGACCTCTAGGGTGAGAACTTCTTTTCCACTGAAAAATGTTTGCTTCTTGTGCTTTATAGCTTTCAGCTATTTGAATATGTCTCTATTATATCCCCCTGCCCATCCTCTGCTGTAAGATATGCATTTATGAACCCCTGGGGCTCTCCACTGGGACCACAATGGAGAATTCCATGCTTCAGACTATCCCCCCTTAGGTATGCATTGACTGGAGGGGGAAGAACAACCCTTGAAGGAGAGAGGGAGGGAGGGAAGGAGGTCTTCTGAGAAGAAAGGAGTGGCATCTGTTCTGTCCAGCAGAAGAGAAAAACCTTTTTCCAAAAAGCAGTAAGAGTTCTCAAGTACAGGAGAAATGTCCCCAGATTTTCTCCAGAGGAATTCTAGAAGACAGAAACCATGGCCTGCTATGAATCAAGATGGTGATGGAGAGACTCGATTAACCCAGTCAGCTACAAGAGGAAAAAAAAGGAGTTATACCAGAGTGTTAAATGCAACCGGCAGTGTGAATAATCAAAGGCAAAGGTCTCCAGGTATTGGGGTTTTTTTTTTAAATGATCTGTAGTAGAGGAAATCTCCACAAGAAGTATCTTTTAGAAAAAAAAATAGATTGGGACAGCAGCAGATGCACAGATGCCTAAAGAGATTTTCGATCAAAGAGCAGCAAAAATCTAAATCCTCTTACTTGGATTAAATTGACAGCCCGGAAAAATCTGAAGTCAGATATGTGCATAAATTCACCGTTGAAAAATATCTCAAATAACACCTTCTAATTTGTGGGCATGTTAGGGAAATTTAGTTGCATACTTACGAAAATATAAAAGTATGTGTGTAAATAATACCCCCCCCCCTCCAAACTGACCTCCGGGAACACCTCTGCTCACTGCGGGTAAACTTAACACACAGAAAGGCTGTGGGCGCACATGTTTACCCGCATATTGGGTGGACAGTTTTATAACAGGTCATTTCTGTGGTTAAAGTACTGTTTTATCCTTGGACATGCCTTTGAAAATCACCCTCCTTATGCGCCTTCTGGTCAGCAAGGAAAGCGCTAACAGGCCACCTCTTGAAATGCTGGGATGTTTGATGCGCCTTTGCTGTGTACTGGAAGAAAGTGTAGCGCTAAATGGATCTGTTGTCAAATTATGTCTATAGAAGATGTTAATTGTGAGTAAATAATTTTCTTGGAACACCAGCCTGGTGTGAAGCAGGAGGATTAGAGATAGGTTACCTCTTTTTTATAGGTTTGTTTATTTATTTATTTATTTTATTTATTTATGCAACTTTTATATACCGTGTCACAGAATACAAAATTCTATCTATACGGTTTACATGATAATATATAAAAACAGTTAGAAACAGATATAAATACATAAAATCTCAAATAAAACTAGGATAGTTAAAAACTACTCATTAAAAGAAACAAAGTTAAGAAAATAAAAGACTCCTCAAGTAACTACTGTGTTAGCTAACATTCTTTAGGTTCAATTCCGAAAGCCTGCTAGAAACACCATGTTTTTAGATCTTTCTTAAATTTTTTCAAATTGTCCTGTACTCTGAGATGAAAAGGCAAAGTATTCCACAATTTTGGCCTTCAAGTAACAGGAAAGAACCCCAATTTAATCTTCTTTGGTCTCCTCTCCTGCAACTCCCAACGAGGATAGAGGAAGGGAGGTTACATACAGAGAAAGGGCAAATTTCAAAGCTTTTTACTCGGCTAGAATTTAGCTGCATAAGAAATGGGCATTCCAGAAATGGGTAGGAGACGATCTGGGGAGGAGCAGAGTTAGCTCTATAAGTTAACCAGCTTACTCCGATATTTGGAGTTAGCCAGTTACTTTCTGTGGCTAAGTCTGGTCGTGCTGTAGGGCTGTCCTAAAGTTAGCCGGTTAGACATAACTGGCGAACTTTAAGATAGCTGGGTAGATTCAGTGGTACCCTGCTAGTTAGCTGGTAATGTATAATCTGCTAACTAGCACAGTCACACAGCGGCTGAATATGGACCTCATAGTAAATGACAGCAGATAAAGACGCACTGCAGAATAATTTGATGCTGCTTTTCAATGGTATCCATATTCAGGCAGGGTCAGTGGAAGCACTATGCGGACAATTTGGGGAGTGGCAGGAACAAGGCTAGCACTGATCGGGGCCTGAGTCTTTCCAAAGTGACAGTACCTAGACAATATGCTCCCTGCCACTTCCTTCACCTCCCTTGCTCCGCCGGCTCTGTGTGCTACAACCTGGCTTCACGTCTGGCAGCCATGCTCCCAGGGCTTCACCTGTGGTGTTAGGAGCCAGAGAAAATGCTCTCCACCACTTTCCCAGCCCATTCTGAATCCTGGGGCTGGGGGGAGAGGAAAGCTTCTGGGGCCGGGCCTAGGAGTGGGGCAGGGGGGAGAGGAAGAGGAATATGGCTGGAGCTAGGGGGGGGGGGGGGGAGAGAGGAAGAGGAATGCTCCTGGGGCTGGGGCTAGAGGAGGGGGGAACACTGCTGAAGTTTAATCTGGGGCGTCTAATGCCCTTGCTCTGGCCCTGCATGGAGGACTTCTTTTCTTGGAGCCCTGTCTGTACCATCTTTGCTAATAAACTTCCACAACATCTGTTTTAATGTCCTTTCGAAACCTCCCACCAGACTAGGGATGGTATATTCAGTTCCTTAAATTTCAGACCCGGTAGGAGGATAATGTTTAATAAATTTATATCCTGCACCAAACTTTGGAGGGTGTGGGATACACATGGTATTAAACATTGTTTCATCACCTGAGACAGAAATGCTGCCTCATTCATGAAAAGACTTCAACCAAAGCTGAGGCAGTTGTGTGGGACTTTCGTTCTTCAGATACTTGAGTAGCATAATCTAAAAGGACTAAACGACAGCAGTAACCTTGGTTAGATCTTTCCTATTCAAGAGATCCTCCCAGATCTGTGGCTAATTTTTCAAACAGGACCCCTCTGAGAATAGCTGAATGGAGCCTATTTGAGCCTCAGGGCAACAAGCTGGCATTTAGGGCAAAACTTACATAAGAACATAAGAAGTACCATGGCAGGTCAGACCAAAGGTCCATCGGGCTCAGCATCCTGTCTCTGACAGTGGCCAATCCCAAAACGTAGCGCCAGTTTCTTGCGACTCACTCCCAGGGATAAGTAGTGGGCTTCGCGGAGTCACCTACTTAATAACTGTTTATGGATGTTTCCTTCAGGAACTTGTCCAAACCCTTTTTAAAACTAGCTTTGCTAGTTTTGGTGACCACCGGTAACATTTTCCACAGCTTGATTGTGTGTTAAGTGGAAAAAATACTTTCTCCAATTTATTTTAAATCTGCTACCTGTTAGTTTCAAAGAATATTCCCTAAGTCCTGGTACTATTTGAAAGGGTAAATAACCATTTCCTATTTACCTGATCTACCCCATTCATGTTTTTATAAATCTCTGTAAAGCTCTTCAGCTGTTGGCCAGTATAACCCAGGCCAACAAAACCAGTTGAGAATTTGCTCCCAGATATTTTCACATGCCAATATCCCTCTGTCAGGTGACCATGGGCCAGGATTAGAACCTGCCATCTAAAATTCTGAGAAACTATCAATTGTTACCAGACCTCCCCTGGAAGCACCACCTGCATAACTCAGTTTGGAAGATCATTCTTTAACATAATGTAGGGGTCACCAGACCCAAGATTCTCGAGGCTCTCCAGGCTTGCCCCCAGACACTTCTGCTCAAATGCAAGTGTCAACATTTCATTATTTATGTATGCATGTATTCATTTATTTATTTAAAATACTTATAGGCCGCTTGATCCAAAAATATTGTGCTAAAGGGTTAACAATGGGACCCAGAATCATGTCTCACACATACATCAGTCAGTGTATATATAACATCAAATCATTATGAATTAACAATCCTGAAAGCTTTGTAAAATAAGCATGTATTGGGCCCTCTTAAACCTACCGAGGGAGGGATTCTCAAACTCATCTAATGTTTGTCTCATAGGCATTCCAGGGGGCAAAGCTGAGATTTACGCTCATCGTTTGAGCTGAAAAAAGATGCATGCAAATTAACATGCACACATTACGCCCTGCAAAGAGCAGGTGTAACTTTGTGCAGGCTGGTTTGTGACTGCATGCTTAAAGATAATGTTCAAAGCAAACTTATGCGCATAATTTTGTTTTGAAAATTGCCAGAACCGATACAGCTTTGGTAATGCATACATTTTACAGGTTAAAAATGACTCTCAGTGAAGCCAGTTTTAAGCCTCTGCAGAGTTTGCAGGCCTGCAAACTAATTTTCAAAATCTGTGGCAGGTCAGTGCTGTGGGAAGTCTTTAGCCCACATAAGTTGCTGGCGCATACCCTCCTACATCGCTTTCCCTGGGATTCGTTTATTTTTATGTTTCAGGTTTCCAGCTCCTGCCTGACTTACCTGACAGGATACATACATAATGGGAAACCGTCTGAGCAGGGGTTTCAGATCACGATTTAATATCCCAGTTTTCTTGTCCATCATTGCATTTGTTTTTGTACATAGCGGTTAGTGCTTGGTTGCATTGTGAATCCACTACAGAAACTGAGTTGCTAGGCTTTTAAAAACATGTTCTCCATGGCAGTGCAGGGGGCTTAAAGCACTAGAACTGGGAAGCCTCCTTTTAACATGACAACTACTTTAAATGACATTTTTGTTCTATAAATTGCTAACTGTGTCTCACTTCTGAGTGACCTATCAACATGGCTATTAGATTTATTGGCAGCGCTCTGTTGTGAAGTGTACAGAGTTTCCATATACTTAGCATGTTTAGAGCTTACTTGCCATGCACCGACTACTAAATAACATTTAGATAACAATATTACAGCTTTATGTAGCATAAAACTACAGTGTAAAAAGAATGCTTTCCACAAAAAGCTTCATTTTTTTCTCTTCTCTATTTCTCTTCTGGGGTGGGCAACTCTAGTCTTCAAGGGACATCAAATCAGTCTCGTTTTCAGAAAATCGCTAATGAATATGCATGAGAGAGATTTGCAATTATACCAGCTCAGCTGAACGGAAATCTTTTTTATGCATATTAATTAGGGTGATCTGAAAACCTGATCCGTTTGTGGCCTTCAAGGAATGGAAGTACCCACCCCTGTTTTGACGATACTGCAGTTTCCTTTTGTGATTGCTCAAACTATCTTTGCCATTCCTACTGTAAAACTAGAGGAGGTATAATACCTGGCCCTTGTAAGTTTGGTTTGGCCACTGGTGTGAGATCAGAAGTAAGGAAATGCGACAAGTAAAATACTCACTTTACAAAATTTGCAAATTGCTGAAATGAACTATCATGGCCTTGAATGGGAAAAATTTGGCGTGAAATACAGAAACCAGTTTTTGGAGCAGTTGTAATTTTGAACCCAAAAGAGGGTGTGGTTGTGAAATCCAGCAGTCCACTTCAAAGGGGCACTGCTATAGCACACCAGGACTTTAGGGGTTGGTGGAGGGGAAGGGACATTCCCCCACTTTTCAATCTCCCCACTCTCCCCATCCTGCCTAAGGGCTCCAAACTCTTAAATCTGGCCCTGCTTGTATCCACAGGCCTGCAAGCAGGTTTCCAAGGGAAACTCCCTTTGAAAACTCGGGTGGTGTGCACTGCGCAGGTCCTTGTGATTCCATGCAGTCTCCGCACCTACCTTTCCTCACACAGCCTGACTCTGCCCAGATTTTTACACGAGTAAAAGTACACAGGCTTTCACCCCCTTACGGTGGGATGGGGGCCGATTTTCAAACAGCATTTACCCAAGTGAAAACTTGTGAATATTGCCCTTATCTTGGAGGATACTGTCATCATGTTGTACATAATCTATCTATAAAACGTCCTTTTTATTATCAGCAACCGACTTAAGCAAACCTTTTGCAGATGAATCTTCTCAGAACTGTAAAATGTGTCCTGTGTTGCTTTTAATTTGATAGAGAGCAATATCTGTGTGTTTATTGACTGTTATATGCTATGCTGTGTTATATGGAGTAATTATAAACCTCTGTATTTTTTTAAATTTAATGTTTGACAACTGTAATTCGCGTAGAGCATATTTTTGTGAATGAAGTGAGAAATAAATAAAATTACCCTTGAACAAATATTTTGCCCCATGAGTTGCATTGCAAAGACCTGAATTCCCCACAAAACCTTACTCTCTCCTACTAGGTCTATAGACAGCAATCAAACACTATGGGGTATATGCACCAAAACAAGTTAACAATTTTTACTCTGCATCCATAAGGATGGCAACTTTTAAACCGGTGCGCGGGCAAACATGCGCACGCATTCGTTGGCCCGCACCCAGGGACATAGCTATTTTATTACATAACATGCGTATTTGCGCGCAGGTTATAAAATAGCCCGGGCACGCACACAAGTGCGCTGAATTATAAGTGGACATGCGCCTGTGCATGCAAATTCCCCTTCTACCGCGTAAGTGGGGGGATTTAAAAAGGGACGAGTGCCGATGCATTTGCCAGAATTACCAGTTCATTCCCAGTTCTCCCAGTTAACAGATAGGTCCTCCAACCCCCCTTGGTTTGATAGCCAGTTACCCCAGAGCCTTTAAACCCCTCTGAAACTTTATCCTCTCTTTGTCATATGCCATGTAACCCCCTCTCCGATTCAGGGGGCAGGAGGGCAGGGGCACATGAGGGTTCCGAGGCCAATCTTTTAACTTTCTCCCACT
The DNA here is from genome assembly GCF_901001135.1 of Rhinatrema bivittatum. NCBI lineage: Eukaryota > Metazoa > Chordata > Amphibia > Gymnophiona > Rhinatrematidae > Rhinatrema > Rhinatrema bivittatum. The sequence continues at coordinate 245,350,388 of NC_042619.1, read as the reverse complement.
TTGACACAGCTCACGGGCCCTGGGACAGGGTTCTCTCCATTGAGGGGAGGACTACATCTTCCAAGGCCCAAGATGGCTGGAGTGACTTTCAATCTGTTGCCCTGTGGGGAGGGGTAACAGGTCTATATCAACTTTAAAAGAAGTGAGTGCCAACAAAAGTCTCTGCAGGCTTAGGTTGAGGGTCCAAAAAAATACATCTTTACCGTCAGGATTCTTAAATAACAAATCGGAACCGTTCACATCAGTTCACAGCACAGGATGGAATTTACAGTTCTCCAATTTATCTGTTCAAGTGTCTCTTAGTATTAGGCAGGGAAATTCTCACCCGCCATGGTTTGGCTAAATAAGGTTCCCAGTTGGGCAGGGTATCCATAGCTGGAATGGAAAACCTCTTCCAATAATCTGGCGGCAAAACGGACTACAATCTTTGCACCATCTTCCCATAGTATCTTTCTGCCAGGGTGAAGACTCAGGTTAGGTGTCCTCAGAGTAGAATTATAGGTTACTCACAGTTCTTCTCTTCAGTTGTCACAAACGGATTATCCTTAGATAAAGCCCAGTAGAAGGGAACACAGCAGCTCTCTACAGATGTCCCCCTCTTCAAGTAGGAAAAGTGGCCACAAACTTCCTCCTGGGAACTCAGAAATGTAGAACTCTGGAAATCTCCTGCAGTGGGGGTCACCTCTGATCAGGCCCCCTCTGTGAAGACTGGAGAGCAGTGGAATCTTCTCTACCCTCTGATCTAATCTAATTAGTGGATACCCCAAAATCCTTCATTTAGGGGTAACAGGCTCTCACAGAAGGAATCCTCAAATATGGCAAAAACACAAAAATCTCTAACCAAAAATATGGAACTAGCACCAAATAGGCACTAGCCCGAGCTGTGAACCCAGTACCCAAACAGGGGAACAACTCAAGAAAATACTCGTACTCTCTCTACCTCATAACCAAAATGCCATACGGTGAAATGCTACGCAATGCTTTTATATACAGCAGAGGGGCTGGACCTCCCATCAATAGAAGAGCTCTTCTGAACGGTGCACCCCTCCCTCTGCCACCTAAACCCTTTATCCTAACTCAAAGGGTTTAAGAACTGGGGCACAAACTAGTGACAATCCCAAAGGGTTATCACATCATTACCCAACTCCATCCATCAACTTACCACAAAGCATGAATTCAAAAAAGCCATAAAACGTACCTATTTTCATTAGCCTTCCCTAATCCATAATCATAACCTTCCCACTTTCTTTAATCTTTAAGGACCATTTCAACCTTTCAGTTTTCTACTCATTTATTCTCTTCATTTTTTGTCGTTTCTTTTGTTGTTTTTAAAACCTGTTTAGATAACTGTATTTTACCATTTATGTATGTTTTAACCTGTATACCATCTAGATCTACCATTGTTTTTATAGTCAGTATACAAGAAACTTTAAAATAAATAAAATAAATATGCACACACACTTTTATACACACAGACACAGACACACATAATGCTCTCATACATACACTACCTCTCTCTCTCTCTCTCACGCACTTTCCTTTTCATGCACACACATACATGGACTCACACACACACTCACTCCTCCTTACATATACATGCATGCTCTCACATACTTTCTCACACACACTCCTCTCATACATATGCACACATACACACACAGACTCACTCTCTCTTACACACACACTCCCTCTCTCACACACACAAATTCACACTCTCACAGGCTCTCTCGTTCTCTCATACACACATATACACTCTCTCTCACACAAACATTCAGGGTTTCACTCTGGGCCTCCCCCTGTCTTCTAGATTTCTTCTTCAGCCACTGCAGGCCCTACCAGGCCCACCATAGGATAGAATCCATGACAGCCTTACCAGGCCTCTTCTTTGGTCACCTTAGGATGTGATCTGTGGTAGTCTTGCTTTGCCATCAAAAATCATCTTGCATGCCATTGATGGCACACATGCCGTAGATTGCTGACACCTGGTATATCATCTGATGTCAGCAGCCTCATAGTCACCATAGGATGATAAAACATAAACACTGACATTCAAAGGGGCATCCGAGTAAAGACTGCAGCTGCCCCCTTGCTTTTTTCTGCTGTTCTGTCTTCCTTTTGCCCCAGGAATTCCCTAGCTACCTTCTTTGTCTCTGTCCTTCTGTCATTTCCCTTTCTTCCTTTCGCTGTCCCCCAACCTACTCCTCTTATAGTTTTGTCTCTCTATCCTCTCTCACTTTCCTCTATCTCCATCTCTCTCCTGCCCTCTTCTCCACTCCTCCAATAACTCCAATATTTGCATCTCCTCCATCCTGAACCCAAAATGCATCCAAGTAACTTAACCTTTAAATAACATGTAAGCTAAAAGTTAATACATCCTCTGAGGTGGGTGTTAAATTTTAAGCCTTAATGGCCGCATAACAAATAGAGCATGGAGGACGTATGATGCTATTTAATCTGTGCCACTAAGGCACATGCATTTACATACACAAATGGGAGAAGTTTAGCAAGTGCATACTAACGTCTTTTTGGATCAGTTTAGCCTGCATGATAGGGGCTTTAGTGCATAGCGTGCTATTGTGATGTGTGCTAAACAGCCATACTGTGCACAGATCCTAATATACTGGAAGTGGTCCTTTAGAAAACGAATCATTTCCTATTTCCAATTAGTCTCATCATTTCACTTATTCCAGACATATTTCCGGAGCGTCCTTGCAAATTTCTATCCTTTTATTTGTGTTCACTCACTTTAACAGGCGTACTATATACATTAACCATTTCCCATAGCAAAATTCCTGAATCAATTCCAGATCATTCCCAATAATAAACATTTAGACAACTATTGCAAACTTCATATTGAGTTTCTACACCCTCTACCAAATCTCAGCATTTCCAAATGTTTCAGTGCTATTATTATTCTTATTTATTATACTTAATATATTACCTGTAATACAATTTTACCCAAATGATTTAAAATAAAAATATTCAGAAAATCATAGCAAAATACATAAAACAAGAACAGACAATCCTGTTACCCATCTTGAACTCTTCCAACTTACTGAATTCAATTTATCCCATTAACATTACACATTTTTTGTTATGTATCTTCAAGAAGAATCTGGATTCTACTTGCAAACTCCTAATGCTATTTCCTTTTATGTTCTCTTTTAAGACCCACACAAAAGGGACAACATATTCCTATACACAATTCCTTCTATATCATATATTTTTAAACTTTTCCTTCAAATTCTCAAATGAAACCATAATCAATAATAATCATAAGCACATTTAAAGTCAAGAGATGTATTAACTACTAGCTACCCATGTTGCTTCTCCACATATTTGCATTTCTCCAGAACTCTCTGGAAGCTTTTACAATCTGCAAATAAATTAACTAGGTCTTTTTCAATTTTTACACTTAAATTCACATAATCCCTGGCACAAATTCAGCAACAAACATGAACTCACAAATCATTGTGATCCTATGCACTCAGTCTACAGTAGTTCTTTCAATGATACCATGAAGGACACACTTCCCTTTCTGGAGTTATCTAATTTTCTCCTTTGCTATGCATGTAGGTGGATTTACTAAACCGCGATAAGGCAATTTCGCGAGTTAAACAGCATGTAATGCACATTAAATACTGTTTATCATGCAGAAGATTTCCTCCCCCTACTGAAATAAGCTGCATTGCATGCAATTTCTTAATGCATTCAAAACAGCTTATGGATAGGCCATCCTATGGTAATAAAATAACACGGCTGACTTTGAAAACAGTAAGCTGCGTTATTTTAGCAGGGTTGAGGAAGGTATGATTATTTTCCTGAGGGAGAATCCGGTTGCTAACATGGGTCCCTGATGGTCCCACAGGAAAATTAAAAGGCCAAGATGCCTGAAACCCCCCCAAACCAGCACATTTTGAAAAATGGTGTCAACAGGTCCAGAGCAAGGGGGCGCTTCGGGCCTCCACTGGCTATTGAAAATGCATTTTAGAGGTACAAGGAGAGGATAGTTAGGTGCCTGCCCTTCCCCCAGACTACCAGGGTCATTTTTGGGGGGTTGGGGGTGGGGTTTGGGGAGACCACTAGACCCCAGGGATTTAACTTGCTTTGGAAGGGGGGAAGGGATGGAACAGGGAATCATTTGGCTAAGGGGACACTTTTTGGTTTAAGTGGATGGAGTGGGGAAGGGAACGGGCCACTCAATTGCCCTTATTATTTTTTATTTATTTTTGGGGGTTAAAGCCATGTCAAAAGGCAGCAGGGAGATGGGGTGGGCCTCTGGGGTGAATTGTGTGCTTTGGGGGAGGGGTGCAATTTTTTGGGCCTTAAGCGATGGTGGCCGTGGCCGAGGTAGGCCGCCATCACATGGGAAGGCCCCGTACCATGGGACGATTATTTGTTGCGTATTTGTGCCATGTTAAAAAAAATGCCATGGGACTGCCATGATAGTCTGTGGGGAAGAGCCAAATATTGTGGGGATGGCCCCCCCCCCCCCCGCCCATAAAATTTGGTTCCTCCCATGAGAAACTATCGTGGTTTAGTAAATCTCCCTATAAGCATCCATAATGGCTGACCCCCATTAAGATTTGGATTTTAGATTTAATTACCTTTCTGAATCTGAGCTCAAGGCGAGTTATTATCAGATACAATAGGTATTTCCCTGCCCAAGAGGGCTTACAATCTGTGTAAGTGCACATGTTCTTATACCCCTCATAATGCAAAAACATGCAAAGATGACCTCCGTTATTTTAAACAATCTTCTCCATATTTTGTATTAATGCCACAGACCATTGGCAAAACTCTCTGGTTCACATTTAAAGTTACATGATGTATGAGCACATGTCTGCATGATTTCAGTATAGACCTGTATTATTTATGATGCATTCTCTGCATGCTCAATGGAAGTTTTTTCAGATTGTACAGAGGCACTATTGGACTGTACTTTGTTACAGTAAATTCTTACACACACAATCAGACCTTAATCTCCAACAATAAATCTGCCTGCAGACCCAAAACTATTATACTAAACAAGTTTCACATGAAATGACAAATAATTCTTCCAAAGTTGGGGTACTCACAGATTTTCCACAGATAATTCGGTTGTAATCAAGACTCTTATTTGAACCCCAACCAATATACAGACTCTCGATTCCAATTATAATAGTAGTGCAAAAAATAATAACAGCATGCAGTCTCTTATCATAATTACCGTACATAAAACACAGTCTCTTTCTGGTATTCTCCATTTATCTCCTTCTACACATATGCATAGGGCTGTGCATTTATTTGAAACGAATGAGTAAAACAAAACAAATGACCCTATTTTGGGTTCATTTTGTTCCATCCAAAATGAATAGATGGCTCTCAAAAACTAATAAAAAATTTCATTTATATCCATTTTCAGATCCATCAAAGTCTATGCGGAAAGCAAAACAGCACTATTTTTTCTCTTCAAGCCATACTGAGCAGAGCTGAGTTGGGAAGGGACAAGGAATGAGCAGAATCAATCAAAGTGAAGCACGTTTTTAACCAACCTATCCCACATTGGTTTCCTCATTTTATTAAACCTGAAACTCAAAACGAGACACCTGTAAGCAGTCACCTCTTTGTAGAGTTATTTCTCTTGGATTTCAGAAAGAGAATAGAGACTTTCTGAAGCAGAGTGAAAGAAAAACTTTATTAAAAAATATGTAGACAGAAAAAAAGGAGGGTTATTGACTCTTGTTGTCACTGTATCATATTAGGAGATACTAATCTCTCTGTTCACTGTTACAGTCTGTGTTATAGTACTATCAAAAGGGGTTAGAGACTCTGCCTTTCAGCACTAGTAGAGCTCTTGTGTTTCACTGTGTGTGACTCTGACAGGAAGGTATACAGCAGCCTTTATTCTCTCAGCCTCTGTGTATGTCACTTAGGCCTAGAATCATCAAAATGCTTTATCACGTGCCTACCACGCACGATAAACAAAAGGGGCGCATCGCACCTCGCATCACACGAGATAATGCACGCAGCGGTGTGCTTTCGCATGCGGCGGTGCATCATTGCGGTGTGCGATACATTATCGCATTGCGCGGTATGGCATCGCGCACCATGATATTTTTTCCTAATATAAATGCTCACTTCCTGCCCCTTCTTCTTTGAGGGTGTGTCGGGCATTGGAATGAGAGGAGAGGGGGTTAGTGGTGTTAGAGGAGTTCTGGTGTGTAGTTTTGCAATTTCTGACTGAGCTGTGTTGTTTTGTGTTGTCATCTGTTTCCCTTTCCCTTTGTCTTTTGTGATATTTGTTGGAGTGAAAGATTGTATGTCCAGTTTGTCTTTTTCTGTGGAGTGGAGGAGGAGTGTGAGGTGGAGGAGTAGAGGAGGAGTGTGAGGAGTGGAGGAACGGAGAAGGAGTGTGAGGAGGTGGAGGAGTGGAAGAGGAGTGTGACGAGTGGAGGAATGGAGGAGGAATGTGAGGAGTAGTGGAGGAGAAGAGGAGGAGTGTGAGGAGTGGAGGAGTGTGTGTATGAGGAGGAAAGCATGGAGCGTGATAGACCTGGGAAAAGAAGAGAGAAGAGGGGTGAGGATAGCAGGGGGAGGAGGAGGCAGAGGGAGTGAGAGGAGGAGGGCAGGACTGCCAGGGGAAGTAGGAGTAGGGACAGGGTGAGAAGTAGAGAGAGGCAGGAGGGAAGGGACAGGAGGCTGGGGGTGGGGGGAAGGGGTTAGGCAGGAAAGAGTGGTGGGAGGAGTAGGGCAGCATAGGGTTAGAGAGAGAGAAGGCAGACAGGAAGGGAGTTGGTAGGCCGGGGGAGGTGGGGAGGAAAGGATGGGAGAGAAGAGAGGGATGGAGAGTGAGGGCAGGGATGACACCTCTCTGGGACAGGAAGTGACATCCCCTTCGGGCAATTACAAAAAGAGAGAGTACAGACCCCCTACTCTTTACACAATACATACATACATACATAGGGAATCCAATAGTATTAATCTATACATTTTTAATACATCAATTAATCGATAAACATCATTTTCCAAACATATTTATCAATATATTTCAGACAAGTATTAATACAAATACATACACATTAAATTCACAGGTGTATCCATAATTACATCATTAATACAAGAACATGTGCAACCTCATAAACATTACCACCCCACCTTAGCACCAATAAACTAGCAGCATTACCACCCCACCATAACAGCACTATCTTAAAAATCCCATCCAAACACTCATACATTCATATCACACACACACTCCCCACCCACTAAAACCAACACACATCTAAAACCACCCACACTATTAAAGTTGAAGCTAACTTTATCTCAACATGCTCCACCACGTCTTAATTTCATATAGGAACACTCCACCACATCCCTCACTCATCTAAGACCACCAGAACTTTAAAGGTTGAAGCTATCTTCATTTGGGCACGCTCCACCACGTATTCATTCCATATGGGGGCAATCCACCATGTCCCTATTCATTCCAAATGGGGGCAATCCACCACGTCCCAACAAGGATCCCTGTTTCACCGCAGCTTCTTCAGGGACGCTTTACTCCCGGTCCAGCCAAGGATTAGCAAAACTCTCCAGTTTTCCAATTATTGAAGCATCACACCAACGGTTATTATGTCTTTCTCCACAATTCAAATTAGAAAAACAGCTGCACATCATCTATGGACTCACAACCTTTCACAAATCTTCAGCACGCTTCACGCGTTTTAGTATACTGTTTCCATCTTCTCTCACAAATCCAATTTATGTGTACCTTACAACATATCCAACACTTTCAAGGATACAGCCAATTCAAGATCCATACACAGCACTACCCGACAAATCTTCAGAACAAGGCACTGAAGATTTGTCGGGTAGTGCTGCGTTTGGATCTTGAATTGGCCATCTGCTGCCACTAATCAAAATGGCGCCGATGGCCTTTTGCCCTTACCATGTGACAGGGGCTGTCAGTGCAATTAGCCGGCCCTTGTCACATGGTAGGAGCAATGGATGGCCCACGCCATTTTTTAAGATGGCGCCGGCTGTTCTTTGCTCCTACCATGTGACAGGGGCCGGCCAATGTCACTGATAGCCCCTGTCACATGATAAGGGCAAAGGGCCACCGGCGCCATTTTGTATACTGGCAGCCGACGGCCTGAGAGCAGGAGATCGCTCCCGGGACCCCCGCTGGACCACCAGGGAGTTTAGGCAAGTTTTTGGGGGGTTGGGAGGGTGGGAGATTGTAAATAATTAGATCTAAAGGGTCGGGGTGGGTTTTTTTTTTTTTCCGGCACCCGATTCCCATCTCTACATACCATACTGTTTGCCTACTCCAGCTTACAAGGGCCTGTATGTGACCTGCTCTGTACCTTAAAGGCTAACACATGATATATTGTGCATGTACAGGCTGGGTGGTGTAAAGGGGGAACTTGGAGAGATCAGGACCCAACTGTTTATTTTCTGACCACTTACTTCAGTCAGGAGTGCAAGGGTATGTGACCACATAAATGTGTAGCTTACACTGTAAACACAGAAAGTTGTTTACTTACTTTGTCTTGGTAAGAAGGCATGGGGTGTGTAGTGAAAGGTTCAGAGGTCTGGAGAGTCTTATAGACAATGTTGATACCAAGGTGTGCAGAAATTGCATGCCCAGAATTATAAGTACTAGTGGCAGTAAATTGACTATTTGCATTTGTTTTCACAATTCCTTTGTTTCCCACCACGCCACGGTGTTTCGCCGTGGCTTCATTGGAAGGAAGTATGCATGCTGCAATGTGTCATTAAATGCAAATAGTCAATTTACTGCCACTGTTACTTATAATTCTGGGCATGCAATTTCTACACACCTTGGTATCAACATTGTCTATAAGACTCTCCAGACCTCTGAACCTTTCACTACACACCCCGTGCCTTCTTATTAATTTATATATGGTGTGATTTTACATTCTTCCACATCTTTAGTGGTGCTTACTTAGTCTTGGTACACACTCTCAGCTGCTGCCTCAAAAGTTGGGATGATGAGTGAGGGAGTACCATATGCTGACAATGGCCCTAGAAGGGTGTTGCAGCTGCTGGGGACCAGGCTGCCTTCCACACTCTGGGTCACACCCCGGTACTGGCCTGCCTTTGGGATCAGGATGCTACGTGTAAGGTGAGCCTTACCTTACTCGTAATATACAGATCCTCAAGGCAGGCCAGCACAGGCTTGGCAGTCACTCTGCGGAAGTCTGCCTGGTGCACAGCACTAGCAGCACACCTCTCTGTCCTCTGCTCTGCACCTCTGCAGATGGTGTGCCACACACAGTACTCACTCACTCCTCCTGGTCACACAGCAGCTGACACTTTGTTGCAAGAGTCACCAAGTACCCAGCCTAGTGGAACAGAAGGTTTGGATACTGTACAAGTGAAGCTCCTACAGTGTTTAGGAATCGGCGGCCCATCCCTTTGTGGGCAGATATAGGCGGAGCACAGCTAGCTTTACACAGAAAAGGTATTGTTTTTTCATATGGGCGGTAGGCAGCAGGCAGAGGGAGCGATAAAGAAGGGGGGCTGGTATGCCTACCTTCATGTCAAGTATGCATGATACGATACACTGAGAGGTGCTAACAAATGACACCGACACAAAGATGGGACTCTGTAATAGGATGTTCCCAATGCCTATGTGAGGAGTGAAGACTGCCATGAGCTACCCCCCTGCGTGCTTCTTCTTCCATGTCTCTTTCTTGGTTATGCCGGGGTGCTTCGGCCTCGAAACAAAAATAATTAGAAAAGAAAAACCTTCTCCTCTCTCACCCCACACCTCTCTCCTGGTTCAGTGCCTTGCCGTGTGGCCCCTCCATTGTTAACGCCCGACCCTTCTGGCGGTGCCTTGGGGAACCCCTGACACTGCTGGTACAGTTGTGTGCCCCTGTTTTGAGGCCTGGGGCTGTTCATGCCATTGTCGTTGGTGCCTTGGGGAGTTGTTGATACCACTGAGCTTGCTGCTTCGCTCTGCACTTCGTTCTTCAGGGATCTGATGCCACACTTTTTCCTGCCTTTATCCTTCACTCAGTATCTAGGGGTGTCAGTGGCATACCTAAAGTATTTGGCACCCCCCTCCCCCCCTTAATATATAATTTTAAAATGTCCTAATCATTGATCAAATAACATCCAATAATTAAAACTAATAAGGATTTTTAAAAAAATCTTCCGCTCTCCATATCTGTCGCACTAAGATTGTCACAGACTGGGGGCACGCATGCACACACACACACTCACAATATGCTCCCTCTCTCTCACGCACATATGCACGCTTGCTGGCCAATACAATATGGACGTGCTAAAAATGTGCGGCCAAACGGGGTGCATAGCCACGTGTCCATGGCATCGGGTGCCCAGGAGACGTGGCTGTGCACGGGTTAGGAAATAGATGCTCAGTTTACAAGTGTCCATTTTTTCTTTCCCGCAGCAGCAATTTTACCGGCACAATTCGCACGCACAATATACACGTCCCAGATCGAGTATATTGTGGGTGTATATTGTGCGCCCTGACTTTTTTTTTTATGCCAAGATTTATTTTTTTTGCATGATGCTGCTTTCTGTTATTCCTACTTAGTACCATGACAATACTTAGTAGGAGGAACCACAGAAAAGCAGGTTTTTTTCCTTTTAAGTTGAGCCCTTGACATGTAGGAAGACTTTATGCCTGCTTCAGGGCAGGCATAACATTTTACGGGTTAAAATGTGCACCTCAAGATGCACTGGGATTTTCTGCATTTCAGGGTAATAGCTAACAGCCTCATCTACATGGCATTTACATATGATAAGCACTATTAGCTGCACCTTTTTTTGGACATATGTTTTGCACATGCTGATCCCCTTATTGTATCAGGGGCTATGGACACGCATCCAAATCGCACGTACAATCGTTTGTTAAGCTGTGTGCTAGGCTGGGCGCATTTTATTGCATTGGACTGTTGATGAGAGACAGAGGAAGCGTGTATATGTGTGTGTGAGAGACACGCTTCCTCTGTCTCTCTCTCATACACACACGCTTCTTCTGTGTGTCTGTCTCGCATGCTAACACACACACACACACACACATATGCAGATAAAAACTGAACTGGAAACCACAACAAGCCAGATTCTTTATGCAGAGCAACAATGGAAAAGTAGAAAAATCACTATTCCTCAAAACAATACAATCAAGAAATATAAATCAATCAGAATTGTAAAACTATCCTAAAAAATATAAATTTCAAAATAGCTGAATAGAATAATATTCAACAATTAAAAGCTCCTGTACAAATTTTAAAAAATTTCCTAACACCCAGTAATTAAAACTAATAAGGATTTTAAAAATTCCCCGCTCTCCATACCTATTACCCTGAGATTTTCGCAGACTGGGGATACCCACACACATACAGAGACATAAACAAAATATACTTCCTGTCTCACACACATACATGCTTGGTGAAAGACAGAGGGAGCTTGAGTGTGAGAGACAGATACACGTTTCATCTGTCTCTCTCTCCTCACCCCCATGCATATAGACACCCTCTCACATACACACACACACACACAGGCACCCTCTCATATACACACACACACACACACACACACACGCACATACACACACCCTCTCATACACTGGCACTCACTCTCACAGGGCCAGTCTTGATCTCCCACACATTTAGGACCTCTTCTTCTACTGCTGTCTGCACAGAAGGGCTTCTGCTGCTGGCTCTGGGGAGATGCTGGTGGCACTGCAAGGCCTCTTCATCTGCCGCTGGCCTCTTCTTCTTCCGGACGACCTCGCCTTTGCTGGCGGGGAGTGGAAACCCTGCCAGCACATCATTTCTCAGTGCCACTGCGGGACCTTTCTATATGCTGGCGGCAGTGGCACCCCTCCCCCTGTTGTCACCCGGGGCAGATCGCCCCTGGTGTTAATCCCATTGTGCTTCCTGCCTTGTTCTACAGCCTATGGCCTGGGTTGTTGATGCTGCTCTTCTTGCTGTCTCTTTCTGCACTCTATGGCCTGGGAGTGTTGATGCCACTTTTCTTGATGCTGCATCCCTCAATGTCTTGGGATGTTGATGTCACTCTGCTTGCTGCCATACCCTTCATTCTAAGCCTTGCGGTAATTAATGCCACTTTTCTATGCTGCCTCATTATAAACTCTGCTTACTCTTCTGGGGTTTTAATGCCAGTGCTCCTTCTGCTTTGCATCTCTTTTGGTTTCTTAAGGTGTTGATGCTACTCCTCTTGCTCTGCGTCTAGGATTTTGGGCTCACCAGTGTTCTTGGTGCCTGGCATGCCTCTCTTGCTGCCTGTGGGTGTTTTTGTCTCTTGTTCCTGCTGCCTTCAAAAGCTCTTTTCAATTTCCCTTATGGTACTTACTATTAGTCTTGCCATGCCAATTTGAGATTTTACCCCCTTGCTTCACCTCTTATGATCCCTTGGGGCTGCTATGCCAGTGTTGGTATCACGGTCCGAAACACGATCGTGTCGGGATGGTGTCAAGGACGAATAGATCGTTGGGAACTTCACAATAGATGAGTACTATGAATGAAGATGAGTACTATGAATGATTGACCATATAAATGTGAGAGTTTTACTCTGTCTAAAATTGCGGCATGGTGATGCACATAATATGATTGGGGTCTATAAATATTTTACATAAAAGAAAAAACTCTAAAAATTTTCTCAAAAAAGTTGCTTCGTGATTAATAAAATAATTTTGGACCTGCAAACTACTAATGGGTCTGGATGTGTAACAGACTCATGTAGACCAGAGGTCCTACAAATACAAAATTAATTACAATTAGCAATTTTATGTGGTTCTATATTATTATTGTTGACAATTAGAATACCAGGTACCTTGGTTTGGCTTGAATTGCCTACAGCATGCTCAAACAATGGGACAGTGACAGGTCAGTGGGAATGTGAAACAGCAAGCCCCAAGGTTGCCCCTTCTTTCCTCTGAACAAATGACCTTTCTTTTTTTGGCCCAAGTTTCCTTCTGCTCTTTTGGGATTCCAGCTTAATTGGAACCAGCCTTTCTTGGACTTTAGTGCTATGAGTCTTCACTCAGAGATTTCCCGTCCATTTTTATATCTCAACTCAGCCATCATACCAAGTCCTCGGCCAGGAGCCACAAAACACATCTCCTAACATGGACCCCAGCTCTAGCCACTAGATGTCACTGTTGAGCAATCAAAGCTCTGTCTGCCCAGGGGCTTGCCTCTGCAGCATCTCTAGTTATTTGCCTGCCCAGGGGCTTGCCTCTGCAGCATCTCTAGTCATTTGTCTGCCTAGGGGCTTGCCTCTGCAGGATCTCTAGTCATTTGCCTGCCCAGGGGCTTGCCTCTGCAGCATCTCTAGTCATTTGTCTGCCCAGGGGCTTGCCTCTGCAGCATCTCTAATCATTTGTCTGCCCAGGGGCTTGCCTTTGCAGTATCTCTGGTTATCCTGGTGAGCAGAGGCTGCATCCAAGTACTGAACATGTCTTCTGTATGAGATAAGGAGAAGTAAACAGAAGTCACACACACACACATCTGCTCTGTCCCTATGTTGATGTTATCCCTAATCTATGGGTGAGGGATATAGAGTAAGATCTAGCTTGGGAGCGTGGAGTGGGTAGAGATGGATAGGTGCAGGATAGAATGGAGTGGTGATAGAATGAAGGGGAGTGGCATAATCCTAAATCTTTAATGGCTCACATGAAAACACACATATTAAGTTGTGACAAGTAACATAATAGACAGAACATAGAAACATATAGATATGACGGCAGAAAAAGACCAATCGGCCCATCCAGTCTGCCCAGCAAGCTTCCACACTTGTTTTCCCATACTTATCTGTATCATCAACCACCAAGTTCAGAGCCCTTGTTAGTAACTGTTTGATTCAAATTTCCTGCCATCCCCCGTCATTGATGCAGAGAGCAATGTTGGCATTGCACCAAAGGTGAGCATAAGGCTCAATGGTTAAGGATAGCAACCACATCAAGCAAGTTACCCAAATGCCCGTTTACCCAGACTGCACAGATCAATGCCTTGTTGGATGTTGTCTGAATGTAAATCCTGTTTTCCACATTTTCCCCTGCCATTGAAGCAGAGAGCAACGCTGTATATGCATTCAAAGTGATGCATCAAATTTAATTGGTTTAGGGTAGTAACCGCCGTAATAAGCAAGCTACCCCCACGCTTGTTTACCCAGATTGAGAAGTTCTGTCCTTGTTGGTTGTTGTCTGAATCCAAATCCTCTTTTCTACATGCCAATTCAAAAGATTGCTCAGAATCATGCCAAGCTATCAATACAAACTTACCCTAATAGAAGACAGGCTGATACAATAAAGATGCGCGGAAAACTGACGCTCAGTGTTGAGTGCCCGCTTTCCTAACGTGTGCCCAGCCACCTCTAATGGGTGTGCAATACTGTATTTAAATGAGGGGTCGTGCTAAAAAGGAGGTGCTAGGGACAATAGCACGCCCCTAGCGCCTCCTTAGCAGTGGAAGTCCAGGAGAGGTGGCTGTCAGCAGGTTTGGAAAACGGACGCTCAATTTTATAAACATCCGTTTTCCTAACCTATGCATAGCTACGGGTTAGGAAAAAGGACACTCATAAAATTGAGCGTTTCAGTTCCTCCAACTTAATATCGTCACGACGTTAAGTTGAAGGATGTACAGAAAAGCAGTATTTTCTGCTTTTCTGTACACTTTTTCGGGTTGCTCAGAAATTGCGTATCAGGTGCACATTTGTTTTTCTGTATCTGGAGTAAATGACTAATGGCCTCAGCAACATGCATTTGCATGTGATGAGCGCTATTAGTTTCGAGGGGTTTGGACGTGTGTTTTGGACACGTTAAACCCCTTATTGTATAAGGGGTAGTGGACATGCGTCCAATACTCACGTCCAACCATGGGTAAATCAGTGCGCTCAGCTGAGCATGCTTTACTGTATCAGTCTGAAAGTTACAAGCCTGAAGACTTGCCAGCAATCACAGTAAAGACTACAGCAGCACATCAATTGACTACTTAGAACTTAAATAATAGGGGAGAAGAGCAGAAAGAGAAAGATTAAGGGAGACTGCAACAGAGGAAAAAAGGAGATACAGAAAGGATAGGAGGGAAAATAATTCAGAGAAGGTGAGATAAAGATGAGAAAAAAATTCATACTCCAGCAAAATGTAGAAGACAGATATACGAGAGGCAGAAAATGAGAAGGGAAATATAGAGAAACAGAGAAAAAAATAGAAAAATCAAATAATTTTTCAGAAGTAGAATAAAAGAAGTTTGCCAGATGCAGGCAGCAACTATTTTATTTCTAAAAGAAAAGTATTTAAAAAATAAGAAGTTAACACAGCTCTAAAAAAAATCCTTCAAGTGTTCTCCTTCATGAGATTACACATGTAGTCCTGAAAGATGTGCAAACAAAGTTTCTGCAAACTGGAAATGCTTTTTTTTTTAAACAGGGAATATTGCTGTAAAAAAAACATGTAAAAGCAAGAAAAAAAGGTGGGTGTGTTAAGTCCTGTTCAAATTGATCACCATTCCAGGGATATTTTATTAAGTTTAACTTAGTAATCTTTTATTATTTGAAGCTGTCATGGCAGAGTCCTAGAGAAAACTGGAGTCCTTGTAGGCTGTGATACGTTTTATTGGCCCACCAAAAACCATATCATGCCTGAGCTTTCCAAACCAAAGGTTTCTTTGACTTATGTTGTCTAAAAAGCTTATGTATTATAGGGTAACTTTATTACTACCCACATTTGTACAAGTCTCCAGGTACTTTTTACCCTCCGACTTTACACTAATTTTCAAGAGGGAAAGTACACACATACTACCCAGACATATTTACACTTGCTAATGTAGGTTTTTTTCAGGGAAAATTGAATGTATGCTTTTGAAAATGCAAACTCATCCATAAGAACACCTCTTCACAGAGCACGTAAAAGCATGAGCATAAGGTACTGTACTTTTATTCACATATAGGCAGGCAATTTTTTAAAGACCCATTTCTGCAGATAAAGTACTATTTTAGTCACTGAAATGGATTTTAAAATCATTTTCTACTAGGTATCACAGCCTACAAAAGTTACCAACTCTACTTATTTAGGAAGACAGTATTCTCTTTCTTGGTCAAATATGCCATTTTTTACTCCCTCTCAAAATGTAAACAGGATGAGGGAAAACAGTGAATGGAGGTCGTGGATATAGCAAGGGCTATAAGCAGGATGTATGTTTGCACACATGATTGGAGGAGGCCTGGTTGGAGATGTTAAGGCGTGTATGTGGGGGTATAATGCTATGAGTAGTTAAGGTGATATGGCTGTGTTTGTAGGCAGTGGATATCATTGTGAGGGACATGAGTGGGAGTTGTGTGCAAGCTGGATAGTGTCTGGGGGTATTGGCATGTATGTATATGTCAGTGTGTTTTTGGGATGGATGTGTATTTGGGTACATATATGTATGAGGGCGATAATCTGTGTATAAGGGGAGTTGTGAAGTATGTTTTTTTTGGGGGGAGGGTAATGCTGTTTATTTGTAGCTGGAGAGTGTGGTTGTGGAAGTGTTGGATATGTATAAGGGTGAGTGAATTGAGAAGCTGCATCATTTATTTTCACTGTCTCTTGAGGAAGGGGTGCCAGGTGTATGTATAGGGGATATGGGGATGTATGGAAGTTTGGGGGTGGGTGTTGGGTGCATGTGAAAGGCGTCTTTCTGGGTGTGATGGTGCGTGTACCTTAGAAATGTCTCTCTGTGCCAGCCTTTGTCAGTTGTTTCAGTTATTTTCCCTGTCTCTCTCTGCTTGTGTTGCTCTGTGGCAAGTGCTGGTAGTGCGTGGGGGGTGCTTTTGGAATGATGCGCTGGTCAATATTCTAAATTGAAAAGGTTTCTAACAATTTCCCATAGAAAGCAATGGGAATTATTTTTGGCTACTCAGTTCTCTTAAAATATTGATATATTTTTTTTTCGTTTTTGACCTTGCCAGAGATACTCACATTTTCTTCCTGCCTGACAAATTTGGTGAATTTCTATCCCTTTTTTTTGTGATTACTATTCCCACAGAGAGAATGACACCTATCCTTTATACTTAATTCTAACATTCCCTAGTTTGGAAGGCACTAGAAAAAAAAACATTTTTTTTTACTCCATCTCTATCCCGAAAATCATCTATACACCTCCATGGGATTGCATGACATGGAGGCAGGTTCCCAAATTCACCCCTCCGCCCTCCGACGATAGGGGTTGAAAGTTGCCCAAACCGTTTTATTCCCCCCGACAATGTATTTCAGTGAAAGGATGCGGCCCTATATCGGCACTCCTCTGCCCAGGCTCACGGGCTGGTGGGCAGGGAGCGACAGGTGACACCCCGGTCCTGGGCCCGGCCCGAGGCGGAACTGTGGCGCAGGGGCGCGCGTTTCCGCCGGGCGTGGGGCTCTGCAGCGCCGTCTGTCACACAGCGGAGAGGAGACACACGCGCTCTCTCGCTCCCCTCTCTCTATCTCGCTCTTCCCCGGCAGCCGAGAGGAAGCCATGTCGCTATTGTCTGTGACACTGCCGCCGCTCCTCAGGGTCTATGCCGCCGGCGTCCGGGCGCTGCTCGCGCAGCTCTTCAGCCGCTGCCTTGCTCTACCAGGTCAGAACCGCCATTGCCCGCCGGGGTTGTCGCTGTCTTCGCTGCTGCTGCTGTTTCTCGTGGGGGTGGGGAGAGGGGGGGGGGTGTGAGGAGGAGGAGAATGAGAATTAGGCCGCAATACCTCCTCCTATCGCGGGGTGGGTGGGTGCGCGCGCGCGGCTGGGAGGAGGAAGAGCCTCTCCCGACAGGCGCTGAAAGTTTTCCCTGCGGAGGAGTCACCTGAGGAGAGCGGATCCGGGGGACGCGCCGAGCCGCCGCCGGGACAGGTTCCTGTTTTAGCTAGCTGGTGGTGGTGGTGGGGGTGGTCGTGTAGGGTCACATGCCCCCCCAGATTGCCGCTAGTCGCGGGATGAGCATGAGGAGGAGAAGAGAGCGTGCGACCGAGGGATCCCAGTAGCAACAACTGCAGTGACCGATACTGGCGATATCGCCTTGGCCGGCCCGCAAGTATGAGACTCGACCGCCATAGTTGCCCCACCTCCCTTCCTCCTCGTGACTGCAAAACTGGGCCCCACCGCGGTCGTCTACTGCCAGGGAGAGCCGCAGCGACGCACGCTCGCGACAGAGCCTGAGAGGGGTGGAATACGGGGGCGCGCGCGCGCGCGAGCTGTTTTAAGGCGGAGCTGCCCGAGTGTCCGATTGCCTGGGGGGTGGCGCGAGCCTGGCTGGGACCCTGCCTACTTCTGGTGCAGTAGGGGAGAGTTGCTGCTGTTGCCTTAAGCTGTCGCATCCCCTTGTCTGTACCGTGATTATAATTACTGTTGGTTTTTTTTTTTAATTATAGTGTAATATTTTTATGCCTAGTATCTGTTTTGGCAGCAAGAGACACAGCGTTTAGCTTTGTACAAAACCTATTTATGCAACTTTTTTTTTAATTCTAAAGGATGATTACATTTTTCGAAAGACAGCTTAGGAAGCTACAAATTTGGAAACAGTTGCAAAATACTTTAAAAGGAATTATTTTTGTAACATAATGCTAGCAATTGACCCCCGTACTCCGGTGGAGGTGGGTTCTGCAGAAGTGATCAGAATTCTATTCCTTTATTGCAGCGCCACACTAAAATATAATATATATATATATATATATATATATATATATATATATATATATATATATATATATATATATATATTTATGCTGTTTTCAAAATCACGAGGTTCTACAGTCCTATTTTGAAAATGTCTATGGTAGTGAGGTCAGTGGCGCTCACAGTAGAGGTGGAATATCAGTGGCAGGTAAATGGGATTGAATGAATTTAACAATAGCAAGAATGCAAATTCATTAAGAAAAGCAATACTAGGAGGGCTAATGGGTTAGACTGATGCAGAGATGCTCTTCATCACTGTTTTATTGAAGGGTATAGTGGATTTCTGCGTACTGTTGTTGGAATATACCTTCTTCTAACCATTTCCCCTGTAGTCACAAAATGGGAGGAAATCTCTTAGTACATCTGGCCCTTTTTTGTTAAGTAAAATAGTTCCAAATTAATTAAAAAAAAAAAAAAAAGTTGCTGTGTGTACAAATCTTGACACATCTTCTAGTAGCTATATATTAAATTGTTGCACATTTTTAAGAAGCTGTAATTCCCTTGTAATCATAAAATTACCCTCTCCAAATATGCCCAATTCCATTTTGCTTTAGGGAGAAATTTATTATATACCTAGTAATTGTTATTCATCTGTTATTCTATACATTATTTTGAAGATTTTTATTTTATTTTTTTATTCTGGAATCAGGACTCTTCCACTCCAAGCTTCCTGGCTTTATGCATTTGTCACATGTTTGACTCTCTAGTCCATCTTTTTTTTCTACAAGAAAATACTAGTGAAGTAATGTGGTGGTGTCCACTTCTTTTTGAGAAGTCTATATCTCCACACAAATTTCCTGTGTGCTTCATGTGATATCATTGCAACACGTGTGAAGCTTTCCCCCTAAGGCAGACATCACATGCTGAAATCAGGATTATGTGCTTTTTGATACATGATTTTGTTCCATTCTGATAATTGTTGTATTCTAGAGATTTTCATTTGGACTTTGTTTCCATGAACGGTGAACAAATATTTATCATGTATAAAAGTAAGACATTTAGGGGGTCATTTATCAAAATGGGGAGGGAGAGAGAGACAGACTAGCCATAATGTCCTCTCCCTAGATAGGTATTTGTATCCCTATGGGAGGCCAACCTAGTAACTCGAGGTGAGGTTTAGGTATTAGTGTAGGGGGTTAGGGGCCACTTTGACATTCAAAGTGAGACGTACGAACAAACTGATCTCTTGTGAAGATTTGATGACCTAAGGAGAGAGAAAACTCACCCAAAGATGAGATTTGTGCAATGTTCTCTCCACCTAGCTTGATGTTACCCAGGTAGAGTGCCATGTTGTCTATTTTATGGAATTATGTATGGTTTCATGTAACCCGCCCAGGATTATAGATTAAGACATTTTGTGAGGCGGATGATTACATTTTATGTGCTCTAGCACTGATCATCATCATAATACAGTTTGCACTTTGACGCCTGTTTGCATTTTCAAAACATTTTTCCTTATTGAATTCCTTTTGATTACCTGTTCAGTTTTTATTGATATATATATCTGTGAGAGTTCCAAGTCTGCCATATTGAGCCTCAAGTCATTGTTCAAATTTATTCTAAATAGCAGGACTTGTTTGCTGCTCACCTTAAGAGACAATCTTTCTTAATGCTGTGAATAGAATAAGGCAGAAGTGGCCAACTTCAGTCCTTAAGAGCCACAAACAGGCCAGGTTTTCAGGAGATCCACAATGAATATGCATGATATAGATTTGTATGCACATTCTCCACTGTACGCAAATCTCTCATGCATATTCATTGTGGATCTCCTGCAAGCCCAGAACCTGTTTGTGGCTTTCAAGAACCGGGGGTTGGCCACCCCATAATGTATAAACCAAAAAATAGTGAACCAAATCCTATACACGATATTATTATAATCATTTAAAGTATTTTTGGAGTAAAATTAATGCGCATATCTGTGTGTGTGTGTTGGCTTCTGAGGAAAGTAGCTGCTTATGCAAGAACAATGTTGGCATCTTGCCACCGAGAAACAAAAGCCAGGTAAGCTCACTTTCCTCATCTTCAAAGAGAAGGGAGTGCATGAAAAGTTGAAGCAAGGTTAAATGGGACATGACAAGCAAATCTCATGTTCTGCGCTATGTTTTTTCACAATATCAAATGTGGAATCACATTTTTGAGCAACAAGTGCGATCCACTATTGGCCTTTTTTTGCTTATAAAATAAATGATTTCTAATACTTAATAAAAAAAAAAAGATATGCAGTACAGTTTTCCATATTATAGGTATGCATATGGTAGAGTAGATTAAGAAATAATAATAAAAAAAGGCTGTGGACATTTTATTACCAAAACAGCTTCCACAAAAGTGGGTTTTAAAATTCAGCAGTTTTTTACAGCTTTTGTGATTCCCAGGCATCATCTCCTCTTGAATACTTAGTGATGGATTCCTATTACATGGTTATGACAAATATTTATGTTGGCTGTAAGAATTTAGGCCCTTTTCCTCTATCTCTAGCACCAGTGAAGAGTGTTTAGTGAAAAAACCTCATGCATTTGTTTTAGAATATAATTGCTTCCTCAGGCAAGTCTGTCCTTTGGTGAGCCCTGTTTTGGGGCACATTCCAGAGGCTGAAAATGGCTGATCCTGATAAAATTGCTAAAACTGGCCCAGCAATTTGTTTTTTGTTTGTTTTTGGATAAAATTGCCATTGTTATGGGAAAACACTAATAATAGAAACATAAAAAATAGTAGGGCCCTTACTGTCAAGAAACTGCAAACAAAAATCAGCCCAAGCTGAGAAAACACTAATGCCAGCTTAAGCTACCAGACAGTAACTTGCAGCCAGAAAGGTTGTGCCCTTCCACATGACTGCTGTGTCATGACTGTGAAATTTATTGCATGTGGTCTTTGTACTGGTCTTAAGAGTCACTTGATATTCTCCCCCCCCCCGAACTTGAGTACAGATGACTTTTTATTTCTGTTTTTTTATAATGAGTGTTGGGGGTTTTCTCTTCTTCCATAACATGCCCATTAGGATTGTAGGAGAGAATCCCAGACGATCACAAGACATACTCTTCTGTATAATCCCAGAGCTCTCGCCGTGTAATAATTGCTTAGAATATCACCTTCGTGGAATAACAAATAGAGCAACTAGATTGGGGCTTCAGTTTTGTGAGGGCTAAATAGATCCCTTCTGAACAATCCTGCCGTAGCCTGTACTAGTCTCCTGAAGTAAGACTGCTTGCTCGGTGCTTCTTAACTGGTTAATAGAATTTTTTTTTTTTTATTGAGGTGGTTGGATGATGGGTAGGTATTTTTTTCTTTTTTTTTGCTAGACTTATTTCAACGGCAGGTGTTATTTTGATTTTCACTTGGTCTTTGAACTTGGGTTTCTATAAGAGAACATATTTGTGTAACTTGACATCACCCCGAATCTGCTGCATAATATAGTGTGTTTTAAGCCCTTATTTCTAGGATGCGTCAATAACGTTGTAGTCCAGTGGTGTTTGTGATTATCTGGTAGCTCAAGCTTAAGATTTGTAGTAGTTTAATCCATGCAGTTTGATTCATACTTTAAAAGCTGGCCATGTAGGCCCCTTGTAGATTACTGCTTGAAACATATGCATGTGATGTATTGTGAGATCGTTCTGCCCTTAATAAGAAATGATTTGGTCAACCTCCATTTCTGTAAAAAATAACCGGTGGGGGGGTGTTCAGAGTTGTAGAGCTTTGTCACTGTGGGATGCAAGCTGTACACGTTGTTACTTTACCTTGTGGCAACTAGTGCACCTGGGTTTAAAAAAAGATTTGGATAAGTTTCCTGGAGGAGAAGTCCATAAACTGCTATGAATCATTAGGGAATAGCCACTGCTTGTTGCCGGCATTTGTAGCTTGGGATCTGTTTAACATTTGGGAACTTGCCAGGTTCTTATGGCCTGGATTGGAGACAGGATGCTGGGCTTGATGGACCCTCGGTCTGTCCCAGTACGGCATGTCTAACTATTTTTTCAGCATATTGTAAAAAGGAAAGTTGAAGGTAAATTGTGCTACCTGAATTTATAGCAGTTGAAAATAAGAGGTGCTGTAGATAAACAGATTTTGGTGATGGTCAGGAAGGATTCCGTGGTCTTGCTGCAAGCGCTGTTTGAGACCTTCTGACTTTTCTGATGAACTGTGCAGGGTAAGAGTCCCTAGCTATGAGTGTGAAAGTCAGTAAAAAGGAGTGACTGAAGTTGAGCTCCTATTAAAACCTGGAATGGCTCACCTAAAGTTAGGTGCCAACCAAAATTCTAAGACACCAAGGGAGGAGGGGGAAATCTTTCTTTTTTTTTTTTGGGGGGGGGGAGTAAGTTACTCTTTTTCCTCTTGGCCCGGGGCTATCACCGTTCTTCCCTGCCCAGTAGCCATATCTCTTCCAGTCTCACTCTGGGGGTCTCTGCTTCTCCTTCTAAGCCTCAGCCCTCTTTCTAGTCTGGGTCACTGCTGCAGTTTCCAGTCTCTGCAGCCCCTGATAGCTCCTAGCCTGGCTTCTCTGCCTGGTTTCAAGCACCAGCTTCCATATTTTAGTCAGACAGACAACCTGGCGACTGGGTTTGTTTTTTTTTTTTTGGTCCAGCTCTGGTCTTGGGAGTCTTACATTTTCCTGGTAAGGTATTGGCTGAGAAATGTTAGGGTTATGCTGGGACCGGCTCTTTGTCTTGGGCATCTTTCTTGCTTATTCCAGTGCCAGCTCACAAAATACACTTCCTTAAGGAGAAGGCAGAAGAGAGGGGGGAGTGAGCTATACAAGACAGCTAGTCCTGTGCTCTGCACCTGTGTTTTATCCCTATCTGAGAGCACCATGTGTGTGTGTGATCCTTTAATAGTGAAGCAAGGAAACTCCCCATATCTACATCTGGAGGAGGAAGTAGATGTGATCTTGTAAGCTGGGGCCTAATCTAGCAAAAGGCTTGAGGAAGGTTACTTCGTGCTGTTAGGTAGTGAATAAGTGAAGCGCCTCCATTTAATCAGGCCACAGAGCAATTTTCCATTGGTCAGCGTCAGGTCAGTTCTCAATAAAATTACTGTTGTCTGTGGTCTTATGCTGTCCACTAATTTGGATATTTTGTTTGATCAAACCTGGTTCAAAGAGAATAGCCCCTCCTCACCCAGACACAGGAATATTCTGTATACCATCAGTCTAGATCTAGAAAATGAGGTGGTGGTGGTGGTGGGGGGGAGCATGGCAGCTGTTTTTTGTTTATTCATTCCTTTGGTGTGTGTGGCTGTATCCTCACGCTTTGGCTTCACAGCATGAATTGTTAGCTATTAAAGTAGATGTTATGTTATTTGTTTGCATGTGGT
Source organism: Rhinatrema bivittatum (assembly GCF_901001135.1). Taxonomy (NCBI): domain Eukaryota; kingdom Metazoa; phylum Chordata; class Amphibia; order Gymnophiona; family Rhinatrematidae; genus Rhinatrema; species Rhinatrema bivittatum. The sequence goes on along the minus strand of NC_042619.1, from coordinate 245,326,401 downwards.
AAACATGTTGACATAGCAAAAAAAAGGACATAACATGTGGAATTTGCAAGTTTATTTCCTGGCCCCTAAACCCAGCGCAACAAAGATATGGCAATGAGCTACTTCACATGCAAATGCACGCAAAGCAGCTCATTAGTATGGCAACAGAATAATGTGGCTTGTACCCATCTTCCCAAGCCAAGTAGTTCCAGGAAAGTTAACTACACTTTGAGGTGTGGTTGACCTTCCCGGAGAGTTACAGCATGCTAGCGTGCATACTGAGGCTCCCGGGGCACCGGTTAAACTGTTTCTGATGCTTGGTGGAGTGATTAGCCAATCTTTCCACCCCCACCCATCCCTTATAACAATAAAAGTGACCTTTTCAGCTCTCACATCTACATGTATCTCCCAGTCCTCCATACATTGCCCGATGATTGAGGGGGCAGAGGTAGTCTCCATTTGCTTCCGCCCCACCAGTAATTTCTTTACAAAATGGCACCAGCTGACCTGAGATTCTCCTTTGCCCCACTCACGAGGGAGAGACAAAAGAAGAGCCTCAGGTTAGCTGGGACCATTTCCCCCAAGATGGCACGTGGCGATTGCTTCGGCCCCTCAATATAGGGTGATCTGGGGGTGTCTGGAGGGTTTGGAGATGATGATTGGGGGGGAGGGGGGGTTGCACCATTCCTCATTGCCTTTGGGCATGTGAGGGTTTTCCTGACTGTGGCAATGCAGTTAAAGGAATGACTGTGGGATTCACTAAACTACAGTAATTTACATAGTAACATAGTAGTGACAGCAGAAAAGGACCAAATGGTTCATCCAGTCTGCCCAGCAAGCTTCTTATGATAGTATCTGCTACGCCATGCAGGCTACCCCCCCCCCCCCCAATGTTTCTCTTAAGGGTAGTCCGAGTAGTTACCCCGGGCCTTACGATAAGGGTAGTAATATTTACAATCAAAACCAACATAAGGCCAATTCACTTGAGGGAGATCGGCGCAGTTAATCACAGTTTTACCACAGCTTAGTAAATACAGCTGTAATTGAGTTAGTGAGTGTTGCCAAATTTATAGCCCAATTTAATGTGGATTATCATTCTTTAGGATTTTAGGAAATTTAAACCTATTTAATGACAATCTTTCCTGTGTCGGGCTCATGAGTTTCTGTCTTGTCTGGTTATTCTGTTTATTTATTGGGTTTTCCACACATGAAGCATACTTTGAATCTTCTGTTTTGCTCTGGTCTTGCCCGTATTAGAGAATTAACCTCCTACATGGTTCCTTGGTGTGACCACTCTGTAATTTGGTTTCTGACATCTTGTTTATAATTTCTTCTTTTAAGGCTGAGGCTTCACCAATGGTTTTAGTCACTAGAGGGAAAACTGACAAAGATGAATTTAATTCATGACTTAATGAATGCGCTGCTGACTTTATGAAGTGCACTTTAGACTCTATGGTTAGTAGTTGGAACAAGTACAGGGTTTGAGGGACTTCACTAGTCTTCCACCTGCACCACCTGCTAAACTCTCTGTTCAACCGGACTGTGAATTCTTGGTTTCTTTTTATGTCATTTCTAAAATCAAGGATATTCACGCTGAGCTTGTAAATAGAACTTCTTAGGTCCAGCATCTATTGCAACTCCATTTCGCAGGACTCTGATGTCAAGTTAGAACATCAGATGTTGGATACATTGACTCCCGTGCCTTTGGAAGAATTTATTTCCATCTTAGGGAAGGTGAAGAGGACAAGTTGTAATTTGGAGGCTTGCCCTGCCACTCTAAAACCATATCTGATGAGGATTTGCTGTAGTTAAATAACATTGTGAATATATCTCTTTATGAAAGTCATTTACCTAGCCTATTAAAAGTTTTCTATTGTTAAACCTATCCTAGAAAGCCATCTTTAGATGCAGCCTCGGTAAAAATGATAGGCTTATTTTTAATATTCTGTTCCTTATCTAGACTGTCTTTTTTTTTTTTTTTTAATCTATATTAAGCCGAAATGATTCAGTCTGGTTTTTGGAGTAATTCAAAGATGCTGTTTTGGTCTCTCTGGTTGATGATGTTCTGTGCTTTTTGGACAAGGGAAATCCAGAGTGTCTAGTGCTTCAGGACCTTTCCGCCTCATTCAGTACTATTGCTCATTTTATCTTGGCAGAGAGGTTGAAAGCGCACAGGATCTTAGTGACACAGCCAAGGGTTAAATCTCCTCCTTCCTTAGGGACTTCTGTCAACAAGTCAAAGTGGGAAACAATCTGCTTCCCTGGGGTGTTTCCCAGGGTTCATATTTGTCTCCATATTATTTAATATTTACGTGGCTTCCTCGGCTTAGATCTTACAGAAATATGCTGTTAATAGAAGAACAAGGGGGCACTCCATGAAGTAAGCAAGTAGAACATTTCAAACAATTTGGAGAAAATTCTTTTCCATTTAATGCACAATCAAGCTCTGGAATTTGTTGCTGGAGGATGTAGTTAGGGCAGTTAGTGTAGCTGGGTTTAAAAAAGGTTTGAATACGTTCCTGCAGGAGAAGTCCATAAACTATTATTAATCAAGTTGACTTTATTTATTTTATTTTATTTTATTTATTTATTTATTTATTTATTTATTTAAATTCTTTTAATATACCGATGCTCAAGACCAGGTCTTATCGTACCGGTTTACAATAAACTAGGGGGGAAACCAGTTAACACAGAAAGCGAAAGTTACATTAAAACAGGGAATGTAGAACAAGACCGTTTGAAGAAAAGGGATAGATTAACAATTTCTAACTGGAGAGCAGTGCAGGTAAGCAGAGAGCAATTGCTTACATGGTAAAATTATATACAGTTGACATAGTGGTGTCGATTTGACAAGTTATTTGAGAGAGCAGTTCTAGCATAACAGTTCCTTTGTGAGGCGGAAAGAGGACGCAACCGAGGGGTGGTGGTCCGTGCGGGTTACCATAAGGCTTCTTCAGCGATATGCTTGGGGGAACAGCCATGTTTTCAATTTTTTTCTGAAGGTGAGATGACAATGTTCCTGGCGTAGATCTGGTGGGAGAGAATTCCAGTGATGCGGTCCAGCGGTTGATAGCGGTTGACTTAAAGGTGATTTTAAAAGCGGAGAGTTTGGGCTTACAGGACGAGGAACCAGAGGGGTCCTGAACGTGCACAAGAGAGAGAGACTGTATATATCTCCCACTGTAAGAAGGGCACCTTCAACTCTGTGGGGGTGTTTTGGGGGGGGGAGAAGTTGAGTGTCCCTCTTACAGTGGGAGATATAGAGTGTCTTAAATGATACTCGTGTACTTGTGCGCATGATATAAACTTAAGCATATGTCGGTGTGTCAATATGCGTGTTCCTTTTAAAATTAGCCAGTTAGGGAATAGCTTCTGCTATTACTGGCATTAGTAGCATGGGATCTATTTAATGTTTGGCTGCTTGTTAGGTACTTGTAACTTGGATTGGCCACTGTTGGAAACAGGATGCTGGGCATGATGGACCCTCGGTCTGACCCAGTATGGCAACTTTTTATGTTCTTATATATATATGAGGTTGATGTCCAAGTGCCATTTCCTGTCAGAAATGTCGATGCCTCTTTTTCTCATGTTTTCAATGTCTGTTTGTCTGAAATTTTGGACTGGCTGTTAGTAAACTTAAATTGAACAGTAAAAGCCAACAAAAAAACCCAGTAATTCGTAAGTTGGGCCCTCTTATCCCTATTCCCTACTGATAGTTTTACAGGGACGGTTTTTGAACAATTGAAAGACCTTGGCATTTTGTCAAACAACTCATTTTATTTAGAGCAGTGCTTGTCAGCCTTTTTTGTTTCACTTTGTTGTGGCACACCAACCACTTCCTCTTCTCTTCCCTCGCCCCCCTCCATCCCATTGGCATCATTATCACCTTCTCCCTTTCCCCACCTTCATAATCACCCCTCTCCCCTGGCATCATCATCACCTTCCCTCCCCCAACATCTCTTCCCTTCCCACGCATTATCTTCACCATCCCTCTCCACCTCCACTGGTCCCTACCCCCTGGAATTATCATCCTCTTCTATCTCCACCTTCTCACCCCTGGGATCATCATCACCATCTTCCCCTTCCTTCTACCTCTCTCCCCCATGCCCTGGCGTCGTCATCATCACATTCCTTCTCTCCCTCAATCTTTTCCTCCATCTCTTCTCCTCGCCCCTGTCATCATCATTATTACCACCTTCTCTTTCCCTCTACCACCCCTCCCCCACACTCCCTGGAATCATCACCTTCTGTCTCCCTCCCTTTTTTTTGCACCTCTCTCATTATCATTATCATGTTTTTCACTCTACCCTACCCCTTCCCTTTTCCCTGCCATAACCTTCCTTTTCCCTCCATCTCTCTCCCCCACCCCCAGGCATCATCATCACCTTCCCTCTCCCACCACCTCTTCCCTGCTGCCTCTTGCATCACCATTACCTTCCCTCTCCCCCTCACCTCTTGGCATCATCACCACTCTCCTCCACCTCATCCCTGGAATCAACCACATGCCCTTTCCTTCTACCCTCATTCCTCTCTCCCACCCCCAGGCATCATCATCATCTTCCACCACCCACCCACTTGCATCATCATCATGATGACCTTCCCTATCCCTTCACCCACCATCTCTCTCCACCTGACATCATCTCCTTCCCTGTCTCTCACCCCTTGGCATCATCTTCACTTTCCCTCTCCCTCACTCCTTGGTGTTGCGCCTGTCGGTCGCAGGTGGCTGCGACCTTCACTGCTCACCTCCTTTTTCTATGCAGCTTCCGAGTCCTGGGGAGAATGGCGGCCTCCGCTTCCACACGTTGACCCTCATAGAAACATAGAAATGACGGCAGAAGAAGACCAATCGGCCTATCCAGTCTGCCCAGCAAGCTTCACACATTTCTCCCTTTCCCATACTCATCTGTTTCTCTTGGCTCCTAGCAACCTTTGGTTCTATTTCCCTTTCACCCCCACCATTAATGCAGAGAGCAGTGATGGAGCTGCATCCAAGCGAAACATCAAGCCCGACTAGCTAGGGGTAGCAACCGCTGCAACAAGCAAGCTACACACATACCCACTTATTCACCCAGACTATGCCACTCAGCCCTTATTGGTTGTTTTTCTCCTCCCCTGCCGTTGTAGCAGAGAGCTATGCTGGATATGCGTGAACTATTAGTTTTACTTCTCCCCTGCCATTGAAGCAGAGAGCTATGCTGGATATGCATTGAAAGTGAAGTGTCTGTCTTCCTCCCCTGCCGTTGAAGCAGAGAGCTATGCTGGATATGCGTGAACTATTAGTTTTACTTCTCCCCTGCCGTTGAAGCAGGGGAGAAGTAAAACTCGGGCACGCCAGCTGTCTCGGGCTGGCGTGCCCAAGTCAGCGTGAGCACTCCCGGCAGCCATCTTACATCCGGGGTTACCTAGGCACGTGCGCGCGCCTGTCCCCTTCTTGAACGCGTCATGGCGGGAACCTTGGTGGTGTCGCCACCGCATGATGTCATTCGCCTTCTGTACTTAAGCTCAGCTGACCTCTTGCAATACGAGTTAGCAAGGATTCCTGTCCTGCTTTTTCCGCCACACTGGGACTCTGTCTCACTATCCTGCTGGGTGACCTAGGTACCCGCTCCTCGGGGGCCTTGCCGCACTCAGGGCTATCCGCTCCTCGGAGAGCCATTACTTTCTGTTTCTCTGTTCCAGTGAGTTCCTGCATCGTCCTTGGACGACCCTTGCTGTTCTTGCTCGGACCTCCTCTGTGCCTGATCCTCCTTCTACTTCCACAGTACCAGCGTGAGTACATCACCTGCTCTTCTACCTTTGTGGCACGGATCCTCGGGTTACCCCGCTTGCGGGCCACTACCGGATTCTTCCAGTCTTGTGCAGCTTCCCACTGGCTTCTGGCCTACCCCTCGCTGCGGACCACTACCGGAGTTGCCAGCACAAGCTATACCTAGAGAAGGTATTCACCAGACTACTCCACGCTGAGGATTTCTACACGGACCGACCAGCTGCAGGCCACTCTCGGGACTGAACTCTAATGATCTGCTCCTCGGACCACCATTGGCTGTATAATAAAGTTGTTTCCTCTATTGTCCATCACTGCTGAGACCTTGCCTGTTGTGGTAAGGACCCAGAGGGCTCCTCCCTGTGGGTGGAGTCTTCACTCGCCATGACCCAAGGGCCCACTATTAGTTCAAGACACACAGAACGTAACACTTGGCATAATCAACTTCCCTCTGCCTCCACCCCCTCCATGCCAATTACCTTCTCTTCCCTTTCCCTCCACCCCTTTGTATCATCTTTAGTCTCCCTCACTTTGTGGCATCATCATCATCATCCCCTCCCCCCCCCTCACACTCCTCTGGCATCATCACTTTCCCTCTCCACTCCTCTCCCCACCAACATCATCATCATATTCCATTTCCCCCCACCCCCTGTTATCCCCTTCTCTTCCCTTTCCTTTCACCCTGTTGGAGTTGCTGCTCAGAGTAGCAATCTGTTATCAATCTGTTATAGGTTAGACTGCAGAGTAGCAATCTGTTATAGGAGCTGCTAGGAATTAACAGTCTGTTAGGGTTTGCTCCTCCCAAGGGGAGGAGTTAGCAATCCTGTTTGGGGGAGCAAAGCTCGAAGGGGAGGAGCTAGCAGTCTGTTAGCGACTCTGCTAGGGTTAGCAGTCTGTTGGCAAACTGGTATAGAGATGCTCCCCAGAGAGGAGGAGTTAATATGTGTTATGGATCGCCGCACAGAGTGGCAACTTGATAATCAGAGTTCCCCAGAAGGGAGGTGTTGGCCATCTGTATGGTTCCTGCAAGAAGTAGGAATTGGTTATGATACAGTTCCTGAGGAAGGAGATGTTAGCAACAGTTGAGGGTTAGACTGCAAGGTAGCAGTTTGTTGTACTCAGCTCTTGAAGTGTGAGAGATGTAGAATGGTGAATCCTTGGGCCGATGTCAGATGACAGCGCCCTCAGGAGGATATCATGAGAGGGACCACCGACTAGGTTGGAATATGGAGACAGACACAGATAGTTCTTTATTAGACAGGTAGTAGAACCACCAGAGGTGGCAGTAGTGAGCTGATGTGCCTGGCAGGGCTGAAGTCCCTCAGATTCTGGAACTGCTATCTCCGGGTTTGCTGAACTGTAGAGAGAGACTCATAGATAGTGAGTAGACAGGGTATGCTGGATACATAACCAGAAGTAGATGATACACTCACATAGATTAATAAGAAGGCTCAGTAGCTGGAGAGAGTTAGGCCCTCGAGGAGCGAATACCTGGTTCCAGGGACAGTTATCTATCTCTGTAATGATTTCTAGGCAATAGAGAATAGTTAGTATATTCAGGAACAGGAGCCTCTAGGCAAGTACTGGTTCCTATATGCAAACTGAAATAAGAACTCACAATATCTGTACATGAAATAGCTTCTGAAATAGAAGAGAGTTTTTGGAGGGTTTTAGGAACATGGGCCCTCGAGCGAGTACCGGTTCCTAGATGCAACTGGAATAGAAACTCACAATGTTCACGTCTGCGATCGCTTCCAGGCAGTAGGGAGTCTTCTGAGCGTTCAGGGACGTAGGCCCTCGAGGAGCGAGTACCAGATCCCGTCTTAGCAATCTGAAAACAAGAGGAGAGAGCGGGGCCCCCGAGGAGCGGGTACCCCTGGTAAGTTCGAGGAGGCAGAGCAGCGTGAATGAAGCGGGTCGAGATGATCCCCGCAGTCAATCCCTTGCAAGCTCAATTCGTAAGCCTAAGCAAAGACCTTTTATGTTGGAAGTGGATGACGTCACTATGGGGGGACGCCCCCGAGGTTTGCGCCCTTGCTGGTACAAACTTCGGAGCGCGCGCCCTATGTCATCAGGAACATGGCTGATCTGCAGCATCAGACCAGCCCGGGGACTCCGGGAAGAAATGGCGAGGAGAAGCCACAGCAGCAACTGTCCATCAGACCCGAAGGGAGTCGCCTCAGAGGTAGAGAGGGTGGAACGAGGGCAAGAGCAGGCATGAACGCAACACACACCCCTGGCCTCACCTTCCTGCAACCTCACTCCCTGGCATCACCATCTTCCCTCTCCACCTCACTTCTTTGAAGCATCATCATCTTCCCTCTCACACATCTCTTGCCATCGTCGACTTCCCTTCTCTCTCCCCCCCACACCTGGTGGCACATTTAACTGTCCCTCCCCCCCAGGCCTTGAACAGCAGAAGTCTTGGAGCAGGCTTACCCAGTGCTGCTTCTTCCACCTTTGCCAGCCTTATGCAGTTTCCATTGCAAAGAGCCATCAATGGGGAAGCAGGAGCAGCTGTTGACAAGTGCTGCTCTCTAACGCTCCCTGCTGGTGGGAGAAAATCCCAAAAATAAGATTCAGCTATATAAACTGGAAATCCAATCGTTTGGTGTGGGTGCCTTGCAACCTTCATATAATGCCTCAATATGCTTGTTTTGGCTTATATTATGAAGCCGGTACAGCAATGGGCTGACTAATCATAGGTTTCAAGACTGCCTCTATTCTCCATATGGAGCTATAGCGCAGGATAGTGTTCGTGATAAGCACTTAATTTAAATCCACTGTTTGCATAAGCAGTCCTGAAGTATGTCCTCTGACACGGCACTGTTTCGGAGTGTATTACGCCTTCTTCAGGGAGCTTCAGGAACCAATGTACTGTCTATGCGTAAAGTAACGCTACTGTGGTCAGTTCATAGCTGGTACTAGCGAAACTGAAGCGGTGCATCTGGCGAGTGCTGCCTGCTAGCGTTTTTCTCCCGCGACTGACGGGAGATTGTGATTGTTTCATATTTTCAAGCTATCTATTGGGTTACTATTAGTACTGTTTCTCAGGTAGGAGAAAATCCTGCAGGCCCAGAGGGAAAGGCAAAATAAACACTATAGCTATGGCACACCTGTGCTTCAGACAATGCATAGTAGTGTGCTGTGGCACACCAGTTGGGAAACACTGATTTAGAGCACTATATTAATGCTATAGCAAGGAAAGCTGTTTTGAAGCTAAGAAATAATAATGTCAATTTGTCCCTTCCTGAATGTCAGCACCGAGAAGAAGGTGACTCTCTCAATGGTGATTACCCAGTTAGATTAATTCAGTAGCCTTTTTGTAGGCCTTCAAAGGTGTTGCTTAAGAATTTACTAATTATACAGAACTGTGTTGCTAGATAAGTTATAGGGTGGTGCTACTTATCCATCTAATTAGCGATATTCATACTTACCTGTTTAAGTTAATTGGATAAGTTAGATCTGCCATAGAGGAAGTCTAATTTAGTTGGATATAACTTATCCAACTAAGTAGAGCCGACTATGGGGATATTCAGCAGGATAGTCGTGCTGCTGAATATCCCATGTAACTTAGCCAGATAAGCCTTATCCGGCTCAGTACCTGAATGTAATCCACTTTGAAGCGCTGAAAAAAGTGTGAAAACTGGAAGATAAAGCTAAATAAATAACTTTCATAAAATGGCTACCTTTGAATATTTACCTCTTAACTGTATTGTTATTTATGCTTAATTTCATTAATTATTTGTTTTGACTTAATTGTATGCCCTCTATAGCAATTTTTATCAAAATAGGTGATTTAGAAATCTAATTAAATTAAAACTAACATGTGGGCGAATCATTCAGAGGAATGGCCGTGGAATGCTTTCTAACATGGATTTTTGGAAGGGGATTATTAGGTTGCTACATTGTATATATATTCTACTTACTGCAGGATGTTCCATTTCTTGTAATCTTGGGGTAATGGGAGGAAGAGCAATTTGGAAGGCGTGAGTGTGTGTGTGTGTGGTTTTAGTTAGGTTATGGTGCTTTTGGGAGGCAGTTAGAGGCTGCAAAATGTTGGCAAGAACTCCAATCCAAAAGCAACTCTTAGCGGCTTGACCCAGAGCAAAACTGAAACAGTATTCCAGTTTACTCAGTTACCACAAACTAATCTGATGTAAATTCATACTATAGGAAAGCAAGCAAGGAAGAATAGACCATACACATATAGACACATGAACAGTGACAGACCTCAGGTGTGCGATGTGAGAGAGGTGCACCATCTTTTGTCAGCTATTTCACTTGTTTTCAAGATCTTTCTCTCGCTGCCTTTCTTGCCCTGGGGCAAACTGCTGGAGGGATTAGGATTTTTAAAATTTCATTACTTGCCTTTCCAAACCCATGCTTAAGGCAAGTTACAAGTTTAGGTACAGTGGGTGGGCCTGGCCCCAGAGCTGGTTTATAATCTAACAGGCCAATGCAGTAATCTGGGCATTAAGAAACCATGTGCTGTTTTTCAGAACACATACAGAGAAAAGGTAAACAGTGGAGTGCCTCAGGGATCTGTACTTGGACAGGTGTTTTTCAACATATTTATAAATAATCTGGAAGGAGATATGACAAGTGAGGTGATCACATTTTCAGACGACACAAAATTATTCAGAATAGTTAAATATCAAAAGCAGATTGTGATAAATTGTAGGAGGACACTGAAAAATTGGGCATAGGTGGGATGTCCTTTCGTGGATTACAAACTGGCTAAAAGACAGGAAACAGAGAGAAGGATTAAATGGAAAATTTTCTCAGTGGAAGGGTGTGGGCAGTGGAGTGCCTCAGGGATCTGTATTGGGAATCTTACTTTTCAATATATTTATAAATGATCTGGAAAGAAATACGACAAGTGAGGTAATCAAATTTGCAGATGATACAAAATTATTCAGAGTAGTTAAATCACAAGCAGATTGTGATAAATTGCAGGAAGACCTTGTGAGGCTGGAAAATTGGGCATCAAAATGGCAGATGAAATTTAATGTGGACAAGTGCAAGGTGATACATATAGGGAAAAATAACCCATGCTATAGTTACACAATCAGGTCGATACAGTAAGGCCGTGGTAGAAACAGTGCGGCAGTGTCAGGCGCACCCTTCCTCCCCGCACGCACAGTTCTCTTCACTTAGTCCCCGATACTCTCTTCTAATTGCATGCAAATGCATGCCGCGGCTGTGAAGCGATAGGGAAGGGTTATGCCCGCGCAACCCATTTTACTGTATAGGCGCTGAGTACAGCGCCTATACAGTAACCTGGGTGCGCTGGTACCTGTCATTTCAAATGTCATTTCAAATGACATTTGAAATGACAGGTACCAGGAAGTGTAAAAAACAAAAAACCAAAAATATGTAAAAACCTGAATGTTATAAAAAAAAAAAATACCTGTCACTTTCCGAATCGTGCGGTCATCCAGGCAGTGGCGGGAGCCGGAGGGCCGCGTGGGTCCAGGCAGCCGGCGGCGGGAGCCGGGTGTTCGATCGAGGCCGCGGGCGGATGGGCGCGTGTTTAATCGAGGCCGCGGGGGCGGGTGGGCGTGCGTTGGTTTCAGGTGGGCGGCGGCAGCGGCAGCGGCGGCGGGATCCGGGTGGGCGCGTGTTTAATCGAGGCCGCGGGCGGATGGGCGCGTGTTTAATCGAGGCCGCGGGGGCGGGTGGGCGTGCGTTGGTTTCAGGCAGGCGGCGGCAGGATCCGGGTGGGCGCGTGTTCAATCTAGGCCGCGCGCCGGGTCGCACAGGCGCGCATTCATTCAGGCGGAGGAGCCGGAGGCGAAAGCGGCCTCTGGCAGCCCCCACCGGCAGTGAATGAATGCGGCCCTGTGCGACCCGTGCGATTCGGTGCTCAAGGCAGTCACATGCCGTGATGGTCACGCGTGAGCGCCGAATCGCACGGGTCGCCACAGGCGCGCATTCATTCACTGCCCGTGGGGGCTGCCGGAGGCCGCTTTCGCCTCCGGCTCCTCCGCCTGAATGAATGCGCGCCTGTGCGACCCGGCCCGCGGCCTAGATTGAACACGCGCCCACCCGGATCCCGCCGCCGCCCGCCTGAAACCAACGCGCGCCCACCCGCCCCCGCGGCCTCGATTAAATACGCGCCCATCCGCCCGCGGCCTCGATTAAACACGCCCATCCGCCCGCGGCCTCGATCGAACACCTGGCTCCCGCCGCTGGCCGCCTGGACCCACGCGGCCCTCTGGCTCCCGCCGCTGCCTGGATGACCGCACGATTCGGAAAGTGACAGGTATTTAAATTTTTTTTTTTTTTTCTGACAGGTTTTATGTGTCCCACAGCATTACATTTTCTCGATCATCTCTTTATCGCTTTTTTTTTTTAATTGTTTTTTATTGTGTTTGAGTATCTTAAGTGGTGTCGATGGATTTGTTACAAGACTCACAGTCCTAACACCTACTAGGGGGAGGCGGTAAACTAACACGTTAAGGCCGCGGCAAAACAGCGGGTTACTAAGGAGATAATATCAGCGCCCATTACAGTATCGGAGGGGAATAGCTAATTCCTTCATTATACAGCTAATTCGTTCATTTACACATCATTTACATGCTGGGTGCGGAAAGGGTTATGTGTCTATTTTAAGAAGTGCTATGGACGCGTGAAACTGGAGACTGTATTGCTGGATCGCCTTACTCGTCTGTATTGTGCGCTCCCAGCTCGTTACAGACGGGAAATCTTCAACCGCATGTTACTGTATCGACCTGAATGTTAGGTTCCATATTAGGTGCTACTACCCAAGAAAGAGATCTAGGCGTCATAGTGGATAACACATTGAAATCGTCGGTTCAGTGTGCTGCGGCAGTCAAAAAGCAAACAGAATGTTGGGAATTATTAGAAAGGGAATGGTGAATAAAACGGAAAATGTCATAATGCCTCTGTATCGCTCCATGGTGAGACCGCACCTTGAATACTGTGTACAATTCTGGTCGCCGCATCTCAAAAAAGATATAATTGCGATGGAGAAGGTACAGAGAAGGGCAACCAAAAGGATAAAGGGAATGGAACAGCTCCCCTATGAGGAAAGACTAAAGAGGTTAGGACTTTTCAGCTTGGAGAAGAGATGGCTGAGGGGGGATATGATAGAGGTGTTTAAAATCATGAGAGGTCTAGGTCAGGAGATGTGAATTGGTTTTTTACTCTTTCGGATAAGTAGAAAGACTACTTCATGGGAGTGCCTTAGGGGGCACTCCCATGAAGTTAGCATGTGGCACATTTAAAACTAATCTGAGAAAGTTCTTTCACTCAATGCACAATTAAACTCTGGAATTTGTTGCCAGAAGATGTGGTTAGTACAGTTAGTATAGCTGTGTTTAAAAATGGATTGGATAAGTATTATCCACTATGATGCCTAGATCTTTTTCCTGCTACCACCCAGGAAAAAGATCTAGGCATCATAGTGGATAATACATTGAAACTGTCAGTTCAGTGTGCTGCGGCAGTCAAAAAATCAAACAACGTTAGGAATTATTAGGAAGGGAATGGTGAATAAAATGGAAAATCTCATTATGCCTCTGTATTGCTCCATGGTGAGACCTTGTGTATTGTGTGCAATTCTGTTCGCCGCATCTCAAAAAAGATATAGCTGCACTAGAGAAGGTGCAGAGCATGGCAACCCCAGTGATAAAGGGAATGGAACGGCTCCCTTATGAGGAAAGGCTAAAGAGCTTAGGGCTGCTCAACGTGTTGAAGAGACAGCTGAGGGGGGACATGATATCTCTATTTCTGAGTTATTTTGGATCTATAGCATCATAGGTAGAAGTAGGGAATGGAATTGATATTAGTCCTTATTATACAGTTGTTTTTGGAATGGCATCTTGAGCTGTTTGTCCTTTTATTTATTTATTTTAGATTTTATGTCTGTATTTTGTTTGTAAAACACATTGATATATTATGAATTTGTGGCATAAAAGTGGTTATATAAATAACTAGAGGTCTGTAAAATCAAGAGAGGTCTAGAACTTGTAAATGTGAATCGGTTATTTACTCTTTCGGATAATAGAAGGACTAGGGGGTGCTCCATGAAGTTAGCAAGTAGCACATTTTAAAACAAATCAGAGAAAATTCTTTTTCATTCAATGCACAATTAAGCTCTGGAATTTATTGCTGGAGAATGTGGTTAGGCAGTTAGTGTAGCTGGGTTTATAAAGGTTTGGAAACATTCCTGGAGAAGTCCATAAATTGCTATTTAACAAGTTGACTTAGGGAATAGCCACTGCTATTACTGGCATTAGTAATATGGGATTTGTTTAATGTTTGGGTACTTGCAGTCTGGATTGGCTATTGTTGGAAACAGGATGCTGGGCTTGATGGACCCTCAGTTTGACTCAGTATGGCAACTTATGTTATTTTTAATGCCTAGATTCATTTTTTTGTTAACTCCCGATGCAGTAAACTAAGGAAATGCAAATATATGAGCCATATTCCATGTCAAGTGGACCAATTTAGAAAATCATACATGCTTGACCACCTTCAAATTGAATAAAAGTTTGTGTGGATGTTTGCTAAGGCCTCAAACAAAATTCTGCAAAATTCTTCGGCTGGATCTCTATTGGTTCAATCGCTAAAGGCAGCTGAATGATGGTCACTCTTAGAATACTATTCTCTGCCCAACACAAATCGACTAATTTGTCTGAGCACTGCAGCTTGACAACCCCTGTTAGGAGCCAGAAATTTTGTGGATTATTACAACCTCCGGTGCTAAATTCCTGTGTAAAGTTTAGAATCTAACATGAGCTTGCCACCCTTTTTATGGACCATCAATGCATTTGAAAAATTAAAAAATAAATAAATTTAAGGCCTACTTTTATTCTTCATTGCTCCTGATGTATAGTTCGATTCCGGTATAACCGGATCAGTAGTCATGGCCATGACATACATCTAGGATTTTCACTAGGATGCTTTGCAGCCAACTGGAAGAAAAGATATAGTTATATAAAGACATTATGTCACCTTTTTATGCAAATGTTCACCATTTTTTGGGTGCAGATATCTCTACTGTGTAGATTTTAATTTTTTTCTTTCTAATGTCATTTGAAAGAGCCCCTTTTTTGCTACAAAATTCACCCTGTTTCGTCTTGGACCCAGCCTTGATTTGGTCAGAATTACAGACCCAAAGACAAGCATCATTTGCATGTGAGAATGCACTGTGTTAAAAAGAGCCATCTTTGGCACCCAGCTGTGAAACATGCAAATGAGTTAAAGATGTGAAATTTTACAATGCAGCTTTATTTACTGTGCCTATCACACTTTTAGCTTTTGACACATATTTGTTTAGACATATTTTCATCAATTAGTCAAAGTCAGTGCAAAACTTTGTATGCCTTGTTACCTTGCATTGGTCAGTGGTGGCTGAGCCTCTGCCAATTCAGCAAAATTGCCACCCCCATCGCCTAGGGGCCACCCCAGACAGCCAGACAAGGTACCAGTTTCAGGTTTCCAAGCTTTTATTTAAGTACAAAACAAGAAAAGACAAGACGCTACATACAAGAATTTCTTAAACTGCAGATTTCACAAAAATTCACTTAGTCTTTTTTCCTGCCTTGCACATGCTTTTGAATGTCCCATCAATGCGTGACAAAGTGGCTCGTGAATAAATGTACTGCCTGCCTGATGAAGTTGTTAGGGGTGCATCAAGGGTAGCAATAATGTGCTTTTCTGGAAGCCAATAGGTATCTCTACAGGGCGGCCAGAAAATAACCTGGCAGGACCTTGGGGGGGTGCAAAAAATTGACTAAGACATCATGTTCTTCAGTTGAGACTTCGCATATATGGCCAATCCAGCAGGAATTATAGATGCAAACTAAGTACTGACTAGGTTGGAAACTGGATACTTGAAGGGCAGGAAAATATTCATGTTCATGTTCTAGAACACTTCCAATGAATGAGGTGACGTTATTAGAAATTTTGAAAATGCAAATTTTAGTTGTATCAATGGGTGTGAATTAATGATTTTCCCTTATGCCAGCAACTCTGTGACCTTTGCTAAACCTCTCATCCTGAACAGGACTGATTGCTTCAGTGTCCTCCTTTGGGACAAAGAGAAATTTGATACCAGGGACACTTTTTTATTACAAAAGTCAAATAGATTCTTTGGTGTCAAATTTGGTTATTGAGGGGGCATTGTAGAGTAGCATGGGCAGCTAAATGTTTTGTGGTTCCTCCAGTCCCATGAAAGGGTGGTTTTCCATGGCTGGTGCCAAGAATGTTCCATGATTGCAAAGATTAATGACATTTTTAAAGTTTTTGTATTGAGCAGCAAAGCCATTGCTAAAGTATTGAATATGCTCCAAGACAGGTAAAATGTCCTTCAAGTGCTCAATGAGTGTTCTCAAAAACCTGTGCATGGCTATTGTGTCATGCATGGTGCAAGCAGTCACTGATCATGCATATACAGAGACGTTGGACATCAGGGTTGCAATAGTACCAAGAAAAGGGAAAGGGTGGAGTGTTGCCTATTTTCCCAATGAAATCCTTGCATTGTATCCTGAACAATAAAGGAATAGCTTTCGATAGATTCATCAAGGTACATAAAACATCAGGATTGGCCAGGACTTGTCTGTCAACAAAGAGTATAATGGTGTCACAGGCCAGGGCATGTTTCCAAAATCTCTGCCATAACACAGTGCTAACTTGATATTACTATAGTTCTTTGTGAAAGTGATATTTTTGCTTGTCCAGGCTTGCATGCAGTAAATAATGCAGCACAATAAAATGTCCATTTTGAGGGGTCATTTATAAAAGTATGTTGAAGCAAGATATGTCATAAGCTTACAAGCAAGGTAAGAGGAACAAGTTTTGCCACACTGTAGAATTTCACTTCTCTAGCTCATTTGCATGTTACACAGCAGGGCGCCAAAGATGGCTCTTTTTAACATAGTGTGCCCACGCATGCAAATGATGCATTATTGTTGGGGCCTTAATTCTGACCAAAGCAAGATCGAGTCCAAAATGAAACAGGGTGACTTTTGTAGAAAAAAAGATGCTCTTTCAAATGACATAAAAAAGAAAATATTTAAAAGCTACACAGTTTGAGATATTTGCACCTGAAAATTGGCAAAAAAGTGACGTCTTTTCCCGTTGATAGCAGGGCTGAATTAGCCATGCTGTCATGGGAACTGTCATTCAGGGCCCGGGAGGTGGAGCTTTTCCAAGCAGAGGTTAGAGTTTTTGGTCTCTGCGGCTGCGTGTATGTTCCTGCGCAGGAAAGTAACAGATTCTCCTCATTCTCCTTTTTCCGTGCACGGGATTGCATGCAGAGCTTTTTTCTCCTCCGCGTATTTTTAATTTTTGAGTAGAAAATGTCGAAAAAACATAGTAGGCCTTCAGGGTTTAAACCCTGTCTATGCGGGAAGATCATGTCCATTACTGATGGACATGATCAGTGCTATCGCTGCCTCGGGCCCGACCACATTCAAGCTGACTGTGAACACTACGGCTGAATGTCTGAGGGCCCAAGGGCAGCACGCCCACAAAATACAAGATCTTCGGAGCAGCGGAGGAAGTTCCCACGCTCCCCCCCCCTCAGAAGCTCACTCCTCACAGGGGTCATCAAAACACCAAACCCCACCTGCAAGGAGGGCATCGTCTTTGGACCCCAAAATCTCCAGGCCTGGAGGTTCCATGGGATCTGTAAGAAACAAACAGTCCCACGACAAAATATCGAAGGAGGGCTGAGACTCGCTACCAAAGGCGACTCAGAACGGAAACCAGGGATCTGGTCCGCAGCAGCCCATGACTCAGACAACGTCAAAGGTGCAAAAATCAAAAACTTCGGCACTGATGCACCAAACGCTGACACCAGTGCACGTAGCGCCGAAATCAGTGCATCGAGAATCGATCTGGACGAAGAAACTGGCACAGTCAAAGCTGGAACATCATGAGCTGACACCAACTCGACCGACGTCGAAGCCGGCGCATCCGACGCCGGATCCAGTGCCACCATCCCATCAGGCGCCAAAGCCTCCGCATCGAGCGCAGAAGCCGACACACTTGACGCATTCCACCTTAGTGGAAACAATGCCGACGCACACTCACCGATCCTTGTCATCAACATCACAGGACAAGGATAGGACCAGAAAACGTCGACGTATATCACCGACTGAGAGCACTAGCCATTACAGAAACATTTCAACCAGCTCTGGGGATCATTACCACCGACATGTCCACTGTACTAAGCATAGACATGGCTACGAAGACAAAAGGGCACGTAGATCTGAACCGAATGTTTCAGATTCAAGTTCATCTCACCATGCACAAACATCAAAGGCTACCTCCACTTCTGAGGCAGACGTGGTGCAAATACAGTCTTCCCCTGCCTCCTCTTCTTCACTCTCAGGGGTATCGCCATGTTCACATTTACGACTATTGGATAATGATTTCCCTCAACCATCACCTAAAAAGAAAAGAGATGAAAAGCATACTCGTCCTACGGGATCGGAATCTTTGTTTCCACAGATGCTTCCACTAGCACGGCAGGCTCTCTCTAATTTGTCAGAGGCATTATCAAGATTCTTTGACTCTCTTCAATCATTGTTTAATTTACCCCTTGTATCCTCCTCCAGTTCTCCTGAACCACCACAAGGCTCTGGACAAGTACTCGAAGAACCCTTGCAATCACCACGACCGTCTCTGCCTACATCACCAGCTCACAATCTCCATTGCCCGCAGACTCTGCTTCCCCTCACTCTTCACCAAATTCTTCTACCTGGTACCCATCAGACCCGCCATAGCAACCACAGGAACTATATTCACTGCCCAAAGACTTATGTTATCCGAAAGTTTTAGACAAGCTTGGGGCTATATTACACTTGGACGTCCAAAAACTCCCCGATCCGAGGGCTAAAACACTTGGACTCTTAAAATCTTCGATGCTCCAGGGAAACCAACATCTCTTCCCCGCAAGAAGTATTGGACAATGTGTTTCAGAACTCTTGGGAGACTCCACACTCGTTCCCCGCCATATCACGGAAATCAGATCTCAAATTCCGTATGCCTAAGTCATCTCGTTACACCTTACCACAGTTGCCACATGCGTCTACAGTGGTCGAGTCCGCTATGCAACTTCCTAAGAAATAAAAAATGCATGCCTCCAACCCACTGGGACAGGACAATCGTTGTTTGAATGAGTTTGCAAGGAGAATATATCAAAACTCCATGTTAGCCGCTCGCATACAATATCATCAATTCTACATGGTGCAATACATGTATGAATGTATCCAAGCGACGAAAGGACTGCTCACCTCCACTGCGGAGCTGATTCCACGTCCATTCCAGGACATGGAGGAGTGTTCTCGACATCTGCTGCGAGCCGTTTATGAAGGCTTCGAAACTTTATCTAGAGCTTCCACTACTGCCATTGCAGCTTGGAGGATAGCATGGCTCCGAGCTAGTGCTATCAGAGAAGACCTGCATGACAAGCTCGCCAACTTGCCATGAACTGGAGACAATTTATTTGGGGAACGATTTCATGACACAGTTACCAAACTCAAGGAACAAGCTATTGCCGTCCAGTCCTTAAGTACGCCAGCTACCTTTTCTACCTCCAGACGCTATTTTGGAAATGCTCGGCGACAGTTTTCTCGTCGCCCTTACCGGTCTTTTCAACAATATAGACCCTCTTCATACCAAACATACCAACAGCCACAACCACATCAGCCATAAAATAGGAGGGGCAAGCCAAGAGCCCAAAGACAACAGGGCCAGCAACCTGCAGCCCCCATCAAGTCAGCACAGTCTTTTTAAAGATACAGCCACCACTACTACCTCAAGCGCCCCCGGGAAGGATCAAATTTCACCTTCCAGCTTGGGAGGCTATAACATCCGATCGCTGGGTTCTTGAAATTGTAAAACAGGTCTATCAGCTTCAGTTTACAGCAAAACCTTTACTCCCTCACCTCGAGATTCGGTCACCACAAAAATTTCATCCCCAGCTCGGAAAAGAAATCGTCTCACTCCTACAACAATGGGCAATCAGAGTTGTCCCGCCGAAAGCCCAAAAAACAGGTTTCTATTCTCCATATTTCCTCATTCCCAAGAAATCCAGGGGCCTTCATCCAATTCTGGATCTGAGACTTGAACAAGACCCTAGTCCAAGAAAAATTCAAAATGGTGTC
Source organism: Rhinatrema bivittatum (assembly GCF_901001135.1). Taxonomy (NCBI): domain Eukaryota; kingdom Metazoa; phylum Chordata; class Amphibia; order Gymnophiona; family Rhinatrematidae; genus Rhinatrema; species Rhinatrema bivittatum. The sequence goes on along the minus strand of NC_042619.1, from coordinate 245,306,508 downwards.
TCTAAAATCAATTCTGCCTCTCCTACAACCCAACGATTGGATGTGCTCAATAGACTTGAAGGATGCCTATACCCATATCCCTATCCATCCGTCCTCGTGGCACTACCTATGCTTTCGATATAAGCATCAGCATTTCCAGTACAAAGTTCTTCCCTTTGGCCTATCGGCAGCACCCAGAGTTATCACAAAGTGTATGGTGGTGGTGGCTCACCTCCGTCAAAAAGGAATGACAATCTTTCCATATCTGAACATTTGGCTCATAGTAGCCTCGACTCTGGACAGACTAATTGAGCATCTTTGGTAACCGATCGACTGCTTACAAAAGTTGGGACTGGTAGTCAACTATCCCAAATCGAATTTAAAACCAACTCAAATTCTACAATCCATTGGAGCTCGTCTGGATACCACACACACACACACACACACACACACACACACACACACACACACACACAAACAGAGCATGCCTGCTGGAGGACAGGAAACAGGAGATGTGTCGACTCTTACACTCTCTCAACCTGACGCACAGACCTACAGCAAAACAAGTCTTGACAGTCTTGGGTCATATGGCAGCAGCCATCTTCACAGTACCCAACACCAGACTACATATGTGTCGTCTGCAGTGGGGCTTGAAACGGCAATGGAAGCAACACTCGCAACCATTGACAAAACGCCTGATACTCACATCAGACATGAGGAGGGATATAAGTTGGTGGCTTATGGGGTCCACACTATCCAAGGGAGCATTGTTCAGTCCCCCCCCCCCCCCCTCACAATGTAGTACTTACCACGGATGCGTCTCATAAGGGTTGGGGAGCTCATCTAGACTTTCTCAAAACACAAGGTCTATGGTCGACTCGGGAACAGAGCTTGCAAATAAACTTGCTAGAGCTCAGAGCAATTCAAAACACCCTACAAGCATTCCGAAATCACCTACAGGGACGTAGAGTCATGATCTATACGGACAACCAAGTGGCAATGTTTTATATAAACAAACAAGGAGGGTCCGGTTCATGTTCCCTATGCCGGGAAACCCTGCTGATTTTCCAACAAGCGCATCAGAATTCCATTCATTTGCAAGCAACTTACCTGCCGGGAGTAGCCAATACCAGAGCAGACAAACTGAGTCGAGTATTTTATCCTCACGAATGGTCACTGAATCAACAAGTAGCTCAGGGGGTATTCCTGCAATGGAAGATCCCGACGATGGACCCCTTTGCAACAGAAATGAACACACAAGTTCCCCTTTTCTGCTCACTTTGGCCCAGTCCGAACAGAGTAGTGCAAGATGCTTTCCTAATTACTTGGACGGAAAGTCTGATGTACGCCTTTCCATCCATACCGCTCATCACAAGGACAATTCAAAAATACATAGCAGATGCGGCTCAATTGATACTAATAGCACCTGCCTGGCCCAGACAACTGTGGTACAGCTACCTCCTAAGTCTCTCCATCGCAGATCCGATTCGACTACCAGATCAACCAGATCTGTTAGTCCAACAGCAAGGAACGCTTCTCCACTCGCTGCATTCCTCCCTCCATTTGACAGCTTGGAGATTGAACGGTTCCTACTGACAGAACAAGGAGTATCCACAGCACCCCAAAAATTCCTACTAGAGTCTAGGAAGCAATCAACTAGATGGAATTACGGTTTCAAATGGAAACGTTATTCTGCCTGGTGCACATCCAAAGGAGTTCCACAATTAGACTGATCTCCAGAACTGTTCATAGTTTACCTTTACACATTGTATACGTCTGGACTTGCAATTTCCTCCATACGAGTTCACCTTAGTGCCATAGCAGCTTATCATAGACCATATCAAGATCACCCTATCTCCTATCACCCTTTGGTCTCTTGTTTCATCAAAGGGTTGTCACATCTTCGTCCGCCAGTCTCTAAACCACCGGTTCCATGGAACCTGAACATAATATTGGAATAGTTCATGCTATCTCCATTCGAACTAATGGATTCGGCGCACATAAAATACTTCATGTGAAAAGTAGTATTTCTTGTGGCAGTAACATCCGCACGATGAGTTAGTGAATTACAAGCCTTAGTTCACTATACACCATATCTACAATTTTATCACCACAAAGCAGTTCTCAGGACTCACCTGGCCTCTCAAAAGTGGTATCACAGTTCCACTTGAACCAATCGATAGAACTACCAGCGTTCTTCCCAAAACCTCATTTGAATGGTAGAGAGCATTTGCTTCACACACTGGACTGCAAACGGGCGTTGGCCTACTACAAGGACAGAACTCAATCCGACTCCCGTACCTCTCAACTATTTGTCTCGTTCAACCCAACTGCACTGGGGCTATTGGTTACTAAATGCACCATCTCAAGCTGGATAGCGCAGTGTATCCAATTTTGCTATGAAAAGCGAAAGTTACCTCTCGCATCCTTACCAAACGCTCACCAAGTCAGGGCAGTAGCGGCCTCAATAGTACATCTCAGGCACGTACAGCCTGTGGACATTTGCAAAGCGGCTGCATGGTCCTCTCTTCACACATTCACAGCGCACTACTGCCTAGACCAGCAGGCAGATGAGGATGCGAAGATAGAGACTGCAGGATAGCCTTCCCTATCAACTTAACAAAGTCGACTTCCACATTCTGTAGATCATGCAGGAACAATGAACATATATCAAACTGCGTGATTGGGAGCTTAGGACTCCCATGACAGCATGGCTATTTCAGCCCTGCTATCAACGGTGAAAAAGCAAGTTTGCTTACCGTAAACTCTGTTTCCATAGATAGCAGGATGAATTAGCCATGCTGACCCTCCCTTCTCCCTGGAAGTCGACCCTTCTATTGTGCTATGCCTAAGCTTAATTACAGACCGAGGAGAATCTGTTACTTTCCTGCGCGGGAACATACGTGCAGCCGTAGAGACCAAAAACTCTAACCTCTGCTTGGAAAAGCTCTGCCTCCCGGGCCCTGAATGACAGTTCCCATGACAGCATGGCTAATTCATCCTGCTATCTACGGAAACACCGTTTACGGTAAGCAAACTTGCTTTTATGTAATTGTCTGTAAAGCCTTGTAGTGCAAATCTTATATGTATATGCATGGGACATGACTACTGGTTCAGTCAGGGCATGAATCGAAGTAAAGGTCAGGAGCAATGAAGAGTCAAAGTAGGCTTCCACAACATCCCTCCAACAACAACATTCCATTAGTATTAGATTTCTCACATTGAATGTGACAGTTCCAGCGACTCCACACACTGTTCCCCCAAGCTATTTGTATATAATTGTATTCTCCATGTTCATTATAAGTTTTTATCCAAGTTGCATTCACCCTGTTCTATGTAAGACATTATAAATTATTCTTTTTTATATTGTCATTGTAATTGTTGAAATGTGAACCGAAGTGATTAGTAACACTGTTACCTGAACTGCGGTATATAAAACTGTTAAATAAATAATAAATAGGCCTTATATTTCTGTAGTAAATTTTTTCACATACTTTTCTGGCTCATAATAAGGGAGGCAAGCTCACATTTATGTTCAGGGGTTGTACTAATCCACAAAATTTCATGCCCCTGAGAGGTGTTGTCGGCCTTTAGCACCTGGACAAAATGGCCATTTTAGGTTGCGTGGAGCATAATACTCAGAGGTGACCTCCATTCAACTGCTTCTAGCTCTCCAACCATTGGAGATTTAGGTGCTAGCACCCAAGAAAGAGATCTAGGCGTCATAGTGGATAACACATTGAACTCATCGGTTCAGTGTGCTGTGGCAGTCAAAAAAGGAAACAGAATGTTGGGAATTATTAGGGAATGGTGAATAAAATGGAAAATGTCATAATGCCTCTATCGCTCCATAGTGAGAACGCACCTTGAATACTGTGTACAATTCTGGTCGCCGCATCTCAAAAAAGATATAATTGCGATGGAGAAGGTACAGAGAAGGGCAACCAAAATGATCAAGGGAATGGAACAGCTCCCCTATGAGGAAAGACTAAAGAGGTTAGGACTTTTCAGCTTGGAGAAGAGACGGCTGAGGGGGGATATGATAGAGGTGTTTAAAATCATGAGAGGTCTAGAACGGGTAGATGTGAATCGGTTATTTACTCTTTCGGATAATAGAAAGACTAGGGGGCAGTCCATGAAGTTAGCATGTGGCACATTTAAAACTAATCGGAGAAAATTTTTTTTCACTCAATGCACAATTAAACTTTGGAATTTGTTGCCAGAGGATGTGGTTAGTGTAGTTAGTGTAGCTGTGTTTAAAAAAGGATTGAATACGTTCTTGGAGGAGAAGTCCATTACCTGCTATTAATTAAGTTGACTTAGAAAATAGCAACTGCTATTACTAGCAACAGTAACATGGAATAGACTTAGTTTTTGGGTACTTGCCAGGTTCTTATGGCCTGGATTGGCCACTGTTGGAAACAGGATGCTGGGCTTGATGGACCCTTGGTCTGACCCAGTATGGCATGTTCTTATGTTCTTAATATCCTTGCAAAGATGTGTTCGATTTAGAGGAGTTTGAGTGTGGACCCCTGGTCCACTTGATATGGGATGACCCATGAGGAGTTACAAAAAAGTGCATTTAGAGTAAAAATGTGTGTTTGGCACAGGTCCAACACACATTTTAACAGGAAGGGGGGTATCTCTATTATTATAAGTAGCTGTGGCCAGGTAAGTCAGTATTTATCCACGCACATTTTTAACCATTTTTTAAAAACATTTTTTGAGGGGTTTTAAATGCTAGTGCACTAGTGCTGGAAACCTAACTCCAGCTCTGATCCGGCGTTAAGTTTCTAGTGCTAAAAAAGGGGTCTGCCCAGATGCAGTCTCTCTGTATCAGGGAGTACTGCTTAATGCCCTCATTTGCACGGGATTTCCATGCGAGGGCGCTAAGCAGTAAATCTGTTTAGGGATGCATGTTTTCTGTGTGCAAAACTCCTCAGAACATGTGCATCAGAGTGCAGGCAGAAAGGTTGTATTGCTATTTCTAAATCACGCAGCAGTCCTATATGTTTAAATATTAAGTCACTGTTTTATTGATTTCCAACGGAGATATGTGCAGTCATTATTGCGTAACAAATATAACAGTGATTAAGAAAGATATACCAACTTCCAGGCTGCACTTCAGCAGGGAAGCCCCGGGACAGCCCTGCATGGTGCATCCACCCACAAGTGAGGCTTCTGACGAAAACCCCCTAATTTCCTGCCCTTATAATATCATGACAAGTGCAGTTGCCAAGAGAATGTTTTGTGGTCCTATCACGGGGTGTGGGCCAGATGCTCGAGGAGTAGTCACGCATTCCATTCCCGGTCTATGATGTTTATTATGCCAGTAACCATAGTGATCGTAGGGGGGGGGGGGGGCGGGGCAGACGCAAGAGTCATTTCCACAAACATGGTTACTCCTGCTGGCACTTTTCCACAGGGTTCTAGAGATGTCCAGCAATGCAAAGGTGCATTTGGCTGAACGCGCCTTTCTGCATCGGCCTTTGAGTTGGTACCTGGGGCAGTAGAAGGTAAAGTTTGCTAAGGAGCATTTAGTGGGCGAAGTGAGCTTGAGCCCTGGTTTTCCTGCTTTTCGGCCCCTTGCTCTAACCACTAGCGCACGTGGGGAGCAGCTGCCACCATTCCACAGCTTCTCACTGCTTCCCACAGTAAAGTGATGAAAAGCTTTTGGGAAGGTTTGCTCGTGAAAATACTGAAGCCCGCCTTTCTGATTTTTCAGACTTGTCTGAGGTATTCCCATTTTATTTCAGTTAGCCAAATTTGGTAACCTTCCATCCCTTCTTTGGAGAGTTATTTTGCCTGTAGGCAAGGCATGGATCCCATTTTACCTAATTCTTTCCCAGCATTTTCTAGGTTGCAGAGCATAAAAAGTGTGTCGGTGGGGGCTAAAAATTATTATAAGAAAAGATGATTTTGGTGCAGGACGTGCTGAAGTAGTTGCATATTTACTGTGCAGGCACAAGAACAGTGAGATTTGCCTGGGTCTGTACCTGGGTGAATGGAATTAAAATGGAGTTGACTCTTTACCCAACACAATTAATACCAGCCTTGGAAAGGTATGGGGCTCGCAGGTTTCTCTTTTTATATGAGGCACTGTGAACTATACAAGACTTTGACATTAAACACAGACCCAGATATTTGTTTTCAGAGTTCTGGCACAAACTCCCAAATCTGTTTGTAGTGCAGAATATACCTCTGTGGTATAAAAATGTGCATAATGACACTCATATAAAAGAGGATGCAGTCAATTGCATATATTATCATAAATTCCCTAGAAATTGTAGGTGCTTTATAATAAATTGAATTTTTCAAAGAGTACTGGGAGAAGAAAAATTTGCCCACGGTTTGCAGTGGAGCAGTCCTTCTGCCATTCCCTAGTGCCCTCCAGTTCTGGGGAGGAGGGAAGAAGAGGCTGTCAAGCATATACATGTTTGTATATATATATGGAGCATGCTGTCTCTGCAATACAACCAGTTACACAGACCAATAAACCTTAATGCTGAAAATATGCTTTTATGATTGATAGAACATACAGTAGAACATACAGTATAACACTCCCTTTTTTAAATTGTGACAATCATTTGTTGTATCTTAGCCTATGTAAAATGTGCAAAATATTTTGCTTTTAATCTTTGCCTTTTCAGGAGCTGTTATACAAATAGTGTGGCTCTGAGGAAGAAACTGTGGGTTAATTTCAGAGGTGGCTGCATACAGATCTCTGAAATATTGGGGTGTAAATTTGTTGGTGTTCGAATCTTCAATAAAAGCCATTTAGATGGCACTTGAGAACATAAGAAGTTGCCATACTGGGTCAGACCAAGGGTCCATCAAGCCCAGCATCCTGTTTCCAACAGTGGCCAATCCAGGCTACAAGTAGTTAGCAAGTACCCAAACTAACTAGATCTCATTCTACGAATGCCAGTAATAGCATGAAGTTAGCAAGTAGCACATTTAAGACTAATCGGAGAAAATTCTTTTTCACTCAACGCACAATAAAGCTCTGGAATTTGTTGCCAGAGGATGTGGTTAGTGCAGTTAGTGTAGCTGGGTTCAAAAAAGTTTGGATAAATTCTTGGAGGAGGAGAAGTCCATTAACTGCTATTAATCAAGTTTACTTAGGGAATAGCCACTGCTATTAATTGCATCAGTAGCATGGGATCTTCTTAGTGTTTGGGTAATTGCCAGATTCTTGTGGCCTGGTTTTGGCCTCTGTTGGAAACAGGATGCTGGGTTTGATGGCCCCTTGGTCTGACCCAGCATGGCAATTTCTTATGTTCTTATTCCCTAAGTTAACTTGATTAAAAGCAATTAATGGATTTCTCCTCCAATAACTTATTCAAACCTTTTTAAAAACCCTAACCACATTCTCTGGCAACAAATTCCAGAGCTTAATTGTGCATTGAATGAAAAAGAATTTTTAAATGTGCCACTTGCTAACTCTATGGAATGCCCCCTAGTCCTTCTATTATCCAAAAGAGTAAATAACCGAGTCACATCTACTCGTTCAAGACCTCTCATGATCTTAAACACCTCTATTATATCCCCCCTCAACCGTCTCTTCTCCAAGCTGAACAGCCCTAACCTCTTTAGCCTTTCCTCATAGGGGAGCTGTTCCATCCCCTTTATCATTTTGGTTGCCCTTCTCTGTACCTTCTGCAGTGCAACTATATCTTTTTTGAGATGCGGCGACCAGAATTGTCCACAGAATTCAAGGTGCGGTCTCACCATGGAGCGATACAGAGGCATTAGGGCATTTTCCGTTTTATTTACCATCCCCTTCCTAATAATTCCTAACATTCTTATTAGGGGCTTTTTTGAGATTGAGGGTAGGAGGGGACCTAAAAAGTGCAGCTAGCTTTGACATTTTTTCCCCAGGCATAATTAGAAATGTAGACTGGCAGCACTGCTATTAAGAAGGAATAGTAGGAAAACGCTTTTTGGATTATGATTGACAGTTAAAAACTAAGATTTAACCTTTCTTTTCAGAATTTTTTATTTTTCTGGCGAGATGTTTACATTTTGTAAAATTTAGTTACTTCTAATGCCATTATTAATCTTTAATAAATCAAAGTGCTGCTATGCAGATCCATATAAGTGCTCCATGCAAGCATCACACACTAATACATCTAAAGCATGACTATGGCAGTCATTGAAGGATATTTTTCATGCCCGGAAATGTGCTCATGATACGAGATAATTACCTTTTATCCTGAACGTGTGTGAAAATACAAAGGATACAGTGGGACAGTAAAGAAATGGGATCTTGGAATAAGAATCAAAAGTAGACACAGTGGAACCTAAAAACTGCAGATATTTTGAGCAATCTAGCTTGTACCGCTTTTAAGGAGAAAAATGGGTCTCGACATGTAAATGTGCAGCTTATGGTGTAGTAGTAATATTCTGCTCTGGGAAACTCCCTTCAAAAACAGTTTGCTCCTATCCTGGCACTACTGTCTCTCTCCTTTTCCCCTGCTCTCTAACAGAAAATCCATTGAAAGAAATTCAATATTGTTTACATTATCAGGAGTCCTTGGTTTTAGGGACAGGTAGCAAACATGTGCAAAATTAAGTTCTGTACATCTGCTTTCATTACACGTTTATAGTATTTCTGGCTGGGAAACACTTGGTTTTATTACTTTAGTTTTTATATGGTGCCTTGACTAGAACACGTACGGTAATGGGGGTGTAAAGTAAGAAACAATACAAAGTTGCATGACAAGTGCAAAAATAATTCAAGGTTGAGAAGAAATTCAGAATAGGCATGTTGAGGTAGATGGGTTTGTAGTTGAGATCAGACCGAAAGGTGGCATCCTGGATGTCTTGTGGAGGAATCTAGAAAGCACAAAATGAGTCCTCACCTGCTTAGTGCAGGGAATAGAGAGAATGGGGCAGGGGCAAGAGTCATTAAGGGAGGAGGTGAAAGAGGTAATCAGGTGTGAGATTGTGAATGCATTTAAAGGTAAAGATTAGCAGTAAATTAGCTGCTGCATTTTGTAAGAGTTGGAGTGGGTGCAGTGACAGGTCAGGGAGACCTGTGAGAAGGTCTAGTCAGGCAATTTGAAGCAGGATACAAGTGTTGAAAGATAAGGAGGATTGTTTGTTTGATAGTTGTTAAATAGTGACGGCAGATGGAAGTATAGAAAGAAATGTCAGGGTGAAGAGAGAAGACCAGTGGTGACTCTTACAATTTTTGCAGTCAGGTGTGGAGAGCCAGGGCTGGTGCTTCCCCTAGGTCAGAGCTTTCCAAACTGTGTGTCGGGACACGTTAGTGTGTCACCTGCAGTGTGCAGGTGTGTCGCGCAAGCCTGGTCAACTCTGATGCGAGTTTGGGCTTTTTTTTTCTAGAGATTCACTTTTTTTTTTCAGTTTATGGGTTGCTTATTATTGGGTGATTTTTGCTGTCAATCGCGTTTTTTGGGGGGGGCTTGGTGGGTGGAACGAGCCCAGCCATCCTTGCATTGGCTGCTGCCGCCGATGAGGCCTGGCCATGAAGAGTACTGACTGCAAGCAGCAGTGTCTGGTGATCATGGAAGGGAGTGAAGCACTTAACTAGCAACAATCAAAAAGATGAGGTACATGAGTGTGGGGGCCAGACATGTGCTGGGGGGAGAGAGATGAGTGAGTGGTGGGGCAAACGTGCTGGGGGGACAGACATGTGCTTGAGGGGGAGAGATATGAGTGTGTGGGGTACAGACATGTGCTGGGGGGAGAGAAATGAGTATGTGGGGGTCAGACATGTGCTTGAGGGGGAGAGATATGAGTGTGTGGGGTACAGACATGTGCTGGGGGGAGGAGAGAGATGAGTGTGTGTGGGACAGACAATTTGTTTTATTATTGTTTCTCATAAATTATAACAATAACATGAATCTTGGAATATATATTTTTAATATAAATTTAAGGTTTTCATGAGATAGGTTGTGTCGTGAAACATTTTATTTATGTATATATTTAAGGAAACATACATAAATTGTCGAAATATGTTTCGTTCGTTTAACCTTTAACCTCTGGTTTACTACCGTAGTAGACTGAATTACTGTGTCCCAAAATTATGTTTGTCTAAAAAGTGTGTCACCAACATGAAAAGTTTGGAAAGCTCTGCCCTAGGTGGTCACCTAGAGTGCCAAAACTCTGGGGATGATAAAATCCCGCCAGCACGAGGCCCATGACTGCTGGTAGAGCCCCATCCCACCAGTAGTTGCTGCTGAACAGAAAGAGATCCAGAGTCACTAGTGGAGCCCATCCTGCCAATGATTGAAGAATAGAGGATGCAGCCAAAACTATCACATTAGGAGGAGAGAGAGAGAGAGAAGGAAATGAAGAGTGGAGGGATGGATAGAGAGAGAGAGAGTACTGTAAGGGTGGTGGGGTGATGAGAGAGTGCATGTGCTGAGTGGATGTGGGTGGAGAGATAATTTGTATGCTGAGTGAGTGGAGGGTGGAGATAAAGAAAGAAGGTCCTGAGCAGTTTGCAGGGTGGAGAGATAGGGCTGGGTGGCCAATGGTGGTGGGGTGGAACGAGAGAGTGTTGGCACTGCATATTTATGTATTTAATTTGTTAACATTTTATATACCACCTATAAATTGCATTAACCAAGCGGGGATACAATAAAACATAAGGAAATAAAAGTTTGTGCTATTGAGTAAACAAAGGGAGAAAGAGAAAAAATTACAATAAAACATACCATTCAAATTAAAATAAAATTCAATCATTCCTTAAAAAGTAACAAAACTGTTACAAATAAAATAGAGCAAAGAGATTGGGATGATGCTGGTACGCTAAGTATGGAATAGAGGGGGGAGAGAGGACAATGCTATGGAGGGGAGAAGAAAGAGAAATGATACGAGACAGGAAGAGGGGAGGCTTAGGCACTTTGGGTGGGGAGTAAAGATAGGGGGATGCTGTGCCAGAGCCGGTGTTACCAAAGAAGGGAGTGTTGTGCGGGAGCCGCCACCAGTAGGGGTGGGGTGGGGTGGCCTAGGGCACCTAATGGAGAGCTGTACTGAGTCAATGGAGAGAAAAAGGCGTTAAAGCAGGAAACGAGAATTTCAGTCTTGTAGGGATGTAACATAAAGAAATAAGAGAGCATCCAAGCTGATACTTACTAAGGGACATCTAAAGAGTTAAGAAGAGACAGCAGGAGTAGGGTGAAGAAGGGGGGAAATTGGCAAAGAAGTGCTAGGAACAGCTAATTAAGAGCACCCAAGGAGTTGGGTGGAGGTGGAAGAGAGCAACAGAACCTTGCAAAGCACAGAGAGAGAGAGAAGGCCACAGAGTAAGAGAGACAACGGCAGTGAAAGAATACTGGGATGGGTAGAAAGTAAACCAGGCAAGGACTGAATCAGAGAAGTCAGGGTTGCAAGAGTAGATAGGGTATTGTGATCGGCACTGTTAATGTCTTTAGACAGGCAGCCCTGGATGGGTCGAAGCACAGTTTTTATGGCTTGGAACCTGGATTAGAATGGGTACCTGCCGTCGGTGGAGGGAAGGAAGTCTAGAGCTGCTAATGTTCCACCCTTTCCAGGGCATTGGAAAGAAAGTGAAGAAGGGGAAATAAGTCTCCAGTCCGACAAAATGTTGGGATCAAGAGAGCTGCTTAAAGCAGGGGAAAACCACAGCAGTTTTGAAAAAGGAGCTAAGTGAGGGGAGGCGGTGTACAGAGTGAGGGATTGATGAACAGTAGGAACGGTTGATGAAGGGATGAGAGAAGAAAGGGGAAGAAGGAGATAAGTGCAGTTTTGTATACATTTCTTTCCCTTTGCGCATGTGTGGCTGAACAAAACCCCTCACTAGAGTGGATGGCTTCCTCTTCCAGAATGCATCTTGGTGATGTCAGAAAAGAAACCGCATTCCATACAAGGCATTTTTCGGGGAGGAACTAGGCAAACGTGAGAGGACAGAAGGATGCGCACGACTGAATATTTCTGTCCTTTATGCAGGGCTGTTTGTGTGAAGTTTAGATGGTAGGAATCCCATATAAGCTATGTACTCGCTCTGATCTCTCTGGAAAGTGTGAATTGGCCCTCAAGATGATGTGTATTCTCGGAGTAACCTGCAAAAGAGTGATGGACTTCTTAGCAAACACTGTTACTGTGTTTTCATTATAGTAATGCTGAAAATCACCATGTCTGATGTTTGTCTGTGTACTGAATCATATTTCTACAGAGTTTTCATGATCTTATTAATTTAATTGAAGGGTTTACTTAGTAGTAAAATTACCATAGAAACAGGGTGCGTTTTTGTAGCGCAGATGTTTTCAGTGAAATTTTATTAAATAGCTAATATAGTTTAGGTCCTAAAGAGGCTTCTTAATGCCAATAATATGTAGGCTAGTGAAATTCAATTCAGTTTCTATACATAAGCACAGAACATTATGTTTTAGTGAGAAAATCACCATAAGAACATAAGAAATGCCATGCTGGGTTAGATCAAGATCCATCAAGCCCAACATCCTTTCTCTGACTGTGGCTAGTCCAGATCACAAGTACTTGGCAGATCCAAAAAAGTAGATCTGTTACTTCCAGGGATAGCAGTAGCTTTCTTTAGTCTACCTGGCTAATGTTTTGTGGACTTTTCCTTCAGGAACTTGTCCAAACCGCTTTTAATTCCTGCTATGATAATTGCCTTGACCGTGTCCTCTGGCAACAGAGTCCACAGCTTGTGTGGTGAGTGAAAAAGTATTTTCTATGATTTGTTTTAAATCTGTTGACTTTTTTCATGGAGTATCCATGTTTTAGTATTATTTGAAAGGGTAAATAACTGTCCTTTTCCTCTCGTCTTGCAGTTTTCTCCTCCTACCAGGAGATGGAGGCAGAGGACCAGTCCTTTTGCCTTCACATCGCCTCTCTATATAATGCAGTTTCATCAGAGGAGGCGTCAGTGGTCCTCTGCCTCCAGCAGATGGTAGGTAGAAGGTCTAGCAAAAAAAAAAAATAAAGGAAAGAAATGGGCCTTGGAGTTTAACTGCCCAGGAAGTGGGTAGCGCTCCTTCCTGGTAGGCCGGGGCCAAGTCGGGGGATTGGTTGCAGGGACAGCCAGCGATGTCTGCTCTCCCTTACCCTCAGGGCAGTCTGAGTGTCTGCCTTGGTATTTCCCAGCACGTGGAGAAGTGGCGCTTTAATGGAGGACTCTGCCCATGTTTCCCCTCCCCTTCCCCCTCCCCCTCGGAGACCAGGTTTGGAGAAGGGGAGGAAGTGCAGGGGGTATGGGGCATGGCACATGTTGACTATCGCAGATTCCTTTTCTAAGACCTGCGATGGGGAAAAAAAAGGCAACATAGTCCCCAAGAGCAAGGGGAACGTTCTTGTCACAGCCCTGGGTTCCAGCCCCTCTCAGTACCGCTGGTGCAAAGGCCCCTGGGAACATCAGGCTTGCGAAGATCATCTCCTATACAGGAGCGAGGGCAGGAAGACAAGGAGCCCAGAATTTTCAGTGCACTTAATTAAGAAGATGCACAAGGCTATTTAGAATTAAAGGGGCAGCAGAGTCTTCAGCTCCAAGGCCCGAGGGGCAAGAAACAAAGTCCCTCCAGGAAGAGAGCACATTGGGAGCTGTAGGGGAGAATGTCGCACCAGTGTCATGATTAGGGGAGGAAATCTTTTCCGTTGGAGAATCGGGAGCTGACAGACGGAGAACTGCATTCACAAACCGAGGATTCAGCGGTTAGGCTGTTTAGACAGCAGGAGATGAGTTCTCTCATTTCTAAAGTCTCTAAGTTTTTGCGGTTTGAGAAGGGGCAGCTAAAAGAGGATATGCCCAAAGGTAACCCAATCCTTACAGATATTAAGAAGCCAGCGAAAGCATTCATGCTGCATTTGGCATTCAAGATATTATAGCAGAGAGGTGGGTCACTCTGAAACAGAGATGACAACCGAAAAAGGACCAAATGATCCACCCAGTCTGCCCAGCAAGCTTATGCCAGTATCTGCTGCACTGTTCAGGTTTCTCCAGGGCCGGTGCAAGGGGATTAGGCGCCCTAGACCCAGGCCTAGCTTGCCTAGTGCTTCCGCTGGTCCTGGATTACCTTTTTATGGCTAGTTTCCCAGACCATAAAAGTCAGGGCCCTCAGATGCTGTCTGAATCCAGTTTTCCCTAACCCTGCCGTGGAAGCAAAGAGCAATGAAGGAGCCGCATCACAAATATCAGGCTCATTGATTAAGGTTAGTAAAAGCCACCTCAGCAAGTTACCCCCCATGTTTATTTGCTCCCCAAACCATAAAAGTCAGGGTCCTCGTTGGTTGCTGTCTGAATCCAATTCCCCTTTCCCACTGCCGTTGAAGCAGAGAGCAATGATGGAGTTGCATTAAGTCTTGATACTGTTATTGTTTTAAGGTTAGCAACTGCCACACCAGCAAGTTACCCCCTTGTACTCTTTTCTTTAATTCCAACCTCTAGCCTTTAGGGATCCACAGTGTTTATCTGGAACTGGTGCTAAAACTGTTTAGAACCATTGAAGGCCTGTCTTCTCTACAAGGGAGAGAGAAATTCTTTAAAAGAAGTCAGGTGGATGCTGCTGTGGCAGCATTGTCAAGAACCATAATGCCTGTGGAAGGAGGGGCAGCCCTTAAGGATATTCAGGATCATAAACTGGACACATTTCCAAAGAGATCCTTTTGATCTGGTTAGCTTAGCCCTGCAAGCAGCAATTTGTGGGGACTACATAGCAAGGGCAATGGTCTGTTGCTTGCAGCAAGGGCAGGACCAGGGAGGCCCAGAACAGATACTTATGGAATCGGGGGTAGCCTTTTTGGCAGACACCCTATATGACATCATAAGGATCTCTTCTAAGCAGGCAGTCATGGCAGTTATCTCGAGGCGGTTGCTATGGCTAAGAAATTGGTTGGCAGATTCAGCCTCCAAAGCAAGGTTGACCAGGCTGCCCTTCAAAGGGAACCTGTTATTTGATGAACATTTGGCCACAATGGTGAAGGAGTTTGGGGAGTCCAAAGCCACAGAGACTGTCGGAAGTCAGGAAGCCCATAGCTCGGGGCCCTGGCATTAAACCTTTTCTGCGGGAGGTCAGACAGTATAAGCCAGGGTCAGGGGGACCCCAGAGGGCTTGGTCTGCTGAGAGGTTGCAGTCCTTTCGAAACAGTAGGCAGGGAAATTGCGAAGGTAAGTTCAGAGCGGCACCTGCAAGTAGAAGGGCCTTCTGACAATTGTGAAAGCCACTAGTGGGGGGCTACTTAAAAAAGTTCTACAAGGAGTGGGCTCATATCACAGGCGACAAATGGGTACTAGAGGTGGTTTGCCAAGGTTATACATTGGAACTGAAAGCTCCAATACGTGAAAGCTATGCAAAATCAACATGCAGGGATTCAAAGAAAATAGAGATCTGGAGGAGATTACACAGATTGCTACAGCTGGATACCATTGTATTGGTACGAAGCAGGAGCAAGGAGGAGGAAAATACTCAATATATTTTATTGTGCCAAAGAAGGAAGGCACGTTTCGACCAGTACTAGACATAAAACGAGTAAACAAGTACTTGAATATACCCCATTTTCTGATGAGTCACTCAGGACAGTAATTGCGGCAGTCTGCAAAGGGGAATACCTATCTTCCTTGGCCCTCACAGAAGCATACCGGTACGTACCGATTAGGCAAAGCCATCTACAGTTTCTGAGGTTTGTAGTAGAAAGATGTCACTTTTAGTTCAAGGCACTACCATTTGGGCTTGCAACAGCTCCCAGAACTTTCACAAAGGTGATGCTGTACTCGCGGCGTTCCTTAACAAGGAGGGAATCTGCGTTCACTCATACTTGGACAATTGGTTGATAAGAGCCAACTCAGTCCAGGAGAGGGTGCAATCAACTCAGAGAGTGGTAAAGGTGTTACAGGACTTAGGCTGCATAGGGTCCAAGCCAAAAGCCACATACAGCCTTCTCAGGAATTGGTACATCTGGAAGCTTGTTTCGACACAAGAATAGCCAAGGTATTTTTGCCATAGCAGAGCATTCACAAGCTGCAGCATCAGATCAGATAATTTCTGAAGGGCTAAAGCCAGACAGCCTGGACATATTTACACCTTTTGGGTTCTATGAGCAACCATAGAGGTAGTCCCCTGGGCGAGAGCTCATATGCGACCTCTACAAGAAGAAAGTCTTCTTTCCAGGTGGTCACTGCAGCAGGGATATTTTGAGCGACTCCCTCTTTTAAACAAGACAGACAGCCTTAACTGGTGGCTGTCCAGAACCAACCTGGAGAAAGGAATAAGCCTGGAGACTCCCCAGTAGATAATAATTTCTGAGGACAAGCAGGATGATAATTCTCATACTTGGGTGACATCTCATGGAACCCGGCATGGAACTTTGAAATCAAAGTATCTCGAAGTTTCAAACATGCCCTACTGAGCATGTTCAGTTGTAGTCATCACCCTGCCCCCTAGGCAGAGCTTAGACTTTTTTTTTTTTCTCTGCAGAGCCATGTGGTCGCAGGAGCCGTGCATATTACAGTATTCAGCTTTGCTCTTTCCTCAGTTTTAGTAAGTGATTTTTTTTTCTAGAGCTGCAGTTGTTTTCTTTCCTTTTTTCTTCTTCTTTCCCCTGACTGCTAGTTGCATTGTGGGCCTTAGTTTCTATGCAATCTGCCAGAGTCTATTTTTATTCCTTAAAAAGAAGAAAAATAAATAAATACTGCACTTGCAGTTTAGTTTCTGTGTCCTCTCCTTGCTCTGTCTGTTTTTGTACCTTTGTCAGTTGCTGGCAGGACTGACTGAGTGCAGTCCGTGGGTGATACGTATAGACCACTGAGCCTGGAGACTTGCCTGAATTCTACTCGGGCAGGAGTTCCATGTCGTTTCATCGATCGATCAGCATTGATGGAGGTTCAGATAGTGCAGAGATCAAAGACCATACTGTTTCTGTGGAATGGAAGAGCTCATCCTTCCCACATTCAAAGGAACTAGTCTCCACAGAAGGAGCCCTGACTGACATAACTTCCTCTCCTGCTTGCTGGTGATGGCAGTGAAGTTTTCTTGTGAGAGAGGGTGAGCAGGAGCTTGGGCAAGCAGCTTGCTGCCGCACCTTCTGTGCTAAGTCCAGTAATGGTTGCCCGTGTACATCTGTGACCAGTGTACTCTTCATCTGATGCATCTATCCTGCGTCGGGGACCAGGACTGAGATTGAGCGTTAGGGTCACCCTTAACATTGTCGAGATGCTGGAGCACCCTCTATGCCATAAGGGCCTTTCTGTGCCGTAGGCATCTGTGGACATGGCGTCATCAAGCGCCTTGGGCCTCAAGGTGGCGGAGTAGCGGCATCGAGTCCCATCCATACCATGGATACCTCGGTCCAATCCATACCGCTGATTTACGTGAGTGGTCACCCCCGATGCAATAGAGGTGAATGGCCTCAATGCCACGGCCGCCCTTGGAGCTGTCGCAATGTGTGGCCTCAATGTCATCAAGGTGCTGAGCAGTCCCAATACCATAGATGCCCTTGATGCCTTCAAGGGCATCTATGGAGGCATCAGGAGTGGTGGCCACAGATGCCTTTTGTTGCCATTCTCGACAATGTCGAGCACCACCAATGAGGCACTTAGATCGCCATTGAGCCCCATGGTCATTCCCAAGTCCGTCAACGTTCCAGTGCCACTGAAGCCCTCGAGTGACGGATTTTCACCTTGAACGGATCGAGTGCCAGTGTCACCATTTACTCAAGGCACCCTGGTACACTGAGGCATCCAAGTGCAATGGTCTGGTGTCCTCGAGGTTCCATGGCAGTGTCCCGACAAGGCACTGAGAGGCATTGTGCTGTGTCATCACTGGGCTATGGTTATCGGGCACCATGGATGCCAATGATCTCGGGGGCCCTGAGCTACCTGGGATTGGAGGGCATTTGAAGCCCCGCTTGGATTCGTGCACCATTGGTACTAGTGAGTGCTAGCGAGGCTATTGTCAGCCATAACCACTGGTGAGGGATGCCATCAAGCTCACAGTATCAATGTCCTCGGATGGATAGGTGAGCTGAGGGGAACAGTCGATGGCACTGGCAGTCATTGGTTCCACTGGGCACTGATGGAATGTGTTGGGGCTGCAGAGCCTCTGCATGCAGGAACCCCTGGCATCCTTGGTACCACTGTTCCATCGATGCTTTCAGGCACCAGGGTCTCTGTTGGTGCCACCAGGCTGTTGAGGTCCAAGGGCGCCTGTGGCATCAGCGATGGCGCTATATACAGTCAAACCGATAAAGATTTGGTCAACGCCATTGAAGCCCTGGGCACAGCGTCATTTGGTGCCCTTGATGTCATCCATCGTTGATGAGCATGAAAGCGCTATGGGCCCTACTGGCACTCTCGGTCGCCATGGACTTTGCTGCTGTTGTTCCATGAGGGAAATGGCGGTGAGCCATTCTTGACACAGATCAAGGGTTTTGTACAGCCTCTTGGAGCGTTATCAGGTACTGGAAGGAGCGATGTCATAGTATGTCACCCACCATCCTTCCAGTCCCAGAGCCCCAGCAGTACTGGGGACACAGTCGGCACACTGTTCCTGTGCACTCCACTGGGAGTTACTGTGATAGTGGTGTACAGTATGTGTGGTCGGGTATGGCAAAAGCATCTTCTACAAGTGCCTCGGGTGATGGCAGGCGGCATTCTCCCTGTCTGTGTAGTTCTCAGCCATGTCAGGGTTCTGCCATTAACATGTCAATTTTGCACCACAAAGTGCTAGGGAGCACTAGCAAGGAAGACATCATCACACACTCTGTGCTTTGCCCTTTGGCAGCACGCAGTCAAACTCTAGCAAGTAGTGCTTGGTCTTTGCTGTGCCATGGGATTCTACCCAGAAGCATGGCGAGTGGGGTCATAGTTAATGCCACCATCCATAGGATGGGACACCACTGTATGAGTACCGGTCAGCTGCTTTTACAGCGGAGGGCTCTATTCTCAAGTGGCCCTCTACTATATGGGTATATGTGTGTTTCCCTCATGGCAAGCAGGCCGTTTAAGAAATCCTGCTTGATAGGGGTTTGCACTTGCAGCACCCCGGCTTCCCCGTGGAATTTGCTCTCAGCTTCAGCTGTTCCAAGCAGGCTGAGGGCTCTATCTCGGTGGGTAACTCCTTACTGGAATTGGCAGTCAGTTATTTGCTTGGGATTGAGTTATACAGCTTAGCAACTTGTGCTTTCCCCTGCAGTCTAACAGTATGCCTCGTGTTCTTTGCTCCTTCCGACTTCCAATTGGAATGTCAGGGGGAGGGGAGAAAAAGATATATATATATATATATATTGTCGTATATCTTACTGTATACCTGCAGGGAAAGATACACCACGTTTTCCTTATATTTTTGCCAAGCTCTGGCCAATATTGCCTTTAGCTTTTCTCACTTCACTATGTTGCCCAAAGGGTTTTCCTGCTCACCTGAACTATCCTGTAGATAGGATGGATAGCCCTGCCCCTGACAGGGTGCAGTGTAGGTGAGCTTCAGTTCTAATATACCTCCCTGCTTGGGGGTTTGGACTAGTGATCCCATTCAGGGATTTTCTTTCATCCCTTGAAACTCTTGATGCTGTACTGCTGGTCAGCTATGTCTGGTGCTTTGGCACGTAGGTCTGTCACAGACCCTGCTGTTGTTGATCATTCTTCCAAGCGTTGCTTGGGTTTTCTGCCTTTATTCCTATTAGCCAAACATGTGCACATTTCTGCAGAGATATTCTGTCCTTCGGATGTCAGTTGACTGCAGTTTCTTTCAGGGGAGTTTTTGAGCCCCAGTTGGTTTTTCGGTTGTCTTGAAACACCGAAGGAAACTGTGCGGTCTTCATCCAAGAGTCCTCCTCTTGTTTACATCTCTAGACTTTTTCCTGTATCCAGGAGGTTCTAGACCTACTGTTATTGTCAAGGTTTACTGATCTGAAATCCTGCTTGTAATGTTTTCTGTGATGCGGAGTATGTTTCTTGCTGGCACTTGCATCACTCCCCTGCCTTAGGTGCCTCTGCTACACATCGGGGTTTTGTGTCTGTCTTTTCTATGGTTTTCTTTTTGTAGAACCCAACTCTTCCTGCCTAGACCCCTTTGTGGGTCGACTGCCTCACAGGCAAAAGGGAGAGAGGTGGTGCTTTCAGCACAGTGTGGTTTCCTGCTTGTCCTGCTCGGACAACCTATAGCTTGATATTCACCCATGTGTGAGGACTACCATCCTTCTTGTCCTCAGAGAAAGCAGAGTTGCTTACCTGTAACAGGTGTTCTCTGAGGACTCAGAATGTTAGTCCTCATAAAACCCACCCTTCTCCCCTGGGAGTTGGTTTCTCCATGTATTGGCTATATTATGGACTGAGGGACTCTGCCTAGGGGGCAGGGTGATGACTACAGCTGCACATGCTCAGTAGGGCATGTTTGAAAGTTCTAGTTCTTTGAGGTCAAAGTTGTGTGCCAGGCTCCATCTGAAGATGTCACCCATGTGTGAGCACCAAATCCTGCTATCTCGGAGAACATCTGTTACAGATAAGCAACTCTGCTTTCCACGGATGCCATCTGGAAAGGCTGGGGAGCGCATTGTGAAACACACATAGCGCAAGGCCTCTGGTCCCTGCAGGATACAAGGTGGTCAATGAGTGCCCTAGTGTTGCCTCAGTTTCAGGAAATTCTCCGAGAGAAAGCAGTAAAGGTTTATTTAGACAGTGCCACAGCAGTGGCATATATGAACAAGCATGGAGGCACAAGGAGCAAGCAAGCGCAAAATGAAGCCCAGTTGCTGATGCAATGGGCAGAGAAGTACCGTACTTACAAGACATCTCTGCAACTCATATAGTAGGATTGGAGAATGTGCAAGCAGATTTCTTAAGTCACCAAGAGCTGGAATCAGGCAAATGGGAACTAATGGATTTTGTCTTCCATCAGATAGTAGTCTGATGGGGACGTCCCATTTGGGACTTATGACAACCCACAAGAATACAAAGGCAGAACAGTTCTTCAGCAAGTCAAGAAGCGGCCTAGCCAAGAGAATGGACGCATTAACGAAGTCCTGGTCACAAAGAGCACTGTTCTACATATTCCCGCCAGGGTCATCAGGAAGATTGCCAGTTACCCAGGAACAGTAGTATTGGTGGTCCTGCATTGGCCAAGGTAGCTTTGGTATGTAGACCTTCTCAGGTGCAGCATAGTGAACCAATAAAATTCAACCCAATCTTAGGGCTGCTTCATCAGGGCCCAGGGTACATGGAAGATCCAAGTCCCTTCTCACTTAAGGCCTGGCTGTTGAAAGGAAGAGATTGCAGAAAAAAAGGTACTCTAGGCAAGTCATCTCTACATTATTAAAGGCATGGAAACCTTCCACCTCTTGATTGTATACCAGAGTTTGTTAATACTTTGATGCTGTTGTGAACAGTGCGGTGCCAATCCAAAGAAGGTACATTTGCCAATAATCTTGCAATTCCTGCTGGCAGGCCTGGAGAAAGGCCTAGTGGTAAATTCATTAAAGGTACAGGTGGCAGCAGTTTCCTGCTTCATAGAACAGGTTAATGAGATCCCTATAGGAACAGAGGCAGACATATGATGATTTCTAAAAAGAGCAAATCGAGTATGTCCTCCAAGGGAAACCAGGTAACAGCATGGGACCTAAACCTAGTGCTGCGAATGTCAATAAACAGGTATCAATAAATTACCTTACACCAAAAATGGTGTGGCTGGTAGCAATCTGTTCAGCTAGAAGAATTTCAGAGCTGCAAATCCTATCATGCAGGGATCTGTATTTTTGTCATTCTCCAGAGAGACGGTCTCAGTTAGACTGGTCTCTTCGTTCTTACCCAAAGTGATATCGTGTTTTCATATTAATGAGTCAGTGGTGCTGCTAGGCTTTAAGAGAGACAGGAGGACAAGCAAGAAGGTAAACATGAAAGGTCTGGATGTCAGAAGGATCCTTCTTAGATATCTAGAGGCCACTAACCACTTCATAAGGTCGGATAGATTGTTTGTGCTGTATGCAGGGCCACACAAAGGGGAGGCAGTGTCAAAGGCCTCTATCACAAGATGGATTAAGGAGGCAATAGTGTCATCTTACATGCTTAAAGTGAAGAAAGTGCCGGAGAGGCTCAAGTCGCACTGATTCAGAGCCCGGGTGGCGTCATGGGCAGAAGCTGGGGCAGTTTTGCCGCTAGATAATCAGCAAAGTAGCCACTTGGGCCTCGCTGCATTTCTTCAGTAAACACTTTAGGTTAAATATGCAGGAACAGAAGGGGGTGCCTGCAGGCAACTCTGGGACATTCCCCACCTGGCATGAGTACTGCTTACGTACATCACTGTTGGTCTGGACTGGTCTGCAGGACATGAAGGAAGATGAAATTGCTCCCTACCTGCTAATTTCCTTTCCTTTAGTCATGGCAGACCAGTCCAGAACCCGCCCTAAGAGGAATTTTCTTTTTTTTCTCTCTTGCTTTACTTATGGTAAGTAAAAAAGATGGGAAGATATTAGGAGATAAGGAGCAGGAAGGGTAATTACTCCTTATGCGGTAGAAACCTGAGGAAGGGAAGAGAGACATTAAGGCTCAGATTTTGTTTTCTTTTTCTTAGTACTTTCTGTTTTCGCCAGACTGCAGACACAGTGAAATAAAGTATTTAACAGCTACTCTGGGGAGTGAGCAGAGGCAAACAAAATGCTTTTCCAGGAAAGGGGTACGCTGGGGCTCAGGCATAACGGGAAGGAATGCATATTCAGCTTGGGCAATAGACTACAGACACCTCCGGGACCGCATTATATAGAGAGGCAATGTGAAGGCAAAAGGATTTGTCCTCTGTCTCCCTCTACTGGTAGGAAGGGAAAACCCCGTTGATCTGGACTGATCTGCCAGGACTAAAGGAAAGGAAATGAGCAGGTAAGGACCAATTTCACCTTATTTAACCATTTTACCCCTTCATGATTTTAGAAACTTCTATTGTGTCCCTCTGTGCTGTCTCTTTTCTAAGCTCTACCTTGAAAAGCCTTTCTTTATAGGGGAGCTGTTCCACTCAAGCTGTGGTCAGACTATGGTTACAGAGGCATTATGATAATTTTTCTCTTATTCTGCATTCCTTTTCAGATTATTCTTTACATTCTCTTTGCTTTTTTTGACCTCCGTTGCTCACTGAGCTGAGTATTTCAGTGTATTGTCCATTGAGCTGAAGACTCCAAGGTCTTTTTCCTGGTGGTAATTTCTAATACGGAACCTATTATGTGCTGTAATTGGGATTATTTTTCTCTATGTGCACAACTTTGTACTTTTCTGCATTAATTGTCATCTGCCATTCATATGCCTTGTCTCTTAGTCTTGCAAGGTCATTCTGCATTTCCTTGCAATGCAGTTTTGTTTTAACATTTTTGAATAATTTTGTGTGATCTACAAATTTGATTACCTCTTTTGTTGATTTTTTTTCCAAATTATTTAAGAATATGATAAACAGCACAGTTCCCAATACTGATCCCTGTGGCACTCTATTAATAATCTTTTTCCATTTGGAAAACTGACCCTCTGCTTCCTGTCTTTTAATCAGTTACCAATCCACAGTAGGACACTGTCTCCTATCCCATTACATTTTAATTTCCTGAGGAGTCTGTCATGGGGGACTATGGCAAATACCTTCTGAAAATCCAAATGCACAACATCAGCTGGCTTACTTTTATCTACATGTTTATTTACATCTTCAGAAAAAATCCAAAAGATTGGTAAGGCAAGACTTTCCATTGCTAAAACTATATTGCCTCTTCCCGATTAAGCCGTGTTTGCCTATAAGGCATGCAATTATGTTTTTGCCTGACACCAATGTCAGGCTCACAATGTCAGGCTCACAATTTATAGTTTCCCAGATCACCCCTGGAGCCTCTTTTTAATAATTATCATCACATGGGTCACTCTCTAGTCTTCATGTATTGTGGCTGTTTTAAATGATAGGTTCCAGATTACTAATAATAGGTTTGCAGTTTCATATTAAGAGTGTTTTTAGGACTCAGATGTGGATGCCATCAGTCCTAGTGATTTGTTACATTTTAGTTTGTCAATTTGATCTATTACATGCTCCATTATAACAGAGATTTGTTTTAGTTGCTCAGAATAATCACCACCAGTGTATATTTCAGGTGCAAGTATGTTCCCAGTCTTCTCAGTAAAGACAGAGGCAAAGAATTAATTGCTTTTCTGCTATTTCTTTTCCCATCCTTAGCACTCCTTTTGCTCCTCAGCCATCTAGCATTCAATTGACACTCTTGCAGGATTTTTTTTTGCTTTCAATGTACTTGGAAAAATGTTTATGATTAGTTTTTGACTTTCTAGAAAGCTTTTTTTTCAAATTCTATTTTGGTCTATCTTATGGCTGTTTTACACATGACTGGCCAGTATTTATATTCTTGCCTGTTTTCTTCATTTGCGTCCAATTTCTTTTTTTTTTTTTGGGGGGGGGGGGGGCTTTAACTGCCTCTTTACCTAATCATTAACCCATAAGGATTCTACACAATAATTTGTTTCCTGCAAGATTTTTATTCTTCTTTATTCTACGGCCCTCCCTTTACATTTACATATAGTGCTACTGCTCCACCAATTTGATTTGCCTTGTCACGTAGATATAATTTATAGCCTTCTATCACAGTGCCCCACTGGGTTTCCTCCTCCCACGACATCTCTGAGATGCCTATAATGTATAATGCCATACATTCTCTCTAATCTTACTATTCAGACTTCTGCATTTGCATGCATACATTTTAAAGTATATTTTTAATTTGTATTTTTATTTGTATTCACAACCTGTTTATTAGCAGATCATACAGGTGGTGTGTAGCCATTCACATATGTGTGCTTTTTATCTGCATCCATCTGTGCTATTTCAGTCTTAACCACAATTTCTCTACTGAGATATTCTGTCTTTCCGTTTTGCAAGTATTCTTGGAAGATACCTCCTTCCGAAGCACATGCTTCTGAGCAACTATCAGCTTTCCCCCATGGTCGAATTTAAAAGCTGCTGTATCTCTTTTTTGAATGTTAGTGCCAGCCTTTGGGTTCCATCCTGGATAAGGTGGAGCCCATTTTGTTTTAATAGGCTTTCCCTTTCCCAGTTCCTAACAAATCTAAAGTTCTCTCCGCTGCACCATCCTCTCATTCATGCAGTTTGACTTTGGAACTCAGCCTGTCTCTAGGTCCTTGCATGTGGAAAGGGGAACATTTTTTAGAATGCAATCCTAGAGTTTCTGGATTTCAGTTTACTACCTAAAAGCTGAGAATTGTGGTTGCTATGTTTAGTTCACTTGGATACATGGAATTAAGGGTCAGCTGTTTTCAATAACTATCCTCTCTTCTTCACTGACCTAATGGAGAGGTTAACATAGATGTCACAGATGTATTAACTTAGTCCAATAAAAAGGTATAATCTATAACTTGTTTGCTGATCCTTAAATCTACCTACCCAAAAACTTAAACTTAGCCTCCAGAACTTCCTTTCTGCACCTTCCTATGTCATTGGTTCTCGCAAGTACTACAAAGGTCGTCTCCTCCCCAGCACTCTTGAAAATCTTATATGGGTGAAGTGTGAGGTTTCTTACCTTTGCACCAAGCAGGCAAGTTCCCAAATGATTCTCATGCCCACCATCTACATTCCTGATGATCAAATCACCAATTTATGACAGCCATCCTAACCTTTCTCTCCTGGGCACATGCCTCTGAAGACTCATCCTTAGTGTGAGAGGATAAGGCATTACCTGGAGTGCAGGTCCTAGCTATAGGATCATTTCCTATCACATCAACTTCCAGGTGACTGCTCTTCCAAAGCAGCACAAAGGCTGCTAGACTAGAGTTGCGATTGCTGTACTATGCCCCTAAAGGCCTCCTCTATTTACCTCTTTGCCTGAGCTCCCCCAAGTCTGCCACTCTGGTCTCCAGAAACCAGGCTTGTTGAGAGTCTGCAGCTCTTTGCACAGGATGCACACATAACCTCTCACCAACAGGTGGGTAATCATATATGTGGCAGTTAGTGCAAAAAGCTGCTGGACTTTTGACTCCATCTTAATTTCTTGAGTTGTTAAAGTTTTTAAAGATGTTTAAATCTATGAGTTTTTAAATTTGAGTATTAGTTGTCTTATGTTTGTCAATGACCAGCAATAAGACTAAAATTAGTAAAAGTAGTGTGAATTACACATAGTTCTAAATCACTAATTGACTCTGATATTGAAGATTTTCTTCATACTGGGGGTAGTAATCTATGTATAAAAAATGTGACTGAGGTGTGAGGGACTTGGAAAGGGTTGTGAAAATCAAACACTATTGACTACTTGCCCAACAACCAGTTCTCTCACTTTCTCAGATCAAGCAAGTGACCTTTGCAAACTTAGAATTATAAACTTAGAATTAAATTGTAAATTTATACTAGTACACACAATTAGTTCAAGCTCTATTTTTCCAAAGCACACACAATTATAATCTTAAAATTAAATGGTAGGGGACCGGCAGAGAGTGGGGAAGCCACTTTTGGAGCAGAGAGACCATTGGACCAGACCATTGGACCACCTCAGAACTCTACAATCCCTTCTGGCTTGTGGCGGTGGTGATTTCTGGGTTCCCGCCCAGCGTCTGACGCCATCTTCTTGGCGCCAGTCAGCACCATAAAAGATCCTCTTCAGGGGCGCGTGCTTTTGCATATTTGCATTTCCCTCTGGTTGAATGGGGGAGAAGAGAAAAGGAGCCATCCGCTTTCTCCCACCTATGCCTGCAGTGGTGCCCTCTCTCTCTCAACCAACCATTGAGGGTTATATGCCGCCTTCTGGCACTAGTACTCCTACAGAGCCTGTCTAGCTAGGCATAGGTTCCCATGCCACTTCTTCTTTAGGGAGCTCCATCTCCCTCAGCCCTGACTCTCGCTTTACCACCTCTTTTGAGCTCAGTGGTCTCAGCAAGTTCTATGGAGGTCCCTCTACAACCATAAAGTGATCAGAGTCCCTTCCATGAGGTGGGAGAACTTGCTTTGGTTCAGTCTGAGGACCTGGCAAGGAGCACCAATGGATTTCTGGTTTATCTGAGCATGGGACCTGTTTCTGCAGTTTCAGTTCTTGAGACTCCTGCACAGATAACACTAGATACTCTTTGGATTGCAGTAAAGGGTTTAGGACAGTGTGTGGTACCCATTTTTGATAATGTTCATTCAGCAGTTGTACAAATTCAAACTCAAGTAATTGACCACGATCAAGTTCTTAAAAGTAACACTGAGTGCATTTCCTCCTTAGAAAAACAGTGTGATTCTTTAGGGAAGTGTGACTTGTCTTTGATTAAAGGTCAGGAATCTATTCAACGTAGATTAGAAATTCTAGAGAATAAGTTGAGGAAATTTACATTTGCAAATACTTAATTTTCCTAAATCTTTGAGTATTTCTCCAATCGAATTGTTAAGGAAATTCTACATAGACTAGGTTCTTAAAGTTCCTCCTGATTTGGTTTTTCCTTTTACCAAAGCATTTTATTTACCCTTTAGATAGAGTGAGAATGCTAATAGTCATGTTTCACCACATGTTAATGCATTAGATAATTCGACACCTTTTTTTGCAAGAATCTCAGATTGAAATACAGGGCACTGCTACTCTGCTGCTTGTTGTATTTGCTCTGGAACATGATCATATATGGACTATGAAAATGTTTTTTCATTCTGCTAACACATCCTTTTTAGGTCAACAACTTGCCTTATTTCCTGATGTTGCTAAGGTGACCCAACTTAGAAGGAAGCTTTTCTTGGCTAAAAAGCAACAAGTGCTTGATATTGGTGCATCATTTCTTTTGCAATTCCCTGTAAGTGTATTATAAAAACAGGTACTAACAAATATATTTTCTTTGATTCTGATCAGTTCTAAATCGAGAAGGACCCCTCATTGTTTGTATCTAATGTTGTAATCCAATTTGTTTTATATAGAAAGATTAATCTGATATTGTGCCTTTCTTTTTCTTTGTTTCTTGTTTCCTATTTAGGTCCCCACATAGTGGTCTTATAGAATATACTTGTTTTATGTAATGTTTTCCATTTCTTTTTTCATTTCCTTTATTAATCCCCTATTTTCTGGATGTCTTATTTTGACTTGTTTAAATCTGAAAATTCTGAAAATAAAGTTAAAAAAAAAATTAAATGGTAACCTTAAACTAGCTCACAAATATACACAGACAGTAGTAATTTAATCCTCCAACAAAATACCCTTGCAAAATTTAAACACACTTTCCCAGCAAGTTCAGCTTACCAATAGCAGATGCAGCTTTCACTGTCAGCATTCCCTGAGGAGCATTTTGTGTTTTATGACTTGTTTTTTATGCAAAAGCATTTCTAAACAACATACAGAGAGGATATTCACTAGGGCAATATTTTGAGCAAACTTTATTTTTTTATTTTGCTGTCAATTTTGGTATCATAGAGGGTGGGTATACAAAAGCGCTATGTTAATAAACTGCAAGTGAGGCACACATTACTGCTAGTGCTGTGGTATGTGCAAGGTGTAGCTAAGCTTCTTGCATTTAATGCAACTATGATACAGTTTGCATGTTTTAAATGCGTTTGCTTTTTTGCTATGCTAAGAGTTATAATTTTTTATCTCATTAACTAGATTTGCGTTAATACTATCACAAGCTAGTTTATGTACGTTAACTTTGCTTTTAACTCACATAAACTGGGTTGTATGTGATAAACCAGTTTGCACGCATTATATCTTTAAAAAACTTTAGTAGCTTGGCTGTTACGTTTTACCTTCAGCAAGGTATGAATGTTTACTGTTGTAGTCTGAGAAACTTTTTGTTCTTTTTAACTAGATATATCGCCACACAACTATTCTGTTCTCTTTAATTTTTAAACAATGTATATAAGAAATACCTATTAAATAAAGCACTCTATTCATGTCCAGCTTTTCTTTGCCTTAAAACAGCCTTGCAATTTGTGTGGCAGGGAGGAATGAGTAGAGTAGAGGGCTGGAGGTTGAGCTAGTCTGTCTAGTTATATATATATATTTTCTGCATATTTCTTGGAAATATAAATATGAGAGAGATATTACCAATTTTGGTTGGGTGGTGGGTAGAAAGGAGGTATAAATGCTACTAGTTCACAGCAGAGCTCAAGCAGGCCTCTCACTTAGAACCAGTGTCAACAAATGCCCTGTGGTTATGTTGTCATAATGTGATATTTCCTATATGACAGTTTTTTCTGGGAAGAGCTATTTAGATCCAGATCCAAAAAAGGCAGTCTGTTCCAGTTGCAAATTCCTGGCTCTGTCTGCCACTTATAAGAGACTGCTTGTAGAATACTTGGAAAGACTTTGAATACAAATGGTACATGGGGGGTTTATAACATTTCAGAAACAAATGTGCTAGCCAAAAAATGAACACTTTTCATGCTTGTTTACCTTGACATGAGTTTGGGAGTGGGGAAGCAGGAAGAATAAATCCACGGGGCGTGAGAGGAAGGGGTAAGAAATTCAGTCACTAGTTAACTGGTACGTTAACTGCTACAGAGTTGAATTGTTTGAAATCTGAGCCACATTTAGACTTGAAATGAAAAAAAATGGCAGATCTTAAATTCTGCTGTAAAACTAAAGAGTATAATAAAAAGAAATTGAATCAAGTGTTCTAGTGTGCACAAAAATTGGATCATCAGAAGGTACGCTAGAAATTTGTGAAGATTTTTCTTGTTTTGAGCAGAAATTATGCAGAAGTCTTGCTCCCCCCAAACCTAGACATTAGTAATTATTATTTTATAGCCTCGCATGTGAAATGCTTTATAAAGTCCTACCTTGTCTCTTGGGACACCAGATATCTGTCTAATCTTTTCATTCGGTTAGAGGAAATTGTCACTGCTTTTCCAGACCATTTGCTAGGCATGTTCACTTTTGTAGCTTTCTTGTCCTTTGATTTAGGGTTGAGACTCCCTCAGGAACCTTGAGCTCTTAGTGACATCACACATTACCCCAGGGAAGGACAGGAAAATGTGAAAGGTTTGTTCATCGTATTTGCCTAATTTGTGAAACTGCACATGCATGATTATGCATTTCAGCTCACTTCCAACTGAATTGCACTCCACGAAGATGTATTTCAGAAGAAACTGAAATCAAGGATTGTTAGACTTGAGGGTTGCCATTTGGCCATTCAGTTTTCACCCCATTTGCCTACTATGGTTTGTGGAGAAAACTGGAGTTTTTGTATGCTGTGATAGCTTAAGACTAGCAAAAAAAGCAGTAATAGTGCATGAGGTTTTGAGATGTTGCTGGCCTCTTCAGAAGAGGAAAGCCCTTATAATACCTCTTCTGTTTGCTTTTCCTTTGTAAGGTATCACAACCTACAAAAACCCCATTTTTGTTTCCTTTATTTTCCCCTTTGGTAAACTTAACACTCTTCCTCTGTTCTTCTACCTTCTTTTGCATTTCTGTCCTGTTTGCTCATAGCTGATGATGGTCTAAATCTCCCCTGTGGTCTTATTATTTTTAGGGTGACACACAGCATGATGCCTCCTTAAATAAATGCACTAAATAAAGAAAGCTGCAGTACAGAAAGTTTAAGAGGGAATAAAATTATGGCAAACTCTGAAAATTGTGGAGAAGCCTGAAAATTTACAGAATTTCTGGGGTGTTTCATCAGTGAAAATATTCCAGTGAGCCTAGAATGCAGAATAAAATTTGTGATGTGAGCTCATCAGCATCCCAAGATAAAAGAACATGGTTATAGACCATTAAATGATAATCACCTATGATGGTTTAGGAAATGGATCTGATGCTGAAGAGTGATGGTGCGCGATCCATTGACGCAGTCACAGTATAATAATGCCCAGTGAATCATCATTAATTTTTTTGTCATTACAATTTATCTTTCTACAGGTATTTTATATGCATTTATTTTTTCAGTGTAATGGTTCTAAAAGCTTTATGTGAAAGTTCTGATTTCACGTAGCCCAGTGTGATTAGACTCATGCTTTTTTCATTGTATGTTTTATCTTCCTGCCTTTAGCAGGTGCTCATTCATGAGTGAAGGGATCAAACGGGTGGAACGGCGGCTGAGAAGCAATGGAGAACAAAAGCTCGGAAAGTCTGCAGTCAGACCTTAAACTAGTTGCTCATCCCAGAGCGAAGAGTAAAGTGTGGAAATACTTTGGGTTTGATACCAATGCTGAAGGATGCATACTGCAGTGGAAGAAGATCTACTGCCGCATCTGCATGGCGCAGATTGCCTATTCTGGGAACACGTCCAACCTTTCCTACCACCTTGAGAAGAACCACCCAGATGAGTTCTGCGAGTTTGTGAAAAGTAACACGGAACAGATGAGGGAAGCCTTTGCCACTGCTTTTTCGAAACTGAAGCCAGAGTCTTCGCAGCAGGTTGTTCAGGAAACCTTAATCATGAAAACCAGCCATAGCTATGAAAACAAAAAGCACCAAGAAATGACATCTGCTGTAATCAGCTTTATTTGTGAGGGCATGTATCCTGCCTCCATTGTGGATGAGCCTACGTTTAAAGCCCTCTTAAAAACAGCTGATCCCAGGTATGAGCTTCCAAGCAGGAAGTACTTCTGTACTAAGGCAATACCTGAAAAGTACAACCTGGTTAGAGAGATTGTATTAAAGGAGCTTACTGACATTTTATGGTGTGGAATATCTACAGATATGTGGAGAAGTGAAAACCAGAATAGGTTATATGTGACGCTTTCAGTTCATTTTTTAAACAATGGTGCTTCTAACTACCTGTCGGTGAACTCCCGATGCTTAAAAACATTTGAAGTGCCAGAGGAAAATACTGCAGAGACTATTACCAGAGTCCTTTATGAGGCCTTCATTGAATGGGGAATCAATACAAAAGTCTTTGGTGCTACAACAGATTACAGTAAACACATTGTAAAAGCTTGCTCCCTTTTGGATATTCCAGTAGATATGCCTTGTCTGGGACAGACTTTTAATGTTGGAATACAAGAAGCCTTTCGGCTTCCAAAACTCTGTGGGCTTCTTGCCAGGTGCAGAAAGCTAGTTGAATATTTTCAGCAATCCACTGTGGCAATGTACATGTTAAGCGAGAAACAGAAGCAGCAAAATCTGTTGCCTTGCATGCTCATAAGCGATCGTGTTTCCTGGTGGGGTAGCACACTTGCTATGCTGCTGCGTCTGAAGGAGCAACAGTTTGTAATTGCAGCTGTTCTGGTTGAAGATAGCAATAACCATCACTTAATGTTAGAGGCCAGTGACTGGAATACAATAGAAGGTCTGGTGGACTTACTGCAGCCATTTAAACAGGTGGCTGAGATGATGTCAACTTCAAAATACCCCATTATAAGTATGGTGAAACCTCTTCTTCACATGCTGCTCAATACCACATTGAACATTAAAGAAACTGATCTGAAAGAAATCAGCATGGCCAAGGAAGTGATAGGCAAAGAGTTATCTACCACCTACCAGCAGACGCCCGAGATAGACATGTTTCTTAATGTTGCAACTTTTCTGGACCCCAGGTACAAAAAGCTTCCTTTCCTTTCCGCCTTTGAGCGCACCCAAGTTGAGAACAGAGTCGTGGAGGAAGCGAAAAGCCTCCTGGAGAGGGGAAAGGATGGCTCGTTCAGACCCGATGAAAAAGTGTTTTCGATTTCCGAAGAGCCAGCACTCAAAAAGATAATCATCTCTTCCACCCCTCCCCCAACCAGCAGCATCAACAACATGCTGGCAGAAATCTTCTGCCAGAGCGGCAGCTCGGAGGACCAGGAGGAGTGGCATGCTCAGATCATTGAGGAACTGAGCAACTTCAAGTCACAAAAAGTTCTCGGTCTGAATGAAGACCCGCTGAAATGGTGGTCTGACCGACTGGCATTATTCCCTGTGTTACCAAAGGTACTTCAGAAATATTGGTGTATTCTAGCCACCAGGGTCTTCCCCGAGCGTCTCTTTGGTTCATCCGCCAATGTTGTGAGCGCCAAGCGGAACCGATTGGCCCCGGCACATGTAGACGAGCAGGTTTTTTTGTACGAAAACACTCGAAATTGCTTGGAAGCAGAACCCGAGGATGAGGACGAAGGGGAGTGGGGCTTGCAACAGGAACACATTTTTAATTTAAATGATTCAGTTAATGTAAGCAGCAGTTTCTTTACTATAAGGGACAGTGGGTTCATTTAAAGGAATGCACATGGTACATTTAATAATAGTAATAATAATAATAACTAAAAGTATTTGTCTTAACAGTTACCAAAAATGTTTTTGCTGGATGCTATGATCACTGTAAATATTGAACAACTGTAACACAGAGTTGATTTTAGCTTCCAATGTATGTGTGTTCTCCGCTATGTTAAGTCATCATGGTATATGATCCACAGTCCTTGGACACTGAATTCAGGAAAAAAGGAAGTCTGTAGGTGGTGTTCTAACCCTTATGAATTGAAGGTTAAGAATCCTTCTGTAAGGCTTACTTGGTATTGTAATTTGAAGTTTTAAATCCTTTAATAAAAGCAGAGTTTTAGGACTTTATTTTCTTTTTAAACTACACGTTTCCTATCTATTTCAGAGATTTTTTTTTTTGAGTAATATCCAGACATCACGGAATAAGTGAAAGCCCTGATAAAGCAACAGGACCAGCAAAAAAGTACTTTCATTATTATTAAGCTTGATAAATTGGGGATGCATCTGTACCGATCCTCATCAGAATCCCATTGTCGTCATCAGGCTACTGCATGTAAGAGAATATTATCTTGAAAAACTGAAGAATGTATTCAAGGGGGATTTTTTAAAACAGTGGCTATGAGAGCAATAAAAGTGAGACACTTTCTACAACCAGTGTATCAGTAGAAGAAATAAGCTATATTAGGGTAAGAAGATGGCAGAGTATGCTTTTATTTATTTATTTAGATTTAGCGCATGTGTTTTCATTGTTAGCTCACAGTAGATATTTCCCTGTCCCTAGAGGTCTTACAGTCTGAAGCAAGGGAGGGTGAAGTGACTTGCCCAAGGTCAAAAGGAGCAACGGCAGAAGGATTTGAACTCTGGCTTTCATAGTTCTCAGTTTGTTGCTGTAACCACTACTCTGCTCCTCTACACCAAGAAACACACAACAGCGCCAAGAAAGATGCGCTTATTTGGCCAAATCTAGCTGGTACTGCTGCTTTAATGAGTATTAAGATTCCTTCACAGTAGTCTTTAAAGAATTCACATTAAAAAGTAGACCTACCCCCAGAGCCCTTGTGCAGAATTATTATTATATGGGGCAGTGACGTGCTGCTGTAATGGTGTAAGCCCTGTCGAATCAAGAATTGCTCATTCCTTCTGTGGAGCCACAGCAGTTTCATAGCCAACAGGCAGACTAAGCAATGCTTCTGTATGAAGGGCTCTGTTAAGTAGCATGCTGGTCCAGCCAACTGGTTACTGATGGCCTCTGGTAAATCTGAGTTCCAGTTTTTGGCTCCTGATTTTGACTCCAAGGTAAAAACAATTCTTTCCAGAATCTATTAAAAATGCTTTAATTATTGTAGAAAAAAGTTATATTTAAGAGCATGAAAATGTCACAGCTGGTTGTTTCAGTGGGTCATGTTGAGAGCAGTTTTT
Organism: Rhinatrema bivittatum; assembly: GCF_901001135.1. Lineage (NCBI taxonomy): Eukaryota > Metazoa > Chordata > Amphibia > Gymnophiona > Rhinatrematidae > Rhinatrema > Rhinatrema bivittatum. Next base: position 245,272,053 of record NC_042619.1, on the reverse strand, counting down.
TTTTTTAAAATCAGACCTGTATTTTCTTTCAATTAAAAATACAGCAGCAATAAAACAAAAAATCCACAGATCATTTAGAGTGATAAATGGTTATTCTGCATAAATATGGACATATATGTAGTACAGTTTGACCTAAATTGCCTCAAATTATTTCTGTCTGGTACAACTACTTGTTTGTTTTGCATATTACATGAAATTCTTAGTGGAAGAGAAGAGAAACTGAATTGGGATAGTAGGCAGTAAATCATAATTTGTAATTAAAAAAAATCATAATTTCAAAAACAAGCTAACCTGCATCAAGTACATTTAGACTTCTGCCTGCATACTGAATGCTTATCAGAGTCCAATTTATTTCTGATTCAAGACAATTTGCTTGAATATGTAGAAATAAAGGTCAACAAACAAGTTATAAGTGAGATGTTTTTATTGAACTAACTTAATACATCTGTGAATAGCTTTTGAGTGCTTTGTTCCTTTTATCACAATGTCTGTGGGAAAAATGCTTAATGAATCAAGCTCTTAGTTCAGTAAAACAGTATCACCTACAACTTGTTGTTTGAACCTTATTTCTACATATTCAAGTGTACTAACATGGTATTCAAACTACTTTATTCATTTCATTGGATACACTTGATCAGTTTTTGCATGCATTATGATATTGACTATTGCAGCTTCCTTATCTTACTACTAGATCATTTGTAACGAATGGGATTTCCCTCCTTCACAGCTGACCCAAGACCAAGGGAATACATCTTTTATGATGTCACACAGGGCTTATAAGGGAAATGTGGTTATGATCCAATCCCAGTAGTCTCTGTCTCTAGCATTCATGACAGATGGATAGGTCTAGCTCCTGGAGTTGTGCTTCATTCTTGGCTTGGTTTGGTAGAGCCCTCTGATTCATGGCTAACAGTCGTTTGGGCTGCCTTCCCCGGTGGAAATCTGCTTCTGGGAGCTTCATCAGGTCCCTTTACATTTCCCTTTGGGGTCTGATGATTACCCTCGGAGAGGTGTTCCCTCTCCTCTTTCCCAGAGGACTGGGAACCCAAGGGGCATACTAGAACTGTTGCGTGCTCCTTTCCTTCTTCCCACCTCCCCCCCTCCCCCCCTTGTCGTCTCTGGATACCTCTCTCTCCTTTTTGTTAAGCGCAGCAGGGCTCAATTAAGATAAAAACAACAACAAAAAAACAAAAATAGAGTCCAATGCCAGAAAGTTTCTGTGATGCAAAGGGCTCTGGCTGCTGTTGTTGCAGGAGCTATGGAGAGGTGAGTATGGCAGGTTGAGTCCCTGGGTTTCCATGGGAGAGGGAAAGAAGATGCAGGTTTGGGCATCAGTGGTTATGTGTGTATCAACAGTGGCAAAGCTTTGCGGTAGGAGCTGGGGGGGCGGGACAAAGCCCCAGAGGAAATAATGCTGGGCCATGAAAGTCTGGGCCCCCTATGGCAAGTTGGCAGAATCACCTGGTGCTGCTCCCTTGCTTTCTCATCAAACTGAGTTGAAAAACAGAAAGGGGAAATTGGAGAAGCCATGGAAAGGCAGGTTCTGAGTTTCGGGTGACCTATTCCCTTCAATCTCCCCTCATCTTCCCCACTCTTAAAATAAAATATATACAGGGAGGAGAATTTAAATAAGCAAATGAGCTAGGTGCCATGATGAAAGGCTGAAGGTGTGTGGCCTATGGCACAAAAAAGTTGCTTATGATGGCTGGCTCCTTATGTGACTAGGAGGAGATTCAATCCCCGCAGGAGGCACTGCCCTGTTCTATCTAGGAAGGGCAGGCGCAATTGGGGGGGCCTGGTGGGGAGTGCAGCTGATGCTGGATGGGCTTTGTCAGAGCCAGAAGATCTCTAAACTCCTTGTACTCTGAGCTTTGAAGATCCTGGAACTGAGGTTGCAATAGGAAAACAAGATGAGGAACCGTGTTTGGGGTTGGGGACCCCACCATTCCTCAAGAGGATCCTGTTGGAGGACCCACTAGTGAATTGCCACCAGAGTCTGTTCGCTTCATATAATAGGCCTTCTCAGCCATTCAGAGGCTGGCAGTAGGCACCCTGCCTTTCCCCCTCCACCCCTCTAGGATGCCAGTGGAGGGGGTTCCTCCTCTTAAAAGGTACAGTCTAACAAGGGATTCAGGTTCTTCAGCGCACATGCTCTCCCAGGGATCCAGGGTGGATTCTGGATCAGATCTGGACTCAGATCTTTCTAGACCTGAGCCCCTGGATCAAGGTGAATGCTCCTCGGAAGAGCAGGAGTCCAGTGTGGTATGTTTCTTTTGCAGGGACGAGTTAATGTCCCTCATAACTAATCTGATATTATGGGGATCTGAAAACCATCAAAGACTTTCCCCTCACACCTGTCATCGAGGGCTGTGGTCCTGGCAGAATGGGATACACCTCAGGGGGGCTTAAGGGCCAGAAAGCTTGTGAGCAGGATCTGTCTCCTACTGGTAAAAGGAAAGCACTCCTAAAAATTCCCATAGTTGATGCACTAGCCTTGGCCATCACCCACAAAATAACCCTCCTGGTTGAAGATGGGATTTTCCTGAGTGATGCTTAGCATAGAAAAAATTGATTCAGTTCCAAAGCAGGCCTTCTCCACCAATGTCTTTATCTTGCAGCTTGCTATTTGTGGGGATTGTGTGGTCTGGGAAATGGTACATTGGGTTTAGCAGCTCCCGGACTCAGAAGAGACATAAAAAATAGAATCAGGAGTGGCTTACTTGACAGACACCCTGTATGATCTAATAAGGACAGCCTCCTTGGCAGTGGCCTTAGAAGTGGCCACCAGGAGTTGGACAGCAGATGCAGTATCCAAAAATTGCCCCATAAGTTGCCTATTAGAGGGGGCCTTTTGTTCGGGGAAAAATTGGAAAAGCTCATGAAGGACCTAGGGGAATCCAAGCCCCAGAGGCTGATCAAGGATAAGCTCAGAGTCGGTAATTGAGGCCCAAGGCACCAGAATTTTAGGGACTTCCAAAGGTTTCAAGCAGGCAGAATCAAGTTGCAGCAAGTCAGAAGGACCAAAACCCAACTTTTTCAAGGGTAATAGAAGCCTAGGGGTGATGCCCTTGCAGCTGCCAGCTCAGGGTGCCTCTTACAGTGATATGCAATGGGTCCTTCCTGCAGTAGTATCAGTAGGCAGCCCCTTTTGAGGTCCTATGTGGAGTAGACGTAATTACGTCGAACCATTGGATCCTGGACATCATTTGGCAGGGCTATGCCCCCAAATGCACAAAGCAGGTACCAAATGCATTTGTGGTATTCCCCTGTGTGTCTCCATCAAAAAAAGAGATTATAAAAGGGTTGCTGCACAAACTATAGCTCCTTCAGGCCATCATGCCAGTGCCGCAAAGGGAGAAGGGACAGGGCGCTTATTCATTATATTTCATGGTGGCAAATAAGGATGGATCCGTCCAGCCAGTTCAAGATCTAAAGGAGAATAACAGGTTCCTTCATGTGCCCCACTTTCTAATGGAGACGAAAGTGATGGCTTCTGTGAGACGAGGATAATATTTGGCTTCACTGGATCTAGCAGGATGTCATACCAAAGCCTGCTAATGTTCTGTGTCTTGCATCAGCATTTTCAATTCCAGGCACTGCCTTTTGGTTGGGCCACCACACCCATGCCATTTACCAAGGTCATGGTGGTAGTGGTGGCAGCTTTTTGAAAAAGAGGAATTGTGGTGCACCCCTGCTTAGACAATAGGGTTCATAAGGGCCAAGTCAGCTGAGGAGAGCCACAGATCCTAGTGAGAAATGGTACAGCTCTTGCAACAGCTAGGTTGGGTAAAACGTTTCACAAAAAGCAACTTGGATCCAAATCCAGACCCTAGAGTTTGTAGGGGCCTGTTTCAATACAAAGGAAGGGGAAGTCACATTGTCTCCCAAAGGAGTATCCAAACTGTTCCAGGGAGTGCATGCCCTAGGTGAGACAAGACTCACCTAGGGCATGGAGCTACCTCCAGTTGCTTGGCTTTATGACAGCAGTGTTGTACTTGGTTCAAGGGGCCAGGGCCCATATGAGACTATTACAACAGTCCCTCCTGACACACTGGACATCCATCTCCCAAGGCTAAGAGCAGTGTATACAGGTGCCACCGGAGAATAAGGAGGAGTTTGGACTGGTGGATAGAACTGTCTAAGCTTCTAAAGGGGATAGCTATGCAGCCCTTGACTGGATGGTGGTTACTGGGGGCCCACTGCCCAGGGCCAGGTGGCTTAAAGACAATGGTCAAAAGAATAGATGCAGTGGACAATAAATAGGCTAGAAACAAAGACTGATTCCAATACTTCCATTACTGAAAGGGAGAACAGTCAGGGTGGTGAAAGACAATGCCACGGTAGTGGCATTTGTAGACAAACAAGGGGGAACTCACAGCCAGGCAATTGCTCAGGAGGCAACCCAGCTGTTCAAAAGGGCACTCAGCGGCACATATAGCAGAGATGGGCAATCGCCAGACCGATTTCCTCAGCAGGAAAAAGCTGTATTCAGGAGAGTGGGAACTGAGCCTAGGGGCCATTCAGTTGATAGGGATTGCTGGGGTCTTCCAGTGGCAGACTTAATGGAAACAAAATCAGATGCCAATGTCAAGGAGATGTTCAGTCACAGGGCAGAACCAGGCTCCAGCAGCATAGATGCTTCTATTTTCCTGGCTTCAGAGCTATGAAGCTTCCCATTGTGGCTTCTGTTGGGCAGGACTATAAAGAAGGTAGGCTACTCATCTACAATAATTCTACTAGCCCCAGATTGTCCAAGGAGGCCTTGGTATGCAGATCTAGTGAGACTGCTAATAGGACTTTCGCTACTCTTGCCCAAGAGGTAGGGTCTCCTCTGGCAAGGGCCAATTCTGATGAATCCAGATCCATCCTCTTTTTCGGCCTGCCTCTTGAAAGGGCTTGCTTGTGTAACAGGGGCTATTCTTCAACTGTAATTTCATCCATGTTAAAAGCATGAAAGCCCTCAACATCGCTGGCATATACTAGAGTCTGGCAATTGTTTGAGGAATTCTACAGCAAACAAGATGTCCCCCCTTGGAAGACAGGTATACCACGCATTTTAGATGTCCTACAGTTGGGCCTAGCTAAAGGAGTGGCTGCTAACTCTCTGAAGGTACAAGTGGAAACAATTGCATGCTGTAGGGGCAGAATTAGAAGCACCCAGGGAGCAACTCACCTAGATCTTGTACGGTTTCTGAAAGAGGTAAAGTGGGTCTCCCCACAATTCAGACCCTTGGTGCCCCAGTGGAACCTCAGTTTAGTTCTAAAGGCCCTGGCCAGGCTACCCATCAAACCAAAAAGACAGGCTTCAATGAAGGATCTCTTTCTGAAGACTGTTTTTGTAGTAGCAATGTGCTCAGCAAGGTACATTTTAAAACTGCAGGCCCTCTCATGCAGAGACCCTTATTTTGTCTTTTCCTCAGATGCAGTTACGTTTCAGCCAGTACCTTCCTTTCTTCCTAAGATGATATCAGCCTTTCATATTAACCAATCTGTTTTGCTACCAGCCTTTAATAGCAGAGAGAAAAAAAGATGAATGTCTTTATTGATTGGATGTTTCATATTTTTGTTGAAGTACCTAAAGGAGTGAATGCCTTTAGGAGGATGGACAAAGTTGTTTGTGGTGTTCGATGGTCCATGGAAAGGGGATGCAGCATTCAAAGCCACCTTAGCCAGGTGGATCAAGGAGACAGCCTCTGCATACATGCTCGCAGGCAGACAAGCTCCAGTGGGACTAAGAGCCCACTCAATGAGAGCGCAGGCGGCATTCTGGCTGAAGTATCCTCAGTCTCTCAGGATGCTGGGTGGCCACATAGTCCTCACTGCACATCTTCACAAAGTACTACAGGTTGGATGTGCAGTCCAAAATAGACTCAGCCTTAGAAGTGGGGGTCCTGAGGACAGCTCTGTTATCCTACTGCCCCAGCAAGAAGAAGCTTTTTGCTAACTCCTATATGTAATGACTGGTCTAGCAGGAAGATAAGGAAGGTTAAATTATGCTTACCTGGTAATTTTTTTTTCCTTAAGTCCTTCTAGACCAGTCCAGATTCCACCCAGGAAGACAAGGGCATGGAAGAACCTTGGGCCTAAGCACACCATGTGAGGCAGCCCAGTAGTGCTCTCCATCCTCTCTCTCGCTCTCTCTGCTTTTCCTGTGTTTCACCTTGATGCATTTGGAGAACTCTGCAGTGCCTTGTGGTAGAGATGCCGAATTGGGCATTGAAGGGATTTCATATGGTCACAGTAGGCTACTGGTATTAGACCATAAGCACACCTTCCTTACAAGCCCTGAGTGACGATATAAAAGGTGTATACTTCAGCTGTGCGGAAGAGAAATCCTATAGGCAAAGACCGGTCTAGCAGGACTCAAGGATGGAAAATTTATCAGGTAAGCATAATTTAACCTTAAGTTTTATAGACTTTGTTTACAGATTATTATGAGGTATTCTGGGCAGTATTTTCCACTAGGTATGTAGGAGATTGCCAACATCTTGTTTTTGTTAGGTGTGCTGCAGCCATCCCACGGGTTAATCCATGTGGGGCCCCAGAGTCTGCAGGAGCTGCCGGCCCCGTGAAATTTAAACCGTAGTTTGGCTGAAACCAGCCTAATGGGGTAGAAAGATGTCAACGGTCTCCCATGCACCTTAGCAGGAACATTGATCTTTAGTCAACAGACTATATATTCTCTTTGTTTTCTGTTTCTGTTATCCTAATTGAGCCCAAGTGGAATTTGTCTAAAATGTATGTTTCCTGGGGAAATGCTAAGTGAATTTGTAGTGAGCTTAGGTCACCGTAAGACAGTTTGTATATAATCCTAGAAGAAAGTAAATTTCCTTCTCATTTCAAGCTATTCACATCCTGGATACATTTTTGTGAAGTTTAAGAAATTTGTCTGCTAGAAACTTCTAATGGTTGTGTTGTGTGTGTGTGTATATATATATACACGTAACATAATACATTTTAATATGTATTGTACCTATTAGCTGCCCTTTATGATATGTGTTTATTCACACACCATTTCATTGTGGAATCCCTCCTGCTTGATATCTCTGCCTGTATACATATTTCTAATTGAGTAGGACATATAATCCTTACTTGTTGTTGTGTTCTACTATGTTTCTTTGCAGTACAGACTGTATGGTAATTTGATAAGATATCAATCACAAAACTTACCCCAATCCCACTGTATTCCAGTCACTCTGATATGTATATCCACAATACAAACAACAATGGTTCAACTGGTCAACCTCAATTTCTTACAATGCCAGAGTCACCTCAAAAATTCATATGTAGGCCCCCTTACTCTCAGAGTCTGTAATCACTTCAGACTCTAATCTGGTATAGGGTCACCTTACTTTATTATTGTACTAACGACTTTTCTAATTTTTTTAATTTTTTGTGTCCTTTAATTTAAAAACCATTCTTCCACAGCGTGCTGCTGGATTTTTAGTGCCAACGTTAAGTCAAATTTTCTTGCACCACCTTTGGTTCATCAATTATTCTGTTTGCCAAACAAGCCAAGAACTGGAATATACATCCATTAAAAATTCCCACCAACTTTGGTTCGCCAATTACTATGTTTGCCAAACTATCAAAGAACTTAAATACTCATCCGTTAGAAGTTCCCACGGATGAGTTGGAACTTCTAACGGATGAGTAGTTAAGTTCTTTGATAGTTTGGCAAACATAGTAATTGGCGAACCAAAGTTGGTGGGAATTTTTAATGGTACAATAATAAAGTAAGGTGACCCTATACCAGATTAGAGTCTGAAGTGATTACAGACTCTGAGAGTAAGGGGCCTACATATGAATTTTTGAGGTGACTCTGGCATTGTAAGAAATTGAGGTTGACCAGTTGAACCATTGTTGTTTGTATTGTGGATATACATATCAATTTGATAAGATAACCAGCTTATAAGTGTATGACTTGAAGCTACCCTCTTTAGAATAATGGTATGGTGGAGGTGTTTCTCAGATGCCCTAGTCAGCTGTCAGAAAGTCCGAAATACAGATAAAGTATTGAATTGGAAAAGAGCCGACTCTGGTCTATGATATTTTCACTTTTTCATGAACTAGTTTCACTATAGCATTTAAAAATCCCTTTCTTGGCCCCCTGTCTGTGTGAAAGTAAGTTAAGAAAAATGAACCTGCATGTTTAATTTAACTTTACAAACTGAATGAGATTGGTCAAAGACTGCATTTAAAAGTGAGCTTGATGAACAAGTCTGTCAATTTGTAGTGCCATGCTCTGTCAGCTTTAGGTTTTGTGTCTGACTGCTGTCTTATAACTGGCCATCTCTGTCCATAAATGCAGGATCTACTTTAGGATGGCAATGGAGGCGCATAATGGATCACACAACAGGGTTCTTGCTGCATATGAATATTAGGAGATCTGGCAGCTTCCTACTACCCAAGACAGAAAGAGTGTCATGCATTTTTAGGGGTCATCAACATCATTTTTACCTCTGTATTATCCCTAAAATAAACATGTGCAATTAATGAAGCAGATTTTTCTGGTTTTTACTTCAGACTAGTGTTTTTGAGATCTGCAATACTTGCCATTAGAAGTTAGCAAAAATACCTGGGGCTTTCTGTTGCAGATCCTGGGAAAAGAAGAGGGAGGGTGCATTCTGTATTTTGCAGAACTGGGCTGCATATAGGAGTCTGAGAGAAGGAAACGTTTATGTTTAACAGAACTATAAGAGTAAAACTAATGACATACGCCTGAAATATGCCAGTTCTTTTTTTTTTTTTTCCCCACCAATTATTTCTTTCGTGATTGTGTTTGCATACATTACAAATAACCTTCCCAAGTTCCCCAGGAAACAATTGAAGATGACAAACAATAGAACAGACAAAAAAAACCCAAAACATTGCTGAGTGTATGTTTCTCCTGTCTCAGATCCTCAGTTTTCTGGCTATTAGCACACTGTGCTTTTCTCTACTTGTTCTTGGTCTCCTTCCAATTTGCTGGCTGCTACCTTCACCTCTCTTGGAGAGGATTTATGTCAGAAAAAGGCTAATCAGGTTGACTGTTTCATCTTTTACCAGCACGTACTTATCTCTACCGGGGATATTCAGCCACCTGGTAAGTTAGAGTTTAGATGTTTTAATGTTGGGTTTTTGTTTTTTTTAAATCACTCAGTATGAAAAAAAATGTATAGTTTAAAAATTGTATCATTGTGGTTGATGGTCCAGTCATGCTGTTGGCATGACCAGAATTATGCTGTGCCTCTGTGACATTCACCACAAATGGACAAATCAGCCACGGCTTTTGGTTAGAATATTTTAGGCCTGCACATTAAGGGGTAAACTACCTGTATTGGTGCAAAATCCAGGTACTTTTTAATCCACAGACTCTGTACGCTGATTTTCAATGGGAAAGCACCTGTACGCATTTGCACCTGTTAACTAGTGTAGGTAGTTTTCCCGAGAAATAAATCCACACATACTTGTGAAAATTCAGAAGTGTGCACAAGTGCAAACCTCTTCCCCCCTCCCCCACCATGAAACACTTTGTCTCACTGTGGGCAGAGCTATGGGGTAGATTTTCAGAGCCCTGCTCGCCTAAATCCGCCCAAAACCGGGCGGATTTAGGCGAGCAGGGCCCTGCGCGCCGGGAAGCCTATTTTACATAGGCCTCCCGGCGCGCGCAGAGCCCCGGGACTCGCGTAAGTCCCGGGGTTCTCGGAGGGGGGCGTGTCGGGGGCGTGTCGGGGGGCGGGCCCGGTCGTCGCGGCGTTCCGGCAGCGTTTTGGGGGCGGGTACGGGGGCGTGGCTACGGCCCGGGGGCGTGGCCGCGCCCTCCGTACCTGCCCCCAGGTCGCGGCCCGGCGCGCAGCAGGCCCGCTGGCGCGCGGGGATTTACGTCTCCCTCCGGGAGGCGTAAATCCCCCGACAAAGGTAAGGGGGGGGGTGTAGACAGGGCCGGGTGGGTGGGTTAGGTAGGGGAAGGGAGGGTAAGGTGAGGGGAGGGCAAAGGAAAGTTCCCTCCGAGGCCGCTCCGATTTCGGAGCGGCCTTGGAGGGAACGGGGGGAGGCAGCGCGGCTCGGCGCGCGCAGGCTATACAAAATCGATAGCCTTGCGCGCGCCGATCCAGGATTTTAGTGGATACGCGCGGCTCCGCGCGTATCTACTAAAATCCAGCGTACTTTTGCTTGAGTCTGATGCGCAAGCAAAAGTAGGCTGATCGCGCTTCTTTTAAAATCTACCCCTGTGGGTTTAGTGACCCTACACACATGCAAATTCACCTGCACACAGATGGAGCAATGTTTTAAAAAGCCCTTTTCCCTAAGTAAAGCACTGTTTTCCCTTTGAAAATTACCCTCTAAATGAAAGAGAAACAAGAACCAGCTACCTGTGTGCTTGATGAATTTTAAAGTTTCATTGCTTCTTATCTTTGTAGAATATCATCCACCGAGTTCTGGAAACTTTTTTTCTTTTTTTCATTCGACATTCATTCCCATAGTCTCTTCTGACCTTTTCCAATGAGACTGTGGCAAGCTTTTAAACATTTGCAAACCTTGTTCACATTAGTTCTGTATTTTATTGAAATAGCTACATTATTATAGTTTACAGACACTAATTCTGTGGAAGAGCTGCTTATTAATTTACTACTACTACTTAACATTTCTATAGCGCTACACAACGCTGTACGAGCACACAAAAAAGACGGTCCCTGCTCTTAGAGCTTACAATATGATAAGACAAATATACAGGACAAGAGACTTGGGGTGTTTCATAAAGCAAGACAATCACTGGAAAAGAATGGAAAGTTTGTTAATGAGGCTACAAAGGTGGGTCTTTAGATGGGATTTAAATTCAGCGAGAGAGGTAGACTATTCCAAGCACATGACCCTGCCAGGTGGAAAGCACGGAATTGGGAATTGGGGGTAGAGGTAGTTTATTATTTTTTCAGCAGTTTATGTAGCGCCCTAAATCAGGGAACTTTACAACAAAGTAGTTGCTTGAGAGTCTTTCACTCCTGGCTTTGAATCTCATTTTTCCCGTGAGACATTAGTCACTTTACTTAGCTGTTCTTCCATTTACCCAGTTGTGATTTGGTTACACTATGATTGTTCAAAGACTGATCTTTGAGATGCTGAGTGTGTCCAATGCACAGCGTAATCCTAGCAGCATTATTGTTGCAGACCACTATACCTAGAAATCTGTACTTTTTGTACTGCATGTTTCAATGACTTGGTAATAATCTTTTGGGTAAATGTGATTTTCAAACTCTGTTACATAATAAAGAACACTTAACTAGGTGCATCCCAGAAATGCTTCTTTTTTTTGCAGAGGAATAGACATTTTCTGTTTGTTGTGTGTAGTTTGTAGCATGTTTTCATAAACAGTATATATGCTTTTGTCTTTGTCCATGTGGTCCGCATGAATATTACCAAGATCAGCTTGGTAATATTCACTCAGCTTCTTGAACAACGGACACTGGCATTTCCAGGTTAAAGCACTCAGCCTTAACCCGTTACTCAGTTGTATCTCTCTATAATTATTCTTCTGCCTTTATCTTTCTTCCAGCTTGTTTAAGCCTCCAAGTTTTCCATTCCTTGTTGATTGTAACTTTGACTTATTCCTTTCGTTTGTTATCTTTTGTTTACCAGAATTGTTACCCCAGTTTTTCCTTTGTTAAATGTAAACCGATCCGATATGGTTATTTACTATGAAGGTCGGTATAAAAAACTGTTAAATAAATAAATAAATAAATAAAGGAAAATAGATGCACATGAAGCTATAAAATCCTTGTTCCAGTGCTTAATCACATCAAGGCTCATAGAGTTGATGAATATTTTTTCATTTATACTATGCAATTTACCTTTCTTCTGCCAGATTGGTATTTGTGGATCCATGTGTACTTGACCTCTTTCTTTTATCATTAATAGCACTCCGTATCCTAAACCATTGGTTCTCAGCTCAGTCTTCGGGACACACTGAGCCAATCAGGTTTTCAGCATATCCACGATGAATATGCATGAGAGAGATTTGCATGCACTTCTTCCATTGTATTCAAATCTATCTCATGCATATTCATCGTGGATATCCAGATAACTTGACTGAAGACTGGATTGAAAACCCCTGTCTTAGTTAAGCCTTTAGATTGGGACTGGATCATACCTTGCCCTTCTGGCTTTTTTGGAGGCCAAAATAATCTAAGGTCCCATTGCGAAATATAGTAGCTATTGCATGAATGAAAACTTTGCTATTTTTCAGAGCTATAATAGGGTAATTGAGGTACAGGGTGTTTTTTTTATAATAATTTACAAACTGCTTTCTTGCTTTGTAATTTTTTATTTCTTTCCTAGCTAAGTAACCTCTGTCATGCTTTTGGTGCTGGAGTATATGAAAAATATTGTAGAAAAATTCAACCATGATGCACCACTTAACTCCAGTTTGAAAAGCAGGAGAGGCTTGGCCATTTTTGAAATAAGGGTAATTTTAAAAGTCATTTGCTAGGGTAAAACAGGGTTTTACCCACAGAAATGGCCATTACAAAATTGCCTGCCTGATATGCAGATACGTTTGTGCACGTATGTCCTATTTGTATGTACATTTACCCAGACTGAGCAGAGGTTTCTCACTTCCTAGGGGCAGAATTGGGGAGGGTTTTGGATGTGAGTGCATACTTTTGCATTTCCAAAAGCATGCACAGGAATTTTTCTGTTCACATAAGAAATGCTGTACTGCAGGGGTGGCCAACTCTAGACCTCGAGAGCCATGAGCAGGCCAGGTTTACAGGATATCCGCAATGAATACGCATGAGATAGATCCACATGCAATGGAGACAGTACATGCAAATCTATCTCATGCATATTCATTCTGGACATCCTGAAAACCTGGCCTGTTCTCATGGCTCTTAAGGACCAGAGTTAGCCATCCTGGACATACTGGGTTAGATCAAGGCCCATCGATCCCAGCATCCTTTCTACAACAGTGGCCAATCTAAGTTGAAAGTATCTGGAAGATCCCATAAAGTAGATTTAATTCCTGTTTCTCATGCCAAGGGATAGCAGTAGCTTTCTTTACTCACTCCAGTAGGCTCTCTTTTGGCTTGGCTATTCGTGTTGTGGCCTTTTCCTCCAGAAACTTGTCCAAGCTTCTTTTAAACCCTGCTATGCTAGTCACGTTGATAACTTCCTCTAACAACAGATTTAACGGTTTGATAGCTCGCCGAGTGAAAAAGTACTTTCTACTGTTTCTTTTGAATTTGCGGTTGTTAGTTTCCTGGAGTGTTCCCTTGTTTTAGTATTATTGGAAAGGGTAAATACGCATCTTTTATTTACCCGTTCTACCCCCCTCCTGATTTTATAAACTTCAATCTTGTCCCCTCTCGGCTGTCTCGTTTCCAAGCTGAGGAGCCTTTTACCTACGTATCCTCTCATCACAGGCGAGATGCTCCATCCCGTGAAATCATTTTTGTTGCCCTCCTTTGCACCTTTTCTAGCTCTGCTAGTTCTTTCTTGAGATGGTGCGACCAGAACTGCACATAATACTCGAAGGTACAGCTGCACCGTGGCTTGATACAGCGACACTATATTTTTTTGTTTTATTCTCCCTTCCTTTTCAGATCATTCCTGTTTTGCTTTGACTACTTTGCACTAAGCAGAGAATTTCAATGTTTTGTTCTTTTCCTGGGTGGTGACTCCCAACACAGAACCCAGCATTGTGTACCTGTAGTTGGGAATATTCTTCTCCTGTATGTATTACTGTGCACTTTTCCACATTAATCTTCATCCGCTGTTCAGGTGCCCCCGCTCCTAGTGTCACACGGTCCTTCTGCAGTTCCTTGTAATCCATTGCTGTTTTAACAACTCGGAACAATTTTGTGTCCTCTGCAGATATGTGTAGGTAACTTTTTAGTGGGATAATTTTCAAAGTGGACTTTTGCATGCGAGTCGGCTTTGAAAATCGGTGCAACTTGCATGCATTTTTGCCACTTAATTCAGACGGGTCTTTTGAAAATTACCTCCATTAAAAGCAGTTTTGTCTTCCTCCTCTCTCACTTTCAGATTTTGGAACCTTTGTACTTATTTTCGGTTGTCATGTTCAGTCAGCCACATTTTGTTTGCCCACGGGAACTGCTGCTGTTAGGAAGTTGTGAATCATCCACTTATGTGGAGGCTTTGTTGTACCATTATTTCCATCCTTCTGCGCCTTTTACTACTTATTTTTGTCAGAGGTGATCTTTATTTGTTACATTAAATTCATATTTTGAATTGAGGGCCTTTTCTATGGCTGTTACAGGTCTGAGACTAATAATCATAGCATGAGAAAGGTAGGTGCTGGAGAGAAGTAAGTGGCGATCTTATGTACTCATTTTACTCAAGATAGTGAAGGAAGACAAATAAAGAAGAGAAAAAAGACGGTCCCGAATAAGGAGAGATGTCTTAGTAGTAGCCAATTCTGCGGCTGGCAGCTGGTACAGACCAAATAAATTGACAGACTGGAGGGATCATTTGTCTTTTTCTACCATTATCTGTTATGATACTTTTTTTTGGGGGGGGGGGGAGGGTTATGAAGTTAATTGTATATTAAAATAAGTTCATAGAGGATAACTTTCAAACAACTTTGCACGGCCCCATATACATGCATTTATGGGCGCATGGAGGGTTACTAAAGTATTTTATAAACTGCACATATCTGGTCTAAGCAGATGATAATATATACATATGCCCACCCCCAACATATATGCGCATGTTTCATTACGTGCGAATGTCAGCAATGCGTAAATAAGCATACAAATAAAGGTGAGCCGGTTGATATAGTGCACCTGGATTTCCAGAACGCATTTGACAAAATCCCTCATGAGTGACTTCTTGGGAAATTAAAAAGTCATGGGATGGGGGATATGTCCTATTGTGAATTGGGGACTGGTTAAAAGACAAAAAAACAGAGTAGGTTTAAATGATAAATTTTCCCAGTGGAGAAAGGTAAATAGTGGAATGCCCCAGGAATCTGTTCTGGGACCGATGCTTTTTAATATATTTATAAATGATCTGGAAATGGAAACAGTAAGTGAGGTGATTAGATGTACTGATGACACAAAATTATTCAAAGTTGTTAAATCATAAAAGGATTGTAAGAAGTTGCAAGAGGACCTTGGGAAACTGGGCATGCAAATGGAAAATGAAATTTAATGTGGACAAGTGCAAAGTGATGCACTTAGGGGTCAATTTTAAAACAAGCGTGCATGCATCCATGTGCATGTGGTTCCCGGCGCACGTACATGGACGCATCAATTTTATAACATGCGCGCGTCACCGCATGTTATAAAATACAGTTCCCACATACATGCGCGCTGGATTTTAATATCCACATGCACATGTGCGGGCGGGCTGCGACTCACGTGCGTGCAGGGGGGGATTTTAAAACACAACGCGCGGTGACGCAAGTAGGCCTACCCTAGTTCCCTCCCAGTCCACTCCTTAATTGGGAACTTTCCTATCCCTCTACCTAACCTTCCTCCCTTTTCTCCTCTCCTCTCCTCTCCGACCCCTAACTAGCCCAGTCTTTTTTTGTTTTCATACTTACTGCTCCTTTGGAGCAGAAGTAGCTGCTGCGTGCTGGCCAGCTGCCCTCGCATGCTTCACCGGGACAAGGCCTAATGGCGCTGTCCCAGTTGGCCCCCTCCCCACCCAGACCCTACCCCTTTTCGCTGGCCCGGCACTTCTGCGCCTACCGGGAGATACGTGCATGGCCAGGTTGTTTCTAAAATGTGCTTGGCACACAGCCTGGCCATGTGCGTATCCCCTGGATTTTACGTTCAACGGGCATAGAAAATTCAGGATTTAGGGAAGAGTAACCCAGATTATAGCTACACAATGCAAGGTTCCACATTAGGAGTCACGATTCAGGAAAAGGATCCAGGTGTCATCATTGAAAATACGTTGAAATCTTCTGCATACAGCAGCAGCCAAGAAAGCAAATAAAATTCTAGGGATTATTAGGAAAGGAAATTAAAAATAAAACAGAGAATATCATAATTATCGCTCCATGATGCAACTTCATCACTGTGTGCAGTTCTGGTCACCACATCTCAAAAAAGACATAGCAGAATTAAAAAAGATACAGAGAAGGACAACCAAACTGATAAAGGGGATGGAATAATTCCCCTGAGAGGAAAGGCTAAAGAGATTAGGACTCTTCAACCTGGAGAAGAGGAGGGGAGATATGATAGAAGTCTATAAAAGAATGAGTGGAGTGGAAGGAGTAAACGTTACTTGGTTGTTTACTCTTTCAAAGAGTACAAAGACCAAGGGACACACAATGAAGTTACTAGGTGATACATTTAAAGCTAATAAGAAAATATTTTTTTACTCAATGCATAATTAAGCTCTGGAATTTGTTGCCAGAGAATGTAGTGAACGCTATTAGTGTAGCTGCATTTAAAAAAGGTTTGGACAAGTTCCTGGAGGAAAAGTCCATTAATAATTATTATTAAGGGAGAATTGCAGAAACCCTCTGCTTATTCTTGGGATAAGCAGTTTGAAATCTATCTCCCCCCCTTGGAATCCTGCCAGGTACTTGTGACTTGGATTGGCCACTGTTGGAAACAGGATACTGGGTTTGTTGGATCTTTGTCTGACCCAATATGTCAAGTCTAATGTTCTTATATAAACAATGAAAGTGCATACTTTTTCCATCTATTTTAAAACGTGTATATATTTTGCACAGTAAAAAAAGTTTGTTCACATAAAACAATGATTTATGTGCGGAAGTAGGTATATTTTTAAAAAGTGCACATAATTGACATCACCAGTTTGCCAATACCAGTTCACCCAGTCTGTCTCCAGTTCAATGAGACCTTCCGAGTACTTCACCTAGGCCTCCCACCCAACAATAGCAGACAACAGACAAGTCTGATATCAATTGCGCTAGATAATTAGCAGGTAAAAATTGCATGAATAAGTTGCTTAATGTAGTCATGTAAATTTCTTATAAAATAGCGAATTTCATGCTTTCCTCTTGGCTCAGCCCCAGAATGTCCCCAACTGCCCCTTTTTTTGTGCAGGTAAATGTGTGCGCGAAACTGAAAATGTGTACATACTTGTTATGATGGCGTTATTTTGACGATTCCGAATGATGGTATATAAAACTTGTTAAATAAATAAATGTTTATAAAATAGCACTTACGCGAGTACAAGCTACTTACACGGGTATATGTCAATATTACGTGTGTAATTTCTCTGAAAATTAACTTGTTAGGATTATGTGTGTGTATGTATGTAAATACCTGCAGGTTTAATATTTTAAACTCCCATTTTTTAAATATTTCTATCGGGTGGGGGCTTTCAGGACACACCCAGCCAGTGTGGTTTTCAGGTTATCCACAGTGAATATGCATATGAGAAATTTGCATGTACTGCCTTCATTGTATGCAAATCTCTCTCATGCATATTCACCGGGATAGCCTGAAAAGCAAATTGACTGGGTTGAGAACAACCTTAGGAAACATCAGTGTGGTAAAAAGTGTTCTCCTGTGTGTGCATATTGTGAGGTTGTTTTTAAACATAAAATTGTTTTTTAATAGGTACTAGACGAGCAGGCATACCAGAGTTAGATGGGGTGGGTACAATTATTTAATCTTTGGAATTATTTAAATACATTAAAAATGTCTCCAGTCAGTGTGGCCATACCAGTGAATAATTGTCTGAAAGTTGAATTGTTTTGTCTTTTTTTTTTTTATTGTATTTTAGAGATCCATAATATTCATGTTGAGGAAAACAAAACACAATGTTAATGGTTTTTTAACATGAAAAATAAACATACTATCTGTTTTTCAGTTGGGAAATATTTGTATGGATTGGTTGATTGTCAGAAAAATGGAATGAAAATACTTGTCCCTCTTCTTCATGATGTATTTAATAATTTTCTTTGGGGTCATCATGCAGTGTTAATGGTGATTAATACAGTAGATAGTACAGATGAAAAAAGATGACCGTGAGAATACATCCTGACACAAAATAAAAAAAATCATAAATTTCAATATTTGTTCTTTTTGAAACATAAAGTGAAAGCTGAAAGCAAAGGTTTGTTTTGTTTTACTTGTGTGTATGAGATGTGAATGAAAGTAGAAAGAGATCACTAGAGAATATTGATTACTTCTGTTAGACTGATACAAGAATTATCCAAAGATGAAGATGTACATACAGCCTGTTTGGATAATTCTTGCACTGGTCCCTAAAAACCTGCAGTTTTTAGGGACCAATGTGCAATTTGCACTCCGCACCACAAAAGAATGTTGAATGGTAGAACCTGGATGAAAAAGAATAATGACATCATTTTTGAGAGTCACTTTTCTGAAGGACAATGTTAAAATGGGACAGATGGGCCCTCCTCTCCTTTCATGTTACACAGTTAATTGCTCATAGTTAATTGCTGTGGTGGTAGAGAAACAGCATGTTGGTTATCTGTAAGTTAGCCAGCATTTCTTAGGTGAGGTAATAGAGTCTATGTTCATTCAATATCCTGTGTAATGAAACATAGCTAAGGAAATAAATTAAGTTGCTGAATTCAAAATGGGCAGTAGGAAATCAAATAGCAAATGTCCACAACATGTAATGTCCCATTTTCGGTAAGAATTAAATGGAGATTATGGCCTTATACTGGTGACTTTAACACACCAAATATATTTTGAACAGAATTTATAGTCTGGTATTAAGGACAATTTATTGTGACGTACAAAGCTTTCAAAATAGAGCTAATGCTTCAGGGAAAGGCACAGCCCTCATCATAGTAATGGAGATTCATAATTTAATTTGTAATGCAGATTTTTCCTGGTATTGTGATTGCTAAACAGATTTATTCTATGTGTAAGAACTAGTGCATGGAGAAATATGACAAAGCAATAGATGAAGTTGGAACACAAGTGATAGGCAATAATTTTGAGCCTTCCTTGTACAAATAACAGCAAGCTATTATGCTCCTTAATGTACTAGAAGACCTTTGAGCATCACCAGGTTCAATAAAGAAACAATTGTAGTAACTTTCAAATAAATCTGACGAAAACATTGTAGGAGTAAAATTTCTATCACTCAATTATAAAATGTGTTAAAAACGAAGCCAATAAAGTAATTGAGTAGAGATGATCTCTTTATTAGGTAACATTTATTCCCTCCTAACTCCCCTGATGGCCCTGCTTTCAGGACTACAAAGGCACTTTTTGCATTGCCTGAGGAAGAAACATGGAAACTTGTACCATTAAGCATTCATGAATAGACTATAAGCATCATTCTTACCCAACCATCTGGTTCTTTTTTAACTAGCTTAATTATTGCTGTCTAACAGGGTATTCCCTTAATGTTGTCTCACCAAGCTGTTTGGTTACATTTCTCATCCCCCAAGCTTCTGCTCCAAAAATTTGAGATTATTAGCTGGTTAAGAATCTGTTGTACTAAGATGAGTCTTTTGCATATTTCTCCTAATATGGAACCCAGCATTGTGTGCCTATAGTTTGGAATGTTTTCCCTATATGCATCACGTTGCACTTGTCTACATTAAATTTCATCCATCATTTAGGTGCCCAGTCGCCCAGTCTCCCAGTCTCCCAGTCTTGTGAGGTCCTTCTGTAGTTCCTCATAATTTGCTTTGAATAATTTTGCATCATCTGCAAATTTGATTATCTTACTCAGTGTTCCTTTTTCCAAACGTTATGAATATGTTAAACAGCACAGGTGCTAGTACAGATCCCTGGGGTAAGAACATAAGAAAATGCCATACTGGGTCAGACCAAGGGTCCATCAAGCCCAGCATCCTGTTTCCAACAGTGGCCAATCCAGGCCATAAGAACCTGGCAAGTACCCAAAAACTAAGTCCATTCCATGTAACCATTGCTAATGGCAGTGGCTATTCTCTAAGTGAACTTAATAGCAGGTAATGGACTTCTCCTCCAAGAACTTATCCAATCCTTTTTTAAACACAGCTATACTAACTGCACTAACCACATTCTCTGGCAACAAATTCCAGAGTTTAATTGTGCGTTGAGTAAAAAAGAACTTTCTCCGATTAGTTTTAAATGTGCCCCATGCTAACTTCATGGAGTGCCCCCTAGTCTTTCTACTATCCGAAAGAGTAAATAACCGATTCACATCTACCCGTTCTAGACCTCTCATGATTTTAAACACCTCTATCATATCCCCCCTCAGTCGTCTCTTCTCCAAGCTGAAAAGTCCTAACCTCTTTAGTCTTTCCTCATAGGGGAGCTGTTCCATTCCCCTTATCATTTTGGTAGCCCTTCTCTGAACCTTCTCCATTGCAATTATATCTTTTTTGAGATGCGGCGACCAGAATTGTACACAGTATTCAAGGTGCGGTCTCACCATGGAGCGATACAGAGGCATTATGACATTTTCCGTTTTATTCACCATTCCTTTTCTAATAATTCCCAACATTCTGTTTGCTTTTTTGACTGCCGCAGCACACTGCACCGACGATTTCAGTGTGTTATCCACTATGACACCTAGATCTCTTTCTTGGGTTGTAGCACCTAATATGGAACCCAACATTGTGTAATTATAGCATGGGTTATTTTTCCCTATATGCATCACCTTGCACTTATCCACATTAAATTTCATCTGCCATTTGGATGCCCAATTTTCCAGTCTTACAAGGTCTTCCTGCAATTTATCACAATCTGCTTGTGATTTAACTACTCTGAACAATTTTGTGTCATCTGCAAATTTGATTATCTCACTCGTCGTATTTCTTTCCAAATCATTTATAAATATATTGAACAGTAAGGGTCCCAATACAGATCCCTGAGGCACTCCACTGTCCACTCCATTCCACTGAGAAAATTGCCCATTTAATCCTACTCTCTGTTTCCTGTCTTTTAGCCAGTTTGCAATCCACGAAAGGACATCGCCACCTATCCCATGACTTTTTACTTTTCCTAGAAGCCTCTCATGAGGAACTTTGTCAAACGCCTTCTGAAAATCCAAGTATACTATATCTACCGGTTCACCCTTATCCACATGTTTATTAACTCCTTCAAAAAAGTGAAGCAGATTTGTGAGGCAAGACTTGCCCTGGGTAAAGCCATGCTGACTTTGTTCCATTAAACCATGTCTTTCTATATGTTCTGTGATTTTGATGTTTAGAACACTTTCCATTATTTTTCCTGGCACTGAAGTCAGGCTAACCGGTCTGTAGTTTCCTGGATCGCCCCTGGAGCCCTTTTTAAATATTGGGGTTACATTTGCTATCCTCCAGTCTTCAGGTACAATGGATGATTTTAATGATAAGTTGCAAATTTTTACTAATAGGTCTGAAATTTCATTTTTTAGTTCCTTCAGAACTCTGGGGTGTATACCATCCGGTCCAGGTGATTTACTACTCTTCAGTTTGTCAATCAGGCCTACTACATCTTCTAGGTTCACTGTGATTTGATTCAGTCCATCTGAATCATTACCCATGAAAACCTTCTCCATTACGGGTACCTCCCCAACATCCTCTTCAGTAAACACCGAAGCAAAGAAATCATTTAATCTTTCCGCGATGGCCTTATCTTCTCTAAGTGCCCCTTTAACCCCTCGATCATCTAACGGTCCAACTGACTCCCTCACAGGCTTTCTGCTTCGGATATATTTTAAAAAGTTTTTACTGTGAGTTTTTGCCTCTACAGCTAACTTCTTTTCAAATTCTCTCTTAGCCTGTCTTATCAATGTCTTACATTTAGCTTGCCAATATTTATGCTTTATCCTATTTTCTTCTGTTGGATCCTTCTTCCAATTTTTGAATGAAGATCTTTTGGCTAAAATAGCTTCTTTCACCTCCCCTTTTAACCATGCCGGTAATTGTTTTGCCTTCTTTCCACCTTTCTTAATGTGTGGAATACATCTGGAATGTGCTTCTAGAATGGTATTTTTTTAACAATGACCACGCCTCTTGGACATTTTTTACTTTTGTAGCTGCTCCTTTCAGTTTTTTTCTAACAATTTTTCTCATTTTATCAAAGTTTCCCTTTTGAAAGTTTAGCACGAGAGCCTTGGATTTGCACACTGTTCCTTTTCCAGTCATTAAATCAAATTTGATCATATTATGATCACTATTGCCAAGCGGCCCTACCACCGTTACCTCTCTCACCAAGTCCTGTGCTCCACTGAGAATTAGATCTAAAATTGCTCCCTCTCTCGTCTGTTCCTGAACCAATTGCTCCATAAAGCTATCATTTATACCATCCAGGAACGTTATCTCTCTAGCGTGACCCGATGATACATTTACCCAGTCTATATTGGGATAATTGAAGTCTCCCATTATTACTGCTCTACCAATTTGGTTAGCTTCCCTAATTTCTCTTAGCATTTCACTGTCCATCTCACCATCTTGACCAGGTGGACGGTAGTATACCCCTATCACTGTAGTCTTCCCTGACACACAAGGGATTTCTACCCATAAAGACTCAATTTTGTATTTAGTCTCATGCAGGATGTTTATCCTGTTGGACTCTATGCCATCCCGGACATAAAGCGCCACACCTCCTCCCGAGTGCTCCTCTCTGTCATTGCGATATAATTTGTACCCCGGTATAGCACTGTCCCATTGGTTATCCTCTTTCCACCATGTCTCTGAGATGCCAATTAAGTCTATGTCATCATTTACTGCTATACATTCTAATTCTCCCATCTTACTTCTTAGACTTCTGGCATTAGCATACAAACATTTCAAAGTTTGTTTTTTGTTTGTATTTTTATTCTGCTTTTTAATTGATAGGGATAAGTTAGAATTTTTTTAGCTCAGGTGAGTTTTTAGTTACAGGCACTTGGACTACTTTTCTAATTATTGGAACCTCACTGTCGGGATGCCCTAATTCTAATGCATCATTAGTATCCTTTAAAGATACCTCTCTCCGAACCATGCACTGCTGAGCGACTGTCGGCTTTCCCCTTTGTTCTAGTTTAAAAGCTGCTCTATCTCCTTTTTAAAGGTTAGCGCCAGCAGTCTGGTTCCACCCTGGTTAAGGTGGAGCCCATCCCTTCGGAAGAGACTCCCCCTTCCCCAAAAGGTTCCCCAGTTCCTAACAAAACTGAATCCCTCTTCCTTGCACCATCGTCTCATCCACGCATTGAGACTCCGGAGCTCTGCCTGCCTCTGGTGACCTGCGCGTGGAACAGGGAGCATTTCAGAGAATGCTACCTTGGAGGTTCTGGATCTAATCTTTCTACCTAAGAGCCTAAATTTGGCTTCCAGAACCTCCCTCCCACATTTTCCTATGTCGTTGGTGCCCACGTGTACCACGACAGCCGGCTCCTCCCCAGCACTGTCTAAAATCCTATCTAGGTGACGCGTGAGGTCCGCCACCTTCGCACCAGGTAGGCATGTTACCAGGCGATCCTCACGCCCACCCGCCACCCAGCTATCTACATCTATATTATTTACCTTTTGCCATTGGGTGAACTGACCATTAAGTCCTACTGGCTACTAATCCACAATAGGAAATCTCTTCCTATCAGATGACTTTTTAATTTCCTGAGGAGTCTCTCATAAGGGACTTTGTTAAATGCCTTGTGAGAATCCAGATACACCATTTCAACTGGCTCACCCTTATCCACATCTAAAGTAACACCTTCAAAAAATCTAATAGATTGGAAAGGCAATACTTCCCTTTGCTGAATTCCCTGTTGGCTCTTCCTTATTAGGCAGTGTCTATATGGATAACAATTTTGGTTTTAAGAATAGCTTTTACCATTTTTCATGGCACCAAGGTCAAAGTCACCAGTCTGTAGCTTTCCAGATAACCCCTGGAGCCCTTTTTAAAAATTGGTGTTACTATGGCTACCTTCCAATCTTCAGGTACTATGGTAGTTTTTAATAATTAAATCTGTAATTTTCATATTTGAGTTCTTTAGGAACTCTGGGGTGAATATCATTCAGTGATAGTGATGTGTTACTCTTTAGTTGGTCAGTTTGCTCTATTATATCTTCTAGTTTCAGAATGATTTGCTTCAGTTCCTCTGAATCTTCAGCCTCAGATAATAATTCCATTGTGGGTATATTCCCAACATCCTCCTCAGTAAAGGAGGAAAAAATTAATTCAGTTTTTCTACTATGGATCTGTCATTCCTGAGTAACTCTTTTATCTCTTGATCATCTAAGCATTTTCTAAGCATTTTGTTATGATGTAAACCGATGTGATGTACACACTAACACCAGTATAGAAAAGGTATTAAATAAATTAAATAAATAAAATCTAGCAGTCTGCCTGACTCTCCTTATACTAGTAAAAAATTGTATTTGTAGATTTTGCTTCTATGTCAAGCTTCCTGTTAAATTATCTCTTGGCCTGCTTTAATAATGCCAGTGTTTATGCCCTTTCCTATGACTCTGTTGTATTGACTTTCCATTTTCTGAAAGATGTCCTTTTGGAATTAACTATCTCTTTCACCTCACCATTTAACCATCCTGGCAGTTGTTTTACCTTTAACATTTTTTAATGTGTGGAATATATTTTATCTGGGCTTCAAAGATGGTACTTTTTAACAATCCTATTTTTTTTAATACTATCTCCATTTTATTGTAGTCTCTATTTTTAAATTAAATTCATCTAGGGTAGTTTTATTTAATGTTCTCCCTCCAGGAAATATGTCAGATTTGATTGTATTATGTTCACTATTGCTAAGCAGCTGCACCAGAGTTACTCCTTGCAACAGGTCCTGCATTCCACTAAGGACTAGATTTATTTATTTATTTAAACTTATTTTTAAACTGCACCCTACCAGGTTCAAGGCAGGTTACATGAAAAAAAAGACATAAAAACTAGACATAAATACAATAAAATACTTTGTGCAATAAACATGTGCCTGCCTACATATACATAAGAAACAAATTGTCACTCTTAGAGTGAGATACTGCCTGTAAGAGCTGACAGGATTATTTAGGAGAGAAATACCAGGACTACTGATTATTAACTACTGATTATTAAGGTACTTGAAAGCAAGGTTAAACAAGAAGGTTTTGAGAGCTTTTTTTGAATCCTTTTTCAGGAGTTGAGAAGGTAGTGTGTTCCAAAGTGAGGGGTCCACTCTAGTAGAGAAGGCTCGCTCTTGTACTTTCTAATCTAATCCGGAAGAGGGGATGTCTAATAGATGCTGATTTGAAGAAGATAAGTTGAGGGTTGGTGCATAAAATTTCAGAGCGGAGTTAATCCAGGGAGAGTTTATATGATAAAGGAGATTGTGAATCATAACGGCGACTTTATATTGAATACGTGATTAAATGGGTAGCCAATGCAATGAGAGTAATACAGGTGTGATATGATTTCTGATGGATGTACCAGTTAAGATTCTAGCTGCAGAATTCTGAATAATTTGTAAAGATCAAAGTGAGTTTGAGGTAGTCCAATTTATAAAGAATTACAGTAGATGAGGAATGAAAAGATGATTGCCTGTAAAATAGTTCTGAAGTAATTTGGGTCTAAGAGATTTTAAATGTTTCAATAATTCAAGTTTTGCAAAAGAAGTTTAAGTAATTGCTGAAATATGAAGTTCCACAGAAGGGGGTTCATTTTATTTTCAAGCTGCGGACTTTTTGTGAAACCTGAATTTCATGATTGTCAATAGTAAAGTTGCCTGGAAATGGATATATTACAAAATGACCTAGTATAATATCTCTTTTTTAGATTGAGTGCTAAGCAGTTAAGTGCTAGCCATATTTTGATGTTAGACAGAAAAAGAGTGAGGAAATTAAGTGGCAGTCCATGAGGATTTAATGGGAAATAAGAATTGTATGTCATCGGCATACAATCTATACGAGAGCCCTAGTATGCAGAGTAAATGACAAAGTGGAGCTAAATAAATGTTGAACACTACTGATGAAAGTGAGCACCCTGAGGGACTCCTGAGCTGATGGGTAGCCATTTTGAAGTGAAATTGGCAATTTGGATTTCTTGACTTCTGTCTGAAAGATATGAACTGAACCATTCATAAACAGTGTTTCTAATTCCGGCCTTGGTGAGACGTAACAGTAGGATTTTGTGATTTTAATGTATCGAATGCTGAAGTAATGTCTAATAAGACCAGGGTATATGAAGTACCTGAGTCAAACCCTCTTAAAATTATATCAGTGCATGAAAGTAACAAGGTCTTAGTGTTATGATAATGCCCACAGCTGAACTGATATTGGTTCAATATAGAGTGAGAATCAGTGAAATTTGTTAGCTGTCTTAACACTGCAGTGTAGTGAGGAAATGGGACAGAAGTTTAACAAGCTGACTGGATCAGTGGATGATTTTTTAAATAATGGACGAACAGATGCTCTTTTAAGAAATGGAGGATTACCTGATGAAAGAAAGAATCCTTCAACAATGGAGTAGAGCATGGGTTAAGAGCAGAGGATGAAGAGCTGAGCTTGCTTATAATTTCAGATACCTCTGCAGACCAGACATAAACTGCAGTGGGAGTAATTGAGGGAATGTAGTCAGGAAATAATGCCACTGAACAGGGGTGTGTCAGGTTAAGCACAACATCTACAGGCACAGAGGCCGTACTGACGTAGCAAAAGTTGTTTTTATTCAGTGAGCGTGATTAACAGGCAGATAAATCTTGAAAATTAAAGCAGTCAAACATATCGATGTAACAGCATTGTAAGTCCCCTGACACGGGCCGTGTTTCGCACTGGCTGCATCGGGAGTGACGGAACTGGAGATCAGAAGGATCTTCAACAAATGTAAAAACAGATCTGTAAAGTGTAAGGGTAGATGATAAATAACAAAGCCCCCGCGAAAGAGCTTCTGAAAAATATATATCTAAAGAGTGGTGCTCCATCTCCCCACAGTAAAGCAATGCAGCGCTAAAAAGATTTTTTGTGCCGTGTAAAAAGAATATGTGAACTGCCTGTAGATGTTGTACTTAACCTGACACATCCCTGTTCGGTGGATTTATCCTGTTGGTGTGTTCTTTATCTCCACTTCGCTTGGTGGTCAGGAATTAATGTGCATATTTTAGCAGTTTTGTCTGAAAAGAATTTGACAAAAGATTGACATCAATTTGGTGAAAGGTCTTTAAAGAATTTACAAGATAAATGGAAGAAGGGTTCATGAGGCCCTTTACAATGTGCAATAGTTCCTGTGGCTTGCTCAGTGATGATTGAATGTGGTTGCTGAAATAGGCTTTTTTGTTAGCGTTTTTTGCTTTCCTAGAGGATTCTAGCATCTGTTGATATACTTTATGATTGATTGGTGTAGGATGTTTTCTCCATTTTACTTCTGTCCTATGAAGAGCTTGCTTTTGTAATGTGAGCGAATGTGTAAACCGTCTGGAGCAGTTGTTCCTCTTAAGAACGTGAGGTTTTAAAGGTGCAAGTTGATCAGAGGTGTCCTGATTTGAATTCTGCCATTTAAAGATCATATTTTCAAGAGAATCATCATGGAAAGATGAAAAAGCTGCTTGAGGACTTGTTTTGAACTGAACAGAATCAATGTGTGCACGTCGATAAATGCAGATTTTATGATTAAGGCCTAGATTCATCATTTTGCTAAAATGCCACAAGAATAGCGCCTGCAAAAAAAAAAAAGGGTGTGAGTGGTTAGGGTAAATTTCCTGATATCACATAGCTATTTTACCGCCATGCACATTAAATTTATCACACATACAATATTTTCATGTCGCAAGCTCCCAGACAGGCTTTTATCGCATTATGGGCTGCTGCTGGGGGGGGGAGAGGGGGAGAGAGAGAGAGGAGACACTATAGAGGCTCTTAAAATATTTAACTATTTATACCACTGTAAGAGGGGGCACTAGTAACTCAGGGTGGGGTGAGTTGGGTTTTCAGGGGCAGCTTAACATGCACAATCATATGTATGAACATATGTATGAACAGCATAGTTACCATCAGTGAAGATTTAATGTGATTTAGAGAGATGAAAGGTAACAGAAAAGTAGATTTGTACCATGTTCTCTCTACCTAGCTTGATGCAGTATATACCTAGCTGCAATCAAGCTAGGTAGAGAGAACATGGTACAAATCTACTCCTTTCATCACTCGAAATCACATTAAATTTTCATGGATGGTAACTGTGCCATTCGTATGTATGACTGTGCATGTTAAACTGCCTCCCAAAACCCAGCTCACCCCACCTCACCCCAAGTTCATAATGCCCCCTCTTACAGTGGTATAAAAAGTTCACAAATCAGTGGGCCTCCACAGAGGCTCTACCTCTCTCTCTCTCCCTCCCCCTCTCTTTCCCTCTTTCCCTCTCCCTTCTCAAAACAGGATTTGCGATAAATATCGCAAAACCCGTTTCAACCATAACACAAGGCATAATGGCAGGAAAAAAGTTATTTCTGGCGTTAAATCCTGCAATAACGTGCATTATGGTATCGCACACAGTGTTAAACAGCCCTCATTTCTATTTACTCCACCCAAACTCTTCCCACTTGAATAGTGCAGTTAATGTAGTTGGGTTTAAAAAAGGTTTGGATAAGTTCTTGGAGGAGAAGTCCATTAACGGCTATTAATCAAGTTGACTTAAGTAATAGCCACTGCTATTAATTGCATCAGTAGCATGGGATCTACTTAGTGTTTGGGCAAGATTGGCCACTGTTGGAAACAGGATGCTGGGCTTGATGGACCCTTGGACTGACCCAGTATGGCAATTTCTTATGTTCTAATTTGCATATGATATGATATCTATTGCATGCATTATGGCGTTATCGCAGGCGTTAGGGCCCTAAAGCCCACAATGCCCTAATGCAGTTTGATGAATGACCCCCTAAGTTTGCTGTAAATCAGATTGACCATTGTGAAGGTGACTTTGATGAGAAAGTGATTAGACCATGGCACAGCTGAGATGTTGATTCTGATCTACAATAGCTCCCTCTCTTGTTGGCTCCAGGACCAGCTGCTCCATGAAGCAATCATTAATGGCATCTAGAAACTTTCCCATGTTTTGAGTTCTGCCAGAGAACAGCAGCATTGAAATTGAAAAGGCCCCCTGATTAAGAGAGGATACTTTGAAATGCAGCAACATCAGGCTTTTGGACATTATTTTAAGCGAACAGCTTGCCTCTAACTAGTCCGTTAGGTGTCTTATTTTTAATTGCATATACAAAAAAAGTATACAAATGCTAATAAGGAGGGTTGATGATTAAAAAGGTGCCAACATCAGGTGAATATGCTGAGCAGTGTGGGTTGCCATTTATGAAATATACCTCCTTTTTCAATCTTTAAGTGGGAGTTTGGTCTTAACAGAACTCTTATAATTTAATTGAAGTGTATTTTCCATAGTGCTGTGATCTTATACTCCTGTTGTGGAGGGTTATTTCATTTAAGAATCCATTTTAGAATAGCATTAATTATAGTTTACTTGGCCATTGCTCTTCAACCTGTCGAGAGACAGTTGTGGTGTAGGCTGTACTCAAACAAGTAGATTTTTAAAATGTTGCTCGCGCAAAAACGGCCCCATACACGTATATGTGGGCTGTGCCGAGCAACGCAAATTTTAAGAAGCCGAGAAGTACTCACGTACATACCTGTGTGCGTGTCAAAAATATGGAGGCAGAAAAGGGGCGTGGCATGGACATTCCGGAGAGAGAGCCTCTGTTAGAGACAACCGAATGACGGTATATAAAACTCAACAAATAAATAAACCTGACACTCTATATATATATCTCCCACTATAAGAAGGACACTTTCAACTCAGAGTGGGTTTTGGGGGGAGTGGTGTTACATTTGTCTGCCTAGGGTGCAAGGATCTGTAGACCCTTGTAACACCGCCCCCCCCCCCCCCCCCAAGATCCACCCTGAAAGTCCCCCTCTTACAGTGGGAGAGAGAGAGTGTAAGATCGTCTATTTTAAATGATACGCATATACTTGCATGCACGATATAAAATTAAGGGGCGGATTTTAAATGCCCGGGCGTGTAAATCCGGGCGGATTTACGTGTGCAGGGCCTTCGCGTGCCGGCGCGCCTATTTTGCATAGGCCGCCGGCACACGCAGAGCCCCGGGACGCGCATAAGTCCCGGGGTTTTTTAAAAGGGTTGGGAGGGGGCGTGTCGGCGTGGCCGAATGACGCGTTTTGGGGGCGGTGACACGGGCGTGGTTTCGGCCCGGGGGCGTTCCGGGGTGTGGCCGCGGCCTCCGGACCAGCCCCCGGGACGGGAACACGGAGCGGGGCAGCCGGCCGACTCTCGCAGATTTACGTCTGCTTTTCGCAGGCGTAAATCGTGGAATAAAGGTAAGGGGGGGTTTAGATAGGGCCGGGGGGCTGGGTTAGGTAGGGGAAGGGAGGGCGAAGGAAAGTTCCCTCCGAGGCCGCTCCAAAATCGGAGCGGCCTCGGAGGGAACAGGCAGCGAGCGCTGGGCTCGGCGCGTGCAGGTTGCACAAATGTGCACCCCCTTGCGCGTGCCGACCCCGGATTTTATAAGATACGCGCGGCTACGCACGTATCTTATAAAATCCTACGTACTTTTGTTTGCGCCTGGTGCGCAAACAAAAGTACGCGATCGCGCAATTTTTTAAAATCTACCCTTAAGCATATTTGTGTTCACGTGCCCAATATGTGCATTTATGGGCACAGGTATGCTCCTTTTAAAATTTACCTGAAAGAGTGGTTTAGTTGTTATAGAGAGGTATAAAGCTCATTCCTATCTAGATTCTGGTAAAAGAATCTGATTAACCTGCTAAATGGATATATGCACAAAAAAGGCTACAAATCTTAATATGTATTCGAGCACTTGAGTATGCCTTCAAACAGTCTGTCACTATTTCACTCCGCAGTGTAAAAGTTGATGTAAGCCTGGCAGCACTGTCCTTTCTGCTTGTAGTTCTGTGTTGGCAATGAAATTTGGGGCAGATTTTGAAACCAGCACGCGCGGGGTACATTTGTGCGTGCTACCTGGCTCGCACAAATGTACACCCGATTTTATAACATGCTGCACGCATGTTATAAAATCCGGGGTCAGCGCGCGCAAGGGGGTGCACACTTGTGCACCTTGCGTGCGCCGAGCCCTAGGGGAATCCCGATGGCTTTCCCCGTTCCCTCCAAATCGGAGCGGCCTCGGAGGGAACTTTTCTTCTGCTTCCCCTCCCTTCCCCTATCTAACCCACCCCCAGCCCTACCTAAATCCCCCCTCTACCTTATTTCAAGTATTTACGGCTGCCGGCGCAACATCCCCCGGCACAAGCCTCGGTCCCGCCCCCAGACCTGCGCCACGCCCATGCCCCCTTCCCGCCCCTTTTTCAAAGCCCCGGGACATATGTGCGTCCTGGGGCTTGTGCGTGCCGCCAAGCCTATGCAAAATAGGCTCGGCGCGCACAGGAGGGTTTTTATAGGGTTACGCGCGTATCCCTTTGAAAATCTACCCCTTTAGAGCTATTTTGTGTTGCCCAATTTTAAACTTTCACACACAATAAAAGCAGCAGTATTGTAAACTCAGATTCTGGCTATATTTGAGTTACAGTGATTTCTATTTATTCTGGTTACAAGTCACTGAAATCTTTCATGCTTACTTTTCTTTCAGGTCACTTAAAACTTTTAAAATATATTTTAAAGATTCACTATAATTGTGTGGCTGCTGATGCCCAGCTTGGATTTTTTTCAGTTTGAGGTCAAAATGATAGAGATGGGCTAGAGGTGGTCCAGAGAAGTCTGTCCCCTCTCCCCTGCAGCAGTGGCTTTCAGTGGCACTGCAACCTAACTTCACTTCCAGGTTCACAGTAGCACTGAAACTGCCAGCCATGTTCTCAGGACTTTATTTGGGGTGGCAGGAGATGGCAAAAATGCTCCTGGCCACTTTTTCAACACATACCTGGTCCTGGGGCTGTTGGGGGCAGGGGCATATGGCTGAAATTTTGCTCAGAGTAACTGATGCTGCAATGGCACTGGGAGCTTTAGTCCTTAGGAAAAACCCCTGCCTGCAGCTCTTTGCAATGAGGCTTAAGGAGGAATTAGCAAATATGATAGCTTTCTGACGAGGGTTTCCTCTCCTCATATAAGGCATCCAGAAAATCTTCTTCCATTCCCACAAAGAATGTAAAGAATTAGATGGCTTACATTAAGTTCTGGGAGGATAAGACCTGTGATGCAGACATAACCCCTACCCATAAATGATACCCATTCAAAATACCTTCATGACAAACATGATACTCAAAAAAAAAAAAAAAAGGCACTGAAGTAGCAACTGAGTTGAAAAACAACACCCACTGTACACTAAGACCAAGGATGGTATCTTTCAAACAGGTCAATCACACAATATTGGCTCTTATACCATATGTATTCCGGGTACCCCAATTGTAAACAATACTTCAAAAATATCGGTACACCTGGTCTTCTCTTAAAGCTTATTGAGGGCAAGCTATCATATATTTGTGGGACCTCTCCTCACAGGGTCATGGTATTTTTACCAGACTCTATCTTATGGTACTGGGTCCATTTTACTTTATATTTTTTTAATTGTTTTTTCGATTTTCACCAATCACCTTTTTTTATAAATTAAATCTTTTTTTCAAAGCCGATGAAGCCTTCAAAACATAGTCTAATATGGAAATTGTCACTTTTCAAAAATCACTGAACTCAGCATCAAAAGTACTTATCTGCACAACCCAACACGATCGCGTTTCGGACCACATCTCTTGAGGTCCTGCTTCAGGGGACAAAAATTTCCATCATTTTTCTGTGACAAAATAACCAGTAAGAAGAGTTCAATAGCTGCATTCCATCATGTATATTCTTATGTCCGCGATCCCAGTGTTGGAATCGCCATTCTTTGAAACATGACTCCTACCGGATGGCTTTTAAAGAGCTAAATACGGAAGTCCCTCCCCTCCCTTACTTCCTGATAGGTTAACACACTGTCGCCAAATAGGTCGGATTGGTACATGGATTACCCTCAGCTCAGTTCTCTATTACGTCATCGTTCATTTGCGGTGGCTTTCATTTGCGGTGGCTAATTATAGAAAAAATACGACCAAGCAGTAGAGGGGGAGATATTCAATATCATCTTAACAAACAGGAACATCATTGGATCTACACCTTAAACACAATGGATCCTGGAGGCCTGAACGAGAAAATCAATTGGTATTCATTAATTTGAAGTTAATTTGAAGTCAACTTTGGGATAAAACTAACATATTGGGTTGTCCAGGATTTGCAGGGACAAAAGTTATCACTGACTTGGTTGAAGTCTAGTAGAATAGCGGAGAGATACGATCTCATAAAAAAGAGACATAAATGAAAGACGAAGTGATGGAGAACTGAGCTGAGGAAAACCTATGCATTATTCCGACCTGGTTAAGGAGTATGTCAATAACGGAGAGTCACGTTCTCCTAAAAAAAGTAGACGCAAATGAAGGATGACGTGATTGAGAACTGTGTTGAGGATAATTCATGCAATAATCCGACCTGGTTGAAGACTACGCTAAATAGTGGAAAGTTACGTTCCCTCAAAAAATAGATGTAAATGAAAGATGACGTAATAGAGAACTGAGCTGAGGGTAATCCATATACCAATCCGACCTATTTGGCGACAGTGTGTTAACCTATCAGGAAGTAAGGGAGGGGAGGGACTTCCGTATTTAGCTCTTTAAAAGCCATCCGGTAGGAGTCATGTTTCAAAGAATGGCGATTCCAATGCTGGGATCGCGGACATAAGAATATACATGATGGAATGCAGCTATTGAACTCTTCTTACTGGTTATTTTGTCACAGAAAAATGATGGAAATTTTTGTCCCCTGAAGCAGGACCTCAAGAGATGTGGTCTGAAACGCGATCGTGTTGGGTTGTGCAGATAAGTACTTTTGATGCTGAGTTCAGTGATTTTTGAAAAGTGACGATTTCCATATTAGACTATGTTTTGAAGGCTTCATCGGCTTTGAAAAAAAGATTTAATTTATAAAAAAAGGTGATTGGTGAAATTCGAAAAAACAATTAAAAAAATATAAAGTAAAATGGACCCAGTACCATAAGATAGAGTCTGGTAAAAATACCATGACCCTGTGAGGAGAGGTCCCACAAATATATGATAGCTTGCCCTCAATAAGCTTTAAGAGAAGACCAGGTGTACCGATATTTTTGAAGTATCTTTCAAACAGGCACATGGGCAGATGTACACATGTGCATTGCATGTGCCCAGAGACATGGTAATTTTATAATACACACACACA
This sequence comes from Rhinatrema bivittatum, assembly GCF_901001135.1. NCBI lineage: Eukaryota > Metazoa > Chordata > Amphibia > Gymnophiona > Rhinatrematidae > Rhinatrema > Rhinatrema bivittatum. The sequence goes on along the minus strand of NC_042619.1, from coordinate 245,237,944 downwards.
CATCCGTGCATATGTTATAAAATAGCCTAATTGCACGTATGTATGCACTTAATTTTGCAAGTGGGTGCACACAGCCGCGTAAAGTTAGGTTTGAGCCATGCAAGTGAGGGAATTTCATAGCAGGCATACGTCCACACCATGTCCAGTTTCACCAGTTTGTCTACCAGTTCGCCCAGTCTAGGTCTAGGTCCTCCAAACCCCCCCCCCCCCCATAAATTTTAATTTAATTTATTTTGTATTTTTTATGTCTTAATCGTCTTAAATCAATTTATTTATAGCCCTGGGTCTGTTCTATAAAACCCAAAGAGAGTCACCACCTCAATGTTCTATGGAATCGTTCTGTTTAAACTGTTTCATGTAAACCTTGGCTTTCCTAAGCCCTTTGGCATCCTTGTTTTATGTAAACCGGATTGATTTGTATCCCTACAAGAATTTCGGTATATAAAAAATTATAAATAAAAAAATAAAATAAATAAATAAATGTTATTTAGCCTGCATGCCCTCCAGTTACCCCAGACCTCTCAGACCCTTCAGAAATGCCTGTAGTTTTTTTTTTTTTACTTACACCTCCACCATAGAAGTAAAGTACGTAACACTGGATCTGGGCGTGCACCCGGGTGCATAGGTACTAGCACGCACATCTCTTGGCCATGCCCCACCCACACTACACCCCTTTTTTCTCCAGTGCGAGATGTGCACGCATCAGCACATGCACGTGTATAGGGAGAAGAGTTTGGATTTCTTACCCCACCCCTTTTGTGTACCTCCTTTATTTACCAGCAATCTCTCCTGTCCGTCTGCTTAGAGCATTCATCAAACTGTTTATCTGAGTAATACTTTATTTCTCAGTTACACAGGGCTAGGCGTAATACTTCATCAGGAAACACACAATTAGATTATTACTGCTTACTTATCATCCGGTTCATGAGATTACAGAGTTACTGGTAGCATACAAGAGTTTAAAAGCTTATCTTACTGACCCAATGATAGGGATAGAATAAGATTCTTAGAGTCTTACCAAAATAGCGAACATTCAGCACAGTCTGCTCTCTGTGAACTGGATCTCCGAACTCTGAGGTGGCAGGAGAGGTTCCCTGGGCAAGGGCGTCCCAAGCTGAGAAGGGCTTCACCTTGTCACTTGCCAGCAACAAGGTATGTGCCTCTACTTGTGGCTGCCCTGGAAGGGATCGGTCTTTCCCTCAGCATTGGTTGCAGGGAGCTCAGCCAGGGGGAAGCCACAGCACTCTGATGGGTCATCTTTTTCTGGATGGGCAGCGATCGACCAACTCTGAGTGCTTGCAAACTGCTGCTTTTAAGGGCTTATCTATGCATAATTCAGTAGCTTCATGCATAATCAGGTGAATACTCAAGACTTTGATAGACTTATTTTCGCACTCTTTTCCAAGGCCTTTGTTTTCTTCTTCAGGTTCAGAGAGGTGCCACTTGTTCACATCTGACAGTGAACTGATAAGCCTTGCTCTGCGATTGGCCCATTTCATAAAAAGAGGCCCTTAGTGTTTTGGCTGCCCAGATTCACACATCACCAGTTGTCCTTGTGTTTTCTTTTGGCCTCACTGGGCACCATCTATGCTGGAAGGGCTTGTAAATCTGTCACTCTAGTCACGTACACAGCAACTGCAAAGTTTCTCTCTCTCATATCTGCCTTTGGCTGCACATAGCCAAACAAGCCAGTGTTCATTTTCACTGATGTCAGAGGGTCCTGTTAGCAAGAATTGGGATATTCTCTATACTGCATCACTCACTTTATAAAATTGGGTGGACGTGAACATGTGCTAGATTAGGTCAATTTTGGCATTTGCATAGCTTTTAAAATTCATCCCAAAAGGTACCGTGAAAGAATCCTATCACAGAGAAGATAATGCCTTCAGGTGGGGGACTCTAATCAAAGGCGTGAACTTTGGGGCACATCTGGCAGGAAACAAAAAAGGTCAAATGACTACTAGGATCCTTGGATAGCTATAATAAAAACCAAATTCTTAGTATTACAGGAGCTGGAAAAAAGGGATTCTACTTGGGGACCAATGATGTAGCTAGAAACAGAGTCTGTATAGTATGTGGGAGTTCAAGAATTTAGGGGAGTGAATTAGGCAGAATTTTCTAAGGTAATGAATTATTTTCCTTTGTATTTATTGAGGAGGATGTTGGGGTCAGAACAACACTGGAAACATGGACCAGATGGTATACACCCCAGGATTCTGAAGGAATACAAAATGAAATTTCAGCTCTATTAGTAAAAATTTGTAACCTATCATTAAAATCATCAATTGTACCTGAAGATTGGAGGGTGGCTAATGTAACCCCAATATATTTTTTTTAATTTAAAGATTATTTGCAACACAACATGACATGGTAGATACAGGATGTCAACGTTCTACATTCCGATAATGTGATCATTTCTCTCAGAATTCTTGAAGGTTGAGCAGACAGTAATAACGAAGTACTTTACAATGCAATACAGTGGTGTGAACTTATGTTAAATAAATAAAATATAATAACATGTTAACTTTATAGTGTTTTATTGGCTGCCATTTATTATTTATCATGTTGTTGGGTGTGTATTTTTCAATTTTCTCCCTCCCATCCCCGCCCTCGCCTACCCCTCTGCAACGTTCCAAAACCGCCCCTAGGTGTAAGATAACTTATAGGCCGATACAGTAAAATTCGCGGGCGAGCACCCGCTCTCCTGTGCGCGCGATTCAGTAAGAAAAAATATTCAAATTAGGGCCTGCGGTAAAAAGAGGCGCTAGGGACACTAGTGCGTCCCTAGTGCCTCTTTTTTGACGGGAGCAGCGGCTGTCAGCGAGTTTGACAGCCGACGCTCAATTTTGCTAGCATCGGTTCTCAAACCCGCTGACAGCCACAGGTTCGGAAACTGGACGTCAGCAAAATTGAGCTTCCGGTTTTCAACCCGCGAGCCGTGGGTCGATTTTACTTTTTTTTTTTTTTTTAATTATTTTTAACTTTTGGGACCTCCCACTTAATGTCGCCATGAGCGCACTGTACTGTATCGGCCTGTTACAAAGTTAGATAATATAGGTGTAATATGGATGTGGTAATCAGGGTATTAGTATCCCCAGATATGGATGGTTACATACCGGGCATGTATGCCATGTAGTTGATATCCCAAATAGTAAGTTTAATACTTATGCCTATCAGCTTGAACTGGTCTGACTACTCTCCTTCCATCTGGTATAGGGCTGCCATATTTTTTCAAAACTGTGCTGGCGATCACAATGAATAGTTGTTAACTTTCCCATATAAAATACTTTTTCCAATCTAGAACAAAAGTGACTCATGGAGGGTACTTCAGCTTTACGCCACCACAATGCTAGTTTGCATGTGACAGCGGAGAACACCTGATGTATCCATCGTAGTGCGTGTAAAGAGCCTGCATCAAAAGGTGCATGCAACAAACAAACTTTAGGGTCTGTGGGAATAGTAATGCAGGCTGCCCCGTAGACAAAATTACGGACAGCCTCCCATAACTTTGTCACCTTCTGACACTCCCACCACATGTAGGAAACTCCCTATTTGCCTGCACCCTTTCCAGCAAAGATTATCTGTTCCCCCATCCATTTTGCATAATTTTTCTGGTGTTAGGTACCATCGGTATAGCACCTATAGCATCGGTATAGTATCTATTTTATTTTATGGTGGTTGACACGGAACTTCTAATAGCAGTAAAGATTTGATCCCATACCTCGTAATCTATGACTCCCCCCAAGTCTCATTCCCATGCTCGCTGAAAAGTCCCCTTGCCTTGAAAAGTCCCCTTGATAATAGTGATAATTCTGGTAATTGGTTTGGTAATTTTATTGGATTGGGAACATAGATTTTCAAAAAAGAATTTACCCTTACAGAGTTCCACCTCTATGTGTGCCGTGACGAAATAATGCAAAACTTGGTTGTATGCATAGATGTCCGTGTCGGGCAGATGATAAAGGCGCTGTAATTCGGAGAAATCTAGAAGTTTCTGCCCATCCCATAATTGCTCCCATTTATAAAGGCCTTTATTCCCCATCTTGTGATTACACTGGGTTTGTTACCCGGTGGGAATAATTTATCATATAAAAATGAGGACAGATGGTACTGTTATGAACTGCTGCCCGCGGGTTCCCCCGCGAGCAGACTCACCCACCTTGCCGCTGTCTTCTTTAGCCGACGCGGCAGGTTGCCGCCATTGGCCTTCCCACGTGGCCGGAGCTGCGGACTCTGTGCTTCTCTGCGGCCCGGAGGCTGCCCATCGGGGCTCTTTCATCGTGCCCAGAGGCGTGGGTCTCTTGTCCTCTGCCTCACGGCCAGGACCGCCGCCGACGCCTTTGCCATCTTCGTGGCGCTAAGGCCGCACCCCCGGGCTAGATTAGCGGCAGGAGCCGTCCCCGGGGTTCCCCGCAGCGGCTGGAGCCGCTGCTGACGTCTGGACCTGCTCCTCAGGCCCTGCCTGCGTCTGACGCACAGACGCTGTGCAGGCTGCTGTCCATGGTCCTGCACAGCCCCTGTTTCCTGCTGCTTCCTAGGCGTGCAGCCGCGCCTCTTTGCCACATTTAAAGGGCCAGACACAGGAAGTGTGCTGGCCCCACCTTGGGACTAATTTCCTGTACCAGCCCTATAAAGGGGCTGCTCCGTCAGTCTGTCTTCGCCTTGCATCAGAGTTGCTTCACTCTGGAGGCTCCTGCCTGCCAGAGCTCCATCAGGTCTTCCTTGTCTTCTCCATGGAGTTCTTGTTGTTTCGTCTCGTCATGCCAAGTCATGTTGGTGCCTGAGGTTCCCGTCCAGGTGTCCTGGTGTCTCGTCTTGATCTTCTGTTCCTGTTGTTCCTGGTTCCTTGATGTTCTGTTCCTCAGTCTTCGTCTTCAGCACTCTTGAGCCTTCTGGTTCCTGTTAGGCTGGGGGTCCCTCGGATGATGTATGCCCGAGCGTGGACTAGCTTGCAGGTGGACTGTTGTCCTGTGCTCCTGAGCCGTCATGTTCTGCCAGCCGTGGGTGGAGCTTCGGACGGCTTCTTCGTTGGAGTTCTGCTTCGACTGGATCCTTCCCTGCGCTTGTCCCGTTCTCAGCGTGGTCCGCGACCAGCCTCCTCAGGCTGTGTAGGGTGCGCAATGGGACAGGGTGGTCCGCAACTCAGTCCCGCGGGTGGGCTGAGTAGGGCGCCCTGAGAGACCGTGCCAATGTCCTTCCGCCCAGCTTCTCGTCTCGTCTGGACTTTGTCAGTTCCTCATCTCGTCCTGGATGCCGTTGCATCACTCTTGGTGCCATGTCTTGTTCCTGATGTCGTCGCATCGACCCTGCTCCGGGATGCCGTTGCATCGACCACTGGTCCGTGATGTCTTCGCATCAGCTTCGGTGTCAAGTCTTCGTCCGCGATGCCGCTGCATCGATCCTGCTGTCATGTCTTCGTCCGCGATGCTGTTGCATTGATCCTGTTGTCATGTCTATGTGTCAAGGCCTCCGTCTGCCCTCAACCTCAGGCCAGGCCTGCTGCTCCAATGCCGATCAAGCGGCAGGTCCGAAAGGGCTTGGAGCAGTCGGAGGACCGTTCCCCCTACCAACATCATGTTGTTGGCACTGGGAGCTTGCAGGCCTGGCAGAGGGTAAGACCGTGTTCAGCCATGCGGGAGCATTCCATCAACCCTCGGCCCGGCCCTGAAGGTCTGGGCCCGGGCTGAGGCCCAAGGGCACACTAAACACCCCAAACATAACAGGTACACTTGTTTATTACCTACTAATCTGATTTTCCACTTTTCCCATACTTGAAATATTAGCTGTGTATAGGGGGAAAGATCTTTATAATTGCTACTCCCTCTCTGCCATGTCTGTATGTGTAATGGTGGCGCATTATTAGTTGATGATGCTATCCTTGCCCATGGTTTAAGTAGTTCCCCAGAATGACAGTGAAGGAACACACTCAGTTGGAAGGCTTCAAAGTACCAGGTTAAATTAGGCACCTGAAGACCCCCACGGAGTTTCTCAGTGGCACTTAGAATAGAGTGGTGTGTCCCACCCTGGGTGGTCTCCTCTTCCATATACCAGTAAATCTAAACAGCTTGCACTGCCAGTGGGTCAGTGTGGTGTCAGGCACAGGTATCCGGAGTGTTTGAAAGAGATAGCTAAGTTGGGACAACACATTCATTTTTACTATTGCTATTCTCCCAAACCAAGAGAACATTCCCCTATCCCTGCGGCTCAAATCACCTTGGAGGTTGCGAAACAGTGGAGTGTAGTTCAGTCGGAATAAATCCTGATACTCTGGTCCTATTTTGACACCAAGATATTTCACCCAGTCTTTCGCTATTCGAAATGGGAGATTGCGCGCAATGTCACCAAAGTGATCTGATTCCACTGATATATTTAGAAGCTCCGATTTGTCCTCATTAACTTTAAAGCCCAAAGCTCCCCCAAATTCCCTCAAGCCCGCTAGTAAGAGCGGTAAGGAATGCTCGGGTTCTGTGATTGTGAATTAAAGGTCATCACAAACATAGATATCTTATAATTGCTGGGACCCTTCTTCAAACCTCAAATGCCTGGGTTAACCCTCTCTTGCCGCAATTGGTTCGAGAGATAGAGCAAAAAGAAGTGGGGACAAGGGACAACCTTGTTTGGTACCCCTCTTTACCGGGAAAGGAGCCACATATTCTCCATTGATCTTTAGACTACCCCTTGGATTTTCGTATAATCGCTGAATCCATCTAATAAAATTGGGGCCTAGATTAAATTTATCAAGTACTTTGAACAAGTATGGCCAATGTACCCTGTCAAAGGCTTTCTCAGCGTAGACAGCTAGGAGTACCAACGGAATGTCTACCTGTTTTGCTTTCCATATTAACTCCAGGACTCTCCTCACATTATCTGAGGCTAACCGGCCTGGAACAAAACCGGACTGATCTTCATGAATCAAGGACAGAGCAACCTTTGGTGGCCTGGTTGCCAAGATCTTGGCCAAAAGTTCAAGATCAATGTTTATCAGAGAAATGGGATGGTAGGAGCCACATTGCACGGGATCCTGCCCACTCTTGGCCAAGTTTGTTATACCAGCCAGGTTTGATTCGGAAGATAACGAGCCCTCCCCCCTCAGCGAATTAAACATAGACAGCAAAGGCGGAATCACCTCGGCTTGGAATACCTTGTAGGATTTGGTAGTAAAGCCATTGAGCCCTGGGGATTAACCCATCTTTAGCGCTTGTATCGCCTGGTACAATTCTGCATGAGTAATCTCAGCATTAAGGAATCTTTGTGTATCATCAGAGAGGGTTGGAAGCTCCATACCCACTAAATAATCTTCTATAACTGAGGGTCCCACAGTCATGTCAGCTGCATAAGGATCACTATAGAAACTTGTAAAGTGGGCACTAATTTCTTCAGCAGTGTATAACAATGCCCCGATACATCATTTATCTTGGTAATATGGGATTGTGCTGCTCTTTCTTTTAATTTTTGAGCAAGGATTCGCCCGGCTATATTCCCAAACTCAAAATGTTGCTGATTTAACAGATCCAACTGGAAAGCCATTTTCGCTAAATCTAAAGCTTGAAGCTCCTTCTTAGCAGACACAAATTCCTCTAATTTCCTAGGGTCAAGGGAGTGATTGTGAATGAGCGATAAGCGGGGCAATGCCTTGAAGGTGAGCCCGCCTAGAATTCCTTTCTTTCTTTTTTAAGAAAGCTAGCCCGGGAAATTAGCTTTCCTCTGACTACTGCTTTTAAGCAGTTCCAGATGGTACTGGGTGAGATTCCGTCTATATTATTAAATGTTATGTATTCTCTAATATCACCTGATAAAGATTCAACAAAATGTTTATCATTCAAGAGGCTGTCATTCAGTCTCCAGTAAGATTTGCCAGCAGTTTTAGTGGGTAGAGTAATTTCTAACCAGATGGGAGAGTGATCTGACCATGATAAGCCCAATGTTTGTGTCTACAGTGAAATCTACTAACTCTTTGTCAATAACGAACATGTCTATGAGTGAGTAGGTGCTGTGGGCATGGGAAAAGAATGTGTAATTGCGCTGAGTGGGATTCCATAACCGCCAAATATCCTCCAACCCTCTCTAGGAGATCAAATGTCTCTATGCCCAAAGTCCCCTTCCCCCATCCCCCGAGTTGTCAAGAAAAGGATACCTACTCAAGTTGAAGTCGTCTCCTACTATCACTTGGGCCTCTGCCCATGTCTAATAAGGTTGATATATTTTGCAGGAACAATTGGAGCCATATATGGTGAGAAGAGTAAACAGAGTTGTGTCAACCATAATTTTGAGCGCAATGCATCTACCGTTGGGGTCACTCCTGCTATCCTTAACATCAATCCCCAATGTGCATGCAAAGAGTATACCCACCCCACAGTATTTCTTTTTAATTGAGGCTGACACTAAATATTGCTGAGAGTAAAATTTGTCCCAGAGCAAGCATTCTGTACGCTTGAACAAGTGTGTCTCCTGACAGAAAATAACATGTTCACTCCTTCTTCGCCTCCTGAAATAATGATTTCCTCTTGTAAGGCGAGTTAAGCCCTTTGTATTAATGGACATTATTCTTAACTCAGCCATCAGTATATTTGATTATAATCTGAGATGAGGCTATTCCCAGCATAGGTCCCTGGGTACTAGAGTTGAACACCCCTGGAAGCAAAAGCATACATAACTAATATTATATATTTTGGCAGTCGTGATAGCTTTCCCCATCCCCATCCCCTCCCCTCCCCTTCCACATTCCCCCACCCTTGAACTAACCAGAATGGAGCCCTTCCCCCTGGCTCTGACCCCCCAAACAAATATGATAGAACAGAGAAGTTAGACTCCTAAGAATAATACTATTATACGAAACCAATGTAAGTCCGCTGTGGAACTAGAGTGTTCAATCTTGTCATACAATGGAATCCACAAGATAAACAGCTACTAGCAAGTCATCCAGGACAATCATTAAGAGGCATGGGTCCACTTGAGTGTCGATGAAGCCTTTTGCCTCCCTTATCCATGCGTGGCCATCTGGGCGTCTCATTACGAAGCTGGATGGGTCTTTCTTTCCTGAGACGGTAGTTGAAATATTAATGTTCATTCCCGCCGCTTGTAAGATATCTCCAGCTTCCTCCGGCAAAGAAATCCGTGATGTGACTCCAGCCACAGTAAAGCTTAAGCCGAAGGGAAATAACTATTTATATTTGACATTGTGATTACGAAGTGTGGTTGCAACATCTGTGAGTTCTCTCCTCTTTGTGGATGGTAGAAGGATGGTATACCTCTATTTTAGGCTTTCATGGCGATCTCTTCTTTCTGTGTGTAGCTGTGAAAACACACTACTATATCGCTTGACCTGTTAGCTTGTGGGGCGCCCAATGCCCTGTGGGCTCTTTCCAACTTCACCACGACTACTGTTTCAGAATCTTGAGATGCCAAGCCCAAGATCTGTGCACATATGCTGTTTACCACTTGTTTACAGTCCGAAAACTCAGCCATCTCAAGGATCCTTCTAAATCTCAAGTTCACTCTGTGAGACCTGTTCTCTAGGTCCTCCAACCTACTTAGTAGTTATGTATTAGCTTGTAGCAGTTTATCTTGAGCCAGTTTACAGCTTGATAATTCTGAGGTCTGGTCCTCCAAATGTGCCTCCATCTCCTCCACCCTGCTCCCCAGCACAGCCAGGTCCCCAGCGATCTCTGCACGCAAATCCTTTATGTCCTTCTGTAGCCCTGTCATTGCACCACGAAGTATGTGCCAGTTGCCATAACTTATCCAAGTCAGATTCATCAAGTGATCCAAGAACACTCTTTTTCTATATATGGACCCTCTATCTTTTTGGCTTAAGCAAAACACTAAACAATTCAGGAAACTTAAAAATGCACTTGTTTTCTGAAGCCTTTCAGTAACCTGATGCTGTTGACTTTGTAGCCTTGAAGCTGTTTTTTATGAGTTTTTTTGTTGTGTGACTTTTATATGTGCTTTTTCTGTACCCTGCCCCAGACTGTTTGAGGGGCAGTTAATAAATGCTATTGAATAAATAAAGTGACGGTTGTTAAGTCATCGTTCCAGCATCTGATCCAAGAGGTCTTAGTTGTATATTTATTTATATTTATTTATTTATTTATTTCTTTTATATACCGACGTTCGATCGAGATATCACATCGGTTTCCAGTTAACTAAAAGAATAGGGTAGTAACAGCCCTATTTTACATTATAACATTGTAATAAATATAATAAATTATAACATTGTAATAAAATATAACGAATTATAACAGAAATAACAGGATTACATGGAACATTTGATATAGTATATAACATATGTACATAAATGACTTGTTGAGGATATTTTAAGGTTAAGGTTGGCAAGGAGGGTTGAAAGGGGGAGGGGGGGATAGGTGGGAGGAAGGTGGTGCAAGGGAGGGAAGATGGTGGTGCGAGATGCTTGTGTAGGGGGCGTGGTGTGTTGCAGTTGCATTTGGGCAGGTTACGTGTCAGGTGGGAAAGCTTTTAGGAACAGCCATGTTTTGAGGTGTTTTTTGAAGACTTGCAATGAAGGTTCATTTCTGAGACAGGTGGGGAGGGAGTTCCATATGGTGGGGCCCGCTATTGTTATGGCTCGTTTGCGGGTGACGTTGAGGTGTGCAGATTTGAGATTGGGTACGGCTAGGAGGCCAGTGTTGGTGGATCTGAGAGTTCTTTGAGTAGGGTAAGGTTGTATTCCGTTGTTTAGCCAGTTCATATTGTTGTTGTTTATTTTTTTGTGCATGAGGGTGAGGGTTTTATACTGGATTCTTTGTGTAATGGGTAGCCAGTGGAGTTCTTTGAGAGTGGGTGTGATGTGGGAGGATTTTTTGTTGTTAGAGATGATTCTGGCGGCAGCGTTCTGTAGCACTTGGAGGGGTTTGATGTGGGTTTCTGGTTGGCCAAGGAGGAGGGAGTTGCAGTAGTCAAGTTTTGCGAAGATAATTGATTGAAGGACTGTTCGGAAATCGTGCTCTTGGAGAAGGGGTTTGAGTTTTTTTAGTGTCTGGAGTTTGAAGAATCCATCCTTGATTGTATTGGAGATGTGTCGTTTAAAGTTGAGTTGGCTGTCGATTGTTACGCCTAGGTTTCTTGTGGACGGCGTGGGTGAGATTTGTGGCACTCCCGGGTTGGTTGAGCTTCCTGGGTGGTTGGAGGGGGTGCACTTGAGTGGATGAGAGGGACGGTCATCGTGGATGTGAATGATTTCTGTTTTGGCTTGGTTGAGGCATAGTGATAATTGAGATAGCAAGTGGGATAGATTTGAGCTGAGTTTGTTCCATTTTTCCATGGTTAGTTGGATGGACTTGTTTATGGGGAGTAATATTTGTATGTCATCTGCATAGATGAAGTAGGTGAGGTTTGCCCCTGAAAGGTATTTGCATAGTGGGATGAGGTAAATGTTAAATAGGGTTGAGGATAGTGAAGAACCTTGTGGGACTCCATGAGTGAGGGGCACTTGAGAGGATTCAGATGAGTTCGTCTTGACGATGTAGGATCTGTTTGAGAGGTAGGAGTTGAACCATTTGATTGTGGTGTCTTGGAGACCAATTTCTTTAAGTCAGGTGAGGAGAGTTCTGTGATTGATGGTGTCAAAGGCGGCGGATATATCAAGAAGTATCAGGAGGAAAGATTTGCCTTTGTCGCGGCCTCTGAGGATGGTATCAGTGAGAGAGAGGAGGAGGGTTTCAGTGCTGAAGAATTTTCTGAAACCATGTTGTGCAGGCTGTAGAACATTATAGGTTTCAAGGTGTTCTGTGAGTTGATTGTTGACTGTTTTTTCGATGATTTTTGCTAGGAATGGGAGGTTGGAGACTGGTCTGTAATTTGCTGGGTCGGATTTGTCGAGTTGAGTTTTTTTGATGATAGGTTTGATGATGGCGTTTTTGAGTTTTTCTGGGAGGATTCCTTGTTCTAGGGATAAGTTAATGATGTAGGTTATTGGTTTGACAATAATCTCTCTGATGAGTTTTAGGGTTTTGATGGGGATGGGGTCTAGAGGGTGGGATGCAGGGTTGGTTTTTCTGATGATAGGCTCGATTTCTGTGGAAGCAACGGGTGTGAATTGTGACCATGTGTGGATGGGAGGGGGGATGTCAACTGGGTCATTGTAGTTTTGGGGAATCTTGGCGATGATGTTGTTAACTTTGTCCTTGAAGAATTGTGCTAGTTTTTCACTTGAGATGTTGCTGGAGTTTGGCGTATTGTCATTTTGGATGGGGTTGGTTAGGTCTTTGACATAGGCGAAGAGGGTCCTTGGGTTATATTGGTAATCATGTATTCTTGATGTGTAGAAATTGCGCTTTGCTGTGTTGAGGTCTGTTGTATAGTTATGTAGTAGTGTTCTGAATTTGTCTTTCAGGTTTGAGGTGGGGGTTCGTCTCCATTGTTTTTCAGTTTGTCTCAGTGTTCGCTTTGAGATTTTCAGTTCTGGGGTGTACCATGGTGCTCTTTGCTTTGTAGATTGCTTGATTTCCTTTCTTATCGTGGGACATAATGTATTGGCTATGTCTGTGTTGATGGTTATCCAGGAGTTTGTGGCTGAGTTGGCATCATTTAAGTTGATTGTTTTTAGTGCCTCCGGTAACACTTCAGCGATGTCTTCACTGGAGCATGGTTTGGTGAATTCGATGATTCGGTTGTTTGTTTGTATTGGGTTGGATTGGAGTTGAAGCTTGGCTTGGATGAGGCTGTGGTCGGACCATGGGGTGGGGGTTGTAGAGGGTGGTCCAGTTGCAGATATTTTGTTGTTTATGAATATTAAGTCCAGGGTGTGGCCCGATTTTTGAGTGGGCGAGTTGATGATTTGGGTGAATCCAATGGCAGACATGGTGGATAGGAGTAGTTCGCTTGTGGGGGAAGGAGGGTGGGTGTCGATATGGAGATTGAAGTCTCCTAGTATGATGGCTGGCTCTTGTAAGTTTATGTGGGTTGTGATGGATTCAATCAGGGGGGAAAGGTTGTGTTGTAGGCAACCAGGTGGGGCATATAGGAGGAGTATTTGGAGATGTTTTGATTTGAATAGGTTGGTCTCGATAGGAGGTGGTAAGTTAAGGGAGTGGGAAGAGAATTTAAGTTTTTTGTGTGCTAGGAATAGTAGGCCACCTCCCTTTCTTTTGCTTTGGGAATGGAGAAAATATTGTATGTGTTTCTGGGCAGTTGATTGAGTAGGACTGTGTCAGAATGTTTCAGCCAGGATTCGGTTATACAGAATATGTCTGGTTGGTCATCTGTGAGTATGTCATGGATGACTGGGATTTTTTTGGTGATCGACTGTGCATTAATGAGGAGTAGGGTGATGAGAGTGATTGTGGTATAGGGTATGTTAGGGTTGGTGTGAATTTTGGTGAGGCGTCTAGTGGTGGGAGTGGCTTTAGGAGTGTGGTGGTGGTTGTGGCGATGGGTTAGTTTGGGGATGTATTGGGCTGAAGCCATTGTGTGGGTTTTGAGTGGTGGCAGGGGTTGTCAGGTTGTTGAGCGTTGGATGGTTATTTTTTCAGAGATTCATGTGTTGAGTGTCGGGAGGAATATATGGGGGCTGGCAGTTGTTGGGGGCTGTGGAGAGATTGGTGGGGAGAGCATACGGGGTACACAAAGGGAGTGCACGAAGGAGCGCACAAAGGAGCAGGCTCCTTTGGCGTGCTCCTTAGGCGCGCGGCGCCTATCAGTAATTCAATAGTAAAGATGATAAATAGTTCTTCGAGGGAGACTGGGATCATTAAAAAAATCTTTTTAAGGGGCTCAGAGTGCGAACATCCCATGCCTGTGCACCAGCCCCTCCCTCAACTACATGTAAATATGGTGAGTCAAGAAGTTCTGTATATATGGCTATTCTGTCCCCCCTAAATATCTGCCAAAGGAACCTCACTCCACTTCTCTGTCATTCTCCCATACCCAGGTAGAATGAGCAGTAAGGGACTTGGATTCTTAACTGGGGATGAGGGGTGGTAATGGGAGAAAATCCTGGATCATGAATATGAAGATTTTTACAGACCTTCCTCCAAATTCTATCAGCGTGGGTAATGATAGGACAACCTCAAAGGATCTTTCTGGCTACCTAAGAAAGAGTGAGCATAGTCAAGAACAATGGGAGTTTGATTCCTTCAGTCTACACTGTCTCAAGCTGAAGCCAAGAACAATCAGAATTACAGTCAAACCATTCTCTAACGTATGCAAGCCTTGCTGCCCAGTAATAGCATAATACATTTGGCAGCCTCATGTCTTCCTGCCATTTGTCCCTACAAGAAGTAGCCATATTGATATGAGCCACACTATAATCCAAATAAAGCTACCCAGTGATGTAAGCATGTAAAGATGGTCTGCGGGATGGAACATGAAACATGCTGAAACAGATAGCAGCTTAGGGAGAACACACATCTTAATCAAATTGATACATCCTGACCAGGAGATAAATTTGTTTAATTAATTAATTAATTAATTAATTAATTAATTAATTAGAATTTATATTCCACTTTTCGGCACTTCAAAGCAGATTACATTCAAGTAATGTAGGTTGTTCCAGTCTCTTAAATCCTTATGAACAGAGGCTAGTACGGGTAAATAATTTTGAAAAGCTCCAAAAAATTACCACATATTTGAACCGTCAAGTATTAGATATGTAGACATGGAGGAATCCTTAAATCCACAGCTAAAGGAAAAAGTTCAGACTTTGTATAATTTAGTTGGTAGCCTAGCAAATATCCAAAAGCTGAAGACAGGGAGCCCAATCTTTCTATGCAGGTCAGAAAAACCAGAATATCTGTACATAATGAGATTTTATGCTTTAATCTGTCCACTCTAACGTCTTTGATCCCAGCCCTAACCCCTCTGATGTAGAGAATGGGGCTGTCAAACAGTCATTAACCAGAATGTATGTGGTAGGAGAATCTTATAAGGAATTTATCCAACTATCAAACTCCTGGGGGAGCCCAAATTTCTCCAAGACCCTGAACAGGAAGGACCACTGAATCCTATCAAAGTCCTTAAATGCATGCAAAACTAGAATTGCTCCGTGTACCTTACACATTCTTAGCTACCTGATTATTGTTATGTAAATCGCCTAGTGTTATAAGCTGACCACCATCCTTTAATAAAACTGATTTGGTCCAGATGAACAAGTAGTGGCATAATTTGGTCCAGAGGAAGTTGTAGCACTTTTGCTAAAATTTTTATATCTGAATTAATGAGCGAGAGGGCTCTGTAGGACCCTATCTCACACTCATTGCCTGTCGTTTTGTGGAGAAGGATAATATGAGCATCATCATTGCCAAAGGCACATCCCTCAAATAATTAAAAAGATCTGCAAGACTGGGCAACAAGTGACAACTACATTTCTTGAAGAAATCTACATGACAGCCATCGGGACCTGACTCTTGCCCAATGCAAACTGCTAATGGCCCTCTGGATCTCATATGCCACAATCTGGCCTGCAGACCCTCAATCATCTCAGGGGGAATGGCAGTGAGCTGTGTAGGAAAGAATCAGTTTGAGCTATGTCACAAGTTATAGGCCCCTTGTACAAGGTTGCATAAAACTCCTGAGCCAATTGCCCCGAGGTTAAAATAGAGACAATACTGTCCTTGGAGGTCCTTAACTTTTGAGTAAAGATGCAGGATTGTCTCTTTCTTATGGCTTTGACCAAAAGAGCACCTGTTTTGTTACCATGTTTGTAGTGTCTTTGGTATATCTCAGTGCCCTTTCAATCCATATGAACATTCAAGAGAGTCACTTTGCAGTATATTTTTGCAGAACATGTCCACTTGTGTTTAGCTTCTAAATCTGCTAGTTCTCTCTCCAATTGGACCTGCCCAGCTTTGGTAATTCTTTTGAGATAACTTGAATAACTGTTGGTTCTTTCTTGCAAAGCTTCCTTGAGGGTACTCCAACTCAAAGAAGGAAGCTATGATGGTGGTTAAAATCCGCAACCACTTCCTACACTAGGTCTTGAAAAGCCTGTCTACCTAAGAGGGACAAATTCAGCTTTCAAAGATGTGACATTTGGCCCCTGTCTCCCAAGAACAAAGACACAGCAACAAGATAATGGTCAGAAAGTTGGCAAGAGAGAATATTGCAGTGAGGAATGAGCTTAAGGTCTCATCGGAACAGAGAAAATAGTCAATATTTATTTATTTATTTATTTAACATTTTTATATATCACAATTCATGTAGCAAAGTTACATATCATTTCGGTTTACATTATAACAATAACAAGCATGTAGGAATGCGATTACATAATACGATTAAATGAGTTGTACCTTGGTGAAAAAAAGGTGTAATCTCTAGATGTGGGATACCTAGACCTCCATATATTATGTTCAAAGCTGTTAGGGATCCCAATATTTTGTGGTCCACTTTCGGTGCAGAACAGTCCAGTCTGGGATCTGGGCAGGGTTTTCAGTCCCTTCCCCCATAAGAAGTGGGATGCCCAAGAAGTCTTCCAACATTGTAGCCAAATCAGAGAAAAAGCTTGTGGGGTTTGGCGATCCACAGGCTGCTCCCGCAAACGACCACAATGACCTCTCCGGCCAGGATGGTCCTGGTGCCTTCCACTGTGGCAAAATACCATCAGCTAACCACATGGCAGGACGCAGCTTCCCAAAGCGGCAAGTTGCTGCCATGTTGCCATCGACAGTAATGTGCCACGCCTCCCCTTAGGCACACGTGTGCACCACTGCTTGACATTTAAAGGGACCATTGTGGGAAAGTCCCTGCAGCCACTAGAGATGACATCATCAGAGCTGCCCTATATAAGGGCAGCTCCTCAAAAGCAACATGCCTCAGCAACAGGTCCAGGTACCTAGCACAGTGTGTGTTCCTTCCCAAGTCTATACCAGTCTTCTTTTATTCCAGTCTTCATCTTCAGCTTGTTCCAGTCTTTATTTTGTTCTAGCTTTCATCTTCAGCCTGTTCCATTTTTCATCTTCAGCTTGTCCCAGTCCTTGTCTCCATCTACTCCAGTCCTTGCCTGCTCGACTTGCTCCTGTCTTGTCTGTCTGCCTCAGCCTTATCCATTCCTCTTCTTCTTCCTCGGATGGATACTTAGTTTGACCTCTGCCTGGACTCTGGATAAGCTTCACCGCTGCCTGCCTCTGACCCTTGTCTGGACCTTGACACATCTGCTTGCTGCCTGCCTATGACCTTCATTTGGCCTTGGGTCATGTTTCCAGTCGTCAACAGAGACCCTTGCCTAAGTTCTCCCGGTCCCAATACCCAAAGGCTCAACCCGAGGGGAATGAGGGCTGGTATAGGTGAAAGTTCTATCTGGTCTCTGCTTTGCCTGGGTCCGCCTGCTGACAGAACCTGCAGGGCTCCTCCCTGCCCAAGGATCCATAGACACAACAGTTTGCTGAGGCCATGTATTTGGCAGACTTGACTTCATTTGAAGCCATCTTTGGTATAGCTCGCAGGCTGCAGCACCAGCAAGATGCCTTGGAACTCCTGGCCTCAACTATGGACTGCCTTACCTCGCAACTGGACGTTCTGACTACTCTTGTGGCACCACCTCTATCTGCACTGGTGCTGCCACCTCCTTCAGTGCCTAATTGGCCAGACCTTCAGCTGTCAGTTCCACCTTGGTATGCCAAGGATCCTAAGTGGTGTCAGGGATTCCTTAATCAGTACAGAATGCACTTCTAGTTATAGGCCTCTGTCTCTACTGCGCAGCCCAGAGTCATTTCTTGGTCCAATGTCCACAGAGCTTGGGAAACTGACGACTAGGTCTTTCGGGAAGATGACCCTAGGCCTTACCGCTCCAGTTCTCCAACTCCTACTGGTCACATTGTAACTGGGCTCCACACATTTCTCCACCCAGGCCTTTGTAGACTCCAGCTCTGGGCGAAACTTCGTTTTGCAAGACCTGATCAACCAACTTCAAATTCCCACAGTCCAGATGACTTCCCTGCTAATGATCTACTCTGTCTACGGAGATCCACTTCCTGATCATGTTATCCAGGCCACAGTGCTTGTAGCCTTACCCACTGGCCTCTTGCACGTAGAGAAGATAAGTTTTCACGTGATCTCCAGAGCCATTCATCCCATCATGCTAGGAATGCCATGGCTCCAACACCATCAACCAGTTGCAACTGTCCCTTCCCGAGGTTTCACTCCACCTACCTTTCTTTCTTTGCACCTCCTCTCGCTATGGATGGACGCCTGGCTGCCACGGCGTCTGCCCGCCGTCCTCTCCAGCGTCCCCGGACCGGCTTGGGCGCTGCTTCCCGCCATGCTCCGCTGGTACCTTAGGGCGCATGCACCGCACGGCCCTCACTCTTATTTAATACTTGGCGCGAACCTCTGGGGCGTCCCCCTGTGATGACATCACGCTGCTTGGATATTTAAAGCCTACAATGTTTGCTAGCCTTTGAGTTAACAAGGGGGAATCCTACGGATGGGATTCGCTCTCCATACCCAGCTACTCTGCCTCTCCAATTTCCATTGGACCCTTAATGCTAACTGGGTACCCGCTTCTCGGGGGCCTCACTTGCTTTTCAGGTCGCTATCAGGAAACCGGTACTCGCTCCTCGAGGGCCCATGTTCCCTGACTCGTTGCCTACTCCTACCTTCTCTTTTGCCTGGAAGGATTCGCTATCTTCAACACCAGTGAGTACTACCATCTTCACCTCAGAGCTGTTCCCTGGAACCAGATACTCGCTCCTTGAGGGCCTGCCTCCGTTCCAGCCCTAGTGCCATCTCCTACATGGAACCGCTGTCTGAGTACATTACCTTCAAGCCTCTCTGCTCTCAGGGATCAGGTACTCGCTCCTCGAGGGCCTGCTTTCCCTATCCTGGGGTTCTCCATTCTGGGGCTTGTGCATATTCCACTGTATTCATTATTCTCAGTTCTTTCCACTACAGCACTGCTACCGGAGGAGTCACTGTTCCAGCGCCTGATGGATACCAGCCCAACTGGGCTACTTCTACTGCTCACTACTGCCACCTCTGGTGGCTTCATCACATTGTCTAAGAAAAGATCAATCTCTGTGTTTGTGTGTCCTAAGCTGTGTTTGTGTGTCCTAAGCTGTGGCCCCTCACGGGACATCCCCCCATGGGCGTGGTCAGCTGCCACAGTGTCCAAGAGTCTACCCAAACCTCACTATTATAACACAACCACACTTTGATTGGTCAGCCTTATAACTTGCCCACTGGGGCCATGGGTGTACAGATTCCTGCTTGGTATCTGTGGACTTTCTCATCCGGTGATAGTGGCTTCCTCCCCAATATGCGGCTTACAAGGATATCTTCTCAAAGAAGAGTGCCAAGATTTTGGCTCCTCATCATATGTATGACTGAAACATAGAGCTCATCCCAGAAGCTACGCCCCCATGAGTCTGGGTTTACCCCCCTAACTCTCCCAGAGACTCAGGCCATGTCGGCTTATATACAAGAGAATCTGGAACATTTATTTATTTATTTATTTGGATTCTTTTATCCAACATGGATTTATCCGGCCCCTCCTCTTCTCCGCCAAGAGCTGGATTGTTTGTTGTCGCAGAGAAAGATGGATCTTTCCGGCTGTGCATAGACTACTGCAGTCTGAATGCCATTACTAAGAAGGACCGTTATCCATTACTTCTAATAGTGGAAATATTCGATCGCCTATAGGGCACCAAGATATTCACAAAATTGGATCTCTGGGATGCATACAGCCTCATCTACATCAAGGCTGGTGTTGAATGGAATACCGCTTTTAACACTGACGACAGACACTACGAGTATTTGGTCATGCCCTTGGGCTTTGCAATGCCCTGGCAGTTTTCCAGAAAATGGTCAATGATATCTTCCATGATCTGCTGTACATCTAGTGGCTGTATACCTTTTCCCAGATCTTAAGTTCCCATCACAGAGATGTTCACAACGCCTGCGAGAAATTAATCTCTATGCCAAACTGAAAAAATGTCTTTTTGAACAAGAGGAGCTCCCCTTTCTGGGGTATATTGCTCGTGAGATGGATTTCGGATGGATCCTGCCAAGGTGAAAGCCATCATGGACTGGCCTCACCCAGTGGTGCTCCAAGCCTTACAATCATTTCTGGGGTTTGCTAATTATTGCCGCCAGTTTATTCCAAATATCTTCTCTGAGGCAAATTACTTCTCTGAGGCAGCCCCCTTTACTGCCCTTACGTGCAAGGGCACTAACACAAAACATTGGCCACCAGAGGCAATGGAGGCTTTTCAGAAGTTAAAGAACGCCTTTGCTGACAGGTCATGCCTATGTCACCTGGATCTCACATGATCCTTTCATTTTAGAGGTAGATGCCTCTTCCTTGGGGGTAGGGGCTCTCCTCGGTCAACGCACTCCAGAAGGGGTACTTCAGCCGTGTTCCTTCTTTTCTAAGAAGTACTCCCCAACTAAACGCAAGTACAGCATTGGGGCAGTCAAACTAGCTCTTGGCAGTCAAACTAGCTCACAAGGAATGGCACCATCTACTCGAGAGGACTCAACACCACATCACTATGTACATGGACCACAAGAACCTCATACATCTACATCAAGCTTGGCAGCTTAATGCACGATAGGCCAGTTGGTCTTTGTTCTTTTCTTGCTTCAATTTTGAGTTACGATCTCGCCCAGTGCTCAAGAATCAACGAGCAGACACCCTTTCTCGCACCTTCCAGAATCTCCTGTGCACATCATCAATTTGGCTGAGATACTCCTGGCCACTATGGTACCCGTCCCTCCAGGGAAGACTGAGCTACCTTCCAGATTGCATATGGAAGTGTTGAAATGGGTCTATGACTCCCATGTCGCAGAACACCCTGGGCAGGCACAAACCCTTGAATTGCTTCCACAGCACTACTGGTGGCCCCAAATGAAACAAGATGTTAAGGCCTATGTCGACTTATATCCTACTTGCATACAGAAAAAAGCACTGCTTGGCTGACTGTAGGGGCTGTTACAGCCATTGCCAGCCTCTACAATGTTGGGGTTGCGAGTCGAGCCATCATGAGTTATAAGGAGCCGAGCTGGGTAGAGGAAAGCATTGGGTATCTTGAGTGCCTAGAGCTCTTTTTTCACTGCTAGAAATTCTTGTTTCTTACATTGAAGATTTGCCAAAAAATTCTGAAAGATGAAAATTTTGGCATTCTGGTCACTGAGCTCTCTAGCCTTCCTCACCATCTCCATAATCTTAACTTTGTCTAGAGCGTTATGGATTCCAGAGCACCACCACTCTTGGTCTAATCACTCCCTTCTGTCTAGAGCCAGCCACTTGGTATGCACGGTCAATTTTACTTCCAGAATGCCCCGCCACCATTCCCAACATATCAGTCAGCCATTTTGCAAAATCATTGATGAGTTCCAGGCCTTTCATTTTCTCTGGAAGGCCTATGATCTACAGATAAATTCTGCAACTGCAGTTTTCTAGGTCATCTGTTTTTTTAAGAAGCATCTTGCTTCAAGCTAGGTGATCTATTTTACGTTGTGCCTTAGTCAACGATAATTCCAGGTCTTCTACATGCTCTTCCACCGCATCAACTCAAGTTGATGCTTCACTCCTCATAGTTCACTCCAGATAGTTTTCCCACGATAGTCTGCAGCCATGCAACAAGCAAGGTGTGTATTTTTGGTGAAAGCTTATTCATTATACCTCATATACAATGTGCAATACCGATGCTCTAAAAACATGCATCCAGACTGGATGCACTTTTTTTTTTTTTTTTAATATACACACACAGTCCCCTCTCCTGGGCACATGAAGCAATAGGCAAATGAGCTGCCATGCTAAAAAGGACGTGCTAGGGAAATATTGTGCATCCCTAGCGCATCCATGGCATCAGGTACCCAGAAGTGGCTGTGTGCGAGTTAGGAAAATGGACAATCAATTTTACAAGCATCTGTTTTCTTAATCTGCGCACAGCCACTAGTTAGGAAAATGGACGCTTTTAAATTGAGCATTCGTTTTCCTAACTTGACCGCTGGCAAGACATTTTTTTCCACGTTGCTGCTTTCTGTGTTTCCTCCGACTTAATATCGCCATAATATTAAGTCAGAGGAACGACATAAAAGCAGTATTTTCTGCTTTTCTGTAAATATTTGGGGCTCCTCAAGACTTAATGCCTGCTGCGGGGCTGGTGTCAATTTTTGAGGGTAAAAATGTCTGTCAGGGCATACTAGCTAATAGCCTCATCAACATGGCATTTACATGTGATGAGCGCTATTAACTATGTGCTGGTTTGGATGCGCGCTTTGGACGCGATAATCCCCTTATTCTGAAGGGTTATAGATACACATCCAAAACGCACGTCCAACAGTATTGCATCAGCCTCATAGTGTCTATCAAATCTGGGGAGGCATCTGTGCCGTGGCTGACAGCCTCTTCTCTTGAGGTCTGTTCTTACCTTGGGACTTTTTTTTGCATAATGCACCTCTTTCACTTCCCCTCTTTGGCTGACTTGCTTCTTCTGCCCGTATTTCAGGTAATGAGCATTTAGTAGGGCCAAAATCTAAAGAAAAATGGGCTTTAAAAGGAATGGCTGTGGGATCTCCAGGAAAGCATGTCGAAGTTCTTCAGTGCATCTCTAGTGCCCTCTAAGGATTTTTAAAATTGAATATTACATGTCTTTTAAATCTAAGAGTTTTAAAATTTGATTATTAAGTGTCTTTTATGTTATTTTGTCAATGACTAGCAACAGGACTAATATTAGTCAATCACTAAAATCAGAGTTTGTAATTCTAAATTACTAATTGATTATTTTTTTGAAGATTGTCCTCATAATGGGGGTAATCTATATATAAAAAATGTGATTGGGTTGGGTGTGAGATGGGGAGAGAGGATGGGATTCAAATACCAATCACTACTTGTCCAAAACCTGTTCTCTCACCTTTTCAGATCAAGTGACCTTTGCAAACTCACAATTATAAATTTTGGATTACCACTTAATGTAGTTTTTTCTCTTTAGTTTCTATGACAGTGCTAATTTTAGTTATGTATTTTTATATTGTAGAACACTTTTTATTTTTGCGCTGCTTGCTTCTATCTTGACTGGGACTTTTGAGTGACTTTTTTTTTCTCATTTTTGTTATATAATTGTGCCAATCTCACTTGTTGCTTCAACCTGGTTGTTAATCTTGCTTTCTTTAGGGCGGTAGACTCTGGGGAATTACACTTTATAAAAATATTTCTGATAGCAGTTTTGTAATGTTTTATATCTGTAGAATTCTGCTCCTTGTCTTTGGTGATTATAACTGTGTGAACTGATTGCAGATGTTTGTCTGTTACTGCTGTGGATCTTAATAAAACTTAAATATAAAAATAAATACATTTAGGATTGCATGCATACTTTTGAAAATTCAGAAATATGTGTAGAAGTTCAAACCCTTCCCCGTCTCCATTCCTGGAAATGCCTCCACTCAGTCTGGTTAAACTTAATACAAAAAGGTAGCATGTGCTTACGTTTATCGGTATATCAAGCCGGCAATTTTACTAAAGTCCATTTTTGCGATGTAAAACAGTTTTACCCATGGAAATGCCTCTAAAAATAGCCTTCCCCATGCATAATTATTAAAATTCAAAAGCATTAGTGTTTTTATTCCTGTTAATTTACATATTTTGCTTTATCTTCATTAGGCAAATTATTTTATACAATCAAAGTTAATAATTGCGGTATGAAGCTGCATGTTAATGTGATGTTTCAGCCAGCTGGTGGGTTCTTTCTAGTGGGTGAATAGTGTTTTTTTGCTCTTAACTACTGTATAGTTTACTTGTTTTGAGAGGTAAGAGATTATAATATGGGTCTATTTAGACTGTACATATAGCATGAGATGCAGAACCAAAAAAGACTGAAAGAAAAACAACATTACGTGGGTGGAAAAGGCTGTTGATAAAGTTTTGTACTGGAAGAATAATTTGTAAATTGGATTTTCTATAACTAGATTATATACCATGACGTCAAGTCGTAAATTGAATTAAGTAGAAATAAGAAACTCATAGAGGATAATAAAGAAAAAGAGAGAGAACAGGATTTCTAAATCCTGTCCTAGGCACCCCTCTGTGATGGTAGTCATCTGTGGCTTGCCCAAGAAATGAGTGGTCTAACATCTGGAGAGCCAAATCCAGGCTGGTGACAGTGAAAGCAGGAAAGCTGAACATTTTCTGCTTATTCCAACCATCTTCCACTCATGTTGAGCCCTCAGGTACTAGTGGCTTGGAATCAGAGTGAGGACCTGGAGCAGGAATCCAGGAACAGGAAGGAGATCAGGCAAGAATATGGAATGTGAAAACTGGAGATGAAAAAATCTGGATACAGGATGACCAAGCTCTGGCAATTGACTGAGGAAAAGCCCCAATGATTATTATTTAATTTTATATACCGAAGTTTCATGAGAATATATCACATCAGTTTACATTAGTTATCAAATATTCATTTAAAAATATTTGCATTTCCAAAATTAAATGAAGAAAAGAAAATACAAAGTTTCATAATAAACTAATAAAACAAATAAAATAGTAAAATAATTAAACATAAAATTTAAACAATTAAAGAAGAAGAACAGTAAGAGCAGAGATAATGGGGCGGATTTTCAGAGCCCTGCTCGCCTAAATCCGCCCGGATTTAGGCGAGCAGGGCCCTGCGCGCCGGTGCGCCTATGTTCAATAGGCCTACCGGCGCGCGCAGACCCCGGGACTCGCGTAAGTCCCGGGGTTTTCCGAGGGGGGCGTGTCGGGCCCGATCCGCGCGGCGTTTTTGGGGCGGGACGTAGCATTTCAGGGGCGGGCCCGGGGGCGTGGCCGCGCCCTCCGGACCCGCCCCCAGGTTGCGTCCTGGCGCGCTAGCGGCCCGCTGGCGCGCGGGGATTTACGTTTCCCTCCGGGAGGCGTAAATCCCCCGACAAAGGTAAGGGGGGGGGTTTAGACAGGGCCGGGCGGGTGGGTTAGGTAGGGGAAGGGAGGGGAAGGGGAGGGGAGGGCAAAAGAAAGTTCCCTCCGAGGCCGCTCCGATTTCGGAGCGGCCTCAGAGGGAACGGAGGTAGGCTGCGCGGCTCGGCGCACGCCGGCTATACGGAATCAATAGCCTTGCGCGCGCCGATCCTGGATTTTAGCGGATACGCGCGGCTACGCGCGTATCTACTAAAATCCAGCGTACTTTTGTTTGCGCCTGATGCGCCAACAAAAGTACGCCAAATTGCGCTATTTGAAAATCTACCCCAATATAATTAACTAAATATTTATATTAAAGGGGGTATATAATCCTTAGTTAAAACTCTTGGAAGGCTTGTTTGAAAAGCCAAGTTTTAATACCCTTTTAAAATATTTTAATGTCAGATTCCATCCTTAGTTCCTGAGGTAGAGACTTCCACAGCTGGGCAATTTTAGGAGAAGAGATGGGTAACATCCCTGTACCTGCTGATCTTGTAATTCTTGATGGGATATGAAAATGTAATGCTGAGGTTAACCATTCTATCTTTTTGTTGTAGAGGGTTTTATGAATTAGCGATAGCACTTTATGCGGAGCCCTGTATTTAACAGGCAACCAATAAAGGTCCTTTAATATTGGCATAATGTGATCAGATCTTTTAGTTCCTGTCAAAAATTTAGCCGCTGAGTTCTGTAATAATTGTAATGGTCTTATAACATTCGCTGGTAGGCCCCAAAACATCAAATTATAGTAATCAAGAGCTTGTAAAACTGTTCTAAAAATCTTTTGGAAATAAGAGAGGCTTCAATGTTTTAAGAACGTTGAATTTAAAATACCCATCGTTAATGATTTTTTTAATGCATGCAGTAATGTGTACATCCCTGAAAAAAATATAATTCTTATTGGCCAGTCAGGTACGATGGACATTGGTTATATTAATGTTTGTGTCCTTGAAAACATACCTCATGAGCAAAGTTAATTTTCTCTCCAGGAATGACACACAAATTCTCACAATGCATGTTCCATGTAACAAATATGCCAGTGCTGATTTTTTCAGTTGAACAGAGTTCTTGTAACCATATACTTGATTACAAGAACTCTTGTGTTTATTTTATGTGGTCCTGCTCCAGGCCCTTCTGTTCGATGTTCACTGTAGAAAGGCCTGAAGCAGGACCATATAAAACAAACACAAATAAGATTGGAAGTGAGGTAAACCTCAATAGCATTTTTTCAGAACAGTGTGTTCATAAGTAGACAAGGCAATGTGGCTGGATGGGGTACATAAAATGGGAACTTAGAGGTACCCTGGCAACTCTACTAGCTGACCTTTTCATTACTTCTTCAGAGTCTGGACAGGGCCGGTGCTAGCTTTTTTGCTGACCTGTGCAAACAATTACTGTGCAAACAATTACTGTGCTGCCCTTGTTCATTCATTGTCTGTCCCAGGCCCACCAAAAAAAATCCTAGCTCCCTCCAGTGATACCAACTTTAAAAACTGATTAACACCCTCCCGGGGAGCCCATGGTTGGGGCATGGGTATTAGGTGCTCTAGGCCAGTGGTTCAACCTTTCTTTAGCTGGGACACATCTGATAGATGGTTTTCACATGTGTGACATGCTGAACATGTGACCGGCACGTGGCTAAATGTAAACATACACTCTGCCCCTCGACCCCCAACAATGGGTGCAGAGCAGAGCTAGGGCATTACCCATACAACTCACCATATAAAAAAAGATATATACATAGAAAAGGACCAAATGGTCCATCCAGTCTACCCAGCAAGCTTATGGTAGCACCCGCCGTGCCATACAGGTCTCACCCATAAAGATATCATCAGGGGGTGGCAACTGCCATGCCATACAAGTTATCCCCATATTTAGTTTCCCAAACTTTTAAAATCAGGGCCCTTGTATTGATATTGATATTCTGGTTCTGATGACATCTCAATAAAAGCAAAACAAACTCCCTTTACTACCAGGCACAATAGCCCTCCTTATGAAAAGACAGTAATTTACCACTAAGGCATGATCTATTGAGCAAACACAACAAATAAGATTGATACAAATGCCTACATGCTAGTAAAATACCTCACCTCGGTCACACACTCAGAACTGATCTTCACCAAATACAGAAAGACCACAAATTATAAATATGGAAACAAACTAGAATGGAAAACAAAAATAGCCACTCTACATGCAGTACAAACCTGGAGAAATGGAAAGAGAAATGTAGCACCTAAAAATCCCAGGATCTGCAATAAAACACACAAACTAATCCACACAAAGTTACACCTGAATTATGGAACACGCTCAAACAGTAACAACACTATCTATGAAAAGGCAACACTACAAATATTAAACTAGGCCCTAAACACTAATACACCTCCTATTAGGAAAACAGAAAAAGCCAGGCTGCTATAGAGCCCCAGACAGAAATAATTGTAAAACTATATGAATAAATGTTACAAAACAGCTGATGAACAGAGTAACATCCAACAATTAAAAACTCATCTGGACAATTTTTAATAATTTTTATATCAATAAAATATTTCAAAACAGCAGACACATCACATAATACTCAATAATTAAAATGGCAGTCAATCAAGAAGAATAAACTTAAAAAGCCACCTTTACTTACCCTCTCCGGCAACTCTCCTACTCTTTTCCCTTGCAGGCCAATAGCACACACCAGAAGCAGCAGTGGCTGCTGAAGCTCTGTCCTCACTGTCCTCTTCCTTAGGGCCCACAACCAGTCACTCACACATAGTATCTGCCTCACACACACACACCAGTAACCTCCCTAACCAGTCTCTCTTCCTCACACACACATCAGTAACCTCCCTAACCAATCTCTCTTCCTCACACACAACCATCAGTAACCTCCCTAACCAGTCTCTCTTCCTCACACACACACACATCAGTAACCTCCCTAACCAGTCTCTCTTCCTCACACACACCAGTAACCTCCCTAACCAGTCTCTCTTCCTCACACACACTCATCAGTCACCTCCCTGACCAGTCTCTCTTCCTCACACACACTCACCAGTCACCTCCCTGACCACTCTCTTCC
The DNA here is from genome assembly GCF_901001135.1 of Rhinatrema bivittatum. Taxonomy (NCBI): domain Eukaryota; kingdom Metazoa; phylum Chordata; class Amphibia; order Gymnophiona; family Rhinatrematidae; genus Rhinatrema; species Rhinatrema bivittatum. Next base: position 245,210,033 of record NC_042619.1, on the reverse strand, counting down.
TCACACACACTCACCAGTCACCTCCCTGACCAATCTCTTTCACACTAGTCATCTTCCTGACCAGTCTTTCTCTCTCTCACAGAAACCCATCACTTCCTTGAGCAGTCTCTCTGTCTCTCTCACAGAAACATATCACCTCCGACCAGACTCTCAATCACACACATGCTCTCTCACTTATGTACAAGTTCTCATTCACACACAAATGCTCTCGCTTCCATTCTACCACACACACAAGCTCTCACTCACACACCCCCAGACACCCATCCTACCACATACACACACACACACACACAGTGCCACTCACACAACCAGGCACCCATTCTACCACACACACATAAAGCTGCCACTCACATACACACACAAGCAAGTTTCCTCTCTCACATGGAGCCTCTTATCGTTATTCAGCCCAATAAGCCTGGCCTCTGCTCTTCAACCACCACCAGCCTGGCCTCCGGCAGTGGCACACAGTTTCACTCTGCTCTTCAGAAGCCACCAGCCTGGCCTCTGGTGGCAGCATGCAGTGTCACTCTGCTCATCAGCCATCGCCGCCGTCCTGGCCTTCGGCAGCGGCGGCATACAGCATCACTATGCAACCAATTGCATCGGCCCACCGGTGGAATACTAATCCCCCAATAGGCCAATTTGCCCCTGGGAAGAAGGGAAGCACAACCAGGGCAGTAGGCCACCAGGAGCCGTGATTTACTGGAGTGTCACAACATATCGGTTGAGAATCACTGCTCTAGTCAAACCTTATAGTCTTGCACAACGCCGTCCACCCCCAACCTCCCACCTTGCACATAGTTATTTATTTATAACATTTTACATGAAAAATATCAAAGTACAGTATTCTGAGGTAAAAATATCACTTACATTATATTTACATGCACTGCTGTGATGCCAACCAGAAATCCCTGCAAAAACACACTGGAACCCATATGGTTTTAGGCCTATTGTAATGTGTGTTGTGTGTGGGCTTATGCAGAACATAAATCACAATATTTACAACTTCGGTTACTGGAATACACAGATTGTGTTTGAGGGCTTTTTTGGTGTGATTTATGTAGAACATAAACAGACCCTCACCAAATACAGAACAGAGCAACCATAAAGTAGAAATATAAATGTGACACAACCTGAACTGGAAACCACAAGAAGCCAGACTCTCTATGCAGTGCAACAATACAAAAAAACCCCCAAAACAGAACATCACTATTTCTCAAACATCACAACAATAAAATCAAGAAATAAAATAAATACATAATTATAATAGTAAAAACATATTAATAATAATATTCTGAAAACAGGTAATAAATAAAAGATCAAATAATTAAAATTTACATTCAGGTTTTTTTTAAATGTCCCAAACAGCAATACATTATTTCAAAACTGCAGACACATTAAATAGCACTTAAAAAATAAAACGAATTCATACTCTCCATACTTGGGAACTTTTGATTTCCAGTCACCCTGAGATTGTTGTGGATTAGTGGGCGTGGAATGCACAAATTTCCTCCTTTCTTTCTTATATATATAATCTAGGTATCTAAAAACACGCGCGTATTGGAATGCAACGTTGTGTCAAAATTTGAAAGCAATCAGTGAAGAACTTTCGGAGATTTAAGATTTTGAACAAACGGACATTTTACATTTATATATATATATATATATACACACACACACACAAGCTCATACACACATATGCTTCCTCTCAGACAAATCCCCAGGCATCTCCAGCTCTTCTTTGGTTGGGATCTGCCAGCACCCCTGGGCCTTCTTCATTTCAGCTGCTGGCAGGTTGGGATCCACCTGTAGCCCCATGCTCTCTCTCACACACACACTCACACACACACACACAAAACCCAGGCAGCTCCCATTCTCTTTCCCTCTCTGTCTCTCTCACATACAGACAACCCAGGCAGACTCCCATTCTCTATCGCACACAACACCCAGGCAAGCTCCCATTCATACCCACACACCCCAGGCAGGCACCCATTTACATCTACCCAAATGCCAGGCAGACTTCCATTCTCACACACACACTCACACACACACACACACACACACACATCCTACCCATCCCAGGAAAGGTCCCATGCATACATGTGCACACACACACACACACATCCCAGGTTGGCTCTCATTCACACACACACACACACACACACACACACATATGCATCCCAGGCAGGTTCCCAATCACATACATGAATGCATTCCCAGGCAGGCTCCCATATACACACACATGCGCGCAACCCAGGCAGGCTCCCATTCACACACATTCATGAAACCCAGGCAGGCTCTCATTCATACACCCAGCTATCCCAGGCAGGCTCCTATTCACACACATACACAGACACACACACCCATCCCAGGCAGGCTCCTATTCACACACATACACAGACACACACACTCATCCCAGGCAGTCTCCCATTCACATGCACACACTGGCAGCCTCCAATTCATTCACACACACCCATGCAGTCCAGGCAGTCAGGGTCTAGGGGTCATTCCTCCTTCCTGCTGCTGCCGCCAGTCTGTACCTTCTTCATTGGGGACAGCAGCCATTCTGTAGCTCCTCCTGCATGCTGGCCCTGCAGTAATTCAACACTTGCAACGCTTGCAGTGCTAGCAGTTTCTGTATTCTCATCTTGTGCATTGCGAGACAAGTATACAGGACGAACTAGCACCATGAGTGTTGAATTATCGCAGAGTCAGCACATGAGGACAAGCTGCAGGATGGTCTTTGCTTCTGGTCTGGCTGCCAGCTTATTCTGCTGCCAGTGGGATGGAGCCCACCGGTGGCCCCATGGGCTTTCTGTTTCTTCACTGCTGGTGGGAAGGGGTCCACTGGTGGCTGCATAGGCTGCCTGCTTCTTCCACTGCCAGAGGGATAGGATGCACTAGCAGTAGACGGGCCTTTCCCTGCTCCCAATGCTGCCCCCCAGGGTGTGCCACCCTGAACAATTGCACAGTTTGCACACCTGGTGGTGCCAGGCCTGAGTCTGGAGTAGATCCGGAGGACTGGAAAAGGGTGGATGTGGTTCCTATTCATAAGAGTGGAAGTAATGAGAAGATTGGGAACTACAGTCTCAATGTGTGGAATGTGTGGCCCAGCACCATCTTTGAAAATGGCGTGGGCCATCCATTGCTCCTTCCATGTGACAAGGGCTGACCAATGGCACCGGTAGCCCCGTCACATGGTAAAGGCAAAGCGCCACCAGCGCCATTTTGATTAGTGGCAGCCGACTGCCCAAGAGGGAGAGATCGCTCCCGGGACCCGATGGACCACCAGGGCTTTTAGTAAGTCTTTGGGGGGGGGGGATCAGGATGGTGGGGGGGGTTGTAATTAAGTAAATTTGAAGGGTTGGAGTAGGTTGGGTTTTTTTTTCTGTCCGTTTTGCCGAAAAAAAAAAAGAAACATAGGAAAACAAAGTTTTCCATGAAGCGCCCGACCTGAAAACTTAAAACTAAGCACATCTCTACTATCTACATTCCTAATAATAGAATCACCAGATATCATGGCCGACCTAACCCGTCCTGGGCAATATCCCTGAGAGACACATCCTAGATGAGAGAGTATAATGCATCACCTGATCCTTGCTACAGGATCATTTGCTGCTGCACCAGGTTGATGCTCTCCGACCAGGAGACCTTCCTCCTCCAAGGCAGCACCAGGGCTGCCACTTATACAGCTAAAGTGCAATTTTAAGGGTTTTACACGTGTAAATGCACTTCACCTGTGTAAGTGGGCTTTTGAAAATTGCTACACTATGGGGTATATTTTAAAAAAAACATGCGAGTCCATAACACGCGCACATGTTATAAAATACAATATCCATACGGACATGCGTGGCGGATTATAACATCTGCACGCTTGTGTGGGCTGGTGGCGTCTGTGCACGGGGGGGGGGGATTTTAAAAGACAACATGCGTGTAGGACTTCCATAGTTCCCTCCCTCTACTCCTACCTAACTTTCCTACCCTTTCTCCTCTTCTGCCCGACACCTAACCCTTTCCTAGCTTTAATAATTTTTGTTGTTTTTTTACCTTGCTGCTCCAAAGGCTCCCGGCGCACACTTCCCCGGGGCATCAGCTAATGGTGCTATCCCGGCCCAGCCCGCCCCCTGACCCTCCTCACCCTACCTTCTGAGATGACCGGTATTTTGGCACAAACCAAGGTTTACGCACGTGGCTGAGCCTGTTGCAAAATGCGCAATTGCGCATGGTACGCACATAAACCCTGAAATTTATGCGCATAGTCCTTTGTAAATGTACTTGTCCATAGGATATTAATGCATAAGTTCACTTTATGCGCATAAATGGCTATGATAGTAGGTTCCATTTGCACATGTTACTCCTTTTAAAATGACCTCCTAAGCATGTAAATACTTCTTAAAGTTGGATCTATAGCCTTGAATCTGAGATTTGTTCTACCAGCTGCAAGCATCAGACATTGACTAATTGTTGTTGGCCTAGCCTACACCGGTAGTATATTTGAATAGACATCATTTGTCCTGACTTATATAGAACAAAAGATGTAAATATGTTTTTATTGCTGCCAGAAGAGCAACCTATTGTGCCTTGCTTTGAGAGGTCAGTCAGGCCAGGCATATCATGCCTATCTGTTCCCCTCAGTGTGTGATTCGGCCCAGGAGGCCGAAACCTTTTCTGTCTGTTGTCATTTCCCCTAACCAAAAAAATGAACACACTGTGCTGGAATCACAGCACAGAGAAGAAAAGTACTGCTGATATAGCAGAGTGGTGAATATGCTTTTTCTTTGAAATAGTTTTAGCAGAACAAATTTACCTTTTTCAGTCTGATAGATTACCCATGATACATTATGCTTTTCACAAAACTGAATGATTAATGTTAATGAAAGTATCTTGCTCTTCTGCATCCCAAGGATTTTCTTTTTGGCCTCCTCTCTTCTCCTGGAGCTACTTTCGTATATAAAGCATGATAAATAGAAACCATGACTGTATTTGATACTGTTTCATATCACATGGAAAACTGGTAAACAAGCTAACCAGTATAGACATAAGACTGATAATTAGGTGAGGAATAGAAATTAGCATGGTGTTCACTCTGAAGAAGACAAAAAAAAATAATTTTCAAAGACATTTCTGTGGTTAAAAGAGTTCTTTACCTGCAGAAATGGCCGTTTATAAAACTGCCCACCCGATATGCGGTTAAACTTAAGTGCATATGTCATGTACGAACGTAAGAACATAAGAACGTAAGAAATTACCATGCTGGGTCAGACCAAGGTTCCATCAAGCCCAGCATCCTGTTTCCAACAGAGGCCAAAACCAGGCCACAAGAACCTGGCAATTACTCAAACACCAAGAAGCTCCCATGCTACTGATGCAATTATTAGCAGTGGCTATTCCCTAAGTAAACTTGACTAATAGCAGTTAATGGACTTCTCCTCCAAGAACTTATCCAGACCTTTTTTGAACCCAGCTACACTAACTGCACTAACCACATCCTCTGGCAACAAACTCCAGAGCTTAATTGTGCGTTGAGTGAAAAAGAATTTTCTATGATTAGTCTTAAATGTGCTACTTGCTAACTTCATGGAATGCCCCCTAGTCCTTCTATTATCTGAAAGTGTAAAGAACTGATTCACATCTACTCGTTCAAGACCTCTCATGATCTTAAATACCTCTATCATACCCCCCCTCAGCTGTCTCTTCTCCAAGCTGAACAGCCCTAACCTCTTCAGCCTGTCCTCATAGGGGAGCTGTTCCATCCCCTTTATCAAAATGAGCAGAGGTGAACCCAGGAGCAGGGTTAAGTTGGGATTCGCATTTTGCATTTTCAAAAGTATACAGATAGATTTTCTTGAAAACATCTGTGCAAAAATTAGCAGGCGTAATTGTGTAGGGGTAGATTTTGTGGGATAATTTTCTTAAGCCCTTTTTCACTTCTCATAGTATCAGATATTTTGGGTGGGTGTTGCAGATGTGGACCCTTAGACTGAGGGAGTGTTGGTGCAACCCACAGGGAGGAGCCCTGCAGGTCTCCACTGTTGGCAGGCGGAGCTGGCTGAAGCAGAGGCCCAACTGGAGCTTTTCCAGTACCAGCCCACGTTCCCCCTTAGGTTGAGCCCTTGGGTGCTGGGGCTGGCTGGTTTTAGATGCGGGCCTCTGTAGAGGTGAAGATCTGTCACAAGAAGTTGTTACAGGCCAGCAAGGAGCAGAAATCAGAATCAGGACAAGCAGTGGTCAGACAGTAATAAAACTGGGTCGGGTTCAGGCAGTGGTCAGAGGCAGGCAGCATTCTCACAGTGACGTGGTTCAGATAGAGGTCTGGGCAGGCGGAGGTCAAGCAGCGTTGAGGTCCAATCCAAGGACAAGCCAGAAATCCAGTCCAAGTCAGAATTCTGGTCCAAGGTCAAAGCCGGAATTCCAGTTTGAAGAAATGAGGAACGAAGAGGATGAGGAAGGATAAGGGACAACAGGATCAAGACAAGACGCTGAAGACAGATGAAGGAAGACTGACCATGAAGACGAAAACTCAGAAGACAAACCAGTCATGGAACCAGGAACAGAACACAAGAACTTGGGAACCACATACAATGGAACAGAAACCAATAACGAGGAACAGAAAGCAGGAACCAGATGTGCAGAGGCAAAGTGCTATTGCAAGGGAGTCAACCTATTGCCAAGGCAAGGAGGTGTTGCTGAGGGAAGCCTTTTATCTGCTGGTGGTCCCGACGTCATTGGGAGGCACTGCAGGTGATTTCCTTTCATGGACCCTTTAAATTAGTGCAGCGTGAGCCTAGGAGCAGTCCCGCTGGAGCCAGTGGCATCTCTCTCCAGCATGGTGTCAGGCATGGCAGTCTTCACATCTTTGTCCTGAGGGCCTGCCCAGACATGGAGGATTCTTGGCATTGGGTCAGGGCTGGAGGACCACGGGCTGGGACCATGGCTGCCGAGCGCAATAGTGGGGGAGACTCAGGAGTGTTATTGCATGAAGTGTTCTGAAAAATGTTTGAATATTGATTCTGCATTTCCTCAAAATGACCACTGGTGAAATTTGGGTTCAAGAAATTGAAAAGGTAATGGACTGATGTCTGGTTTGTTATCCTCTTAAATTTAAGAAGGTTTTGATTGGTTGGGAGGTGTCCTGCGGAGGCATAAATCCCAGGTTATTTTGGCAGGAGCTGCCCCTTTTTGTCAATGCATAGTTGAGGGAAGAGGGGACCTCCAGGATGTAATGGACCAGGAGTGGCCGGCCTGCAGGCTGCTGGGCCTGGGGACTACCCCAGTATGGAGTGGGACCCTGCAGAGGCTTTTCTCCTCAAGGGAAAAGGCTTGAGGCCGAGGATGTAAAGAAGAGGCCCTTTGTCCCCTTGACGAAATGGCCAAGCGAAAGGAGTAAAGGTTTGTTCTGAAATGATGAGTGCTACATGAAGGATCTAGAGCATAGAGGATATTGGGGAGACCTGCACGCTGCTGGAGGGGAGGTGGAGAGATCTGAGTGGAAGGTTGAGGGATGAGAGAATCACAAGTAAATCCTGAGTATGAACCTCATTTCCGACATGAATTTGAGTCTGGTGTTTAAAAGTAAGAGGAATCTGGGAGTGATATACCTAGATTGTGTGTTTAGGGTAGATTGGGATGTGAAAAGAATTTGAGTACCGTAACAGTAAGGGATGTAAGCCATACATTCCAGTCAATGGTTGATATGGAGAATTTGGGAGATTGTTTATGGTTTTATGCTTTTATTAGTTTTATATACCGTCGTATCGGACAAGCCTTCGCAATGGTTTACAATTATGTTAAGCAAGGAAATATATTAGATACAATAAATAGCAATAACAGCTAAAAACTATAAAAGAGAAAAAGAATCCTTAAATAGCTGTTAAGATTACCTAAAAGTATAAAAAAATACCCTAATGTAAAAGCATATAAAATATAAAACACATAAATCAACAAATTACAATATTAACCTAATATGTTAAAAGCTCTAATTGATGTTTAGGTGAAGACTGAGGGATTGGTACTTTTATTCTTTGGGGTACCAGACAGTGTGCCATTGAGGTTCTCTGACTGTTGTATCCCATGAGTTCTAAATTAAATCCCTTAGACAGAAGGGAGTCTTCAGAGATTAGGAACATAGGAATCGATACTCGCTCCATGAGGGCCTATCTGTAATAGAACTCACAGTGTTCACGTCTGCGATCGCTTCCAGGCAGTAAGGAGTCTTCTGAGCTTTCAGGGACGTAGGCCCTCGAGGAGCGAGTACCGGATCCCGTCTTAGCAGTCTGAAATCAAGAAAAGAGAGAGCGGGGCCCCCGAGGAGTGGGTACCCCTTGGTAAGTTTGTGGAGGCAGAGCAGCAGAGAAGTTTCCTCCTTGCTAACTCGATTCGTAGTAGCAACGAAGACCTTTTAAGTTGGAAGCGGATGATGTCACTACGGGGGGATGCCCCCGAGGTTCACGCCCTTGCCGGTACAAACTCTGGAGCGCGCACCCTTACGTCATCAGGAACATGGCGGATCCGCAGCGTCAGGCCAGCCCGGGGATTCCGGGAAGAAGTGGCGAGGAGAAGCAGCGGTAGCATCTGTCCATCAGAGCCGAAGGGAGTCGCCACAAAGGTAGAGAGGGTGGAGCGAGGGCAAGAACAGGCACGAACGCAACATCTACTTCCTCTTCTACAAAGAGGAGATTGGCTATACTCTCTAGATCTCCTAGATGTTTACACACACACATCTCCATAACTCCTTCTCATCGCAAATTCCTGTGATTCCTGGTCGGCCCTCATCACTTCCAGTACCATGTACTACCATTCGGCCTAGCGTCCATCCCACGAGTATTTACCAAGTGCCTGGTGGTGGTCGCAACCTTTCTCAGGAATCAGGGAGTGCATGTCTACCCTTATCTCGACGATTGGTTGATAAGGGCTCTGACTCAGCAGGATGCATTAACCTCCCTGCGACACACTATCTATACCCTGATCTCCTTAGGGTTTCTAATCAACTATCCCAAATCCAAGATAGTTCCATCCCAATCCCTTTCCTTCAAAGGGGCCGACCTAAACACACTACAGGCGAAAGCCTTCCTGCCCCAGGATCGCGCTTTCACATAACATCTCTGGCGCATCACATGCAAACTCGAGCATCTTCAACTGCTCGTCATTTCCTCATACTGCTGGGTCACATGGCATCCTCGGTGCATGTCACTCCAATGGCTCGCCTTGCCATGAGGGTCATGCAGTGGACCCTAAAATCCCAGTGGATTCAAGCTTGTCAGCCAATGTCCAGCATTGTCCAGGTTACCAAACAGCTCCGTCTGTCCCTAGTTTGGTGGATGCACCACTCCAATCTCATTCAAGGCCTTCCATTTCAGGCTCCAGAACCTCAAATTGTCTTAACAACAGACGCATCCAACCTAGGGTGTGGTGCACATGTGGATGACCTGCAGACTCAAGGAACTTGGTCTCCAGAGGAAGCCAGACACTAGATACATTTCCTGGAGCTATGGGCGATCAGATATGCCCTCAAGGCCTTTCAGGACTGCATATCAAACAAAGCCATCCTGATTCAAACCGACAATCAGGTTGCGATGTGGTACATCAACAAACAAGAAGGAATGGGCTCCTACCTCCTGTGTCAGGAAGCTGCACAGATATGGGCATGGGCCCTTTCCCGCTCGATGTGCCTCAAAGCAACCTACTTGCCGGGAGTGGACAATCTCTTGGCGGACAAGCTGAGTCGCACGTTCCATCCACACGACTGGTCTCTCAACCCCACGGTAGCGGACTCGATATTCCAACGTTGGGGCTACCCTCGCATAGACCTCTTTGCGTTGGTCCACAACCACAAAGTAGACAACTTCTGCTCTCTCATTCACAGTCACCACTCGCAACCAAGAGATGCCTTTGCCCTCTCCTGGGCCAGTGGTCTCCTTTATGCATACTCTCCACTTCCTCTCATTCCAAAGACTCTCGTGAACCTATGGAAGGACAAGGGCTTAATGATTCTGATAGCTCCCCACTGGCCACACCAGGTGTGGTTTCCAATCCTCCAGGACCTATCAACACACCGGCACATTCCCCTGGGGAAGGATCCCCTTCTGATAACTCAGAACGACGGGTACCTGCACCACGCCAACCTTCAGGCACTGTCTCTGATGGCCTGGATGTTGAAAGGTTAATACTCCAACCTCTTAACCTTTCAGAGTTGGTATCCCGAGTCCTGGTGGCTTCATGATGGTGGTTTATTGTTTATTGTAAAGCACTGTTGCACATGTTCGTTCTATTTAGCAGAGCTGCAATATTTCTGTTCATTGTGAACCGATGTGAGGTTACTAAACAAATGTCGGTATATAAAAACTGCAAATAAATAAATAAATGAAAGCCTTCAACGAGAAGGTCTTATTGCTCTAAATGGAAGAGGTTTACGGTCTGGTGTACTTCCATGTCCATAGACCCCTTCACTTGTTCCACTGTGAGGTTCCTGGTCTACCTCTGGCATCTGTCAGAGTTAGGTCTAAAAACTTCCTCTATCATGGTGCATGTTAGTGCAGTGTCTGCGTACCATAAGGGTATAGGAAATGTCTCCATTTTGACACAACCCTTAGTATCACGCTTCATGAGAGGCTTGCTCCATTTAAAACCTCCACTGTGCCCTCCGGCCCCTGCTTGGGACCTTAACATAGTGTTAGGATGGCTTGTGCAACCTCCATTTGAGCCTCTCCACTCCTGTGATCTCCGTTATCTCACCTGGAAGGTAGTTTTTCTTCTCGCGGTCAAATCCGCTCGCAGAGTTAGTGAATTACAGGCATTAGTTACCTATCCGCCTTACACTAAAATTCTGCATGACAGGGTGGTGTTCCACACCCACCCTAAATTTTTACCAAAGGTAGTCTCGGAATTTCACATTAATCAATCCATTATCTTACCTACCTTTTTTCCCAGGCCCCATTCCAATCCAGGAGAACGGGCTCTGCATTCCTTAGACTGCAAACGTGCTCTAGCCTTTTATCTAGACCGCACGTCAGCCCACAAGAAATCCACTCAATTGTTTGTTTCGTTTGATACAATCAAACTTGGAAATCCCATGGGAAAGCAGACCCTCTCCTCCTGGCTGGTGGACTGTATCTCTTTTTGCTACCAGCAAGCAGGCATTCCACTCCAAAACCGTGTGAAAGCACACTCTATAAGGGCCATGGCGACATCAGTAGCGCACCTTCGTTCGGTGCCGCTTCCTGACCTATGCAAGGCTGCTACCTGGAGTTCTTTCCATACATTCGCAGCCCATTATTGCTTAGATAAGGCTGGCAGACAAGATTCCATCTTCAGCCAGTCTGTTCTACGCAACTTATTTTCAGTTTGACTTACCAACATCCTTCCACCGACCTGTTAGGTTTCAGGATGCCCTCCTAACCAAATTCCATCCCTGTTGTTGTGCCTGTTGCACGTCTTTGGGTGCATTTGGTGCTTCGCTCGGGTATCCTCAGCTCGGTACTCACCCATATGTGAGGACTACCATCCTGCTTGTCCTGTGAGAAAGCAGAGTTGCTTACCTGTAACAGGTGTTCTCACAGGACAGCAGGATGTTAGTCCTCACGAAACCCGCCCGCCACCCCGTGGAGTTGGGTTCGTTTACGTTTTCTTATTTTATTTTTCACACGTACTTTTGCTATATTACCAGACTGAAGGGGGACCCCTGCTCGATGCAGGGTTGGTGCTATGCTGGGTATGTTCAGTAAGTGCCAGTCAAAGTTCTAGAAACTTTGACAAAAGTTTTCCGTGATTGGGCTCCATCCTGATGATGTCACCCATATCTGAGGACTAACATCCTGCTGTCCTGTGAGAACACCTGTTACAGGTAAGCAACTCTGCTTATCTATACAAGTAGATACACTGTTGCAGCAGGCCACATGCTCAGGCATTTACATATGATTAAATCTGATTCATTTTTGAAAGAAATCAGTAGAAATATTCCTTTGGCTTTCAGAAACAAATTAAAATTGGCTGAGAAAGGGGATGTATGTAAAATCAAAACATTTTTAGAGATGGGCAAATCAGGCAATGTAAGATGTCATAGCTTTGTGCAATGTACTAATTAATTATTGGGGCTGAACTGCTACATCTTAGATCAGGAAGTACATTCCAGATTAAAAAGATTACCTGTGAGATACTGATCTGTGATTTGCATATTAAAAAAATGCCCATGTGGCTCCTATATAGGAAAAACAAGTAAAAAGCTTAAAATCCTTATCTCTGAGCATAATAGTATACTAAAGGGAGAAAATCCAGTATCATTGGTCACACACTTGATGCAATATAAACACACAATTTCGGTTTTCATCATAATGGTCATCATCATTTATTTATTGCATGCTTTTCCACCCAGCTGAGCTCAAAGTGTGCCACAACAAGGTAGGATCTTCATCAAAGTACATACCATTAGAGCATGCTCACAGGACACATTTGAGATTCACAGTAGGTGACAGCATTCAGGGCATTGACTATACAGGTGTTGACAAAAATCTAATCTAATTTTAATTGCTTATATTTGAACTTCTTGTCTGTGGGTAGCGTTGTTGCCAAGCAGTTATTTCATTAAGCCACAGAGCAGTAGATAATAAGCAGGTCTACCCAACAGAGCAATATGCATTTCTTGTGGAAATGTTTTATAAAACTGGCAGTGTTATTCAAGTGCAGCGTAAGTTTCGAGCAACATTTGAGTGCAGGGAATTTCCAAGCAGATCAGTGCTAAACAGATTACCGGTAATGAAAAAAAAATTGAAGAGACTGGTGCGACAAGAAGCCATGTGTTGTCAGCAACAGGAAGATAGAACGCCAGAGAGGATTGCACGTGAACAGGAAGTACTCATTTTGTAGTCCTGACAGATCTGTGAGACGAATGTCACAACAGTTTGATATAAAACATTAACTTACAAAATGATATGGAAGAAGGTTAAAATGTTTCCTTACAAAATTCAAATGAAACAATCCCATGCAGGTGAATTTTCAAATGACTTACACTTGTAAATGTAACAATTTTCAAAAGCCATTTATCCCTGTTAAAAAAAAATTTAGCCTGTGCGAAAACCAAACTCAAAACAACAAAAATCGGAAATGAAACAAGCTACTTTTTGAGCTGCACACCCCTAGTACAGAGTAATTTCAGGAACATTCAGACTCCTGCCAGCAGTATGCTAGCATGTCACATCAAAAGAATGGTAGAGTGACAAGTGATAGGTTAGTGAAGTGGCAAAATATTGCCATAAGAGTGCTGTTAAGAATGGCAGTTTCACACTTTCACTGACATTAAAAAGCCGTCACAATCTGGAAATATGAGCAAAACAGAAGAGCCAAACTGTCATGGATGGGAACTCTTGGCCTATGGTGTGGTTGATGCAGCCTAGCAGGCGAACCCACGAGGCCCACGACAACAGCAGCTGGACTCGCTCTTACAAGGACTAGGACCAAGGTTTCACCTATACCAGCCCTGTTCCCCGCAGGTTGAGCCTTTGGGTTCCAGGGGCCAGCAGGGCTTAGGCGAGGGTCCTGTAAGGAGCAGTTTGATGACGTCAAGTAGCAGGCTGAGGTCAGGGAAGGCAGCAAGCAGGCAGTGTCGAGGTCCAGGCAGAGGTCAGGGCAGACAGAGATCCAGAATAGTAGTCAAAACCCAAGGTCAAGGTAAAAATCAGAAGTCAGGCAGAGATGGACAAGACACAGACAAGGACAGAACCGAGACAAGGTAAGACACTGGGCATGGAGCACAGTGGGAGATAAGGCAGGGACAGGAGTAGGACTGGAACAAGGCATGACAGGAAGGGAAGGCAAGAGCAGGGTGGAACAAGGCTAGAATCAAGGCAGGACTAGGCAGGAGACGTGGCAAGACAAGAACAGGAACAATGCTTGGAGGAACACGGAGCCACATGCACTACAGATAACGCAGGAGGACCTGTTGCTGAGGCATCGGCAGAGTGGACAGCTGGGGGTATTTATGCTGGAGCACCGATGATGTCATCAGATGGCACCACAGCTCTGTTCCTGCTGTGGAGCCTTTAATAAAGCGGAAAGCACAGATGGGAGCAGCAGCATCTGTGGCGCGAGGAAGGTATGGCCAGCCAAACATTACACAAACACAGATAGAACTGGTGCACTATAGATTCCACCCTTTGTATCAAAGAGAACACTTGATGATGAACTATATCCACTTTATCACAATATTCATTAGCATTTTCCTAAATAAGGAAACAGATAAAAGAGGCAAACCAGCCACAACAATATAGATTAAATGTGAAAAGTGGAGGTAAAACAATCAAAATGCATATAGAAGATTCTCAGATTGCAAGGAGCTGCATTCCACTTTATAGTGAAAATACAGCTGTACAGATGAAGAAAATATGAAATACTAATATTTTTTAATGTCTTATGTTCTCTGTTTTCTTCATCTGTACAGCTGTATTTTCACTATAAAGTGGAATGCAGCTCCTTGCAATTTGAAAATCTTCTGTATGCATTTTGATTGTTTTACCTCTGCTCTTTACATTTAACCATTTTTCTAAATAACATAATGGCAATGAGTAACATGGCATGCAACATTGCCAACTGCGTCCAAGCTGCTACAGGAAGCAGAAATATGCAATCAGTGTACCAATTGTTGGTATTCAATGGTTTGACAAGCCCAAGAAAAATATAATAAAGGCTCGTATTCAATAATGATTTCTTCCACAGAAAGGCACAGAATGGGAAAGTTGTCTTTTGAAGAAGATCCAAATAATTTATTAATAATGAACGATGAATCAAATCATCTTTATTATTCAACTATTCTCAGTCATCCAATACAGCATCATGATGTCCCATACTCAAAAGTACAGCCTTGGCTTCCTGTGGCAGCTCAAGGGTAGATTCTGTGGCACACATTATAAAATTCAGTAGCAAAATTTCTAAAATACTATCACAGTTTTGAGATATTTTCATAAATTTGCATAGTTTTGGTTAAAACGTGAATTTTTTACATTATAAAAATAGAGAAGTCTTCCAGGTTTGCAATTATCTATCTGTACAATTTATTTATTTATTTTTAGCTCTGTGTGAGAATGAAAAGGGATCTCAGGTATTGGTGCAGGGAGCATATCTCTGTGATAGGAAGAGAGGATCTCTAGGATGGAGGGAGGAAAGAGAGCTCTGGGGATGGGGAAGAAAGGAGAAGGTAACAGAATTGAGAGGGGGGAAGGGAGAGGGAGTGGGAGTGTTCGTCTGCCGATTATCCATCCTCCTTGATTCAACTCCTGGTTTTTGAGATTGCAAGGGGTCCAGATAATTCCATGGAAAGGACTAGACTTGCTGCAGCATCGCAGGAAACCAAGGGCCTTCCTCATAAGTTGCATCTAAAATTAAACAATCTATATTTAGCCCTGCCCCTCATTTGTGGATCTCTCTCCTTTAAATATGCCACCCCACTTTCTAATAAGTCTGATCACTAGATATTCAACTGATAAAACATAAAATGATCCTAATCCATCATATGGATTATTTGCAATCACTGAAGGTAGATATAACATAAATAAAGATATAAGACCCATTATTCAGTACCACTTAGGGCAGAGCTTTCCAAACTGTGTGTCGGGACACGTTAGTGTGTCGCCTGCAGTGTGCAGGTGTGTCGCGCAAGCCTGGTCAACTCTGATGCGAGTTTGGGCTTTTTTTTTTTTCTAGAGATTCACTTTTTTTTTTCGGTTTATGGGTTGCTTATTATTGGGTGATTTTTGCTGTCAATCGCGTTTTTTTGGGGGGGCTTGGTGGGTGGAACGAGCCCAGCCATCCTTGCATTGGCTGCTGCTGCCGATGAGGCCTGGCCATGAAGAGTACTGACTGCAAGCAGCAGTGTCTGGTGATCATGGAAGGGAGTGAAGCACTTAACTGGCAACAATCAAAAAGACGAGGTACATGAGCGTGGGGGCCAGACATGTGCTGGGGGGAGAGAGATGAGTGAGTGGGGGGCAAACGTGCTGGGGGACAGACATGTGCTTGAGGGGGAGAGATATGAGTGTGTGGGGGCCAGACATGTGCTGGGGGGAGGAGAGAGATGAGTGTGTGGGGGACAGACAATTTGTTTTATTATTGTTTCTCATAAATTATAACAATAACATGAATCTTGGAATATTTATTCATTTATTTATTTATTTATTTATTTATTTATTTATTTCTTTTAAATTTAAATTTTAAATTTTAAGTTTTAAGTTTTAAATTTTTATATACCGGAATTCCTGTATAAATTTAAGGTTTTCATGAGATAGGTTGTGTCGTGAAACATTTTATTTATGTATATATTTAAGGAAACATACATAAATTGTCGAAATATGTTTCGTTCGTTTAACCTTTAACCTCTGGTTTACTAGTAGACTGAATTACCGTGTCGTGAAATTATGTTTGTCTAAAAAGTGTGTCACCAACATGAAAAGTTTGGAAAGCTCTGACTTAGGGGGTCATTTTCGTAGTGTATCACACACGAAAAGTCCCTTATCACGTGCGATAGCTAGTTTGGGGCGGAGTCGGCCCTGGAAGGGGAGGAGTCAGGGCGTCGTTGGGGCAGACGCGGTGGAAAGATCGCTGGCTGTGAAAAGGTAAGAACCCTTTTCGCTGCCAGTAGCTCGCCCAATAGCACCACCTTTTACGATGGTGCTATTGGGTGCGAAAGCCGTCAGCGATAGCCCCGCGGAGGTGCGATCACTGCTGGCTTTCGCAGGCCCGCCCCCCACTTCGCCGCCCGCCGGAATCCAGGTCTTAGCTGGTTAAATTTGGACTTAGTCAGCAGGAACGGTAATTTTAAAATAGGCGTGCGGGCACACATATACATTTGTATATGGGCGCATGACCAGATACGTGGCCATTTCATATCCTGTGTGCACATAGGTGTGGATGTTATAAAATAGCCCTGGCTTGTGTATGTGTTCGCCTAATTCTAAACCTGTCCATGCATAGCAGCATAAGTCAGCTTTGGAACGCGCCTGTGAGGGAATTTTATTACAGGTGCGTGTCCACCCACCCATGACCAGTTTTACCAGTTCATTCAACACTTCGCCCAGCCTAGAGCTAGGTCCTCACACCCCCCTGGTTCTTTAGCCTGCAGTCCCACCAGTTAACCCAAACTCATCAAACTGGAATTCGTTTTCTTAAGACTTACACCACATCCATAGCAGAAATACGTTTGCGCTGAAATATGCTTGTGCCTTGCCCTGGAATGCCTATCCCCCACCCACATTCCGCCCCTTTCTTCCCCAGTGTGAGATATGTGTACATTGGTGCTTGTGCGCATGAGGACAGCTTATAAAAATCGGGTGGGTGCACGTGTGCTAGATGTGTGCCCATCTCTCGATTTTTGGTGCGCATCTAGATTTTAAAATTACCTTTTAAGTGAGGGGTGGAATGGGGGGCATTCCAGGGCAGGGACACTTGTGTGATTAACTTACAGGGTCATTCATCAAACTGCAATAGGCCATTATCATGCACGATATCGCCCTAACGCACGCAATAACTACTGCATTGCGACATTAGGATTTCAATAAGGGAAAGGAGAGGTGTTAGGGCGGAGTTTGGGTGGGGTTAGAAAAAAGTTTGATTCTGGTACCACTGTAGGCGATAATTTTGATTCTGGTATTGCGGCGGGCGAAAACGCACTGCTGCGATGCAGCCGGGTTGTCACTATCACTCCCCCCCCCCCCCCCCAATCCACCCCTCACTTAAAAGGTAAATTTTAAAATCTGGCTGCGGCTCATCATTCCGCTATATTTATAGTGGAATGATGAATCCAGGCCTTAGACAGATAAGTGCCGATATTAGTTAGCCAGATGAGTCTAGGACTGCAGGTCAACAGGTCCTAAAGTTATCCGGCTAAACTTGTCCAGCTAATTGTAAGATAGCAGAGGATATTCAGGGGTGTAACTGTGCTGCTGAATATTTTGCCCATGTTAACTGGATAAATTTATCTGATTAACTTGTGCAGCTGGATAGTGACTGAATATCGATCCCACAGTTCATTATCAAGATGACTAATGGTTCCTAAGATATGTATATATACACTGGATGGCCAAGCAAAAATATTAAATTAACCAACTCCATTTATTTAGGTCATGAAAAAGGCAACATACATTGTTGAATTTAAATACACAGTTCCCGGGAACAAGAGAGAATTGTTAGAAAGGGAATAGTGAATAAAACAGAAAATGTCATAATGCCTCTGTATCGCTCCATGGTGAGACCGCACCTTGAATACTGTGTACAATTCTGGTCGCCGCATCTCAAAAAAGATATAGGTGCGATGGAGAAGGTACAGAGAAGGACAACCAAAATGATAAGGGGAATGGAACAACTCCCCTATGAGGAATGACTAAAGAGGTTAGGACTTTTCAGCTTGGAGAAGAGACGGCTGAGGGGGGATATAATAGAGGTGTTTAAAATCATGAGAGGTCTAGAACGGGTTAATGTAAATCAGTTATTTACTCTTTCTAATAATAGAAAGACTAGGGGGTACTCCATGAAGTTAGCATGTGGCGCATTTAAAACTAATCAGAAAAAGTTCTTCTTTACTCAAGGCACAATTAAATTCTGGAATTTGTTGCCAGAGGATGTGGTTAGTGCAGTTAGTGTAGCTGTGTTTAAAAAAGGATTGGATAAGTTCTTGGAGGAGAAGTCCATTACCTGCTATTAAGTTGACTTAGAAAATAGCCACTGCTATTACTAGCAACAGTAACATGGAATAGACTTAGAGGTAGATCTTAAATAAGTACGCACAACCGGCGCGAACAAAAGTACGCCGGATTTTATAAGATACGTGCGTAACCGCGCGTATCTTATAAAATCTGGGGTTGGCGTGCGCAAGGCTGTGCAAAATCGACAGCCTGCGCGCGCCGAGCCGCGCAGCCTGCCTCCATTCCCTCTGAGGCCACTCCGAAATCCACCCCCCACCTTTTGTTGTGCAAGTTACGCCTGCTTGAAGCCCACCCCCGAACCATTGACACGGCTCCGGACCCGCCCCCTGACCCCGGACACACACCCCGGACACGCCCCCGGACTGCCGCCATGCCCCCGGACACGCCCCCTCCCGCCCTTTTTACGAAGTCCTGGGACTTACGCGTGTCCTGGGGCTTTGCGCGCGCCGGCGGCCTATGCCCTGCACGCGTAAATCCGGCAGGATTTACGCACGCAGGGCTTTTAAAATCTACCCCTTAGTTTTTGGGTACTTGCCAGGTTCTTATGGCCTGGATTGGCCACTGTTGGAAACAGGATGCTGGGCTTGATGGACCCTTGGTCTGACCCAGCATGACATGTTCTTATATATGTTTATTGGGCTTTGTTCATGAATTCCTTTGCTATGCATTTTTTTTTTGTTTCTTTTTTGGAATTGATTTTGTTATTTTTACTGTATTTTGAAACGTTTGGATAAGTCTTTTACAGGCACTTTATTAGGTCTAATAAATAATAAAAATAATAATAATAATAATAATAATAACAACCCATCATACCCTCTCTTTCTGTGGATGTAAATGCATCTCCATAATTTTGTGGGTGTTTCTGAGGCCCATTTTATGCATGTTCTTCCTATTCACATTTATTAAGGTGGAAACATGCTTTGTCAGTAAACCAAATGCTTTGAATCATTATCTGCCAGAAATGACTGAAGTAGCTCACAAAAGCCAAGTCACTTGTTTTTGCCCACATCACTAAGGGCCTGAATTTCAAAAGCATTTACATGCTTAAACTAGGTTTTACATGTGTAAATGCACTTTACCTGTGTTAAGTAGGCTTTTGAAAATTGCTACAATGTATGCCATTGAATTGCCTGTAGGTTTTACTTGAATTAAGTGCACGTAATAGAAACAAAATGGATTTAGCAGATGTTAATATGTGCTAAAACATTTTAGTGCATGTTAAATGTATAATAGTCTTCTCTTATGTTCTTAATCATTTTCTGAAGTATTTGTTGTGAGGCCTACATTCTTCTTTCTAATATAAATATCCACTGAAGATTATATAGTAATAGTTGGAGGCAAGCGGTAAGTCAATTGAGGTAAGACTTCTTTTTGTCAATAAAGGGATAAATAGCCAAATGTAATAACTTGACAAGAGTAGTGTTGACTCAGCTCCCATTGCAGCATGCATCTTAATAATCTCCCAGTGGTTCCTCAATGGATGGTGATTGAAATAAATTCAAAAGTGGATAAAAAAAAAATCTTTAGATGATCTTGCAAAGACACCATGACTGTGGTTGAATGAACACTGGCAATTGCAGCTGAAGAGGCCAGAGTGTGATCTTTGAGAATCAGAAAGAAAGCCAGTAATGCTGAGTTCTCCATTGTGGACATATAGCAAATATGTCTCTTTTCTGACTCCTGCTTAATCCCTGTTAGGATGGAATATCAAATGTTACTTACAAAAATGGATTTAAAAATTCCCTTGAAACAGGTTTCAGTGTGGGACTCAAAACACGACAGGTGTTTGTTTTCATTGGATTTTCTGTAGATTAAGGGTGCTTTACAGGTATTTTGATTTGGTTCATTTGTTCTTATTGATTTTAATATCTACTTGCAATTTAATATTCAATTAGTTCTGCACTGTTATATGTGTTCTTTGTGTCTGCATTAAGTATTGATGGTTGTACTAATTATTTAAGCACTTGTGTATGTTGAAATAATTATCTGGCATACTCTAATCTCGAGTAAATTTTTATGTAAGATCTTTTTGATTGAATTAACTCAATATTAGTTATTGTATCTATTAATTAACTGTATGATTTATTTTGTTCAGTCACTCTTATATTGATGTATTCAGGACTTATTAAGACACTTGATATGTGGCATTTGTATTAGTTATACAATTGTTAGAAACATTGAGATGAAATATCAAAGAATTTCACGCATAAAAATTAGCATACAGTATATATATGAAAATAGCATCTACTCACATACATGCTATTTTATAAACATCAAACTGATAATGTGAATTTTTAAAGAGTTGTACATATGCACAACTAGCATAGGCACATGCATTTTCGCTAGGTGCTATTGTATAAACTTCAAGCATATACACGCCAGTAATGGTGCACGAATAAATTTGCTCTTATAAAAAAGGGGTAGGCTAGAAGCATTCCAGGGTGGGGCCAACATTTAAATGTATAAATTGTTATTTTATAACCTGCGCATATTTACACTTGCTAATTATCTGGTGTAAGTCAGAATACATTCTATATAGCCAAATATTGAGGAAAACTGGGGGAGTCCAGGCTGAAGAACCAGGAGGGCCTCGATGACCTATAGACTGGGCAAATTGGTGGACTGAATTTCTTTCATGCATGCATGTTACAAAAATTGATTTACATGTATAAAAGCCGGCAAGTGCTAAAGAAAATGCGCAAGTTAAATTTCCTCCTGTAAATGATTACAATTAAGACAACAAATATGTGCGCACAGTAGATTTGTACCACTTATTCTGATAAATTTTGACTTCTCCAGGTAAGTGGCAGCTTTGCTTTGCTGCCACTTAGCCTGATAAGTCTCAAGAACCGCTAGTTATGATGTTGGGTAGATTTAAGCATATTTTATATAGTTTGTGCACATTTGCACGCACAATATAAAATGTGGGGTACATTTAAAAAAAAAAAAGCGTGAGCGCGTACTTTTGCACGTGCACAGGCGCAAACAAATGTACGCCGGATTTCAATAGATACGTGCGTAGCCGCACGTATCTTTTAAAATCCAGGGTCAGCGCATGCAAGGGGGTGCACATTTGTGCACCTCGCGCGCTGAGCCCTGCCCGTGCTACCCGTTCCCTCTGAGGCTGCTCCGAAATCGGAGCGGCCTCGGAAGGAACTTTCCTTCCACCCCCCAGCCCTATCTAAACCCCCCACCTTTTTCTCAAAAGTTACGCCTGCTTGAGGCAGGTGTAACTCGCATGCACTGGTGGCCCGCTGGCACGCCATCACCCGACCCGGGAGCTGGTCCGGAGGCCTCGGCCACTCCCCCGGAACGCCCCTGGGCCGGCACCACGCCCCCCGGAACACCCTCGGAATGCCCCGAACGTCGCGCCGCCCCCAACATGCCCCCCGACACGTCCCCCTAGCAAAGCCCCGGGACGCGTGTCCCGGGGCTTGCGAGCGCCACTAAGCCTATGCAAAATAGGCTCGGCGCGCGCAGGGGGGGTTTTAAGGGTTACACGTGTAACTTATGCGCGTAGCCCTTTTAAAATCCGCCCCTATATGTGCATGCATGTGCACATCCATCTAGTCATGTATATGGGCTTCTGCGCCCTTATTTTAAAGTTATCCTTCCTGCGCGTATTTTTTCTTTCGCACGCACGTATATGCACATATAAAAGGGGGAACTGTAGGGATGTGCCAGCATGGGGACCAAAATTTACCTATGTAAGTTGCTATTTTAAAGGACACACGCGTACATTTGCAAAATAACTTGCGTAATTTTACCCCTGCTAATTTTCTTGCGTAAGTGATATTGAACATGCTTATTGTGTACTAGCGGCCGGGTGGGAGGTCTAGGCGAACTGTGCAGGGTTCAGGCTGAGAAATCACGAGGGTCTCAATGACCTGGAGAAGGACTGGGTGAACTGGTGGAGAAATTGGTGAAACTGGAAATTTCAGTTACATGGGCATGTTTTAAAATATCTCAATTTACGTAAGTACTGCTTAATTTTCACATGTAAAATATACGCGCATATATTTTCAAAATAGATCAGAAAAATACCTGCATTCATTGCACTGAAATACTTTCAATGTATTGAATGTATTCAGGTATAAGCATACATATGCGTAATTCTATGTATCTTTATTGATTTGGCCTAGTTTTGCTTAGCTCCTTATTTATTTTATTAGCTAGGTTTTTATTTATTTATTTGATTTTTATTTTGCCTTTTTTATCAAGTCAAATTATTTTTTCAAAATACTTAATTGTGCAGCATATACTGTAATTCTGTCTTTTGCTTTATTTCTTGTTGTAATTAAACTGTATATTTGTAGGGGTAGTTTTACTTTGTATTATTATTATTATTATTTATTGAACTTCATTGCATATAAAACAATTTATCCAAGTGGTTTACAATAAAAACATTCATAAAATCAATCAAAATCACATAGAAACAAAATACCACATATTAATCTATATTAAAACCCACTGGAAGAATAGGTTTGGGAGAGCAGCAAAGTTTTCACTGCTTTCCAAATTCACCTATAGTCACGTTCAGCACGGATGTCAAGAGTAAGGCATTCCAGAGGAGAGGTGCTTGATAGGAAAATGAGCAGTCTCTAGTGACATCCGGTCTGATACATGAGGAAGGTGAAGGAGACCCTTTTGGGAAGACCGCACGGTATGGGAAGAGATGTAGGGAGGATGAGTAAATTTTTAAAGATATAGAGGGAAACCAGAGTGAAGTACATGAAAGTGAAACAGGAATTTTGAATTTAATCTTGCAAATAACCTTAAATACTCAATGGGACCTGATTTTCTAGGGCTTTTTGCCCATTCTGGGGGTAATTTTCCAACAGTCCAAATCAGAAATTCAGCAAAAATGCACATAAGATAATGAAGTTAGGTGCATAAGTCTGCTTTGAAAATGATCCCATCAGATGCACCCTCACAATGTATACCTGCTAAAATGTGCATCTAAAAATTTCCTGAAAATGTATGCACATAGTAACTTGAAACCGGCATGCGGGCACATGTGTGCACGTTTCTTGGCCCACACTCCGAGACACAGCTATTTTATAACTTGTGTGCATTATATGGGGCACCTGTCCCTGCACGCGCCAAGCCTATTTTGCATAGGCTCGGCGACACTTCATGTCCCGGGGCTTTAAAAAAGGGGCGGGAAGGGGGACAGGAGCGTGGGCGGGGCGCCGGTCTGGGGGCGGTCCAGGAGCAGGACTGAGGCCTCCAGCACAGTGGCCGTGCCGGGGGTTCACGTGCCGGCACTCGGCCAGCGCGCACAAGTTACGCCTGCCCAGAGGCAGGCATAAATCACAAAATAAAGGTAAGGGGGGATTTAGATAGGGCTAGGGAGCGGGTTAGATAGGGGAAGGGAGAGGAAGGTGGGGGGGGGGAAGGAAAGTTCCCACCGAGGCCGCTCCGATTTCGGAGCGGCCTCGGAGGGAGTGGGGAAAGCCATCGGGGCTCCCCTAAGGCTCAGCGCGCGCAAGGTGCACCCCCTTCCGCGCGCCATTGTAAAATTGACATCATTAAAGAATTTTAGACCTTATAAGCGATGAAAATTGAAACAGGAGGAGTTGATTTGTGCACTGCAGTCTCTGCTAGCTGCATTGTACAAATCAACTCCTTTGCATCACTTATAAGGACTAAAATTCTTTAATGGTGTCAATTTTACAATGAATACTTCTTAATATTTCTGTAACACCACCCCCCAAACCTCAACCCACCTCCAGAAAACTCACCCCGAATCAAAGCGCCCCCTTCCATATATTGAGGGTCAGGCTGAGCCCTGTAAAGAGGCGTTCACGCTCTCTCCTCTCTCTCTCTCAAGATATGCGTGTAAAGGCCGCAGACATACGCATGAGAAGAGTATTTTAAAACATGTGCATATACTTTATAAAAGTGCGTGTTTATGGGCACATGTGCGGCCCTTTTAAATCTACCATTATGTGCGCAAGTAGCTATGCGCCTGGACACGTTTCCAGATCCAGTGCCGCGTAACTTTACTTCTTTTATGGATGAGGCGTGAGTTTGAATTGTCAAACATACAGCTATCTAGAAAGTGTTTGAGGTCTCTGGGCTAATTGGGAGGAGCGAGGGCTAACAAACCAGGGGAGTTTGGATGACCAAGCTGAACACTTGGGCTAACTGGTGGACGAACTGGTGGCCGCAAGGACAACAGTGTGCACCTGCTTTCTGGGAGGTCCCCGAAGAGGGGACCTCCCAGAAAGCAGGTGCACACAGAATGTTGGGAATTATTAGAAAAGGAATGATGAATAAAACGGAAAATGTCATAATGCCTCTGTATCGCTCCATGGTGAGACCGCACCTTGAATACTGTGTACAATTCTGGTCGCCGCATCTCAAAAAAGATATAATTGCGATGGAGAAGGTACAGAGAAGGGCTACCAAAATGATAAGGGGAATGGAACAACTCCCCTATGAGGAAAGACTAAAGAGGTTAGGACTTTTCAGCTTGGAGAAGAGACGACTGAGGGGGGATATGATAGAGGTGTTTAAAATCATGAGAGGTCTAGAACGGGTAGATGTGAATCGGTTATTTACTCTTTCGGATAGTAGAAAGACTAGGGGACACTCCATGAAGTTAGCATGGGGCACATTTAAAACTAATCGGAGAAAGTTCTTTTTTACTCAACGCACAATTAAACTCTGGAATTTGTTGCCAGAGAATGTGGTTCGTGCAGTTAGTATAGCTGTGTTTAAAAAAGGATTGGATAAGTTCTTGGAGGAGAAGTCCATTACCTGCTATTAAGTTCACTTAGAGAATAGCCACTGCCATTAGCAATGGTTACATGGAATAGACTTAGTTTTTGGGTACTTGCCAGGTTCTTATGGCCTGCATTGGCCACTGTTGGAAACAGGATGCTGGGCTTGATGGACCCTTGGTCTGACCCAGTATGGCATTTTCTTATGTTCTTATGTTCTTACATTGAATCCTGCAACCCACTCAGATTTCCACTGGCCTCTGGCCTACAGCTATCCTGTTGGTAGCACAGAACTGAGAAAGCCCCAACATCCTGCTGGCTATATGCATTTATTCCACCCGCAGTTTCTCCAACTACTAAGCATGTGTATTATATTTACACATAACTGTTGTAAAACAACAGAATTCAGCTGAGCATGCTCTATACCATTTTCTGTCCAGGTCACCGCATCTCAAGAAAGATATAGTTGCGATGGAGAAGGTACAGAGAAGGGCGACCAAAATGATAAAGAGGGTGGAACTACTCCCCATATGAGGAAAGACTGAAGAGGTTAGGTCTGTTCAGCTTCCAGAAGAGACGGCTGAGGGGGTGGGGGATATGATAGAGGTGTTTAAAATCATGAGAAGTCTAGAACGAGTAGATGTGAATCGGTTATTTACTCTTTCAGATAATAAAAGGGGGGCACTCCATGAAGTTAGCATGTAGCACATTTAAAACTAATCGGAGAAAATTCTTTTTCACTCAATGCACAATAAAGCTCTGGAATTTGTTGCCAGAGGATGTGGTTAGTGCAGTTAGTGTAGCTGGGTTCAAAAAAGGTTTGGATAAGTTCTTTGTGGAGAAGTCCATTAACGGCTATTAATCAAGTTTACTTAGGGAATAGCCATTGCTATTAATTGCATCAGTAGCATGGGATCTTCTTGGTGTTTGGGTAATTGCAAGGTTCTTGTGGCCTGATTTGGCCTCTGTTGGAAACAGGATGCTGGGCTTGATGGACCCTTGGTCTGACCCAGTATGGAAATTTCTTTTGTTCTTAGAAACACACTGTGCAAATACAGTCCATGGGGATTACACAAACATGACATAAGTGTATAAGTTTATCCACATATCAAGCAGGCAATTTTATAAAAGGCTATTTCAGTGCAGAAAACACTGTTTTACTTGCTAAAATCCTTTTGAAAATGTACCCTCTTTGTATCTGTGGGGGAAAATCTTAGTGAATCAGGCTCTTAAAGGTGAATTTTAAAAGCCCAACGTGCAGAATAATTAGGGGATGTGTGAATATGTTGGGCTCGCGCGTGCTGAGAAGATTTTTAAAGCTGCCTGGATACGAGCACATCTCAGACGTTTTATGAAAGGTGCAGGGCATGGGCCGGGCATGGGTATTTTAGGGTATGAAGCTGAGATGTGTGCATAAATAATTACGTAATCCAGCATATGCCAAGGCCCTCTGTTGTGGAACTTTACTTCTACTATGGTTGCTGTGTAAGTTATAAAATACAGATAAATAGGCAGATCTGTGGGATTTTAAGGGTCAGGGATGACGAGGGCAATTGGGGGGGAAGTAGTGAAGGCTGTTAAACTAGGGGGATTTGGAGGACCTATCTCTTAACTGGGCGAACTGGTAAAACGAAATGGCGTTGGCACGCGCCCTTTTTAAAATCCTCCGATTTATGCAATGGAAATGGCATTTGCGCCACTTAAAATTTGGCACATATGTTCGTGTGGCCAGGCTATTTTATAACTTGTGCACATATGCACACAAGCTATAAAATAGCCGTGTGGGTGTGGGCTGACGAATGCACACACGTGTGCTCGTGCGCTGGCTTGAAAGTTACTGCCCCTGTGTTTGCTATTTTTGCTTTCACATTTTGGTTTCTGAGAAAAAGTAGAAAATGAGCATATTGCAACCTTTCCATTTTTATCTCATTTTGTAGAAATATTTCAGTAATGTAAATCCAATTGCAATTGTGATTAATTTTGCTAGTAATCTGCCTTGTGACCATAAATTGCTATAAATAATTAAACATCACAAAAAGGGACCAACAAAAACCTCTATTTGTCTTCATATGCAGTGAACATAAATCATGTGCATCACTCACAATCAATGACCTCATATAGGCAATTTTAAGTCGGAGCCTTCATGTTGGAGAGAATACCAACTGGTAAGTAGTATATATCGCACTACCACTCCATATATAATCATTGGTCATTCAAAAATTTTTTTAAATATTTTTTGTGGTATCACCTTAAACTTGTGTCATTTCACCTTAATAAAATTGTTATAAGACTTGCATCATTTCTTTATCGTATCGCTACTTAGCTTATATTTGACGTGTATGAAGAAACCGTTCGACTCAGTGCCGTGAGGATAGTAAATGCCCGACACGGTCCGTGTTTCGGTTTTTCACCTTCTTCATAGGGCCATTTTTGTTCAAAGTGGATGTCCGTGCTCTGCTGTTAGCGTTTCTTCACCCGCTAACAGCAGAGCACGGACATCCACTTTGAACAAAAATGGCCCTATGAAGAAGGTGAAAAACCGAAACACGGACCGTGTCGGGCATTTACTATCCTCACGGCACTGAGTCGAACGGTTTCTTCATACACGTCAAATATAAGCTAAGTAGCGATACGATAAAGAAATGATGCAAGTCTTATAACAATTTTATTAAGGTGAAATGACACAAGTTTAAGGTGATACCACAAAAAATATTTAAAAAAAATTTTGAATGACCAATGATTATATATGGAGTGGTAGTGCGATATATACTACTTACCAGTTGGTATTCTCTCCAACATGAAGGCTCCGACTTAAAATTGCCTATATGAGGTCATTGATTGTGAGTGATGCACATGATTTATGTTCACTGCATATGAAGACAAATAGAGGTTTTTGTTGGTCCCTTTTTGTGATGGATATGTATTGACTAATACCTCGAACAAATAATTTTGAGAAGTTCTTCTATCTATAAATAATTAAATACATGTAGACAAGTGTGATGCTTATCCATACTTCTGAAATTCTCCTTTTTTTGTGCATATTTTATTGGCTTTGCATGCTTATTTTATTCTCTTTGAAATTTTAAAAATAGGATAGTATACATACATAATTGATTAGCAATAGTGCAGCCAATTATGTGAGTTTCTCTCTTGCATGGATTTGAAAAAAGATTCCAAAGAAAGAAAGATGAATCTCGGTCACAGTCACGAACCTGTGTGAACTTGCTTCCCTTTCCCCAATGGGAAAAAGTGAAAGCTATAGGCTGTTGCTGGACCTGACCTGGCACCTTTTTTTATTTGGAAAGTTAGCCCTGACTAATTTAATGTCCTCCTGTGTGGTTTCAGGTTTTATTCTCCAGGTTAAGGAACTAAATGAATTTGAGTTAATGCATTGTGCAACCAACAAAACACTCTTTGATAAAATTGTCTCTGTTGGATTTAGAAAATTACGGTCTACAAAGACAGATCCTGCCTACCAGGTCTCCTTCATCCTCCTTAAGCGGGGTCTTTGAGTCCTGCAAACTCTTGCTGGAGTGGGCCTAGCAAGCTCCTCTTCTCGATTGCTCCTCAATCTGATTCCTTAGAAATCACTATGCTTTAACAGGACACATTAATAGACCAAAGACTTATCTGAGAAGAAACTGGTCACCTACAAACATCACACAGACGGCCTACGACTGATAGGAAGCAGTCATCACCATCCGGGCCTACCTCGCCTGACTTTCTCATACATGTTTTTTTGGCTAATGCAGTTTTCTTGGCTGTTTGCACTCATTTCTTTGAGCCTGTATCAACCAGCCAGGGTGGTGATGCTTTAGGTAATTAATTGCTAGTTGTGGCTTAACCTCAACTGACACTGTCTTCTTGTCCTTAGTTCACGCTGATGGGTGTACTGTGTGTGTTTGGAAAGTATCTTCCCTGTGCCAGTCCTGCTAGACATAAATAACTCTTCTTCTTGCCTCAGGTTTTAATTAATGCACTTGTCATTACCTCACTTAATACCTCTTTGTGCTAGTCTTATGGCAGTGTTTTCAGATTCTGCATAATCCTTTTTCACAGCTCTTTGCTTGTTCAGTTGGCTTAGCAGTGCTTTGCTTTAAATTTCTTTTGTGTGTGCACGTGTGCCCATTGCTTGCAGTCAAATAGGACTGGATCATCTGCTTTCCCACAAATTCAGGTGTGGATGAGCCTTCTTAATACTGGGTGGGAAATAGGATTGGATATTTTGTCATTTTAATTGAATGACATTTTAATCCATACAACTGTACTGCTAATTTAACAAGGAGGCTAGCACACACACAAAAAAAATGTGTGCACAAACATGAATAAAAATGTGCACCAAATGTACTGCTCTTCCATGTAAATCCCATAGTAATCAAGGCATTAGCTATTGCTCCCCAGTGCAGAAAGGTGTGCTGGCTTAACTCGGGGTTTCTTAAAGCTGGAAATGTAAGTCTTAGTCAGAGGTGGAGTAAAGCTTTTGGGGAGTATGGTTCCAGGGGTCCTGTACGTGGGATTTATGTGTATAACTCATGTTTTATGCACAGAGAAATACTTTGTGCACAAATCCTGCTTCAGGTGCATAAAACATTTTCAAGTAAATTTTAAAAGGTGAGCACATGCGCCCATAAAAGGTGGGCATACGAGCAAAAATATCCTTCATTTTACATTGTGAGTGCAAGTACACACGTACTCATTTAAAATATCCCTACCGTGCATGTGTTGCAGCCTTTACGCACGAACTTGTGAGAGAGAGAGAGAGAGAGTGCCTCTTTTAAAGGGCCAGTCTGACACTCTATATATCTCCCACTGTAAGAGGGGCACTTTCAACTCAGGGTGGGTTGGGGGAGGGGGCGGAGCGGTATTACAAGGGTCCACAGAACCTTGCGCCCTAGGCAGACCAATGTAACACCACTCCCGCAAAATCCATCCTAACGGCCGCTGTCCCAACCGGCCGCCGCTGTGCCCCAGCCCACCTCTTGTTAACAATCTGGCACTTCCGTGTGTACCAGAAATATGAGCGTGGCTGGGTCATTTTTAAAATGCGCTTGGCGTGGCCATGTGCGTAACTCCCGGTTTTTGTACGCACCGGCGTTTGAAAATTTAGCCATAAGGTGGGAATTTTCAAAGGAGTTCTGCGCATATATGCTAAATTTGCATACATAAGTAACTTGTACTCATGCTATTTTATAAACAAAAAAATATGCCTGTATTTTTGGTTTTATGTGCACATTCATATGTGCAAATAAGGTATGATCTGGGGCTGGGCTAAGTTACATATGCAAGTTGCTATGTATATGTGCAGTTATATACCTGCTAATTATCTCACACAATTGATTTTAGACTCGTCCGCTATTGGTTGGGAAGGAGGTGTGGGTGAACTGAGGGGAGTTCAGGGAGAAGAACTAGGAGGTTCTCCATGATCTGGAGAAGAAGGTACCGGCAAACTTGTGAATATACTTATGTGTGCATGCTTTACAATATACCAACTTCCCAGCGTCATTCATCAAATCACGTTAGGGCCCCTAATACCCGCGATAACGCTGTAACGCATGCGTTATTTATCGCAGCGCATGCTGCATATGCAAATTTTCAAAATGTATTCAGTTGGGTGGATTTTGAGAGGAGTTTGGGTGGAGTAAATGAAAATGAGATGTGGTAATGCTGCATGCGATAGCACAATGCATGCGTTGTACATGCTATCGCGGGCAATAATGATAAAAATAACTACACCTTTTTTCCTAGCATTATGGCCTGCAACAGCTGTGCATTATGCCCGAAACGGGATTTTTGACCAATTCCATTTTGGGGAGAGGGAGAAGTAGTGGAGTGAAGAGAGAGAGAGAGAGAGATTGCCTCTGGAGTGGCACACATATTAGTCATCTATTTATATCACTATAGAAGGGACATCGAGGTGAGATTTTGTTGGTGGTCTACGGTTTGGGGGCCAGTTTTACATGCACAGGCAGGTGTATGAACAGCACAATACCCATCACTGAAGATTTGATGTGATTTGGAATGAGGAAAGATAGACAAAAATGAGATTTCTACAGTGTCCTCTTGCCCTAGCTTGATAGTACTCAGGTAGAGAGTGCATCAAATCTTCACTGATGTCCATCTACCTATGCATGTAAAACTGGCCCCCAAACCCTAGACCACCAGAAAAACCTCACCTCGAGTTACTAGATTACCCTCCTATAGTGGTATATATAGACAACAATTATGTATACCATTATGCCAACTTCTCACCGACCTCAACCTCAAACACTACCTTTACGCGGACGATATCCAGGTCCTGATACCCATTAAGGATTCCTTCACAAAAACTCTGGCTTACTGGGATACATGCCTTCAAAAAATTAAACTTCTCCTCACCAGCCTAAATTTGGTATTAAACTCCGGCAAAACTGAACTCCTGCTCATCGCCTCAGAAAATAACACCATCACCTCTGCACAACAAGCC
The DNA here is from genome assembly GCF_901001135.1 of Rhinatrema bivittatum. Classification (NCBI taxonomy): domain Eukaryota; kingdom Metazoa; phylum Chordata; class Amphibia; order Gymnophiona; family Rhinatrematidae; genus Rhinatrema; species Rhinatrema bivittatum. The sequence goes on along the minus strand of NC_042619.1, from coordinate 245,178,162 downwards.
ACGCCAAAAATCACACAAGTGAGAGACCTAGGAGTCCTAATTGATAATCGCCTGAATTTCAAAGCCACTATTAACAAAACCACCAAAGACTGTTTCTACAAACTACAAGTGCTGAAAAGAATTAGACCTCTTTTCCATGCCCAAGATTTTAGAACCATTCTACAAGCAATTATTTTTTCAAAATTAGACTATTGTAACACCATCCTACTCGGCCTTCCCGCCTCATACAGTAAACCGCTCCAGATGGTGCAAAATGCAGCTGCACGAATTCTGACAAATACCAGGAGAAGGGACCACATAACCCCCATACTAAAGAGCCTCCATTGGCTACCCATACACTTTAGAATAATATACAAGGCCATTCTCACCTCATACAAAATCACCCACCAACTGGCTCCCATCGACCTACAGATCCCCCTCCGACTACACAATTCATCAAGACCGACTAGAGATGCATACAAGGGATCGCTACAGGTACCACCGTCCAAATCTACCAGACACTGCACACTAAGAGACCGGGCTTTCTCTACAGCCATCCCACCGTTATGGAACTCCATCCCCTCAAATCTCAGAACAGAACCTTGCATCTCAACCTTCAAAAAAAGACTAAAGACCTGGACATTCTTACAAGCCTTCCCGGACGCCAACATAGGCAACTAATCTCCAACTACACCTTGGTTATCCATTCTATTGTTTTACATATTTAAATTAATAACCTATCCTTTCTCTTCCTTCTCATCCAAGTTCTTATCACCCTGTTATATGTAACTGCCTTTTCAGCACCTTTGTTATAGTTATGTTTACTATGCACCCCTGTTTTATGTGAACCAGCATGATGTGACTGCTGTCTCGAATGCCGGTATATAAAAATTTGAAATAAATAAATAAATAAATAAATGTGTGCCACCCCAGAGGCGTTTTATCTCTCTCCACCCCATTTTTCTTTTTATCGCGGACATTATTCATGCAAAATTTATAGCATTTTGATGAAACTAGGGGTCCATGTGCAAGTCAGGGTTTTAATATGGTGGTTATATTTTTTGCATGTGAAATATAAGCATGTATGTTTATTAAATAGGAAAAGTATTAGCTTTCAGTGCATTGGAGGTATTCGCATGCAACCAAACATACGTGAATATTGGAGGCAGACAAGTGAATATATTTTATCATCTCTGCATACCTGATACATGCCAGTTATTAAATGCTATAGTAGATATGGGGTCTCGTGGAATTGTTTGAAAGTTATCATCCCTGCAGGTCTTTGTGCATACATTTTCAGCTTAGCACACTTTTTAAAAAAAACTTCTGGTGTATTAGCATGCCATTAGCTTACTGCAGTAGGTGGTAGCTCTGTATTTTAGCATGTGAGTAAAGTAAATGTATGCTGAAGTTCAGCACACATCCTTTACTCAATTCTTATTACACTGAGATATATATATATATATTTGAGAAAGTGCTAATGGCCTGTTTTCTAGCTTTCTCAATGTATCTGGCATTCGTCTCTTCTGTAATCCTTTATTGTGTCATCCCAAAAAGGGTCACCTCTCCAGAATGGAAGACAATAATCATGGTAATAGTAAGTGATTTGGAGACTTCCCAGGCAGTGTGTAGTTAAAATAAGAACTAACAAACAAGCTTGTAACAATGGAAGCTCGAACCAACAAAGGGGCTGAGAAAAGTGAGAGGCTCCCACTCTGTGGCTATGGGAAAAGGGTTTGCACATCTGGGACAAAGTCAGCAGACTTCAGGGAGGACTTGAAGGACTCTGAGCAATGTCAGACCTGCTCTGCTGCATTTACTATGCATTTTCTTAAGTAAACGCAGCAGAGCAGCCCTAAATTATGCTGTTCAAAGTGTTCCCAATAAATCATTTGCAGAGCTTGAATCTATTTCCATTTGAAATCTCCAAAATGTGTTAACCCTGCTTCAAATTCCCAAAGGACTACAGTTATCAGTGGCCCCCTGGTCCTGTGGTTTAAGCAATGAATTATCTTCAGTGATTTAGGAAGAAGATGTGTCCAAATCTCGTTATCAGTTTCCTGCCACTGGCCTGCATCATCCAAAGTCTGGACAGAGAGGATAACTTTGCCTGCCGTTTAACCTGCAGGAATCACAGTTTTTGTGCAGTGACAACAGGGGTGCACTAATGATTTCCAAGCATTTTGAGCAAGAAACTCAATACATGTAATACCATATTAGAAAAAAGTATCTATCTTTTTATAAGATTGTTGCTATCTCATGGAAAATAAAAGTGAAAGCAGGTTTTCCGATCAGCTGATTCAGATATGCCATCTACTTTAGTTTGAAATCATTTTCATATGGCTATTCACATGCAGGAGACAAAAATTACTAATAAATTGTTTTTTTTTACTTCAGGGCTAGTGTCCCTAGTGCCTCTTTTTACCGCGGGCCCTAATTTGAATATTTTTTTTTTACTGAATCGCGCGCACAGGAGAGTGGCCTGTGCTTGCACCGGGAGAGGGGGCGCTCGCCCGCTCTCCCGCGACTTTTACCGTATCGGCCTGATACAGCAGGAAAAAGGAAAATTTCAGGTTTAAGTATCGGCATTGCGTTATTCAGAAGACAGATAACTCAAAATTTCATTGCAGAACTTTAACATGCTAGAAATGTTCAAATACCGGTGTCTGCCATTCTAGAACAGTGAATCCATTTTGAGAGAAATAGGGATATGTTGTGATGAAACACGGCTTCTTCACGTTTCTTAGCAGACAGACAGATAGATGTAGACAATAGTATAGACATAATTTATATGGATCTTTCTAAGGCGTTTCATACAATCCGAATAATAAGCACTAAAGTAAACTGTCTACCTGAGAACAGGACAAAAGATATTCCAATGGACTGGAAACTGGTTAGTAGGTTGCCAGAGCTGGTGCAAGAGTATTTGGCACCCTTGGCGAACTTTTGTTCATGCACCTCCCACTCCTAACTTGCCTATAGACGGTTCCAGCACAGGACTGCCCAGACGGCTCCAGCACGGGACTGCCCAGACGGCTCCAGCACGGGACTGCCCAGACGGCTCCAGCACGACAGCCAGACGGCTCCAGCACGGGACTGCCCAGACGGCTCCAGCACGACAGCCAGACGGCTCCAGCACGGGACTGCCCAGACGGCTCCAGCACGGGACTGCCCAGACGGCTCCAGCACAGGACTGCCTTCTTTGGCAGTATTGACTTTGGCACAGCAACCCTCTGGGCCTCGCAATGGCAGGATCTTGCCACCCCCAAACGTTTGGCACTCTAGGCAATAGCCTAGTTTGCCTAATGGAAGCACCGGCCCTGTAGGTTGCAGCTTTTTACTGGCATAACATAGAAATCTGCACTGGCATCCCTGCTTTTTCTTATGTCTTTGAATGATTTACATAAGAAAGGTGAAAAATAAAAGTCATTTTCATTGATAATTTTTTTAATTAGCAATATAGCAAATAATCCAGTAGTGCGTAAAAGACTGTAGGAGGATTTCTATAAGTTAGGGGATGGGCTGTTTCATGATAAAATGAATCAGGGTAGTCAAGTGTAGACCGAATACAAAAATAAGAAATTTGTAAATTGAGAGGAGGTGATTTAGGATCTTGCGAATCAAACAATAAACAGACATCCCTTGAACCCTAGAAATACATTAAAGCAGAATATCCCAAACCTGTCCTGGTGATCTCATAGTCAGGTTTTCAGCATATCTGCCCTGAATTTCCATGAAATCAGTTTTCATATATTGGAGAACCCAGTACATGCAACTTTATCTCATGCAAAATTCATGTGGCTGTGGGGGATACTGGGACACGTTTTGGAAGCCCTGCACGAGGGATTCCCCTTTAAAATCTGAAATTCTTTTCAAAGAATCAGAAGCCCAGATGATCTGCCTGTAAGCTAATATTCTAATATGCTTTAACCTGCTCTAAGTGAATTCTGTATTCCAAAAACAAATTTGTTATGGCATGCCCACTCTTCAGCATATATAAGGTATTACTAGGCAACAATACTGTCTTTGAGAAGGGAGGGCTGGAAATTCAAAATTCAGGAAAAGTAGGAATTGTATAGAAGTGAGAGAGAGAGATTAGCAAGTTGCTGCTTTTTAAAAAATCTGTGTCTCTGAGTGCCCCAAGTGTTACACTCTTGTAAAATGAACAGTTATCACATCTTGACGGCTAACGGTTTCTGAGAAAAAATGGACAAGGAATAGCAGAATGAGCACATGAGAAAAGCAACAAAAGAAGTCAGGTTATTTGAGATCGCGGTCTTTTCCTGATTTGAGATTGGGAACCTACTGCAGAAGCCAGACGGGACAGAAATAGAGAGCAAATGCTAGCTTGATAAGGTAAAAAAACACAAATAAATAATCCCTTTTCTTCTCCCAAAAAGACACCAATGCCCCATTTGTAATGAAGGTAGTGAAAATGTTCTCTATTGTTTTGCACTGAATAATTTTGCTGCATAATTCTTTTTCTCTACCGTTTTTGCACTTTGGGAAGAGGGACAATTTTTAAAGGAATACTCCAGGAATACTCGTAGGAAAAGGAGGCAGGGCTGGGCTGGGCCAAGATAAGTGCTAGGATTTTAATTTTGAAACCGGCACATTGTTTATCCCATATATTGTACACATGCAAAGCATATGGGGTAAGAGATCCTCATGACATTGACTGGCCAGCATATTTTTAAAGGAAGATCTCTGGGGAGTTTCCCTATAAAAACCCAACTTTCAGGCCCTTGGGTACAATGCACCTGTGGGTCTGCAAGTACCAAAGGGAAACTCAAAATTAGCTTCCCCATGTCTAAACAAATGCCATTTGCCGGTGAGAAAAATGTCTGTTAATAAGTCATGTCTAAGGGTACAAAACATCCAGATAGACTGCAAATTAAAACTAATAATGCCATACATCAAAATGGCGCCATCTGCTGGGGTAAATGCACCGGAGTTAATTAAGTCTGGTACAATCCCTGCAGATGGTGTCAGATGAAGAAAAAATGAAGAAAGAAGATGTCAGAGCTGCTGTGAGGCCTGGGCTTGACCCTAGGATGAGGCACAGGAACCAGGACTTGGACTCCGGGCTGATGCACAGGCATCGAGACCTGGGCCCCGGCATTGGGCCTGGGTCTGGGCCGAGGCCCTGGCTTCAGTACACGATCTCCAGGTCAGGCTGCGGCATCGGGCCTGGGCCTGGGCCCGGGCTCCAGCCTAGCACTAGGCCGAGGCTGAGTTTGCGGCAACCTACCGCATCCTTGACCTATGCAAGTCTGAGGCTTCACTGGTGGATCCCCACCGGATCAGATAAATGGGAACCAAGGAGTTTCCTGGCCCTGGCATTTTTCTGGTGGGCGGTAGGGAGGGACAGGAGTCCTTGGGAGACCCCGTTTTCGCTTTTTAGTCTATTTTGGGGTATTTTAAAAAAATGTTTGATTCATTTTTTTCACACGAATGAAATGAATCAAACATTCCATGAATTGAAATTTGTGGGGAAAAACCTCCCGAAAAACAAAAATGCATTTTTTTTCCCTGTGCACCCTGAATATCAACAGTGAATATTCATCAGATATATTTACATATATATACAACATCCTGGAGAAGCTGTGTGCTATTTCTGTTGTCAAAAGGCCCACTTGTGTGCTGCCGTACCTGGGAGTGGGAACTGGGAGAAAAACAAAGCAAGGAATTTTAAGAATAACACTGTACCTAGTCTTAGATATCACCTTTTCCCCTCACTTCAGTTTGGCAAAAAGAGAAAGTCTGTTTCTTGGCTGGGTCTTTCCTTCTCTGGCTAGGCCCCTACTGTGGGAGTGATAGAGAGTTTGGTGGGGATATTGGTTCAGGTGGATTATGACAACACTGATGAAGGGAACTGGGGTAAAAATAAATAGGTAAAATGAAAAGAAGTGTGTTTTACTAGCATACACATTCAGCACTTATAAATAAGAAGATTATACAGCTTAACTCAATGATGATGACACTTAGTGGTCTGTTCACTAAAAGGTGATAGGTTTGGTCCAGTATAGCAAGTAACTGCTGAAACTTAAGACACATTATAGCTGTAGAGCTTTCAGTGTTCGTTACAATTAATTATGCAAAAATAAGGCATTATACATTTGAACAATTTCTGGCATCTAAACTGAGTTAAGTGTGTCTGTTCGCCGAACTGTGATCACTTAAGTTGCCTGAACTGAAGTCATTTAAGGCATTTGACTGGAAAAGCCTGTATGTAACATTTAACATTGAAGTCCTGTATGTACATAGGAAGGGTTATTTTCAAAGGGAGTTTTACAAAATTGCCCACCCAATGTCTGAGTAAACGTATACACATATGTCATGGCTGTGCATAAGTGGACTGAGTGGAGGCATTTCTGAAGGCAGACCTGGGGAGGAATTGGGACCTACATGTATCGTATACCTTTGTATTTTAAAAAGTATACCTGTACATTTTCGGGGGAAATTTGTGTGCATGTTTTAGCACATGTAACTTGCGTAGGGCAGATTTGATGAGATAATTTTCAAAGTGGACTTATACACGTAAGTCTGCTTTGAAGATTGGTGACTTCTGTACAGTTTTATTGAGCTTCTTATGTGGGCTGCTTGAAAACTACCCCCCACACTGATGTGTATGTATGTGTGTGTGTGTTGCAGACATGTCTGGTGTTATAACACTGTGCAAACTAACTGGGCTCCCAGGCCACATGTACACAAATATAGATATACATGGGAATGTTATATTGATACCCACCTTTTCAACCCAAAGAATTGTTCAAAGCAAACAGAATGTTGGGAATTATTAGAAAGGGAATGGTGAATAAAACAGAAAATGTCATAATGCCTCTGTATTGCTCCATGGTGAGACCGCACCTTGAATACTGTGTACAATTCTGGTCGCCGCATCTCAAAAAAGATATAATTGCGATGGAGAAGGTACAGAGAAGGGCTACCAAAATGATAAGGGGAATGGAACAGCTCCCCTATGAGGAAAGACTAAAGCGGTTAGGACTTTTCAGCTTGGAGAAGAGACGGCTAAGGGGGGATATGATAGAGGTATTTAAAATCATGAGAGGTCTAGAACGGGTAGATGTGAATTGGTTATTTACTCTTTCGGATAATAGAAAAACTAGGGGGCACTCCAGGAAGTTAGCATGGGGCATATTTAAAGCTAATCGGAGAAAGTTCTTTTTTACTCAACGCACAATTAAACTCTGGAATTTGTTGCCAGAGGATGTGGTTAGTGCAGTTAGTATAGCTGTGTTTAAAAAAGGATTGGATAAGTTCTTGGAGGAGAAGTCCATTACCTGCTATTAATTAAGTTGACTTAGAAAATAACTACTGCTATTAGTAGCAACGGTAACATGGAATAGACTTAGTTTTTGGGTATTTGCCAGGTACTTATAGCCTGGATTGGACACTGTTGGAAACAGGATGCTGGGCTTGATGGACCCTTGGTCTGACCCGGTATGGCATGTTCTTATGTTCATGATTCTTTTTTGATCATACTCAGGAAATATGCCCCCGACACAAGTGGCTTTCAAAAGATGAGTATCAATGAAACATAACCTACCGTACTATGCCTATTTAAATAGTTTTACTCTTAAAACCAGAGAGCTTTTTCTTTCATGTTAGTATACTAATCTTTGGTTTTGGAACTCTCCACTATAAGACTTTTAACCTTGATGACTATAATGTCTGGATGTGTTTAAAAAAAAAAAAAAGGAAATATATATATATTTTAAAACAGTCATTATTGAAAAAGTAAAGGACTGCCATCTGGTAACAGACTATTTTTTCCCCACATTCAAGTTTTTTTGGGAAAAATCTCCCAAATCAGAGAATTTATGCTGTCCAAATATGTAATGGTTTAGGGAATACCAGTTGAATGAGTAATTATGCACCAATTGCTCATTTATACACAAATGAGTATACATTTCCTCACATTGTAACTAAACTCTCTTCACGCCGCCGTAAAAGCTTGGGGGTTCACTTGAAGAATAGCCAAGATGAATCTGTGATGAATAGGGTGATTACGGTACTTTTAATTTGCTTTCAGATGCACAGATTACATACTACCTGCCCCTTAGTGACTAAACCCCCCACGCTTTATTTCAGAAACCCACCACATACAAAAGGCATCCACAAAATAGGGTGCAAAACGCTCTACGTTTTTCTTGTGTCTAGTCCTTTTTACATTTTCTCAGCTTAGTGCAATGATGTATTTGTATTAAAAGATAACAGGGGAATGAACAGAGGTACTTTTTCCGTCATTTTGTATTTAAGAATATAAATGAAATCTACACCCCCGCATTTCCCTGCTTCTCTTCATTATTTGTGTAGAGCAGAATTGGTAATCTGATATCTGTCACACTGTTATCAAGCTAAGGATTTCTATTAAAGCTATCCATTGTGGCATTGCAAATCACATAAAAAGCACAAAATCAGAAGTTTCAAACTATATTGTTAGAACATCTTCAGCCTGAGACTGACAACTTAAACTGCTAAACAGTGGTAAACAGAAGAATATGAATTGTATACTGAAAAACAGAAATGTGTTGGGAGTTTATTTATTTGTTTTTATATACCGATATTCACCCAAGGGTATCACGTCGGTTTACATAATATCTGGCGAGATAGTGTGATAACAGATCATACTATCCTTACATTGAAACATTGTAAAATTACAGCGAAGTAAGGTTTTGTAAAGTATTAAAATTATAACATTGTAGAATAAAAGCGATTTGTTATCTTAACAATATGACAGTTAACGTTTGAGCATTGTGGGATATGTGCGGGGTTAAAGTTCTGTTTGGTATTGGTTGTTGGGGATGACATGGGGTTAACTGTTAGCTGGGTAGGCTTTTTGGAATAGCCATGTTTTCAGTGATTTCTTGAAGTTCTGTGATGATTTTAGGTATTTTTAGTCCTTAGATTTAGTCCTTAGAAGAAGGCAGTAAGAGAGAAAGGCCTCGTGAGACATTCTGTGATATATGAGGCTATAATATATAAATATAAAACAACATATGAAATACCATAAATCCGTGAAATAAAATAGTCATTGGTGTTAGGGATGTACATTTGTTTGAAAGGAATGGCTGATCCAAAATGAAACAGGGCATCTTGATTTTGTTTAAAATGAAACCAACAGATAGTGCCCCTGAAAATAATGAAATGTTTGTTTTCATTCATTTTCAGATCCTATTCAAGTCTATGGGGCAAGCAAAAATGCAGGGTTTTTTTTTCCCTACCTAAGGCAAGCCAATGAAGCCAGACAGAATAGAGCTAGAGTGGGAAGGAACAAGGCAAGAGCAGGACCTCGCAAGGACAATACAGTCCTCGTTTTTTTAGCCTGAAACTGAAAGCAACAGGCAACTTTGAGCAGTCGCTGTTCTGTTTTCAGTCATTTCTCTGCTGGATTTTAGCCAGAGAGGTTGCGTTTCTGAAGCTCTTACTCAATGCCGAAGCTAAAGTTTAAAACATTTTAGAAAGGAAAGGAAGGTGGGCAGTGCTGTTTCTTGTCGTCACTGTGAAAAGAGACAGTGCAGTTTAATCTGTCAAAGACTTACTGTTTCATTGAACAGGCAGGGGTAAGGAGGTGTCTCTCTTTGTGTGCATTTGTACAACAGAGAGAAAGCTATAAAAAAAAAAAAAAAAGGAGTCAGTGTGTGTACACCAACTACAGAGTGTGTGTCTGATTCTTTCCATAATCTGTATCATTTACTAGTGGAAGTAATAGTCAGCAAGTCACGGGTAGCCTGTGAAACAGTTTTGCCTGTTTCACAGGCTACCCGTGCCCTGGTTCAGCCTGTTGTACAGCCTTCCCTCTACCAGGGGGTCCTCAGCAAGCTTCACCTTCAGCCTTGCCAAGCTCCTCCTCGCTGCTCACACCAAACTCAAGATCCAGCCCCATTTAACCCTGCCTTACCAGAGTCACTCTTGGCTCTCTGACCTGGCCTCTCTTACCTTTCTCCATGCCTTGTGGCCTCCAGGTCTTCTGTTGCCTTGCTGCTTGTCTTGTGCCCTATCTAGGCCTCTCCTTGCTTTATGGCCTCCGGGCCTTCTGTCTCCTTGTACCTTGCTCTGTGGCCTGCTCAGGCCCTGCCTTGCCTAGTGGCCTCTGAGCCTTATGCTTAGCGGCCTATGAGCCTTCTGTATTGCTGCCTTTGGGCCTCAGTGTTTTTTGTTCTGTGTTTATTTATGTTACAAATGTATAGCCCGCTAATCCACAGACTTTAGTGGGTAAAAAGAATTATATACATAATAAAAACACAAAAACTTACAAACAATGCAAAAACTAATATAATGCCTAGACTAAACAAACAAACAAAATTAAACAAACATTAAAATCTTAAACACAACAGCAAAAAATTGCTAGTCATCAACCATAGTAAAGCATACTATAATCCCTTGCTATAATCCCTTGAGATAACTAGGTAGGGAAAGCTTTGGATAAAAGATGTTTTTTAACATCTTTCTAAAACGTAATAGGTCATATTCCATTTTTAGTGGTTCTGTGAGACTATTCCAAAGGGTGTAACCTGCGATGCTGGAAATACAAGAACGTGACTCAGCTAAGCGAATGGATTTATATGTAGGGATCACCAATAATTTACAATGTGTCGAGCGCAAATCGCAAGGACAGCAGAAAAATAGTTATGGAAAAGAAGAGGGAACAAGGCCCTTAATGGCTTTAAAAATCAGTGTAAGTTATAGCTGAAATAATTATAATTAGCTGAAAATTCAAAATTAAGAAAAAAAAAATCACTGTAAGTATTTTCAATTGGATCTGTTGCTCTATTGGGAATCAGTGGAGTGTGGCCAAAAACTGGGGAGTTATGTGCATGTAACAAAGTGCCAGAGACCAGGCGGGCTGCTGAATTTTGGATAAGTTGTAGCACATGAACTGTGGTTTTTTGCAGGCCTAGATAGAGAGAATGACAATAATTTAGTGAGTTCAGTGTTTGAATTGCCAGCTGAAAATCTGACAGACTTTAGAATAGCTTAATGGAGCGTAAAAGGCAGAGTTTATGGAAATTGCCCCTTATCAAAGATTCTATATGGGTGCATAAAGAAAGCTTAAAATCAATCAAAATGCTCAGGTCTCTAGCTTCAGACCTGATAGGAATAAGAATACAATTAAGTAACCATCTATATGGGAAATTGTCCAAACAAGAGAGAAACAAAATCTCCATTTTATTAAGATTCAGGGTTAGATTGTTATCAGAAAGCCATCTGCTAATGTGAGAAAAGCAACTGGGAGCTGCACTAAGGGAACTCATGATTGGGAAAAAAAAATTGTACATCACCTGCAAAAAATGTAAAATTAATATCAAGCTGATAATTCCTTGTCCGGTCCTGTCCTGATCTGTCTTGTCTAGCCCTACCCTCGTCTGGTCTTGTCCTGCCCTGTTCTAATTTCCTTGCTATTGCCTTGCCTTGCCCCAGTCTGTATCCAGTCGCAGTCCTTGCTCAGTGTCCTGTCCAATCTTGTCCAACTTGTTCCAGTATCCAATCCTCAGCTCCCTACTTGTTCCATGCCCAGACCTCTGCTTCCAGTTTGTCTGTCCCCACTGCCAGACCTCAGTTCCAGCTTGTGTCTGCCCTGCCTTGTCCAGCCCTACCGGTCCCCAGAACCTAAAGGGAGGGGGGCTGGCTAGGCAGAAGACCAGCCCTTGTCCAGCCCTGCAGTCCTGTTCCACACCGGTGGGGGAGCATCCTAACCCGAGCCAGGCATCTCATGACACATACAGGCCGATACAGAAAAATGTGCAGGAGAGCCGGCCAGTGCACAAGCCACTCTCCTGGGCGCGCAATTCAGGAGGGTGGCCTATGCAAATTGGGCCCACGGTAAAAGGAGGCGCTAGGGACACTAGCGCGTCCCTAGCGCCTCCTTTTTGACAGGAGCGGTGGCTGTCAGCGGGTTTGACAGCTGACACTCAATTTTTCCGGCATCGGTTCTCAAACCCCCTGACAGCCACGGGTTCGGAAAACAGACGCCGGCATAACTGAGCGTCCGTCTTCCGGCCCACGGGACGATTTTTTTTTAAATTTTTACTTTTAATTTTTACTTTTTTTTTTTTTTAACTTTTGGGGCCTCCGACTTAATATCCCACTTAATATCTCATCCAGTTTGCCCTCAATCTCAGCAGCGCCCAGGGATCCAGAGAGGGAAAGGAGATCCCACAAGACAACAGAGGTGGGAGGTACTTTAGAGTTAAGGAGGGCCAGCGTTTAGCAGAATGCATTCACTGCTGTAACACCATCAATAGAGGAAAGACATTTTACAAACAGTGGCATACAACATCATTTAAAAAATAATACCCATTACCTTTGGTTTCAGGGACTAGTACTAGTCTGTGGACTTCTTCTATCACTCAAAGCAGCAGCAGAAAAGTGAAAGAAAATGGGAAATCTGTCTCAGAAGCAGACCTCCTCGGGCCTATGTCAGTGGCAAGTCACCGTGGAACAGCTGGGGTGCTTTACCACATCACTGTCCTATAGTATGAGGTAGGCAGCATCAAATGTGGTGACACGGTGCATGAGGGAAATAATTGTCCTGGATAATCACCCCGTATAGATCATGGAGAACATGGGATTTAAGCAGCTGCTGCATCTTATAGCCCCCAAATACAAAGTGCCCTTCCAGACAATATTCAGTAGACAGGTTATCACCACCCTTTACACTCAGTACCATGCTTGTATGTTGGTGCAGATGACGAAGGTGGAGAGGGATAGCATCCATTTCATTAGTGATGTCTGGACCAGCCATACATCTACCTCTTTTTGACTGCACCCTGGTGGCAGCTGGCCAAGGGAGGGGCAGGTAGCAACCCTAGTGGGGATGGATCAGCAGGAACAGGTGAGGTTTGCTGCACACCCAGGTGATGGATATCAACAATTTTCAGTCAATATCTTAGAAGCAATAAGGAAGATGATGGAGGGCTGGCAGGTAGACTAGAGCAGTGGTTCTCAACCTTTTTTCGGCCGGGACACACCTGATAGATGGTTCTCACATGCGTCACACACTGAACATGTGACTATCACGAGGCAAAATATAAATATACATTCTGCATCCTCAAGAACTCCCTCGACCCCCAACAATGGGTGCAGAGCAGAACTAGGGCATTACCCATACAACTCACATTACAAAAAAAGATATTCTGGTTCTGATGACATCTCAGTAAAAGCAAAACAAACTCTTTTTACTGGCAGGCACAATACACCTCCTTATAAAAAGACAGTAATTTACTACTAATGCATGTCCTACTGAGAAAACACAACAAATAAGATTGATACAAATGCCTACATGCTAGTAAAATACCTCACCTCGGTCACACACCCAGAGCTGACCTTCACCAAGTACAGAAAGACCACAAATTATAAATATGGAGACAAACTGGAATGGAAAACCAAAACAGCCACGCTGCATGCAGTGCAAACCTGGAGGAATGGAAAGAGAAATATAGCACCTAATATAATAATGCACACAAACTAACCCGCACAAAGTTAAACCTGTATTATGGAACACAAACAGTAACAACCCTATCTATGAAAAGGCAACACTACAAATATTTAACCAGGCCCTAAATACTAATACACCTCCTATATGTTGCGCTGGAGGTGTATTCTTGGACTGAGGTGGGGTTGACCCAAACCACAGGCAAGGACCTACAAGTCCCCACCATCTGCAGGTAGAGTGGGCTGAAGCTGGAGGCCACTGGAGCTTCACCTATACCAGCCCACATTCCCCTCGGGTTGAGTCTTTGGGTGCCAGAGCCGGCAGGACTTAGGCGGGCCTCGAGATTGGACATCAAAAGCAGGTAGTTCAGCCCAGAGACAGCCCGGGACTGTCGTAGTTCTATCCTAGACTGGTCCCAGTACAGGAACCCAAGCACCAAGGAACGAGGATTGACAGAAGGTGCTTGAACAAAGAAAGGCTGGAGCCTTAGGAGTCCAAGTCCAGAGGATAGGGACAGAGGCATCACTGTCGAACTTGAATGAGAGCTGGCAGCAATTGGAAGATGTAGCAAGCAACGTAGAACTCTGGACACAAAGGAGCCTATAGCTTGGTCATCCGTAGTAATTGTCAGGGCACGGAGAAGGCAAGCGTAGCAATGGTCGAGGCACGGAGAAGGCAGGTGCGTGTCAGGCGTAGCAGTGGTCAGGCTTGGAGAAGGCTGGCAAGGTCGGACATAGCAAGAGTTGACACCAGAAGGTCAATCAAAGTACAGACGAGATGTCCGAGGAATCAGGAACTTGGAAACAATCAGGAACACAGAACAAGGAAGCATGGAGGCAACGAGCACTCAAAACCAAACAGGGAACCGAAGAGATCTGTTGCAAAGGCAACGCTTCAGTGCGAGGCCTGAGCATTTATATGCTGAAGGATCTGACGTCAGCATCCGGGTCCTCAGCCAAGTTCCTGCCGCGGGCCCTTTAAAAGGTTTACTGATGCGCGCGCGCCTAGGGAGGGGTGCAGCGCTGCTGGCGGCGTCTCTCCGTGAACCTCGTGGAGAGGCCCGACAGATGAAGGCATTCTGGCTGGAAGTCCCGGGAAGTAGAGCAGGGCCGGAGGCGCTGGTGGGAGCCCGGTTGGAGCTGGCGGCCCACTGCCGCAAGTGACGGGGAGCTGGAGCCTGGGAGTTGCTTAGAAAGGTGAGAGGGCCGCACCGCGGGGTTGCTGCTGGTGGTGAGCGTAACACTATAAGGAAAACAGAGCAACCCAAACTGCTGTAGATCCCCACTCGGAAATAATTGTAAAACTATATTAATAAATGTTACAAAACAGCTAATGAACAGAATAACATCCAACAATTAAAAACTCATAAAAATTATTAAAAATTGTCCAAATATCAATAAAATATTTCAAAATAGCAGACACATCACATAATACCCAATAATTAAAATGGCAGTCAATTAAGAAAAATAAACTTAAAAAGCCACCTTTACTTACCCTCTCCAGCAACTCTCCTACTCCTTTCCCTTGCAGGCTAATAGCACTCACCAGAAGCAGCAATTGCTACTGAAGCTCTGTCCTTACAATCCTCTTCCTTAGGGCCCACAACCAGTCACTCACACACAGTCTCTGTCTCACACAGACCAATAACCTTCGTAACTAGTCTCTCTTCTTCACACATACACCAGCCACCTCACTGACCAGTCTCTGTCTCTCTCCCCCACACATACCAGTCACCTCTCTGACCACTGTCTCTCACACACTCATACACACACCAGTTACCTCGCTGACCAGTCTCTGTCTCTCTCACAGACACCAGCCACCTCGCTGACCAGTCTCTGTCTCTCTCTCTCTCTCTCTCTCACACACACACACACACACACACACACCAGTCACCTCCTTCACCAGGCTCTGTCTCTCACACACTCATATACACACCAGTTACCATGCTGACCAGTCTCTGTCTCTCTCACAGACACCAGCCACCTTGCTGACCAGTCTCTGTCTCTCTCACACACACCAGTCACTTCTCTGACCAGTCTCTGTGTCTCTCACACACATAAATACACACCAGTCATCTTCCTGACCAGTCTGTTTCTCTCTCACAGAAACACATCACCTCTGACCAGTCTCTCTCTCAGTCACACACATCCTCTCTCACTTACATACAAGCTCTCAATCACACAAATGCTCTTGCTTCCATTCTACCACAACCCAAAAAGCTGCCACTCATGCACCCAGGCACCCATTCTACCCCACACACACACACACAAAGCTGCCACTCACGCACCCAGGCACCCATTCTACCACATACACTCAAAGCTGCCATTCTTACACACACAAGCTCATGTGGAGCCTCTTCTCATTGTTTAGCCTAATAAGCCTGGCCTCCTATTATCAGCCGCCGCCGGCCTGGCCTCCGGCGGTGCGCAGGGTTTCTCTACTCTTTGGCTCCACCGGCCTGGTCTCCGATGGCGGTGTACAGGGTCTTTCCAACTCGTCAGCCATCGCCAGCCTGGCCTCCGGCGGCAGCACACAGCATCTCTCCGCTCTTTGGCCCCGCCCCTGGAGAGAAGGGAAGTACAAGTGGGGCAGTGGGACATCGGGAGCTACGACACACCTGCCGGTGCTTGGTGACACACTGGTTGAGAATCGCTGGACTAGAGAGAGAAACAGTTTCCTGGCTTTTTTTGTTACATATACTATTGCTAACATGAAAAAGGCAGTGGAAGATAGGGACTTTGAGAGGATCCATTGCTTTGTACATATACCGCAGATGGCAATAAAGGATGCCCTGAGCGCCAAGGAGAATATATAGCTTAGTTCTAAAGGAGCTAATAGAGAAGTACAGAAAAATAGCAGGGCATTTTTACTTGAATGCAAAAGGTAGACCACAGCTCTGTGAGAAGCAGGAGGCAGTGAGAATACCTCTGCATCAGCTTATTAAGGATGTAGGCACCAGGTGGAATTCCACCTGTCTAATGCTACAGAGGTTAGTGGAGCAATAGACAGCCCTTCATGACTTGCCTTGGGAACGTGAGATAGTTGTAGATCCCCCTTTGGGGAATCATGGTTGCCTGCCTATACATGACACAGATGATATTTATTTAAAATTATCCTGCTAATACACAATTCTCAGCAGACAACAATATTACATCCAAAATCAATTTATAAAACATAATAAAATAAATAATCCCAATAAAAACATACAACAAAATAACAAGCAAAACAAAACAGACAAACATAAAACAATAAAGATGCTACAGAGGATCTCAGTTCCACAAGAGTCACCCTTGGCAAGTCATGCCCATAGTCAATGTAACTCTTACCCGGGGTGTTTAATCCCAAGGGTACACAATCTTATTTATAACCTTCGGGATTTGTAGTGGTTGGGATTGGGCTTCCTTATAGTGACTCCATTTGGCAAGATACAGTTCACTGTATACAAGCGCTGATCCCCACCCATGTGATGATAAACCACCACGTGCTTGTAAATGTTCTTGCCCCATTGTAGTTCAACAACCTTGTGGTCTAGAGTCCAGTGATAATCTGGGTGCTCCCTACAATATTCCGGGATAGAAGAATCTTTCACAATGGTGCAGTTGGCATATTCCGTCAACCAGGCATCCCAGTTCTCCTCAATTAAGTTCATCACATGAACAGGCAATAAGGGTACTGTAGCTTGAACATGGCCTGCACCCTGTGCTCCAGCAGCCGCTGGTCATGGGATAAGTTTGACAAAGTTTATCTTTCTCCTAAAAGGCTTGGCACAGCCCAGGACTGATCTTGGACCTTTAGTGGCAGTGGTTGGTCTAAGAAGTCCTATCCACTGAAAACATCAGAGACTTCTGATGGCATAGTTCCCTTTGAGGGCATAGGCCTTCTCCCACTGGTGTAAGGTGAACTACCCGGCAGTGTGGAATCTCCTCCTGATGAGACCCCAGAGCTGGATGGCAACACCGACACCTCCATGGCCATCCAACAATATTCTCCGAAAATCTTAGGGGCCCTCGCCTTTAAGTTAACTGTTAGTGTAATTACTCCATGGAGCTGATAAGCCTGCTCTGCTGTGATTGCGAGGCTCCAGTCCCTCCTGTTGACCAGCCGCGATTGGCCTGATGACCCAGAACTTCCTGAAAGAAGATCCACACATCGTGCTCTGCTCTGACTCATAAGGGGAGTTGATGTGGCAATGAACCACCTGGGTCAACAGCTGTGAGGTTTCCGAAAGAGTGGGTTTAGGTAATCCCCGAACTTGCCCAACTATGGAAGCAATCATGACTGTCTCAACTTCTTTCAACTCCACGTCCTCCATCTGGTCGTCCCAGGATACGTATCCGGCATCACCGCTTGTCGCAGCCCTCTACCATGACATAGGGGCTGTCTCCACATGAGAAGGCCTGGCCATGCCCAGCGTCCATCTTGCTGCGCCCGCCGCCATGGGACTGCCTAGAGCAGTAGGCGGCGGTGGTTTTGCTATTGGAACTGTCTTCTGTTTCCCGGTACTACCACTGTTCTCATCCGACCCAATCGGGGAAATATGACCACCACTTGGATGTCTTGCCTTCTGGCAAAACCACTTGTAGCGGAAGGGCCTCCTTGCCAGCCGACAGTAATCCCGGGTCCCACGCCAACATTCTGGAATAGCGACCCTTTGCAGTAGTAGCAGTGGGTTAAATCCTGCTCAGGCCTCTGGCATGCCCGGCAGTGAGGATTGTGCCTGTCCCAGTGAACACGCCACTTCCATAAGGCCAAAGACATGCCCCAGTCCACAAACGGGTACCACTATATCACTCACCCATTGCCCTCACAGGGTTTGTATGGCTGGCCTGTTCTTGCTGGAACTAGCAGACCCTGCTACAGATTTATCAGCCATCGCACCGACAGACATCGTCAATAGATTTTCTTTTGCCGCTTCACTTAAGCATATTAAATTGGTAAGTCCAGAAAAGTCTTTTAATACATAACTTCTGATGAGGTGGTATGGGTAGATTGCTCGCGTTGGCTATCCTTTAGGATTCAGGAATATATTTTGTTTCCTTTACAGGTGAAACAACTTTCCTTTGATCCTTAGGATTCAGGAGTCATGGCTTGTAGCTGGCAATCTCTTACAGGTAAATTTTAAAAGGAACATGTGTGCATCCATAAGCACTCGGATTGGGCCACACGAGCAAAGATATACTTAATTTTATATCATGTATGCAAGTACACGTGGTGTAGGTGTGCATACTCACACAAATGATCAGAGGGAAAGACAATCTGGCACTCTATATATCTCCCACTGTAAGAGGGGCACTTTCAACTCAGGGTGGGTTTTTTTTTGGGGGGGGGGGGGGGTGTCAGTGTTACAAGGATCTACAGATCCTTGTATCCTAGGCAGACCAATATAACACCGCCCCCCCAAAACCCACCTGAGTTGAAAGTGCCCCTCTTACAGTGGGAGATATATAGAGTGCCAGATTGTCTCTCTCTCCCCCCCTGCCCCCATGTTCGGGCAAAATCTCCAGACTTGTGCCTCATCAGGACCAGTAGTAAAGTTATGCAGGTGACATGGCGTGCATTGTTATGTTCAGCCTGACCCTTTTCTGTCTCCTAATGTATTTCAGGGCTTCTTAAAATTTGCGTTGCTTGCGCGCAGCCCACATACACGTACATGGGGACATTTTTGCGCGAGCGACACTTTTAAAATCCAGCTGTTAGCATACACACTATCCCTTGTGCTGAGGATGATGTCCCATGCATGCCACCGATTTTATAGCACTCTATTAGCTATACGTCGGATACGTAGGCATTACATCAGATGCATACATCATACAGACTTTCTTCGTTTGGCGCGCTTCCTTTCCCGCCGATGTCCAAGCACAGGAACGTCCACCATTTTGTAGTAAGTGGGGGGAGATTCTTGCCTATGGCCTAGAGTGTGACAGAATCTTTGCCACCACTGCCGCTCATGAGCCATGTGGGGCCACTGTCTCTCGCAAGAGGTAGGAGTTGGGGCTGTGACTGGGGGGGGGGGGGGGGGCTGAAACCGGGGGTAGGGCATGACCGGGGGGGGGGGGGGGGGAGGGGTGCAAGGCCGAAGGTGCCTAGGATGCCTAATCCCCTTGCACCAGTCCTGGAGATTCTGCAAAATAAGAGGCAGGACCAGGAACTGAGTGTTAAATAATAATTTACTGATTGATTTAAGACAAAATAAAGTCCATCTTTAAATAGTTGTGCAGTTAAAGTTGATTTCTTTACAGTTAGTGTTTCACTGTGGGTAGATGTCCTCTATATTTCAGCAAACTGATTGAGCTTCGCATGGTGGTATAAATGTTCACTAAAGATCTCCCAGCAGCTTAACTGGGATTCCTACTTCAGAGGAATCCTAGCATAGCAAATCCTGCCTTACAGTCCAACTCTTCCTGAATACCCAGCCCTGCATCTTGATCTCAACTTGTTCTGGAGATCCAAAAAGGAAAACTGGTGAGGCTCTTGTAGCTGCTGCCCAGCCTGCTCCTTGCGCATGTCCTCTCTCCTGGTTCAGCTCCTTGCTCTATTGTTCTGCCATTGTTACTGCCCAGCCTGCTCCTTGTGCATGTCCTCTCTCCTGGTTCAGCTCCTTGCTCTATTGTTCTGCCATTATTACTGCCCAGGCTGCTCCTGGCCCTCTCATGATGCCTTGGAGAACTCTTGCCACTGCTGGTATTGTTTTTGCCCCTCTTACGGTGCCTTGGTATATTTATTCCATTGCTAGTGCTGCTTTGCTGCTCTTTTGGTGCCTTAAGCTGTTTATGCCACTGTTATTGGTGCCCCTTTCCCCCTCTCATGATGCCTTGGGGATCCCACTTTGCCCCTCTCGCGTTGCTATAGGGTTTTGATACAACTGTGTTTGCTTTCTTATGACTCACTTTATGCCTTGAGGTTCTGATTCCGCCATTGTTGGAGCCCTTTGCCCCGGTCACTTTATGCCTTGAGGTTTTATGCCTCTGTGCTTGCTGTCTTACTTCTCACTCTATAACTTGGATTGTTTATGCTACTGTGCTTGCAGTCCATAGGCATTGCGATGCGGTGGCAAGAGGTGGCAAGTGCCAACCGTCCCCCGTCTCCCCCCCCAAAAAAAGTCATGTCACCCCAGCCTTGACTGGCATTGCTGTGGCTGCAGTTACTGTTGCTGCTCCTGCTTCCAGACTCAGCCCTCTTCTTTCTCCCCCCTCTTTCCTGAGCCCTGTGTAGTTAAAGCATGAGGTATTTGAACTGCAGGGTTCTGTATCTATGGAGCCCAGCATGTTTCAAACATCAGCTGTTTGAACTGCAAAGGTAAACTTGCGGATCAATCGGATGAGGTTTGAATGTTGTGATGCTTCATAGATATAGAGCCTCGTGGTTCAAACATTTCACGTTTCAACTGTGTGGGGGCTGCAAGAGGGCGTGGGGAGGGGAGAGGAGTGCTCATGCTGGAAGCAGCCGCAGCCACACCAGCTTAGATAATGGCCAGGCCATAGGTTAGTGAGAAGAGATTGAGGACTTGGGATCTGGGGAAATGCAGGTTGAGGGAAGGGGAAAAGAAGAGGAAGGGGAGAGCTGAGACTCAATGTTTGGGGATGTGTAGGAACTTCAAGATGGGGGGGGGGGCAAATTGTTGACTGAAATTGGGTGGAAGATTGGGAACTTTGAGAGAGCCTTGGGGGCAGAACAGGAACTTGGGGATGGGGAGACTCAGACTGAACAGCCATTTCAAAGGAAACAGTGGGACCTTGGCAATTGTGTGTGTGTGTAGCGAGGGAGTGTTAGATGGGGTTAAGAAGAGAGGACTGAAGGATAGGGGGGATTGAGAGGTGAATGACCTGGAAGATAGAAGCATTGGAAAGGGATGGGGATGCTGTGGTTGGGTTGAGAGAGGGTAGGAATGGAGATGGGGAGATAGTGAAAAAGGGGTGGTAGCAGGCTGAGTAGGGGGTAAGAGCACAGGTAATATAGGCAGGTGCCTAGGGCACCAAATTCTGAAAGCATCCAAAAACTGGGACTCCCCCTGCTGCTTTTTGATTTCCAGGGGAAAAAACCCCTCCTATCCCTAGTCCACTGCCTAAATCCAGCCCTGGGTAAGAGACAGAAGGAAGGGGCTTGGGAGGAAATGAGTGACAGAAGGAGCTGGAACTGGTGAGAGGATGTGAAGCAGAGGAAGGTAGATGAGGAGGTGGGGTAGGAAGAGATGAAATGGATGAAAGAGAGGAAGAATGGAAAACTGGGGAAGGTGTGAGAGATACTGAATAGGAAGCATGTGAAGGGGTGAGAGTGGAAGAAGGAAAACTGGTAGGTAGGTAGGTGAAAGGTGAACTGGAGGGCTAGAGATGGGGGAAATAGGGGTGAAATTTATCTATAAGTGGATAGAGAGGCAATGAAGGGAGAAATGGAGAAAAAAGATGAAAGGGAAAGATCAATATCAGAGACAGATGTAGGGAAGAAGGCAAGAGAAGGCAAGAAATAGAAAATGGAAAGCAAAACTTTGGGAAAGAACTTAGGAGAAGACTGAAAAGAGAGACCAGGGCCAACTCAATTAAAAAAAAAAAAATGTCCAGACTAAAATAGTAGAAAATATTTTATTTTCAGTTTTTGAAGATGGAGAATGTGCATTTCTTACATTTTTGTATTTTGTTCAATATTAGCGGAAATGCATTTTTGCTTTCTCTTTCTCCAATGTTGGGTTTCTCGGGGTTTCCAGTATGGTTTTTGCTTGCATGTTTCTATTTCTAATTTATGGTTCCTCATTTTGTATTAGGGATTATGTTCTTCATGCGTGACCTAGGTGAGGGATTCTGCTAGCGCAGGGGTACTCAACCCCAGTCCTCAGGACACATGTAGCCAGTCAAGGTTTCAGGATATCCACAGTGAATATGTATGAAATAGTTTACAAGCACTGCCTCTATTGCATATATATATAGGGACCTTCATTTTCAGTTTTTATTTTATTTTCCCCAAGAATTTATCATTGTTTATTATAACCAGTAAAAACAGGAGAAAATCATTGGGGGGAGCGATTGAGTCATTTTTTTTCCACTGATTTTTTGCCGCTTGGTTGATAAATTCACAGGAAAAACAAAACAAAAACTGAAAACAAAGATCCCTATGCATATGTATATCCTGAAAACCTGACTGGATAGGTGTGTCCTGAAGACTGGGTTGAGAATCCCTGTGCTAGCGGGTAGTGTCTGTGTATAGCAGTCTGGCTGGGATATTAGTGTTCTAGGGCCCAGTGCAGTATTTGCAGTGCTACTCTTTTATAGGTTCAGTTATTGCACTTCCAGTCATGTAAATAGTATGGCAGGCTTGCCACATGGGTTCTGAAGTGCATTTTTTATTTTACAGGGTTTTGTGTTACTTCACGTAGTGTCTGGCAGTGGAAGGTGTTTGTAGTGCTATTACTGACGTGACACCAGAATATGAATATATTATATTGTATGGTGAGTTGTAAGGGGAAATGTTCCATACCCATTGTTGAGGGGATTTCTCTGGATGTAGAGATGCAGCATTTATATTGAGATTTTGTCCCTTCCTGTGTAGACTCCAAACTTCACTCTCAGCCATATAGAAGAATTGATTGAATGATGCTATTAAATAATTTTCATGGTAATTGTACTGAGTGCTTGAAACTAGTCAGGTGTCTTAAAAAAATTGCATAGAAGGTCCTTTGGACTTTTTCTTATTGTGTCTTGTATAGTCAGTTTAAAGGAGGAAACCATGTTGTAAGAGTGACCATGAAATGTGGAAGTCACCACCACTCCCCCATAGCAAATATTTATGTCTAGAGATGCCACTTTTGCTGTCTTGGGGTATTTATGCCAATGTGGTTGGTGCCCTTTGCTCCTATCTTGATACCTTGGGGGTTTTGATGTCGCTTGCTTGCTTGCTACCTTACCCTCACTATATGCTCCACTCTTGGTGACTTGGCATGCTCTTCTCTCTGCTGCTGATGCCTACCTGCAAGTTTCATTGAACTTGGATCGAAAATCCCCATATTTTTTTTAGCTCAAAATACTGTGCATTGCTTCCCCCATTGATTTTAATGGGAAATGAATGACACAAAAAAATGAGTATATTTTTTGTCCCCAAACTGAAGAAAACAAATCTCCAAGCCAAACAAATCAAATGAAGGAATTGAACGAAAAATGTCCTTACACACCCCCTATTTGGTGTCTTCTGGTATCATAGAATGTTATATTGTCATTTAATAAGACAAGTAGGAGACAGGAAACAGAGGTCAGTTTTCTCAGTGAAAAAAGGTAAACAGCGGAGTGCCTTAGGGATTTGTACTTGGATCGGTGCTTTTCAATATATATATAAGTGATCTGGAAAGGAATAAGACAAGTGAGATTATCAGATTTGCAGATGATACAAAATTATTCAGAGTAGTTAAATCACAAGCGGATTCTGATACATTACAGGAGGACCTTGCAAGACTGGAAGATTGGGCATCCAAATGGCAGATGAAATTTAATGTGGACAAGTGCAAGGTGTTGCATATAGGGAAAAATAACCCATGCTGTAGTTACACGATCTTAGGCTCCATAATAGGAGCTACCACCCAGGAAAAAGATCTAGGATTTATAGTGACATCATCGATTATGTGCTGCGGTGGTCAAAAAAGCAAACAGAATGTTAGGAATTATTAGGAAGGGAATGGAGAATAAAATGGAAAATGTTATATTGCCTCTGTATCGCTGCTTGGTGAGACCACACTCGCAGGCTGATGAAATATGGGCGCATGAAAAATGAGCCCTCATGATTGAGCGCTCACTTTCCTAATGCTTGCCCATCCACCTCTCCCGGGTGCATGATGCAGTATGCTAATGAGCCGCTGCGTTAAAAAAGAGGCGCTAGGAGAAATTGTGTGTCCCTAGCGCCTCCTCAGCATCGGGTGCCCAGGAGAAGTGGCTGTGTGAAGGTTAGGAAAACGGATGCTTGTAAATTATATTTTTCCATGTTGCTGCTTTCTGTGATTCTTCTGACTTAATATCACATTGATATTAAGCAGTATTTTCTGCTTTACTGTTCAACTTTTGGGGCTCCTCAAGATTTAAGGTCAGCTCTGGGGCTGGCTTTAATTTTTGAGGGTTGAAATGTGTGCATCGGGCGCACGGTTATTTTTTTACATCGGGGATATACTAGCTCATAGCCTCATCAACATGGCATTTACATATGATGAGTGCTATTAGCTACGGGCTGGTTTGGATGCACATTTTGGATGCGCTGACCCCCCTTATTACAATTTGGGTTATGGATGTGCATCCAAAACGCTCATCCAACCATGGGTTAAACTGTGTGCACAATACTCATTGGCCTGCTAGAGTACTGTGTGCAATTCTGGTCACCACATTTCAAAAAAGATATAGTTGCACTGGAGAAGTTACAGAGAAGGGCAACCAAAATGATAAAGGGGATGGAACAGCTCCCCTATGAGGAAAGGCTGAAGAGGTTAGGGCTGTTCAGCTTGGAGAAGAGACGGCTGAGGGGGGATGTATAAAGGTCTATAAAATTATGAGAGGACTAGAATGGGTAAAAGTGAATCGGTTATTTATGCTTTCAAATAATGGAGGGATTAGGAGCACTCCATGAAGTTAGCACATAGCACGTTTAAAACAATTCTTTTTCGCTTAACTCACAATTAAGCTCTGAAATTCATTGCCATAGAATGTGGTTAGTGCAGCTGGGTTTAAAAAAGATTTGAATAAGTTCTTGGAGGAGAAGTCCATAAACTGCTATTATTCAAGCTGACTTAGGGAATAGCCACTGCTATTACTGGCATTAGTAGCATGGGATGTATTTAATGTTTGGGTACTTGCCAGGTACATGTAACTTGGATTGTCCACTGTTGGAAACAGGTTGCTGGGCTTAATGGACCCTCGGTCTGACCCAGTATGGCAATTTCTTATGTTCTTAAGACGTACTGAAGCAAACAAAAAACAGAAGCTCAAAGATGAGTTGCTGAGATTACAATGCCTGTGCAATAAAGTTTAATGTGCACCTGAAGGGTCTTTGGTGCATACTAAAAATAGCTTGCTAAGCAGGAAGGCCTTATCAAGCATGTTAAGACAGTTCCCTATCACATTAATGTATAATGGCTAAAATTAGCACTTACTCATATGTAAATGAGGGAGAGTGTTTTACAAATGAGATTATATCAGGCCCAGGGGGAAATAGCATGGCATGCTCTCCACACTTGCTATTTTCTGTGAACTTGGCAGGTATTCAGCTTTTAACTGTTCCTGAGCCCACTGTCTCAGGAAAACACCCGTGCTTTCTGGCCCAAAGTTAGTGGTGAAATGCCCTAGCATCCTCATTCAGCAACTAGCAGCAATGTGGGCTAGAGCTCTCTCAGGTCCCTCCTACCCTTGAACAGATGGACCCTTTGAAATGGTAAATCTTCATTCTGGAGAAGTGTGGATGGGAGCAGAGAGAGCTCTCTGGGGATGTGCTATCACTTAGAAGGGGAGAGAGTTGTGCCTTTACTCAGGGTAGGGTTTTGTTGTCACTTGGTAAGTGAGGGGCATGCTGCTATGCGAGAACGAGGAAATTCCCCTTCCAAACTGACACTTTCACTTCAGGCCATTAGCATAGGGGACTTCCTGAGGCAGGAAAATGCATGCTTCTACCACAGACACACTGTGGGGCAGATTTTAAAAGCCTACGCACGCCGAGCCTATTTTCAAAAGGCCCGGCGGCTCGTGTAAAGCCCCGGGATGTGTGTAAGTCCTGGGTCTTGAAAAAATGGGCGGTGAGGGGGCAGGGTGTGGGCGTGGCCAGAGGCCTCTCCACTGCTGCTGGGCCGGAGGATCACACGCCGGCACTTGGCCAGCGCGCACAATTTATTTCGGAAATAAAGTTACCAGGGGGTTTTTTGTTCGGGCCAGTGGCATAGCCAGAATTGATTTTTTGGGTGGGCCCAAGGTTAACATGGGTGGGCTGTAGGCATGCAGATCTACTAGTTGTTTTCTTACTGATAAATAATGCTACATACTGCACCCTAGAATGGCTTTCTAAGTAATTTGCAACAGCCATTATGCATCATGTATGAAACTTTAAAATAATTTACTTCAATTATTTCAAGCACTTACCAGCATTAAAAATTCCTTATTAATCAGAATTTATTTTATATTTATTGCAGTTTATAAATGCACAAGTTTAGAAAACAATCAGATCCAATCAAGTAATAAAATCAAAATTAATGTATTATTTCATGAACCATCTTTGCAGAAAACCAGAAATCTTCATAAATACAATAAAATATAATTAATCATCAAAACAAGTGCAGCACAGAGCTAGGGCAATTCACATTACAACTAACATGAAAAAAAAATTCAAATTCTGGTGTCAACGCAGCAAAAAATAACCCTGCACTGTTATTTTGTGAAGTAACACAAACTCTTGCAAAGAAAGATGCATCTAGAACCTTTCCATACAGTCACAGCACTGACTCTCAGGATTCAAATAACAGCAACCTTATGAAAAAGCAGCAATGCAAATACTACACCAGGCCCTAGAACATTAGTACATCACCTACGGGAATAACAGAACAAGCTAGACTACTACTACAGAGAAACTACACGCTAGCAGAAATACTGCACTTCAGTCACACACAGGCAAAACAGAAACCGACCCTTACCTAATATAGAAATAAGAGACTATAAATTAGAAACAGAAACATGCAGATAAAACCAAAATAGAAAGCCTGAGAAACTAAAATTTCTGAACAGTGGAATACTTAAGAAAGAGCAAAATACAAAAATATAAGAAATGCACATTCCCAAAGATGACATATATAAATTGCTCATAATAATAAGGCTAAAGTACCACAGATTATCAACAAAACAAATCACCGTGAATTATGTTTTTTTGTATCATTAAGTAGACCTCATACATAGGCGTAGATGTGAATGCTATTCAGCATAACATTTTACACCAGTAGTATAATCATGGGTCAGAAATGAATTTTATATGCTTAGTGAGTCCAAAGTGAAAAGAATTCAAAGTTGATGTAGCATGACATTTCTCATTGTATTCATTTTTGCAGAATTTCTTAACGCATCATAGTATTGACAACATTCAATTTCTTAAGATAATGTAGAAATGTGAGGAAACGCACTACTTCCATGTTGGTGAAAATGCAGCGAAAATCATCTCACATACATTCAGCTCCTTGATGAAGGCAAACGCCGAAACACGGTCCTTGTCTGGCTAGTACACCTCGAGCCTTGTAACACCTTTAACTCTCAGGCGTTTCTTCACATGCAAAAAAAGCTAAGTAGCTACATTATCTTAAGAAATTGAATGTTGTCAATACTATGATGCGTTAAGAAATTCTGTAACAATGAATACAATGGGAAATGTAATGCTACATCTTTTAATTCTTTTCACTTTGGACTCACTAAGCATATAAAATTATTTTCTGACCCATGATTATACTTCTAGTGTAAAACGTTATACTGAATAGCATAATTCACAAAAAACCATAATTCACAGTGATTTGTGGTACTTTAGTCTTCTTATTATTACAATTTTATACATGGCTACACCTGTCCATAAATTTTGACAGAGCGGTTGTGATGCTTATATTTAAATTGCTAACATCTCAAAATATTTTTTTTTTTACCTTTGTTGTCTGATCTTTGTATTTTTCTAATCAGTTGGTCCTGGTCTCTTTTTCCCATTTTTTCCCTTGTCGCTCATCAGTGGCGTAGCGAGGGGTGGGCGGCCGCCCCGGGCGCCGGGTCTAAGGGGGCGCCAAAAAGCTATTTAAATAAAAAAAGAAATTAGTATTTTAAGCCCAGATGTAAGTGTTGTTGAATACTGGCAGATCGTCTTTTTTTTTTTGTTTTGTTATGAGAGATTTATAGTAATGGTCAGGGGCGGATTGACCTATCGGGGGATTGGGCATCCCCCGATGGGCCGGTCTACCTGGTCACGTGGTCTCGACCGCGTGGCTCTTCTTCAGCCCAGCCTCAACGCCTTTGCCAAGCTGGCAGGGGCCGAAGAAATACAAATCGAGGCCGGCGGGGGCCGAAGAAAAGAAAATCAGCCAGCGGCGCGTGGGCCGAAGAAATGAAGATGGGAACCTCCCAGCCAGTCCCGCCCCCGCTGGAGAAATTAAAATCAAGGCCGGCGGCGGCCGAAGAAAAGAAGATGGGCGCCTCCCAGCCAGCCTCAAGCGGGGGCTGGCTGGGAGGCGCCCATCTTCTTTTCTTCGGCCTCCGCCGGCTTTGATTTTAATTTCTTCGGCCTCCGGAGACAGCCGGCCCCCGAAGGCCGGCGGGGGCCAAATAAATTAAAATCGAGGCTGGCGGAGGCCGAAGCAAAGAAGATGGGCGCCTCCCAGCCAGCCTCAAGCGGGGGCTGACTGGGTGGCGCCCATCTTCTTTTCTTCGGCCCCCGCCGGCCTCTATTTTAATGTCTTCGGCCCCCGCCGGAGACCAAGAGGGCTGAAGACATTAAAATCGAGGCCGGCGGGGGCCGAAGACATTAAAATTGAGGCCGGCGGGGGCCGAAGGAGTGAACACCGGTCTGCTAACCGCCGCTGGAGACCAGCTGTTCAACCTTGGATCAGAAGGGTGCTTCTGTGTGTATGTGAGAAAGGAGCGGTGTGTGTGTATGAGAATCACAGCTCGGGCGCTGGAGCCTCCCCCACGGGGGAGCGGTATAAATAGCCGGGCAGGCGGGGGCTGGAACTAGGGCCTCTGAACCCCTCACCGCGGGTACTGGGGGGCGGGGGGGGGGACTGTTCCCGCTTGGTACTGGTTCAGGTGAGTAATAGAGAATGGGGTGCGGGTTCCGGTTGTCGCCCCAGGCTTATATTCTTTTGCACACACATAAACCCATTCTCACCCACAAACCCATGCTCCCAGTCTCACCCACAACATACACATATTTAAGCTCCCATTCTCACCCATACATACACACATTTAAGATCCCATTCTCACCCAAACATACACACATTCAAGCACCCATTCTTACCCACATATTCAAGCTTCCATTCTCACCCACACACACAAACCCAGACTCCCATTCTCACCCATATATACACACATTCAAGCTCCCATTCTCACCCATACACAAACCCAGGCTCCCATTCTCACCCATATACACACACATTCAAGCTCCCATTCTCACCCACATATTCAAGCTTCCATTCTCACCCACACACACACACACACATTCAAGATTCCAATCTCACTCCCACACACCCAGGCTCCAATTTTCACCCCCACACACACACACTCAGGCTCCCATTCTCATCCACACATACACATTCAAGCGCGTGCACAGCTTCCGCTTCCTCCCCCCAAAGCAGGAAGATCAGCTGACCTGCTGCCGCTGGCCTCCTGCTATCTTCGGGCCATAAGGCCCACTGATCTTCCTGCTTGGGGGTGAGGGGAAGGAAGCAGAAGTTCTGCACTGCGCTTCCGCTCCCCCCTCCAAACAGGAAGATCGGTGTGCCATACGACCAGAAGATAGCAGGAGGCCAGCGGCAGCAGGAGAGGCCAGCTGATCTTCCTGCTTTGGGGGGAGGAAGCGGAAGCGGTGCGCGGCGCTTCCACTCCCCCCCGCAAACAGGAAGATCGGTCGGCCATATGGTCGTAGCACCGCTTCCCCATGTGTGCCGTGATGGCACGCCAGGTGTGGGTCCTCCTGTTCGCTGTCGCGGGGATGGGAACCCGCGACAGCCTTGCAGTTCTGGTGCCAGTTGGGTGGGCCTGGGTCTAAATTGGGTGGGCAGCTGCCCACCCAGGCCCATCCGTGGCTATGCCATGGGTTTGGGCTGGGGGCAGGACAGGTAGTGGAAGGTGGGGGGGAGAGGGAATGGGGAAAGCCAGCTGGTCTCCCCGAGGGCTCGGCACACGCAAGGTGCATTAATGTGTACCCTCTTGCGTTGTCGACCCCTGATTTTATAACATGCGCACATTATAAAATCGGGCGTACATTTGTGCACGTCGGGTACCATTCACAAATGTAGGCCGCGCACGTAGACTTAAAAATCCAGCCCTGTGTGTTTAGTTATTTAGCATGGATGTGTTAAAATGAATTGCATAGAACATAAGCTGTCATTTTACCATGCATATTAAAAATGTTTAGAGCATTGCATGCTAAACAATATTT
The DNA here is from genome assembly GCF_901001135.1 of Rhinatrema bivittatum. NCBI lineage: Eukaryota > Metazoa > Chordata > Amphibia > Gymnophiona > Rhinatrematidae > Rhinatrema > Rhinatrema bivittatum. The sequence goes on along the minus strand of NC_042619.1, from coordinate 245,147,600 downwards.
AACATGAGGTTTATTGCATAGGCCCTAGGGAGAGTAATTTTATAAATGTGTGGGTAAAGGTAAATTCTATGTTGACCTATGGGAATAAGTTCACTTTGAAAATTCTTATGTCAGTGGTGCTTATATGTGCACAAAATTATCTGTGCAAAGTCCCGCCTTCTCTATAGAGGGCATAACTTGTGCGGGTTGATTTACTTGCTTACTTTTTAAAATACGCGGGTAAACCCATAGCTCTCAACTCCACCCTCTGGAATGCTTCTTACCCCTGTGCTTGTAAAAGGCCATGCGAAACCAAGCTACGTACGTACCTGAGCCCTGAACAATTTTGTAACATCTTTATTATGATAAGGTTTGTCTCTTTGCTTTCCCATCTTGCTTTCTACAGAGAATGGTCAGGTAGGTGCTATCCCCTTTCCTCATATTCCTCCCCACATTTTCCGCTCATACAGTCCAAACAGATCAGTAGCCTCTTGAGGCTGAGAGAGCAGGAGCAGCTTTCTTCCTTGCTAGCTGCCCTTCAGTTTATTAACTGTCCAAATGGGACTTCTTTGTGGGCTGGAATCACTAAAGCAGGGGTTGGGAGCCTCCTATCCTTGAGGGCTGCAAACCGTTGTCAGGAAATTCCTCACGGATATGCACGAGGTAGATTTGCGTGCACACTGCCTCAGTTGTATTCAGATCTATCTCATGCTTGACCAATTTGCAGCTCGCAAGGATTGTTGGCCCCCCTCTCCTCTCTTACAAAGGATTTTTCCTGCTTTGTGTCTATAGGGAGAATGCTGGGACGGTAACTTTCAAATAGGTGTGCACACGCACCTTTGCGCTCATGCATCGGCCTGTGCCCAGGTACATGGCCATTTTGTAACATATGTGCGCGTGTGCACGCGTGTTATAAAGTAGCCTGGTCGTGCGCACATGTGCACCAGATTTTAAGTGGGTGTGCGCCTGTGCGGGCAAATCCCACTCCTGCCATGTAAACTGAGGAATTTTAAAAGGGGTGTGACCTGACGCCATTCCCAGTTTTATCAGGCAGTCCTCAGTTCACCCAGTTAAGAAATAGGTCCTCCAATCCCCCTGCTTTGATTGCCTTCACTCCCCCCCCAGTTAGCCCTGATCCTTAAAACCCCACAGATCTGCCTAGCTTTCTTTACATTTTAACTTACATGGCACCCCTAGCAGAAAGAAAGTTCCACAGCAGGGAGCCCCGGCGCATGCTGGGCTGCATCCGTATTTACACGCACATCTTTGCTTCTCGCCCTGAAATGCCCAGACCATGCCCACGTCCCGCTGCTTTGTGAAAACCGATGTGCATGTTGCAGGAGATAACGTGCATATCTTGGCAGCTTTTAAAATCTGCTCGGCGCCCGTGAGCCCAGCTTTTTCGCGTATCCCATAATTAATGTGGGCATTAAGCTTTTAAAATTCACCCCTTAGACTTGAATTTTCCTTCCTCAGAGCCTGTAAGTGCCTCAGCCACATTGACAGCCTGAACTGTCACAAGAGATCAGGTTGAGAAGTGAACCTGTATAGCACTACCGTCTCAGTCATTGGCTCAGCTGTTAAGGATTTATTTTTGACTAATAGATTAGACAATATTCCAGCTTGCATAAGTCAAGGAGGACCTAGATAGAAAACAAGGAGCTCTTAAATTTTGATTTTTTTAAATTTTAAAATTGTGTTTTCCAGGAGTTTTGCCCAACTATTGTGCCATCACAATTATCTAATGCTCAGGTCCAGACTAGTGCCCGGAAACTAGAGCGCTAACAGTGGCTCTCAAACATGCAGGAGCTCCTTTCTGAGCATATGGGTGGTCATGTTGACTTCTCCTTCCCAGCTACATGAGCGGCATCCTGAGTATGGGACTCAATGGGCAGCATGAAGGGAATGGTCTACAGCTGGGCCGCACTCTGCGCAGTGCACATATTGCATGCAGCACCTCCTTTTCCTTTCTTTGAGTCCTTCACGAATGTATGTGTGTGAGAGAGAGAGAGAGAGAGGAAGCTCGCATCCAGCACTGGCCCTGCCCCTTTGCACAGTTCACACCCGACCCTGCTCCGCCTCTTCCCCTCGCCACAGTTCCATTTCCTGTTTGTCTACAAATTGAGTTCTGGCTTAGAAGGTGTGCTAGGAATTGCTTGGTGTGGCATCCGGCAATACACCGAGTTGGCTACTGCTGCTTTAGATGGATCTTATATCATACATCTCTGCGTGCATAATGTCAATCCTGTATATGAATGTCTTTAAAAAAGACTCTTGGCAGGGACAGTGTTTTTTCAGTTGATTTAAGGCGTAACCTAAAAGCATGAATCCAACCCTTCCCCCCCCCCCCCCCATTTTTTTCTCTTAAGATGATACCTGTTTGTTTGTTTGTTTATTTATTTATTTCCAAGCTCATGGTCTATCAAGTTTTAACCAGGCAACAAAATGCTTAACATTTGCTAGAAGTCCTTTTGTACCTATTTTCTCTATGCAATGCAAGAAAGATGTAAATGCCCACAAAACTGCTTAGAAATGCCGCTCCAGGTCCTCAAACCTGGTAGTCTCTGTTTCGTAAGGTTGAGTGTATGCAGCATTCATTTTGCTGATATCTAAACTACATTCTAAGAGCTAGCAGGCTGGCATTCAATTTTAGCAGTCATAAAATCACAAAGGAAGTCATTTGCAAGCTGAATTTTCAAAGCCATTAATGTGCATAAACCTGGCTTGTATGCTCATAAATGGCTGTTAAAGCACAGCCCAGGGCTCAGGGCCTCACACGTGGACCCTGATGTAAAAACTGGAGAAAGGTATTTCAGAGGGCAGAGCTGGAACTTGCGGACATACTTTTTGATTGTAAATAGTTTGGAGTGAATTTTCAAAGGAATTGCGTGCATGACAGTAGGAATTTTAAAAGCCCATTTGCACATGTAAAACCTTTTGAAACTGACCTCCCATGTGCATAAGTCAGCCTGCATAAATTACACCCTCTAAACAGGAGGCGGAACTTCGTGCAAGTTAATCTGTGCACATACTGGGCCCATTACCCGAGCTTACCGTCCTAATGCGCATACAGTAAATTTGCTTTTAAAATGTTGATTAAAATCCAACTTTAGCCCTACCTGCACTGTTATAAAATGGCCCTCCCTATGAAATATAAAAGGTTATAACTTTTCACTTTAATAATTGCATCAGGACATTCCTTAGCATTTTTGTGCCTCTCCCCCATACTTCTGCTGTTCTGCAGGATACCTTGGTAATTATCTCTCACATGTGTGCCTTGCTTTCCCTTCCTTCTTGCCCTGTGCCCATGTTTGCCTTGTGTGTCTCTTCTCCCTCCTGGGCTCATGCCTCCTACCTCTCCTTCTGGGATCCTTGCTCACTGGGTTTCGATATTCCATATAATCTGTGCCATTCATAAGTGTGCGAGAGAGTGCTGAGTGAGTAATGGCTGCTGGATGCTGTTTATTGGAGCTCCCAATACAAATTCATCATCCTTTCCTGTACTAGAGTCTGAATGGTAGCAAAGGATGAAATTCTATTTCTGTCTTAGGTTAAATCATTGTATTTTCTCTTCGGCACTACAATGTATCTTAAATGTCTTTGAAAAGATGAGAAGTAGACATCAGCTGAGCTATATCTGTAAGGAAGTTATTTACTTTGTATTCTCTGGATCTGATAGAAGGGAGCAACCTCCCCCTCCTTCCATATTTGTCATGGGAAATGAAATGATAGAAGTCTTTTAATTGGAAATGTCTTATTGCCACAGTTTTTGACTGTGTGATAAATTAAGCTGCCCTTAAGCTGACAAGTCCCATCTGCTACCTTGATGGAAACAATAGAACAGTTTGAAGTAAAATCCTCAGAGGACATTTTGCTAGAGGACAACACAATCAAGCAACAACAACAAAAATGAAAGGGTTTTAGTGGGGGGTCACCAAAGTCTGTATTTGCGCTGCAAGTCTTCCTGATAAGCTTGCACATCAATCAGAAGTGTTAACTGGATTTTTTGAAAATGTAGATTTGCATTTTCTTGGCGCTGAGTTTTCCTTTCGATCTTATTCTTTGGTCACCTTTCTTTTTTGTCATTATATGTATTATTTCTCATTTTTAAAGGAATGATGTGCATTTTTTCTTCTAGCCACATTTTATTTTGTTATTTATTTTAATCTCCATCCCTGAGTCTGTTCTTTATTTAATCATGCTATATCTGCATGCTTTACTGTGGTGCTTCTCAAGCCGGCTCTAGCGTATCTCCAAATCAGTCTGGTTTTCAGGATAATTGAGGTCTATATGCATGAGATAGATCTGCATGCACCGCCTCCATTATATGCAAATCTATCTCTTGCATATTCTACCTGGGTACCCTGAAAGCCAGACTGGCTAAGGAGTAGTCCAGGAGCAGCTTGGGAAATATTGCTGTGTAGGTGTTTCTGTATGATACCTGCAAAGAAGTTCTATTAAAGTTCCTAAAACGTCTGTATATGATTACTTTGTGTTGAATTTAGGGTAATCAAGTAAAGGTTTTTGCAATCAATAGGCCTGGTTTGCCTCACTCCAGAACACTGGACTCAAATTTCCAGTACTGGATATCAGTAGTTCCAGGAGTTACATTCAATGGAACCTTTTCTGAAGGTCTTCTCTTCTGTGTTGGATCTTGAGAGTGGTTCTCCCATATTTCAGGATATTTGGGAAATTCATATTTAGGTATTCTTTACAGTAAGTGCATTGTGGAATGCCTTACGTTCCCATCAATTTCTGTCTGTCATTTTTCAACTAACTCTAAATTGTGTAAATAATTTGACAAAGAATATAAGGATGGCTGCTGCTGAGGATACGTAAGGTGAATATGAGAGAAAGGAGAAAGACAGGTCTTCGGCCTAATCGAGGCATGGTAGGACAAGGCAGCACCACCAGTTCCCAGAGGGAGTATTGAAGCAACGGGGTGAGGGAGTAGAGGAGGAGAATAATAAGACCAGGGAGTGGGGCAGGGGAAGAGAGGAAGGGAGAAGAGATGAGTGAGGGAGTGATGTTTGGAGGGAGGGAGGACTGCAGAAGAGCGAGAGAGAGGTGGGATAGGGGTGTGCACTTGCAGCAGGCTCACCAGCAAAACCATGAAACCCTGGTGGTGCTGCATTGGCTCCAGCTCCTCCAGTCCAGGGACATGCTCTGCAGCTTCTAGCCACCACAGGCGGCTCAGCCTGGCAGCCAGCCAGCAGTACTGTATCAGCAGCTGTCCAGATCCCAACTCTTCCCTGCAGACTCTGCTACTGAACCCTGACTCCCAACCTTGCTTCCTACAGATCTCTGGTCATAGAGCTCCAGTGCAGTGGCCTGGGGGGGGGGGGGGCTCCAGACATCACAAACAGGAAGGCAGTAAGAGGCAGGAGCAAGTGCTAGCCGGAGCTGGCTGCAGGCACTCCACAGCCCAGACAACAGCAAGACCATGCTGGTGGTTGCAAGGGCAGGGAAATGGCAACCAAAAGCAACAGGGATTCTCCAAAGACAATCAGGATGGCAGTCCTCACACATGGGTGACATCACCCAATGGAGCCCGGCACAGAAAACTTTTGTCAAAGTTTCTAGAAACTTTGACAGGCTCACTGAGCATGCCCAGCATGCCGCTAACCACGCATCCAAGTGGGGTCCCTTGTCAGTCTCTTCTTTTCTGCGAAACTGTTGCCTTATGGTCTTGGAGCTCGTGCCTCTTTTTGGCCGTTTTTTGCTTTTTTGGAAGTGTTTTTTCTTCCACGTGTCGCGTAGGGTCCCTCGCTCCTTTGGGTCCTTTTCAGCGATTTGGTAAGTCCCTTGTGTTTTCACAGTCAATTGCCAATGGCCTCCTTCCCCGGTGCCCGCCATCCATCGACCGCACACCACGTACTTTTTTCCATGGCATCGACTGGCTTCCGCCAGTGCCCCCGGACTATGTCCATCACAGACCCTCACGGGTTCCGCGTTCTCTGCCTGGAGGCATCCGACGATGTCCGTAATTATGATCTCTGTGCCCAGATGACCCCCAAGAGTCATCGGGCCTGTTTTGATAAAATGGAAAAATTATTCAGGACCAAGCAGTCAGATCCATCCTCGGCCTTGGGGACTTCCACCCTGATCGGAAAGGAGATCCTGGTCTCAACTCTGTCGGGATTTCCCCCCTCCTACACTCCCCAGCCCTGATCTCAGAGCAGGGGACCGACTGCAATCTTTGTCATTCTGTTCTTAGTCTGGTTCCTTGCCGTTGTCATCGGTTCCGGACAAGGACTGTGGTGACCATAGAAAAAGGTCGAAGAAACACTGTCATCGATCATATTCATTTTCTAAGCCAGACCATGGGCAGGCACCGACTTGGTGCCTCCCACGAAGTGGTCTAGGGCGGAGAAAGTGATTCCCTCCAACCCTACCGATGCCTCCAGGCAGCTTCTACCGACATTGTTGGAGGGCTTGGTGCCCCTCGGTGCACCAGGAGATGTCCTGATTATGTCTGCTCCTCTTCAAGCCATTTTATGCTCAGCTGCCTTTGAGGAGGAGTTAGAGAGGCGTGTACGGTTGGCGACTGGCCGGGCCCTGCAGTGCTTCGAGCCTCCAGTTCTACCGGGACTGCCACAGCTGCAAGAGCCTACTCCACTGGTGCTTGCGCCCTTACTGGAATGGCTCGATATGCTGCTTAGTGTCTTACCGACGCAGCCAGCTCTGGTGCCCAAGCCCCTTCGCGGCCAAAGGGAGCACTGCTGCCACCGCCACTGGCCCCCATACCAGTGAGCGACGACTCCGAGGAGGAAGAGCCATCGGGTTTGATGACGGCTCGGTGACACATGGTGCTACGTCACCTCCCAGCTATCCCAGAGCCATTGGGATAGCCATTGGGATCGGTTCCACCGATGCCTTCGGTGCCTCCGATCCCACCGACGCCATTGGATCCATCGGCGCTCCTGCGACCTCGAGGCCCATTGATGCCTTTGGTTCTTCTCTCGGTGCCCTCAAGGCTTACATCTTGCCCACCATTTGGTCTTTGACCTTCGCATCCCCCAAGGGTCACATTAAAGGGAGAGTCCCTTGTGTCCCCTGGGAGGGAGAAGCCCCCGTATCCTCCTCTGAGGAATAAGAGGATCTGCCTTCCAAGCCCTCTCCACCGGAAGAGCGGCAGAAATCTCCTCCGGAAGATCTCTCCTTCGGGATTTGTAAAGGCCATGGGAGAATCTGTGCCTTTCCAGCTTTTAACAGAGCAGGACACCAGGCACAAGATGCTTGAAATTCTACAATTCATGGATGCCCTGAAAGATGTTGGCAGTGCCAGTCCATGACATTTTAAAGGAGCTGGTAACCCACCTTTGGGAACACCCCATCTCAATGCCACCAGTTAACTGGAAGACAAACACGGTGTACCTAGTCCAGCCATCCACTGGGTTCGACTGCCGTCAACTCCCCCACCAATTAGTGGTGGTAGAGTTAGCCCTGAAGAAGGCAATAAGGATCCACACCCATGCTTCTGTTCCCCCATTGCGAGAGCATATGACTTTCAATGCCTTTGGATGCCAGGTGTTTCAGGGCACTATCAGGCCGATACAGTAAAGCGCGGCCACGCTAACACGTCTTTTAACCTGCATTGGATGCGCGTTTTAAGCACGTAAGCTGGGCGTGCGATTCAGTATCATCTTTTACTCGTCCTTACCGCTTGCCGAAAAAGACACGCTGCCATTAGTGCCTGCCGCATGTATATGGTATGTTAATGATCGGATTAGCTATTTGCCTCGATACAGTAACGCGCGCCCAAAGTAACGCGTCTTTAACCAGTATTTTTACCGCGTCTTTAACCTCTATATTTATCACCTACCCTGACCCTGGCGTTAGTTTGGTGTTGTGCTCTGTGACAGTCAGCATCGGACCAGACAGCGTCATGGACAACATTTATATATTGGCTTTGACGATCTTTTTCATTCGGAAGCGTGGCTTCAGAGTCCGTGACTCCCGGGGTCCATGCTGTACCTGTTGGAAAGAACCAAGTGTGCATTGCTATACTTACCTGCTGAAAGCGTTGCAGATCATCTGATAGATATCCAATGGAACAGTTGTACCTGGTCTGTCCTGGGCCAAAACCAAATACAAAGGGACTTTTTCACTCGGAGATGCGACTGATATACACGTCCAAGGTAGGATTATGACGCGGCAATGATGTCACAAAGGGGGGAACAATGGGATAATTTTCTAGCTGGATGAAAACCTTGGAATTCGTTACATTTCAAAATGACAACCCCTGTTCAAATGAAACCTTACGGACGTTCAAGAGGCCATGGTGTTCTGAATCTGCTAGGGAGTTAGCAATCTGTTGTATATCTGCTGTTCAAGTTAGCAATCTGTTATGGAGAAGATGCATGATAGGAGGAGCAATCTGTAGAGAAAGCTCTGTGTAGCGGGCTCCTGGAGAGGGAGGAGTCAGCAATCTTGTAGTGTCTCAGATATCATCTTGCTAAGGAGTAGCAATCTGTAATGAATCTGATATAGTTGTGGGTGGATCCCTGGGCCAATGGCAGATGACCACGCTCTCGGGAGGATACCCCAGAGGGACCACCGGCTAGGCTGGAGTATGGAGACAGACACACATTAGTTCTTTTATTAAACAGGTTATTAGAAACCACCAGAGGTGGCAGTAGTGAGCTGATATGCCCGGCAGGGCTGTAGTCCCTCAGGTACTGGAACAATGATCCCAGGATGGCTGAGCTGTTGAGAAACTGTAGAAAGTGAGTAGACAGAATAGGCAGAGTTCATGAACAGAACTAGATGACAAAACTCACGTAAGGTCTCAAGTAAGCTCAGGAGCTGGAAAGGATTAGGCCCTCGAGGAGCGAGTATCTGGTTCCAGGGAAAGCTCTGAGAGAGCGATGGTAACTCAAGTTTGTTTGTAGCAGTGATAGCTTCCAGGCAGTAGAGAATCTTCAGAGTGTTCAGGAACATGGGCCTTCGAGGAGCAAGTACCGGTTCCTATCTGTAATCTGAAAATAAAGAAAAGGGCGAGGCCCCCGAGGAGCGGGTACCTCTGGTAAGTCAGAGGAGGCAGAGTAGCTTGGATAGGGAAACCTTGTCCATAACCTTATCCCTTCTTTGCTAACTCAGTTTGTTAGCGTTTTCAAAGACTTTTAAATATTGGAAGCAGATGACGTCATCTCAGGGGGACGCCTGTGAGGTTCGCGCCCTTGCTGGTACAAGAGTCAGGACGCGCGCGTGCCCTAGGCATCAGGACAAGATGGCGAGTTGCAGCGTCGAGCCGGTCCAGGGACGCCAGAAGGAGAAGGCATGGATACGCCGCGGCAGCCAGCCGTCCATCAGACCTGGAGGGAGTCACCACAGAGGTAAAGAGGGCGGAGTGAGGGCGTCGAGCAGCGACGGACGCAACACATGGAGGTTGGAAGCTGGGCCGCTGCCTTGAGCATCCAGAAAATGAAGAACTGGGCAGAAAAAGGCGGGAACGTCCATGTTAGCAGGCCATGCTACCTTACAATGTTCATGGCCTGCGGCGGAGTGGCCGCTGCCTTGAGCGTCCAGAAAATGAAGAACTGGGCAGAAAAAGGCGGGAACGTCCATGTTAGCAGGCCATGCTACCTTACAACGTTCATGGCCTGCGGCGGAGTGGCCGCTGCCTTGAGCATCCAGAAAATGAAGAACTGGGCAGAAAAAAGTGGGAACGTCCATGTTAGCAGGCCATGCTACCTTACAATGTCCATGGCCTGCGGCGGAGTGGCCGCTGCCTTGAGCGTCCAGAAAAGTTGGTAGCGGTACAGACATGTTGGTACAGCTACCAAACCTTCCAGGTGCTCAAGAGCCCATGGAGGTTGGAAGTTAGCCAGGCCTGCGACCATGGACGTCCATGCCATGGACGATGGGCAGAAAAAGGTGCTGCCTTGAACGTCCAGAAAAGTTGGTAGCTGTACGGTGGAGCGGCTGGGAAGGCTGGATAGCTATTTATTATGCTACACTTGACAAATAACTTTTGGTATTTGGAATCTGAACGCATCGCGAGTATGGGATTTTAGAAGAAAAAGTCTATCATGTTTCCTTCTTCAGGCAATGTCAAGAGGGGTCTTTATTGATTTCTTGTGAACAATTTTTAATTTTGGCATGGAAGTGAGTATTGGAATTCATTTTCGAAATGTAATGACAACTCCTCTTCAAATGTCAATTGAAATGACATGTAGGGAAATGACATGTAGGGAAGAGCAATTTGGGCAGTGCGCCCTGGATACTGTAAAATCGATAGCAAATTCTAACCATGCTTTTGGTGCGCGTTTGGTGCGCCTTAGCCGCCACTTGGATTTCCCTATGATTTGAATACTGAATAGAGCGGACTGTGAACCAAAATGTGCGCGCGCCAAACGAGCGGACAATATACACTGCCACACTTTTTTTTACACATCTGTACTGTATCGGCCTGTAAGTTGACTGTCCATATCACCTGCTACCAATAATGCATGCATACTTCCAGGAACCTGTGGAAGCAGGCCCTTGAATTTAGTGAACGCCTACCACAGCATTTCCAGGAGGATTTCCAGACAATTGTCCAGCAGGCATGGAGTGCGATAAGCATGAGGTTTGCTCTGCTTATGATGTCTTTGAGACAGCCATGGATTTTCTACCTCTTCTCAGTTATGGTAGTAACTGTCATAGGAACAGTGTCCCTGCAGCAGTTACTACCCTTAAGAGCAGGGGTGGGCACTTCCGGTCCTCGAGGGCCACAAACCAGTCTGGTTTTCAGGATATCCCTAATGAATATGCATGACATAGATTTGCATACAACTGAGGCAGAGTGCATGCAAATCTCTCTCATGCATATTCATTAGGGATATCCTGAAAACCAGACTGGTTTGTGGCCCTCGAGGACTGGAAGTGCCCACCCCTGCTTAAGAGGAACATGGGGGTATTCTGCACAGAGCGGCAGTTACTACCATAAGAAGCTTGCTGGGCAGACTGGATGAGCCATTTGGCCTTTTTCTGCCGTCATTATTATGTTACTATCGGGTCTATCCAGTACCGAGCGGTAGGAAGAGCTGTGTTAGTGCCTACGGCACCCGCGGTTACCGCACGCACAGTGCAGCTCACCTACCGCTCGATCCTGAACTCTAATTTCATGCAAATGTAAACCGCGGCTAAGAAGTGCCCGTGAAGCGTTAGGCCCGCGCAACCCATTTTACTGGATAGAGCGCCTATACAGTATCCTGGGTGCGCGGGCCTAAGGCTTCACGCCACGCTGGTATCTGTCATTTTAAATGTCATTTGAAATGACAGATACCAGGAAGTTGCTTTGCCGCTGTCAGTGTCTGTTCTCCCCTCCTCCCGGAGCAGGGCGCGAAAAGCAGCCTTGCTCCGGGAGGAGGGTAGAATAGACACTGACATTGGCGAAGCAAAAAAAAATATAAAACGAAAAAAGCCCCGGCCGCGATCATGGGTGCCGGTCTCCGTGGCAGCCCCAGTCCTCTCCCCTGCTCCCAAAGCCAAAAAAAAAAAAAGCAAAAAAAACGTTGCAGCCCCCCTCCGATGTCCGGACTGGGGCTGCCACGGAGACTGCAACGGCGAAGAAAAAAAAAAACCAAAAGCAATTTTGTTTTTTTTTTTTCAAAAGCGACAATTTTGTTTTTTTTCCAAAAGCGACTTACTTTTGGGATCTGTCAAGATCCCAAAAGTAAGTCGCTTTTGGACGCCTGCAAAACTTACTATTCTGAAGCCATCAGCAGGAAGACATTGCGATCGTAGCTCCTCCCGAGGAAGACAAAGATGGCCGCCTGCACGGGGGGAAGCTACAATTGGCCGCTCAAGACGTGGCGTCACATCCTGTGACGCCAAACGTCGTGACGTCACGTCTTCAGCGGCCAATTGCACGCTTTCTTCGTGCAGGCGGCCATCTTCGTCGGGAGGAGCTACGATTGCAATGTCTTCCTGCTGATGGCTTCATAATAGTAAGTTTTGCAGGCGTCCAAAAGCGACTTACTTTTGGGATCTTGACAGATCCCAAAAGTAAGTCGCTTTTGGAAAAAAAACAAAATTGTCGCTTTTGAAAAAAAACAAAACAAAATTGCTTTTGGTTTTTTTTTTGCTTCGCCGCGGTGTCCCTCCTTCTCCCGGAGCAAGGCTGCTTTTCGCGCCCTGCTCCGAGAGGAGGGGGGACACAGCGGCGAAGCAAAAAAAAACCAAAAGCAATTTTGGTTTTTTTTTGCTTCGCCGCTGTGTCCCTCCTTCTCCCGGAGCAAGGCTGCTTTTCGCGCCCTGCTCCGAGAGGAGGGGGGACACAGCGGCGAAGCAAAAAAACCCACAAAATTGCTTTTGGTTTTTTTTTGCTTCGCCGTTTTTTTTGCTTTGCCGTTGCAGTCTCCGTGGCAGCCCCAGTCCGGACATCGGAGGGGGGCTGCAACGTTTTTTTTGCTTTTTTTTTTTTTGGCTTCGGGAGCAGGGGAGAGGACTGGGGCTGCCACGGAGACCGGCACCCATGATCGCGGCGGGGGCAGGTGAGCGGGGGCTGGGGGAAAGCTTTCCACCTACCCTTACCCATGCCTCTACCGCCTGGGTCAGGGTAGGCGGTACGTTTGCAGGTTAAACGCGCGTCAAAACGGCAGGGAAAGATAGCGATAGTCGGGGCGCGGGTTACGGGATGCTAGGGAATAGCTAATTCGCTCGTTTGCATGCAATATCGAGCTAATTCGCTCGTTTGCATGCAATATACATGCCATGGGCGGAAGGGGTTGCCCGGGGAATTTAGGACGCGGTAGGAGTAGGTTAAAGGGGATTCGGGATCGCAGGAAGGGCTAACGCGGCCGGAAACGGAGTAAAAAGCGGCTTAGGAGCAGGGTAAACACGGCCGCACTTTACAGGATAGACCTGTATGTTAGATGGATTGAGTTTTACCTGGATAGATGCCAGGCCCAAGCTCCCCCCCCCCCCCCCCCCCAACTTTGGACTTGATTTGTGAATTTTCAATTTTCATGGAAGTTATTGTGCCTCCAGACAGATGGATTGATTGAACCAGCCCCAAGTGCTTTTTTACAAGTTGTACAGTGCTGAAAAACATGTTCTTGTTCTTCTGTCTAAACCCTCACATGGTTTACCTCCTACCTCACCCATAGAGAATACTTAGTAAAAATTGACAATTCAGAATCCTCGAACATCCCCCTCACACAAGGCGTCCCCCAAGGTTCCTCCCTTTCCTCTACCCTCTTCAATATTTATCTTCTGCCACTCTGCCATCTACTCTCCAACCTAGGCCTAAAGTTCTTCCTGTATGCAGATGATGTGCAAATTCTTATACCCATTCAAAAATCCCTCAACGAAACCATCCAATTCTGAGAATCTTGCCTTGAGTCTATCAACTCCCTATTATCCAATCTCCACCTTGCGCTTAATACTTAAAAAACAGAAATCTTCATCATTTCTAATCAACTGGACCACTCACTCCAACCTACTTTCCATAACACTGCACTAAAGTACACAACACTGCACTCTGTGAGAGACTTAGGCATCTCGCTGGATCAACACCTAAACTACAAATCCCATATTAAGTCTCTCATAAAGGGGGGTTTCTTCAAACTCCACATCCTTAAAAAACTCAAACCCCTCCTTCATGCCCAGGACTTCCGCACAGTTCTGCAGACAACCATCCTATCTAAATTGGACTACTGCAACTCCCTTCTCCTAGGCCTCCCTGCCTCCACCATCAAACCTCTGCAAATCCTTCAGAACGCTATGGCGAGAGTTATTACCAATACTCGTAAAAGGGACCATATCAGCCCTATTTTAAAAGATCTGCACTGGCTCCTCGTCTCTTTCCGATCACAATACAAAACACTCACCATCCTGCACAATACCCTCTACAAAAACAATCTCGCCTGGCTCGAGGAAATGCCCCATTTCCGATCTTCTAACCGCCCAGCCAGAACCTCCTTTGCGGGCACCCTCCACTCCCCATCCCTCAAAACCGCACACCTCTCCACCACTAGAGAAAGATCCTTCTCCATAGCTGGTCCTACCCTATGGAACACAGTACCTACTGAGCTCCGTCTAGAACCATCCTTACAACAATTCAAAAAAGGTATCAAGACATGGCTTTTCAAACAAGCCTATCCGGATACCAACCAAACCTAGACATTATCCCTTTTGAACCACCCTGGCATCCCTTACCCCCTAGCCTTAAGCCTCTTAGAACTTGTATTTTGTTTTGTATATACCTGTATACTGTTAATACAGCTAATTATTCTTGCTCTTCATATGTTATGTTCCTTAGCAATTTAATTCGGTTACTTTTTCTTTCCCTTCCTACTCTCGTACTTTCTCTCTCCCTCATCCCTGTTCCTAGCCTCCACCCCTTTTCTAACCTGCTCCCTTCACCCTATCCTCGTTCATTGTAATTTCCTTCTTCTAGTTAATTGTAAACCGGCTTGATGTGTCCTACGAATGCCGGTATATAAAAGTTCATAAGTAAGAAAGTAAGTAAATAAATAAATAAATAAATTTGTTTCCACTTACTCCCACATCTACTCCAAAGCCATCCTTTTCCTCTGAGTTGAGTATCTCACCTACATGACAAAGCCAAACTCCAACCCTTGTGACCAGTGATCTGAACTTGAGTGTTCTGCTTGATAGAACACAATATCATGCCACCGATGACCAGAGCTGTATCTCTATAAATCATTGTCCTGTTTCTCATTTGCCTTCTCATTCTAGATGGCCTAGCTCTTTTGATGATTCAGTAGAATTTGGGAGCTTCAGGATTAGTGTCCAGTTGCCAGTAATATACTTATGAGACAAAACATGCACATTACCACACTTCCATTATGCATCATGTGCATCACATGGCAGGTATATGAGCAAAAACCAGTCGCATAACCAAACACTTCTAGAATATATATATATTAAAAAAAAAAAAAAAACAACTGATAACATTTATATTAAATTTAACTCTGAAATAATATGTAGAAAGTAAAAACCAAGAACTTGCCATACTGGGTCAGACTGAAGATGCATCAAGCCCAATATCCTGTTTCCAACAGTGGCCAATCCAGGTCACAAATACCTGGCAAGATCTCAAACAGTAAATAGATTCCATGCTGCTATTGTGCAGTGATAAATAGTGGCTATTTTTTAAAGTTACCTGGTTAATTATAGTTTATGGACTTCTTCTCTAGGAATTTGTCCAAACCATTAAAAAAATAAAAAAAAGCTATGCTAACTGCCTTAACCACATCCTCCGGTAATAAATTCCAGAACTTAATGATGTGTTGGGTGAAAAGGAAAACTCTTTTAAAACATTAATGTGTTTAAAGAAAATCAACAAAATAGTTCTCCTTTAAATCATACTTTTATGATGCTAATGATTTTCAAAAATACAAGTTTTCAGTATTCCGAAGGTTCCTACCTCAGGCCATGTAGGGAAAAAATATGTATGCATTACTTCTTTAGAGTCTGGAGTAGTTCTGGAGGATTGGAAAAGGGCAGATGTGGTTCCTATTTATAAAAATGGAAGTAAGGAGGAGCTGGGAACTACAGGCCAGTTAGTCTGATCTCTGATGTGAGCAAACTAATGGAATCGCTTGTAAAATAGAGGATAGTGCAATTTTTGGAATCCAATGGATTGCAAGATTGAGGCAGCATGGTTTTACTAGAGGTAAATCTTGTCAGAAGAATCTGATCAATTTCTTTGATTGGGTGGCCAGAAAGTTGGGTCAAGGGAGAGCGCTAGACACACTGTACTTGGATTTTAGCAAGGCCTTTGACACGGTTCTGCACAGATAACTTATAAATAAATTGTGTGCCCTTGGTAAGGATCCTAGAGTGACTGGATTAGAAACTGGCTGACTGGAAGGCGACAAAGGGTAGTGTTAAATGGAGTTTTCTCTGAGGAGGGGGGATGTTACTAGCGGTGTGCCTCAGGGGTCGGTCCTTGGACCGGTTCTTTTCAACATTTTTGTGAGCAACATAACAGAAGGGTTGTTGGGAAAAGTTTGTCTTTCTGCTGATGATACTAAAATCTATATCAGGTTAGACAGCCAGCAAGGAGTGGAAAACATGAGGAGGGATCTAGCAAAGCTTAAGAATTGGTTAAGGTCTGGCAGCTAAGACTTAATGCTAAAATATGCAAAGTAATGCATTTAGGGTGCAAAATCTCAATGGAACGGTACAGTAATGGAGGAGAAATTTTTCTAAGCACCAAGGAAGAGCAGGATCTGAGGGTAACTGTATCTGATGATCTTAAGCTGGCCAAATAGGTGGTAATGGTATAATCCAAAAAGATGCTTGGCTGAATAGGGAAGAGATATTGCCCCTGTATAGGTCCTTGGTAAGACCTCACTTGGAATACTGTGTACAGTTTTGGAGACCGCACCTTCAAAAGGATATAAACAGAATAGAGTCGGTCCAGAGGGTAACTACTAAAATGATCAGGGTCTTCATTCTTAAGCATATGGGGGATATACTTAAAGATCTAAATACATATTCCCTAGAAGAAAGGCATGATAGGGAGATATGATAGAGACATTCAAATATCTCAAAGGTTTCCATGCACAGAAGGTGAGCCTTTTTCACTAGAAAGGAGTCTCTAGATTCTCTAGAACAAGGGATCATGAGATGAAGTTGAAAGGGGGTAGACTCAGGAGTAATCTTAGGAAATATTTCTTTACAGAGGGTGGTGAATGCATGAAAGAGACTCCCAGTGGAAGTGGTGGAGACAAAAACAGTATCTGAATTCAAGAAAGCATGGGATAAATGAAGGGGATTTCTAAGGAAGTGATGAGGATTATAATACTAAATTAATTCGACGGATGGGTAGACTAGATGGGCCATATGGTCTTTTTCTGCCGTCATGTTTCTCTGTTTCTATGTTGTTGCAACAGCACACAAATCCTCTCATTTTTTCTTGCATTTATTAAAATGCTAATAGAAACTATTTTCCTTTTTTACAGCTTTACCTTCACAAAATGGAAAAGTTGCTGTAGTGACTGGAGGTGCCAAAGGAATGGGCTTTTATACTGCAAGACACTTATCAAGACTTGGGATGCATGTTATAATAGGTACCGCAATTATTTGGATCATTAATTATTGTTATTTTATTTAGGGAGTAAATAGCTCCATAGTTTTCTCTTACATAGAAACATAGAAACATAGAAATGACGGCAGAAGAAGACCGAATGGCCCATCCAGTCTGCCCAGCAAGCCCCACACACCCCCTCTCTCATTCCCACCTGCCTCTCCCAGCTCCCTGCTCCACTCCCCTTCCACCCCCACCATCAATGCAGAGAGCAGTGATGGAGCTGCATCCAAGTGAAATATCTAGCTTGATTAGTTAGGGGTAGTAGGGGCAGTAACTGCTGCGATAAGCAAGCTACACCCATGCTTATTTGTTTTACCTAGACTATGTTGTACAGCCCTTGTTGGTTTTTTTTCCTTCTCCCCTGCCGTTGAAGCAGAGAGCCATGCTGGATATGCATTGAAAGTGAAGTATCAGGCACATTTGGTTTGGGGTAGTAACCGCCGTAACAAGCCAGCTACTCCTCGCTTTGTGATTGCGAATCCTTTTTTTCTTCACCCCTGTCGTTGAAGCTATGCAGGATATGCGTGAAGCATCAGTTTTTTGTTTTTGTTTTTGTTTTTTTTCCCCCTGCCGTTGAAGCAGAGAGCTATGCTGGAAATGCGTGATGTATCAGTCTTTCTCCCATGCCGATGAAGCAGAGAACCATGCTGGATATGCATGGAAAGTGAAGTATCAGGCACATTTGGTTTGGGGTAGTAACCGCCGTAACAAGCCAGCTACTCCCCGCTTTTTGAGTGCGAACCCTTTTTCTTCTCCCTTGCCGTTGTAGCAGAGAGCTCTGCTGGATGTGTGAAGTATCAGTTATTCTTCTCCCCTGTCAGTTATTCTTCTCCCCTGTCATTGAAGCAGAGAGCTATGCTGTATATGCATTGAAAGTGAAGTATCAGGCATATTTGGTTTGGGGTAGTAACCGCCGTAACAAGCCAGCTACTCCCCTCTTTGTGAGTGCAAATCCTTTTTTCCATTACCTCTTGTTGTTGAAGCTTAGAGCGATGTAGGAGTCACAGTAAGCATGTGTATGTTTATTTAATAAGGGTATTGTGTCAATAGCCATCAATCTGGCGAGTCACCCACTCTTCATTGGCGGCCTCTTGACTTTATGGATCCGCAGTGTTTATCCCACGCCCCTTTGAAGTCTTTCACAGTTCTGGTCTTCACCACTTCCTCCGGAAGGGCATTCCAGGCATCCACCACCCTCTCCGTGAAGAAATACTTCCTGACATTGGTTCTGAATCTTCCTCCCTGGAGCCTCAAATCGTGACCCCTGGTTCTGCTGATTATTTTCCTACGGAAGAGGTTTGTCGTTGTTTTTGGATCATTAAAACCTTTCAAGTATCTGAAAGTCTGTATCATATCACCTCTGCTCCTCCTTTCCTCCAGGGTGTACATATTTAGATTCTTCAATCTCTCCTCGTACGTCATCCGATGAAGATCCTCCACCTTCCTGGTCGCCCTTCTCTGTACCGCTTCCATCTTGTCTTTGTCTTTTTGTAGATACGGTCTCCAGAACTGAACACAGTACTCCAGGTGAGGCCTCACCAAGGACCTGTACAAGGGAATAATCACTTCCCTTTTCTTACTCGATATTCCTCTCTCTATGCAGCCCAGCATTCTTCTGGCTTTTGCTATCGCCTTGTCGCATTGTTTCGCTGTCTTCACATCATTTGACACTATCACCCCAAGGTCCCTCTCCTGCTCCGTGCACATCAGCCTTTCCCCCCCATCGAGTACAGTTCATTCGGATTTCCACTCCCCATATGCATGACTTTGCACTTCTTGGCATTGAATCTCAGCTGCCATATCTTCGACCACTCTTCCAGTTTCCTTAGATCCCGTCTCATTCTCTCCACTCCTTCCGGCGTGTCCACTCTGTTGCAGATCTTAGTGTCATCCGCAAAAAGACAAACCTTACCTTCTATCCCATCCGCAATGTCGCTCACAAAGATATTGAACAGGACCGGTCCCAACACCGATCCTTGCGGTACACCACTTAAAACCGCTCTCTCTTCAGAGAAGGCTCCATTTACCATCACACATTGTTTTCTGTCTGTCAACCAATTTGCAATCCAGGTCACCACCTTGGCACTCACTCCCAAGCTTCTCGTTTTATTCACCAGTCTCCTGTGCGGAACCGTATCAAAAGCTTTGCTGAAATCCAAGTAGATGACATCTAGTGCTCTTCCTTGATCCAATTCCTTGGTTACCCAGTCAAAAAAGTCAATCAAATTTGTCTGACAGGATCTTCCCCTGGTGAATCCATGCTGCCTCTGGTCCATCAATTCTCCAGACTGTAGATAGTTCACTATTCTCTCTTTCAGCAGTGACTCCATTACTTTTCCCACCACCGAAGTGAGGCTAACCGGTCTGTAGTTGTCTGCCTCTTCCCTGTTCCCACTCTTGTGAAGCGGGACCACCACCGCTCTTCTCCAATCACTCGGCACCACTCCCGTTTCTAGGGATCTATTGAACAGGTCACACAGCGGACCCGCCAGAACATCTCTGAGCTCCCTCAATATCCTTGGATGAATCCCATCAGGCCCCATGGCTTTGTCCACTTTCAGGTTCTTTAGTTCTTCCCACACATTTTCTACTGTAAAAGGATTTTCATCTATTCCCCTTCCCTCCAGTTTCTTGTTGTTTAGAGATGGTCCTTCTCCAGGGTCTTCTTTAGTGAACACAGAGCTGAAGTATTCGTTTAATATTTCTGCCATTTCTTCGTCTCTCTCTACACATTGATCATTACCACCTTTCAATTTCACTATACCACTTTGGACCTTTCTCTTTTCGCTGATGTATCTGAAAAATGTTTTGTCACCATTTTTTATCTCCTTGGCAATCCTCTCTTCTGCTTGACTCTTTGCCAACTTGATTAATTTCTTTGTCTCCCTCAGTTGATACAAATATTCTTCTTTGTGCTCCTCCCTTTGGGATCCTTTATATTTCTTGAATGCTGTTCTTTTAGCTTTAATTTTGTCAGCCACCTCCTTTGAGAACCAGATAGGTTTCAGTTTTCTTTTGCTTTTCTTTACATTTCTAACATATAGAGCAGTTGCCTTGGTGATTGCTCCTTTTAGATTGGTCCACTGCTGATCCACATCTCTCTCGTTCTCCCATCCTTTAAGTTCTTCCTCCAGGTAGTTCCCCATTTCCTCAAAGTCTGTGTTTTTGAACTGTAAAACTCGGGTCTTTGTGATTCTTTTCCCTATTCTTTTAGTGATATTAAACCATACCGTTTGATGATCACTGCTGCTGAGGTGGGCGCCCACCTGGACATCTGAGACATTATCTGCATTAGTGAGCACTAAGTCGAGTATAGCTCCTTCTCTCGTGGGTTCCAACACCATTTGTTTGAACAAAGATACTTGCATGGCATCCACTATCGCTCTACTATTTTTAGTTTCTGCAGATGGGATTTTCCAGTCTACATCTGGCATATTAAAGTCACCCACGATCACCACTTCTCCCTTCTTACCTATCTTATGGATGTCTCTTACCCCACTTGTACAGATGATGGACTAGTGAAGTGTTATGAACAGCCATGAGCTTGAAAGAAAGTATTAGAAGTTAGTTATAATTTTTTTGAAAGTATATAGAAAGATGAGATCTGTTTAATCATTGTGTTGGATGGTTTTCTTTGTTTTGCCTCACAGGAGCACTCCATATGGTTAATATTTACTATTAAATGATCTTAAAGTTGAAGTTATGGAATTTCTCTTCTTACTCATTTTAAATGCAATTGTATTTAATATTAGGTTGGCTATTCTTATTTTGGCAGAATGATAATCAATTTGTTATTTCTTAGCATATTCATAATGAAAATAGGATGAATAATAACATTGAGAGAAATATCACAGTACCACAGCAATGGAAATTCCAGGGCAATGTTCAGCTCAACACTTGGTGACTCTCTGGGCAAAATGAGAGAAAACAAGAGCCCAAATCCGTAAGGAAAGACTGGCCAAACATGTTTGTTTTGGTTTGATTCATTTTGGTGGTAATTTTAGTTTTGTTTCAGTTTGTTCTGATTTCTAAAATGTTGTTTATGCACACTACTCACCTTCATGCACAAAATGAACCAAACATTTTCATTCATTTTCAAAACACTATCCTTTTGGTTTATTACATTTAGTACAAGCCCAAAAGGGCCTGTTTAGGTCTGGATTACCCATTCATTTCAAACAAGTGCAGATCCCTACCAATCCTGCTACTGCTTAATTCAGACCGGCACAGAAATACTTCCTACCCTAACCCAGTGGCACACTGCATGTCCAGCACGTTCAGTGATGTCTCCCAAAATATGTTCCTCCCCCCCATTATGTGATTTTGGGATTCTATTTCCATCACACTATGAAATTTCATTGTGCTTGATGTGTTGATCGTCCTGTGGTGGTCTTTTTTTTTTTTTTTTAATGACTCAGTACCTTTTGTACTTCCAGCTTAATCAGAACTAGTGCTGGGACCTGGCAACGTGAGCTTTCATTCACAACTAATTGGAAATGTTTCCCCTATTTTATATTCATTCTCTTCCCCTCCCCATACCTAGTCTGGCCATTGTGATGACAGTCTTCAGTCAGGGACCTTCCAAACCCCTGCTGTCATGGGCCCTGAATCTGACCACTAGATGTCACCCTTAAGCAATGACTATGATTCCCTCCCCTGCCTGATCTGACCTGGGGGGCTGAAGCCCTGACTCAGGGATCAAAGTAGGGGCCTTTCATGTGGCAGTGCACAACGTTGCCACCGAGTCAGTCTGTGGTTCCAAGAGGAGAGTTATTTTCATAGGCATTTACATGGGTAAAACAGTGCTTTACATGTTCAAATGGTTTGCTATAAAATTTCTTGCCTGATATGAGTCTGTCCTGTATGCACATGCATTTACCCGGACTGAGTGGAGGTGTTCCTGGGACAAGGAGCTGTGGAGGGGGTTTGAACTTCAGTGCATATAGAGGTAGATCTTAAAAGCCTGGCATGTGCATCGATTAGGAGATGCGTGCATACGTCGGGTTTTGCTCATGCAGCCCGAATTTTAAAAGCCGCCCAGATAGGCGCATTTCTCCTGCTGCACGCACATCTCACTTGATTTCAAACTGGGGCGTGGTCTGGGTGGGGCATAGGCATTTCAGGGGGTGGCCAAGAGACGTGCACATAAATACATATGCACCCAGGTCCTCTGCTATTTACTTCTGCTATTGAGGAGGTGTAACTGTGAAAAACAAAAACACTCAGCCATTTTGGAGGGGTTTAAAGAGTCTGCAGTAACTGGGGGGGAGTGCAGTCTATTAAACCAGAGAGGTTTAGAGGATCCAGCTCAACAGTGAAGTGGTGAGTGAACTGGTGAAACTGGTCGTGCCATGGACGTGTGCTGATTTTAAAATTCCCTGACTTATGCAGTAGAAACCCGATTTATGTGACTGGGTGCCCGCAAACATAAAATTGTGCATGTGCCCAGGCTATTTTATAACATGCGCGCAAGTTATAAAATGGCCTTGTATCTGGGTGCGTGCCGGCATATTCATGCCAAAAGACACCCATGCACCGGTTTGAAAGCTACCGTCCCTGCTTTGAATTTTCAAAGATAAGTTTCTTTCAAAATTTCCTACACGCAAATTAGCAGGTGCAATTGTGTGAGGCTAGGTTTGGTGGAATAATTTTCAAAGTGAACATATGCACACAAGTTTGTTTAGAAAATGGGTATAATTTTTGCATGTATTTTCTGGGGATGTGCAGGCCAAAAAATATTGTACCATTTTGTTTTGTTGGGAGTCTGAATTCCATGTCGATCAAGGGTTTTTTCGGTTTTGTTTTTCAGGTTATGGAAAATGGTGCACACCAAAAACGATACAAAATAAAGCACGTAGGGGTAGATTTTAAAACATTCGCGCGCACGTCCATGTGTGTGCGGTTCCCAGCGCACGCACATGGACGCGCTGATTTTATAACATGCGCGCACTGGCGGGCTCATGTTATAAAAATCCGTTGGCTGTGTGCACATGCATGCTGGATTTTAAAATCCGCACGCGAATGTGCGGGCGGCGTGTGCACGGGGCTGAATTTTTGCAAATTATGTGCAGCGATGCAATCGGGCCTTCCCCCGTTCCCTTCCCCCCTGCCTAATCTTCCTTCCCTTTCCCCTCTCCACCCCGACCCCTAACCCCTACCTGTCTACCTGAAAATTATTTATTTTTTCACTTACTGCTCCTCCCGAGTGGAAGTAGTTTGTGTGTGCTGGCCGGCTGCCGGCGTGCACTTCCCCGGGACAGCTGCTAATGGCTGCTATCCCGGCCGGCCTCCGTCCTGCCCCACCTTGCTCCTCCCTGCCCAGACCACAGCCCTTTTTCAGGGCCTGGCACTTGGGCGCATCTCGGCATTGACGCGAGTGGTTGGGCTTTTTGAAAATGCGCGCTATGCGCATAAGGCTTGGCCACATGCATAAGTGCCGATTTTTACGCACGTGGCTGTTTTAAAATTCGGCCTATAATGTTGTTGACATTGTTTATGCCATTTCAAATAAAAACACATCCTAGCATTTGCCAAGTTTCTTATGTTCACTGTTAGAAAATTACCCCTTGTAATGTTAATTTTTATGAACATATTTAGGACTCCTAGTTCTCCATTTCAGACTTAAAAGACATGGAGACATAATGGATTAATTTGGTCTGTTTTTAACTTGAAAGCAGAAATATACAAATAGATGGTAACTTTCAAACTGGTGTACACTTTGGTTTGTGTGCGTCGACATGCGCCCAGAAATGCAGCCATTTTATAATTTGCGCGCGCATATGTGTACATATTACGAAATAGCCTGACCACGCATCGGTGCACCCGATTTTTAAATGGGCACCCACTTTTCCCGCAAAAGTTGGGGAATTTTAAAAGGGGTGCATGTCTACGCCATTGCCAGTTTCACTAGTTCATCCACCAGTTCTCCCAGTGGCAGATAGATCCTCCAACACCCCACCCCCCCAGTTACGCCAGACACTTTAAACTTCTGAGAAGTGTCTCTTTCTTTTTCTTTTTTAACATACACCTCATCCCTAGCAGAAGTAAACGTACATGCCGCTGCACTTCAGTGTGCACCCAGGCACATAAGTATGTATGCACATATCTCCTGGCCACACCCTGAAACACCCATGTTCCCTCCCAAAGCATGCCCATGCTCTGCACCCTTTTGACAACTTTTGAGAAGGGCACACTGTGAGAGATATGTGCGCATCTGGGCAGCTTGTAATATTCAGTGGGTGTGCATGAGTCCGACTTGTGCTCATATCTCCCCTGATTTTGGTGCACGTTGGGCTTTTAAAATTCACCTCCTAGGGAACAGTTGTGTTTACACACTGTCAGCTCTCTAGACTTTATTGATTCTTGATCAAAATATCTTTTTCTCCTATTAAATCTTGTGCATGCTTAAAGCTACCATATTATCAGCATCAAAGCAGCATTTTTTTCCATAGCCGAGCATTGTTAGTTGAGCCAGGCCAGGTTAAATAGCTCTTGTACCCTGTAATAGGTAATTTAGTTATGGAGTCAGTGGCCTTTTTCGGCTCACTTTCCCCAGTCATACCATTTGTGAAGATAAACTTGGGAAAATGCTGACTGTAGCTCAGTTTTATTAATGGAACAATTAAAAAGCGCTGAAGATAGCAGGAGTGATCTGGTATGATTTGTGTGAACAGGGCTATGATTCTATAGGGAGCTAGAAAACAACCCTTCCCTCTGGCAGTGCCTTCTGTCAAAAGAATAGGAGAATCTGAAGCCCATTCCTAAGATTAAACAAGAAATCAATTATCCTCAAGTCACAACACACACAATGTACCACTTTAAAGGTAGAAAGAAAGAATTACTTCATTTTGATTGGTTTGAGTTGAACATACATTTCTCACACAGTTCTAATGAGAAAGTAGAGGTGCACATAGAGATCACCTGAAGTGAAGAAAGACAAGAAATTGGGATAGATAAAATTGGAAGGGAGGGTACTATGGGACTGCTGACATTTACAGCTAAAGATGAGGTTCAGGCAGTGGTCAGCCGAAGGTGCTTGAGAAGTTAAAGGAAGAAGAAATTCAGGAAAACAAAAGTCTTGGAAGAGTAAGTGAGAAGAAGAAACATTTTTATTTTGTTTTTCATTTCATTTTTGGGGGTTCAATTTCTACTAATTTTGTTTCGTCAAATGTTTATTTTGTGGTCGCGCCAGAGTTAATTAACTCCAGTGCATTCACCCCAGCAGATGGTGCCATTATGATGCATGGCATGGTACATCAAAATGGCACCGTCCACTGGGATGAAGTCACCGGAGTTAATTAACTCTGGTGCGACCCCAGCGAATGGCGTCATTTGGCTTTAAGCGCCGAAGAAAGGAGCTCCCAGACCTGGGCTTTGAGCCCTGGGTCTGACCCTGGGATGAGGCCCAGGTGTTGGGACTTGGCCTTTGGGCTGAGGCCCTGGCATTGGGCCTGGGTCTGGGCCAAGGTCTTGGTGTCTGGACCTGGTCTCCGTGTTGAGTCACAGCCTTGGGCTTGGGCCTAGGCCAATGCCTAGGTGTCAGGACTCATCCTTTGGCCTGGATCCAGGATGAGGCACCGGTGTCGGGCCTGGTCTCCACGTCAGGCCCTGATGTCAGGCCTGGGTCTGGGCTGAGGCTCAGGTGACCTTGGGTTTATAGTGTCTAATGATCTGAAGATGGCGAAGCAATGTGACAAGGCGATAGCTAAAGCCAGAAGAATGCTGGGCTGCACTGAGAGAGGAGTAACCAGTAAGAAAAAGGAGGTGATAATCCCCTTGTATAGGTCCTTGAGGAGGCCTCACCTGGAGTACTGTGTTCAGTTATGGAGACGGAGACCCTCCCCTACCATTTTTGTTGCCCTTCTCTGGACCGCCTCCATCCTATCTCTGTCCCTTTTGAGATACTGTCTCCAAACATAAAGTTTTATTCCTAATTCACAAATCTCTCTACAATGAAAAGATTGAATGGTTAACTTCAGCTTTACATTTCATATCCATCAAATGGCTCTGTATTTAACAGGCAACCAATGAAGGTCCTTTAATATTGGCGTAATATGGTTAGATCTAGTTCTAGTTAACAGTCTGGCCGCAGAGTTCTGTAACATTTGTAACGGTTTTGTAACATTCACTGGTAAGCCTAAAAACATTGAATTACAGTAATCTAATTTTGATAAAACAAGAGCTTGTAAAACAGTTCTAAAATCTTTTGGAAATAAAAGAGGCTTCTCAACTTTTCATCTTTTACAATCCTAACACTGGGAATAGCTGTTGCCAAGCACATGTTCTCCGAATAGCTAATCAGAGCATAGCATGGACTGTATTGCCCATTACTATGCTCTGATTGGCCTCCATATCCCAGATCCTGTCAAAGCTTATCAAGTAAGAGCCATGGCTACCTCAGTGGCTCTCCTAAGAGCTGTGTCCCATTGAAGACATCCGCAAAGCTGCAACCTGGTCATCAGTTCACACCTTCATGTTCCATTGCTGTCTAGACATCTTTCCAGATGTCAGCTTTTGGCAAACAGTTTTGCACAGCCTATTCACATAGTAGACTACTCTTCAACTCTTCATGGGGTGGCA
The DNA here is from genome assembly GCF_901001135.1 of Rhinatrema bivittatum. Classification (NCBI taxonomy): domain Eukaryota; kingdom Metazoa; phylum Chordata; class Amphibia; order Gymnophiona; family Rhinatrematidae; genus Rhinatrema; species Rhinatrema bivittatum. Next base: position 245,120,989 of record NC_042619.1, on the reverse strand, counting down.
GGTCGCTTTTAGTAAGTGCTTCACCATGCAACCTTCAGCTGGTACTCTCCACATGCCATGGCTTGTTTATCCTTGCTTGTCAATAGAGAAAGCAAGTTGCTTATCGTAAAGGGAGTTTTCCATAAACCACTGGATGACGAACCCACCTCCCTAAAGAGGCAACTACCTAGAAGTTGGTTTAAGCTCTACAATTAACAGGGGTTCATGAGGCAGCATGCATATGGGAATTCCCACACGTGCTCAGTAGTAAAACTTTATTGAATTAGAGAGATGGGTACATTTGGCACTGTCGGATGACATCACCCTACATGTCATGTAATTCACCTGCTGTTTACTTACTATTTGGGGGGTGATAGAATTGGGCTGGGGAAAACATTTAAGCATACTTTCATTTTTCAGGGGCATGTGTAACTTTTTGCGTATGTGTGTATTGGACAGCCTACAAACTTTCAAAGCAGACTTATGTGGTTTGAAAATTCAGGCTGAAGTCTGCAGGTAAAAAGTACTTGCAGATTTTAAACTTACATACAATGTTATAAACTATACTCTCAAAGTAATTCAGTTCTGCAAGGTAGGGGATGAAAAATGAATTTTATTACAGTGAAATTTAGAGTTTGCAATTATGTGTGTATGTGTGTGTACAGGGTGGGGGCAGTAAAGGGGGAATTTTTTTTAACCTAGTCAAAATAGATAAATATGAATAAATCATGGGAAAAGAGGAGGAAGGATTACAAATATTTGATTCAAGGATGTCTTTTAATCATAAATGGGATTTAATTCATTCATTAATTTAATTAAGTTAATATCCTGCTTTCAGATAAATTCAATAAAAAGAGTTCAATTACAATAAACAGACTGAAAAATAATCATACAACTGAAAAGAAGGTAGTACATTTAATTCAAATCCAATTAGCCTTTTCAGGTAAGAAGGTTGTTCGTAAATATACAGGCGGCTTGCCATTTTGCTACTTGTTCCTCTTCTTCCAACTGTACCAGCAGCTTCTGAGGGTGAAGCATCAAATGGGGTGTGCTAGTGGAAGGAACTGAAACTTTCATACTTGGTCAAGACAGAAGCCTTGTCGGTTTCATCATCTCCTGATGGTTCCTGTCTACCGTCTCAGCAGCTATGATTCTAGCTATTACACTATGAAATACAGCAACAACTAGAAGTGCTTACAGAAATATAGGCCCTCACGTAGCCAGGACTGTCTTGCTCGTGTTGGAACAGATCTGTGTGCTGAGTTGGTGGTGGCGGGGGTCGGCGAACTATCCAAAAAAGCTGTTGGAGGCCAGATATTCATGCCACAGCAAAGCTGGTGTTGGTGGTTGTTTGGATTATTGTGCGACTCCGTGATTGAATATACGAGGGGAGGAATGCTAGGTGTAAGCTTAAAAAGGGGATCTTGCATGCTCAGCTACTCAGAAGTGTGTAGTACAATAGAAGAAAATAACACAACCTGTCTTGGATAACAGGTGATACCTTACAGGCACGGTTGTTAAAGATCTTTTATACAAGGGAACGAGGTTGGTAGTTATGTAGTGAAATATATTATTGGCAGCGTGAACAGAAATAAATGGTGAACTGGATGAACCAGCTGGTATTTTTCTACAGTCATCTACTATGTTACGATGTAGTCTATACTTCGAATAAAATTTTATTAATTTTAGGACCCCAAGATTTCTGGCAAATGACCAGCATAAATACAATATCTACAAACAAACTGTAGGTAGTTATGTAAATATTGATCACTGGATTCAGCAGCAATACCTTGGCTTTGTTGCCTTAAGATCCTAGAAGATTAAAATCTATTTCCATATACTGTTGCCAGGATTTTGGCATCATGTTGGCCTCCTGTCTTGCTGCAAATGATCTTAATAGTTAAGGTAAGTATGTGTGGTCTCTTGACATTTCATATGGAACATAATCTATCCTTTTTTTCCTCTTGATCTTCTTTTGCTTATCTTTTGCTTATCACCTCCATGATCTGAAAGGATGATTTGCATAAAAAGGGTTACCTTCTTTGCCTAGTAATCAGCATCACCAACTGATTCTATGGAATAAGTTAAATGCACTGTTTCAAATAATACTAATTGATTAGGAAAAATCAGCTCGCTAAACATAAAGATTCGATTAGGGCTTTGATTCATGTAATTGTTTTTCCTTAATATCTAAAGGGCACAAAGTAGTAGATTTACCTTTCCATTCATCGTCAACTTCTGCTGCTCTGGATGACCAGAAGGCATGCAACAAGAAAAGCGCAGATCTCTTTTAATCCAATTTAAGGACAAAACCAAAAATCATTAAATAGAAAATTCTCTCCTATTTTCCTAATCAGAAGAGGTGGTTGCATTAGAAGAAATACATGTCAGTCTAAGGGGCTATCCTAATATGACAAATTGAAATAGGAAAATTAGGAGAAATAAAAGCAGTACTGACAGTACTGGATTAAAATATACTCGGCTGTTATCATATCCTTCAATAAAATCTGAAATCCGGATGGCTTCCACCACTGCTGTGACAGTGTTGTAGCTGGGTCTTCCTTCTCCTCCATATATTTTTGGGCCTTCCATCTGATCAGCTTTTCTCAGTTTCATGAACTTTTTTGCTAAGCCCAGAGTATGTATGTGCTCCTGGATTTTTTTCTTGTTTGTTTTTCTTGCCAAGGCATCTTTTTAAGACACAGTCATTTTTGGCACAGAAGTGCCAAAAGTTTTGGCTTTGTTGGCAACTACATTTTGCACTACAAAATCCAGTTCTACTTCAGAAAATATAACTTTCCATTTTTGTGGCCTCCTCCTGCCTAGAACTGCTTTTTCTTTGGATCATGATTACAAACTGTAGCTCAGCAATTATCCTTTGCAGAAATCTGTACCAGCCTGCAAACTAAAGCTTGGATGCTTTTTCACACTTCCATGCAGAAAGCAATGCATGTTCAATGTGAAAACTTAACAAAGCTCTCACAAGAAATGGCATAAAAACCTGAAAAAAATATGATGATGAAAAGTACACTTATTCTATATATTTCCATGTGTATAATCATACATACAGTCTTTGCACTTTGTATGATATTTCCTGTGTAAGTTGCTTGAAGCTTAAATCAACCTCGGTGATTAATAGACGAGAAAGCATAAATATTAATATGAGAATTTTAATAGCATTTTCAAATAGTGTATATTATCATAGATGTTTTGTCTTTTAATTAAAAATCGTGGCATAAATTATTCACATCCTGGATTTGAAGATTAGAGGCCAATTAAAAGCATTTGTTTTGTCTGTTTTCTATTTTTATTAAAAGTAATTTGGGAGCTTTGTGAAAGGTACTGTAATCAGATTAGAAATGAATAATGCCCTTTAATTAGCCACACCACAAAGCAGACCAAGGATCTTTATCAACAGAAATCTGAAAATGTACCTTGGACCTTGTTTTAAAGCAGTTATCAGGGTGAGAGTCTAGAGCAAGCCTTATGTGTATTCAATGCCATGTTGGGTCAGACCTAGGTCCATAGACCTAGCATGGGAGTCACAAGTAGGCGGCAGATGTCAAAAAGTAGATCCATTTATTGCTGATCCCTCTCAGGGATAAGCAATGGCTTTCTCAAGTCTTCCTGGCTAATAATTGTTATGGATGTTTCCATCAGGAATGTGCCCAAATCATAGTTGCCTTGAACAGGACCTCTGACAATGGATTCAACAGCATGATTTTGTGTGTCCTTTATTTATCCATTCCACCCTACTCATGATTTTATAAACCTTTATCATGTCCCCTCTGTATTTATTTATTTATTTATTTGAGGCGTTTTTATACCGTTATTCGGTAAAGCCATCATAACAGTTTACATAGTGAACAATTTTATCAAGGAAGTTTTGAGATATCATAACAGAGTGAACAATTACAGTAATAAACATAGCATCACAAGTCTCTGAAGTAATATAAGGTTGGATGAGGAGGGAAGCATGTTAGGTTGTAGATTATAGTTATGAGTTCATTTGGGAGTTGGTATGAGCAGATGATTGGGGGTCCGTGAAGAATTTTCGAAACAGTAAAGTTTTTAGGTCTTTTTTGAAGGTTTTTATGTTGTGTTGAGTTCTTAGGTCTTCAGGTAGAGTGTTCCAAAGATTGGGGGAGGCGATGGAGAAGCTCTCTCTTGTTGTTGTTAGATGAGCATCTTTGATAGTGGGGATTAATAAGTAGTTTGAGTTATTGGAGGGTAGGTTTCTTGAGGAGTTTTGAAGAGTTATGTTAAGGGTGTTTAGCCCTTGATGATCATTATTAAGAATTTTGTGGATGATAGTCATGGATTTGTATGCGATTCGTGCAGTAATAGGGAGCCAGTGAAGAGAGGACAAAATGGGCGTAATTTCTTTTTGTTCCAGTTAGGACTCTAGCAGCGGAGTTCTGTAGAGCCTTAACCTGTTAAATCTTTCTTCATAAGGGAGTCGTTCCACCCCCTTTATCACTGCTGTTGCCCTTCTCTGTACCTTATCTAGCTGTATGTCCTTTTTGAGATGGGGGTAACCAGAACTGCGCACAATACTCTAGGTGTGGTTACACCATGAATCGAGACAGAGGCATTATGATATTGTCTGTTTTATATTCCAATCCTTTCCAAATAATTTCTAACATTCTATTTTTCTTTCTTGGTCACTGCCGCACACTGAGCTGAGGATTTCAAAGATTTCAAATAATTAGCCCTTTCGAGACTGACGAATAGGTTTCCAAGTAACATTAACTGTAATGTGGACAACCATTCATCAGGTCCATGCAATTTATTTAGAAACACAGGGCTTCATTTTCTACCCAGTGCAAATATCTATAAAATCTAGTTGGAAGACATTCTTCTGAGAAACAGAGAAATAACTACAGAGTTGGAGTAGAAAGCAGCCAATTATTTCTAGTTTGTGTGCCCAATTTTCCTTTTTTTTCCTCTCTATCATATATTGTACAATTGGAACAAACTGATAATTTCTTCACTACATCCAATTCTGTTCTCACAATTCTGACTCTCTCCCTCCCCCTTAACATTTACTTCAAAACTTTTAACATTCTCTTCAATGGGGATGGGCATTCGGGAGAAACAAAATAGGAAATTAGATGAAATTTCCTATTTCATTTAATTTAGTTATCAAAGAGAAAAGATAGAAAATCCCGACAACATTTTTTTGGTTTTCACATTTTGTTTTGAAAACTAAATTGATCCGTCAGGCCTAGGCCCAGGCCTGAAACTGGGGCCTCGTCTATGGAATAAGCCCGAAACCCAAAGCAAAGGCCTCGGCCTAGGCTAGAGTGAGATGCCGGGGCCTGGGCCTAGACCTAGGCCCAAGGCTGGGGCCTCGCCTAGGCATAGGCCGCGCTCCAAAGCACGAACCACAGCCTAAACCTGAGCGCGACACCAGGATCTTGGCTGAGGCCCAGGCCTATCTCCGAGGACCTTGACCAAACCCCAAAAATATTAAAAAAAAAACTTACCTGCTCTGTGGATCCAGAATCGCAATCCAGGCAAAGGTCCAACATAGAAACTTAGAAATGATGGCAGAAAAGGTCCAAACGATTCATCCAGTCTGCCCAGCAAGCTTATGGGAGCATCTGCCACTTCATATAGGTCATCCCCATACTTAGTTTCACAGACCGTCAAAGTTGGGCCCTTGTTGGTTGCTGTCTGAGTCCAATTCCCCATTACCTCTTGCCATTGAAGCAATATTGGAGTTGCATCAAAAGTATCAGGCTTATTAGTTAAGGGTAGTAACAGTCACATCAGCAAGTTACCCCCATGCTTATTTGCTTTCCTAGACTGTAAAATTCAATGTCCTTGTTGTTTGCTGTCTGAATCTAATTCCTCTTTTCCTCTTTTCCCCCTGCCATTAAAGCAGAGCGCAATAATGAAGTTACATCAACAGTATGAAAGTTTATTGGTTAAGGGTAGTAACTGCACACCAGCCATTTAACCCCATGCACTGTTTTCTTCATTTCCATCCTCTAGCCTTTAGGGATTCACAGTATTTATCCCATGCCCCTTTAAAATCTTTCACTGCTTTTGTCTTCACCACCTCCTCCAGAAGGGCATTCCAGGCATCCACCACCCTCTCCATGAAGAACTATTTCCTGACATTGGTTCTGAGTTGTCCTCCCTGGAGTTTCATTTCGAGACCCTTAGGTCTACTGATTTCTTTCCAACGGAAAATAAGAACATAAGAACATAAGAAAATGCCATACTGGGTCAGACCAAGGGTCTGTCAAGCCCAGCATCCTGTTTCCAACAGTGGCCAATCCAGGCCATAAGAACCTGGCAAGTACCCAAAAACTAAGTCTATTCCATGTTACCATTGCTAATGGCAGTGGCTATTCTCTAAGTGAACTTAATAGCAGGTAATGGACTTCTCCTCCAAGAACTTATCCAATCCTTTTTTAAACACAGCTATACTAACTGCACTAACCACATCCTCTGGCAACAAATTCCAGAGTTTAATTGTGCGTTGAGTAAAAAAGAACTTTCTCCGATTAGTTTTAAATGTGCCCAATGCTAACTTCATGGAGTGCCCCCTCTGATTCACATCTACCCATTCTAGACCTCTCATGATTTTAAACATCTCTATCATATCCCCCCTCAGCCGTCTCTTCTTCAAGCTGAAAAGTCCTAACCTCTTTAGTCTTTCCTCATAGGGGAGTTGTTCCATTCTCCTTATCATTTTGGTAGCCCTTCTCTGTACCTTCTCCATTGCAATTATATCTTTTTTGAGATGCAGCAACCAGAATTGAACACAGTATTCAAGGTGCGGTCTCACCATGGAGCGATACAGAGGCATTATGACATTTTCCGTTTTATTCACCATTCCCTTTCTAATAATTCCCAACATTCTGTTTGCTTCCGCAGCACACTGAACTGACTATTTCAATGTGGTATCCACTATTTATTTATATTTATTTAACACTTTTTTTTATACCAACCTTCATAGTAATAACCATATTGGATCGGTTTACATTGAACAAGGGTATAAACTGAAGCGACAACTAAAGTAATTAAACAATAGAGGTGAAAAAGGCAAAGTTACATTCAACAAGGAGTAAGAACTTGGAAGCTTAAATAGCTGGAAAGAAGGTAAGGCAGGTAGTAATTATAAAATAATACAATACAGAATACGGGTTAAAGCTTAATGTGCTTTAACCTGGAAGTGCCAGAGTCCATCATTCAGGAGGAGAAAGAAAGACACTATAGATCTCTTTCTTGGGTTGTAGCACCTAATATGGAACCCAACATTGTGTAATTATAGCATGGGTTATTTTTCCCTATATGCATCACCTTGCACTTATCCACATTAAATTTCATCTGCTATTTGGATGCCCAATTTTCCAGTCTCACAATGTCTTCCTGCAATTGTTCACAATCTGCTTGTGATTTAACTACTCTGAACAATTTTGTCATCTGCAAATTTCATTATCACACTCGTCGTATTCCTTTCCAGATCATTTATATATATATATATATATTGAAAAGCACCGGTCCAAGTACAGATCCCTGAGGCACTCCAATGTTTGTTGATTATCCATCATTAAAACCTTTCAGGTATCTGAAGGTCTATCATATCTCTCCTGCACTCCTCTCCTCCAGGGTATACATATTTAGGTCCTTCAACCTTTCCTCATAAGTCATTTGACGGAGACCCTCCCCCACCATTTTTTTTGCCCTTCTCTGGACCACCTCCATCCTATCTCTATCCCTTTTGAGATACCATCTCCAAACATAATCCCTAATTCACAAATCTCTCTACAATGAAAAAATTGAATGGTTAACTTCAGCGTTACATTTTCATATTCCCGCAAGAATTACAAGATCAGCTGGTATAGGGATGTTGCCTATCCCATTCCCCCAAAATTGCTCATCTAAATAATGTACGAGAAAGGGCGATTTCCATTGCTGGGCCCATAGTGTGGAATTCTCTACCACAGGATTTGCAGATGGAATCAGACATTAAAATATTTAAAAAGGATGTTAAAACTTGGCTATTCCAACAGGCCTTCCAAGAGTTTTAATTTAACTTAATGATTTTATACCCTTTTTAATATTTAGTATTTATTTATCTTATTACTGCTCTTAATTTTCTGAATCTTTAAGCATTTTAAATTTTATACTTTATTTTATTATTTTAATTGTTTTATTTTCTATTATGAAATTATGTATTTATATCTTTTCTTTTAACTTTGGAAATGCGAATATTTTTAAATGAATATTTGATAACAAGTGTAAACCAATGTGATATGTTCTCATGAAACACCGGTATATAAAAATCAATCAATAAATAAATGATGCAGTTAAGTTCTCTTTAAATAATATGCCAAGGCGCTTTTTGTTGTGAAAATGCAGGAGGCTGTTCCATTTCTGAGGAATTGTGTGCCCCTGGGCAACGAAGCAGTCGCAGAGGAGCTCTGGCAAGCGCCGAGGCAGGTAAATGGGCTGGTGTTGCTAGAAGTACTGGAAGTAGTGTCCTGACTTCTGCTGAACCTGTACACAGCAAAGAGACCCAACAACGCAATGTTGGTCTCTGGAGTAGTCCTCCGACCACTCGAAAGCCCTTTCAGACCTGCTGCATGGGAGCAGCAAATGTGACAGGACGGACAGTGGATGAAAGAAGAAGTCATCAAACGAAGACACAGGATACGTGAGGGCTTCACGGAGACGATAACAATATGTAAGTTGATTGAAGAGAATGAATCAATATATAGAGTTGATGAAGAAGGACTGAGATGAACTCAGAGTTGCTAGAAGACAAGGACTCTGACAGAGTCAGAAGCCACCATACTGAATAGGTACTACCACTTTCCGCGCCCTACACAGCCGATGAGGGCTGGTTGCAGACCACGCCGGCAGGCACACCCTACACAGCCAGCCAGGGCTGGTCACGGACCATGCCGTGGTTCCCCCACACAAGTTGATAGAAGATTCCAACGAAGACTCAGACGAGGCTTGCACCAAGGCGCACCATGCACAGCCAATCAAGGCCAGACATGGGAGACGTCAATGGAACAAGGATTAGTGAGAATCCACCGCATAGGAACAGACGAAAGGGAACTCCGAAGGTCCGGTAGGAGAAGAGGTTCAGGATCCAAGGGCTCGGAGGACCTGAGGCTAAAAGCTCAACGAGGGACTCGGAGCGGGTACAATAAAAACCGGAACCCTCTGGAGGCTTAAGCTGTTGTAGCGGAGAGGATCCTGAGTTGAGAAGAACAGGATGAAGTTATCTGGAGATGAAGACATTGGAAAATGAAGAGGAATCCAGGAGATCTGAAGAACGACACATCCGCAGATCCAATGAGATGGATGAAGGAAACATCAGGACAAATGAAACATGACGAGACAAGAGACCATGATGAAGACATCTGAACGAAGACACGGGATCCCACGAAAAACAGAGTGCCAATGAGAAGCTGGAAATGAAGTCCTAATCAGGACCTGCTCCTTGCGAAGGCAAGGTGGAAGTGAAGCCAGGCCCTTTTTATAGGGCTAAAGAGGAGACTCCCTTGACGACATCAGATGTGCACCACCCCCTGGCTGTACCTTTAAGAGAGGAGAGGAGATGTGGCTTCGCCCCTTAGGAGAAGATGGACAGGGCCTTGAAGAGCAGCGTCCCTACCGCTGAAGACTGCAGGAGCAGGAACCAGGCCGCAGGGCAGGCCACAGGATAGATGACGGCTCCCTGCCTCAGAGGTTGAACCGAGGATGGCTCCAGGCACCAAGTGAGGCCGGGGATGATAGCCTACTCCCCACGGAGGAACCAGAGGTAAGTTGGTGGCCTCTGGGCCATATGAGAATGCTGACAGCTGCCCCCTGACCGCATTGGAGAGCTGTTGGCGGCTCCCAAGTTGCAGGGCTGCAGTAGCATGGCTCCAGCCACGCTAAGAGAATGTCAGCAGCCTCCAGGCCATGGAAGGTATCACAGCGCGGCTTCAGCTGCATAAAGAGCGGGTCGGCGGCCTCTGGGCCGCAAGAATTACAGAAACGCAGCTCCAGCCGCTTGAGGAGAGCGTCGGCAGCCCAGATTGCAGGGAAAGCTGAAGCAGCATGGCTCCAGCCACACTGAGGAAGCAGCAGCACAGAGAAAGAAAAAAAAAAAGAAAAGAAAAAAGGGTGAGAGACTGCCCAAACAGGGCAGAATCGCAACACTTTTACAGTCCAGCAAATAGAAGACCTTCTCCACATTTTCTGCATGAAGTCTTGGAAAGAACATGGGTAAAACAATGGTTTGATTCAGATAGAAGGCTGAAACTATTTGTGGAAAAATTTGGGGTGAGTGTGGTGCGCCATTCTGTTGTAGAAAAACTGCAGGTACGCAGAGTAATGAGCCAATGCTTGAAGCTCATTGACTCTTCTAGCCGAAATGATGATAACTAGAAACACCACTTTATTTATTTATTTATTAATTTTCTAGGAATACAGCAGCTAGTAACAAATAGCAAAACACTCATAACAATCTTCCATTTTACAAACCCCTCCCCCCCCCCACCCACCCTCCCTGATTCCTCTTCCCTAAGTCCAAAAGAAGAAGTTGGGGCTAGTTCAACCTCAGAAATGGTGTTGGTAAAGAATTTATGATTGATTGTTCCGTGCAGTTTCCGCTAGACTTTTGATAGGATCTGGTGTTGTCCCCTCTCTGGTGTTGGCTTTCCGAGTTTGTTTCCAAGGGTCTCTATAATGTCCAATACGAGGAGTAAGATAGGCAATAAAAGCAGCCCAAATTAAAGAGATATTTACAGACTTCCTTGGCATGGCTGACATAAGAACAGCATGTTCCATAGAGCAGAGCTGCACCAATCTTTTAAACCACTGTTCGTGACTGGGGCTGCAGGCATCAAGCCAGGTGGCCAGAATGATCTGCTTTCCCACCAACCAGCCCGTAAAACAAATAAGCGTTCTGGGGTGGATAGCCTCACATAATTTGAGTCTCCTGTACCAGAAAGCCAGAGATTAGGGTTTGGTGGTAGAGACTTTTTTAAAAAAATGGAGCAAGCATCACTTATTTCCAAAAATTTGAAAAAGGCACACAGTCCCAAAAACAATGAAAATAATCACTATCACATGTGCCACACTTGGTGCATTTTGGGGACTGATTAATTTTCATTTGGTGGGCTCGCAGGGGAGTAATATAGCCTTGCCATAGAAATTTCCATTGCGTTTCTTGTAACAGTATATTGTCTGACACCACAGCCAAATCAGCAAAGCAGTTCTCAAACTCTACAAGTGTTAAAGAAAAAAGGGACCATGCCATCCATCTGGCATATATTGAAGTTAAAAGTGAGAATTCTGACATCCCCATCACTTTCTTGTAATAGTAAGAAACTGCAGAGGCACTTCTGTTCTCCAATTGGACTATAGCCCTCAATTTTTTGTACTTCTAAAGTATCAGCTAGGAAAGGTTGGGTGGACTTTATAAAATGAGTATCTTGGAGATATGCAAATACGTTCATGGCTGGAAGTACGTATCGTTGTTTAAGTGTGTGAAAAGGAAGGATAACTCCTGTTACCCCATCATACATATCATATATGTAAGTAAGCCCCAATTTTCGCAATCTCTGAAAAACTCCACACCCTCTCCCCGGGAGAAATAAATCATGACCCGGAAACACCATTTTAAGGAACGTAAAGGAAGCTGAATCTAATGGTTTGTAGGGTGGCTTCATCAGTTGCGCCAAGATGACATTAAGATCCCATGGCATCAATGTTTTGGCAGATGGAGGTCTTGTATGTCACAAGCTTTTCATGAATTTCAAAACCAGAGGATGTTTGAAGATTGGCTTCCTGTCCACTTGAGTGAGGTAAGTGATAATTGCACTGAGATGCAACTTGAATGAAGACGTACTGAGGCCTGAAGAAGAGAAGGAGAACAAGTACTGAAGTAGATCCTTTTGAGTATAGGCAAACAGGTTCAAAGATTCTGCTTGACACTGAGATGAACATGTTTCCATTTAAAATTGTATGATCTAATAGATTGCTTCCTGGCCAAAATCACATTGTCCTTAACTTCCTTGGAGAGTGACAGTGATGAGACTATCAAGCTCTCAACATCCATGCTGTCAAGTTAAGGGAGGAGAGGTTTGGATGATAGATGACTGGCTCAAGAGGAGCCCCCTCTTGAGCCACTAGAGCCAGATCAGATTCCAGGTGAGCAGATTTACAGCCTGACAAGGTAAGAGAACCACAGTTGCCTGGGCCATTCTAGAGCAATTAGGATAAGGTGTGCCCAGTCTTTGAGTGCTTTCTGCATTGTTCTCGCTACCAACAGAAGTGGAGGAAAGGCATTTAGCAGATCCTCATCCCACTTATTTAGAAAAGCATCCTGAGCAGATCTGAACCTGCTTTGAAGAATGGAGAAAAATTTATCAATTTTCGTTTTATTCTCTGATGTGAATAAATCGATTGATGGGCAACCCAAGAGGTCAAATAGCCTGCCTACCACACTATGGTCTAGAGATCACTCATGAGAACAAAAGCTCTGCTGAAATGATCTACCATCATGATGGAGATCCTGGGAAGGTAAAGTGTTTGGAGAAAAGCTCTGTGGCTGTGTTAGGACTTGTGGGTATGTGGGCCCTGGGCCGAGGTGAGAGATGGTACCACCCACGGGGAGGAGCCCCGTGAGCCTCACCGTGAGGAGGCGAGGTCTCAGCTGCAAGATGCATAGAACAGCAGGAACTGGAGAGAGAGCAGAGAGAGAGAGAGAGCTGGAAGGACAGAAGGAGCTAAAGAGGATGGCCCCAGGGGGTGGAGCCATGGAGCGTCAGCATCGGGCGCTGACATCAGATACACCTCAGAAGTCCTGAGTCTCTGTAGAGAAGTAGTGTGACACTGCTATATATAAGCATATATATCTTTCAAATCCAGGGCACACATCCAGTCTCCCATGTGAATGAAGGGCAGGTTGGTGTGGAAGGAATTCATTTTGAACTTCTCCTATAACAGGCATTTGTTCAGTCTTGTAAATCTAGAATGAGTCTCATTCCCCCTGATTTCTTGGAGATAAGGAAGTTGTGGGAGTAGAGCTCCTTGCAAATGTCTTTGGGAGGGACAGTTTCTATCACCCACTGGCTGAAAAGCGATTCCACCTTGAAATGAAACAAGATCGAATGAGACCTTTCTCTGGGACGAGGAATGACTGATTCTTCACTGATCTATAAAGTTCTTCCATCTTCCATACTATGTTCCTTTGGGACCTCGATAATATCCGACCACATTTGTAGAAATTGGCTTAGTTGTGATTTGATCCCAGCATTTATAGCAGATATTGTGGCCATTGGTGATATGTCTTGTGGCCACACACATATAGTCTCGAAGCCATTAGAGGAGGCCTTTTTGGAGCCAGACATGTTCTTCTTTTTTTTTTTAATATTTTAAATTTTTATTTTTTGTTTAGCACTGAAAAGTGCGGTTGATGGGCTGCCGAGACAGTGAGGCAACTCGATGCTAGTTTGAGAAGAAACTTTTAAAGTTTCTTCTCAGGGAGGAGGAATAGCCTAGTGGTTAGAGCAGTGGACTATGAACCAGGAGACCAAGGTTCAAGTCCCGCTGTCACTCCTTGTGACCTTGGGCAAGTCACTTTACCCTACATTGCCTCAGGTACAAAAACTTAGATTGTAAGCCCTCTGGGGATAGAGAAATACCTACAGTACCTGAATGTAAACCGGTGTGATATCTCAATTGAGATGAATGTCGGTATATAAAAATAATAAATAAATAAAAAAAAAAAAAGAAGTGAATAAAGAGGGTACATGTCCATTTGGGAGCTCGGACAAAAATAGACTGAGGGTCTCACGAGGCAGCGTGTATGAGAAAACGTCTGCATATGCTCAGTAGTAAAATTTCTGAGTTAGAGAGATGGGTCCATTCAGTGCCATCAGATGAAGTCATGAACACGTCATGACTAATTCAGACCTTCTTGTCGACAGAGAAGCCTCTTGCTAGTGTGGGTAAAGGTACATGTGAAATGGGGTTTCACACATATTTTTACAAGCACAACCCCCTAATTGTTTTAGGAATGTGCATTTGTTTGAAATGACATAGACAATACCAAAAACATTGTCTATGTTGTTTCAGTTCATTTTTGAAATGAAACAGTAGAAAAAATGAAATTTTGTGGGTTTTGCCATCATTTTTTGTGCACTATTTGCACCAGTGAGCACAGATACACAAAACAAAAACTGGAACCTGGGGGTCTCTGGAGAACCCCTCTCCCACCTCTCACTGCTATCCCAGAGGTGGCCGTTTCCCGCCCAAAAAGAAATATTTTGTATATTAAACCCCGGGTTATAGGCCCCACCCCCATCCCATAGCCCTTTTCTTTGTAATAAAATACCCTCCTGGAAGCAGACCCCAATGGCCCACCCTAGACCATCCTCCCAGGTCCCCTCCCTCTGGACTCATCAAATTCTCCCTGTTGGTCTAGTCGGGCCCTGGGAGCAACCTGTCTGCTCCTGGATCTGGTGGCTGCTATTTTTCAAGATGGTGCCGGCCTCCTGTTACTTCTATTATGTGGCAAGGGCTACCAGTGTTATTGGGTAGCCCTTGTCACATGGTAGGACAAAGGTCGGCTGACGCCATTTTTCAAAATGATGGCCACTGACTCCGGGAGCAGAGGGGTTGCTCCGTGCCCCACTAGACCACCAGGGAGAATTTGAGTCCAGAGGAGTCAGGCGGGTGGGCCAGTGGAGGTGCCAGCTCCTGGGGGTCTCTTTTTTAACAAAGGGAAGGGCTGGTGGGTGGGATGGGGTGGGGCCTGTGACCAGGGGTTTATTTGACAAAATATTTTTATGGGGCATTGGTTGCCTCCAGGTGCGGCATGGGGGTGGGACAGAGGCTGCCATTTAGCAAACAGAGCGCACTATTTTCCAATAGTGCACGCTATTTGCAAATAGCATGTACTATTTTCAGAAACCAAAACCAAACTGAAAAAAAAAGGGAAACATAAAAAAAGAAAATACCCCAAATGAAACAATTATAAAAAAACTAAATTACATTTTTTGTTGTGCACATCCCTATTGATTATCAAAGCACCAATTTTGCATATAAAACAGGATTTTATGTATAATTTGCTTTGGAAATCAAACCTTCTGTTTTACAATATGTTCAAATCAACAATAAACAATACAGTACTGTACAAAAATTTTACAAAAATTATCTATAAATGGCAAATTTATTTATTTATTTTTAGATTTTTATATACCGGTGTTCCTGTATGAAATAGAAATCACAATGGCACTGAATGGAGCTTTGTTAGATGCAGGAGCTGTGAGATTGCTAAAAAACTACAAAATAACTTTGATACTGGCACGCAGGTGCACATGACGGCGCATAAGCCAGCTCGCATCAATGGACACGGCCATTTTATAACATATGCGCGTATATGCATACATGCGCACGTGTGTGCACAATTTTATATGGATGTGCGCAATGGCATGCAAATGCCGTTTCTATTGCGTAAATGTGGGGACTTTAGTAGACACACGTGCCGACACAATACCAGTTTATCCAGTTCATTCCCAGTTTGCCCAGGTAAAGGATAGGACTTCCTAACCCCCCTAGTTAATTAGTCTTCTTTTCACCCTGTTAGCCCCTACCCTTAAAACCCCACTGACTAGCCTAGTATTTTTTGTTTTAGGACTTACACGCCATCCATAGCAGAAGTAAAGTTACGTGGTAAGGATCCCGGCACGTGCTTATGTGCGCAAGTATTTATGCGCTGGTTTCATTCATAAATCCAGGCGTGTCCATGCCCCACCCAGACCACGCTCACTCACCACCCCTTTTTTCAGCAAAACTTGTGCTCATACCAGGAGATATGTGTGTATGTGTGCACTTTTTAAAATCTGCGCAGTGTATGCTGACCCGACTTCCCTGCATATCTCCTGGCTTTGGCATGCATAAGGCTTTTAAAATTTACCCATAATTTACCCATTTTGGGTGTGAGAATATATTCTTCACATAAAAGCCTATATTGGCTCCATTATGTAATATGTAGCATGGAATTCATTTTTCTATGTATTTTGAACAGCTTGAAGAATATGGTGGCTTTTATAGCCCACTCTGAACACCTCTCCCTCCCCTTTCCCCCTCCCCCACTCCCTGCTTCCTGAAAAAAAATCTTTGCTTGATCCTTTTCATAAGCCTCCGGCAGCATGAAAATTGCCATGGCTTTGGCATGTTCATTTTTATAATCCTGGTAGTTATCACCATCAGCTTTTTAAAACACTGTTAATTGAAGTAGTGTGGCTGCCATCATAGTCCACTTGGATATTCTGAAATAAAAATGATAAAATAAGTTGTGGGGGGATAGCTTTTTTTGCACTGACTTGATCCAGAGAGCATATCTCTTGAAAGCTAATCACAAATGTGTTAAATTAGTCTAACAAAAAGTTATCCTCTACAATTGATTTGTCTGACTTTATTTTTATGTAAAATGTTATTGGAAATCATATAGAGAAATGCTGGACCATTTTTAGCAGATAGCAAGCAATTACTTTGCATGTAATAAGTTTCTTATTTGTGCTAGTATGTGAAAGCCAACACTGCAAAGAATTAATGTGGATAGACTTTAATACTGAAAATAAGCAAACGGCCCTTATGGGGTGCTTTTCAGATCCTGAACCTGATAGCTACCGGTAGTTGTTCTTAGAAAATGTAATAATGTCTACAGTAAGAGGTGATGTAATACTGTAGGCGCATGTAAACATCTTTACCATGTGACAAAGACTTGATTGTGGGCCTTGGAATATGAATTTATAGATTCTACAGAGACGAATTTTTGGGGCGGGTGAGGAGAGAGGGTTGATTCACAGTTTCCAGGCGCAATGGCGACACATCCATTTTCAAAGTCCGTATCCGTTAAATGAACTGAAATAAAGAGGAGCCTGGATGTCTGGTTGCAACCTCATTTTGTATAGTTTAACAAACTTGGCAGGTTAATGTACCCAATTTAAATTACTTAAGACTGGACTCGGTCAGGTGTACTCTTTCCTCTAGCGACATTCCTGGAAATGCACAATAAGTAATGTTTGTTTTTAGATGTGGTTTCATTAACATTTGTCACTTCTAGGAATCACAGTGCTTGTCAAGTCTACACCTTACTTGTCTTAATATTACATAAGTACCTGTTAAAATAATATTCATGATTTTGGACAGAAGAAGAAGGTTTGGAAATGTCATTCTTTTTATTGAGATATTCATGAGCTGTTGCGTTTTTGGTACTTTTTTGTCACCTCTATACCCCTCCCCCCCCCCCCCCCCCGCTGCAAGAATCTCCCTTATTATGCTCTTATTTTAGTTAACAAAATAAAAAACAGCAACAACTTTGCAAAGTCTCTCTCTAACCTGCACACTTGCCAGCTTGTGCTGCCACGCCAAAGAATTCTGAAATGCATTACGCAGCCTTCTTCCATCTGTAGTGCTGGTAAGAAATCCTCTCAGAATAAAAAAACAAAACGTTAAACGCCAGGCATGTTGGCGATTTGTACCATAGATCTAAAGGAAACCTTTCAGAAAAGAAACATAGATTACGTTCCTGTTTTTAATTGATTTTTAAACAATCGAATCATGTAACCAGAATCAAATTACTGAAGTGGCTTTCACAAACTTGAGCAAAACGGCCATGAAAATTCTAAAAGCTTGCAATGCCGGGCTTGATGCTGTCCTAATACTCCTAGTGCAGGATATTGCATTTTCTTCATCTGAAAATGACTACTCTTGTGATCCATGCAAAACTAAGGAGACAATAACATATTAAGAATACGAATAGCAATATCAATGTGAAATAAATCAGATAGAAATGGTTACCTTTCTTGCTTCCTTACCATTCCATCTACATGTACTGTTGGCACTAATCCCTTTCTTAAACATCTTATTGCCTCTTTTCTGGAAATGTACTTTTCATTGCTGTTCAGGTAAAAATGGGCACTAATTATCTGTTTGATACCATACTTCTAAAAAAAAAAAAAAAAAAAAAAAAA